>NC_137776.1:177470276-178690276 GCF_963455305.1 Plecotus auritus | reverse complement strand
GGATGGCTGGCCAGATACTCTCTCCCTTCCCCTGGCCGGTCCCGCCCTCTGGAAGAACTCCTGGTGGAGGGGACAATTTGCATACTACACTTTTATTATATAGGATTGTAGGCAAGGCAGATGATTCATCAAACATTTGTTGAACGTTTACCCTGTTCCTGGTAAAGTAAGAGGTCCCTGGGGTGCGTTGACAAAAGGAGAACTCTGGCCTCAAGGAGCCAGCCAGCTCAGAGTCTCAGGAGATAAACAGACCATGCTCTAAGGACAGGAGCATTTGGAATTCCAAAGAACGGGTCAGGCCTAGACTACAGTCTTGGTGGAGAAGTTAGTGGAGTCTTAATTAAGCCAAGCCTTGAGGGATGAGGAGGCTCTGGCTGGAACGTTTCTGATTTAGTTTTTCAGTGCTGTTCATGCACCTGCCCATGTGCAAGTGTATTTTCCTCGGAAGGTCAGATAAGCCTTTCACTACCCTCTGCATCACCCTGCTTCAGTAGCTGACTATCCTTCCTAGAAACCTAGAAATGCCGATTCAGGTCTTACATATTAGAAACCAGGTGCCATATCTAATGCCATGTAAAATTCTTTCTCTTGGAAAATTCTGCTTGTCCTCAAGAGCCAGCTCAGTTGTCACCTCCTTCATAATATTTCCTTGACTCACCTGACAGTGGCTTCCCCTCTGTACTTCCCCAACACCTTGTTTATGCCTTTTTGGAGTACAGTTTTTTTTCTCTTTCTGTCCTTCTCCCATTTCGTTCAGTAAGTATTGAGGAGGAAAGAAAGGGGGGGGGGGGAGGAAGAAATCTACATCCTGGTGGGTTGTATTTTAAGTAATTAAACCGACTCTAATGATAACAATAATCATAGCAACTGGCATGTATTTGAAAATTTACTATGTTCTAGGCACAATTCTAAGTGCTTCGCATGCCAAAGTAAATTCTGAGAAAAGCCCTGTGAGGAGATGTTATGATAATCTCCAGTCTGAGAGGCGAGGAGACTGAGGCACAGGGAGGTTGCCTCGCCTGAGGTCATATAGCTGGGAAGTGGAGAGTCAGCATTTGAGCCCAGGCACTCCGGCTCCAGGCAGTGTCCTTAATCTCCCAGTTACACTTGTGTGATGTGTGAAGGGCTCCCAGAGGTCTTCCACTTGTTACAGTGAGGTTAATTTCCAGCCAGTTTTTAAGTGGCTTCGAGTTTTCCCTAAGGAATTGGCTGCAAAGGTGATGATCATTCCTTTTGCCCTGAGGTTTTCATAAAGTCCTTTTGCCAGTAGAATATTTGTAGCTGAAGCCATTTAGGAGACAGTGAGGTGCTTAGGGACAGAGTGCCGCTGCTCTACGGATGACACCATGTTTTATGTGCTGCTGTGCTGGAGGGAGCAAGCTCTGTTTTCACAGGTCCCAGTGATTGAGGGACACGCGTGAGAGTAAGCAGATTGCAGTTTAGTCTTGGAAAGACCGAGGTAATTTGTACAGACAGTAAGTATTTAGACTTGACTAGGAGAAAGAATGTTGCTTGTAGAAAAAGAAAAATACTTAAGGATATTTTGTGTGCAAAACAAAGAGTCTTTCTGTGAAGTTGGTAATGTCCAGGTGATTCTTTTCAAAGAAAGATTATTTCCAACCTGAGATTTTTAAGTCATTTAAAGATAGTTGACGGGATAGTTGATGGTTTCTTCCCTTTCACCAGTTCTAAGGTCAGCCATCAATTCCTTCCCAGGGGCTGTCAGATGCGACACTTCTCAGATTCACTAGTCCCTCCTTGGTTCCAGGACCTTCTCACATCCCATCTGTGTCATAGCAGCAGCTTTGAGGCCGCTCTCCCTGCCACTTGTCTCCTCTCCCTTGGCATGTCCTGTACAGTGGCGGCCAGATTAAATACCCCCATTTCCCTGCGGGAGAAAAATGCACTAACATTTTTCCTATGTGCCTTTCCCCCCTTACTGTTACTTGTTTGGTTTAGTTCAGTTTAGGTTTTTTTTTTCTTCTTTTGTTTTATGTTCTCATCTGTACATCTCCTTCAGGATAACTTTTGTTTGTTCTCGACATGACACCTGTCCTTGGAGAGGTGTTTTCTGCCTTTTCTTGGCTCAGAGTCATGCTCAGCTAGAGCCGGCCTCCTTTTCTCTGTTATTCAGCGGCAGTTCCCTAGAGTTCCTTCCAACACAAAGCAGGGGAGGAAGAATAATTGGGAATGGGAATGTAGTCTCTGCCCTGGAGCTGTTTGTCCTTTCGGAGAGAGCACCTTGGAGCAGCAGCTGTTCCCAGCACTTCAGCCACAGCTGGTGCTTGGAGGTCAGACATGTGCCAGACTGAACTGAGCTACTCTAGGTGGCCCACCTTTAAGCAGATACAGACGTGCCCCCTCGCAATTTTTATTTCATTTCATTTAGTGACAACTTACCAAGCCCCTATTTGCTAGGGATACAGTGTGAACAAACTACTACTATCCCTGTTCTGTTCTAAAGAAACTCCTGGACTAGTAGGTACTCAAACCATAATGAAGAAGCATTAAGAAAATTTTAAGTTAAAGCCAACTTGCAAACAGAAGTGTCATGTTACCCCTTTTTGAGCAGTAGGTGCTAAATCATCTTTACATCGTTGAGCGTAATTTAGTTTTAGTCTGTGTGTAGTTTGCATTCTGCTTTTTCACCTACCTTGGTAATCATTGAATTTTTCTTTTTGTAAAATGCAAGTCAGTATTTCTTTTTCAGGGACTAGCTTTCATTCCTTTGAGCAGATATTCCACAGTTAACATGCCTCTGTCTTAGGGGCTGCTTCGTGAACAGTCTGGTGGAGAAGGCAAAGGTAGGAATTTTATCCAAAGGCAGTCATCTTGGTGAAGATACAGTGGTAGGAGTCAGTCTGGCCTGAATATACAGTGGAAGGTAATTCTCTTGATTTTTTAAAAAAATTGAGCAGTAGTAATAGGGGAACCCAGTGGTAGTTCATATCTAAGAGTTTTAATTAAGTTGTGACATATTGGGAAACTTCTCTCATCTTCTGAGAAGAGGCTTGTGCCACTAATGATGTTTGAGGTAAGTGGGGCTGTTGGAAGCTCCTGGCTTTTGTTGTAAATAGACATTTAAGAACATCTGATGGTAAAATTAGCAGGACTCAATTTGTGCCTGGCCCTGTGGAAATAGTAGGCTGCATGGTGGAATTTTAGGAGAACTGTGTACCCCTGATTAAATGGAAAAAGAGTGAGGATTAGGCTGAAGAGAATGAATCCAACAGTAGATTGGGTAGTTCTGTCTGTGGACTAATTAGAGAGGGGACGGCCTTTCCTTCCCATACATTGTCCTGGAGAAAAGCGGATGACCAGCAGTCAAAAGATGTGTCTTCCTGCCCCAAAGTTCTGTCCTCTCTTGCTTGTAAATCCTTCTGATGAATACTTTGTTTCCTCCTGTGAGAAAAAAAGAAAAAAGAAAGGAGGGGATAATAATACCCAATGGATGTGGTTATTCTGAAGGTTAAATGGAAAATACTGTCCTGGCCATTGTGGCTCAGTGGTTGAGTGCCGACCTATGAACCAGGATGTCATGGTTTGATTCCCAGTCAGGGCACATACCTGGGTTGTGGGCTCAATCCCCAGTGTCGCCTGTGCAGGAGGCAGCCAATCAATGATTCTCTCTCATCATTGATGTTTCTTTTTTTAAAAATATATTTTATTGATTTTTTTACAGAGAGGAAGGGAGAGGGATAGAGAGCTAGAAACATCGAAGAGAGAGAAACATCGATCAGCTGCCTCCTGCACACCCCACCTCCGGGGATGTGCCCGCAACCAAGATACGTGCCCCTGGCCGGAACCGAACCCGGGACCCCTCAGTCCGCAGGCTGACGCTCCATCCACTGAATCAAACCGGTTAGGGCTCATCATTGATGTGTCTATCTCTCCCTCTCCCTTCTTCTCTGAAACCAGTAATAAATAAATAAATAAATAAATAAATAAATAAATAAATAAATAAATAAAGCCTGTGAAAGTGCTTTGGAGGCTGCCTGCTGTTACCCTAATAAGGAGTCATTATACTGAGCCTCATGTTTTGAGACTTTGACTTTCTAGCTCCTCTGTAACCCTTCATCAAGCATTACCAGGATTATATTCCAAGGAGAAGTTTAAACCATGCCTAATTTCACCAGTACTCGGTTTGCCCAGAGGAAATGGGCTTTTGAAGCTAGTTAGAAAGGTGGTGAAGCCATAACTGTTTCTGTGGGATTTTTCCCCTCTTCTCCACCTATTGAAAAGTGTATTTGTATGTTTTATAAGACTCTCCTACAAGTCTAATTTGATGACAAGAATTGCCATTATTGCTAAATTTATTACACTTTCACCTCTTTTCCCTGAGTGACTCATTATTGAGTCCTGGAAATGCAACTGTGTTTTTGTTTAGGAGGAGGTAGTGGTGAGGGAGAACTTGGGGATGACTTTTAAATAAGAGAACTTTGTGTTATATTTCTCTGTCTGGAGGCAATAAATCTGTTTCAGCAGATTAAATACACACTTCTTTATAAAGCCCTGTTTTCTCAAACCTCTTATCAGCAGCACTTGGCAGTAATCACACCTACGGAAACTTGTAATTTTCCTCAAGGAGGTGACACTGACAGAATTAAAAATGAAGGAGCCCCCCTGAAAAGCAAGTTCATTACAAATTAACAGTGGTCTTAGCAAAGCAGTGGGCTAAGGCGTGTCAAATAGCAATATGGATAAAGAAACCCAGCATTTTAAACTGTCAGAGCTGGGAGCAGGGCTAGCCTGAGAACAAATTAATCACATATTGTCAAGGCAAAGTTGCATCAAATTAACACATCGGATTCCAGCATATTAATGTTAGAATGCTTTCACCTGATTATTACTGCAAACCATTGCCACTCTTTGAATGCAAAGATATAATTAAATTGCTAAATAGAAAGTGCATATAATATCTCCACATGCATTTAGGATGCATGAGCTGAAAAGTGCACATCCTAGGAACTGACAGATTCTATTTGTAGGGGAAAACTTTACTTTTTTCCCCTTTTATTTACTTGAGAGTACTAGAGTATGAAATTAGAAAAGTTAGTTATGTTGTTCATATCCTATATGAGTTAGATGAAATACAGGTTTAATTTAACTGATTTGCTACATTGGCTATGAGTGCATAATTACCTCTGTATTTTTCTGGAAGAGAAATGGGAAAATGTTGCACAATAGTCCTTTGCAACAAAATTGCTCATTACACATAATCCTACTGGTGGGTTTGGAGAAACTAGACTGACTGTCTATTCTGACAACTGTCTTTTGTACATCGGGATTACTTTCTGGCTTTGCTCAACCTGTGTGTGTGCCATGATCGTCAAAATGAGAATTCTGGCAGAAGCCCAGCTGTGGTTGACCTTTCTGATCAAGAGGACAGCCCAGCAGGAAGAACTTGCTCTTCCTTAGCCCTGCTTATTTATCCCGAGTTAGACTTAGGCAAAGCCTTCTGGCTTGCTGTCTCTGCTACTGACATTTAGCCTTGCTGTCTTCGTTACTCAGACGTCAGCCTGACTTCTCTCCCCTGTCCTCTACCAAGTCTGTTGGTCCTCTGCATTTAAAATCTTAAAACTCACCTTCTTTCATGAAGCCCCCGTTAGGAACCCAGGCATTCAAGACTTCTCTCTTCAGCTTTGGGATAGAGCAGTCTTGATTTACTAATCTCACCTAACAGCAGTGAAGGACTTGTAAGCCTAAAAAAGGAAGTAGTGATCACCAGGAGCCAGCATGGGCTCACTCAGAACCAGGTAGGATACTTAGCTAATTAAAGTGCCATGGTCATGATGTTCTGAATTTCAGTAAAGCACTAACTATTTTAATAGGATCTTGCACAACGTTCTTATAGACAAGCCAGAGAGAAGTTAGCTTGCAATGTTGTGGTCAGGTGGACTTGCACCTGGCTGAGTGACTAAGCAGAGTGCTGATTAATGGATTCATGTCAAACTGGAGAGCTATCTGTGTGGCACGCTACGGGGCTCTGTGTCTTCATTGCTATCAGGGACTTGGATGGGAACACGGATGATAGCTGATCACATTTGTGGAAGACAGAAACTGGGAAGAGTAGCAGCCATGTACAGTGACAAAGTCAGGGCCCGAAGTGGTCTTGACAGGACAAAACGATACTTGCACTTAGGTCATAAAATCAATCATTTATATAGAGGGTGGTGGTGGAGAAAGGGAAGGGGAAGATAAGGTTTAACCAGTGAGTACATGAAAGAAAATATTTGGGGCCATGGTTGGTTGTAAGCTCAGTGTGATTCAGCAGAGCCAGATAGTTGAAAGAAAAACTCATTCATTCATTTCTCCTATGTTTCTTGAGTGCCTCTATGTGCCAAGAGCTTTGCTAAATGTTGAAGATACAATGGTTAATGAGATAGATATAGTCCCTAATCTCATGAAATGTGTAATCTTGTAGGGGATTGAGACAATTACAATCCAGGGTAGTAAATGCTAGGAGAAGGAACGTTCAGTAGGCTGAGTTCCTTAGAGGAAAGCATCTGGCCTGGACTTGGGATGGGAAAGTATTAGGGAAGACCCCTTACATGAACCCTAAGCCAAACCTCGGAGGATGGGGGGGAGTTAGTCCGGCAAGAGATTTCCAGGCAGGGTAAATTCTGGTGTAAAAGTCTGAGATGAGAGAGAGAGAGATTCTGGTGAATTCTGGGAAAGAAAAGTGGTTGAGTGTGCCTGGAACATAGGGAAGAGGCAAGAGATGAGGCTTTGTCCAGAAGGCTTTGATCTGCTTCTAATAATCATATTTTGAGCAAGGAATTGACATCCTTAGGTCTGAATAAATCATTATGCCTCCAGTTAGCAAAAGCAGAGAGCTTGTTTGTTTTTAAAAATATGTGTATGCTTTTTTATTGACTTTAGAGAGAGAAGAAAGGAGAGGGAGAAGGAGAAACATTCATCGGCTGCCTTCCGTATACACGGGAGGGCCTGCAACTTGGATACGTGCCCTGACCGTGAATCGAACCACAACTGTTTGGTGCTGGGATGACATTCAACCAACTGAGCCACACCGGCCAGGGCAAAATAGAGAGTTTAGAGTGAGTTCCTGTAAGGCAAACGTTGACAACTATAAACAGCCTTTATTCAGACAAAGACCATTAGAAGGGACTGGGAACTAGGGTTTATGAGTTCGGATTTACAGAATCCATCTGGAAAAGGATGAACCAGGAAGATCTGAGCATTGCCTGAAAATTGCAGGAAGGTTCTCAGGTAGGAGAGGGCTCTGCATGGCTCTGCCAGGCTGGGCACAGCAAAGCGAATATTATTCATCTTCCCATGGTTAAGTGCTCAGTGGTGGCTATTATGGGAGGCAGTGCAGTAAACAAAGAGAGCCCAACTCCCTAGACCTGCATTGAAATCCCAGGGCTGCTGCACTGCCTTAAACAAAGGAGTTCCTCTCTCTGAGCCTTAGCAGCCTCATCTATAAAATAATTAACCCACCTAGTTTTTGGAAGGCCAAAAATAGTATAATACAAGCACGTGGCACAGTGGGGATTTAGTCAGTTACTGTAGTAGAGTCAGGGTTCCTGGGCCCTCGGCTGTCTCAGAGTTTACCAGAGTGTAAATGTCATCACCTCCTGGCACTGATGCTTCCCTTTCTACTTTGTAGGAGATCTGATCTAGGCCTTAGCTGACTCCAGGGTCAGTGCCGCCTGCCTCACACTCCTCCATTCTGTAATCCTACATAATCAGTCTTGGAGCTCAGTCAAGCCTGCAAACTGATTTTAATATTCATGTCACTGAATATGTTTGAGTTAAGTGTGTCGCAAAAGCCATGTTTATTGTCCTATAAAGACCTCTGAAATGATTTTTGTATTATCCATGGCTCTGCCTGCCTCTGCTAGTATAGATGAGTGAGCTATCCCCACATTAAGTGTACAGTACATTAGTTAACTCTATGCACATCGTTGTGCACAACTGTCTAGAACTTTTTCATCTTATAGAACTAAAACTCTGTATCTATTGGACAACACTTCCTCTTTCTCCCTCCCCTCAGTCCCTGGCAACTACCATTCTACTTTCCATTTCTAAGAGTTTGACTATTTTAGATACCTCATATAAGTGGAATGAATCATTTGTCTTTTTGTGACTGGCATATTTCACTAAGCATAATGCCTCAAGATTCATCCATGTTGTAGCATATGACAGGATTTCCTTATTTTTTAAAGGCAGAATAATATTTCATTGTATATATGCATCATATTTTCTTTATTCATTCGTCTGTTGGTGATATCACTGGTTACACTGATTTACAGATGGAAAACTTCTCTGGACCTCAGTTTTCTCTCCTTTTTAGTGTGTTAAGAGGATGAAATGCGATAATACATGCCCACCTGGAAGTAAGCATTCAATAAATAATAGCTGCTATTATTACTCTGATCTTATTATTTTTTATTTCATGTTTTAAATAGGTAATATTTTTTAAGGTTCAAAAATGTAAAGAGGTATCATACAGTGAAAAGTCGCTCCCTCCTAGCCCCTATTCATCTAGTGCCTACCCATAACCATTTTACTAGTTTGTTGTATGTCTTCCAGAGTGTCCATATGCAAATATGAATATACTAGTGGTCCAGTGCACAGATCTGTGCACATTGAAAGGAAATTAATTAGAAGAAATATTTTAATATCGCCATTTGCCCTTTCTCTATAATAGAAGTGTCAACCAAATTCACGATCGACAATGACAGATCAAAACACACACGTGCGATTGGCGCCAGCAAGAGCTTTATATGTATGCGCATGCGCGAGTCAACTTAGCCTTTTATATATATATATAGAATAAACTTGCTTAATTAGACCTGCTTTCTGATGTAGCTAAACTTTTTCCAGCCCAGTGAAGCACCCCAACTTCTCTTTCAGGTAATTGTCAGCAACACAGCAGTAAATATCAACACGAAGCAGATTATTATTGTAGATCATGCAGGGAGAAGAAAGGGTAAAATATTTAACTGCAGCAGTGTTTGACTATATTCTGCACAGTGAGAAAACCTGAAGTCATTTTCAAGGTTCACCATTTCTTCTTTTTAGTCGGGTCAAGTTTCTAAACTTTCTAAATCTCCATTTTCCGGCTAATGAAAAGAAAATAGGATTCCATCGAGTCTCCTATCTAACTACTCCAGGACTTCTGTGAGGATCAAATGAGATGAGGCACGGGAAAATGCTTCACAGACATTTGGTTAAAGTGTAAAATGTTTGCACCTGGCTATAAAGCAAGTCATGTTCCTGGGCTGAATAAACTGCAAGGAGGCTAGTCATCGCTAGGGAGAGGAAGCCGGGTGTTGCTATGTGATGTCATTACCTGGTGCCCACAGCAACCATTTCCGGGCTGGGCTGTGGACTGCATTTTGTGCCATGGGATCTCGGCTGTGTTGGCTGCGATTTGGTGGGCTGTCACTCCGGGTGGTGGCCTGTGTCCCACTTGGGGGAAGCCAAGTGTTGCTTTGTGGATGCAGTGTCGTTTCTCTGTAAATGGCCAGTGCACGTCACGACAGCTCCTGCGTTGAGCACCTGTCCCCTGGTGGTCAGTGCACATCATTGCAACCAGTCGGATGGACACTTATCATATTAGCCTTTAATATACAGAGATATTTCTATTTTTCTCCCCTTTTACACAAAACATAACATACTATAATTAGTATTGCTCAAAAGCTTGCGTTTTTACTTAACAATATAACTTGAAAATCTGTCTGTCTTAGTGCCCAGAGAATGTCTCATTTCTTCATGTTACTGCATAGTATTCCATTGTTTGGAAATATTATATTAATTTCTTTAGCCTGTTGATGGAGACTTGAGTTGTTTCTAATCTTTTGCTATTACAAACAAGGCAGCAGTGAATAATCTTGCACATATGGCATGTTGCATGTGTGCAATTATATATGTAGGATAAATTCCAAGAAGCAGAATTGCTGGGTCAAAGGGAATATGCATTTGTAATTTTTGTAAGTATTGCCAAATTGCCCTCAATAGGGATTGTGCCAATTAACTCCCACCAGCAAAATATGAGAGTGCCTGTTTCCTCACAGCTTCACCACAGAATTTATCAAATGTTTGGATTTTTGCCAATCTAATAGGTGAAAAGTGAATCTGTGTAATTTTAATTTGCATTTCTCTTATGAATGAGGTTGAGCTTTTCCAGTGTTTAAGAACCTTGGCAGTTCTGTGAACTACCCAGATGTATTGGATTCTCCATTTTTTTCTTATTTTCTAGTAGTTCTTTATATATTAGGGAGATTAGTCCAATTCAATGTGTATCCCTTGACTTTGTTTATAGATTTTTGAATTATATACAAATTGATTTTATGTAATGAAATTTATCATAATTTTTTCCTGTAAAGCTTCTGGATTTTGGATTCATTTGTTTGGAGAGGTTTTTTTTATTATTATTATTATTTCATATGTACTGCATATTTATAAACATATTCCTAAATATTTGCAGTTGCTGCTGTTGTAAATGGGGTCTTATTTTTTGTTATGTTTCTAGCTATTGTGATAAGAAGGCTGCTGATTTCTGTGTTAATTTTGTATTTCTTTACATGAACAAATGTTCTATTTATAGTTTTTCATTAGTTCTTATAGAATTTCTGTAAATACGTGAATATATAATAATATGTAGAATAATGTGGTGATCTCTTTCATTTTCATGTTTATACCTCTGACTTTCTGGCCTAGTGTTGCTGCTGTTATTATAATCACTACTACCACCACCACCACTACAGAGGGTGGCATTAAGCTACAAGTTGGCATTAAGTTAATTCGGTGAACACCCTTATACCTACTACCTATATTCATTAATTACCATTTTTCCATATTTGCTTTATTTGTTTTATTTAGCCATTTCAGAATTGCGATTCACTCTTAAATACTTGAGCTTACATCTCCTAAGGATAGTGACATTCTCTTAATCACAGTATCAGATCACATCTTGGATAATATTTTATAGTATCTTCCTTGCTCTTACCCATACTTTAAATTTTTTCTTTAAATATTAGTTTATATGTTGTTTATGATCATTCTGTTAATTGTGGGCCTTTTTTTATAATGCTTTCTATGTTTTGTGATTTGGGCTCTAACAGCTTATTTCTTGCAGCTTTTTCTGTTGGAATTATTTGAGACATGTAGGTTCACCCTGAGAGGGTTTGTTTGCTTCTGCCTTGTACCTGAGTGTACTACCAGCCTAGGACAACTTTAAATTCTTGGTATGTGTCTTTCTGGTCCATCAGATAATATGAATTCGATATGAAAATCTTATATGAAGATTGGTTTGTGGTTATAAAATCTCAGGAGAAAAAAAATTTTTTGACAGGCAGTTTTCCTTGTCGACTGCAGGGTGGGGTATTTCTAATTTAGTCTCACACACAGGTCTTTAGGGTTCCAGCTTTATTATAGATTATGGATGGGCTGTCCTGTGTACTCAGCTGACCAAGAAAGCAGAACACTTAATGTCACTTGTTTGGCAAATACCATTGTTGAGGCAGAACATTGTGTTCTGTTTTCCTTTCTGGGTTCTGCCTTTCACTTCTGGGCCTTTGTGAATTTCTTAGACACTCACCAGTTTATTGAGTCAGGTAAAATAAGTGTTTTTATATTTTATCAAAACCTTTTTTTTTTTTCTGTTAGGGTACATATTTTGTCATGTGGCTGAAATGGAAGCTCTCGTAAAATAGTACCTTTTTTTGTTAATGTGTTGTCTTAAATGATGTAGAAAGAATGCATATTATAGAAGAAAGAGAAAGAGACAATTCATGCAAAGGTATATCATGGTTCTTTGAAAATATTGATTCAAAATGCAATACAAGGCTCCCTCCCCCCTCAAAAAAAAGCTTTTAAAATATATTGGAGAGAATTATAATAGTAGTTAAAGAATGTGGTCATTTGAGTCAGTCAGACCTGGGTTTTCAGCTGAGTTCTCTATCCGTGTGGCCTTCCATAATTTCTTTAATTTCTTAGCAGTTTATTTATCTGTAAAATGAGGTGAGGGCAGGTTTGAGGATCAAAAGATATAGTATATTGTTTATAGTATATTAGTGGCCTGGTGCACGAAATTCGTGCACGGAGGGGGGGTTTCCTCAGCCCAGCCTGCACCCTCTCCAATTGGACATCCCTCTCGCAATCTGGGATGGCTGGCTCCTAACTGCTCACCTGCCTGCCTACCTGGTCACACCTAACTGCCTCTGCCTGCCTGATCACCCCTAACTGCCCTCCCCTGCCAGCCTGATCTCGCCCCCAACTGCCCTCCCCTGCTGGCCTGATCTTGCCCCCAACTGCCCTCCCCTGCCGGCCTGGTTGCCCCCAACTGCGCTCCCCTGCTGGCCTGATCTTGCCCCCCACTGCCCTCCCCTGCCATCCTGATTGCCCCCAACTGTGCTCCCCTGCTGGCCTGGTTGCCCCCAATGGCCCTCCCCTGCCAGCCTGATCTCGCCCCCAACTGCCCTTCCCTGCCAGCCTGATCTCGCCCCCAACTGCCCTCCCCTGCCGGCCTGATCTCGCCCCCAAATGCTCTCCCTTGCCAACCTGATCGCCTCTAACTGCCTCTGCCTGCCTGATCACCCCTAACTCACCTCCCCTGCCAGCCTGATTTCACCCAACTGCCCTCCCCTGGAGGCCTGATCTTGCCCCCAACTGCCCTCCCTTGCCAGCCAATTTGGTTCTGATTGGTCGGTTTCTATGCCAGTCAACATCAAAAGCTCCGCCTTCTAGGCAGCCATTGGCACCTCATAGTTCACCCAGATTTGGTTCTGATTGGTCGATTTCCATGCCAGTCAGCATCTTTGAGCCTATCTCCGGGCCTGATCAGAGAGGCGGGGTTGATCAGCCCCGCAGAGGCCCGGAGGGAAATAGAGGAGCGGCTGCTGGTGAAGCCTGGAGAGAAAGAGAGAGGCAATGGCTTATCAACAGCTGCCATGGAGGCTGCAGATCAGACCCTGCCTCTCTCTTCGGGCCTCTCTCTGGGCCTGATCCGCAGCCCCCTCGGCAGTCAATGCTGGGTCGCGACAGCAACCCAGCACTGACTGCAGGACTGACTTCCAGTGTTCGGTCGTGCCTTCAGTTGGTCGTTATGGACCCTGGGTTTTCATATATTAGAATAGAAGTTTCAGCCTAGTGCCGGACACACAGAGTAAATGTTAGCTACTTGTAGTTTTAATCATTCTCTTTCCAGAGTGTTCAAGGTGCCAATACAGAGTGCTAAATGTAAAACATCTCACATTATACATGATATAGCATACAATTTAATATGGGTTTGTGGGAGACACTACTATAAAGGGAAAATCAAGAAAGGTACTTTGGGGCCAAAGGATAGGAGGAAAGCAGAATGAAGGTTGGCAGGTGACCAAAGGCAAGGAAGCCCTCTGGCTCCCCTCAGCTTTCCAAAAGGATTGCTTAAGGATATTTTCCACTCTGGCTTTTTCTTTCGTGTTCTGTTCAGTTCAGGAACATATACTTCCTATCCCTTAGAGTCAAAGGAAGCTTCCTATGGCCCGAGGGAGCTAGGGTACTATAGGAGAAGGAAGCTTGTTCCCTTCTACAGGGACCTCAAGGGTAGGTAGAGATTTTGATTCTTACCAGTTCAGCAAGTAATCATTTCGCATCCTGAGTTCTGGAAGTATCTTATTAGAAAAGAGACATAGTTGCATTTTACTGAATGGAAAACTTCTAATCCGTAGACTACAGAAATATGTACCATGTAGCATTAGCACATAACAAGCGGTGTGAAGTGTTTAGACCTTTTCCTTCTTCCACTTGGGATGACTCAGTCTAATTCTTGTATCACTTTTTCATTAGATTACACTGTAATGGAGCATCAGAAATAAGAGGGATTCGTGCAGCCCACCTCTATCTAACCTTTTGCTCTTTATTTTTGCATACCCCAAACCAAGAAAAGTGTGTCTTATTCATTGTCTTTGTATATTTCTCTTGGTACCTCTATTGTCACTTCGGTTTTTAGTAAAGGAAATTGGCTTATTTGAAACGCTTGTCTTAATCCTCTATGGAAATATCAGTTTATGGGAAGGTTAAGGCAGCTCATTTGGGCTCCTCTCAGAGTCTCCGTTGCAATTGTCGGAAAGGAACCCCCAGGGAAACCCTGGAGCACAGTCAGTGGCTGCGCGGAAGACAGCAAGCACTCCAGATGCTTTATCAGGTGCTGTCTGGAGAGCAGAAATAATGGTCTGAAGGCAGAAATGCTGATGTCTCCACTTTCCCAACTTAGCACAAACATCTTCTTTATCTTTGGTGGGTTTTGGTGCCACAGAGGCGGCTCTAAGAAGCCTTAAATGCAAGTGTGATTGCTTTTAGAATCCAGCTTTCAAGGCTTTAAAAGCATGGCATTTGGGGGTTTCCTTGACTTGAATTCCTTTTTTAAAGGAAGTAGATTCATAGCATTCTCTGTCAGTGCTATTTCTCTTTCTACGGTGACTTGTTCACTGTTTACATCAAAGGATTCAGGAAGTGAGAGAGGTAAACATAAATAGATAAATGAACAAACAAATAAATAAAAAGGTTGCTGCCTTCGTCACACAGCAAAAGGCCTGACTGTAACATAATGGGAACACAGCAGCTGTTTAAATAAAACTTTTAAGATATTTTTCTGGAAACTTCGAAGCATGTCTGATTTTTTTCCTCTTTGAATAACGCTGTGATATGGGAGAAGTACTCTAGAATGCATGGTTGCAGTGGGACTTTTGAATGGATCACTGTTCCAGTAACTGCAGGTGCTGGTATGAAATGCTCTCCCTGCTGCCCACTGACATGGTCATCCTTTGGAAGGCTCAGAAGATGTTTTGTAAATTATTTGCTTCTTGTTCCCATTCAGTTTTTGTTTTTTTTAAAACCATCTTAACTATTTTTAAGTTCAGTGGTATTAAATACATTCATAATTTATATAACCGTCATTACCATCTGGGTCCATAACTCTTTTTATCTTGTAAAACATTATTTTATCACTAAATAATAACTCCTCATTCTCTCCCTCCCTCCAGCCCCTGACAGCCACCATTCTACGTTCTGTCTTTATGAATTTGACTACTCTGAGTATCTCATATAAGTGGAATCATGCAATATTTGTCTTTTGTGACTTGGCTTATTTCACTTAGCATAATATCCTCAAGGTTCATCCATGTTGTAGCATATTGCACAATTTCCTTTCTTTTTAAGGCTGAGTAACATCCCATTGTATGTATATACCACATTTTGCTTATTCATTCATGCATTAATGGCACTTGAATTGCTTCCATGTTTTATTGTTAATAATGCTGCTATGAGCATGGGTGAACAAATACCTCTTCAAAACCCTGCTTTCCATTCTTTTGGATATATACCCAGAAGAAGAATTGCTGGATTATATGGTAATTGTATTTTTAATTTTTTAAGAAACCACTAAAAATGGGAATTGAACCAGTGACCTCTTGGTACATGGGTCAACATTCACCCACTGAGCCACACTGGGCTATGGCCTTGACTCTTTCAAAAAAGGCACTGTAGAGTGAAAATAAGTAAACTAGGCTCTGCCTTCAGCCCATTTTACATGGCCCACTATTTCTTGAGCATTGTCGGTGCAGGGAATGTGCTAGGTGCTTTACCCACTTTATCTCAGTGTCCCTATAATCAGAGTAGGGGCTAAAATCCTTCACAGGATGGAAGGAAACTGAGGCTAAATGGAATTGTACAAGACCCTTTATCTTGCTTTGGGGTCCAGGTCTTTTCTACACCTTATTTCCTTTTCCAGTTATTAGGTTCTCATAGAAAGGAAATAATAGCCTTTTCTACAGAATAATCTATAGCATACTTTGGTGTGTTATCCCTACTGGGGTTTTTCCCTTTCTTTCCCACTTTCATTCCCTTTTGCTCTTTCCTTTCCCCTTTTTCTTCCTCTTTTTCTTCCTCCCCCTATTTCTTTCCTTCCCTCCGCCATACCCCCTTTACTGTCAACCTCTTTCTCTTTCCTTTTCTTTTTTTTAAATTTATTTTTATTGATTTCAGAGATGAAGGGAGAGAGAGAAAAACACATCAATGATGGAAGAGAATCATTGATTGACTGCCTCCTGTGCGCCCCCGCCCCCGCCAGGCATGTATCTTGACCAAGAATTGAACAGTGGTCTTCTGATTCCCAGGTCTACCACTGAGCCACGCTCGTCAGGCTCTTTCTTTTCTTTCCTTCTTCTCCTTCTCCTTCTCCTTTTCCTAAACATTCTTAATGACGTTTCAATGCCAAGATTAGGAAACTGTTTAATGTATTTCTTGAAGGAAATTGGATTCTTGTAATATTCCCATTTGATTTTTTATTCTAGCACTAAAGATTTTCCCAGTTTAATTTGCTTTCAGAGGAATTGCCATATTTTAAAAATAATGTACCAAAACAGTTAGATTTATTTCCTATTAGTTTCAAAAAGAGTGACCTCAAATTTTGAATGGAGTCTTTTAAATAATAAGATTTGGAAGTAATTGCTTAATATGTGAATTCAAGGTAATGATAATGAAATGTACTGATTGACCCAGTACCCTACTTATTCCTAACCTAGATAACTAAAATCAGCTTCTTATTCACTCCATGAACTGTGTGGGTGAAACCTCTTGTTTGCAGCTGGAGCTTGCACTTTATTCCTTTGTTGTTCCATTGTTTCCTTTAGGGTAAGGGAGAATAATTAAGGAGAACATCTTTTCTGAGCAGCTGGAATCAAATTCCAGCTGACTGCAGCACCTGTGAAGATGGCACCTCTGCCTCTGGGTGGCAGGGTGGGATGCCAGCCGTGGAGCTTGCGACAATGGCTCCAAAGTGCAGAGACGTGGCCATGCCGCACCACTCCTGCCCTTCTGTGAGCTTCAGATGGCAGTAATATCAGTGAATGCAAAGTGTCTGTTTTAGACTAATTAGAGGAATGATTTGTGAAACGGCGGCTATTTATTTAATTAATCACCAGCACAAAGCCATAAAACCCATATTTTAAAAATCCCTGTTAGTTTGCCATGTGGTTAATAGATTGGGGCACATTAACAAGTGACATGGTGATGTATTAAAAATGTTCCACCTAAGGTTTTTTTTAGGAAGGAACGGAAGCTGTCTGCTTCAGATGCTCAAGTATAACCTGCCAGGATTTGACCTTTCTGAGATTTTAATATTTATTTGTAAAGGCATTCATCTTTTGAATAGCATTTTCATTAAAAAGATGGCACCTCTTAGAATATTTCAGAATATAAAAGTGTTTGTAGAATAATTTCTAAAATTATGTTGATTTTGTTACATTTTCTCTTAACCATGCAGAACTATATTTTCTCATGAAATTATACTATGGTTACTAAGCATTACAGAACTATTATAACATAGGTTCTTATTTTCCGTTTTTGGGTAGGGGAGTCATTTAATTAACTAAATAATAAATGCAATAACGTTTTTGTTGCAGCTGTCAGCATTGCATTTTGTTCTGCCCTTATTACTTTTTATTGAATGGGCACAGGGATAATTGCTATACTTGCTCAGTCTCATCCCAGGTGAATTGTCATTTTTGGATGGTAAGAATAAAGATAGAATTGCCTTGTTCAAGAGACAACACTGGCATCAAAAATGAGAAGAAATAGCTAAGACTGTAACAAATGATAACGGTTTTCACATAAATTTGTAGTTGATTTTCAGTATACATAAGTGTGTGTATGTGCAGGCCATCTTGTATTTTGATAATATTTGAAGCTAAATTGATATGTCTGTGATTCACTTTTTGTTTAAAAAATTATTCTGAATAGTCAATGTTCTCACTAAGCAATTCCCCCCAAATTTAAGATCATGTGTGAAAATGTGTTGCTCAGGTGGACACTTATAAGGAAATTGTCCAGCTCTTAGGATTGTGTTTTCTCTGCTGTGTTGTATAATTACCTGCTCTGTTAGAAGGGGAGCTGGAATAAAACATGAGTATGTTAATGCAGCCTGGAGCTGATGTGGTGGTGATGATTACAATGCAGATAAAGCATTTCTCATAACTGCCGTTGCCTACTGGAGCCTTTGAAACATCTGGACCTTTAATTGAAAAATAGTGTGGTGCTGTGCAAGGCAGGCATGCTAAGTGAAGTCACTAATTTAGAATACAAAAATATAATTGATAAAGTGTTTTATTTACATTGTATTTAAATATTCATACTTTGTTATGCTTTGTATAACAGGGAATTACTGGGTTAAATTTTCATGAACATAGACAGTTTAAATGAGATAAATTAAGTGAAAATGTTAATGGACTTTTACACTGGAACCGGAAAACGGTTTACTCCAGAAGGGTGTGTACTTTTGTTTCTATTGGGGCCTTTTAGGGAAGCAAATAGGTTAAGTCCTTATTCTTTATGTTTTGTGTTTTAGAAGAACTAACCATCAGTTGGTAACATCGTTGCATTTCATTCTTGTTATTGCTATCATATCTTATTTAGTTAAAAAATAAAATGTTTCTTGGCATAATGGTAAATGGCTCTAATGGCAACATTATCTCCCAATAAACCAAAGCCTTCCCACCTCTCCAGGGCAGGTTATCAGCCTGCCCAGGAGAGCAGAAGAGCTGGTGAAGGGCGTGCAATTAACCTTTGTCCTGCATTCGCAGCAGGGGAACTGACCTAGCAGCCTTCCGAGGAAATCCAATTTAATTTAAAATGAATTTGAAAAGACAAATTAGCCATATCTATTTTAATAAGATAAAATCCCGATTCTCTCTGTGTCTGGTTTAGTTAGGACCTCAGAGGAGATTGGACTAAGACTCAGGATGAACAGGAGGGAAATAATGCCAGGGGGCTGAGGAGCAACCCAGGAGACCCTGGTACCTGAGTGACTTGTCAGTTCCTCATGCTGCCTGTTCGGCAGAGGGTTGCAACCTGAGCTGGGCCTTTGTCTAACTCAGACGTTTTGCTTTTGTTGGAGCTTGATGCCATGTCTTAAGCTGCTTGCCTGTCTCTCCAAGGACCAAATTCTTATTTTCCTCCTTTGTCATTATCAAAGCACATTTGGGTACTGCCACCTGGGTAGCCACAGTTAGTAACAGATACACCTCACAATTACTGATAAGACTCTTACTCCAACAGTTGGGATTCTCTGAGGCCCGTGCGTTGGTACTTGACCACTGCTTTTTGAAAACTGAAGCAGAGGGTTCTGCCTACTCTTCAAGGAGCTGCTGTTTCCTTGCGTTTTTACCACTGAAACATAGTGAGGTTTTCTGAGCCCCTTCTATATGCCCAAGACCAAGGAAAGCGGAAACAGTTTCTGCCTTCTGCCTGTGCACAGGAGGTAACTGCTTCTGGAAGCGGCTGTCCCGATGCCCCCTTCAGTGCCAGCAGTCCCTACATAGCTGCAAGTGCGTGTGGCAGGTGAGGCTGCAGGAGAGGAGTTGCTGAAACTTAGAAGGATTCTTCAGACCAGGTCTCCCAGTTCTGACACGATAGCTGCAACATGGCCTTTCCTAAGTACTTAGCTCTACCCAAGCCTGGATTCACTGAAAGGGTAGGGGTTGGCAGTTGATCAGACCTGAGTTAGAATCTTGATCCCTCCCTAGTTGAGGGAATTGGAGCAGAGCCTACTTACTGAAAACTTTCTCGGCTTTAAAAGGGAGTGAGCAATCCTCATAGGACTGTTGGGCATATTGAATTAGATCATGCACCGAAAAGTACTTGGACCCTGGTAGGTGCCCAATAAATGTCAGCCAGCAATTGTGATCTGCCAGTTTCAGAGGGAGTTTCCGTGGGAACACAAAGGGCTGCTTACACAGGAATTTGCTCTTTGTGCCTGGCCTCACCTACCAGGCTGTCAGCTCGGAAGCCGGCCTGTTGTACTTTGTATTGCGGGCTGATTACCTAATTGAATAGTGCGGCACACACAGAGCTTTTTATTTTTTAAAGTGCTCCGTACTGACCGTGTTAGCCAGGGGATCCTGTTTTCCTCTCAGCTTTACAAATAAAGTTTTCTGCCACTTACTACTTTTTTTTCTTCTATTGTATCTGGGAGACATGTAGGATAAAGGCTCGATAGTCGGACTTTTTGAACTGCTTCTCAATTGTAAATTTTGCATATAACGAGAAGTAATTCTTCCCAATAGGAAGTTTAGTTCTGGATAAATAGTAATTTAGCTCTTCTTTATCTTCCTGCCCTTTATATTTCAACAAGCATCTGCAAACTGTTAAATGCAAACTTTCTCAGTGGGCCCTTTGCAGTTGTATTGTTTTCGCAGTGTGAAAAATTTTTATTTTCTATTGCAGACAACCGTCTTTCTCGGTCACCAGAGGTGTAGTTTATTTGTATGGCCTTTTCCTGTATAGAACAACACCTAACCCAGTTATTTTACATGTGCATTTTGAGGATGAAAGTGACTGTCATAATTGGAGAAATGTAAAGCTATTTATTTCCATTTTGTCTGATGTTTTTACATTGTTTGCTAGGAGGTGCGTCAGGGCCTTGAATTAATTATAATTACTGTGGAGACATACACTGATTGAGCAAAGAAAGTAGTAAGCCTGTTTGCACCAAGGCAAATTACATTCTAACTTTGGATAAGCTAAATGTGCATGAACAATGAATTTTAAGAAGTTTTTATAACTTACTAAATAATGATTCAGTAAAATTTTTGAATTATATCATTAAGGAACATTGATTCTTAAAGTGATAAAACAGTCATGAACCTACTACTGTATAGAAATTTGTGGGTTTTTAAAAACTGTTTAAAATCAAGTACATAGAAAACATTTTAAGTTGTATATTAACATTTAAAATCTTTATAATATTTAATCAACTAAAACCCTGCAAGAAATGAATATATGCACCTGAATTATTTCCTTCAATATTTATACAATTTTATGTTCTTAAAATACTTCACTATCTCTGGAATTAAATTGTCCTTGGGGTAGTTGGAGGGTAATACCAAATTTTCCATATAATTTAGGAGGGTGATAATGGCTGTACTATAACCTTTTCTAGAGATACATCATCTAGTAATGGAGCCAAGTATACAGTCTCCATTGAGTTTTAATTTTAAAAGTTGATGTTAAATCTTAAAAAGACTCATTATATTACAATAATTGATAGCGTTTAAAACATGTAATTCTTCTTTATGGTTTTAAAAAACCTATTTTTACTTTTAAAGCATATTGATTTTATTATATAAATGATTTAATAATGAAGAGGTCCCTATAGTTACCCTAGGTGATGGGGCTTAGTTCATGCAAATTACCTTTCCCTGATATTATCATCATTATAGAAGTCATTGTTTGTATAATTAAATGCAAAGTGCTGTGTTACATTAATGATCTAAAGAATCCCACAATGGCTATGAAATTCAAAACGGACACTTAGCTTCTATTATGCTTGAAGATGGCTGGGTTGTACTTGTGTGAAAGCACCTCCTGGTACATGCTGTAAGCATCCTGAGCTGGACCAGAAGAGAATGCTCTGGCCCTTTTCTCTAATGATTGAGATAGGGACTTGTCCCTATTGCTTCCACTTCTCAAGTCATGGATGTCTGAAGGGACATTTTGTCCAAAGATCTGCCTGGCCTGAGCAACAGCTTAAGTAACAGTAATAAGAAATAATTGACATTTGTATAACAGTTTGCAGTTTACAGAGCATTTTAAATGCTTGATATTTACTTTATACGCCCTGTTATTCTTTTGAGGTGATGGTCTCATCTCTGTTTATGACTGAGGAAATTGACTTTCAGAGAGGTTATGGGCTTTGCCAAAGGTCACTCAGCTAAAGGCTGGCAGGACCAGGTCCAGACCAGTTCTGTAGACGGCAAAGAGGTACGCAGCAAGTATAACCCGTGATGGTGCAAACGGACAGTATGGGCAGGCTTTCATTTCTTTTCCTTCAGCCACCCCACCCCTTTGGTAAAATTTCTGTCTTATATTTGAACATGAATGATTACTAGTTTTTTCAGTTGATATCTTGCAAAAAAAATATTATTTGAGGCTATTACTCAAACTTCATTTGATAACAGTTAGCTTGTTTAAGCCAATAGCTCTAGGCATTTTATTTTGTCCCAAAGTGAAATAAGATTGTCAGAGTGTCAAAATGTGGAGGATTTATTTTAAGTAGAGAAAACCTTTTCCTGAGAGCAACAACTCCTTTTCCTGTTTTGCGTCCAGGACTATAGATTTACATTTACCATAGATGTTGTAGAAAGAAAAATTACGAAAATCATTAGTGTAAGAAGGACTAACGGAAATGATATTTTCTATGCTGTGTTGTACTCTCAAAAGGATTATAGTCTGGCTCATTTAATGATCTTAGTAACTGAGTTACTTGTTTGAGGTCCTCGTCTACATGAAGGGATGTCTGTGGAAGTGGAGGTAGATTAGTTCCAATTTTCTGAGGGCTAGAACTAAGATCAGCGGGTGAAATCTGCCGAGAGAGTGTATGTAAAATGGAAAGAGATGCGTGTTAGCCGTCAAAACTGTTTTACTGAAGACAGAAGCAAAGGGTTTGCTTCAGAAGGTGGCAGGGACCTCATCAGTGGAGATGCTCTAGGAACAGTGGTCGCCAACCTTTCGGACCTCACGGGCCACCAGTGGTCCAGGGACCATTAGTTGGTGACGGCTGCTCTAGGAAGGTTTTTTGGGCAGCCAGTTGGGGGAAATGTTTTAAAGGGGATGACCCTTAAAATTCCTTGCAGCTTCCAAAGTCTGTAATGACAATAGGATTTTTTTTTTAAGTCTATGAATGTAAATAAGCTGGGGAAAAAGGAAACCTATTAAACATCTAACATTTCTTGAGTATTTACTGTGGACTAGTGATAAAAGTGCTTTACATGCATAATCTCATTGAATTCTTTTTTTAAAAACTCCATAAGGAGGTACTTTTATAAGGAAATAGTAACTCAGAGGTTAAATAAAATTGTTCAAGGACACACAGTAAGTGGCACTGCTGAGAACTGAACCCAGGTCTTTCTGGTTCCACAACTTATTCTTTTAATGCCACGCTGCACTACCTCACTGGCTCCTATTAATGCAATAAGGATCCTGGAGGTACCCAGATCAGAACTTGACCTTGTTAAAGAAAGAGTGACAGTTGACGTTCTTAATAATAAAAGCTTAATGGAACCAAGGTTGGTGATTCAGAAGAAATTAATGAGATTTTTGTCAATTTTATTTTAAACTTAACTTGTCAGAAAATACTGTGTCCAGTGACAAACTGTAGAAATGTTTTTGACAAATTAACTTGACTACAGGTGCCAGATCAGGGAAATGTTAATTTAATGGCCTTTAAGCGTTCCAGATTTATTGAGGGTTAAGATATCACTGCAGGATATCCTAGCTCTGAATGGATCTGTCATAGGATTTTATTCAGCATCTATTCATAAGTTTAGTGCTACCATTTTGAGTGTAAAAAAGTGGGATTTTTCCCCGCACCCATAAAGGTAGCACTTACTGAGAGCAGCATGCTGCAGTCTGGTGTTCGGCTTTTCTTTTCCACCTCATCTAGACCATCTTTATTTCCGTCTGTTAAACCTGGCTTCGACCAGATTTAGGCCAGCTTTTGCTTGGAATCACTTTACTCAAATGAAATCCCTTATTTATCATCAGAGTAATGATCATTTGAGACACCTGTACCGAGTCTGTTATTAAAGACCAGGCCATTGGTAGAAGACAAGCCCTTGTTGAGGGAGTCGGGGAGGAAAGGTACTGGCAGGCTGGAACTGTAGCCATTCCTTTAAGAGAGTTTTAACTTTTGAAGGCTACAAATAACCCTTTTATCAGTTTGCATCATTACATTGTCTGGATACACTGATTTATTTATTTCTGCATTAAAATTACATATAATGATCTGCTTGTGCAGTTGTGACTAATGAAATAATGCCGCCTGCTTTTTGTCTCTTTAATTGCAGAAGCCAAGCTGTCTGTCCTTTTTGTTTCTTCCCCTTGACAGAGAAATTGAACACTTAGCAACAGTTTTGAGATCTGATACTCAATTTATTACTGACAAACGTGTATGTTAAGTAGCACTGCTAACTGAACCTTCTCTCCTTAAGACTTAACTTAGCTACCTCACTTGATATGAATGTTTCTTAATTCAAGATTATTTTGAACTGAATACCATCTATTCTTCCTACTTCCCCTATTTTGGAAACTATCAGGTACATAATTTTGAAATTAACTTTATGATAAGCAGCGAAGTGCATATTTTAATTAATGGGATCACAAAGGAGAAAATCTAGTATAGCTGTAATATTTTAACTCATCATGTTAAAATTCTATATATTGCAATTCTGTACCTATTCACATTCTATATATTAGAAGTTATTTAAATTGTTAAGGTTTTTACATTTTATGAATTATTAATTTATTTATTTTTAGTCCTCACCTGACAATATGTTTTCACTGATTTTAGAGAGAGAGAAAGGGAGGAAGGAAGGGAAGGAGGGAGGGAGGAAGAGAGAGAAAGGGAGAGAGAGGGAGGGAGGGAGGAGGGGAGGGAAAGAGAGAGAGAGAGATAGAGAGCGATCAGATGGAAGAGAAGCACCAATTGGTTATCTCCCGTACTCACCCTGACTGGGGATGGAACCCACCTACCTTTTGGTGTATGGGACGATGCTGGGTGGGGTATGCCACCCAGCCAGGGCTTATGGACTAATTATTAATTCAATGATGTATGATTCATAACATCGACATTTCATGATTAATATAAAGACACTTTTCAAAAGAGTAAACTTCCATCAGAATGTCAAACCGCAGGGAAGGTAGGGGACAGTGGGTATAAGGGGGAGAGATCAACCAAAGGACTTATATGCATGCATATAAGCCTAATCAATGGACACAGACAACAGGGGGGTGGGGGCATGAATGGGAGGTGGGGGGAAATGGGGGAATAAGGACACATATGTAATACCTTAATCAATAAAGAAATTTTAAAAAATAATAAAATAAAATATTTTTTAAAAAAAGAGTAAACTTTTACAGTATATGTTATAAGCCACAAAGCATTCATACTCTTTGACCCAGTAATCTACTCCTAGGAAAATGTGCACATACATTTACATAAGAATATTTAGGAGACAGTTATTCATAATAGTGAAATACTAGAAACAGTGTAACAACCAGGGAATATGTTGATAGTATCACTACCTGCTGTAATATAATGCAGATGTTTAAAATCATGTCTTAAAACAATATTGATCATTCTATTGATATGTATGCACTTTTTGAAAAATCAGTGACTATGTACCAGGCATTATATATATCTTAATTACTTTCCAAGTAAGGAAATGGAAGTTCTGAGAGGTGTAGTTAGTTACCCAACATCTAAGGTCTGGCAGCTAAAGAAGTGACAGAGTCTGGGTTCAAACCTGGATCTGGCTGACCCCAAATCTGTACTCTTAACTACCATTCAATATACTCTAGCAGTGAACTAGGGCAGTGCAGCGAGGAGAAAGATCTGAGAGATGTTGCAGAGGCATTTGGATGTAGATGAGACAGAAAGAGGAGTTAAGTTTCCTAGACTGAGTGCCAGAGTAGGTGGTGAAAGCCTTCACTGAGATGGACTATTGAATGAGAGACGAGTGATGAAGAAGAAAATAGGTCTTGGACATGGTGAGTTTGAGATTTGGCTGCATTTGCATAGACATCAAGTCATGGAGAGGCCATGTGATACGAACTCTGGAGTCTAGCTGATGTTCATGAATTGCATTTGTGTTGAGGAATAGTTTTGCTACAGGGAATACAAACTTTTTTTGTTTTAAAACCTGAATTTGGGGCATTCCCTGATTAGGGCTGCTGCTGGAGAGAGTTGTTCAAATCCGAGTTTGTCAGCTCTTTGCGGGTTTATTACTTTTTATTTTCTTTGATAAAAATCACTTAACCTGCCATAGGAAGGTTTCTGAATTACATTTTAAAACATTTTTTTCAACAGCCTGTCACAACACCTGGCACCTAGTGTGTTCTTAATAAATTATGCTGGATGCCTTAACATAGGCTCCATTTTCAAAATTGATCCTCTCTCTCAACACTCTTAAGCCCTCTGTGGTAGTTCTTTTTATTGCCTCTTCTGTTCATAATTATAATATTTACTATTTTGTCTCTAATTATAAAAATAATACATGCTCATTATATAAAATGCAGAAAATATAAAGCAGAAAATTAAAATCACTCATAATCCCATGTCTCAGAGGAACTCGATTCACTTTTTGTGTATTGGTGTAGTCGGTGTTTAAGTACAGTAAGCATCTTTTCCTTGGTTAGTGGTTCTATTAGATGGAAGGGCAAATTTTTTTATCTAGGAGGGAGGCCCCCATTGGTCTTGGTTGCTTCTGAGCTCACACGACAGCCTCCTCTCTCTTGAAGCTTTTTATTACGTTGTACAATGCAGACCTCCAGCATACAGTGAATTCGATGAGGATCTGCATTGCATCTCGCTTGATTTTGTCTTCAGAGCCCAGCATGGCGTTTCAGTGGGTGTTTGTTGAGTGCATGAGTGACTGAGAAAGATGGTGCTAAACCAGTTTTCCCTATCTCTATGTCGACCCCTTATGCTGTAATTATACCTCCATTTCCCTAGTTCCATATTGTGGAAACATAAATTGCCATGCAGTGGAACTATGATTGCTAGTTGCTTTTTAATAGTAAGATGTTGGGTCTTTGAAATATGGCTTGCCTTGATGTGTGATGAATACTTTTAATCCTTTGGTCACCTTATTCTTTTTTAATAAGTTAATTACTTTCTATTATGTTGATGGATTGTTTTATATTTTAGATGATTCCCTCTAAATGTTGCAACACAGGGACTATTAGAAAGAGCTAACTGCCACCGCCTTGAGTTTTTCAGAAGAGGCTCCTTATTAAAAAATATGTAATTTCAGTGTTTGTGCAAGGCACTCGTTCCCATCGTCAGTGCCTCAAGATGGAATTAGGAGACTTAAAAAGATAAAGCACTTTTTTCATTTAATAAGCATCCACCATATTTATTCTCATAGTTTTCCCCACACTTGCTATTTCACTGTGAAATAAAGAGGATAAAGGGATTCATAGGAGTATCATTCCTTAACAATAGTGCCCTTAGTCAACTTGAAATAGAGACGTTCTCTGGAATCTTAATCCCCTAACAGTTCTTGGCCGGCCCCTCAGAGCTAGCTCCCCCCGTAGGAGACTGCTTTAGGCCACACTTCTGAATCATTGTGAGCAGAGGCGAGGAGATGATTTCCAAACCTTTGAAAGTGGGAATTGATTTCATTTAGGACAGTGGTTCGCAACCTTTCTAATGCCGCGACCCTTTAATACAGTTCCTCATGTTGTGGTGACCCCCAACCATAAAATTATTTTTGTTGCTACTTCATAACTGTAATTTTGCTACTGTTAATGAATTGTAATGTAAATATCTGTGTTTTCTGATGGTCTTAGGCTCTATAGCAGTGGTTCTCAACCTGTGAGTCGCGACCCACAGGTTGAGAACCGCTAGTAGGGTCGCCTAAGACCATCGGAAAACACAGATATTTACATTATGATTCATAACAGCAGCAAAATTACAGTTATGAAGTAGCAACGAAAATAATTTTATGGTTGGGGGTCACTACAACATGAGGAACTGTATGAAAGGGTCGCGGCATTAGAAAGGTTGAGAACCACTGGTTTATGATGACTGTAGGGAAAGAAAGCATTGATGTTGGAAGTAGGGGCTTTGGAGTCAAACAGACCTGGGTTTAAATTCTGCCTCCTCCACCTTGGTTATGGGATCTTGAGTAGATGCCTGTAGCCTTATACACCTTAGTTTTCTCGTCTGTAATATGAGGGTAATGATAGAACCCTACCTCTTATAGGGATTGTGAGAGTTAAATGAGGTAATTTAGGCTAACATTTTGCAGAATTTATTTAACAGCTATAAATATCTGTTCTTGTTATAATAATAACTCATTATTAGGGCTCCTATAGCACCCATCTTTGGTCTCATGTAACCTTGTAATAGGCTTGAGTGATAGAAATGGGTCTGATTTTAAAACTTAGGCCCTTTCTAGCATACTGCTCTGCATTTCCAAAGCACTCTACAGTTTGAGAAGCATATTCACATTGGTCATCTCATTGAACCTTCCTATTTTGAGATATTGTTATTCTTATGTCCCTCAGCTCTAGTTCTTCAGAGGAAGGAGAAGGAATAAGGGAAATAAGAAGGAAAAGCAAGGACAATGAACTGGGCGGGGTGTGAAAAGGAGGTTGAGAAGAGTGATAAGGGGGTGACAAACCCACTCCAGAAAGCTTGTCCTTGTTTTAATTTTATCCCGTTAACTGCCTGACAAGGCCAAACACTTGCTGTTTAGAGATGTCTTTGCTAGTCATTGGAATTATTTCAGGCTGAAAAACATGCATGGGTGTGAGTGTGTGCATGTGTATGATGCATAAGAGAGCGTGCATTATGTAAGAGAATTGCTTTTTTATTATTTGCTTTATAACATAGAGACAAGATTCAGTAAAAAAAAATCAATGGGTCTAATATTAGATGCTGGGTTATAAGAGATGTGGAATTTCTCTTCAAATGTTTTTAAACGGATTTTATGTATTTCCTTACCTTAGTTCTGATCTTTTTTTTCTGCCTTGGAATGATAAAATTACCCTGTTAAAGCTGGAACCACTTGGTGGCTCAGGTACCTCCATTTTCCATCTGCCTCCAGGAAATAGACCCGTAGAGGAAAGGCAAGAGGGATGGGTGGAGGAAACTAGCATTTATTGAGTTTCTATCTTGTATCTTGGTAGTCATTTAAGTTATTTATGCATTCATTTTGCAGTTCAACAGATTTTTGGGGGGAGAGTTTTTCATGCAGGCACAGTGCTAGCCATTGTGTATGGGGCAGTAAACAAAGCAGACGTTATTATAGCTGCCCTCATGGAACTCAGAGGCTAGTGGAGAAGGCATGCACTAAGGATATACTTGAACAGATACATAATGTAAAATTATTAAATGCCATGAAGAAAATGAACAGGATATATGTGGGAATAGCTGTGGTCAGGGTTTCTTTCTTTTTTTATAACATGTTTTCTTTAAATTGATTTTTAGAGAAGGAGGGAGAAGGAGAGAAAGATAGAAACATCGATTGGCTGCCTCTTGCATGCCCCCCCGCCCCCCTCTACTGGGGATTTAGCCTGAAACCCGGGCTTGTGCCCTGTCCGGGAGTAGAACCAGTGACCTCTTGGTTCAAGGGTTGACGCTCAACCATTAAGCCACACTGGCAGGGTGGCTTCTTTCTATAGAATTATCAGTAAAGGTTTCTCTGAGGAGGTGTCATATCATCTGAGCCTTCAACCAATGGAGCCACACTGGCCAGGGCTGGGAGGAATATTTAATTAGTGCTGGAGTTCCAAAGGGGAGTGAGAGGTTTGGGAGGGAGGAGGAGTAGGTGTTTGGGAGGGACTGGCAGTGTAGTATGATGGTTAGAGCAAAAATGGAAGACCAGGGACCCTTGAACTTCATAGCAGATGACTGAAGTAAACAGATGTACTACATTATAGAATTAGCCTCCCATAGTCTCTGAGAAGGCAAGCCCTTTGATCCAGTGCTACAGGCTTAAAAGCTTCTTCAGAAAGTATGGCACCTTCCCATGTAGCTTTTCCCAAGGTCTCAAGGAGTAAGACCGCAATTTTTAGGGAGGGCAGCTGATGCCAAGGTCTAATGGTGACTTTTCCAAGGTCACACTGAATAAGTAGCAAAGCCAGTCTCCTGCCACTAAACATCAGATCTGCTCACCATTCTGATTTGTTGGTTTTATTTTTTTTATTTTTTATTTTTTTTATTAAGGTATTATATGTGTACATATCTTGATTTGTTGGTTTTAATTGTAGCACTCATTTATCTTACTGCTGGCAAAATTTGATCAATTAGACCGTTAGAAAATGAATATTAAAGAAAAAAAACCTTAAAACTAGACAGTGTTTCCACTTGAGGGACCTTTCCAGGCTCATAAGCAGGTCTGTGCAGAAAGGACCAGAGATGGCTGTGCTGCACTCGGGCCCTGGCGAGCAGTAGTTGTGGCCCGGTGGGGTCTGTAGGACCATGGGTGTATGCCTTACCCTCGTGCATGTGTTCTGTCCACAGGGTCATGTAGGCACAACAGCCACCAAGAAGATCGATGTCTACCTCCCCTTACACTCGAGCCAGGACAGACTGCTGCCAATGACTGTGGTGACAATGGCCAGCGCCAGGGTGCAGGACCTCATCGGGCTCATCTGTTGGCAGTACACAAGCGAAGGACGGGAGCCGAAGCTCAAGTAATCCTTCCTCTTTTTGGCTGCTCTAGTTTCTGGCTGTTTCCTGGCCACCCATACTGCATTCGGGCCCAGTGTTTCTAGGCATTGGCCTGGGAACCAGACGCCCACACTAATGCAGGTCAGGTTGCTCACCAGATCTTGGACCTGTGTATCTCAGGCTTATCTCAGAACCTACTTGTAAATACACTGATAAGTTTGTGAATCCAGACATGAGGAAAATGCATGTTGCAGTTTCAAACCTTTTTATGAGGCTTGCTGATAAAAGTGGCATGGGAGTTAGTGGGAGGGAACTAATGTTTATTAAGTACCTACCATGAGTTGGGACCATGCTGGGCGTTTTGTACCTGATTTCTCACTGAATTCTCCTAGCTCCCTGTGAGGTGAGCATTATGACTCTCATTCTGCATAGGAGAATTGTTACTTGCTGCAGGTTACACCAGTGGGAGATGGCAGAGTCAGGATTTGATTCCTGGTCTGTTCACTGCCGAGGTTTTTGCATTATTTCCTTTGGTCTGAATTAGTTTTCTTTGTTGCCAGTCATTGGCTTGGTTTTTCTCTCAATCACTAGATTCTATTCCTCATTAAACAATTATTTTTTAAACTAGAGGCCCGGTGCACGAAATTCATGCACTGGCGGGGGGGGGGGTGTTCCCCAACCCAGCCTGCACCCTCTCCAATCTGGGACCCCCTCGGGGGATGTCCAACTGCCAGTTTAGGCCCGATCCCGATCCATAAAACGGCAATCACATCCCTCTCACAAGCTGGGACTGCTGGCTCCCAATAGCTCACCTGTCTGCCTGCCTGATTGCCCCTAACTGCTTCTGTCTGCCAGCCTGATCAACCCCTAACCACTCCCCTGCCAGCCTGATCGACGCCTAACTGCTCCCCTGCCGGCCCGATCGCCCCCACTGCCCTCCCCTGCTGGCCTGGTTGCCCCCAGCTGCCCTCCCCTGCCGGCCTGGTCGCCCCCAACTGCCCTCCCCTGCAGGCCTGGTTGCCTCCAACTGCCCTCCCCTGCAGGCCTGGTTGCCCCCAACTGCCTTCCCCTGCAGGTCTGGTCACCCCCAACTGCCCTCCCCTGCCAGCCATCTTGTGGCAGCCATCTTTGCAGGCCTGGTTTCCCCCCAACTGCCCTCCCTCCCCTGCAGGCCCGGTCGCCCCCAACTGCCTTCCCCTGCAGGTCTGGTCACCCCCAACTGCCCTCCCCTGCCAGCCATCTTGTGGCAGCCATCTTGTGACCACATAGGGGCGGCTATCTTGTGACCAGTGGGGGCGGCCACCTTGTGCAAGGGCATGATGGTCAATTTGCATATCACCTCTTTATTATATAGGATGTAGAACTTGAATGTAGAGTCTCTATGCTTGTACATCATAGTTTGAACTTGAAAGTGCTTCGCTGCATTGGTTCTCCCCTACTTAAATTCCGTATCTAGAGAGAGGGGCCAGTGGCAGTGCATCAAACAGTAGAATTTAAGGCAAAAACATGTCAATAGGGATATTTTGGTAGATTACATAATGAAAAGGAGCAGCCCATCAAGATAATACAATAATTCTGACTGTGTATGTACCTAGCAACATAGTCTAAACCAGTGGTCGGCAAACTGTGGCTCGCGAGCCACATGCAGCTCTTTGGCCCCTTGAGTGTGACTCTTCCACAAAATACCGCGGCCTGGGCAAGTCTATTATGAAGAAGTGGTGTTAGAAGAAGTTTAAGTTTAAAAAATTTGGCTCTCAAAAGAAATTTCAATCGTTGTACTGTTGATATTTGGCTCTGTTGACTAATGAGTTTGCCGAGCACTGGTCTAAACTATTTTAAGGGAGTTTTAAAGAGGCATTAACTGATCCAGTGTCAAACTGGGAAATTTCAATATATTCGTATTAGAAAGTAGTAAATGAAGCAAACCAGATATTAATAGGGAAAAGGATGATCAACCAATATAATTAGCAATTCTGAACCCCCAAAATAGGGACTATCTCTTGTATTAGTTTGTAAGCCTCTGAAATTGAGTACATCTTATTAAAATTTATATTCCTGAAGTATATCAAGTGTGTTGACATTTTTTAATAGTTGCTTGATAACTATAATTTGAATTATAGAATTGAAGTTAAAGAAACTATGGTCTTTTGAAATGTTTTACAATTCTTACATGGATTTCTCAGTTGTGTTTGGTATAAGACAATCTATAAAGTAAATCCCTGGGATTTCTTATCAGCGTCGTGCAAGTGTTTTCTTTCTAGCTTATTTGAACTTAGGTGTTGGAATGGGTCCTTATTTGATCTTCCCAGTGGGTTGGCCCTTTGGAGGAGCTCTTCATTCACAGGGGGCCAAATTGCTAGCTGCCTGGGGAAGAACCCCTTCCTCTCATTTCAGTTTGGTCGTCAAGAAAACTATTTATTTAAGAACATTGCTCCCTTGTCTCTGCCTTGTAAACTGTTTATGGTAGTAGGCTTTGGCTGCAGGGAAGGAATGGAGAATTCAGCTGGAATTCTTGGCTTCCTTTGTTAGCTCTTGAGCAAAATTGGAATGTGGTATTTATTATCCTACTTATTTTGATGCAGTGAATTTTTTTAGGGGAAACTGTCTTTTTGGAAGAATTTTTAAATTTAGACTTTGTTATATAGATTCATGTTTATTGAATTTTGATCAGAAAATATGGCATATAAAATTTCTGCTTAGAGGTTTGTTTATATTTTGCAACTTACTATACAATAAATTTTTATAAATATTTTATGTATTCTGTAAATATTCTGTATAGGTTACAGAATTCAATATATATTTATTAAATCGACATCTTTAATTACTATCATGTTCTTGCACGTTTTAACTATTTCATCTATGGATGATTAAGAGAAATGGATTAAAGTTTCCATTTTGTTGTGTGCTTCTGTCAGTTTCTCCTGAGATTTCAGCAGTTTCCATTTTGTATATGTCAGTGCACAAAAAGATTCATGCATTTCATATCTTTACTGTGAGTTATACTTTTTTCAATATAAAACAGCCCTATTTTATTTTTGTATTGTGACTTACCCTTTTTTTTTTTTTTTTTGTTTATTGCAGTACAATTAGCTTTTCCCCCTTGTACTTCTTTGCACTAGTCTAGTCTAATGTATCTGTGTTCAGCCTTTTAGGTTTAGATATGATGAATAATTTTGTGAGGGTTTTCTTTTTGACCCAATTTAAGTCAATGTCTTTCCATAGGGAAGTTTATCTTACTAACATTTATTGTAGCCAGTGATATGTTGGCTTCATGTGAATCAACTTGCTTTAAGCTCTGTTTTCACGTAATTTTGAAGGCTGGTTACCTATAAGATTTTAAAACATTTTTAATAGACTTTATTTTTTAGAGTAGTTTTAGGTTTACAAAAAAATTGCACAGAAAATATAGAGTTCCTACATAGCTACTTCCTGCCTCTCATTTTCCTTTTTATTAACATTTTATATTAGTGTGATACATTTGTTACAATCAATGAACCAGTATTGATACATTATTATTAACTAAAGTCAGTCGTTTACATTAGAGTGCACTCTTTGTAAGATTTTATCATGTAGAATCCTTTCACTGACCTAGTAATGCTCTGTGCTCCATCTCTTTATCCAGCCCCCTTCACCTCTGGCAACCACTCATTTTTTTTCACTGCCCCTATCGTTTTGCATTTTCTAGAATGTCAGCTAGTTAGAATCATACATTTGTAGCTTTTTCAGACTTGCTTCTTTCACTAAGTAATAAGCACTTCAAGGTTCCTTTGTGTCTTTCCATGGCTTCATAACTCATTTCTTTATATTGCTGAATAATATTCCATTGTAAGGATGTACCACTGTTTGTTTTTCTATTCATCTATTGAAGGACAGCTTGATTACTTCCACTTTGTGGGAATCCTATATAATAAACGCCTAATATGCAGATCGACCAAACAGTGGAACGACCAGTCACTATGATGTGCTCTGACCACCAGGGGGCAGACGCTCAACTCAGGAGCTGCCCCCAGCCTGCAGGCCCCAGGCTAGCCAAGGCAGGTGCCAGTGGCCGCACCCCCCCCCATCGCCTTGCAGAGGGGGGTGACCAGCGGGGGAGTGGGGGAGGGCGGGGCTGGCAAGTGGGCAGCACCAGGCCGGCCAAGGCAGGTGCCAGCAGGGGCCCCCCAATCGCCCCTCCAGTCGCCCCACAGATCGGCCCTGATCGCCAGCCAGGCCTAGGGGCCCTACCCGTGCACGAATTTGGTGCACTGGGCCTCTAGTTATTAATAAAGCTGCTGTAAACTTTCATGTGCAGGTTTTTGTGTGGACATAAGTTTCCCATTCATTTTGCCAATACCTAGGAGTGCAATTGCTGGATTGTATGGTAAGCCTATGTTTAGCTTTCTTAAGAAATTGCAAACTGTCTTCCAAAATAGTTACAACATTTGGCATTTCCATCAACAATGCATGGGACTTCTTGCTCCACATCCTCACCAGCAGTTGGTTTTGTAAATGTTTTGGATTTTAGCTATTACTAATAGGTGTGCAGTGGTATCTCATTGTTGTTTTAATGTGTAACTCTCTAATGAGATGATGTCGCGCATCTTTTCACATGCTTGACATCTTGTGTTTATTTGCTATTTACAGCAGGTCTCCATTCAGGCTAGCCACATTTCATGGGCTCAGCAGCCAGATGTTGGAAAGTGCAGATCTAGAATATAAGAAGAGATGGTTTCACCATGCAATGGAGTTCACTACCGATCCACTTCATTCCAATGTAACCTCAGCTATCTAGATAGAGTCCTTGGGAAACTTGGTGGGTTTTGTAGATAGTTGAGGGTTTATCTCCTTTAGTATCAAACTTTCTTAATTTTAATAGTTTTTCGTAGAAGCCCTCTAAAATAGCGGTCACCAAGCTTTCGGACCTCACAGACCAGCAGTGGTCCGCAGACCACCGGTTGGCGACCACTGCTCTAAAATTTATTAACATTTTCCTCTGCCTTCTTAATCAGTGTATAGCATAGTGATTGAGTGGGGAATCCAAAGCCATAGTCTGGATTTGAATTCTGGCATTAATACCTATCAGGCTGATTTTGGATGAATCACTTCAGCCCCATGTGCTCCAGTTTTCGTGTGTAAAATAAGAATAGAAACTTCCTAATAGGGTGTAGTTATGAAAATCAAATTAAGAAAATACATGGCAGGTGCTCAGTAAATGTTCATTTCTGTTGTTGCTAAATACTATAACTATAACCAGCTACTACTACAAACCAAACTAGTAATAGTTGAGCAACAGTAGCATAATTTAGCCTTCCCTGATGATGCAAGTAATTGTGCTTTGCCATGAAAGTATATAGGAATATTTGACCTTATATTATACTAGAGGCCTGGTGCATGAAATTCGTGCATGGGGCAGGGGTGTCCCTCAGCCCAGCCTGCACCCTCTCTAATCTGGGATCCCTCTCACAATCCAGGACTGCTGGCTCCCAACTGCTCGCCTGCTTGCCTTCCTGATTGCCCCTAACCACTTCTGCCTGCCAGCCTGATCACCCCCTAACCACTCCCCTGCCAGCCTGTTTGCCCCTAACTGCCTTCCCCTGCAGCCCTGGTCACACCTAACTGCCCTCCCCTGCAGCCCTGGTCACCCCCAACTGCTCTCCCCTGCAGGCCTGGGTCCCCCCCAACTGCCCTTCCCTGCAGACCCCGTCACCCCCAACTTCCCTCCTCTGCCAGCCAGGTCACCCCTAACTGCCCTCCCCAGCAGGCTTGATCGCCCCCAACTGCCCTCCCCAGCTGGCCATCTTGTGGTGGCCATCTTGTGTCCACATGGGGGCAGGATCTTTGACCACATGGGGGCAGCCATCTTGTGTGTTGGAGTGATGGTCAATCTGCATATTACTCTTTTATTAGGATAGAGGCCTGGTGCATGGGTGGGGGCCAGCTGGTTTGCCCTGAAGGGTGACCCAGATCAGGGTGGGGGTTCCCCTGGGGTGTGGGGCGGCCTGGGCGAGGGGCCTGTGGTGGTTTGCAGGCCGGCCATGCCCACCGGCAACCCAAGCAGAGGCCCTGGGATCTGGGATTTATTTATCTTCTACAATTGAAACTTTGTAGCCTGGAGTGGAGCAAGCAGAAGGCAGCAGCCATTTTTGTTGGGATTTATGTATCTTCTATAATTGAAACTTTGCAGCCTTAAGCAGAGGCCAAAGCAGGCCAGGGCTGCAGAAGCTTGGCTTCCTCCATCACCGTGGGCAACCCTAGCCTCCTGCTCTCTCCAGCTCCGTGGCTGCCGCCATTTCTGTTGGGCTTTATTTATCTTCTATCATTGAAACTTTGTAGCATTGAGTGGAGGCCTGGGCCAGCAAGGGCAGGTGGAAAGCTTGGCTTCCTCCATTGCCAGGGAAACCCAAGTCTCAATCCTGCTCTCTGTGGCTGCAGCCATCTTGGTTGGGTTTATTTGCATATTCCCTCCTGATTGGCTGGTGAGCGTGGCTGGTGGGTATAGCGGAGCTACGGTCAATTTGCATATTACTCTTTTATTAGATAGGATGCTTTCTGACAACTTTGCAATTAGAATTCTGTATATCTCCTTCCTTCCTTCTTTCCTTTCTTCCTTCCTTCCTTCCTTCCTTCCTTTTTGTTGTTTTGTTGTTGTCTGCCTACCCATCTCTATCTACTCTTCTCCCATTTGTAGGTTTCTGCTTCTAATTTATATTCCTTAGAGTCATCATTGGGAATCATTTACCTAAATAATACAGCCTAACCCCCATTCTGACCCCCCAGCTATACTCCCATGCATCCTCACATATCACATTCTTTAAATGGCATCTTCTTGGCACTGATACCATGCCTGCTTTTGCTGTTTCCTTAGTCAGCAATGCCTCTCTCATTCTTCTTGATATCCTGCTTAATCTCGAAGGCTTAACTCCTCAGTCATTGCTTCATTCAGCAAATATTTATGGAGTTCTAGGGTCTAGGTATTGAGGATAAAATGTACAAGAGAAATCTAATTATTCCCCCTAAAAATTCATAGTTTTGTGGGGAAGAAGAAATTATCAAATGTATTAGCACTTTGTAACTGGCTCGTTTCACTTATCATTGTATACAATAAATATTTATTGATTGTTTGCTATATACCAGGCACTTTGCTGAGTATACAGTGGTTCATGGAACCATATGTGGACTCTATGTCATGAGTTCCACAGTTTAGTGAAGGAAATGGGCAGAAAATTTAAAAAGTTAAACCAAATAAGGTTTGCTTAAAAACTGAGCTAAGTGCTCTAAAGGAAAGGAATGCTGTTTATGAGATTCCAGCCTGGGAGTTGCGTTAGGGAGAAATTCCCCAAGAAAGTGATATCAGAGGCATTTTGGAGGGGAAGGCCCTGGCAGATGGAACCACATGGCAGGGATGCTGCAGCAGGAGGAAGCATGTTGTGGTCAGGGAACTAAAGAAGGCCAGTGTGGCCAGAGCACAAAGAAGGGAAGAGAAAGTGGAGTGGAAAGAGACCGAGAGGTGGGCAGGGCCACAGTGGAGATTGAGAGAAAGGGACAGATTCTGGAAATTTAAGAGATAACAATTCACATGGCTTAGGAATGAGTTAGATATGGGAAGTGTGGGAAAGGAGAGGTATCTGACTTGCACAACTTTGTATGTTGTGCCCTTCACGGATAATAGGGAGTATTGGAAGACTGCGTTTTGTTTGTTTTTTTGGTGTGTGAGGAGGAGGGGCAGCCTGAGTTTGGTCTTCTGCCTATTAATTTGATCAATGTATCTCTCACACATTGATGTTTCTCTCCCTTTCTCTCTAAAATCAATTTAAAAAGTATATCCTTGGGTGAGAATAAAAAAATAATAATACCCATTATGTTTTTTTTATGGGTACAGTGATTCAGTCTACACATTCATATATTCATTCATTCAACAAATATTTGTTAAGTATTTTCTAAATGCCAGCCACTTACTCTTTAGTGAGGATGCAGAGACAATAGGATCCTGCTCGTTAGGAGAACATAGATGCATAAATAATAAAGGAACAATGTTATATACAGAAATATCAACCAAGTTCTGGAAGACCACAGAGGAGAATCACTTTTCCAAATGATTCTCCTAGAGAAATCAATGAAAGCTTTTTATAGATGAGAAAATGGAACTCAAGAGAGATTTGGTCACACAGCTGGCTAATGGTTGAGTTAGCATTAAAACCAGATCTGACTGCAAAACCTCTCTTCATTCCACTGAACTGTGTCATAAGGAGGTGCCCCTGTTTTCACTGTTTTATAAGTTCCAGATGTCTATATTTGGGGAATTCCTGAGTCAGGGACCACAGCTGACTCCCTTTTTCCCTCTCCCCACTTCAAAATGCCACCAATTTCTGATTTGATCAAAGAGTAATGGAACGGAAGCAAGGAGACTGGAGTTCTCTAGACCTGGCTTTGGCCCTATTTAATTGGGCGATCCCGACCGTGTTATTCCTCTTTTCTAGGCATCTATTTCCCAGCTGTAACAGCAAGGAGGTTGAAATAAATATCTCTAGGCTTCTAATTTTTTATGATGCACATGTTTCTTCCTTCTTTTCAAAGTATGTAGCATTTCCATAGGAACACACCAGGGCTTTGGCAGGGAGATGGGTGGGGGTCAGGAATGAGGGTTTTTGACTACTTGGGTTTGAATCTCAGCTCTGTCACTTACATGCTGTTTAATCTTGAGCAAACCACTTATCTTGCTGAGCCTCGGTTTTCTAATTTGTAAGAAAACACACATAATGATGTGACTTAGCTGATGTGAAGATTCAGTGAGCTTATGTGTCTAAACCACTGTGCACAATTCCTGGCACTTAGCACGCAATAAATGTAGCTAATGATACTAATGGTTATTGTACTACTAGAGGCCCGGCGCATGAAATCGGTGTGCGGGTACGATCCCTAGGCCTGGCCTGCGATCAGGGCCATCTTTCCCAGCTGCCCGCAGCTGGCCCCATCCCCCCCCACCACCCATCCCCGGTTCCCGGTTCCTGGTTCCCCGTTCGCCATCGGGTGATGGGTGCCTAATGGCCGGGGGAAGGGACTAAGAGGTTGGCTGTTCCCGCCTGCTCGCCGACCCCACCCCCGCCATGTGTGGCCATCAGGCGATCGGAGCCTGCCAGCCGGGGAAAGGGACCAAGAGGTGGTCAGTGCACCTCATAGTGACTGGTCCAGTGGTTGTTCTGGTCGTTCTGCCGTTAGGGTCAATTTGCATATTACCCTTTTATTATATAGGATTACTAATTTGGAGTCTTGAAGCAGTTTTAGAAGTCAAAATACCACAGTAGCTTTTTCATTAATCATTCATGTATAAAGGCACAAAAGAACCAATATGTCCATTCGCAGAATATGGAATTTCAGTCTTTTTTTTCTTTCTTAGGCATACAATTAAGAGGTCTTAGGGGATGGAGCACTGTTTGCTGCTAAACTTTACTGGTAAACCAGAAAAGACTTCCTGTAGTTTGTATAACACAGAGTGAGTCATTCATTCTTCTCCTTGCTGGGTTCCCAGTGCTCAGGTCACGCAGCAGCACTGGGCAGGCACTATGCAAATGTTTTTTTGAAACAATAAGTGATTTCACACCTTGTATTTAGAACCGGGGAGGATAACAGCACTTGGCAGTGAGTCTTTGGCTCTCAGATCTAAGCCTGTGACATTTGTTGAGTTTGTTTTGAGGGGATTTGTGGGCCTCCCATGACAATCAAAGCAGAATTCTTCTGATACCAGTGCTTGGCTTTCTGCTTTGATCAATAGGCTTATTATTTGCCCTTGAAACCTCTGTGATGCTGGGGAATCACAGGCATTCCTCAGGATAATTTACACAGCAATAAATAATCTGTGCTGTCCATTGCTTGCTTCATCAGTGTCTGCCGTGGTCATAAAACCCCGGAGGCTCAGTGGCCCCAAGGCTGGAGCACAGTGGACATGTTAACTCCAGCTACAGATGTGTGCACAGAGAACTCAGTTTCATTGTTGTTTTCTGGCTAATATGCATCCACACAGTTTATCTTTAAGGATTGACATAACTGTCAAAGTTATTTCCATCTGATTTTTTATAGTTATCATACCTTTTTTTTTTTTAACCTCTGCTCTATGCTCAGCACTATATATTATCTCATCTAATCCTCACAACCACCCCTGAGTTAGGCGATTATACCCTTTTTATAGAAGTCGAAACTGAAACTTAAGGAGGTGAAGCTTATTCTCTCAAACTACATAGCCCATGAGTGATGGAGCTAGGGTTGAACTCAAGTCTTCCTGGACACAAAGCTCATAGGTCCTCCATCAGGACATTTTCTTCATCTAAGTGGCTTTCTTCTGCTTCTGCACATGTTTTGTGTGTGTTAATAACCTCTTGCAAAGATCTGTAAGTTTCCCATACCATTCAGAGATGAATTTTAAATTAACAGCATTGCAAATACATGAAATTTATAGTGACAAACATAGCCAGATTACTTTCTTGTTATCCATCCATTTAGCAGATTTACAGTTCCCATTAATTTTAATCTGTCCTTATTACCTGTTTTATATAATAAATATCTCTTAATCGTGACAGACTGAGTATAGATCACCTGAAGTAGACTCTCTCTCAGTAAGCAGAACTGCGGCAAAAGATTTGTGAATTAATTGGGAAAATTGCAAATCAGGTAGTCAGTGAAATAATTCATTGTCACATCCAATCAATAAACTTTGTAAATCAACTCATTTAATTCAAAAAATGATCTATATAGATCAAGCAACCAATTAAACAATTAGCATACACTTTGAAATTAATTAATTTAAGCATCAATCATATAATTAAAACTCCAAATTTAAGCTGCAGAATTTAGAAACCCACTGCCTTTCGAACTATTAGGTTCATGCTTCTGAATACTAGCAGATTTGCAGTTTCACAATTCAACTTTGGAGCAGGGTATCTGAAGTGTTTTAAGTTGATTTCAGTTTTAAATTGTCTTTATGTTGATAGAGTTTCCCACCCTTTTCCAGAAAATTGACTCTTTAATTCCCCAAAGAAGGAGAAAGAGATGCGTGTTGATTACAAACTGGGAAAGGCTAGAAACTGGGATTACTGACTGGACATTCTAGGGAAGTGAGAAAAGTCCATAAGCAGTTGGTCAGGATAAATCAGGTCATTTGCTTTACGCTGTTAAGTATCCTTGGTGTTTGGAATCAGGTCCTGCCAAGTGAGGCTGATTTTCTTCAGAGAAAGGAGAACTGTATTGATTGTCTTTGTTACTTCTTGAGCTAGAGCAGATATTTTCTTAATCCTGACCATAAATCAAAGTCCACTGATTTCCCCCAAATCATTTTTTCTCTTTCATAGTTTTGTGTATGTCTTTTATGATATTTACTTTATTTACAATTATATTATAGCTAATATAGTGCTTACTTTTCCACCTGCTATATTGTAAGCTTCCTTGAGGACTGTTGCTAAATCTCATCTTTGATCTAAGGGGTTCTGTGTCTTATTTACAAGTGCTCAGTAAGGATTTGTTGGGAGAATAGAGGAGGGTAAAGGCTCTTGTTTCACACTGGTTTTTCCCCCTTTGCACTGCCATTATTTTCTCCTTATCCAATGAAATGAGATTTGGGGGGTCCAAATATAACCGCAGGCTTTGGGGTAAAGGACAGCAGTTTCCCAAGTTTGCTTGCTGCATGCACATCAGGGCCTCTGGTCGCCGAGTTCCTTTTTCCGCTTGGGTTTCACTCACCTTTTTGGTTTTCCTTTCAGTGACAATGTCAGTGCCTACTGCCTGCATATTGCTGAGGATGATGGGGAGGTTGACACAGATTTCCCGCCACTGGATTCAAATGAACCCATTCATAAGTTTGGCTTCAGTACTTTGGCCCTGGTTGAAAAGTATTCATCTCCTGGTCTGACATCCAAAGAGTCACTCTTTGTTCGAATGTGAGTATTGACTCTGTTGCTTATCTCAGTATCTCATCTCTGTCTTTGGTGTAATTTTGGATTTGATTTTGTTCATTAAATGAGTATTTGGTATCTGGAGAGTCCACATGTAATGATTACTTCCAGAGAGATGTTGGGGACAACATTCACATTGTATTTCATGCCTCTGCACCTGCATTAAATACAGACTGCTTTGTAATAGCAAATTGTATTAGGTCGATCTCTGAATGTCCCACCCATGAACTAGGCCTCTGGACAGATTGGGGCACTTTGGAGCCTCTGAAGCAAAAATTCTCTTCAAACTGAATGAAAATGTGCATCACAGCCACTTCTCTCTTGTGACTTAACATACTGCCTTTTCTCACCAACTTTGTTCAGATCCAATTTGATGTTTCCTCTTGGTGGCTTACTGAGCAGAGGTTCTTACCCTTGCCTGCCTGTGCCTTTGGCGGTCTGGTAAAGCCTATAAAAGCCCTTCTCAGAAAAGTGTTTGTAAATGCAGAAAGTACATTCACATGACTACACAAGGATTTCTTGTATTTAAAGTTATCAAACTGTTAAATTTGTTATAGAATAATAATATGTATGGTGTTGTTAATACATTGAGTAACAAGATCCAGTAACTCTGAAATTTGGTTTCAAAGGAGTGATTGAGTGTGATATTGGAGACATCCGCACCAACTGGAATGTGCTATCATTACATCTGTGATTTCTGTTCATGGCGACTCACCAGCACTGCTAAAAACACTGTGATTTGTTGACTATAATGCAAGGAAATGTTAAATAGCTAGTGAAAATAAAACTGTAATTTTTATTCATTCAAGTCTACAGAGCACCTGACTCTTACCCATAGGTCCCCATTGTTAGGGGAAAACCAGCAGTATTTTCTCAGCGCAGCTTAAGCTTTTTAGCCAAGGTGGCGACAGTCCTTCTCCTGGCCATCTCCTGGGAACAATAGCGATCCCTTTGGCACCCCCTGCTGTTAGTAACCAGCAAATTCACTCTTCAAAAGAGCTTTAGAGGACTTTTCTACCTGTCTCTTTAAAACATATTGCCTTTGTTCCAGGATTTTACTAAAAATAGGGTTATGCTAGCTATGATATATGAGTATTTTGTGTCTTTCTATCCTTGAGCAAAAAATGGATACCTGGGTTCCTGTGGGTGAGCTGAGGTGACTCTTCAAGCTTTTATAATTGCCATTTCATTTCTACTATGAAGTCATGTTGAGTGTATATAACAGCAAATATGTTCCTTCTTTTTACTTTTCAGAGGCACTTAAACAACAACCTTAAAGAATATTTAAAGTAATTTAAAAACTATCTAATGATTCCTCATCCTAATATAACTACTTTCATTTTTGTACAGTCATTTTCATGTGTATATACATACAGAGTTTCAGTTCTAGCATACACACACACAGTTATTTTTATTTAACATTATATTACAAATATTTCAATATCTGTTCTTAATTCCTGCATCCTACATTTATTATGTGCCAAGGATCTAGACATAGACAACCCCTATGCTCATGGAGCTTATGCTCCAGTGGGAAGATAGTTGTCAAACAAATCATTAATATGTGATGAGCACGAAAACAGAAATGGATGTAGTGGATGCCTGTCATAGGATGTTTAGATTGTTTTCTTGTTTTGCTTTTAAGTGATTCTATGATAGTCCTTGTTTATATCTACTTTCTTTCTGTTGAATAAATTCCTTAGTATAATTTTTTTGTTGGTAGGATTATTGGTCAGAGTAGAAACATCTTTAGACTCTCGCTTGGTGTCAATTTACAGTGCAACCGATAGAAATCACAGAGCCTTCTTTCGAGCCTTACCATCACAAGGTTTCATTAGGAGATTTTTCTTTTCACTTTAAAAGATGTATACAGTGGTATTTCAGTAGTTTTCCACTTGCATTGATATTACCTATTGATTACATAAAAGAATAGTTCTCATTAACACATAATTTTTACACATAGATGTTAACATATGATCATAGCAGTGTTTTAAACTGAAAGTCTTTTTTAAAACAATAGCTTTTAAATCAATGATTTTTAGTAGAGTAGGGTTGGGAGTGGAATGAATATACATTGCCAGGAGAAGTGTTTCACTATGAACCCCACCTTCCAGGGAATGGAGGGAGTGGGGAAAAGGCAGAAAATAACAATAACTGCTTTAAACTTCATACTCTTTTCCCCCCTGAGTTACTCCCATTCCTGCACTTTCACTCCCAAACATTCATACCCAGTCAATCCTTTTTCTATTTTTAAAGTTCAGGAGAGTTTATTCGTCATGTCTGGAGTGTTCCTGAAAACACGAGATAAAGCAGAATCTTTATATGTGAGCATTTAGAACAAAAGACTCACTGAATTTTGTTTCTTTTTCTCAGTTGTCTGAGGAAATAGTGCAGATTACTGACCATTTGCCCTGTGTATATTTTATTGATTCAGCAACCTCCCATTCACCTTTCTGGCCTATAGTCTTTAAGTTAGAAATTTTTCTCCTGCAAATGCAGGACAGAGCAGACCTTCAGGAGTCTCCAAGGATGTGTCCAAACTCAGAGAGTGAAGTCCCAGCAAAATAAGTGAAGCCATTCCTCCTTCTCCTCATTTCCCCCCTTTCCTCCTGGCATCTTTCTCCCAGTGGAAAATGGGCAGGAAGTATATAAACAGGAGTCCCTCGATTGCTGACTGCTAGCTACTCTGAGCTTTAAGGGAAGAAAAGTCAAAAACAATAAAATGGACAGGATCCCCCTAGATCAGAAGTCAGTAAGAGCAATTAAACTGCCCTCATATGTATGTGTTTTACTTAACATGTTTATTATATCCGATGGACATGGGAAAGGACCTGTTCTAACCAAGACTGCAGAGCAAATAGAATCCAGTCAGGATTTTGCTCTTTCGGAAAGGGACCACTGAGTGGACAGATGGTGGTAGCACAAGAACCGGGCTGCCTCGGGCAGTGTGGTCCAGAGGGCTCCCAGAGACTGCCTTGGCATCTCTGGCTCTGCATAAAGGGGAAGCTCGGGTGCCTTTTAAAGAGGCGAGTCCTAGATTCCTTGCTCTTTCCTGTATTAGGGGTTTTCAAAAGGGTGGGTCGTTTTCCTATAACTTCTTGACTAGATCTCCAGTACAACCCAAATGACCAGACCTTTATGAAAGGATATCATTAGTTTGAAGCCTCTCCACTATTATGTGATTTGCTTTGTGGTCTGGAGAGAACAAAAGAGAAGAAAAACAGAAGAGGAAAATTAGTATTTTTGCACACACACGATTCTGTAAACCCACGAGCCATTATCTGATTTATTGCTTATAAGCACCTCTTTTTTTAAATGTATGACAGAGGGTCCCTGGTCTATGATGATTCCACTTAAGATTTTTTTACTACCCGGCTGGTGTGGCTCAGTGGTTGAGATCGACCTATGAACCAGGAGGTCATAGTTCAATTCCCAGTCAGGGCACATGCCCAGGTTGCAGGCTGAACCCCAGTAGGGGGCATGCAGGAGGCAGGGGATCGGTAATTCTCTCTTATCATTGATGTTTCTGTCTCTGTCCTCCTCCCTTCCTCTCTCTGAAACCAATAAAAACATTTTTTAAAAGATTTTTCTGACTTTATGATGGTGTGAAAGCAACATACATTCAGTACACATTCAATAGAAACCGTACTTCAGATTTTGAATTCGGATCTTTTCCCAGGCTAGTGGTGTACAGTATGATAGCCTCTCGTGATATTGGGCAGCAACAGTGAACCTGAGCTCCCACTTGTGCACGCAATCACAAGGGTAAACAACCAGTACTCTACAGTGTACTGTGTTACCTGTATTTTTTTGTTGTTACATTCTGTTCTGAGCACATTTAAGTTAGCCTAAGCTAAGCTTGGATGTTCGGTAGGTTAGGTACATTAAATGCATTTTCAGCCCTGGCTGGGTAGCTCAGTTGGTTAGAGTGTCTTCCTGATACCAAGATAGTGTGTTTGATCTCCCACCAGGGCACATATAAGATACAATCAGTGAATGCATAAATAAGTGGAACAGAAAATCGATGTTTCTCTCTCTCTCTCTCTTGCTCTCTATTCCTCTCTCTCTAACATCAATAAATAAATACAAAAACAGCCCTAGCTGGTTTGACTCAGTAGATAAGAGCATCGGCCTGCGGACTGAAGGGTCCCAGGTTTGATTCCGGTCAAGGGCACATGCCTGGGTTGTGGGCCCGATCCCCAGTGGGGGGCGTGCAGGAGGCAGCTGATCAATGATTCTCTCTCATCATTGATGTTTCTATCTCTCTCCCTCTCCTTCCCTCTCTGAAATCAATAAAAAAATAAATAAATGAATACAAAAATATTTAAATGCATTTTCAACTTACGATGTTTGCAACTTACAAGAGGCTTATAGGGATGTAATGCCATCATAAGTCAAGGAGCATCTATAGAAGCCGCAGATCACAGACAGGTAGTTACTTGCACAAGGTCATCCAGTTTAGTAAGGGTCAGAGCTAAGATAGCATGAAGAATTTCAAAAAAAGAGAGATGCCTGTATTCTTTGTAACCAGGCCTGGCAATATGGGTATAAATTTTCCTAGTTATTTATTATTTGCTCACGTCATAGAGGACCAACTGTGTATTGTTCCTTTTCATTCTGTTGTATTAGCAAACATTTTCATTGTCCAGATTGTCCTCGTGTATGGAAATGAACATATGCAGCCTGTTTAATTTTGTATTTGTAAATCTGACTTGATTCCCTTTTTGGCAACAGCTACTGTCTAGAGAAAAGAAAAGATTTTTCTTTGTCTCTTTAAAGTGGCAGAAATATTGGAGCAAGTAATAAAGATGGAAAGCATTAATTACATACTTCTAAGAATTTAAAGGTCAGACAAGCTAAATGTGTATGTTTTACTCACTGGAATGTCTGTCTGCTGATAGTGTGCCAGGATTCACTTTGTTCCTCCAATAAAAGCACACATTTCAGATAGCCATCAGCTTACTTTGGTTTCCAAAAATTATACCAGATTGTTGCTTTCGTTGCTCTATATCTTAAAAGTTTGGGGCTCACGTTTCTGACATGAATGTGATTTGTTTTATGATCCAACCCCTTTGGCCGTGTTTGGTTACTATGTCTCATTTTGATTTCCTCTGTTCTCCCCTCAGCTTATGTTGGAGTCTGTCAGCTGCTGCTATGTACATGTCAGGCTAGTGACTTGTAATGTTTATTAATACAATGTCAGTCTTGCTGTTGAAAAAACTGTGATGCTTCTCAGAAGGTTGCGATAGAACGAAGCGTTTGCTTTCCAGATCCTGTCTGCACTGTGTGGTGAATACATTCTCAGATGTTATGCAGTTCACTGACCTGACAGTTATGGAACCCCGCCTGGGACCCCATTTCAGCAGGACATATTTGAACAGAAACAGTTTGCAAAACTTTATACACTTAAACTCCTGCCAAGGCAAACTGTTAGCCACTTGAGTTTGTTATAAATACCCAGTGGCAGTGGTTGGAAGTAGCCCACGGTGTGTTTTATATTCTGAACTGAACGTGAATGTCTTTGCGGTTATATAGAGTAGTAAATAATTGAGTTTGATTAGGGAGAGGGACCTCATTATCCCCCACCTGTGCCCAGCTGGAAGGGGAGGGTCGAAATGAAGCCATTAGCTGTCTCTCTTACTGGCATCTCAAAGAGCTCAAATACATCTGTGTCTTATTTTCTTTTCTGGCACAATCAGTCGAGCAAGCTAAGCAGGCATGACCGGATTTGGCAAGTCCCAAGGACTCTGGCAAAGATACACAAGGAGAAGGCGGAGGGCAGTCATTTTGGCTTCTCACTGCCCATTAGTCTAGCGAGTTATGTTTTTGGAAAATGTCTGTTTTGAAAAAGAGTACTTTATCCAATGTCAAACATTGCATACTCATACAATACGCTTTGATCTTTTAAAAAAATTGTCATTGCGAGGGGAAACAAAATGTGGCATTCACACTAGTGTAAACTCTCTTTATGGATAAAGTAATACCCAATGGGCTTGCTTTAAAGCAGGCATGCTACAGTTATTGCAAAGCTTTCTCGTGCTCATATATTTTCATTTTCTGCCTTGAAGTGCTAGAGAATGAACACGCATGGAATTGGGACCAGAGCAGGCTGAGAACTAGAGGAGTGTGTCTTCATCTCTATTATGAACTGGTCAGGACTGGAGAATCGAATACTACTCTTGGCATCCTTTTCCCACTTCCACAAACTGACACTGGCTCATAAAACCATGGCATTCTCCAAGGGCTTTTCAATAGGGACCTTATAAGTCCTATGGTTAGTCCAGAGTTGGGACATTCATAATCAAATTGAACTTGTTACAGGGAAGTTGAACTTTTCCATAGATTGCTCAGTGGTTCCGATCTGGAGGATATGCTCCCTGGAAGTCTCTTCTTCCCAAGCCCCCAGGACTGCTTTCTGGGCTGCAGAGAGGTTTAAAACCAAAGCTCTGGAGTCTGGCTGACCTGGGTCCAAGTCCTGACTCCTCCACTTATTAGCTGTGTAACTCCAGGCAAGTGTCCTAACCTTACCAAACCTTAATTTCCTCCTTTATAATAAAATCAGAGGCCCAGTGCACGAAAATTCATGCATTGGAGGGGGGATCCCTCAGCCCAGCCTGCCCTCTCTCATAGTCCGGGAGTTCTCGGGCGGGAGGCGACCCAGCATTCAGGGGAAGGCGACGCCCCCATCACACCTCTGCTGCTGCCACTGCCAGCAGTGCAAGCCTCGGCTGGCCCTAGTTACCTGAGCCTTGGGCGGCTGGGCAGCTGCCATCAGAGGCTTGCCTGCGCCTTGGGCCGGCCCTAGGTGGCTGGGCAGCCGCCATCAGAGGCTTGCCTGTGCCTCGGACTGGCCCTGGGCATCGGGGGGCTAAGGGGACTGGGGGACTCCAGAGGCAGGTGCACAGAGTGGCTGGACCCACCTAGGGGTGGGCCTGGCCTTGCTGTGTGCCTGCCGCCCCGGTGGGGCTGAGGGGACTGGGTGCTGCCATCTTTGAGGGTGTGGCAGTAAATTAGCATATTCCTCCTTATTGGCTGTGGGTGCCACCGTCTTTGTGAGGGTGTGACAGACAATTAGCATATTCCCTCTTTATTAGATAGGGTGGGACTGATAACAGCACCTGCTTTTTCTGGGAAGATTAAATGAACAAAGCACATCCTCAGTAAATGTTGACTACTGTCATTGTCTCCTCATTATATGTCACTTCTTTGTAAATATAAAGAAGAGCCCATAGTTATTATATTAACTTGCTTAGTAAGCATTTTTTATATACAGGTATTGTGTTAGCTACTTCAGAGGTATTTAGCCCTCACACTAGTCTTACAGTCTAAAATTAATATATTTTGTAGATGAGGAAATAAAGTTAGAGGGTATATCATTTACCCAAGGGAGGCAGAGCGAGGACTCCATAGCAGGCTCCGTTGTAGAGCTTACTTCACTGCCTCCTGGTACACCATCTTTCTGAGCATGGCGTAGAGCTAAATGATAACTGTGTTTTGAGACATCTCCACTAAGAAGCTTCTCTGACCCCCTCACCTCTACCCGCTGGGTTAAGTGCCCCTGTGCTTTCGCACTTCCCTGAGCTGGCTTCCATCTTTGTGCTCATCACACAGAACTGTAATTCTTGGTTTGCTTCTTTTTCTCTCCCACTAGACTGTGCTAGTTGGGTTGGGAATCATATTGTTGATTTCTGAATCCAAAATAGGGTCTTTAATAGATGAGTGACCACAGGTAAATTTCCTAATGCCTGCAGCCTTAGTTTCTATAAAATGGATATAATAATATTACCTATTTTAGGAGTGTATTAGTTAATGTAGATTTGTAAAGCTTAATACGGCATCTGGCACAGAGTAATTGTTCAATAGATAGTAGCTGCTGCTATTATTGTTATAATTATTGAATAATACCTTGTGCTTTTCAGATCAAAAGGCTCTTAGTCTCATTGAATTTCTGTGCAGTACCACCATGATTTTTTACTTCCTTCATCCCCATCCAAAGCCAATGAGTTAAGCTGAGGTGGGACACACCTGCTTCTCGTTTCCTCTCTCAAAAAGGAAAACCTTGTCAATGGAGCCTAGAGTGCTCTCCTTTGAGCTTCAAGGGGGTTTTGACGCCTGGGCCAGAGAGAGGCGCTTGCTGACAGTGCCCCTGCATATTGCCACCATGCCCAGCGAATTGCACATTTTAATGGCCCTGTGTTGCCGATTAAAAAGCTATGAGGGTTTCCCTGGCCAATGTGGCTCAGTTGGTTGGAGCGTCATCCATACACTGAAAGGTCACGGGTTCGATTTCCAGTCAGGGCACATACCCAGATTGTGGGTTCTATCCCCAGTTGAGGCATGCAGGAGGCAAACGATCCATGTTTCTCTCTCCCACTCCCTAAAATCAACTAAAAAATAAAGAGACAAAAAAACAACAACATAAAACTGTGAGGGTTCAGATCCATTTTCCCAAATAAGCAATCTCTCCTGAGGGCTTAGGGGATAGGGAACAAGTGGGCCTCTTCTCTTGGAGTGGTGACTTGGGACAAGGGGAACATAAGAAAACTAACATTTATAAACTCCCTTTACTATTTGCCAGCCTTAGTGCCAGGTGCTTGGCATTCATTGACCGTTTTATCCTCCTGACAGTTCTGTAGGGAAGTGCCCTCCTCATTTCATGGATGCAGCTGAGGTTCCACATGTTGAGGCAGTATTCGGTTAGCCATGGAACCAGGATCCGAACCAAAGGGATTTAACTCCCAGCCCATGTGTTTCCTCTCTAATATGTTGCCTTCCAACTTGGGCTCTGGTTCCAGCTCTCGCCCTGTAAATAAGCTTTTTAGATAAAGACCTGTGCCCCTGCTTCCCCTCTGTGCCCCATCACTTCTAGTTTAGTACTTAGTAGAGAAATGCTTGTTGTGTTAGGTTAATGCTGGTATAAACACTTCCTGCTGGTAACTGGCTTTGCACTGGGACAGCGCTGAATTCCTCAAGTGAGAAATCTCTTTTTAAAACGCCCATACGTTTTTCAGTGGTTACGAGACTTGACAGGACCTAACTTTGAATTGACTGAAGCACTCCTGGCCGTTTAGTCAGCTCCCTGAAGTGGCGCTTCAGTCTACACCCAGCGCAGGCAGCCCAAGGAGCTGCGGCCGGGCAGCTGCTTCTCGGGGGCAGTGCCCTAGGGTGCCCCGCGCTGGCAGAAAACAGGCCGCCAACCACAGGGGGAGCAGGAGGGGGAGCAGCTTCTGAGCCAAGACTCAATGTTTACGGCCCACCTGTCTGTCCATCGTCCGTCTGTCCATCTGCGGGCTAGCCTCCACCATCCCAGGTCACAACTCCGAGACTGGAATGCAGCGCCACGAGGAAGGGAGGCAGGACTAGCACCCTACCCACCTGCCACTAGCATTTCCCCTAAGATCCTGGTCTTCGCAATCTCAGGCCCAGTGGTCAGCATTGAATAAAAGCAGCCTTAAAAATGTATTTCAAATAGACTTTGTAGAAAGCCCATAAAAAATCCTGGATGTGAAGAAATGAGGCATAAAACTCAGAATGTTTGGAAGTCAAGCTGAAAATTGTGGTAGCAAGTCTCCATATCCATTTATTAAATGGGAGCCGAACTTAACAGTTGCACCTGGATGGGTTCTGAGAGCCACTTCCATTCTGTACTCTTGTGTTTTAGAAACATTTTACCCCCGTAAGTGCTGCAGACTTGGAACAAGGTCCACAGTTGGCACCCATCTGAAGGGAGAGAAGTGTGGAGTGCGAGACTGACCCAAGGAAACGTCTGCCGAGTGTGCAGCGGTGGGTCCCAACCCCGCTCTCCTTTTAATGCGCACGTGTTTACCGCAATGGAGCCCCGGAGGAAGGTAGCGCGCACCCCGAGAAGGCACATTCCGAGCCGTGCGTGCCCCTTCCCTTCACTGTTGTTTTCATTTTCCTCTCGTGAACCTTGCTACCCTGGCTTCAGCACGGAGGCTGTAAAGGAAGATGGAGAGCCGAGTTACCTCAGAATGATCACTATCGTTAACATTCACGGGTGGTTCACTTATCATTCCTGACTGCACAGACATGGCAGCCGCTCGGAAGCGTCCGCAGGTGTAGCATGGTGATACATATTACATTGTGCCACAATGGATTTATGTATTCTGTAACAAAAGAAAAGTGTAATGAAAAAATACAGAAGGTAATCCTTTATTCCTCCACCACACAATTTATCAGTAATGCCTGTGGATGATAAGTGCCAGGGATTTCCTCGGCTTGCTTTAACCTTGTCACCCAGGTACGTTTTGGTAAAATGACAGAAAAATACAGACCAGGGATTTTCCCCCGCTCAAAAATCTTTTAAAAGGACACTTTTAATTTATGGAAGTTAGTCCAAACACAAGGCTTCCTTTTGAGCTTTTAGTCTGCCTGTGCTGAGAAAGATAAACATATTGGTTTGAAATAATGCTATCAGCCAGCGGCAGATTAGGAGAGAACGTAAGCAATTTATAGGCAGACAAATCTAAAATAGTTCAGGTGGAACCCAGGTGGACGGAAGTTCGTGAGACCCAGCCCAGTGCAGTGTGTGAGTACCCGAGAACTCGTGTTCCCTTTTAGGCCCTACTCATCCATCGCCCAACATATTGTCACAGATGGAGCGCACCCTGGCTTGGGAGGAGAGAGCAGGGGAAGCAAGTCTGAACGCGGATGATTGGCATTCGTTCCAAACACACACTGGCCTCGCGCCAGAGCAAATACCCCCAAGTTTATAAATGCACAAGGCACTTTACATTTCAGTACTCTTGCCAAAGTATCACTTACTGCATCGCTCCCTAAATATAGTTTTTAAAAAAAGAGCTATTTCTTATTTTGCTTTGATCAGTAAAATAAACTTTTAAAGATTGTTCTGGGATGGGGTCCAGCTTCTGAGGTAAAGAATGGCCACGGCTCAGGCATGATTCAGTAACAGAGTGTTCAGTAAAATTAGCTTGACAGTTCTCAGGCCTGCTGTTCGATAGCAAGAACTTGACCAAGTTAAAATGGATGATCGTGCTGGCTAGACCCGCGTCGGCTTTTGCTTTTTAACAAATGGAATGTCAAGGATTAAACAGCAAGCCGTGTGGAGAGGAGGGGTGTGGAGATGTCTTTGTATTAGGGAAGCAAATTGGGTCCTTGATTTGGAGATCAGCCCCTAGCCCCTGTGGCAAGCCAGCCACCTGGTTGGGTCCAAGCTAGGGTTAAGGCCCCTTCCAGCCTATCCTGCCACCAGGAAGCTGTCCCCTGGCTTAGCTTGGGGCTTGGCTTTTGTTTCAGATTCCTTGTCGATATGAAGTTCTGCCATGTTTTTTGGCCATGTGCCCCTTTGAGATTCTTGTGGGGAATGGGAATGCAACCAAACTCCTTGTGGCAATTCCCATGTTCCATAGTTGGAAATTTGGGTCCCATTTGTTACATGAGCTTCTTGGAATTGGCCCGTTTTGTCCCAGTGCCCAAGCATAGTGAGGAGTATTTGTGATGCTTGCTATTGCAATTACCATCTTAGCGAAGTTGTGTCTCAACAAGGGTGGGCTTCTGTTTTGTTCCTTACCAGTTTTTTCCTATCTAGATGTGAACCCTCCCCGCGCGCCCCCCCCCCACAAGGTTTGATTGGCTACAGGCTTACAAGTGTGATATGTTAGTATTTTGCCTTGTAATTATTTATGCTTCAGCTAATATTTTGTTTGACCTTTTAGGACTAGGTAGATTAAAACATTACTACTGAAGTGTACATAGAGTATATGTTTTTAAAATATATAAATATAAGGTGTTTCTTTTACTGGCTAGTCAATAAGAGCATTTTCTTTTCCTTATTCTAAATTGCTTTGGGCTGTCCGATGCCCCGCCCCCATACACACAAACACATACATGACATTTTTGCTCCAAGGCTCCATGAGCTTTAATATGATGGCAGTGTCTGCCTGCAGTGACATCTACTGACACAAGCCAAGTTTATCGTTTGTCAATCCTTGCTGCAGTATTTGGCTTGGGAGCCGGTATGAGTGACCCACACAGACCAATTAGATTCAATTTGAGATAAATTAGAAAAACCTCCCATAACTCTGACCTCTCTTCCACTTGGGACTGTTCATACTGGAATGCTTTTCTGTCTCTGTCTCTGTCTCTCTCTTATTAGAAGTAGCTTTTTTCAACCTGTTTTTAAATAATTGGCACTTTGATGTACACTTATTAAAACTTCCTTAAACACAGTGAAGACTGCAGTATCATCCCTCTGGTTGAGTGTTGGTGATGATCTAATATTTGTCTTTTCCTACAGAAATGCTGCTCATGGATTCTCCCTTATTCAGGTGGACAACACAAAGGTCACCATGAAAGAAATCTTGCTAAAGGCAGTGAAGAGAAGAAAAGGATCTCAGAAAATTTCAGGTAGCACAGTTAAATTACACCCTGGCAATAGAAGCTTAAAACCTTGGTTAAAAGTGCTTGGTGTGTGCATGCGTGTGCTTGCATGTGCATATGTGCATGTGTGTGTGATGGCTGGCTTCTAGATGTTCCAGATATTGCTGCTAGAAAATTTGGTTAGCAGGTCTACAGTAAACAAAGTGATTTATTTTATTTTATTTTTTTTGCTTAATCCTCACTGAAGGATATTTTCCCATTGATTTTTTAGAGAGAGTGAAAAGGAGGGAGAGAGACAGAGAGACACATCAATTGGTTGCCTCTCACATGCACTCTGACCAGGGCAGGAGTTGAACCTGCAACCAAGGTACATGCCCTTGACCAGAATAAACTGGGGACACGTCAGTCCGCAGGTCAACGCTCTATCCACTGAGCCAAACCGGCACAAGCATGTCAAACCCGCATGCTTGGGCTAGGGCAACACAGTGATTTTTAAATTGCCCCTAAGCCTAAAGAAGGTACTGGGTCAGTGGCATATGTGAGATGAATGTGTTCATATCGGTTATGAAGCTTTGTCATTAATGATTTGTGATAGATTAAGACAAAGCCACTTGAGCTTACTATTAGTTGGTATAAAACTGTCTTAAAAACCAAATCAGTCCTAAATTTGCAGTATTTCTTTTAATTTCATGTTTTCACATAATTTTCAGTGGGGGAAACGTTTAATTTGTAGTGCTTGCAGTATGAAATAAAAGGGAAAAATGCATTTTACCCAGTGAGGACAACTGCAAAAAAAATTTTTTTTAAGATAAATCACTTGATTCACAGAAATGTCTGTTCATCTCTAATTTCTCATTTCCCGACTTCATACAGAAATTAAGCTTATGGCATTAGCTATGGTATTTAAAGGATATGGAAAAAATATTACCAATATAGAGAAAGAATTATTTTGAAAAATAGCTCAAAGATGTGTCAGACCACAGACATCTTTAATATAAGTCAGCCTACATATGACATGTCAGGTATCTTAGCTTTGTAAGTAAATGAAACTTCTTAAACACCTTTGGTTTCATCTTTTGAAAAGGAAAAACATCATTGTTCAGGTTGAAGAAAATAGTTTTGTGTTCTTTTTAAGGGGAGGCATATAATCTGTTCCAGACTTAATTAGCTATCTTTAGATGAAAGCTGAAGTTTTAATAAAAGTTAGAAGAGATAACACAGTGAAGGACACGGATGAGCTGTCTCAAGGCCATATTCCAGGGGAACGATAAGAGCTATAAAAAATGGCAGAGGAGAGCAATTGAATGGAGCAATGAAAATCTGATTCTCATAAAAGAGAGAGAGAGAGAGATGCTGGTAGGGGCGGTTGTAGATGAGACCTGCTAGCGTCTGCAAGCAATTTGGATGCTTGCCAGGAGTCATTGTTCACCCTCGGCTGTGGCGGCTCCGTCCAGATGTGCCAACTGCACGTTTCGGCTTTTGCCAGCTGACTGCGCCGTTTGATAACCAGCTCTCTGGATGCCCATCACTGGCCGCAGAGATAGAATTAAATGATGATGATCTTCCCACAAGTTGGGAGAGGAAACAATGCATATAAATCTTGATTTCATCTCAGCATGAGAAGTCTTTATCCATCATCACTCATAATGAACAAGTCGTTAGCTGGGATGAATGGTGTTCTGGTTTTTCCAAACACCTCTTTTGTTCATTTTTTGGGTGACTTTTATCCATTGCATGGGGGTCAAACCTCTTTGCATTTAGGGATGATTGAAGAGGCATACCCTCCCCTTCCCAGGGGAAAGTAGCTACTTTGGAGTTCTAGGTGCCAATCTAGTAGCATTTAAACAGCTCCAGATATTTGAAGTTATTTATTAAGCACTCATCTTCCTTTAGGGTCCTTATTTTTTCTCTTTTTTTTTTATTCCTGAAATTTTTTTACATAACAGTGTATTTTGTGACAAATCTCTTATAGTGTAAGATAGCATTATTCTGAATTATCCAAGAGGAGGTAGAACTAATTTTTTAAACCTTCTTAATAGAAATTGTGCTGTCACAGATAGTCCATGAAACCTCTATGAACTTCCTGAGATACTGCTATCCCTCTGTCCCAGCCATCTCTGTCCAATTGGATACTTATTTTTCTACGTCCATCCCCAGCAGCCACGTTTATCATACACACATTTATTTATGTTCACCTCCATATGCACGTCCCTGATATTTCCATCAGAGTCTTTGCCATATCCTTGGCCAAGAGTTAGGACTCGTTATCCGAAAAACAGTGACCTGCATTATTTATTCCGTTCATACTAGGGAAGTTGATTGAGATTGGTACATTTACATAAATTACTGTCCATTTTCTTCATCCAAAAAGCTTTTTAAAAATAAGAAGCCCTTTCTATTGCTTTATTAAGTCTGGTCTCATGAAATAGAAGGATCTGCAGTTTGGCCAAGAAGTTTATTTAACATCAATTTGGGAAAGGCAGGCTGTATTTTGTATTTTTGAACTTTGTATTGTGGAGTGGGCCTATTTTGGAGGGTGATTAGTGAAAAGATAAAAATCCTCTTGTCAGAGAGGCAAACACAAATACGTTTACTTAAAAAAGAGGAAAAAATTATGTTAAAGTTCACAGTTGGCTGTGAAGTACTTATTACTTACCCATTATGACACATGAACTTAGTTATGAACTTGGTGGCAGATGTCAGGTTAGCAACGCTCCTCGGAACTTCCTAAGCATCTCGCACAATGACCTTCTCGTCTTTGTAAGAAAGTGCCTGGCACCCCTGCATTAGAGAGCTCAGCCCTCTCTTCAGACAGCTTTCACCTGTTTGAGTTCAGAAAAGCACTGGTCTCTTAGCTACGCTTTCCGAACTTCAGTGAGAGGGGAGACATACCACTTGAGATCACACGTGTGCCATGTGGAGTTGCCAGTTCTCACACTATTTGTTCATTAGGGGTTAATTGCATTAGAACAGATTTCAGAAAGCCTTTGACAGGCTGACAGTGAACTTCTGTTGCTTACCCACAAACCTTTAACTTCATCTTTTTTCCAGACTGACAACTCTCCTTTTCATAATAATGATAAATTGAAAACTATTTCATTATTAAATCAAGATGTAGGCCTCATGGTTCTCCTAATGTTTAAATACTCTGTTGCCCTTCCCTCTGGCACTCTCTCCCCAGTTTTCATTTGTAAAAAAATCAGAAGGTGATAGATATTTGAGCAAAGAATTCTTCTTTGTTCAGGTAAATAGCTTTGTCAATGGAAACCCACAGGATTTTAAAATATTTTTGCTTTTTGGGGGGAGAATATCATTATAGACACTTGTAGTTGTTCTAAAATTTAAACTTGCATTATTTGTAATTATTTCATCAAGTCACAACTATTTATGAACACTGCAGGGGTTTTTCTATTAATATTAATGCACTGAACTGTAGTAAGCTTTTCACAGCATGTTCCAGTCATTTCTCTGCTAAGGCCCATTTTTTAAATGTCTCTTTTAAAGTTTCTCTCCAGCTTTGCATTTTATTACTGACCTACTTGACATTTGGAATCTACCTGTACTGGCAGAAAGTCCCCACAGTTTAAGAAAAAATGTAAATGGAGAAGCCAATTTTAGAAGAATTAGCTGAAACCTCTTTACTAATTTTAACAGTTGGGTGGGTGTGTTCTTGACATAATGAAAAGTAGCCTGTCAAGTCCCCTGCTTTAGCTGGTAAAATATACTGACCTTTTATTTAGTGGGTAAAGGCCTTAGTTCATCAAGTTTTCCCTTTGTCAAGTTCATCCTCACAATCAGCGACCTTCTGAGCTTCTTAGTATTTCGTTGTTGTTTAAAAATGCTGTTTTCCAGCAACCCTTACCAGCCTGCTGAAGCATGAGGCTGGATATGACAGACACTTGAGAAACTGAAGCAGATCCAATTTCAGTTCCCACATTGATGCAGAAATACTACATAGGTGTCTCTTGATCTGCAAAAGAGAGAAGGCTTCAAAGTGGGATATTCTGAGCAGAATCGTTTTCTGCCCGCTCTATTTCAGTATTAGTTGTCATTATGAAGTGGGGTGTTTATCATCTGCTGCAAAGTTGAACCAGAAGCATCTTTTCTTTTCTTTTTTTTTACCCCATCCATTCTCTCCTTTTAATGTGAAAGGCAACACTTTTCCTCTTGAAAAGTTCTTACAATGTTGTTAATAAAATTTATGATATTCATTCCTACTTCCCCTTACAAAATTTCACTTAGAATTTGAAACATAAATGTTAGCTTTGTCAAGTGGATTCCCTCTTAACATCTCTGTTTAGAGTCATAGACCACCTTCCTGATGGCTAATTTACTGTGTCTTCACAAGACCCCTAGGCTGTCACCAAAGACATAGTCCAGCCTAGGACTTCTCCAACATTCCCTAAAGCACTGCCAGGGGCAGAGAGGGGTTGTGAACATCTACCACAGGTGCAGGGTTCGTGTCTGAGGGACAGACAGCTAATGATGACATCATTGCGTTCTCAGTTTCTCTTCAGAATTCATGTAAAATGTGTGTATTTATCCATAATGTATTTGTAGCTGTGTTGTACATTCACACATTGTGTGTTCCCATGTGCTGACCTGTGCCGGGTGCAGGGAGACAGTGGTGAGGCAGATCTACAGGGCCCTTGCTGAGGAGGACCATACATTCTAGGAGGAGAATAATTATAAGGGGCTGAGAGAGAATAATAAGGTGCCGGAGCTTGTGGTATAGTATAGGATGCTCAGGGAACTCCTCCCTGAGAAATTGACATTTACACTGTGACCTTCACATTTAAGCCAGGAAGAGTTGGGAAGGGGCAATGACTGTTAAAGCTCACTATATTTTAATATAAAAAGAATTCCTTTGCAGTCGATGTACTTAACTCTCTTTCCCCCAACTTTAAAAAAAAAAAAAAAAGGTAGTAAAATTGATATTAGAATTCTTCCCTATGCTAACTCCCCACGTTATCCATTAGCAAATCCTACCGGTTTTACCTCCTGAGTATATCCTGAATCCATTCAGTCTTTTCCATCTCCATTGGATGAATCCACATCCACATGACTTCACCTGGACTGTTGAAATAGCACCCAGCTGGTTTTCCTGCCCCTGCTACACAACAGCCAGGGAGATTTGTTAAAATATAAATCAGATCATATCTGCTCCAAACTCTTCAGTGATTTCCAGTTGCATTTAGAATAAAATCCAAACTGTAACCACTGAAATACATTGAGGCCCAAAAAGAGTGTGACAGAGGAATACAGTCCAGGTGGGGATTCGGAGCCTGTAACCCATTAGAGCAGGGATCAGGGCTCTGTCTAATAGAGTGGCAGCAATAGGGTTAGTCTCTGACTCGCTCCCTGCAACACCTCACTCAGAAGGCCTTGCTTCATACCAGAGAGACCTAGAAAGTTGTATACAAATCAATTTGTTATTTATCACGAAGGTTTAAAGGGATTTGTGTGTCTTCCCCAAGCTCTCTTCCAATGGGGTAAAAGCAGATTATTGAGTGCCTTGGTGCACTTAAAGATATTACCTCATTTAATTTTCACAACACCCCTGGAAAGTAGATTTTATTACGCTTCTTTTACAGAAGAGACTTTAGAAATGTTAAATGTTAAACAGTAGGAAAACAATGTACATCTTAGAATTAAGGAACTATGATAACTATATGTGTAATCATATACAGTGCTTAGCTCTCTGAGCCGCCCTTTCTTCAGCTCTAAGAGAAATTAAAGTTACCAAATTTCCACAGTAAGTAAATGGCAGATTCTAAATTGGAGCCCAGGCTTTTTTGACCTCAAAGCCCATACTCTTTTTATTGTACCATGTTGCTTATTAGAACCCTAATGGGAGAACAAATTTAAAATTCTGTAAACAGAAATGTTCATTGATTCTAAGATCTAAATGCACCAGGGAAGTGCAGCATTTAAAGGAACCCTGTGGTGAATCTGGATATAAAGCCAGGAATTCTTTTGTAATTGCACAGTTTGTCTGTATTGGTGTCAGTTTTAATGTTGTATGTCTAGCTTTCTTAAAGCAACATACACCTGTCCTGAGCTGCCCTATGGAAAGAGAAGCCCATATGTTTTAAATGGAGTAGGATTTTTAACACTCTTCTAACCTGAAATGCTCTCCAGAGGCTACAATAAGGTAAAGAATCTGCCATCTGTAGGGTTGAAAAGAGCCCTACTTCATGTGTAATTGTAAAGACAGAAAATTCAGTAATACTTCTTCCAAGAAAGTAGTTTGTGAACCAGAGACATGTGGTTTTCTTATGCTGTAGCGGGTAATCCTTAAAAAAAAAGATCAAGAAAAGCTACATAGGACTGTTTAAATGTTCTCTGTAAAACAAACAAACAGGAATTTCTGCAGAAAACTGCTCCTCCTCATGAAAGAACAAATAACCATGCTGATGCCACTCATGCTTGGGGCTGGGTGAGTAATAAAGACCTGATACGTGGTGTCCAGTGACCCAGTGGGAAAGAGATACAGTAAATTAGGACTGCTAAGGGGTTTAAATGTATAACTCAGAGTGCCCCAGGCAAGACGCTGCAAGTTAAATAATCCTCCTGCCTCCTCTCTCTCGGTTCATCCCACCTGTGCCTCCCCTGTCTGGAGTACTCTGAGGCCCTTGATGCATCTTGTTGAGTATAGAGTAGAGCACCTTAAAGATGGCATTGCAGCCAACTGTTTTACCCAGAAAGCCTGGAAATTTAGAGAATTTATGTCAAGTAAAAATCTTTTGGAACCACTTTAGAGACCCAATTATTTTAGAAGGGTGTTATGAGCTCTCGCAAGCGCCACATCAGAAAAACTTGAAATATATCATTCGCCAGAACTACATTTGACCAGCATTTACTCTTCCTGCTAGTCACTAATCCTCCAGAAGTTCCTTTTTCATCACAAAAGCTATGCATTCACTCCATCGGGAGCAGTCACCGGAATAGATGAGGTTAAGAAAAGACAGAATGAAAGGAAGAGAAAAGACATATTCCCGTGAGAGGCTATGTCGTGGTCTAGAAGGCGCGCACCTTTTGGAGTCGGAGGACTTTTCCCTGGGTCCACTAGGGACAGTCCCCGAGCACCACTAATTTAATAACAACTTTTCCGGATAAAAAAGGAAAGAAACACCACTACATTGTATGTACATATTGATTACAAGCTGTATCCTGATTTTAGAAATGTTAGAAAATGGGGAGAAGTATCCTAGAATAGGAAACGATCTGAGCCTTCCTTTTCTCAACTGCAACGAGGTAGAGGTTGAGGTAGGAAAGGGCCACGTGTGCGGCTCTGAGGCCAGCAGTCACCACCCAGTGCTGCCTGCTCCGTGCCAGCCACTGTACCAGAAAACAGGTTCAGAAGAGGAGGCGGGAAACCTGGTGAGTCCACAAGTGGAAATATACAAGCTACTAAACAGCACAGATAGGGAATGCTTAAAAGCACTGGGTGACGTGGGGACTGAGAAAAGATGCTCTGGAGGAAGTGATTTCTGTGGCAGGTTTTTGAAGATTAATTAGAACTTTGGCAGATGGGTGAGTGAGAAGAAGAACATTCCAGACAGAGATGTTTTGAGATGTAGTCACAAAACATAGACATTTCAAATTCCTAGAGCAGGAAGCGGGCGGAGGATAAGCTGCAGAAGCTAAGCAGGGGCCAGATCTGATCAGGCCAGGCCTGAGAGTGCACTCAGAAACAGAAGAGGCCCTGGCCGGTGTGGATCATATGGTTGGAGTATTATCCCACCATACACCAAGAGGTGGCGGGTTTGGTTCCTGGTCAGGGCACATACCCTTGTTGCAGGTTCAGTTCCCAATCGGGGCACATTCTCTCTCATAGTTCTCTCTCCCCCCACCCCCTTCTCTCCCTCTCCCTCTCCCTCTCCCGCTCCCTCTCCCTCTCCCTGAAATCAATTTAAAAAACAACAAAAAAAAAAACAGAAGAGGTGCATCCATTTGCTGGGGCTTATCATCCAGGAAGCACGGGGTAGGCACTAGAGGTTTTGTGGAGGCCAAGAAAAAATGGTCCTTACCCTCAAGACATTTACTAGTACTGTTTTGTTGGGAAGAACCAATAGGCAGTTACAAAACCATGCACATGATGAGTGAAAGTAAGTATAGGGATCTGGGTGCGCATTGTGGGAGGAGAGCCCTGGTCTATTCTTAGGGAGTCAGGGAGGACACTCCTGAGTAAATTACCTGGCTGATACCCGAAGAGAAGTAGAAATTGTCCAGATGCCAAGGGATGGGAAAGAGCCTTCAGGCTGAAGGAGCACAGTGGGAGAGCTTGATGCCTTCGGGGAACTGCATGTAGCTCAGTACAATAATGCAGTGGAGTAGGAGTTGGGAGGGTGGGGAATGATGAGGCTGAAGTGGTCATTTGGGACCAGATTGTGTTTGTAAACTGTGTTGAATTTGAACTTTATTCTGATGGCAGAGGGGAACCATTGAAAGGAGAGCAACATAGTCATAATTTCTAAGAAAACACCATCGGTGTTAAAAAATGGATTAGAGGGCATAAAACCCGAGGCAGAGACACGGTGAGGAGCTCCTGAGGACTCTGTCCAACATACACTGCACCCTGGACTGAGGTGTGGAGAGTGGGTGGTGCTTGGCTCAGGAAGCAGAGGGATGGACACATGGGAAGTGGCTTCTTTTATTAGAGCTACAGCACAGTTTGGGGGAATCAAAGCAGCTTGGAGTTGCTGCCAGTTCTCCTGGTGTTAATATTAAAACAAGATAGAGGTAAAAGGTTCTTAAAGATTTTTAAAGTAAAATTAAATACTTGTTTGGGAAAAATAAAACATTTTGGAGGTGTGTGAAGTAAAAAGTGAAGCGGCTTCCTCTTGTAAATCCTTTGGGTTTTTGGTATTCCCATGCAGATACACATATAAGCAGTAAGTTTTGTGGGGGCAGGATCCTGTTTTCTTATTTTCTAAAAATCACTCTATTCCCAGCATCTAGCAGAGTGTCTGTCAAATAGAGGACAGTCAATAAATGGTAAATGAACTCATGAAAAATGTATCTGCATAAATGTTTTTATTAATGATTCCATGCAAGATAAGTGTGATTTTGCATTCTTTTACTCAATATGTCATAAGCATTCTCTATTAGAGTGACCACTGCATTTTTATCATTCTAGTTAAATTTATTTTACTATGAGATTGCTTATCAGAGGTTTGCTTATTTAAAATGTTAAGAAAAATAAATTGCCCTTCAAAAGTTTATACCCATTCTTTGACACTCAGAGATTATATGAGAGCGCCTCTTTCCTACCCCCTTCCCAACCCTGGAAGTTATCTTTAATTTTTGCCAAGCTGATGGTTAGTGGTTAATACCTAGTTTTAATGTGCATTTCTGGGTTTTGTGGGGTTTTTTTAAATAAATCTTTATTGTTCAGATTATTACAATTGTTCCTCTTTTTTTCACCGATAGCTCCCCTCCACCCGGTTCCCACCCCACCCTCTGCCCTTACCCCCCCCCCACTGTCCTCATCCATAGGTGTACGATTTTTGTCCAGTCTCTTCCAGCACCCCCCACACCCCTTTCCCCCCGAGAATTGTCAGTCCACTCCTTTCTATGCCCCTGATTCTATTATATTCACCAGTTTATTCTGTTCATCAGATTTTTTATTGACTTGATTTTTAGATTCACTTGTTGATAGATATGTATTTGTTGTTCATAATTTTTATCTTTACCTTTTTCTTCTTCTTCCTCTTCTTAAAGAGTACCTTTCAGCATTTCATATAATACTGGTTTGGCGGTGATGAACTCCTTTAGTTTTTTCTTATCTGTGAAGCTCTTTATCTGCCCTTCAATTCTGAATGATAGCTTTGCTGGGTAGAGTAATCTTGGTTGTAGGTTCTTGCTATTCATCACTTTGAATATTTCTTGCCACTCCCGTCTGGCCTGCATAGTTTCTGTTGAGAAATCCGCTGACAATCGTATGGGTGCTCCCTTGTAGGTAACTAACTGTTTTTCTCTTGCTGCTTTTAATATTCTCTCTTTGTCTTTTGCTCTTGGCATTTTGATTATGATGTGTCTTGGTGTGGTCCTCTTTGGATTCCTTTTGTTTGGGGTTCTGTGCGCTTCCTGGACTTGTAAGTCTATTTCTTTGACCAGGTGGGGGAAGTTTTCTGTCATTATTTCTTCAAATAGGTTTTCAGTATCTTGCTCTCTCTCTCCTTCTAGCACCCCCATAATTCAGATGTTGGTACACTTGAGGTTGTCCCAGAGGCTTCTTACACTATCTTCAACTTTTTGGATTCTTTTTTCTTTTCCAGTTGGGTGTTTTTTACTTCTTTGTATTTCAAATCTTTGACTTGATTCTTGCGATCCTCTAGTCTGCTGTTGGATCTCTGTATATTATTTCTTATTTCAGTCAGTGTATGCTTAATTTCTAGTTGGTCCTTTTTCATATCCTCGGGGTCTCACTAAATTTATCGGCCTTTTCTAGAAAATTCTTGAAAAACCTTATAACCATGGTTTTGAACTATATATCCCGTCGTTTGCTTTCCTCCATTTCTTTCGTTTGTGATCTGTTCCTTTGTCTCCGCGTTTTGGCTGCTTCCCTGAGTTGATAGAGTGTCTTTGTGTGCTAGGTGTCCTATAGGGCCCAGTGGCTCAGCCTCCCCAGTTATCTGAGGTGGACACTCTTGGTGCACCCCTTTGTGGGCTGTGTGCACAGTCTTGTTGTAGTTAAGCCTTGATTGTTGTTGGTATCACTGGGAGGAATTGACCTCCAGGCCAATTGGCTGTGAGGATCAGCTGTGTCTCTGCTGGGAGAACTTCTGTGCTGGAGACACCCTTATGAGACAAGACTTGCAAAAGCCTCTGTGCTCAGCTTGGATGGAGCGGAGTCTCAGGGCGGAGCAGACAGCAATGGCTTCCCATCAGCCCTGCCCTAAGAGGCCCCTGGGTCTCAGTGTCCCTCGGTAATCACTGCAAGCACCTCTGAGAGAAAGCCGCCCTCAAGTTTCGCCCACTGCCAGACAGTCCAGTTTCTCCCCGAATGAGTCTGGGTCCTCAGAGTCTCACCTGGAACTAGAGTTCAGAGCCGTCGGAAGCTTTTGTCTCCCTCCCGGTTGAGAAAGCCAGCCACGTACTCAGTTGCCAGCCCTCTCCGCGCGCCTCGGTACCTCTGCCTTCTGCAGCTCCTCTGAGTCTCAGTGTGCTTTTCTCTTTCCTTCTAGTTGTAGAATTTCCACTCAGCCAGCCTTCCTGTGGTTCTGGATGATGTCCGTTTTGTCTTTTAGTTGTAGTTTTGAAATTGTGTGCGAGGCAGCAGTTTAGGTGTTTACCTATGCCGCCATCTTGGTTTCTCCTGCATTTCTGGGTTTTTAGTGTAGTTAAGCATTGTTAAATGTTTTCATTAGCCATTTATCTTTCTAAAAGGTGGTTCTTAAGTCAATCAGTTGGTTTAGTGGAAAGAGGGATTGAGAGAAGTCTCATTTCAGAAAACGATTTTTAAGAAGTACCATGTAGTTTAGAATACAATTCTCCACAGCCCACCTCCCCCTTTCCTGCTTAAACAGGTGTGTATACACACACACGCATGCACACCGCTTCAGTATGTACAGAAAGGCCAGCATTTCACTTGTTTGCCTGCTGCCCTTGGTTCACCAGCAAAGCTTTATGTTTAAAGAGGGCCAGCTGGTAATTCACTAGACTCCAGTTCAGCTCATTTGAGACCTTATGTTTTTACCTGCTTGCTTTGTCATCAAAACTAGTTTAAAAACTAGATTTCCTGTTAAGTCGTTTATTTTAGTCTGGTACACTTCGAAAATGCATCACAATCTGGAAATCAGAAGTGTAGAGAAAAAAGTTGTTACCTCTTAACAGGTTTATTTGGGGAGGCGCATCTAAGGACACGTCTGGCAGCATTATGAACAGCACTGGCACCAAGGGCAGCAGTGGGGGGTTAATGGGGACCCTGCATCATTCCTTGCCATGTGCCTGGTGAGTAAACTCCTAGAAGTTTCTGGGAATCGGAGCAAGTGGGGAAAAGGCTGCAACCAACAATCAGTGTCACAAAGTGGGGATGACTAATTTGCTGAGGAGACCGTTGAGACAGATGTTTAATTAGCTGAAGTCAGAGTGGATAAATTGGGAGAGGACTGCCTATGCAGAAAGATGCCTTTCCCCTCATCTCTCATTTAACTTGCTGTTGTTCTTACCATTTTCCTTTTGAAGGCAGCGTCCTCAGTTTGGGGAAGCTGGGGAGGGAGTAGAGGAAAAGTACCCTTTGGTTACATCTCCTGAACATGTACTGTATTCCAGATATTTTTGTATTTAACCTTTACAAAGACCCTGTGAGATGGGCAACATCTCTCTCTTTATGGTTGAGAAAATTGAGCTTGCCTGCATGTTTGTGTGTATTGTGTATGGGTGTGTTTTACTAATGAGTCATGTAGATGAGATTTGAACCTAGACCCCTTGATACTTGAGCCCAATGTTCTGTTCCTTGTACTTAAAATGTACTGCATATGAGGGAATTTTCTGGAGTAAAAGTAGTAGTCTTAATATTGACAGGAGAGCCTAGTGCACACTGGCGAAGGCAGTTATCAGAATTATCACATGGCACTTGTAAGATGTGTGCATATCACTGTGTGTAAATTTTACCAAAAAATAAAAGGAGAATCTTAAACAAGTATTGAACACCAGTTAATGTTATGCACACTGAAGGGTTTAGGGGTGAATGTACTAACATCTGCTCCTTACTTTGAAATGCATTTTTTTTTAAAAAAGATGGATTGATGAATAGATACGTGATAAAGCAAATATAATAAAATGTTAATTGTAGGATGCAGGTGGTGGGTACATGGGTTTTCAGTTTACTGTTCTTTCAACTTTTCTGTAATTTAAAAATGTTCATAGTAAATCTAATCAACAAAATAAACTGATGAACGGAATGAATCCAGAGACATGGACACATGGAGCAGAGTGCAGAATCTTGGAGGGAAGGCGGGGGAGGGTGGGTGGGTGGCAGGTGATCAACCAAAGACCTTATATGCATATATGCATAACCCATGGACACTGACAATAGGGCCGTGAAGGCCTAGGGTGGAGGCGGGCTGGAGGGGGTTAATGGGGGGAGGGGCGAAGGGGACATATGTAATACTTTCAACAATAAAGATTTTAAAAATAATTAAAAATGTTCATAGTAAAATAGGAAAGAAATCATAAAATCAAAAATACATAATTTAGATTCCACATGTATAAATTTCTGAATTGACAAATATATGTTCTGGTGGCATAGAAAACACTAATTTTTACTTCTCTTTGTGGACTATTTTATTTTTCATTACTTCGTACGTTAAATGACATCTTGAGGTCACAGATTTTTTTCATTGACCTGCGGTTTTATTTTTTTAAATCTTTATTGTTGAAAGTATTACATAGATCCTCTCTTTTTCCCATTAACCTCTTCCAGCCAGCTCCTCTCCCCGCCACTCCACCCCGCCCCCCAGACCCTCACCATCCCATTGTCTGTGTCCACGGGTTATGCATATATGCATACAAGTCCATTGGTTGATCTCTTCCCACCCACCCTCCCCTGCCTTCCCTCTGAGATTCAGCAGTCTGTTCATGCTTCTATGACTCTGGGTTTATTTTTTAAAATAAATCTTTATTGTTGAAAATATTACATATGTCCCTTCTTGCCCCCCCCCATTGCCCTCTCCCACCTCCCTCCCCACCAAGCCTTCACCACCCTATTGTCTGTGTCTGTGAGTTACGCATATATGCATATGAGTTCATTGGTTGATCTCTTACCCACCTTCACTCTCCTCTGCCTTCCCCCTGAGGTTTGACAGTCTGTTTGATGTTTTTATGTCCCTGGGTCTATTTTTGTTCACCAGTTTATTTGGTTCATTTGATTCTGCATATGAGTGAGATCATGTGACACTTGTCTTTCTCTGACTGGCTTATTTCACTCAGCATAATACTCTCCAGGTCCATCCATGCTGTTGCACATGGTAAGAGTTCTTTCTTTTTTATTGCTGCGTAGTATTCCATTGTGTAAATGTACCACAGTTTTTTTTTATCCACTCATCTGCTGATGGGTGCTTAAGCTGTTTCCATGTCTTAACTATTGGAAATTGCACTGCTATGAACATAGGGGTGCATATATTCTTTCTGGTGTGTGTTTCCGGTTTCTTAGGGTATATTCCTAGACGTGGGATGACTGGGTCAAATGGGAGTTTCATTTTTAATTTCTTGAGGAAACTCCATACTGCTTTCCACAGTGGCTACACCAGTCTGCATTCCCACCAGCAGTGTACTAGGGTTCCCTTTTCTCCACAACCTCGCCAACACTTATCATTGGTTGATTTGTTGATGATAGCCATTCTGACAGATGTATGGTGATATCTCATTGTCGTTTTGATTTGCATCTCTCAGATAATTAGTGACTTTGAGCATTTATTCATATGTCTCTTGGCTTTCTGTATGTCCACTTTGGAGAGTGTCTATTTAGGTCCATGGCCTGTTTTTCAATTGGATTGTTTGTCTTCCTTTTGTTAAGTTGTATGAGCTCCCTATGTATTTTGGAGATTATCCTCTTCTCAGATGTATCGTTGGCAAATGTGTTCTTCCATGTAGTGGACTCTCTTGTTACTTTGGTGATGGTTCTGACCTGTGATTTTAAGTAGCATATACAGTTATGAATATAATAATAATTGTTACTATTTACTGAATATTCAAACTCGTGATTATTAAAACATTTAATCCTTGAAACAGCCTTTTGAATTGGTTGTTATTTTTGTTTTATGAATGAGAAAACGAAAGCTGAGAGAGGATACAGGGTTTGTCCAAGGTCATATAGCTAGTACGTTGAGGAACTGGCAATCAAACCCCAGATGTATGACTCCAAAGCTTATATCCCTAACCACTGTGCTGTACTTCCTACCACTGGTTAAGGTTATAGGATCCACACTTCAATGGAGGCAGGTAGGTTTTTCTCCCTAGAAACACCAAGTGCAGTTGGACATGGCAATATGATTCATTGGAAAGGGACATCGGCTGGAACCAAATCAGCCTGGGTCCCCACCCCAGCTGTACCTTTCACACAAGCTGTGCAGTTAGGCAAGTCATCAAGCCTTCCTAACCTGAGTTATCTTTTCTGTCAGTCGGGGTAATAATACCTACCTTGTAGGGTTGTTGTTTTGACTGACTGCATGTAAAACACTTAATCCATAGTAAGTGCTCAGCGGATGTCAGCTCCTTTACCCCTATTGCCACTACCACGTCAGGCACACCATAAAACCTGGCTTTTTAGGATTTTATTTACTTCCTTTTCTACCCATACAACTTGATCTTTGCCTGCACCTTTTGTTTCCCAATGAATTAAATCTATGGAAAGCTGATGGCCTGTGATAGAACCAGCCTTGGAATTGTGCTGGATGCGGATCTGTTGAAAGCACCCTTTACTCTGAACAAGGAGAAAACTAGATCCGGACAGTTAACTCCAATGACCTTCGACTAACAAGAAAACCCATTCTGTATACGTGGGTATGGGTTAATGATCACAGGCTCATTCATCATTTAACTTATTTCAGCGAATTTAATTTACTGTGCCAAAAGTTGTAGACTAGAGGTAAAGTGGACAAGCTGCAATTGCCTGAAACAAATATGCTTACAAATGATTTTTAAGAGCCTTAGTATTGACAGTTGAGTAGCTCACAGAGTCTATTGCTTCTTCTCAGAAAACATTTAAAAGAGGGAATGTAATCAAACACCTGTATGATTTTTGAGGGAATGATTACGGAAGTCACAGAAAGGCTGGGAGTGCTGCGCCTGCCCCTCACATCCATGAAGAGTCTTGATCTCCCCCAGAGGAAGCAGAAGGCCCTCTTTCTGCAGCAGGCCGTGCACGTGCCTGTCCTGCTAGGAGCTGTAAGGAACACTCTGCCTCTCCCAAGACTGAGGTTAGCCACTTTCGATGAAAACCGGCCCTTCAGAAAGAAGAGCCAGCCTACGGCAGGAGCCTTTTCCAGCACCAGCCAGGGACCAGGACACCTGACTGCTGTCTCCCTGCCTTCCGAGGCCTGCCCTGGGCGGTCTTCCCCCACCAACAATTTAAAGGGCAGCTTTAACAATCGCAATTCTAACTTGCCACAAGTTTTTCCTTTTTGAGTAAGTTGCAGATAACTGGTATTTTCTACAACAGCTTTAAATGCATGAAGGGAACGAAAAAAGAAAAATGCTTCAGCAGTAAGGGTATTTCTTTTTCTGTCTTACACGGACAATAATGCCCAGAGACAAAGATGACTTAAAATCAGCAAGAGGCATTGGAGTGGCACTGTGAGGCAGGTCTGGGAAGGACCTGACAGCACCCACTTCTCTTGTTCCCTAGCTGCTCATCGCGGAAGGACAGTCAGCAAGGCGCATGGAGAGCACCGTGCCATCGAACCAGCGTTTCACACAGAAAGTCAATGAGATGTGATTAAAGCCAAATGCTGCAAAGGTGCAAGGTGGTCTATTGTAACTCCTCCATCTTGCCCCCAAACTGTCACCACATAATCATAGAAATAGCAAATCATAACAAAACCCCAGCTTTCCTTTGTTGTTGTTAATCCTCACCCGAGGATATTTATTCCATGGATTTTTTAGAGAGAGTGGAAGGGAGGGGGAGAGACAGAGAGAGAGAAACATCGATGTGAGATTGACACATCGATTGGTTGCCTACTGTACACACCCTGACCAGGGCTGGGGATTGACCCTGCAACAGAGGTACGTGCCCTTGACCAGAATCGAACCTGTGAGCCTTCAGTCTGCAGGCTGATGCTCTAGCCATTAGGCAAACTGGCTAGGGCCCCAGCTTTCCTTTCTTTTTTTTTTTTTTTTTTTTTTTTTTGCATACTACATTTAATTTTTTAAAAATATATTTTACTGATTTTTTTTTTACAGAGAGGAAGGGAGAGGGATAGAGAGAAACATTGATGAGAGAGAAACATTGATCAGCTGCCTCCTGCACACCTCCTACTGGGGATATGCCCGCAACCAAGGTACATGCCCTTGACCGGAATCGAACCTGGGACCTTTCAGTCCGCAGGCCGACGCTCTATCCACTGAGCCAAACCGATTAGGGCACTACATTTAATTTTAATGGAACAATATGAATTAACATAAAGTTAAAACAAAGTATGGTTTAAGTGTAAAAATCTTTAGGGTCATGCAGCTCTCTCAAGCAGTGTCCAAAACCAAATTCATCACTCAAATATTTATGAAGTGTACTACATTCCAGGCAGTGAAGAAGGATGACAGTGCCTCTTCCAAGAGAGCTTTAATTCTAGTAGGGGAGATGGCCAATAAAAAGTAAGCAGACCAACAAGGTACATTTGAGAGGTAGTCTCACCTCCAGCTTTTAGCTGTCCATTTTCTGGTAAGCAGGACTCGGCGAGTCCCAGTTTTTAGTTTTTTTTGTTTCCCTCCTGAAGGGACTCCCTCTTGCCCAGAATCGGCATTTCCTCAGTCTTTCCACTTGAGCATCTCCTAATTGACTCCCAACACCACTCCCTGCAGCAGGGACAAGTGGACAGGGCAGCAGTGGCTGGGTGAATTCATGAGCGGCGAGTGACTCCATCTGGATCGATAGTGGAAACTTAAGTGGGATGGGCCACATCTCAGCCTTGGAAGCTGCTAGAGAGAACACTGTACTGTGCGTCAGAGGCACTGTGGGCCGGCCCCCGTTAGTTCCTGTACATTGATCTTGCTGGATGTTGCTGGGTACCTTTCCAAGGAGAAGGATGAGAACTCGCCATTTCTTTGGGCGAGGGTTTCGCTTAGGATAGCGTGAGCTTTCATTTGGGTAAGGTGAAAGCCCTCTGTGGAGAAGAACAGGTTTCTTTTTGTTTGCCAGCACTGTAGCCGGCCTAGAGTTTGTGGCTAATACATTTCGTGAAGGAACTAAGGAGAAGCAGTGAAAGCCGGTCTGTGGCCCACAGCCGCTTCGCCCCCTGCCAGCCCAGGCCCAAGGCCGACCACTTTCTGGTCAGGAAGAGATTCACTGTACTTTGATTATTGGAGATCAAACTTCCTCTGAGAATTAAATCATCGAATGAAAATGTAAATGTCTTAAAAGTGGAACGCAGTGCACATCAGTTGAAATGAGTTGCCTCCTAGGTTTCCTTAATGACATGAATCTCTAATGAATCCTTGGGGAGTCAGCAGAGTATACTAAAAACGGGCATTTTAAGCATTGGCAATCAGTATGGGTACCCAGCAGGAGGAAACGGCTGCACACACTGTATCACAGAAAAAGAAAATGAAAGCAAACTCACTGCTGAAAGGGGAGAGCACACGCTACTAGAAAATCCTCATCTGCCGATAGAAGTAATTGGTGCTGCCTGATATTTTCAGTGATTTTTAAAACAGCTGAATAGGAATGCTAATGAAATAGGAAGGTGAGCCCTAGATGATGTGGCTCAGTGGACAGAGCGTCAGCCTGCGGACCAAAGGGTCCCAGGTTCGATGCCAGTCAAGGGTACGTACCTCAGTTGCAGGCTCCTTCCTGGCTGGGGCCCTGGTCAGGCGCATGCAGGAGGCAACCGATCAGTGTGTTTTTCTCACATCAATATTTCTGTCTGTCCCTCTCTCTTCCACTCTCTCTAAAAATCAATAGAAAAATATTCTCGAGTGAGGATTAAAAAAAAAAAAATGGGAAGGTGAGTACCAGAAGAAATAGCCAAAAAGTTTCAACTAATTGCCTGTAAGAAGGGTTCAGGGATGGGCCGGAAATTAGGTGGTTTTCATTATAGGGCTTATAGTATTATTTACTTTTAAAATCATATATATATGTATGTGTGTATATATATATATATATGTATGTATATATATGTGTGTATATGTATATGTATGCATATATATATGTATATGTATATGTTACTTTGATAAAAGTAGAAATAGTTCTTAAAATTTGTGAAAAGACAGCTTACTTTCAAATTCTAGAGCTAAAAAATATTTCTCTTTCTCTTACTTACATGGACTTTCTCTATTTGGAAACTTCCTTTCTCCTAAAGCTACAATCAATTTCATTGTGTTGGATGTCAGTTTTCTGGGAGAACATTGTTATGAAATAGTTGCTTTCCATTATAAACATTTCAAACCTTTTAAGGCCAAAGTGTTATGTGAGTATAACCTTTATATTGTGATTTTGTCAACATTTTTCTCTGTGACCTGTATTTTCCGTAGGTTAAAGCACAAGCTATTAGCTGAGTACTCTGTCCTAGTCTAAGGATGACTAATATCTCAAATATAAACAAAAACAGCTACTTTTCCATAACATTGGAATCCCAAACAGCTGACACATGTACATTTTGACAATTTAATTTTAATTGGGACAAAAATTGGTTTGCTGAATCCACTAATCCGGTTCAGTGTATCATCCAACTTCTGTGGAGAGGTAGAGCAGAGGTCATGGAAAAGCCCGCTGAGCTGGAATGGAGCTGTCCCAAAAGGCTGAACTTCTTTAGATGAAAACCCTGTGATGGGCCCCTTCTGTGACAGGGACACAAAGTCTTAAGGGCCTGGCGTGGCGGCTGCACCACTGCCGCCGCTGCCAGGGCGCCTGAGCCTCGCTGACAGCCATTGTGCTCTCCCCAGCCGAAGAGACTAGGAGCACCGCCCCATTGTCTCCCAAAAGCCTGACTCACTGCTCTCTCCCCCTCTGCAGCCCTTGGAGGATTTATTTCAGGCACGACTGTTTCAGATGGCTCCAAGCTCGTGCTACCACTACTGTCTGGTGACCTTGATCAGGTCATTCTAAAATAAGGTCACAACTGGATTACAGGCTGCTGGTTGGTAGCCTTAACTCTGGAGCTGAATACCTGGTTCTGGAAGCATCTCCCTGGTCCCACTCTTGCTCCTGTTAGCCTGTTTGAACTTCATTTCCTCATCTATAAATGAGAATAACAATATCGTCCTTATAGCATTATTGTAAGAATTAAATAGAAATCTGTTTCAAACACCAAGCACTTAGCTGTTATTATTTTATTACTCAATAAATGTTAGTTCTGTCCCCTCACTTCGATGTCACAGTTGAGACCCAGTCATACGCAGTTTTGTGATAGAAAACTTTTTCATGAGTATGACTGCTTTGAGTCATGGTTCAACAGAGACTCTAGCTGCTAAGGAACCCAGCTCAAATGTAGCCCCCATTAGGTACGGCCCAGAATGTGTGCATCTGTCTGCCCAGCTGCTCATCTGAGCTTTTCCAGGGGTCTGAGGCCCCTTGTCAGAGCAGCAAAGCATCAGCGAGAACAGAGGTGTGCACATGTAGAAATGACCCCACGTTCCTCTGGAGCACTCTGCATCTGGGGCTGGATGTGCACAAGGGTTAAAAGCTGGAGAAACTTTTGTCATAAATTTTCTCTTCAGCAGGACTTCCCTGTGAACATCTGACATTAGTGGAGAGGAAATGCTGATTGGCCTCAGAGTCAGCTGAAGGAGACAGGAGCTGCGGTGGAAGCTGCTGGATTTACTGTTATTAGCAAGGCAAATGGAAAGCCAGCAGGGCAGCCCAGCTCCTAGATAATAGATCGCACAAGAAGGAAAACTCCCAGAGAGGAAAATGGCTGGCAGCCATGACTCTTCTTTTTCTATTGCTTTTACCTGTTCATCTTGTGTGTTTAGCACAAGGAGAAGCATGTTTTAGCATCTTAGGTTATAAGCCACAATTGGCTTAACATAAAACTATATATATATATATATATATATATATATATATATATATATATAATTTAGCTTCTTATCTGAGTTGAACATGGTGAAATGTGCAAAATTGTATTAATATAGTAATAAATAATTGCCATGTATTGAGTACAATGTACTAGACTAAGTGCTTTACATGTGTAATTATCTCATTGAATCTATAAACAACCTCATGGATTAAAAATTATCATCCCCAATTTGGCGGTAAGAAAACAATGCTTCAAGTTAGCTGAAGCTGGGATTTGAACCCTGCCATTAGGTTTACCAGTCTGGTGGAATGTATTGAGGCAAGAGCCCAAATGTCTATGATGAGGCCACACCAGGTACTGGCAATAAGAAAAGCGTTTACTGAGGCTTGTGTCCTGACTTGAAAACACAGCCCTAGTTGGTACCGTGGTGGTTGGAAGGAAGATGGACAGGCAGAGAGGAGCAGAGTTGGCAGGTGGAGCTGATCTCTGAAGGGTCCCTGCACCCAAAACAGGGAGCAGGGCAGATGGACCACAAGGAGCGAGGAGGAACTGTAGTTCTTGGCAGCAAGGACCAAGGAAGCAGACGATGCTCGGCAATGAAGGGACAGCAGTACAGAGAGCTGCGTCCTGACAGGGTCAAGTTAAAAACTCAAGTGAGCAAAAATTCTATTGTCAGAATTACCTCTAGAAAAAAATCCCTTACAGATGCCCATCAGAGGCCATCGTACTGGTTTTTCTCATTAAATCCAACATGACTAGTTGTTTTTTTCTCTAGCATTAGAACACATTAAAACTAAAAATTCATATCTTTAAATGCTGAGATCAAACTTGGTACAGAAAGACACACTATAAGAGAAGCCAGAAAGCTTAGACATCTCCATCCACCCAGTTAATTCGGTGAGTCACTCATCAGACATTTAGCAAGTTCTGTAGTTGCAAAGATGAATAAGACTCCTGCCTCACACTCAACCTCTTGCGTTTCATTGACTCACTGAGAATCATGGCAGGTGGAATTCTCCAAACTATTTCAAGTGTTCTCTGGTCATATCTCCCCCTTCTACCCCCCTCCCTTTCATTTTTATCAAGCAAGCGTAGGTGGATTCAGATAAATGTATAATTTATGCACAAGGAAATTCAGGCTGGTGGGTGGCGTCACAGGGCAGGCACGATTTTCAGGGAGGTACACTGAGAACCTAGCAGGACACCAGGCCTGGGGGCAGGTGGGCCAAGGGCAAGGGCAAGGGCATTTACCTGAAGGAGATATGAAGGCCAAGACCAGATTAAAACAAAAGAAGCCTTGTATTTGGTTGGCCCGAAATTCAGAAATGCTCTTGCCTTGGAACAGAGTCTGCAGATGAGAAGAATGTTAAGTGTTGCAACTTTCCCCAATATGCAGAAAGGAAGTAGGTCAGTCTAGGAATCTGATAGGGCCTGATGTTGTCATGGGGGTCAGTAGGAGAAAAGCATCATCATTGGAAACCCAGTTATAAGGGAAAAGCTGGTTTGAGAAGGAAAGTTTAAAAAGTTTACAGTTGATTGTCATGTGAGATTAGAAGCAAATAAGTGCTTGGCGTTCTGTTTGTTCCTGCAGAGATAGACCCACACCGTTCATTTTCAATGGTGCTTAGGACCTGCTGTCTCACCCAGGGCTAGAACCCCTTCCCCCTCGGCCACTGGCACCCAGCTGTTTAGGGAACACTGTCAGTCCTGGTGCCTCACTGAATCTGCTCAGCAGTCTGTCGGGTACATGCAACTGTTATCCTCATTTTTTTTTTTAAATATATTTTATTGATATTTTACAGAGAGGAAGGGAGACGGATAGACAGTTAGAAACATCGATCAGCTGCCTCCTGCACGCCCCCCACTGGGGACGTGCCCGCAACCAAGGTACATGCCCTTGACCGGAATCGAACCTGGGACCTTTCAGTCCGCAGGCTGATGCTCTATCCACTGAGCCAAACCAGTTTCGGCCTGTTATCCTCATTTTACAGAGGAGGAGACTGAGGTTCAGAGAGGATGTGGTTCACCCAAGCCAGTCTCCGGCATACACGGATTTGAATGGAAGTCTTCAGATTCCACAGTATCATAACAAAGTCTGATGATCAAAACATTTGGCCCCAAGCTTGTTCTGCATTGACTCGGGTTGGAGTCACTGTTTTTATAGAGCTCAGAAAAGGCTGCAGACAAATGAAGTCTCCTCTTTGTTCCTTTTGTTTTTGTCCTTAGGTGCTTGTGACTAAATTCACTAATTTCACTGGCTGTCAAGGCTGTGTGAAGGAAAATGGGTTTGAACTGCTGTGGTTTTTGAGTACTGGACTGGATGTCAGAAACCTTTGCCATCACGGGGAATTCTGTCACTCTGGATTTACTATCTGTTCCCCGCAGCCGAATTCCTCAGCAGTGTGATTTAGCGCCTGGCTCCCCATCAGCCAGTTTTGGCATTTATTTGAATGCATTACCCCACTGGTTTCCATAAACTATTTTACAATTGTTTAAAATAAATGACTGTTTATTTCCACAAAAACCATCTGTATTTCTTTACAGAGCAACAGATAACTGTATGTAGAATTTGGTAATGTCGCGGTGACTCAAGTTAAGAAAAACAGATTGGATTGAAAAATTGGATGCTAAGGGATAATGTTAAAGGCTTCCATCCTTCCTAACAAGTGAAATCTGGATTTGAAGGAGGAAAAAATTTTTCTTTCTCACAAGTAATATCAGGCCTCCTTTCTCCAAAGGAAAGTGCATTCATGGCAGGGTGGTGACGGGATGTGGACTATTAGCGTTCCTCATGGTACGAAGTGTGTGCCCCCTTCAGCCTGAGACAAGCGGTGTGGAGACGGCGCCTGGCCAGTGGCTTCCAGCCTTCTCCAGGTTTTGCACTTTGGGGTTTCCATGACTACTCTTCATGCTCTGACATTGAGTGGTTTCCATTGAGCCCTGTGTGTTGCAGCTCAGAGAACTCTGGTACAAAGCACATTGGGACAGGTTGCTGTGGCGAGGGACCCAAACGGATTGGGATGGGGACTTCCATTATCCAGCCAGTGTCCAAAGCAGCAGTGTCTCAGCTTGACCCACACCAGCTCCATCCATCCCCAGGAAACGCAGGTAGAGCTGGGACATTATTAGGAGTCTCCAAGCAGTGGGACATTTGGAGTCAGACGGAGTTGGAGCTTCAAGTCTGCTTTGGAGGAAGAGGTAGTCAGGGTGGTAGCCAAGCAGACTGGGTTTCTGTTTAGTCAGAAAGTATCCACTATACACACCTGGTGCTGTGGCCATCCTAGGAATGCAGAAATACTGAAATATACTCTCAACTTGCACACAGCTAGTACAAAAGCCAGCCCGTCAGGTCTTTTTAGTGTGGGCTGCTCAGGAGTCCAGAGGCAGTGGCTCCGACGCAGAGTTTTGACTCCCTGGGTAGGAGAGAACAGCGCTACAGAAGTGAAGTAGAAGGAAGATTATTCCAGACACAGGCACTGTGTAAGCGAAGACACAGAGGGTTGAAACGGCATAGTTTGGAGGATATGTCTGGAGGATATGTCTGGATTACTGTGTTATTAGGTGGGAGGTGGGAAGGGAAGGAAATGAGATCAGTGTAGGCCACCTTTAGAGGCAGCCTTTGCTGAGAACTAGAAACACCCACCCACCCGCCCCTCTAACAGTGCTGCCGGGAAAGCAGAAGCAGCAACCTAGGAACAGGACGTATTGAACCCTAGGAACAACTCTACGAGGTAGGAGCTGTTATTGTCCCTCTATTACAGATGGGGGAGTAAGGCACAGACAGGCTAAGTAACTTGCCCAGGGTCACATGGCTATTAAGTGGTGGAGCTGGGAATTCAAACGCAAGCAGTGGCTGATAACCATTATACTGTCCCAAATGTGTTGGGGTCAGCAGAGGTCTAAGGCACTCCCTAGAACGAACACATACACACACTCCCCACAATGTTGAGTTTAGGGCAGGGATCAAATCCATACCTCCCGACCCCCAGTCTGCAGAGGACACACCACCTCTATTCTCAAAGCCTGAGTGGCGTCCTAGCTGGTTTGGCTCAGTGGATAGAGAGTCGGCCTACAGACTGAAGGGTCCTGGGTTCGATTCTGATCAAGGGCACATGCCTGGGTTGTGGGTTCAATCCCCAAAAGGGGGTGTGCAAGAGGCAGCCGATCAATGATTCTCTGTCATCATTGATGTTTCTATCTCTCCCTCTCCCGTCCTCTCTGAAACCAATAAAAACATATTAAAAAAAAAGCCTGAGTAGAGGTGTTAGGACTGCCCTAGAGGGAGATTGAGTAGGTCAGAGAGAGACAGTACAGAGTCACCCTTGGGTTTCCACAGCCCATGTGGAATCTGAAGAGGACGGGGCCGGCACAGTTGTCTGGACTGGGGGATAGAGCAGTAGATGGGCACTCTGACCCTTGGTCCTCTGGTCCTGGCCTCTCTGGGAACAGAACTCTGAGCACCAGCGGCCCAGCCTCAAATGCTCCAGTCCTCTTCACTTTTGCTCCTTTAAGCAGCTCTGGAAGTCTCTGTGGTCCAATCCATGGCTTGACTGACCCCGGGGAACCCCTGAACATCCTAGGATCTATGCTGTTTTAGTTTCTGGCTCCTAAGGTGTCTCCTCAGCCACCGCTGAGCCCCTGTAATCTATGGGGAGCCAGAGACAGTGAGAGAAGGCCCCCGAGGCCACAGTCCCTAATCTGATCTAGCTGGAATCACCTCTAAAATTGTTCCGCCTCATTTTTTAAAATTGGATTTTTAATGACAAAAGTAATGCCTGTATATGCCCACTGTCAAAAATCCAAACAAGATAGAAGTCTATAAAGTGGAAAGCCTTCACCTTTGCTATTACCCCGTCCTACACCCAGAGTTAATTCTAGTCAACAGAGCAACTGAGAGAACAGTTCAGCTCATTTCCTTTCAAATTGGGTTGGGCTAAATGTGCAGCAAATTTGCACTCACACATATAAATGCACATATTGCTGGGTTTGACTTTATTCAACTGGAGCATACTCCATACAGTCTATATATTTTTATTTAATAATGTATCATAGAAATCTTCCCATGTCTTATTAACTCAGCTTAATTTTTTAACCGCTACATAACATCCCAGTGAACATTTATACTGTAATTTATTTAATAGTTTCCTACTGGAGAAATTTAGATTGTGCTATTTTTGATACTAAAACAGTGCTGCAGTGAACATCTTTGAACATGCATCATTGTGTGCTTGGAGTAATGTTTCTCAGGATAGATTCCTTTGTTGGGTCAAGGTTGTTCAATTTTAAATGCCACCTCGTTGAAGTCATTGTATTTAACAAAGATTATTGAGCACCTACAAAGAGCCGAGCTCTGGGAATGCAGAGTTGGGCTTTTGCCAAAGTCTCTCCACCCCCATCTTTAAAGAGTGCCCCGACTGGAGAGGGGTGAGGGTAGGTAGAACAACAACAAATAGACAAAATTGCTTCTCATCCAGCATGCTCTGTGCAGTGACAGAGGCAAGGCCCCAGGAAGTCGGGATGAAAGCTCTTGATTCTGATGTGGATTCAGGCAAGGCTGCAGGGAGGAGGGGAGATGCCAAAAGGTGTGCCTGCCTCCTCCTCCTCCTCCTCCCAGGAGCCCATCTGTGAGGCTGGGTATTCAAGAAGAAATTCGTTCTAAAGAATTATGATGCTCCTGCATTTTCTCCTACACAAAGAAGGAAATCTCGGCTGTACGCCCTTTCCTTTCCTCCTCTTGGCACTTTCTGATTGATGATTGGAAATGATGGCAATACATAAACTATTTTTCTTTTTATTTTATGACCTGGTAATAGCAGTAACATATTTCCAGTAAATGTTTTCTATCGCAATAAAAAAGTTGTAACAGGACTAGAAATGGGTATAGTTAAACCCTAAAGAAATCACACTTTCAGAACTGTGGATTGAGGCAGTAACTCTGTAAATCATTTGACTTAGGAAAAGGCCCCCTCCCCGGGAAAAAATCAGGGCAAGCAGCTGGTGTTCAGTTTTAGTGCTCCTGGGATAGGTACCTGCTGTTAGGGCTGGGGGCTATCAATTTTAACCCCCTCAAGACCAACTACCCCCTCTGTCTTCCTTCCTCATCTCCCAACCTACATTTCACTCCTTTCTGAACTGATAAATCATCTCAACTTACAATTTCTTTTTTTCAACCCGAAGGTCAAGAAGATTGTAGAATCTCTTTCTGGAATACAGCATAGAAGTGTGGTTATAAGCACAGGCTCTGGGGTCATACACCTTGTCCTGGCCTCACCGTGGGCACATGACGTAACTGCTTCACTTTTTTTCCCCTCTTCTGTAAGTGGGGTTTATAATAGGGCCTAACCTCATAGAGGTTATGATTACAGAGCTAATGCACCCAAGGCGTTTTGTTAAAGGCCAGGTGAGACCTCGGTGTTGTGTCAGTCACTGTAGTTTTCAAAAAAGAGCACCTGATGATCTTGTTAAATTGGCACAGCGGTATAACAGGCAACAGCTATTGAGTGTTTATGAGACCTGTGCATTTTGTCACGCATAATCTTTGCAGTTACTCCAGGAAGGTTTAGATCACCTAACTTACCGAGTGTCACATAGCTTGTAAAAGAGCCAAGATTTTAATCCAAGTCTTTTTTACTCCGAAACCCAGGCTCCAACCACCACCTTTTAGGATTAGATACTCAGTAGGACCCGAGATGATGAAACCTGGAGCAGTTCTGTCTTACTCCAGACGTGACCTCCTTTGGCTGATAAAGCTTTGCAGTGTCATGTGGAGAGCCTGTGCTCTCGAACCGCGAGGACTAGGCAGAAAAAGCATTTCCTTTCCCTAATTGCAGGCAGAGCAGCCTGCCCCCTCAGTTGACCCTTATTTTGGCTTTGTTACCCTTAAGAGGATGAATAGCAGCTGCTTCTTCTGTGTCTGGTGTCCTCAACATGCCCTAAAAATTAGGCCTCTCCACCCTTGGTCTTTAATTTCTGATTCTAGCTGACGCCTCCATTAATGGTCCAGTGCAAGCTTTCTGTCGACTTGAGGACGACTGTGTAAAAGTGGTTTTGCTGTCCTATCAATAATAGTCATAATTTCCCCAATACTCTCATCAGCAGTGAATTGAGTCTTGCAGCAAAGAAATGGAAACCCCAGTGCAGTGGTTTTAAAGTGATTTGTCTTGTAGACGGCGTCTTGTTTCAGTAAAATCAGGTCAGTGCAGACTGCTGGGTCATACGCAAGTCTGATGAAAATTAGTTGGAGGAAATTGATCATTTGAACCTTAGGTTATTTTTAGCTGCTACAGCTTTTTAATATCTCTTTTTTTATTTACTTACATTTGTTTTAATAAACTTTAACCATCATTGTCAGGCAAATTAAATGTTTTCGCCGTTTCGGCCAAACCGTTGATAAGAAGAAAGACTGCTCTCTCCACCCGACAGTAGCACGGCCTTCGCTTCACAGCTTTGGGATTTGCGGTAGTTATGGCGCTGTTTAAACACTTACACCCACTCCTCATCCTCCGGCCATTTCTGGGGTTTGTTTATTGCACAGACTGGCCCCTTGACCAGTCTGTTCTTCATTGCTATTGAAAGTTAATGGGGGCAAAATTGCATTCCCAAACATTTGAACCTGAAGTGGCCAAGGCCGAACTTAGTTGATCTCTGGTGATCGGTTCAATTTAGTTACGATTTTTTGCCATTAGGCTGGGGCTGAATGATGGTGATTTGGTTGAGGCCAAATGTCTGAAGAAAATTGGCTCTCTGATAAGAGTGCTGTTATCAGAGGGGGCTACCTTCTCATTTACATTTAGATGAGTATTGATTATTTATTTACTCAGAGAAGTGAGATTCGTTTCCAATCTTATCTTTCTCGTCTCTGCTTGTCAGCAGAAAGAGAGATAGAGCTCCTGACATCAGGCCAAGATAACAGCACTTTGTAGTAAAGATAAAAGTTGGAATGGGCCTTTTTCTAGTCTTGACTGAAAGGATAAGTTTTAAAAATTAGAACTGATGGGTCATGCTTTCAAAACCTTTCCTGAAGGTTTTGCAGTTTAACTAGGCAGGAGAATTGGTTTATTGGAACAGCCTTGGTCTTTCTTCTTTTGTAATAGGAATTGTATTTAATTCGATTATATTCAGCTGTTTCACTGAGAGCAAATTGTGTATTGGCTCAGAAGAGGCTAAAGTGTGACCTTATTGTCATGTCAGCTTGTTCCTTTTTTATTATTTAAATTCCAAATTGTCCAATCTGAGCCTCAGAGGGGGTATAAGCCGCAGTGGTTATCACTTGAATATAATTCAGTGCTTATATTAAGATCAAGCAGAAAATGATTATAGTCGCCCCTAGAGGAAGAGTTATAAGCGATGGGACTGACATTTCAGAATAGCTGATGTTGGGTCTGAGCTCTGATACTGACGCGTCAGCTTGTCAGTGATGGCTTTGGCTCAGTGAGGAAATCGCGTTCAGCCGGCCTGCCATGGAGCAGACAAGGCTTGGCACAGTTCGCCCCAAATGGGTCTCCCTGCCACCAGTCTCCCATTGTCAGCGGTGCCACCAGAAGAGTCTTACAAAATATACAGCTGATTATGTCATCCCCTTGCTCTGTTAGCATGCGTTGCTTTTATAAGGGAGAATCCAAACCTTGTCCAACAGTCTGGGCCAAGTACCCCAGCTGCAGCTTCACTTGAACCCCCACCGAGCCTGGGCCTTTTGCACTTGCCGTTTCCTCTAGGAATTCACTAATTCCCTCTTCTTCCCCTGGCTCCAAGTCCTCCCTCAAGACTGCGTTCAGATGTTTACACCTCAGGAAGGGGCAGTTCATTGTCCCCTCTTCTGTGGTCCCTCAGCACCTTGTCCTGACCAGGGCAAGAGCACTGTTGGGTCTTTGTCACTTACCTGCTCATGTGTGTCTGGCTGCCTCCCCAGCCTGCTTGAGGGCAGGAATCATTGATTATTCACCTGTGTCTGGAACATTGTCAATGTTCAAAAGAAGTTTAACTGGATGTATGGATGGCATTATAACACCATATATCTTTTGGTATCTCTGCTGCCATGGTTGGTTCTGTGGGTTCAGACATTTCCTCACCACTTTTAGACTATATTTGTAGGACCTGGGAGACTAGGGAGCTTGAGGAACCCCGGCTGCTGAACAAGTCTCTAGTCTGAAATGCTGTCTGTGGCTTAAAGGCAAGCTGGTTTAAACAGATATGCTCCCTCTCCCACCCCACACGCCTGCCTTGGACACTTTGATGCCAGCATTCCCCGCCACCGTGTCTCTTCCCTTAATGGGGCTGTTAGTCTGTTGTGACTTTGGACTAGGGATCTGCCTGCACCTCATCACAGTGGCTTCTGTTCCGGCCTGAACTTGCAGTAATACTAGTAGCGGCCGTCATTGAGCTCTTCGCTAAGGGAGTCGAGGATTGTCTCAATCCTCACAGCAGCCTTCTGAGGGGAGTTCTGTTATCCTTGTTTTACAGATGAGAAAATACACAGGAGATGAGTAACTTTCCCAGAATGCATTGTTACCCCCTGAGAGGGTACAGACACCAGGAGTTTTCTGCTCAAAACCCAGCCTTGCTCTTACTTGCTCACACTTAACCTTCTTCTGGCTACTTTCAGATTAAAGCAGCTCTTTAAACTGGCGAATGGAAAATAGTTGGCATGAGGGTGGTCAGCCTTTGACTTTATCATTTGTCCTCAAAGAATACATGAGCTGAAAATTACATCAAGGAAAATAGAAAATAAAGATCCAGAGGGTGAAATGACACAGAAACGTGCACCTAGTCACCATTCAGGCCACACGTTTAGAGCTGAACTTCCTAATGGGCAAAGGAGAAAGGGACACAGTATCAGTTAGTTACATGATTTATGTTCAACTGTCTGAAAATACAGAAGATCCCGGCCAGCGTGGCTCAGAGGTTGAGCGTCAACCCAGGAACCCAGAGGTCACTGGTTCGATTCCTGGTCAGGGCATATGCGCGAGGTGCAGTCTCCATCCCCAGGAAGGGGCGTGCAGGAGGCAGCCAATCAAGATGTTTCTCTCTCCTCGATGTTTCTGTCTCTCTATCTCTTTCCCTTTCTCTCTCTCTAAAATATCAATAAAAACATTTTAAAAATAAATAAATAAAGTAAAAATACAGGAGAGCAAACCCATTGCTCCAAGGAAGTACAGTCTTCCTGCTGCCGAGGTCTGAAGGAAGTTTCTCCTGTGGGTCTTTAGAAACAAGGCACAGAACCGTAGGGGCGATGGTGTGGCTTCTCTCTCTGGGCTTCTGCACTTGTTTCCCGTTGGATTTGAACTCTCAGCTGGCTCTCAGCTACCAAGGTATTGCATACTGACGCCTTTATGTTTCAGTCGAGGATTAAAGAGACCAGGAAAACTGGACTAGCCTGTATGCATCCCCCACCCAGCAGATACTACAGATTTTCTTTGAAATTTATGCACTGCGATGTTTGCCAAAATCCTGCTCGAGTGTTAGAGCTTGGAACCCTCCCAAAGTGCCCAGAGCAGTATTTTGTTCGAGCCCATTTGGTGGCATGGCATTACTGCAATAAATGCGTCACTGCAGTGCCCGACAGAGTTCCTTGTCACCGCAGAGGAACTGCTTCCCAGAATCTCCCTTTTGTCCCCTCTGCTGTGAAGTGGAGGGCTTGCGGCTTCATGCGCAGCTGTGACATTTTAAAACCTCTTTCCAAAGGGTGGCTGTTGCCTTGAGAACTATGTCCTGTTCAGTGTGAAAGAGCCTTTTATATTTTATATAATCATTTATTTGGCAGAAGTATGTTAAAAGAAACTGACCTCACAGCCTGTCTTTTTTAAATGGTTTTGGCTGCTGTTTTTTCTTTCCTCCCATGTCAGCTGCCTAAAAATTAAACAAGCATTTTATAGAAACGACAGTTTGATTTGTCATAATCTTGTTGTCATAAGTCTGGGTTGTCATAATCTTGATTATAATCAACAGACATTTATTAAGTACTTGTTATGAACAAGGCACTCTGGTTCGTATGTAATATAGAGAGTGTAGGCCTAGAGAGCTCTGGGTATGAATCCTAGTTCCACCACTTTCTGTGAGACGTTGCTCGAGTTTCTTAAGACTCTGTGAGTCACAGAACAGAACGCATACACTTTAATCCTAGGGCAGTGGTCGGCAAACTCATTAGTCAACAGAGCCAAATTTCAACAGTACAACGATTGAAATTTCTTTTGAGAGCCGAAAACCGACTTCTGTGCATGGGCCACGAAGTTTCAATCGCATTGTACATGTGCGCCCGCACGTGGTGTTTTGTGGAAGAGCCACACTCAAGGGGCCAAAGAGCCGCATGTGGCTCGCGAACCGCAGTTTGCCGACCACTGTCCTAGGGTGACAGTAAATGAAATGATCTGCATGGTACTTGGCACAAAGTAGGCCCTGCTATGTTATGTTACGTGATCTTAGTATTGTTCCAGTCTGATGATGAGGAGTGATGATAGCTGACACTTAAATAGCACTATTAATGTACCAGACCCTGTTCTAACTGCTTTACAACTGTTAACTCATTGAATCCTCGCAGGCCTCTGAGGTGGGACACACCCAGGGCCAGACCAAGGCAATCTGGCCCCAAGTCCATGCCCTTCATCATCACGCTATATTGCTTCTCATCTCTACTCTGCCTTTACACAACATGGCCTGAAGTTGTCAATCTGAATTTTTCAGGGGAAATGTGTAAAATAGTCTTTCTATGTGAGATAAGTTGCCCAGTGTTTGGGCAAGAGTTAAGAGAGAAATTGATCTTTGGAACAGGGAGTTGTCCATTTGGGTTTAGATCTCAAGTCTCGCCTACAGTTTAACCATCAACCTTCCCCAAAGTCAAGACCCATCAGTTGTTTGCTAAGTTCAAAAGTAGGTTTCCAAGTTGTTCTTTAGCTTTTATGGAAGAGCAGAGTACCCAAAGCAGATGACAGTCAAAATTTTAGTTACTAACAAGACTGGGCACACACAGGAATATTTTTAAGGACAGGTGGGAGGTAGTCTTCCTGGATGGATGGAAAGATAAATCGATTATGTCCTCACAAGGACCTGGGATACAGCCATGGCATGGGATATTTAGTATGTGTGGGTTTCATTAAAATAAATTATTTCAGATCATTTTCATTTTGAATTCATAGAAACCAGAAGTTAAGTGATTCAGAACCCAAATGAATCCACAAATCTATAAAAATCTATACTTATGCTATAAACTATGGCCTCTTTATAATTGGCCAGTAATTTATAGTTTGCAAGAGAAAGAAAGGTTCAAAACACATAGGCTTTGTAGTCAAAGATCCTTGGCTTTCATTTTTCTGTTTCTACTTCCGACCTTAGTGATCTTGGACAAGTTATTTCATCCTGCCAACCTTCAGGGACCCAGTCTGGCAAAGGGGGGTAATAATATCTACTTCTTAGAGTTGCTGCGAGGATTTAGTAAGGTAACATATATAGAGTGCTTGGCATATCATGGTCTTTCAGTAAATGAGAGTCGTCATCATACTAAGCTTCAAGGGGAAAGTCCTAAAGCTACTTTACAGAAACAAACTAGTTCAGTAGAAATATCTGCAACACCCAAGAAACAAGAAAGTAATGTTGAATGATGGCATTTATGGCTTTGAGAGTGGTGCAGGCACTTGTGTTTAGGGATACAGGACCCTTCTTAGTACTCCCTACCTACCCTGGTTTCCCTCATCCATGTTTCCCAGGCAGCTGCAGTGCCTGGAAGGAGAAAGTGTACAAAGGAGACCAGCCTGAAGTCCACCCTAATGCAGCCACATGTTGGCTCCCAGAGATCAGGAAAGGGGTGGCTTACTTTAATCCAGCTGTCAGGTAGACAGCTCAAGAAGCCCAACGCCCTGTACACTGCCCTCAAGTCACAGTAAGCATGCTAGGTTGCAGGGTTACTTAAGATGAAAATATCGATCTACATAAACAGATAATGTCTAATTTGGATTAAATTTTGCATATGAAAGACCCATTGCAGATGCCATGATGTGTGATAATTATAGTATCTTCAGAAAAATGGCATAGTAAGAATCAGAGTATAAGTGTATAAGTGTATACAATGTTTAGTAAATTATAAAAGTAGCCTTTATTTAGTATAGGAAATGTGAGAAATACGGAATAATACCAAAGAGAAAGAAAAGTACTCATTTTTCCCACTATGACCACTACTCACATTTTGGAAATAACCTTTCAGTATTTTCCCCCTGTGACTTCACATATGTTTTTCATATTGTTATAATTCTCTGTTTTCATAAAATAACATATTATAAACATTAATATATATAAAAGCCTAAGCAACCATTCGACTGTTCGACCATTCGACCGGTAGCTATGACGCGCACTGAACACCAGGGGGCAGATGCTCTGACCAGTAAGTTAGCTTGCTGCCGGGGTCCGTGCAATCAGGACTGGGCAAGACGAGCCGGATATGCCCTAGAGCCCTCCCATGGTCCCTCCCTGGCCCTGATCGGCCCCGATCAGCCCCAATCGGGACTGGGCGAGATGGCCCTGATTGGCCCAATCAGCCCCAATCGGGACTGGGCAAAATGGGCCGGACACATCCAGGAGCCCTCCTGCAGTCCCACCCTGGCCCCAATCATGCACCTGTTGGGTCCCAGATTGCAAGAAGGCGCAGACCAGGCCAAGGGACCCCACTGGTGCACAAATCCGTGCACTGGGCCTCTAGTCTATATATATATATAAAAGCCCAGCGACTGTTACAGCAGAACAACCAGTCGCTATGACGCACACTGTTACAGCAGAACAACCAGTCGCTATGACGCACACTGACCACCAGGGGGCAGACGCTCAGTGCAGGAGCTGCCCCCTGGTGGTCAGTGCGCTCCCACAGCAGGAGCGCCACTAGCCAGAAGCTGGGCTCACGGCTGGCGAGTGCAGGGGTGGTGGCGGGAGCCTTTCCTGCCTCCACGGCAGCACTAAGGAGCGGGCAGGCAGGCAGCAAGGAGCGAGCAGGTGGGCAGTTAGGTGCAAGCAGGCAGGCAGTTAGGAGTGAGGGAGTCCCCGATTGCAAAAGGGATGTCCAGCTGCCGGTTTAGGGCTTAAACCAGCAGTCGGACATCCCCCGAGGGGTCCCGGATTGTGAGAGGGCGCAGGCCAGGCTGAGGGACAACCCTCCCACCCCACCCCCCAACCCCCGAGCATGAATTTTGTGCATGGGGCCTCTAGTGTTTTATAAGATTAAATATTTTTGCAGCATTACCATTAATATCTTCATGGTACTCCACAGTATTTTGTTTAACCAGGTATTTCACAGTATTTTATTACATCTCGGTTGTTCCCTATCATGAAAAAATGATTTATTATAGCTAAACTTTGTACCCAGATATCACTGTAAATTCATAGAAGTGCAGGTCAGTGCCTCGCACACAGTGTTCCTGGGAGTTATTAGGGATGGGAGCTCATATAACAGGCCAGTGTCTTGGAAAGCAGCTCTCCAGCTTCAGGGGTGAGGATGCCCCAGCTGTGAACGGTGGCTGTTAGGGAGGGGAAAGGAGAGGGGACGTAGGAATCTCTCACCAGCGAGGTTTTCTTAAAGTCTAGCTGGGCATGATTTTCCTGTGATCACTTCCACCAGTGAATGTGAAGGCTGCAGTGACCAGCAGCAAGTGTGCCTGGTGATTGACAGATGTTATCAGACAGGTGACAGGTGGCAGAGACCACGAATTACCTGTATTTCCACACCTTTATATAATCTTTTTGAAATTAAACTGAACTCTGTGTAAGGTTGCAATGGGTACATTCTTGACCTGAATATAGTGCATGAGAGTTTATAAGAATGGTGGTAGACTTCTGAGCATGTACTTGCTTAAATACATAGTTATATGTGTTTTGAGCATTGTTTACTTTATAAAGGTTTAAAAGCCGTAAGTATTGTAAAAAAAAAAAAAAAAAAAAAAAAAAGGACTGAATGTATGTAAGAACTCTGAGAACTGACAGAGTGCTGATGAAATTAAGTTAGAGAACAGTTCAAATATACTGTGAAACTGCAGTGCTGCAGATGAGCACAGAATATGGGAGAGGACAATGGCTGAGATGAGTGAGATGCTTCACCTGAGAAAGGGGGAGTACTGGCTAAGTGACAGCAGCTGAAGAACAGTCTAAAAATATGTGTTCTGCCTGGGAGGCCTCTGCTGCTCCCCTCCAACCTCTCACCTCTCCTGTCTGACCAAACACACCTTTCATGGCCAAAACAGTAAGAGTTTCTTATGCCTCTAATCTTTTCAATACCATTAGCAACAGGGAGCAGTCTTTTGACTCTGATCATTGGACCCGTTAGGTGTTATCTGAGAAAAACAAGATTGTCATTTGGCTTGACAAAGAAATACATGAGTAAATGTATAAAACGCCCCAGTGTTTTATTAAGATCTGCCAGAACCCCCTGTGTGACAGGCATAGCTAGGATTCCAGATTTCCAGGATTATTAAACCTTTATCTTTGTGTTTTCACAAATGTTTCAACAAAAAACATGAATCAGCATCCATTGTCCTTCTATCACCGTAACCCAGAAACCTGAGTTTTGTTTTGTTTTTTAAAAAAGGAATTTTTGGGCTGTTACCATATTAGAGTTCTAAACATACCTTATTCCTGCTTATAATTGATTATTCATTCTTATTTAATGATTATTTATAAGTACTTTTTTGTAGGAATGAGTATTTTTCCTTACTTAGAGTACTTCCTTAGGGTATATCATCTCTATTGTTCATAATAAGCCTTCAAGGTTTAAGCACTCCTTATTAGGAAACAGGCTCAGAAAAAGGTAGGTTAACTGCTCACATCTGAGAAACCATGTAGCTATGTTGTGATTCCAGGTCAGTCTAACTCAAAAGCCATCTACCTCTCACCTCGGGGAGAACTGAGCAAAAACAGACCTGGTAATAGAATAGACAAGTGTGTGAAACCTTGTGTGAAAAATACCCAAACTCTTCCCATCTTGGATAGCCAGACCCTCAAGACAGACGTCAGCATTTTCCTAATGCTTTAGCAGCTTTTTGCCAGTATGCGGTGTTTTTTCATGTTAAATTCACTGTTTCAGACTTCCTCCCCTCCTCCTGCCCCTTTGATCTTCCAGGCCCTCAGTACCGCCTGGAGAAGCAGAGTGAGCCCAATGTCGCCGTGGACCTGGAGAGCACTTTGGAGAGCCAGAGCGTGTGGGAGTTCTGCCTGGTCCGCGAGAACAGTACGTTGGCCTCCTTGCTCCATGCTTGTTTTGTCCGTTCAAACATGCTTAGAAGTCATGTGTTGGGGACACTGGTCCGGTTTCCCTAGGCAGATTTCACGTAACTGTTTTTCAAGGCAGACTTCAGCCTTCCTGCCAAAAGTGTATCCCAAAATGAAATGATTGATTTCATGCTTTTTTTGGGGAGGGGGGCTATAAAAAGTCTGCATCCTGTTTAGCTCTCTGTGATTTATATATTTTTTTTTTATTAAACTGTATCTTCCTAAATTAGGATCAGTCCTGGAAAACAGCTCAGAAATAGGAGGCCTTTTCTGAGGCGAAGGCTATTTTGTATATAAGCCACTGTTACTATCGCTGTTTAAACAAACATCACGGTTTAGAAAATTCTGACCATATGCATACTTTCAGCAGGAGGCAGTGTAGTGGTTCCTAGTGCTGTCTTGTAAGCCTCTTTAAAACTCCAGTTCGTTTCCTTTCATCCGCCCTTCTGAGTTTCTGAGTTGTGAATCTTTGCCATTCCTCTCCTCTATACTCCCACCGACTTTAGGAGCAAGTGACATGTGGAAATCGAGATTGTGTGGCCAGCTCTCCTTCATGCCTGCTGCAGGGCCTTTACACAGGCCGTTTCTTCTGTGCAGAGCACCCTTACCCCCACTCGGGCTGTTTATCATCCTTCGTCTCAGTTTAAATGTCACATTTTCAAAGAGGCCATCCTTCCCTCCTCATTTGGGTCCCCCATTATACATAGAACATACTACTTTTTATTCATTGCATATATGTTTCTGTCCATAATTATATATTTTCCTCAATTATCTTTCTCCCACAAGATTTTCCAGGTCTGTGAGGGTATCCCTGATCCATACCAAGTTGCCCTTAATTAATGTAACCAGTATTTACTCCTCACCCACTATAGGCCATGTACTATAGAAGCTTAGAAAATAGAAAGAAAAAAAAATAGGGTCAGGCAAAAGTAGGTTTATGGTTGTGAGTACGTGAAACAGTTTATTCTTGTATTATTTATAAATTATTGTATTATTTTCCATATGAATAACCTTAGACCTACTTTTGCCCCACCCTGTAGATTGAGTGAATAAATGGCAGTTTTTTCTTCATGTCACTGACGCTCTACACAAGGCTGCTGCTCTTTAACCAGGGCCCCGAGAGCCTCTTCTAGGGAGGCATGGGCAAAACTCACCAGGAAGGTGAAGTGGGCTCAGTGTGTAACCAACATTTCTGCTTTTGGAAATCTATCTTGAGAAAAGATTTAAAATGCAGTAATGATTTATGTATAATGATAGGTGTTAGATGTTTATAGTATTTCTATGTATAGTATCTATATAGTACCCCTATATGGGAAAATTATGTAGGACATCACCTTTTGGTAAAGGCAAAACTAAGTAATAATGAAAACTGATTAAAATATAGGACACCTAGCACACATAGCCACTCTATCAACTCAGGGAAGCAGCCAAAATGTGGAGACAAACAGGTCACAAATGAAAAAAAAAAATGGAGGAAAGCAAACATCTGGATATAGAGTTCAAAACCACGGTTATAAGGTTTTTCAAGAATTTTCTAGAAAAGGCCGATAAATTTAGTGAGACCCTCGAGGATATGCAAAAGGACCAACTAGAAATTAAGCATACACTGACTGAAATAAAAAATAATATACAGAGATCCAACAGCAGACTAGAGGATCGCAAGAATCAAGTCAAAGATTTGAAATACAAAGAAGCAAAGAACACCCAACCAGAAAAGCAAAAAGAAAAAAGAATCCAAAAATATGAAGATAGTGTAAGGAGCCTCTGGGACAACCTCAAGCATACCAACATCTGAATTATGGGGTGCCAGAAGAAGAGAGAGAGCAAGATACTAAAAACCTATTTGAAGAAATAATGACAGAAAACTTCCCCCACCTGGTGAAAGAAATAGACTTACAAGTCCAGGAGGCACAGAGAACCCCAAACAAAAGGAATCCAAAGAGGACCACACCAAGACACATCATAATTAAAATGCCAAGAGCAAAAGACAAAGAGAGAATGTTAAAAGCAGCAAGAGAAAAACAGTTAGTTACCTACAAGGGAGCACCCATACGATTGTCAGCTGATTTCTCAGCAGAAACTATGCAGGCCAGAAGGGAGTGGCAAGAACTATTCAAAGTGATGAATAGCAAGAACCTACAACCAAGATTACTCTACCCAGCAAAGCTATCATTCAGAATTGAAGGGCAGATAAAGAGCTTCACAGATAAGAAAAAGCTAAAGGAGTTCATCACCGCCAAACCAGTATTATATGAAATGCTGAAAGGTACTCTTTAAGAAGAGGAAGAAGAAGAAAAAGGTAAAGATAAAAATTATGAACAACAAATACATATCTATCAACAAGTGAATCTAAAAATCAAGTGAATAAAAAGTCTGATGAACAGAATAAACTGGTGAATATAATAGAACCAGGGGCATTGAAAGGGAGTGGACTGATAATTCTTTGGGGGAAAGGGGTGCAGGGGGTGCGGGAAGAGACTGGACAAAAATCGTACACCTATGGATGAGGACAGTGGGGGGGAGGTAAGGGCAGAGGGTGGGTGGGAACCGGGTGGAGGGGAGCTATGGGGGGAATAAAAGGAACAATTATAATAATCTGAACAATAAAGATTTATTAAAAATTAAAAAAACTGATTAAAATATACAAATCATAGGAAATTATTAATGGCCGGTATCTGGGAGAAGATTGAACTAACAGAGGCAAGATTAACACCTAGAACCAATTTTGTACTGATATCATTTGAGTTTGAAGGCTGCAATATTTAAAGAAAATTTTACAGCTTTTTAATTCATATATTGTAAAAGAAGAAAGGCCAAAAATTAATAAGCTAAAGCATTTAGCTCAAGAAATTAGAAAACAAACAGGAAAAGAAAACTAGAGAGAATAAAAGGAAGGAAGCAATAAAGATAAGAGGAGAAATAGAAAATTTAAGGACATCAAAACCAAACATTGGTTCTTTGAAAAGACTTAACAAACTTGCTAAACCTCTGAGGAAATGGATTAGAAACATGGAAGAAAAACAAATAACAGAGAAACACAAATAGTAACAGAAATAAAAAGAGATACATACAGATCTGCAGTCATTAAATAGGTAATACAAGATTATTTTGAAAAACTCCATACCAAAAATTGTGAAAATGTAGATGAAAAAGGAAAAAATCCTAGAAAAAAACAATTTACCAAAATTGACACAGGAAGAAATAGAAACTTGAATATTCTCATAACTATTTTTAAAAATTGAGTTCGTGATTAAAAACCTTGTCACAAAGAAAACTCAATCCCAAACAACTTTACTAGCTAGTTTTACCAAACACTTAAGGAAAAAACGAGTCCAGTCTTACATCAGCTGTTCAAAAGAGTAGAAAAAGAGGTTACACTCTCCAATTCATTTTAAGAGGCTGTAATAATCTTACCAAACCCTAATAAAGACCATACAAGACAAAATATTTTCAGACCAATCTTATATAAATGCAAATATCCTAAACAAAATATTAACAAACTGAATTCAGCATTATATTAAAACTAGAAGCCTGATACATGAAGATTCGTGCAAGAATGGGCCTTCCTTCCCCTTGCTGCCGTCACTGCCTTCGCTCTGGCCGGAGCCGCCTTTCCACCTTACCACGCTTCCCAGAGGCCTGGAGCGGCTGGGGTGGTGTGGAACGCCCCACCCCCAGCTGCTCAGCACCTGCATATACAAATTAACCTTCCATCTTTGTTGGGTTAATTTGCATACTCACTCCTGATTGGCTGGTGGGTGTCGTGAAGGTAAGGTCAATTAGCATGTTACTCTTTTATTATGTAGATAATGTAACATTCCCAAGTTGGTTTTATTCTAGGAGTACAAGGTTTAGTTTAGCAATAAAAAAAATCCCAGTCAGTATAATTTGCCACAGTAACAGATTAAAAGGAGAACAGCCATATCAGGAGATGAGGAATACTCTTCAATCATTATAAGTTGTGTTTACCAAGAGTTTTCATTACGAGAAAAATAACTTTGATGTAATATTAAGAGGGAAAATTGTCAAGGATACAAAATAACACAGCTAGACTAATCTCAACTATGTAAAATCAAAACAAACAAACCAAAAACACTGAAGAAAAATTGGAAGGAAAATGCCAAAATATTAATAGTGGTTGTCTCTAGTTAGCAAGATTCTGGGTAATTCATTTTTTCATCCTCTTTATACTTGTACTTTACACAGTTTCTAAAATAAACATGCATGACTTTCTCAGAAGAAAAAGCAAGCAAGTAATAAGGGCAAGTTCACGTAGATATTAATTACATCATGAGAGTGCCTCTTAGTTTCATAATCCTTTGGACTGATCACACCCAAGGAAGAATTATAACAATACATTCCTTTGTATCTTGCTTATCTGATTTTCTTACCTGATATAAATGGGTAATCCCGCCCTTCCTGTCATTTTCTTTCATTCTTTAAAGAATATCTCTCTCCCTCTCCCTCCCCCTCTCCCTCCCCCTCCCCCTCCCTCTCTCCCTCGCCCTCTCTCTTTCCCCTCACCCAAAGATAAGGTGTGGTTGTTTTTTTATCGGTTTTAGAGAGAGAGGAAGGGTGAGTGAAAAAGAGAGAGAGAGAGAGAAACATCAGTGTGAGAGAAAAGAAAAACATCTATCAGTTGTCTCCCGAATACGCCGAGGCGGGGGATCGAACCCAAAACCTAGACACATATGTGCCCTCACTGGGAATCAAACCCACAACCTTTTGGTCTATGGGACAACGCTCTAACCAACTGAGCCACCTGACCAGGGCTAAAGAATCTCATCTTTTAAACATACTAGGGCAGTGGTATGCAAACTGTGGCTCGAGAGCCACATGCAGCTCTTTGGCCCCTTGAGTGTGGCTCTTCCACAAAATACCACGGCCTGGGCGAGTCTATTTTGAAGAAATGGCGTTAGAAGAAGTTTAAGTTGAAAAAATTTGGCTCTCAAAAGAAATTTCAATCGTTGTACTGTTGATATTTGGCTCTGTTGACTAATGAGTTTGCTGACCACTGTACCAGGGGAACTAATTCGCATAATAGGAACTCTGTAGTGGATTCTGTTTCAGAATGTTGATTCCTTGTTGTATGAATAAGATAATATTTATTTATTAGTGTCTTGGTAAATATTTTGGATATGTAACACTTATACATGTAAAAGAATTTTCCAGGTAACAAAGAGTGTCTGTAGTGAAAACTTAGCCTCTCTCCTCTCCCCTAATTCCCTTCCCAGAGACAAGTTGTTCCAGTTTCTTTGGTATCTTTCCAGGGATTATCTGTGTATATGCAAGTATATTCTGTATGTGTACGAGAATACACCCACACAAATACACACACACATATTCAGTTGGCCCTTTGGATCCACAGGTTTAGCCTCTGCAGATTTAATTGAAAATATTCTTGCCTGGCCGAAGTGGCTCAGTTGGTTGAGCATCATCTCATGAACCAAAAGATTACCAGTTCAGCTCCTGGTCAGGGCACATGCCCGGGTTGAAGGCTCCATCTCTAGTAGGGGTTGTGCAGGAGGCAGCCAATTGATGTTTCTCTCTCGCTTCCTCTCCCTTCCTCTCTCAAATCAATAAAAACGTATTTTAAAAAAGAAAATATTTTGAAAAAAAAGGTTATGTTATTGCTGACATTTACTATGTAATTATGTCTACAGTGGTTGCACCTGTACGAAACATACAAACTTTTTCTAGTCATTATTCCCTAAACAATATAGTATAACTATTTACATAGCATTTATATTGTATTGGGTATTATAAGTAATCTGGAGATGACTTAAAGTTCATGGCAAGGATGTGCAAAGGTTATATGCAAATGCTACACCATTTTATGTAAGTGACTTTAGCATCCGCAAATTTTGGTTTCCACCGGGAGTCCTGGAGCCAGTCCCACACAGATACCAAGAGACAGCAAGAATGTATACACGCACATTTATATTCCTCCCTTTTAAAAAACAAATGACAGCAGACTGTCATCAGTGTTCTCCATTTTTATTTTATCATTTTGACAAATATTGTAGAGATTATTCCACATTAATCCGCATATTATTTCACCTCTTTCTTTTTTTAGCTGTTGCATAGTATTCCACAGTATACTGTGACTCCAAATTAGTTTTTCTTTGTTTCTTTGTTTTTAAGATGAGGCCCAACTTTCTTATATGAGGAAAGAGAAGCTGTGTGGTGGATAAAGCTTTGACATCTGGGCTCTTGTTCTTACTATACTTCTAAGCATGAGTTCAGTCTTAAGTAACTTGTGTGACATCTGTGAGCTTTGGCATCCCCATCTTAAAGGATTGGCAAGAAATTCCAGTTCTTACACTCTGAGTTAAGATCATTGTGGTAATGAAAGAAGACTTTACCAGCATTTACAAAGGGCACGAGGCGGTGAATGGTTTGGAATCAATAGAATACTATAACTAGTCTTTGTAAAATGGAAGTAAATTATAAAAGCAATTCATTATTTCTATAGAAAAAGTTTTTTTAATTTTTTAAAAATTTAAATAGCAATTTCAATCAAGAACCAAGTATTGTTCTCTAGTAGCTACCTATAAAAAAACTGGATTGAGGTTTTAAAATTTTTCAAAAACAGAAATTTTTAAATCTTCTGTTGGTATATTAGATCAGGACAGGTTTGCTATCCTTAAAGCTAATGTGGAAGTGGACTAAATTATGAGCATCTATTATGCATTGTTTAAGAAAATGATATCAAAACATGCTGCCTCTGACATTTACTAGGCTGTGTGACCTTGTACATTTTAACTTCTGTATCTGCGCTCATAAGGTTGTTATGAGGATTCAGTGAGTTTTAATAATCGTAAAGCTCTTAGAATGGTGCCTGGCACATAGTAAACACTCAATAAATGTTAACTGTGATGAATAAATGGTGAAAGAGCAGCATTCAAAAGAAAAGAGCAGCATATCTGTGGCTGACAGAGCAGAGAGGCCAAAGTTGTGGAGGTCTAGAATCAGAACTGTCAGGGCCCTGAAGGAGGTGTGTGATGGGGAGAGGGTGAGAGGGTGGTGAACGGGGCAAGTCTGTGAATCTGTGTCACAGGACCAGAGAACTTAGGAGCAGGGTGCTTTCCAGCCAGTGTGTTTTAGTGTTCTAGAAGAGATGTGCACTTTATAAGTAAAACCGTTTGATTGGGGAGACTGCCATAGGGTGGATGTATATATAGCCTTTCAGTTTTTATTCTGAGAAGGAATGGGGCCTCACTTTTTATATCAATGACATCAAAAGATTTTTTTAAATTATTTATTCAGGCCTTTGTGCTAAACATTCTTAAAAAGTGCTCTCTTGTAATTTTTAAAACCATCCTATAAGATGTTATTCTAACTATAGAGAGAGGTTGTGACTTGCCCGAAGTTAGCTTGCTGATAAATGATAGAACCAGGATTCTTAAGTCAGCTGTCTGATTTCAAAGCCCACCCTGAGATTGTTGACAAAACAACCTACATTTTCAACCCTGATGATGGTGATAACAATTGTCTTTATACTCTGTGGGAGAAGAAGCTTGCAAATGAAGCTGATACGACAAGAGTTTCTGCCTAGGGACTGAGAGTTAACATTTGTACTTGGATCTTGGCCTAAATAAGAAAATGACAAGCCAGAGTCCTGAGCTTTCCAGTTGGATTCTTGTCTGATAATCGACTACGTCCTTCAGCCAACTGTCTGCTGCAAGCTGGAATCAGACCAGAAGGAAGCATGAGTACACTATGGAGAAGATGTGATGTAGGAAGACTGCCATTCTTGTCCAAGCATCTGTGTAAATCCTGGCACCAAACTGAACCTCAATTTCCTTTTCTGCCAGATGTTGCCAGTGACCTTTTCTCTTACCCACAAATCGTATGTGGGGAACCCCTTCAGGTCCTTAGAAGAAAGATGCAGCATGAACCAACTTGTTCTTTCCACAGCTTTAAGAGAGACACTTGGGACTAAAATAGGCCTGAAATTCCACTGGCTTTATGGAATACCAACAAAATGTCAGACACAGTGTCTTTCCTGTCTTATCACTCAGGAGCCTGTCGTTACAGTAGTTCAGCATCGTGCTTTAAAGCCCAGCCTTTAGAATCAGGCAGACCTGGATGAACCACTGCAGTCTCGGACATAGGGCAAATCACATCCTCTCTGAGCCTGAGTTTCCGGTGTAAAAGGAGGTAGTTGAATCATTTTCACAGTTTTTTGTTGTTGTTTTTTTGAGATCTAAATAAGATATAAATGGTCTCCTTATAACAGCCTTTTGGGCCAGGATGGTCATCATCTGTAATTTATAGAAGAAACTGATACTTAGAGGGGTGATTTGCTTATCATTACATGAATTATCATTGGGGGCCTGGAAAACCATGTCTTCTGTCCATTAGTAAGGAGCAAGGGGTCCCAGCCCCACACCAGGCACCCATCCCAGGGTTCCAGAGCTGGGAAGAGAAGTCCCTGTAACTCTGGGTTGTAAAAACCAGCAGGGATTGTGGCTGAGGAACACAGAGGCTGCCAGACACCCAGGCACACGAATGTGCTCGGACTCCATACCTCTGAGCTCCAGCACCGGGTGGCTCTGGGGGACCCAGATACATACAAGGAGGAATTGCATTATCTGGCATTGGGCAGGAACCCAGGGGCAGCTTTCTCCCAGACGGGTGCTCGCAGGGGTCAGTGTTCCTGTGCTGGGACCTCCCCTGACGCAGGGCTGACTGGCAGCCGTATCTGTTTGCTCTGCCCTGGGGATTCTGTGAGACCCGCATCCAATTTGCAGCCCCACCCAAACTGTTTGCAGCAACTTTCCCATATGAATGGCCTGTCCTGCCTCAGGCTTTAGACTTTGCTAAAATCTCTCAAGCTGCAGCTGATGATAGTGTGCCCCAAACCTATCAATAAAAGGCCTAAGACCTGGCACTACCACCAGCCTTCCTTGCTTTACAACTGGGCCTTGCCTCCTGCAGAGCAGCTCTCCTGCTGCAGTTGCAGCTGGTCCTCACAGCCTATTGGCCTGGAGGCTAACTCCTCTCAGAGACACCAATAGCAGTCAATGCTCAACTACAAAACTGTGCACACAGCCCACACAGGGGTGCACCTAGAGTGCCCAACTCAGGTGCCTGGGGAGGCTGAGCCACTGGGCCCTACAGGACATCTACTACACAAGGCCTCTCTACCAATTCCAGGAGACATAGTAGCTCTACCTAATACATAGAAACAAACATAGAGAAGCAGCCAAAATGTGGAGACAAAGAAACATGTCACAAATGAAAGAAATGGAAGCAAGCAAACTACTGGATACAGAGTTCAAAACCATGGTTATAAGGTTACTCAGTGATCTTCATGAGACTTTCAAGGATCTTAGTGAGAATGTCAGAAACATGAAAAAGGTCCAGTCAGAAATTACGCACACACTAATTGAAATAAAGAACAATTTACAAGGATTCAACAGTAGAGTAGAGGATTCCGAGAATCAAGTCAATGATGTGGAATATGAGGAAGCAGAAAACACCCAATCAGAAGAGAAAAAAAAAAATAAAAAGAATCCAAAAATATGAAAATAGTGTAAGGAGCCTCTGGGACAACTTCAATACAACATTTGCATTCTGGGGGTACCAGAAGGAGATGAGAGAGAGCAAGATATTGAAAACCTATTTGAAGAAATAATGACAGAAAACTTCCCCTACCTGCTGGAAAAAAAAAAAAAAAATAGACTTACAAGTCCAGGAATCACAGAGAGTCCCAAACAAGAGGAACCCAAAGAGGACCACACCAAGAGGCATCATAATTAAAAAGGCCCGGGTTAAAGACATAGAATCTTAAAAGCAGCAAGAGAAAAGCAGTTAGTTACCTACAAGGGAGCGCCCATACGACTGTCAGCTGATTTCTTAACAGAAACTTTGTAGGCCAGAAGGGAGTGACAAGAAATACTCAGAGTGATGAATAGTAGGGACCTACAACCAAGATTACTCAGCAAACCTCTCATTTAGAATTGAAGGTCAGATAAAGAGCTTCACAGACAAGAAAAAACTAAAGGAGTTCATCACCACCAAACCAGTATTATATGAAATGTTGAAGGGTATTATTGAATAAAAAGAAGAAATAAAAATAAGAACAATAAAATGGCAACAAATACATATCTAACAACAATCAAATTTAAAAATCAAAATAAATGAACAAGAAATCTAATGAACAAAATAAACTGGTGAATAAAACAGAATCAGAGGCATGGAAACATGGAACAGACTGATGAATCTGAGAGGGAATTGGGGGAGGAGGAGTGAGAAGAGACCAAAGATCTTACCTGTGGACACAGACAGTAAGGTGGTGAAGGCCTGGGATGGGGCAAGAACCAGGTGGAGGGAGGTAATGGGGAATAAAAGGAGGACATCTGTAATATTCTCAACAATCAAGATTTTAAAAATAAATAAGTTGTGAAGTAATAAAAAGCACATAGGGCAGTACAATGCACAACGCAAGTATTGGCCATTCCTAGTGTCCGTCTGTGTGCCTGAGACACAAGGCCAGCACCCGTGCCCAGAAACACCACAGCTAGTCTGCGCATGTGTGTGCTGGCCTTTCCCCTCGTTATTCCTGTTTTCCCTCTAGCCTCTAAGACTTCCCACAGGCCCTTTGGGCAGTGGCCAGCACGGGGGACAGGTGATACCCAGGCAAAAACCAGTGCGGACCTGCTACTAGAAGCAAGTGTGCCCTGTCCACACCTATTTCTTCCGTAATGAGTGTCTGAACTGTGCTCTGAGGGCTGAAAAATTCCACATGAATTGCATTTTTCACTCTCTCCCTTTCTTGAAAGTCCCCCCCTTTTCATTTTATCATTAGGTAGTAATTAGTATTCAAGGGAAATTGGTCTTAATATATTAAAATTGGTTAAGTGCATTTAGACCTGTACCACAGCCAATGTCTTATTGGAAAATGTAATTGGGGACTCTGTGTATGTAATTAATTGAATTACAATTAAGAACTTTCATTAAGCGATACACTGGTACATTAGAGCAGTAAGGAAACATGTTTGACGAGCCACAAACCCCGAATGGGCTTTAAGTGAGGGCACAGGGATTTGTATCCCGCTGGTCGGCTCCTGGCCCCAGACTCTGCCTGCAGCCTCTGGCTAATGGTTTGGTGATGCATCGGGGACATTTCTGCAGTGACATCGGGGACATTTCCCTGATCGAGGTAGGGTTCTTCCAGCATGTGTGCCCTCATCCCTGACTCCGGAGTCAGGGGAGTGATGCCTCAGTGTTGATGAGATGTAACAGTTCTTAGATATTTTGTTGTTGTAAAAAATAGTGTATTTTGACTTGTAAATTATCAAAAGTGCCCAGGCTCCTTAGAGGACCCCATTGCTTTTCCTCCATTTTGAACAGTAGCAAAAGCATATCAGAGGGAGAGGAAGTGATAGGAATTCTGTCATCAACCTAAATTTCAAGCAAACCTGCAATGAATCAGTGGTTCAGACCCCGAATGGTCATCCATCATCCCCTAACGGGTGGTCGGCTTCACTCTGGGCACACATTTGTTCATTGATGGCATCCTCCTCTGGGCCGGCCACTGTGCTGGCCGGTGGAGAGGAGCCCCCACATCACGAAGCCCGCAGCTGTGAAAAGCGCTCTGAAGGGTGTATAGCAGGGGCTGGAGCTGGTGAGAGTAGGAGGAGAAAACTTCCTTGAGGAAGAATAAAAAGGAGTTCGTCAGATAATGAGTAAGGGAAGAATGGTCCAGGACAAGGGACTGCTCGGAATGAATGAATGAAACAGAGTGAAATGAGCAAGGGAGGGAGTGCTGAGAAAAGAGACTGAGGGATGGCAGGGCCTAGCCTACAGGCCCCCTCCATGATCTGCTCTTTTTAGAAATTCCGCAAACCTGAACCCGTTTCTTTCTGATCAGCTCATAAAACAAGATTGCTCTGATTTATTGAGGGGCTGAAATCTCCCTGTGGAAAGGCTCTAACTCCAAGTGTTTAATCAATTAGGCACTGGCAGCAGGGATCTTCACCCTGGTCACAGCCTGGCAGATTCAGTGAAGGGCGTATCCCACTGTGTGGTCCTGATGGCTTTGAGGAGATTACTGCAGAGGGGCACGCATGCGTGTGCGTGCTTGTGTTAAAGTATATCACCTATTGATTATTTTTTAGAGACCAGCAAAGATGACTAGTAGCCAAAGGGAAGTGTTTAATAGAAGAGAAGTTTGGGGCTTATGAGGCTTTGGGGACTTAAAAGGCCTTTGGAAGAAAAAAAGGAAAGTGATGGATGTAGAAGCTAAGGGAGAGTTTTCCTCCATGACTCGTGCATCCTGCTTTGAGTCTTACAGGAGAGAGTATTAGCTTCTATCCCTGATTCTTTGTTCTGGCGAGGCCAGCCATGTTTGTGTTCTCCTTAGGTACTTTTGTGACCCATGGATTTGTACATTCCCAGCCCTTCGGAGGAACATGTATACCCAAAGGGTGGTACGGTTAAGGGCACATTTTTTGAATTAGGCTAACCTGGGTACAGTTCCTAGTTCCAGCTTATACTAGTTACATGGCTATACTAGCAGGATGACATTCTCTAAACCAGGGGTGGGCAAACTTTTTGACTCGAGGGCCACAATGGGTTCTTAAACTGGACCGGAGGGCCGGAACAAAAGCATGGATGGAGTGTTTGTGTGAACTAATATAAATTCAAAGTAAAGGAGCGGAGGGGAAAGCAAGAGAACCCTCCGCTCTTTCAGCTCCGCGGGCCGGATAGAACAGCCGAACGGGCCGGATCCGGCCCGCAGGCCATAGTTTGCCCACGGCTGCTCTAAACTAATAGGGGCTTTATTTTCCTCACCTAGAAAAAGAGATAATATTTGACTTAAAAGGGCTTGAGAAAATTAAATGAGCTACTATACTTCAAGGGCTAAGCATTGTGTCTGGCACATAAACACTCAGAAATGTTAACTGCTCTGATAGTTGCTGAGGTGGGATCCCAGCCTGGTAAGGCGTCTGAATGGAAAGCTAGAAATAATGTGTTAGGTTCCACGTAAATACAGGGATGGCATACAAACTCAGGTAGTGTTATGCTTAACCTGTGTTGCAGCGAACTCCGTGCGTGCCACAGCAGCATTTATTAAACATCTACTGTGTGCTCTGTAGGAAGAATGTTCCTGCCCTCAAAGGAACTCATTGTCCCGAGGAGGAGTACAGATGCTTATCATGTAAGAGACTTACAATAAGAGCCTTCAGGGCTGCAGGGTTTCAGGAGAGAGGTCAGGGAAGATCTAGACTACCTTGAAGTATATAAATATTAAAGAATGGAAAGGACATTCTGGCCAGATGGTATAACCCAAGTAAAGTCCAGTTTGGCTGAAGTAGGGATTTTTCTGTGTGAGGAATAGCAGTAGGGCTTCATGACAGAGGGGGCAGAAGAGGTGTTAGTCTTCACCTGGCCACTTGCTTGCCCACAGGGTTTACTCTGCACCAGCCCTGAGATGGACATGCCTCTCCCTTGGAAGAGCTTCTCACCCGCACTCCCCACCACTCCTTGCTCCAGCCAAATGCAGGCTCCTGCTGTTCCCTCTCTACATGCTCACACTTTGTGGGCTTCGTGTCTTTCCCACACTGTTCCCTCTGCGGATTGTCTGTTCCCTTTCCGTCATCCGGGGACCCTGCCACCCTCCTGTGTTCCTAAAGCCCAGGAGAGGCAGCGGCATCGTCTTGCTGTAGGGAATGGGAAGGTGAAGATGTAACAAGGCCATTGATCTTCTGGTCGAGTTACAGAGTTGCCATCGATCTTTTTGGAGAAGGAAGATTGAAGTTGCTTTAACTTGTAACTGGATTAGAGCTTTTGGACTTAGCCTAAGACTCCTTGAACCAACCATAAAATGAAGTTTAAGGTCCCATGTAGTTTGTATCTCTGAACACAAACGCCTGCCAGTAGCATGTAGTAAGCTCTCTGAGCTTTGATTTAACGAGCAGTGCCTGTTCGTCTGAGAGTCATGTGTACCTGTGTTTCTCTCAGTTCCAATAAAAATACTATTTTAAACTATAAAACAGTGTTAGTTAAAATTAGTCTTGATCACCTGACAGCAGGTTGTTACTCTTAGAATGTGTGTAGAAGCTTTCTGTCTGTGTTGGTTGTCAGGTATGTAACTCAGATACACAGCCGTACCTGCACTTTTATGTCTCATCATGGTTGTCCACATGGACACGCAGGGACAGGAAAACATGCATAGGACAGGAAAGACAGGTTCTCAACTATTTGGTCTTAGGACTGCTTTACACGCAGAACTATTGAGGACCCCAAAGAGCATTTGTTTATTGGGTTATATCTACTTGTTAGGAATAAAAACATAAAAATTTAAATGTCTATAAATTCATTTAAAAGCAATAATAAATTTATTATGTGTTAACATAAATTTTTATGAAAAAATACCTGTTTTAAATTTTTAATGAGAAGATTGGGACTGTTTTATTTTGTTTTCTTTCCCTGAGAGCATTTATTTTTGTTTCATCAGGAAGATAAATTATTGACTAACCACCTGAACCAGTGGGCACTGTTTTATATTTTTGCAAATTTCTGTAATGTCTGACTTTATGGAAGGCACCTGGATTTGCATATCTACTCTCTTTTTTATTTGAGAGAGGGAAGGAGGGAGGGAGGGAGAGAGTGGGAGATCAATGGGAGAGAGCTACATCGACACCTAGGTATGTGTCCTGACTGGGAATCAAACCAGCAACCTTCTGGTGCATGGGACAGGGCTCCAACCAACTGAGCCACACCAGCCAGGGCTGCAGATCTGCTTCTGCGCTCAGTCTGTTACAGCACATTGTTCCAGTTGAAGTATATGAAGAAAATTTGGCCTAACACAGATACGTTGATAGAAAGGGGAGAAGTATTTCAATAGCCTTTTCAGATAACAGGGGCTATTAATTTTCATTACGATACCCAGACTTGAATGATACTTCCTTAAAGGTTAGTTGCAATGTGGACTCAGAACCATATCAATGAACTTGTTATTGCTTTGTGCACTTGTAAGGGAATAAGCATGAAAAGGGCAAATACTGTCTTACTGTTATTATGATGAAAATAGTATTGAGATTTTGGACCCCTGGTGGGTTCTTGGGGACCTTCCCCACCCCCCGCCGCTTCCCATGAGGCCTGGACTATACTCCAGAACCACTGGTTGAGAGTTTACAGTTCCCCAGTCACTCTCCTGCTGCTTCCTGTAGGAATGTGGTGAGATGGGAGGCGAAGGGGAGGACAGCGGCCGGAACATGGTGGACCCCAGAGTCCAATAGATCCGTCCCAGCTCTGCCTCTGCCTGCCAGAGAATCTTGGGCAAGGCTTTGACCCACTCTTGACCTGTGGTGTCAGAGTTAAGATTTGAATCTACATCTCTGAACTCTGTGTCTCCTTCTTTCCATTGTTATTAAGCCCCAAGGCCACTTCCCAGCCGTTGGCTGTCTCTCTCTCAGCACCTTTCTTTCTGGCTGCGAGCCCTAGACTTCCCCTGCCACCTCCTTCACCTCATCTCTGCTTTCCTTTTTCCTTTGCCCTGTCCTGCCCTGGTCCGGCTTTGCCATTAAGAGCAGTGCCATTGCCTGTTCCTCCTTGCTAATTCCTTACTCTAGAGAGCTAAGCTTCTTCGTCTCGGGTTTCTGCTGTCCCTCGCACCATTCCACGTTGTGAATGGACTCTCCATCATTCTTCCGGAGCCTGTTGTCAGACCATTTGAGATCTGGTGCTTGTGTCACATTTAGGCCCCACCCCAAAATTTGATCTATCACAATACATCTTTGAGTTATTGCAGCTCGAGCGTTTTGACACAATACATTATGGTAATCCATGGCACATAGAGACATTAACACTCCCGACTTTGACAAAGTACATCATGAAGTCTTTGAAGGCACCATTACAATTCATCTTGTCATTCACCAGGAGACCCAGTTCAGCATTAATGTAGATGAACACAGTGTGGCTTTTGTTTTATTTAATTGCTTGTGACCTTCTTAATTGCTAATTTAACAAAATACCAAAGGGTTCTATTTCAATTAAATTAACAGTTTGGGGAGTGTTTTTTGTTAATATATTTATTTTTAAGACATTCTGGTTCTCTCTGCTTTATATGTTGAGTAGATAAAAACGTCTTCTCTTGAACAGGAGCGGGTTTTAAATGTGAAGTTGGTAGTACAGTAATAGTTTTAATCTGCACATGGGGCAGCGCCGAGTGTATTTCATGTGTGGCTGGGTTTGCTCCTTCCTGGAAGGATGTAAACAGTAAAGGTGCACATGCAAAGTCATAGACTTTCCTGGCCCAGAAAACATGCTTTTGGTGTAATGACCTGCTTCAGATGTTTGTCTTGAGGTAGGGTCTGCTGCCTGAACCGTTTGTCGGGCATTTCTCTCTGCTTGTACTGTTTTCTTTGTGTTCCATAGCAAGTCTGTAAGCTCCTGAAGATCAGGAACCCTGCCTTACCCTCACCAGTGTTCCTCCGCGGTCTAGCATACCGCTGGCCTGGGGGGTGGGGCAGGTCGCAGGCTGGCAGGTCCGCACACACACACACCTGCCCCTCCAAGCAGCACTCCTGAACCTACACTGAGAAAGGGCTCTGGAAGTCGAGACCAGAAGTCGTTCCATTCAGCAGATGGCCTGCTTTGGTGTGAGCAGCATGTACTGGAAGCACATGCAGGGCTGTTTCTTCCTTCTCGGCTCCCCCAGGTGCTGTTGCCCTTCTAATCATGAAAGCAAACATGCCCCTTGTCAGCTGGGGCCAGACTCAGAGCTCACCCAAGTACCAGGGGACCTAAATCCTCACATGGGACATGAATTTACACTGTCAGAGAGTAGAAGGTCAATGCAAGAAGCATTAGTGTGTTGAGCCAACTCCAGCTATATCAGTCTTGAACAAAATTAATATAAGGAAATTGACAAGCCTTGCTGGTTATTCCATAGCTTTAAGACCTCCACTAAAATCCCATCGTCTCATCTGCCCATTATTAACATTTCAGCAAAATATAAAGTTTTCATTAATCTCCCACAGCAAATTTAGGAGTGAAAACTGGCACTTGTTTGAGCTTTTAGGACTACATTAGCTGGTGTATTAAACAAAATATGTCATTCTTCAGTAGCTTCTGTAAGAAGCTAAATCAATTTCCAACTATATTTATGCACCACTTTATCTAAAAGCATCTGAATTATCATTTACAGCTAAGATGCTTTATTAGCAGCTGGCATTGAAATTGCTCAGTAAAAAATTATATGTCACGTTATAGTAATTTTTAAATTGGTTTTAATCCAACATCATAAAATGTAAAACTCTTAAGTGTGGTGTGTTGTTTTGGTTTGTTGGTGTGTTTTTTTTTTTAGTAATTGGCATTTTAGTATAATTAGCTGTTATCTCTTTCCAAATCAAGAACCTTCAATATTTAGGAAATACTAATTAATAAAGAAAACAGAAATTCTTGAACTAAGTTATATCTAATAATGGCATTTTCTCAAAAAAGATGGCTTTGAATTATTTTTAAAACATGAAAGGATTTTAATATTTCATCAAACTTCTCCACAGTTCTCATATATATGTAAAAGGTTCTAACATCGAAATAAACACATCTTGGCAGTTCTGTTTCAGTCAGATATGCATTGGAGAAAGTGAATGATTATTCAAATCTAAATTCTCACCAGCCTCTTCGTCAGAGATGTGCATAGTCCCCAGGAGATGGGTGGTCATGATGGTGGCGTCTCTATCCAAAATCACAGGCATTCCACAGAAGGCAAGCAGGGTTCCCAGTGGCCCTGGCAGACGCTGAGTGCAGCTCTGCTAATCCTCGCCAGGTGACGTTGGCTAAGGCCCTCTGCCTCTCTGATCCTCGCCTTCCTGTGGACATGGCACCTGGTATTCACCCAGTACGTTTTTATTTTTTTTTTAATATATTTTACTGATTTTTTACAGAGAGGAAGGGAGAGGGATAGAGAGTTAGAAACATCGATGAGAGAGAAACATCAATCAGCTGCCTCCTGCACACCTCCCACTGGGGATGTGCCTGCAACCAAGGTACATGCCCTTGACCGGAATCGAACCTGGGACCCTTGAGTCTGCAGGCCGACGCTCTATCCACTGAGCCAAACCGGTTAGGGCCAGTACATTTTTATTGAGCACTTGCTCTACCCTGTGCATGGCAGCACCAGCAGGGCCTGGGCTACAGGGGCGAGTAAAGCAGCCACCGTGCCTGCCCTCTTGGGGTGACAGTCTAATGGCAGAGACAGGTAATTACGCTCTGTGATAAGTATTCTGAAGGAAAATGGGGGTTGAAATGACAGGGGAGCTGAACTAGACTTGGGGGCCTGGGGTGTCACCTGAGCTAAGCTCTTCAGGAAGAATAGGGAGGCGCCTGGAGGAATAGGCCAGGAGGGAGGAGAATAGGAGAAGGGTGACCCGGGCAGAGGGAGCAGCATGTGCCAACACTGAGATGGGACTGTGTCACCGGCAGGCAGTGAATGGCCACCGAGGGCGAGGCTTGTCCTCACTGAGAGGAAGCGTTATTGTAGCGGCTGGCATGGTCCAAGCTGGGAATAAGTGCAGTGTTTGAAAAGCCAGTGCACACTTCTAACAGGAGTGCAGGGGGAGGCATCAGGAGCCGACTTTGACTTCAAAACCTGCCCTGTAGCTCTGGCCGGGTGGCTCGGTTGCTTGGTGTGTTGTTCGCATACACCACGTTGAGGGTTCATTTCCCGGTCAGGGCACATACCTAGGTTGTGGGTTCGATCCCTGGTCAGGGCATGTACGGGAGGCAACCAATCAATGTTTCTCTCTCACATCAGTGTTTCTCTCTCTCTTCCTCTCTCAAATCAATAAAAACATATCCTCGGTTGAGGATTTAAAAAAAGAAAAAAAAAAACACCTCATCCTGTAAGCAGTACTGTGGGAAGAAAAAGCATGTAGTTGTCAGGCTACCAGTTATGGAACCGATGTTCCTGTTTTGTACCCAAATCTTGAGTTTTAACTACTCCAACTCTATCCCAGGAGTTCTCTCTGGCTCTTCCTGTGGACCCATCTCTAGCTGCTCAGCGCAAGGCCTAGGGCGCCCTGGCTGGCTGGCATCTGCTAGCAGGTGCTCCCTCCCACTGGTGAGTGGCACCAGCAGCTGCACCTTCAGGACAACACATTTCAAACTCCGCAGGGTGAGAGAGTTTAGCTTTGGTTAGTGTGACCTTGGGTATGTGACTTCACCTCGAAAGCCTCGGATTCCAAAGCCTCAGATGAGCAATGACAGCCAGTTGTCATGAGGTTTAGCATGTGTAAAGCACGTCACCATGCCTGCCGTGTAGCAAGCACTCATATGTCCTAGCTTCTGTTTGATTATCTATCTATTTACTTAGCAGAATTTAGTGAGAGCATGCCAGTTGTCTGTACGGCTAACAGAGATGAAGAACCAACTTTACTGGCCCTCACGACACTTCTGAATTAGGACAAGAGCATCCACTCAGCAGCTCCAGTGCCAGGCTGAATGTGATCCTCTGTGACAGTAGAATAAAAATAATCATGCCTGCTACTTACTAAGCGTAGTATGTGTTAGATTTTTAAAGCACATTTTGACATTCTGTGTATGGCAAAGACGGGGGTTCAGAGAGCCGGTCGCTTGCCATAGATCATGCAGCAAGTTAGAGGCAGAACTAGGAACTGAGCCCAGGTCTCCCTGGATCCAGGGTCCAGTAGGAATAGAATTCAGCAGAAAGTGGAGTTTGGGCTAGCCTGCCTGGGTGGGGTTTTGACAGGTGCAGGGTAAGGGTGGAAAAGGTGTTCTAGGCCGAGGGTACCACAGGAGCAAAGGCCCAGAAGTAGAAAAACCTGCATCTGTGTGCAGTCTGGGGAGTCCGGGAGTTGCTGAGAGAAGGTATATGTGAGAAGGGACAAGTAACATTGAAAATGTTTGTTGCAGCCAGATTATGGACAGTCTTGACTGCTTGGCTGAAAAAAGTGTGCATCATTCAGGAAGCCATGGGAAGCCAGGGACGATTTTTCAGTACCAGTTGTCTTACTTGTCGCCAGTGTCACATATCAGAGTACTTAGCATGCACAGAGCTCTCACGAAACATTTGATGAGTGAATAAATGATCAAAGCCTTAGAAAGATGAATGGGCAAGTCCTGTGGTGGCCAGATTGCAGAGGGAGCCTGGTGGCCAGAAGGCCAGTGGGAGACTGTTAGCCATCGCGGGAGAGCTGGCTCGTGCCTGCATCCGCGGAAACGGGCGCAGGACGGCAAGCTGATATTTGAGAATCTCGGAAAGGAAGGGATTCTTCAAGAAGTATGGATTACTTTTATGATCAGGAAAATTAATATTAGAAAAAGAAACGAGAAATGTGACCACCCCTGCTTTGTGGTTTTGACTTTCTCTCGTGGAGACTGAGAGCTGCTGGTGAGCGGGAGTGTTTCTCGCCTTCAGTATCCCCACTGCCTGGCCCAGGGCCTGCCACAGAAGAGGCCGTGTTTGTGGAATTAATTGTTGAATGATTAATATGTTACCGTTCTCTGTTTACTGGAATGGCATTATTAAGTCATCGCTCAGCCTTTTCTTCTCCAAATTAAATAGCCCATATTATTTTAATTTATCCCAAAGCATTTTAAGCAGACAACATTTGCCAAGCCTCATGTATCTTTATGTGTTAAACTGCTTTTTCCTCCCCAGGTTCAAGGGCAGACGGGGTTTTTGAGGAGGATTCGCAAATTGACATAGCTACAGTACAGGATATGCTTAGCAGCCACCATTACAAGTCATTCAAAGTCAGCATGATCCACAGACTACGATTCACAACCGACGTACAGTTAGGTAAGTGCATGAACAGGTGATGAAGTGAACCCTTTGTATCAGTGGTCAGTGTAGAGATGGGGAAAGAAACAACACACAACTTTTATGTGACCTGAATGACGGACGATAATTTGTTTTCAGAGAAAATGTTTAAACAGTGAAATTTAAAGTACCTCCTCTTCCCCAGCCGAGTGCTCTGTCTTGTCTTCTTTTTTATGAAGCAGAAGATTAGAAATAGAACTAACTTGAGACTCTTTTCAAACCGATTGACTTCTGCGAGGTTCCATAATCCTTCTCATTCTGTAATTCTCTTACTTGCCATGCTGAGACTGCTCGTAGCACTGCCGCTTTCCTTTTCCTACTCCGTGGATTCGTTGCCTAGTCACTAATGCACTTACTTATTCGGGAAGCTTTATAGTGATCTCAGAAGTTGTATTTGGATTCTCATCAGATAATTCGGAACTAACTTTCAACTAATATTTGGTGTTAATGTATTCCAATCAAATGCTAAATTTCTGTTTTGACTTAAACCTAACAGGAGTAGAAAAAATGTCATAGCAGTCAACAGACTATTAATACCTCATTGTCGTCATGGCTGTCATGTACAGGTATCCGCTGTGTATTAGACACTGTGCTAAGTGCTTCACGTGCACTACTTAACCACCTAGAAGGTAGAATGTTTACCGTCCCCGTCTAACAGAGAAGGTAGTAAGGGGCAGAGAGGTGAAGGCTTACGCTCAAGTTCACACAGCAGGTAGGTTGGTGGTGTCAGGAACAGAGCCCTGGTCTGGCCAATGTGAGTGCACCTGCTCCCTAATAAGATGGTGGGAGGAGGGGGAGCCTGGGTGGATGCCTGGCTTCGTCAGAAAGCTGGACTGCCACTGACCTCTGCCACACTGCTCCTGCCTGGGCCTCGTTTGCTTCATGCATAAAGGGACAAGGCTTGGAGTCTAACTCTAAGGCTCACGACTTAGGGTTCTCATAAATGCTTTGTATGTGTCTCATCATAAAATCTTTTCTAATGTTGGCATTAGTCTGGCTAATTGTGATAAAGCCTGAAAAATATCTTAATAATTTCTTCCCAACTTGACGGACAGGAGCTTGAAATATGCTGACAGTACAGCTTAGTAACTAAAAGATGAGCGTCAGAATCACAACTGGTTTAAGCCGTGGCTCCATCAATAAGCAGCCATGTTAGGCAAGTGTCTTCATCTTTCCGAGCTCAGTTCCATTCTGCTTAAGCGGGAGTGTTCGTGGTACCAGCTTCCGCCGTGGAACAAGCCAGCGGTCCACATAAAGCCCTGAGCACAGGGCCTGGTGGCTGCTAAACTAAGCGCTTTAGAGGACAGACTCAGGACTTAGAGGCCTGGGTCCAAACCCTGGCTCGCTTATGAGCTGTATCATCACAGGCAGATGACTCAGAATCTCCGTCTCCACGTTTGTAAAATGAAGATACTAGTCCCTACCGCATAGATGGGGTAATTGTGGGGATGGAATGTCATAGCACATGCAGAATACTTAGCAAGGCACCTGGCACATAGCAAGTGCTCAGTGAACATCAGCTGCTGAGATGATGGTGATTCCAACAAACTCAGTACATGAATTAGCACCCAGTAACTTTGAACCAAAACAAAGAACCCACTCTTCTTCCCCCTCTCTAGACTGTTTCTCCCTCACACAAAAAACTAAATCTCTAAAGTGGTTAAAAAATAAAAAAAATAAAAAGAATTGCTTATTTAATGTTGATTCTTAAAACATAAAGTTTCTTCAGGGGTGTTCTTCCTGGGGATGCTTTTCCTGGTATGTCTCCTAGAAATAAAAATAAAAGACTGCTCAAAAAGAAACCAGGTCCAGAAAGGGGGGCAAAAGTACAGACTGTATGATTCCATTTATGTAGCTTTCAAAAATACACAAAAATAATCTGTGTGGAAGTAATGGTGGTGGTTATCCTGGGAGCTCAGACTGGAGGGGCTTCTGGGACACTGATAAAGTTCTGTGCCTTATCTGGGTGTTGATTACATGAGTCTGTAGACTTTGTGGAAAAGTCAAGCATACATACGCTTATGATTTATGTACTTTCCATTGGTATATTTTCAGTGAAAAGTTTACTAAAATAAGGATGCTACTCAGACATCCAGTTTGCATGTGCCTGAATGCAGTGCCTTCCCCGTAACAAAGGGTCTGTTTTCTCTGAGTGGGTGTAGTTTTAAGAAGCTCAATAAATAGCCAGAGTGCAGCCAAGATAAAGGTCCAGGAGAGAAGGCACGCGTTTTCCCAGGTGAGCGTAATCAGCAAGTCCACTGATCCCCAAGGTGAAAAGGCAGTGCAAACTTGGTTTGTGCGCTTCTTCCCCCTAATTTTTTCTCAAGGCAAAAAGCCAAACTTTAATTCATCAGATTCCAACCTGTATATTTACTTAAAGGAAAAGGCCCAGGGGCCCTGGCAGGGTATCTCAGTTGGTTATAGCGTTGTCCTGATACACCAAGGTTGCGGGTTCAATCCCCAGTCAGGGCACATACAAGAATCAACCAATTAATGCATAAATAAGTGGAACAACAAATCTATGTTTCTCTCTGTTTCTTTCTTTCAAAATTTAAAAAAACATAAAGGAAAAGGTCCAGAAAAGGATCCGTGAGAAGAGAGGAGCTTGGGTTTGAATCCCAGCATTACTCCTTACCTGCAGTGTCACCTTGGACAAGTCCCTCCCCTGGTTAGTCTTAGTTCTTGTCATTTAAGAAAGGTGAATTACATTTACCTTTCAAGATTGTATGAAAGTGGCCCATAGAAGCTATATTCTCAATGGTAGCTTATCTTAGTGTTATTATTGTCAGTAACATTTATTTTGCTTATTACTTTCTCTCCTAGTCCACCATCTTGAAAACACGTAACCAGATCACTCAGATTAGGTAGTGGCTCTATTGTAGCCACAGCGGAGACGTCTCAGGTAGAAATGGATGACAATGATACAAGCATCTCTCCCTGGAGCAGAGGTTCTCAGAAAAGAAGTGACTAGAGGCCAGGTCCCAGCCGCTCTGGATGCTTCCAGTGGTGCACATGGCTCCCTCTGGTGGAACATCGCGGCTCTGAGATGCTTCTAAAACGTCAGAATGTTTCTATTATGCATTAAGTTCAATCTTTAGCATAAGTAGAAACTGCATTAATTAGTCCTAAGAATTTTTTTGACAGCTAAACTGTGCCCTGAGTCCTGTACCATGAAGTGAATAAATACACTCAATTCCTATTCCCATGTACCAGTGCAGATATGTAACTTAAGACCCTGTCTCCCTCCTTGCAAAGCACATGGTAACACCCTTTCATTCTGACAACAACAAAAACCTGCACACAGAAATCCTTCCTTCCTGAAACAGAATCCACCACAAAGTGCATGGCAGCAAACAGCACACCCTTTATGAGCATTCAAGTGAGCAGCTGGACCCTGAGATCAGTAAATAATTTATTTTATTTCAACTGACTAGCTAGGTGCGTCAGATCTTTGCTGACAGTGATGGATGGCCGCCTCCGCTCGCCTGTCCTGTCAGTCAGAGCAGAGGTTCCCTTGCCCCCTGTGGCAGGTTCCTCTAAGTGGTAAGTGTCTGTGTGCGCATTCACCCAGCTGTGCTGCTGAGTCCACGGGAAACGACCGGCCACTAGGCCTCAGTGGTCCTCACCCAGCAGGGGACCGATTCCCAGCCCCGGTGCCAGCTCAGCTGCTTGTCTTCTGAGGGCAGTGGTGGCCGCTGCTCCACTTTTACCACCTGCCGCTTACTTCCGCTGTCGGGATGAGAGAGGCAAACTTGGATCTGCAGGACCCAAACTTAAACCAGTTTTCCACCAGACTTTTCTAATAATTGGGGTCTATTAATGAAATCTGTGGCAAAGACCTAATCTTTTTAAAGAACATTAACAAGAATTATAATTTGTAAAAGCAGTTACGGTTTATCAAGTGCTTACTATGTGCCGAGCACTTTGCTGACACTCTCTTACATGCTTTGTCTCCTGTAATTATAGCACTCTTACTAGCTAGTGCTGACATTATCTCCATATTTCGTATGAGGAAACTGGGGTGCAGGGGAAAATCCAGTAAGTAATGAAGCCAGAATCAGAACCCAAGTCTGCCTGAGGCCCAGTGTTATGGCTAACTTCTATCGTATGCCTTGAATGCGAATCGTCATTGCACTAATACTCTATAACAGTTTCCAGTGTACAGTGAACTTTCACCCCTGTTACCTTATTTAATCCACATAGCACACTGATGATGTTATTTCCATTTCATACCTGAGAAAACAGGCTTGGAGGAGTTAATGAAATAAAGCACTTAGCATTTACTGGCACAGAGCTATTACTTAATAGGTACTAACTCCATTGCCCTCACCCTTAGCCACCAGATATACTAGTACAGTGGGATATCCAGTCCCAGTCGGAGAACTGGGACTGAACCCCAATCCATATGCTAAACCCAGTCCCTCATGCCACAGATGCCTCAGTCTAATAACTTGCCTGCACAAAGGAAGTGATTACTTCCCTTTGACCAGTTTTACATTTTCTGCACATCCCTCGCTCTTCCCCTATCCCGGCATGCGGAGCGTGTCAGTGTGGCTTGGGTGCCACTATTTCACCCCCCATTCACATCGTTAGTCAGTTGCTGCACTTCCCTCTGAGCCTGGACCTGACCTCAGAATCCTTCCCAGCACAGCCCTCTGAGCGGCCCCTGCCAATCACTAGAGCTGGTTCTGAAGTTGAAATTGATTTGCCATCCCTGCTCTGGAAAGCTCACCAAACAAAGCCGCTGTGCCTAACCATTCCTGTATTTCCTGAAAACATTCTTGGAATATTTTGTCTTGTCTGCTTCCCCTGTGTTGGGCCTATAAGTACAGATGCCCGTAAGTGTAGACTTTGCTTGAGCTTGTACCAAGTCGGGGTTTCTTTCATTTCTTGATCTTCCATTTGCCTGAACCTATGGGGCTGACCATGGGATCAGGTGCTAAGACATGGGTGATACCCAAACATGCCGAGACTGGCAGGGTGAAGTAGGTTTGGGGAAAACTGAAACTAAAAGGGTCAGATGGTGAATTCCAGCCACGATCTAGAAAGCCCGCAGTATTCTATCAGTGAGAATTTGTTGGGCTGGCTGGCAGAAGCTGGATTATGATGCACCTGCCAAGGAGCCACTCGGAAATCCATATGAAAAACCAGGCAGAGAGGACTAGGACATGCCGTGTTTACTTCTCACTCACACAGTACCTCTGAGCAGTGCTTCCTGTCCTGACCCTGCATCAGAACCACCAAGTCCCTGACCCATCCCAGACCCCCGGCCCAGAATCTCCCCTTAATTGTGGGGTTCGGAAACGCAGCCTCAGAGCATTCAAAGGACTTTCTTGCCTCTCATCTCTTTGTCCAAGGCTTGTTTTTTCTGACTGGGCAGGCAGCCTGCTTTTCCTGACAGCCTCAGGCTGGGAAATGCTTCGATAATTGTGCCACTTATGCTAACTTGATTCCTTCACCATATCATTTGTCAATAGAGACCATCCCCAAGTCCCCAAAAGGAAACATAATATACCTTGAATTCAGACCATGATACGAATACATAATATATCATCTGTGTCATACTGCATATATAGCCTAACAATTCTGTTTAGGTTATACAAATTCTGTATTGGATTTCCAGATAAAGACTACATTATGCCCAGTCAATGTGGCTCAATGGTTGAGCATCAACCCATGAACCAGAAGGTCATAGTTCGATTCCGGGCAGGGCACATGCCCAGGTTGCGGGCTTGATCCCCAGTAGGGGGCATGCAGGAGGCAGCCGATCAATGGTTCTCTGTCATCATTGATGCTTCTATCTCTCTCTCCCTCTCCCTTCCTCTCTGGAATCAATAAAAATATTTTTAAACAAAGACTATATTATAAAATAACCTCTACCAAAAGGTTACCTCCATTATCTCTTCATAAAACAATCCACATGTATAATCACAATACTTGTGATCACAGTAGTTATTTATCAAAATTATCAAGTCCAGTAGCACATATCGTAGAGAAGGCAGTGAGCTTTCCTCTCATAAACCCACTCCAGTCAGGTTTGTAAGGGTTGCCCAGAGCATTATGCTGAAGCAGCATCTTGAACCGCGTCCCCAGGCAGCATAAAGAAACTCTGTGATTGATTAAAAATGTCTGCCCTGGGCCTGAGCATGATGGGAGGCAGCATATTTGCCATCTATTGTCTTGCCTGGTTTATCTGTCGGATCTCCGTTATTATTTAACTCCCTAGTTAATATCTGTAAGTCAGCATTCAAGGAAGACCTTATTACAGAGTTATTTTTTCATATACCATATGCAGACTTGAACACATTAGCAACACAAGACTGTGTGCATGAAGCAAACAGCTGTGCCTGGGCTTGATTACTCCTCGGGCTCCCGCGGATGCTAAAAGTAGATCTCTGTGGCTGTGTGGGCAAAACGTTCCCCCTGTTATTTCCTGATGGGATACCTATGGTGTATAGCTGAAGTAATTACATAATCTGGAAATGCTTGTTCTTAAGAAGTGGATTGCTCCTTCTCCCACATTTCTGTTTCATTTTCTTTTGGAATACTAAGGAGATAACCCTTCTCCATTCAAAGACACTAAAATGATCAGGAGACGTGCATCCTGCTTAGCTCCAAAATCCCTGGGTCCATTGAGTAATTTGAGGATGACAATTCTAGTATTAAATGATTGTTCTGTCCCTGCTGTGGCAACATTTTCTGAACCAAAATGTAGAATAGAACAGAAAAAAACACTAATGAACTTAAGAGAGCAAGACACACACACACACACAGAGAGAGAGAGAGAGAGAGAGAGAGCAAGACAGATACTATCCAGTTCCTTTACCCCATCAGTGCTTAATGCAGTGATGGGGCTGAGGGGACATCTGACTGGGAATGTCGGGAAATCGAGGGGCTTTTTCTAACTGTCTATTTCCTCTACTTGCCTGCTCCCAGATCTGCTTTTTTGAGAATTCCTGCTGAGTAATCCAGATTGCTGATGACAATGTGTCAGGTCCCTCAGGTGGCTGAGAAAGAATTAAGAATTGGAAAAAGGTGCAAACCACTGGCATAATAGAATTAATGGGATAGGATATCTGAGAGGCCATCAAGATTCTTTATTCTTTTGACCACTTCCTCTCCTTGGCACTTGAGCTCTGGCCAGGTACCTGGGCCTGAACGTGGGAAGACCTGATGTTCCCACACTGTGAGTGATACTATAAATTATCTTAGGAAACAGCATTACTGTTTCCACTCACATCATAAGCTCACCCGAGGTATCTTTTACCAGGAGAATATTTAGTTTGGGACTCTTAACTGGCCCAGTACAAAATCTTTGTAACTGCTTTCTCCACAGAGAGAATGTAGCCCTCATTTGAGAACGGGCACTGCTAGAATTAAACAGTCCCTGGTCTCGTTCTGTAAGTTCTGCCCTTATGCCGAGGGCTGTGTCGAGTGTTGCTGTACATTCACGGTCTCATTCATGTGTAGGCCGCCCCTTAGTTTGCATCAAGGCTCATGGTCTAGTCATGTACACTTAGATTTGTCACTGACCACACGTTGGAATTGGCAGCTGTTAGCTAGGTCCCCGCATGGTTTCAGATGGTTACCCCCTTGAGTGAAACCAGTGATCCTGGGCCCCAGTACCCGACTTGATCTCAGGAACATCGGGCTCTCCTGGCTCTCGTTTCGGTTGTGACCCACAACATGACTTTGTCACCTATTCTGGGTTCCTAGCATGTTGCCGCGGCTGTGCTTTTTATATTGTAATGCATTTGGTCACTGTGAGTATACCCACTGTGTAAGCGCTGCACAGTGAGACAGGAGTGTGGTCTGTGTAAGCCCTGGCCAGATGGTATAGGGATTGAATTATGGTCACAGATCTGTCATCAATGGATGACATTAGACAAGTCATGTCCCTGCCCTGAGCCTCCATTTCTTCTATGGAGAATGAAAGCCCCATTCTAGGTGATCTCTGAGGTCTCATTAAGCCCAAACAGCCTGCGTGTCTGATCCTGTGTGTAAATTCAGACAAGTTGCAAAGACTTCCCTGACTGCTCGGTGGACGCTATCGATTGGCCGTGTAGATTCAGTGAAATCCACTCTGGCAAAGAGTTGTTCAGTGGCACTCCCGGGAGGCTTTCCCAGGCTTCCGCAGGCTCTAGGCAACTCGAAGACAAGAGGATTGTGGACTTGTACAAAAGCTACTCCAGGATTTAACAACAGTGGGGATTTTGTCGTCTTAGGCTGAGAGTTGTAGGAAATTGATGAATGAACCACAGCTCATGATGTCTGAGCAAATAAACAATAACTCAGGAAGTACACTGAGGCATGGAAAGTAAAATGCTCTAATTTTTGCCACACTGGTGTTTGAGCTTCCCAGAGGGGCGTTTTAAGTGTCTCTCACGGGATGTGTGCCCCTCCGGGACACTAGGAAATAGCTGATGGTCAGAACACACTAGACTTAATCTGATGGGCTGGGGGTCAGCCCAGCTTTGCCATTTGCTAACTTGATTCACTCGGGGCAAATGCATCATTTCACCTTTCTGAGGTTCCTCTTCAGTACTAATTTTAGGGATAACTGATGGAGCCCTTTTTCATGTGCCAGGCACTCTCCTTAAGTTTTTTATGTGCTTATGCCATTTCATTTTCATGACACCCCCAGGAACTGGTACTGTTGGTACCCCATTTTACAAAGGAGGAAGGTCAGGCTCGCTGAGGGAGAACAGGATAACATCAGTGGAAATGTGCTGGCAAAATCAAGATCTCCAAGTTAATAACCTAGAGGCCTTAGATCAGTGGTTCTCAACCTTCCTAATGCCGCGACCCTTTAATACAGTTCCTCATGTTGTGGTGACCCCCAACCATAAAATTATTTTCGTTGCTACTTCATAACTGTAATTTTGCTACTGTTATGAATCGTAATGTTAATATCTGTGTTTTCCGATGATCTTAGGTGACCCTGCTAGCGGTTCTCAACCTGTGGGTCGCGACAGGTTGAGAACCGCTGCTGTAGAGCCTAAGACCATCAGAAAACACAGATATTAACATTACGATTCATAACAGTAGCAAAATTACAGTTATGAAGTAGCAACGAAAATAATTTTATGGTTGGGGGTCACCACAACATGAGGAACTGTATTAAAGGGTCGCGGCATTAGAAAGGTTGAGAACCACTGCCTGAGAGGATGGGGTTCCCCAGCATAAACGTTTCCACAGCTCCAGGTGTGAGAACATTCCTCCTGCTGTTGAGTTGAACTCTTGGAGGTCGCAAGAAAAGGTATTCCCAGTGATACCTGGTGACAGGAGGTTATTGTAGGGATTCATGGGTATGAGGGCAGTGGTGTCCCCAGCTAGACAGTCGTGGATCCTGGTACTTCCAAACCTGTGGTGTAGAGCAGGTCCCAGAGAGAATTCCCCTCGCCCCCAGATTGTGGCCAGCAGTCCCTTGTTCACATCCCTCTGTGCTCCCTCAGCTCCATTGTTCTGACCCTTGTCACTCGATCTGTGTCACAGCCCAGTGCCAAACCCCTGATAATAATAGTCATGAGAAGTAGTAGTATGGGTCACTAGCTATGAATTAATCACTATGCCAAGCACTCTACAAGTCTTATTTCACTTAATCCTACAAGTCCATGAGGCCATATGTCACTATTCTGTAGCAACTTGGCCAAAGTCACACGGTTAGCAAATAGGCAAGCTGATACCTGATCTCAGAACTCTGGGACTCTGAAGTCCCTGCCCCTCACCTCTCTGTACTACTGCCGTTAAATCTCAAACAGGCTACCACCGCCTTCCTGACAGTGTGGTCTACACCAAGGACCCAGCGCTGAGGCTGCTCACAGGAGGTTCCGTCTGTGTTAGCAGAGGAGGCTGTGCAATGCTCGTTTCCTTGCATGGAAATCTCTGGTTAGTTAGAACAGGCAAGGGTCTCCTTGCAGCGCTAAAGCCTTGGACAAATCATTTCCCCAGAGAGTTGTGTTTATGGCAGAGTTGCATTTTTGTTTATTCTGAGCTGTCTTGTTAAGGAAGGATTGATATGCCGGCATTGATGTGGGACAGCCATCAGGCGGTGTTTTCTGCGTCTGACGGCAGTGTGATAGTTTGCTTCCAGTGAAGTTGGACTCCCCGTATCTGGAAGCTGTCAGAAGTGGGAGCATGAAAAGGTCATGGCAGATGGCTGCGGATCGGTGAGTAGGGGGAAGCCTGGTAAAGGAGGCAAATGGCCTCGCTTGCTTCCGAGGGCAGGGCTGACCCTGGCCACTTGGGCCAGGCCCGGGCTCTGTTCCTTACCTGCCGTGGCTGGTAGGGCAGAGCCTCCGGGCACCGCTGTGAGGGAGGCACAGATTGGGCGTAACGGAGCTCTTCCCAGCAGCTCAGTCTTGGGTCCTGAGACCTGCCAGATGGAATAACCTTCAGTTGCCATCACTTGTCATGATTATCCGTGACAGAATTCAACCATGCTGAATTCTGAACTGGAACCCCAAAAAGCCAACTTTTAAAAAGGTTTGGATTTATTTGGGTGAGATTTTATTTTGGAAAAATACAGAAAAGGAGAGGCTGGAGCCAGAGTTGACCACCGTCGCCAATCTGCAGCATATCCTTCTCATCTCTTGTCTCCAAATGTTTTTCTGTACTTTCCACATGACGTAAGAATTCCTCCAAGCCAGGCTTTCCTCACACAGCATTTTTCTGGGTTATGTCCTATTGCGTCATGGTTGGATTAACTAATCCTCTGTTGTTGGCCTTTTAAGTCGGAGAAATACAGACTTAACAAAAGCCAGCGTCCCTTGTTTTCTTGGACGTATGCTTGTGATTTGAATTACTTAAAACTAGTGCATAGCAGCACTGTGAGGAGTGCCCCTGCCGTTCTTTCAGGGGCTTTACTACAACTTCCGTCAGGAAAATCCAAACCAAGTTCAGCGGTCCGAAAAAACCGGAGTACTGCTAGGGCTTCAGGCTCCCATTCCCATGTATGAGCAGAAATAGGTGTGCACTTACTGTCACATTTGAATATTTATTCGTTCCTTGGTGAAAATGGAGAGAGAAGACTAAAACTGGGTGGGCAGAGTTTCTCATTATGTCCTCTTGACTCAACTGAATGAGTCTGTGCAGAGCAATGCAAAGAACCATATTTAGGAACCAAAAACCTGTGGGCGTGAAAATGGTTTTTCCACTTAGAAGCTCTCCAGCCTTAGACAAGCACCTTCCCCTCCCCTGGGGCGTGCTGTGCGGACATCCAGCACCGTTCTTGTAGAATGGTGTAGTGGCTGAGAGAACACCCTCTGGAACGATTGCCTGGCTTTCTCGCTTTTCAGCTGTGTAATCTTGGACAAGTTACTTAACCTCCCTGTTTCAGTTTCCTCCTCCATACAATAGGGACAAGTGTAGTAACCAACTTTATAAGGTTGTGAGACTTGAATCAAGGTACACAAAGGGTTTCTAGCCATGCTGGCACATGGTTGGTGCCACTTAATGTTCACCCCGCTTTGCCCCTGGCCTGGACTGGCACCAGCCTCCTAACTGGTCTCCTCTCCACCAGGCTGCCTCCTCCGTCCAACCAAAAAGTAGACAGCCATCAGACTCCCAGGTCAGGGACAGAAGAGGTCTCTGCTGCCAGGCTGGATTCTACAGGCTCCCTCTTCAGCAGTGGGGGCTGGGTGTGCTCAGGAGCCTGGGCTCCTGCCGGGGACTGCCTCGGGCCCCCCTGGGCCAGAATTAGAGAGCTGCCACTCCTCCAGCCAGAGCAAGCAGGGTCCCGTGGGGCCGCGTGCCCTGGCCAAAGACGCTGAGACTCACACATACCTCAAGGAGCAGGAGATTATTTAATTGTACAAAAGGATTTTCCCATCAGGAAAGATTCCCCTACAGGTTCCTTTAAATAGTGACTCCTCTAGGCAGGTGAGGGTTTTACAGATCATTAACTACTTGACTGAGAGTCTGCAGGGCAGAGAAACTTAAAACTCAAGTGTTGGGGGCCCCTGCCAATTACAGATCAATCCAAAATGAAGATAAAGTATCTCTGGAACTGGAAGTCAGTGGGAAATGTGATTTGATTCAGAAAAAAATCTGATTTACGCGCACCTTTTTTGGAACACGCCAATTGTTTTAAGTGGTGTTCCATCTGCCTGCCCATCTTGAACCTAATGCATTCATCTCCCACGTCTTCATCCTCAAACCCCAGACTTGGGGTTCTCCTCTCTGAACAGTGACTGCACAATAACCCCAGGAAAGGGCGTCATTGGGAAAGTGTTCTTGTGGCTGCACAGAGCTTAGGCAATTGATGTAGAGAGATAGCCAGTAATGGATGAACTATACTGTAACAATTTACAGATAAAAATAATAGAAGTTAAAGTGTACTTTACATGATAAAAGAAAGATGAAAGAGGACTAGAGTCTGTTACATCTGAGATGGTTACAAAAGTCCTGCTTTGTGAAGTAGGCTCTGTTGAAAAGATTGATGCAATGGGGAGTGACCTTGGCTTGGAGCAGGAGCTGGTGATGTATGTATGAGCATCCCTCTGCTAAATGGACCCAGATTTGTAGCACTAATATACATGGGAGCCCAGAACCAAACTCAGTACGGCAATAAATCAACAGCCACTTTGGGTGTCATTTCTGGTTTATATTCCACTGTTGTTCTATCACTTTAATTCATGTCACTATCATCTTTTCATCTGGAACAGTTTTATATAATTTTCCAGTGGAGTTACCTGACAAATCCTATCAAATTAACAAGGTACATTAACAATATTGACTGACTACGACTTCAGGAGTTGCAGGGCCGTAGAACAAAATTTTAAAACCCTGTCTCTCTGGTGATAATTTTTTTTTTTTTCCGTTCTCTCTCTGAGAAAGAAATGTGGGCAGGGTGTGTTCCACAGAAGAGAGATGCACATTTATTTTGCTCTGCTCATTTTGACTTTTATAAATGTCAGAATAAGCAGAAGAAGGAGAGGGGACCAAAAGAAAAAAAGAGAGAGAGAGAGAGAGAGAGAAACACTTGCTACCAACAACCAGGGCTCAAGTACTTTTCTTCTTTCAGGGAACTATAGAAATGTCCAGACCTTTAACAATTAATGACCGAATTGGAGGGAGGAGTGTAGCTGGGTGGTTGTCATCTATTTTAAGTGAAATGTAATAAAATAGGTCTCCTGATACATTCTTGCCCTCCTGAAATCATCTAGACCCGAGCATCCAGAGTCCATTGGACTTACGACATTATGCCTAATTGAAATATGGTGTCCCTGAAATATGTCTAATGACAAATTCCAGCATTCGATTAATAAAAAAAAATACCAATTGTTTGTCTTTTCCAAAGACCACAGGATAATGGCCAGGGACAAGCAAGCGTATTGCATTGTCTCCGAAGACAGCTGACGAGACTCCCTGTAGTCTCCTGCCTTTGTCTGACTGTACGTGGGATTTCTTTATTCATAAGATAAAATAGAACCGAATGGAGTCTGTGGCAGACCTAATCATTAGGATTTTGTTTGTATATGTTTTCTTTCTTTTTTCTTTTTTAATTTGCTTTGAGACTGTGGTCATTGTGGGGGTTTGTGGGGGTTTTTGTTGTTGTTATTGTTTTAATTGAACTGTTTTTTATCTGCTTTTTCTTTTGGCTAGCTAAGTTTTTTCACATTATATTGAAACATTTCTAAGGGTGATCCAGAGAATGAAATATATTAACTCTGGTTGTCTTTTCTATTACAGTATGCACATTTGATTGTTTTATTCCTAATATCTTTACTTCATTTTGCTCTTTTCACTTTAACCCTGACCTTTAAACTGTGGCCTGAAAATTAATTACTTTCAAGACTCCATCTGGGGCCCACTCTGGCAGGCATGTTGAAGGTTTTTGTCCCACTTCATGAACAGAAATCCTCAGTTTTCAGCGGAAGAGGAAAGAGAGAGCATCTGGCCTCGGCTGTGTGTATCAGGCTGAACCTCTACGGCTGGTGACCAGGGGACAGAGCCGTGCACTTCCATGGGCACCCAGGACACCCTCCGTCCTGGGCGCCACCTGTGTCCTCCTGACACCTTGGCTCCCCGGCCCTGTGCAGTGTGGCCCGTCTGTGTCAATTCTGAGGGGAAACCTGAAGTGCCAGGATGTAACATTCTGGATGCCTGTCATAAAGTCTTTGTGGCATAAAGCCCACACCCTGCTGACTCCCCCTCAGTGGAGCGGTGACCCCCACAGCCTGAAGCCAGGCTCCAGCACTTACACTTGGACGGCTTTATGTGAAGAACCTTTGATCCTCCTGCGACTTCCTTTACGTCTAGCGTGGATAATGTCAGAGAAGGGAAGAGAGAGATTTTCCCCCTTTTTAGTTTGTGAGATTTTTCCAGATTAGAAACTCTTCATATTGGTAGCTTGGCTATTTAGGCTAATATTACATATAGGTGATAGTACAGATTTTCTCCAACCCAGATATTATTCTAAAATAACAACAAAAAGACCACGGCGGGGGGGCGGGGGAGACCACAGATGCCCCGTTGGGTGGCTCATTTGGTTGGCGGGTGTGATCCCACATACAGGAGGCAACCAGTTGATGTAGCTCGCACATAGGAAACATCCATGTTCTCTCTCTCTCTCTCTCAAATCAAATATATATACATATATATTTCTTTATATCCTCGGGTGAAGATTACAAAAAAAAAAAAACAACACAGACCACTGATCATAATTGGTTTTTAAATGAGCCTTATAGTTTATGTAATTGTAATATATAGATGATGTAGGGTTAACACAATGTAAGTAATTATATGTGTTATAGCTACGAAGGCATATTTCTTAATACTTCTTTATATAATTTTTGGTTGTCCACCCCCTCACCTCACCCACTCAAGAAACCAAACTGTGCAGCTTCTGTGTGCCATTTGGAGTCTCCTTAGGTCTGTCTCCAGCCCATGGCCTTCCCCAGAGCTCTGAGAAAGAGCTTGTGTACCTCCAATGTGTGATTTACAAAGCAGGTCAAATGATTAAACTGAAATCACTTACACCTTCCACTTCTTGTGGCTTCTTTTTTTGTCCTCCCCTCGGCCTTACAGGTATCTCTGGAGACAAAGTAGAGATAGACCCTGTTACGAATCAGAAAGCCAGCACTAAGTTTTGGATTAAGCAGAAACCCATCTCAATCGATTCTGACCTGCTCTGTGCCTGTGACCTTGCTGAAGAAAAAAGCCCCAGTGAGTAGTCCCTTTTATTTATGTCTCCTTTCTCTCTCCCCCTCTTCCCTGTGTGCTGGGTGCCAGGAGAATATATTACCACCATGTCCTTTTTTCCTTGGGTCTGTTTAATTCATTACCAGAAATTTCTTTTAATCAAATGGGATTGTATTATGGTGCCCAGAGCCTGACATGGTCCCCCTCCTGCTCCGTCTTGATGGCAGCAGAGAACCTCACAGCTCCTGACCCCGGTAGCCTCGCCTGGGCGCCGTGGGAGGAGGGGCCCTTCCTGCTGAAAATGTGCAGTCACCAGAGCCCTCATTTCACTTGGTGCTTTCTGCCTCTTCCCGTTCGGGGGACTTGGCCAGTTAGTCCTGGACCTGCCTTCCTTCCTTGCCAGATGGAGGGAAGCTGGGGATTTCCTCTGTCAGCTGAAGACTAGATTTAGATATCCATCATGCTGAAGTGTCAACACCCTCCAGATTATTGGCAGTTGTACGACCTACCAGCTCGTAATTAAACTCCTGCCTGGTCCTGCAGAAGAGATCGCTGCGGGTTGGCCATCCTCTGCTTAAACTATGAAAGTAGATACAGTCTGGTTGTATATTTTGGCATATTATATTTTTGCAGTTAAGTGATTGAGTGCAGCAGTTAGATTAATCATTTTTAGGACTTCGGTGGCATCGAGGGGCAGAAAGGACACAGATCACACTGAAATTCCTCCGTGGAAGAAAAAATTTTAAAATATAGCAGGATTTGTTAGTTGCCTGGAGAAGGCTGTGAGACAGTGGTTCTCAAAGTCTGGTCCATATCAGCATTGCCTATGGAATTTACAAAATGCAATTACTGGCCTAGCTGGTTTTTCTCAGTGGTTAGAGCAGTGGTTCTCAACCTTTCTAATGCCACGACCCTTTAATACAGTTCCTCATGTTGTGGTGACCCCCAACCATAAAATTATTTTCGTTGCTACTTCATAACTGTAATTTTGCTACTGTTATGAATCGTCATGTAAATATATGTGTTTTCTGATGGTCTTAGGCCCCACAGCAGCGGCTCTCAAAAAACACAGATATTTACATTACCGCTGCTGTAGAGCCTAAGACCATCGGAAAACACAGATATTTACATATTTGTGGTCGGCAAACCGCGGCTCGCGAGCCACATGCGGCTCTTTGGCTTGGCGTTAGAACCACTTCTTCAAAATAGACTCGCCCAGGCCGAAAACCGACTTCTGCGCATGGGCCACGAAGTTTCAATCGCACTGTACGTGCGCGCCCGCACGTGGTATTTTGTGGAAGAGCCACTCTCAAGGGGCCCAAGAGCCGCATGTGGCTCGCGACCCACGGTTTGCCGACCACCGGTATAGGGGGAAAGGAGGAAGGCCAAGCCCACCCCACCCTCCTTCCCACCACTCCTGTCCGCCCAGTGAGGCCTTGACTGCGATGGCTGCCAGAGGGGCTGGTGAGAATATCGCCTGCTGCTCTGGGGCCCTTGCCCCAGGCTGCCCGGTTCCCTCTGCTTTAAATAAACATCTTCCTAATCCCTCTCACTCCAGCTTGTCGGCCAATAAATAGGTCATTGTTCTAGCATCTTTTCTGGTCTGGGAAGCTCTTTATATGTCCTTCGATTCTAAATGATAGCTTTGCTGGGTAGAGTAATCTTGGTTGTAGGTCCTTGCTTTTCATCGCTTTGAATATTTCTTGCCCAGTCCCTTCTGGACTGCAAAGTTTCTATTGAGAAAACAGCTGATAGTCTTAATGGGAGCTCTCTTGTAGATAACTAAGTGCTTTTCTTTAAAAAAATAAATAAATTTTTCTTCTTAATCCTCACCTGAGGACATGTTGAGAGAGAGGGAGAGAGAAACATCATTGAGAGAGAGAAATGTTAATCAGTTGCCTTCTGTTCAAACCTGCAACCCAGGTATGTGCCCTGACGGGGAATCGAACCAGCAAGCTTTCGGTACATGGAGAATGCTTGACCAACTGAGTCACTCTGTCCAGGCCCAACTGCTTTTCTTGCTGCTTTTTAGATTCTCTCTTTCGCCCTAGCTAGTTTGGCCAGTGGATAGAGTGTCGGCTTGTGGACTGAAAGGTCCCGGGTTTGATTCTGGTCAAGGGCACATGCCCTGGTTGCAGGCTCTATCCCCAGTAGGGGGTGTGCAGGTGGCAGCCAATCAATGATTCTCCCTCATCATTGATGTTTCTAGCTCTCTCTTCTTCTCCTTTCCTCTCTGAAATCAATAAAAAATATATAGATTTTAAAAAAAGATTCTCTCTTTGTCTTTAGTGTTTTGCATTTTAATTATGTGTCTTGGTGTGGGCTTCTTTGGGTTCATACTATTTGGGACTCTGCATTTCCTGGACTTGTATGTCATCTTCCTTTATGGTTAGGGAAATTTTCTGTCATTTTTTCAAATGGGTTTTCAATTTCTTGCTCTCTTTTTTCTTTCTGGCACTCCCATGATGCAGATGTCGGTATGCTTGAAGTTGTCCCAGAGGCTCCTTACATTATCTTCATTTTGGGGATTTTTTTTTTTTCTTTTTGCTCTTCCGATTGGTTCTTTATAGTTCAGATCACTGAAAAAAAAATTCTTGAAAGTTACAGGCTTATAGAATAAATTTCAGACTCCTGAGCATAGCTTTTACAGACGTTGACACTCCAGGCTCATAGCCCATAACTTCCCATCCTGAAATATTTTGCTTTTGCGGTTCCACACTGCCTGGAATATACCTCCAACCTGGCCCTCTAACTCACGGACACTTCCATTGCCCGTGCCCAGCCCACTCAATTCTTCAAGATCCAGCTCAAATGCCAGGCTCTCCCTCTGCCAGGAGTTGTGCGCACTGCTGGTAAAGCACCTCCCGCACTGTGCTGTTCTTATTTGGGGTCTGCCCCTCTCTCCCACCCCTCTCTCCCACCCCTCCCCACCACCCCTCTCCATGCTGAACTGATTGGCCCAGGACCTGGTTTCTGTATCCTCAAGCCCTAGCACAGGGCCTGCAGAGGTGTCCTCAGGGAATGTTTGCTGTCTTGAAATGGGACTGAATGAGGCCAGAATTTAGAAACCCCAAGTTATTCAACATAATTTATGTTTAAAGTGCCCAAACAAAGATGTATTAAGTGAATCGGCTTGATGCTGTTTTTTTTTATGATTTCCAGTATCTTCATCAAATTAATTCAGTGAGTTAATCTATAAAAAGTTCATCTTCAAGACCATCATCAGACCACAGAATTAATCTAGTGACTGCTGCTGCTTTTTTTAAAGGATTAATGGTAACCCTTTTTATCTTTTGTGTCTGTTGAACCTTAGAAAAAAGTTATTTTAACAGCACTAAAGAAATGAAAGTCACTATATTTCATAAGTTTAGCCTGTGATTTTTATCAGCATAGTGATGTATGTTTGTAGCTGAGTTTACATCAAAAATTATTCTTAGGGCCTTCTTGAATGAATTATGGCAAAGAGAGAGAGTCTAGAAGTAGATAAGGTTTTTGATTTCTGCAATATATTTCCTTTTTCATGTTTTTATCTCCTGTAACACAAGTGTCTTGCTGAAGACCAGAACGTGTGACCAACTAAAATAATTTCGTTGTGAACACAGAGCGAACGTGTTATTAAACAGCCTTCTTCACAAAAAGGGAGGATAATGAAGTTGTTCCTGGTCTTACTTGAGACATGTTTGTCAGGATTTTGAACAAAAAAAAAGAAATGATTTTTAAAAACCTTCGAATATGGCCAGTTTGCAGTGTTTATTGAGAAAGCTGCTGTCAAGCCATTAATTTGGTCGTCATGAACACAACTCAAGTTTAATGGATGCCATATCCAAAAAGTATGTGAACAGCTGACTTGGCAGAGGGACTGAGCATTAGCGCGCCTGCAGTGAAACGCGTAATTACATCCATTGTGGGCCAGAGGGACCAGGCTCCATAAAGAGCAGCTCTGTGGCTGTTTCCCCACCTGACTTGTCCCTCTCGGGCCATGCTCTCGGAGGGAAGGGTTGGTGCTCTGTCCCTGGAACTGAATGACTAAATAGAGACACGCCTTTTTTAAAAATTGGACATTGTAAATAAGGACTCTTAAAAGACTTAGTTGAGAAAATCTGGGTCTCAAAAGTGCAGAAATGAAGAATAATTTCTGCCTTCCCAGATTTTTTTTAAAAAAAAATAGCATATGCTGCCATTATTATTTAAATCGGTGATTTCTCAGTCTGGGTTTGCCACTCCTAAGGATATCCTTTGCTGTTTTGAAGGCTGTCACAAACCTCTAAGAGATGGATTAATTTTAACTGAACAGAGATGTGTATGGGAGATAGGAAAGGAGAATGTTTCCATATCAGAAGCTGCCATGGTTAAAGATCTTAGAGAAATAATTCTCCATCGTCACACAGGCCTCGCCTAGGCTTTGAATACAGCAGGCTCTCTCTTTAAGTGCTCGCCTCGAATTCCAACACTGAAACAAAAGCAAGGAACCTCCCTTCCTGTGAACTAGCACCCATCTGAAACTCTCCGCTGTGTTCACATTAACTGCCAGGCTCAGCCAGGCCAGGTCTGCTTTTCTCATAAGAAGGTTGTGCAGGTTCAGAGTCTTTAAAGGAAGCAGCCTGTCATTAAGAAATCGGATTTACTAGTAAACCTTAATAAAGTAGCTGTCGTCTTTATAGCTGAAAAAGAGCTCTGTATCTCAATTAAATATAGATAATATAAAATCTTAAGGAAGCAGCATAATAGAGGTAACCTGATTACATTCTCTTGCAATAGTATAATTTAAAGGAAATCTGATTCTCTTGATGCTGGTTATGTTGGTGGGGGATTATTGGTTCGGGGTTTGTTTGTTTATTGGTTTGTTTTTGTCCAAAATACTGTTTGGCTACAGGGTAGGAACTCTGGGATTGAGTTAACACAGCTGTGGGAGACTGGTAAGCCCCCCTCGTGAATAGAATCTGCGGAATATTTGCAATGAGATTCAGTTAAGGTTGTGAGTTAAATTAGCTGGGCTTATTGGTGACCTCCTGCTTAAATGAATCTTTCTTTTCATAAGTACTTGACAAGATCTGTAAAGTAGTGTATTTAATTTACTAATTAAATTAAAGCTCCTGAATAATGATTTGTCCACATTGATTTAGCTTAAATAGAAAAGATCACCATTGTTGTGATCTTCAGGAACCTTAATAGCCAAACCAGTTCGACACAAAGGCCTCTTGTGTGTTATAGGTCAGAATTACATAGGTAAGCCGGGCTGTAATTGAATTGCCTGCACTGCACCCTGCAGTTGCAGATTTCCTGTGCCTTCCTGTCCCATTGTTGCACTGGGGCTTAAGAGAATGTTAACGCGGTAATAGGCACAGGGCCTTCCCCATTATACGTCTCGCTATCGAGCGGTTCTGCATGACTAGTTAAAGAAGATGGCAAGAAGATTAATGAAAGCAAGGCTAATACAGAAGGGGGTACTTTCGCAAGACTTCTATCGAGGAGATATTAGAGCTGAACCAGAGCTTGGCTTTTTCTTTATCCTGTGACCTTTGAACCTGCCTTACTGTTGAGAGCTGCCAGGGAAGTCGACATTTTGATTGATGTTGGTACACGAGTCAGTCTTTCCCATTGAATTCCACATCTGCACGAAAATAGCTTTTCCAGCAGAATTCATACTGGCTAGAAGTGATAGCCAAATTGATGGCTGAAAAGCTTTTATGTAGTTTTCATTTAAGCCTAAAGATATTTGATCTTTTAATTTGGTATCCAGTTTTCATAGACTATATGCATTCACTTACATATCCTTAAAGGGTTCATCAACTCATAGTGGAAAAAAAAACAGTATTAAGAGTGTTCAAAGGTTTGCAGAGTTCCAAGGAGGCTTTATGGGGAGTAAAAGCAGTCATCAAACAAACCTTTCACCGCCGTCCTTAAAAAAAACAAAAATCAGTCTGAGGGGCCAGGCAAACTGACTTGAAGGTTTTTGTAAATTAAGCTAAGTGTCTGTTTTTAGAAAACTATACATGGGGAAGTCTGAAATCTTGCCTATGTACCCCACCTGAGCCCCAGCTCAGAGGTTCCCTTGATCTACCCAGATGCTGGGTCCCCTAACCTTGACCTTGGGACACTAGCATTCCATTTGAAAGGGATTGTCATGTTCTGCTTATAAGACAGCCCTGTGTTCTTACTAATTCTGTGACCTTGCTTGTGGAGCTGCAGGCCACTAGTGTGTATGTGTGTGTGTGTGTGTGTGTGTGTATGTGTGTATGTGTGTGTATGCGGGCGCGCATCCCCCACCCCCTCTCCCAACAAAGAGTTGGCAGAAGGACTCGGGTTTTGTTACTGAAATTGACTTGGGTACACCCAAGCCCATGCACTTAATTTTCTGACCACCTAATTCATTTTCTCCCTATTTGACAAGGGTAGTTCGAGCAGAGAAAATACATGCACACACACACCGATGTGACAGGTATTCCTGTTCCTAAAGGAGGAGGTACCCAGGAATTTTGTCATATTTAAATTCTCAGGAGAATACATAAAGGGGAATTGAGGGTGATGTTGGCCACCGCCGAATATTAGAGCTACCCCTGAGGTAGGTGGGTGGCTGGCCATGGCCGTGCACGTGCACGTGGTGGCAAACTGTAGGCCCCAGTACGTAGGGCACTTGCATTTATACTCACACGGACCTGTAGCCCAGAGAAGCTGCGGCCCAGCCTCAGGCTCTGTCGGTTCCCAGACACTTCTAACATGAGGTGGGCGAGCTATGTTGTGTTGTTATTCTCTGACAAGGGCTTCTTAAGTTCCAGATCAAATACGCTAAGTACTGCTCGATTGCAGAGCACAATGGACACCAACATATTAAGTGCCCCAGTTATTGAATTGCCTTTTCATAAAAGTACTCTGGAGCACCATCAGGAGCAGGCAGTGCCTCGTCCTCCTAACAGATATGTTTCCTAGCCCTATTAAAAGGGGTCTTCATCTATCCTGTCAAAGGGAGTCTGCCGGGGTTTTTCAGTTTAATTACACTACCCAATTAAAACTCCTTGCTGCATGTGGATGCGCCTCTCCTTGGGCCTGAGTGGATATGACATTTACAAGGCTCGCCTTTCAAGCAGACAATAGTGTGATTGATGAGGTGCACGTTCAGTGAAGGAGGCGAGTGCCTGTGGAAGTGCTGCTTAGTGCATTTTGATTTATTTATCATCTTCTTCCAAAACAAGGGAGCTGCTGGGAGATGGGTTTAGGCAACCAGGGAGACCACCTCAATTTTTCCAAGTGTATGGAAGGAAAAGACCTGGAGTTTGCCACAGGATGAAGGTGGAGAAAATCTATAAGCTTGGGGCCAACTTGCATCATCTAACGCCAGGCTGCATTCTGCAGTTTTTTTTTACTCAGTTTGGTTTCCAGTCACCTCAAGCTGCGATCTGTGCTCCAGGGGACGTTTCTCTGGGGCTAGATAACGTTGGCCAGGCCCCGTAAACGTAGCTCGAGGGAGCCGACCCGGCATGTGTCCCGCTGACTGACCTGTTCGTTAACTGACACCTGACGTTTGCACTAGGCATGCCTGTGTGTACTCCCAGCTGCTTCCTCCAGAACTTCAGCACCTTCTGTCCAGGGGCTACGCCAGTGCTCAGTGACTCCTAACTCAGCCTGGACATTGTGAGCATTTAAAAGTTGCTTCTGGAATGTGGGATTGTGCAAAAGCAAGGGAGGCTCTTCAACAAAGAAACATGGGGGCACAATGGAGTACGTCTCAAGGTTACAGTGAAAAGGCAAACCCAGCCTCTTCTCTCTTTTTTTTTTTTTTTTTAATGTATTTTATTGATTTTTTACAGAGAGGAAGGGAGAGGGACAGAGAGCTAGAAACATCGATGAGGGAGAAACATTGATCAGCTGCCTCTTGCATACCCCCCACTGGGGGTGTGCCCGCAACCAAGGTACATGCCCTTGACCGGAATCGAACCTGGGACCCTTCAGTCCATAGGCCGACGCTCTATCCACTGAGCCAAACCGGTCAGGGCCCAGCCTCTTGTTCTTAACCAGCTCCTGCTATTCACCCTCAGCATGTGATAGATGGGACCGGTGTGCTTGTCTCTGTAGTTTCTGGAAAAGAGTGTTTTGGTACAGTGTGTAATCTCTGGAAGGTCAGCACTCTGAATTTAGGAGGTGGGAGATTCTTCTCTGAGCCCCATACAGATTATAAGAACATCTCCCAGCCCTAGCTGGGGATAGAGCGTTGGCCGGCAGACTGAAGGGTCCAAGGTTCAGTTCAGTCAAGGGCACATGCCTGGGTTGCGGGCCTGATCCCCAGGAGGCAGCTGATTAATGGTTCTTTCTCATCACTGATCTCTCTCTCTCTCTCTCTCTCTCTCTCTCTCTCTCTCTCTCTCTCTTCCTCTCTGAAATCAATAAAACTATATATTTTTTAAAATAAAACAAAATTGTTTAAAAAAATAAAAGAATACCCCCCCCCCCCATATTCATTATCAGGTGCTACAGTTGCTCCATAGAGGCTGTTGGGGACATGTTTGCTAACTGTGTAACATGTAGAATGTCTGTGTTTGTGATCAAGATTGGCTAGTGGGTTTTCTTACATTTCCTATAAACTTTCCTCATTTTTCCATAGGACTTATTAATAAACAAGAAAGAATTTACTTGCCTTGAACAGAATATTGATATTTGTTAGAATAGAAAACATTTTTGAGGTATCAACTTTTTTCCCTCCTTGGGAGAAGCATTCTTTTTCCTTATTAAGTTTTCCCTTAATTGTTGACCTGGGCCTATGGACCCATAATAACGAAACTGTTATCTGGGTATAATGGAGAATTTGCATATTTACACATTTTTCTAGATTTGTATTACCATTTCCTCAAATTCTTTTTTTCTTCATTTTAACTTCAGAAGAGATCCTAATTAGAAGAGGGTAAAGGCAGGGACTGTTTTCTGCTGAAAAACTCTGTGTGAAAGATTTCTCAGCTGGATAAATGATGGGGGAAATCTGTTTCCCTTGCCTCCTGCCAAGCTCCAAATTGTGTTTTCATAATAAATAAATGGAGTGCTTAGATTTTAAGTTATTCTTATAGGCATGGAAAAAGTAAGCCATTCTTTCATTAAAATTAAAATGTGTATTGCTTATAAGACTCCCATAGGCTACTTCCAGGACAGGGTAACTGCTAACAGATTAGCCCTTCTGTCATAAACGACGGGAAAACTGCACAAAGTAAGAGGAACTGTTTTCAGGCGCTTGGAAAGCAGGCAGCACAAGCCTATGGGCCCTGAGAGAAGGGAAGCAAATGAGGTGAGACCTACTGTCACTTCACTTTGTCCCAGGGTTTCCCAAGAAGAGTGCGGCAGGCTCGGTGAGGTGGGAGGAAGGGATCAGAGTTGGAGGAGGCTGAAGCAACTGAAATTTGCAAAATAAAGTATGGAGGAGGGAGCTACACTGAAAGCTATAGAAAAGGCCCTTAAATCTTTGTCTGTGTACTCAGCTGTGCCTCCTGGAGTGCGACCTCACAAGGCTGGTCAGAGAACAACTACTGGGGCGCTATAAAATTGAGTTCCGGCCAACCAGAGCGGAGCATCCTGGGTATTTGGTAGTGACTCCAGAAAGGCCACATCTTAGGAGTATGACTGAACTAGCCCTGTATTAAAGATTGCTTCCATCTTTGCCTAATAAAGTTTTAAATGGAGTCTTGAAAGGAGCAAACTGATCCAGAAGTAAATTAACTGTCTTCCAGAACTAAGCCCAATACTCTTTAAAGGTTGAAAACAAAATGCAGACACCCCACAATGTAATGTGTATAGTGTCCAGCATTCACTCAAAAATTACTAAACAAAGAAGCAGGAAAATGTGTCCTATAACCAGGAGAAAAATCTATCAGTATGAACAGAGCCAGAAATGGCAAAGATGATAGAATTAGCAGATAATTACAGTAAGTCTTCAATTAATGTTGTCAGTAGGTTCTTGGAAACTGGAACTTTAAGCAAAATGATGCACAATGAAACCAATTCTACCATAGACTAGTTGATATAAACAAACGTTAAGTTCCTAAAGCATATTTCTGGTCAAAAAAACATCACCAAACTTCTAAAGACCCAAAATACTTCTAGTGTTAAACACTGAAGTAAACGTGAACTGTATATACATTTAAGAAAGATTAATAGAAACAAGGTAATTATTTCCCAATCTGTTTATTCCAGTTCAGGCTTCCAGGTGGCCAGATCCTGTCCCAGCAGCTCAGCTCAAGGCAGAAACCAGTGCTGGACAGGATGCCCTCCCATTGCAGGGCACACTCACACCCCCCATACTCAGACAACCAGTGAACCTAATGTGCACATCTTTCAGATGTACCTGGAGAAAACCCATGCAGACATGGGAGAACATGCAGACTCCACACAGACAGTGGCCCCAAGCCAGGAGTCAATTTTTTTTTTCCTCATCAACATTAATGAAACAGTGTTGAACAAAATGATGTTAATTCGATGACCTGATGTACTTTAAAATAGCTAATATAAATGTGTTCAAATATTTAAAGGAAAACAAGAACTCAAAAAAAAAGAAAAATGGAAACTATTAAAAAAGAACCACATGAAAATTCTAGAGTTGAGAATACAATACTTCAATCAAAAAATTCACTGATGGGAGCAGATTAGGAATATTAATTTAAAAGGTCAGTGTATTATCTGTTGTGGCATCATAAATTGCTCCAACACTTGGTGGCTTAAAACAACGTTTATCATCTCACAGTTTTGTGGTCAGGAATCCAGCACAGCTCAGCTGGGTCTTCAGGCTCAGGGTCTCTCACACGACGGCAGTCAAGGTGTCATTCAGGGACACAGTCCTCTCAGGGTTCAATCAGGCAGGATCTGCTTCCCAGCTCACTGAGCGGTTGCTGGCAGAGTTTATTTCCTGGTGAGCACCCTTAGTTCTTTGTCACTTGGGCCTTTCTGTGGGGAAGCTCATGAGGTGGCCCACAGCTGGCTTCACCAACGAAGCCAAGAGCAGGAGAGTACTAGCAAGAAAGAAGTCACAGTTGTTTGTAACCTAGTCTCAGCAGTAACATCCCAACACTTTTGCTGTATTTATTCATCAGAACTAAGTCTCTAACCCTCCTACAAAGGTGTGTCTGTGGTTCCCTGCCTTTGGACATGTAAAAATTGGAGACAAAGAAATGTGGACTTGGAGAAGTCTGGGGACAGCTTGCTCCCTGGAGGCTCAAGATCAACCATCCACATAGAAAAAAAAGGCAAGTCTCTAGGTCTAGCCCACAAACGAGGAGATTACAGAAGGGTGTGACAAGCAGGAGGCAGGATCATTGGGAGCCATTTCAGAATCTGCCTAAAAAATCGGTGAACTTTAAGACAGGACAGCAGCAACTATTCTAACCGAAGCACACAGAAAAAGTGGGTGAAAAGAACAGAGACTGTGGAATGATACCAACTGTTCTAACATAGTATATGTAATTGGAGTCTCAGGGATGGGGGAGAAAACTTTACCAGATTTGATTTAAAAATATCAATTTGTTAATCTTGGAAGCCTAGTGAAGGCTAAACAGGATAAATACATAGAAAACCACATCAAGGCACATTGTAATCAAATGGCTGAAAACCAGCGATAAAGAGAAAAATCTGAAAACTGGCCAGAGAAACCAAGATAAGAGTGATTGCTGACTTCTCATCAGAAATAATGCAATCCACAATACAATGGAGTGACATTATGTGTGCTGCTTAATTCCTGCAACAACTCTGTGGGGTATTATATACATCTATCTATATAAAACCCTAATATGCACATCGACCGAACAGCAGAATGACCAGTTGGCAGGGGGCGGGGCCAGTGAACGGGTGGCGCCAGGCCACCAGCCAATGTGGGTGCCAGCAGGGGCCCCCCAATCACCCTGCTAGTCTCCCCACAGATCGGCCCTGATCGCTGGCCAGGCCTAGGGACCCTACCCTATATGTTGGAAACAGTCTCTTAGATTTAAAAATTAAAACCTGGCAAGGCTACTCTAACACTGAAAAAAACAGGATGATGCAGTGATGACATGCATGGACTCTGGCTTGCACATTTTGTGGTCAGCCCTGATTCTGACACTTATAACTGTGTGACAAAACCAATTACTTAACTTCTCTCTGCTTCAGTTTTTCCACCCATAAGATGGGGAAAATGATACTACTGCCCCAGAAGGATCATGTTATGTACTACTTTTTATAATCGGGGCAAAAAAATGTAGCTGCCCATACAACAGCAAGATGCCTTTCACCTGTATGAAAAGTATAGTCACTGGTGCATGCATCGTCCCAGATTGTGAGAGGGATGTCCCCCAAGGGGTCCCAGTTTGCGAGCGAGTTTGGGCTGAGGGACCCCTCCCGCCCATGCACAAATTTCATGCACCGGGCCTCTAGTTTATTATAAAATTCTGGGATTGTTGATTTTATTCTAGCAACAACTCCATAAGGCAGATATTATTCCCATTTTATAAATGAGGAATCAGAGCTCAAAGAAGTTACATACTTACCCAAAGTTACATATAAATGATAGAGCTTTACATTCTTCCTCCCGCCACTGACATGAAGCCAAGGCACTTAAACTGCTTTCTTCTTTTGATGGAAGAGTATCCCTATCTCTGACTCAGAGTCTACAAGGGCTTTTAACAAATTCTCAGCCATGCTTGTTTATCTGGTCTTCTAAATGATATTAAATGCAGAAAATTAGAAGAAGAATGACATAACTTAATATAGACAATGGGAAGTGAAAACTGACTAGAGTTTATCAAAAATGAAACAAAAGAAAAAAGCAGTTCAGGAACTCAGCACGGTAGTATGGCAGCATGCAGCCATTTTGTGGCAACACAGAGTGTTTTGCAACCCTGAGGAAATCATGATATACCATAAGCACTTTTGTTGCAAATGGGAGTAGAAAACTTACCCATGGAAAAGCACTTGTGTAATTGTCGGAGTTACAAGGCGAACTAGCCATTTATTTCATGGAACACCATTTCTATTGAAAGAACAACTGGCAAGTTGTGGTTATTCAAATTTTAGTATTTAGCGGACATTTTTTTGAAAATGAAGGAAGTGATGCCAGTGATGAAACTCAAGCTTTCAGGTGACAATTAGAAGTTTGGGAAACTTGTATACAGCACCGTGAGGCTGGCTTCTCGTTGCTCACTTTTCCGATGAGGTCAGTGGTGATATTAATGAGTGTGATTTTCTCATGTTGTATAGTGAAATGTGCCAACATTTGGACACCTGCATAACTCAGTGGACTAGTATTTCCCAGGCTGCTGCCTGATGTTGCAAAATGATGCAAGCGTAAAAATGCATTCGAAATGCAAGAAAGACCGATGGATTTTAATGCAATACAAGTTTATTAACGTGGTTTTTAGATTTCATATTATAAATAATCTTTAAGAAACTAACATTTATCAAGTTTGGTGTGGCATCAAAGGAATATTTGGAAAGAGGAGTTTAAAATATACCTCCCTTTTCCAAACTTCTCTCTGAGGCTGGCATTTCTTTATATGCTTCAGCCAAAACAGTATATCACAATGCTCAAATGCAGAAGCAGGTAGGATAATCCAGATGTTTTCTGTTAAACCAAATATTAAAGAGATTTCAAAAATCCTATATAATAAAAGGCTAATATGCAAATTGACTGAACGGCGGAATGACTGGTCGCTATGATGCGCACTGATCACCAGGGGGCAGATGCTCAACGCAGGAGCTGTCCCCTGGTGGTCAGTGCACTCCCACAGGGGAAGCACCGCACAGCTAGAAGCTGAGCTCACAGCTGGCGAGCGCAGCGGCGGTCGTGGGAGTCTTTCCCACCTCCGCGGCAGCGCCAAGGATGTCCAACTGACAGCTTAGGCCCCAAGGGCTCCTGGACTGCAAGAGGGTACAAGCTGGGCTGAGGGACCCCACCCCAAGTGCACGAATGTTGTGCACCGGGCCTCTAGTATAAAATAATGTCCCCAGCTGGTTTAGCACAGTGGATAGAGCATCAGCCTGAGGATTGAAGCGTTCTGGGTTCAATTCCGGTCAAGTGTATGTACCTCAGTTGCAGGTTTGATCCTGGTCTTGGTTGGGTGCATGCAGGAGGCAATCAGTCGATGTCTCTCTCTCACATGATGTTTCTCTCAGTCTCTCCCCCTCCCTTCCACTCTCTCTAGAAATCAATGGAAAAAATTACCCTCTGGTAAAGATTAACAAAACAAACCAAAATATATATAATAATGCCACATTCTCATTAAACTTTGGAGAAATATAAGGGTTTTCCCATTAAAAATACATTTTCATGTGAACTTATAATGGTTTATTATCTTTAATTAATAAATATTTTTAAAACTTCTCAGTTTTGGGGAGAGGACAATGGGGGAAAAGGTGGACATATATAATACTTTCAACAATAAAGAATTTTTAAAAAGAGGAATAAAAACTTCTCAGTTTTAAATCATAGGGCTTTAGGCAAAGGTGGGCTGCAGGTTCCGCTGGGAAGGCCCGGTAGGTGAGTGCTGACAGGTTGTGTTCGAAGGAGCCTCCTCTCAAACAGTCATCCCTGCCCCATTTGCAGTGCTCACCTGGGGGCATTTCCCTTAGCAGGAGTGTATAAGCTGCCGTCCCTCGTTGCTTAGCCGTCCCGTTGTGTGATAATAGCCCCTGTAGAATAGCCGTCCCTGAATTGACCAGAGAGCCGTTTTTCCTGCAGACCCTCTTGTTTAAGAAGATAAATTACAGCACAAAAGCTCAGCCGTCTCCCCTTCTGACATTTGTGCAACTAATTAGTTTCTGCTGTTACATTCCATCTTCTGTTTCTCTTTGGAAAAAAACATAAACATAAATACGTTTTTACACACCCAGACTCCCATTCAGTTTTCAGAAGCAGATGCGGGTCCAGCGTCTGCCCTGAGCGTGTGACCAGGGCCCCGGCCCCGCATTTGGAACCCCATTGTGTTGCACTCACTCCTGTGGCACCACGTGTCTGCTCAGAGAAGGCCCAATTAAAACAGAATCTCTAAAATTATGATTTTATCTTCAAATGTCAGTTTCTTCCCAGTTGTAAGAATGATCGCCACCACGCACTGAGTCCCTGCTGTGTCCAAGCGCTGTGTGCGATGCCTGACCATGCTGCCGCCGCCTCTGCCACCAGCCTGGCTCCTGGGGACCAGCGCCCAGGGGACCCGCCAAGCGGGGGTTTCATCCTGACTGACTCCAGGGCTCACGCTTCCCCTCAGCAGCTGCCCCCTGGTGGTCAGTGCGCTTCCACAGGAGGAGCACCTCTCAGCCAGAAGCTGGGCTGATGGCTAGCGGGCGATGTGGCGGTGGTGGGAGCCACTCCCACCTCCGTGGCAGCGCTAAGGACCCCTCAGGGGACGTCTGCCTGCCAGCTTAGGCCCACTCCCCACAGGGAGCAGACTTCAGGCATCCCCCGAGGGGTCCCAGACTGCAAAAGGGCACAGGCCAGGCTGAGGGGACCCCCCCCCCCCCCAGTGTACGAATGTTGTGCACCAGGCCTCTAGTTCTATTATAAAAGTCTCCCCAAGTCCTGCCAATGTTCCCTTCTCATAGCTCTCAAGTCAGTTCCTTTCTCAGCATCCTTTCTGACCCTGTTCAGCTCAAAACCGAATCCACACCTACCTGGTGGCCGTGGCACTGTCCCCCCTGTCTCCGGGTCCTGGGGAGCGAGGGTGAACATCCAGAAGCACAATCTGACCATTTACTTCATTGCCCAGCTTACAACCAACCTCCTAGTGGCTTCCTCGGCTGGTGAATCTGGCACCCCAGCCCTTTGTAGCTGCCCTGAGTCACCTGGCTGTCCGCTATACACGATCCTGTCTGCCGCCTCCTGCCCCCGTACATTCGTCCACACTCCTCCCTTACCCTTTTCCACCCCCACCTTTACCCAGCTGACCCCCACCGGGCCAGCTGCCTCCACCCAGTGTCTCCACAGCAGACCCTTGCACTAGTGCCAGCCGTGGGCAAACTACGGCCCGCGGGCCGGATCCGGCCTGTTCGGCTGTTCTATCCGGCCCGCGGAGCCGAAAGAGCGGAGGGTTCTCTTGCTCTCCCCTCCGCTCCTTTACTTTGAATTTATATTAGTTCACACAAACACTCCATCCATGCTTTTGTTCCGGCCCTCCGGTCCAGTTTAAGAACCCATTGTGGCCCTCGAGTCAAAAAGTTTGCCCACCCCTGAACTAGCCCATGTCCCTGGCAGGGCCTGAAACCCAGTCAAACTGCCCTTCTGGCCCCAAGCAAAACCGGGATCCCCGGAGCGAGTCGACCGTGTGTGACAAAACATGGCTGTGATGTTAACCTGAGCCTATGCACAGAGCTGTCCCTCGAAATGCCCCCCATGGAGCAAGGGGCAGCTCTCTGCTCGGCTGTCCCACCACACCTTCACCCAGTCGCTAACCCAGTGGCCTGTGATGGTCACAGTGGGGCTGCTTTGTTGAAATTCAAACACAGGCACTGCAGGTGACTTCTCCGTTCTCACAGGGACATGAATGCTTTCACTGGGAAGGCAGATGCTAGTAAGTCAGAGGCTTCGGAGAGCTGGGCGGGGGGGGGACTCATCGTTCCTGTCCACCTCACTTTCCCTAGGGGCTCCGGAGTGAGCCCTGGGCACGGGCAAGGGCACACACAAGAACAGAAGATGGTATGTTGGTGCTCACGGGGCAGGCTTTCAGGAGGCCTGATTTAGGATGATTTCTTTTTGCTTTTTCATGGGACTGTCAGGCAGGCGAACCTCGGGCCTCCCCTCTGAGCTCACATGGAGACAGCGTCGGGGCTCCCTTCCATCCAGAGGCTCCCAGGCCCGTGCAGACTGCTCACCACATGTGCCGTGTGTAGATTTAGCTCTGACCAGAGCCGCGGTGGGTTTGTAGCGGTGTCTCAGTCATTCAGGTGAAACCTGCTCTGGCAGCTTGAGGTTTGGCTTTGTCAGTGACGAGTGGGAGCAGGTGGTGTAGACAGCCCGTGAGATCGCTTATCAGAGTGGTCAGTGAACCCCGAAGCTTCGGGTCTGCCGGCCTCCCTGAGACCTGCTGGTCCTTTGTAGCCCCAGGCCCTGGAGTCTGTGTCTGCCATGGCCAGGTGTCAGCAGCAAGGCCTCCTAGAGGGGTGTCTGTTTGTCCTTCACAGCCTGTGACCTTCATAGACGGTTCTGCTTGCTCACAGCATGGCCAGCAGAGGCGGCCGCGTTCTGCCTCGGCGATATCACCAAGACCCTTGTCCAAGGTGGGCCTGTGACGATCCAGGAGCACCCATGCACGCGTGCAGCTACATCCACATGAGGTTCACTTTCTTACCAGAAACAGGAACTTCGTGTTAACAGAATGATTAGCTTCCGGCTAAGAATTCTGACAATTTAGTGCCACCATTTAGAATCAGGCTAAATTTGTCAAATGACTGAAAGTGAGGTTTTTCAGAAATTATTAGCTGATTTTTTCCATATAGAATTTATAGTCGCAATTAGTATATCATGATGTTTCCAGGATAAAATACCAGCAGCTCAACTTTTCTGGCCACATATGTACAACATATATCAGTTTATTTTTGGAGATCTGAAGAATTACCTACTGTAAATAAAGTCCTCAAGAAAATTTCTCCGGGAAAGAGGTGAACTTACGGTAATATGGGTGATATATTATTAATTAATAACTATGACCAGCGCTGTTTCAATTAAAAGGACAACGGATGAGAAGGCCTAATAGAAGGATATGCTGAATTCGAGTTCTATCAGCACGGAGTCTGCAGCAGACTGGGCAAGGCTGCTTCTGAGGCCTCTATGTCAGATGTTTCAAACTAGCCTAAGGGGAAACGGGACTTTCTCCTTAAGAAAGAGGGGCCACAGGGGGTTCCCAGAACCCAAGGACTGCGTGTGCTGATGGAGCAGGGGCAGCTTCCCATTGGACTGAGACAGGCTGGCATCTATGTCTCAGTTTAGAGGAGGTCATTTGATTGGCACGTGTGCCCCAGGTACAGGCACGGGGAGGGCAGGCAGGGCTGCAGGTGACAGTATGTACGGTGTGGGAGTCACTGGGAAGTGTGCCTGGAAGTGTAGCTATGGAACCTTGCTCACGGAGGTACCAGCTGAACCAAGTCCCCCGGGATGGCAGGCTTTCCCCAGATGGGTCACTGAGAGATCCCAGGCCTGGGCAGGTGGGGTGTGCAGTGGGCTGGCCTGTGGCATGTGCGGGCAGTGGCGTGAGAGGAGGCTAAAGCAGGAGGCAGTCTCAGAAATGGCATGGTTATTCTGAAGGTGATGGGGAAGGGGTGTGAGAACTTGGATCTGGGGCAGTTGAGAGGTTCGGACCCCTGAGGTCGGTCTGCTGTGGGAAGTGCTAGCTGTCCTTGGCCGTGTCTAGAGCAACCCTCCCCCTGCCCACTGCCCACCCCCGCACCCCCAGGCCACCCATCCTTCCAGGGAGAAATGGCTGAGGCCGTGGGAGCAGCCTCCTTGCAGGGTCACAAGCCCGCGGCTCCCCTCACAGCAGGAGCCAGGGCCATGGAGAAGGCTCATAATGCCATTACTGTCGGGCTTGCTCCTTCCTGTTGCTCATTCATTTTACTTCAAGCACAGTTATTTTTAGAGCAATAATTGGGAGGTAATTGGCCTTCTACCTCAAAAATACCACCTTTTCCATGAAATTATTGTGTGGAAGAGGTTCTTAACGCCTTCCTAATGTGATGTTGCCCTGAACACACTCCAGAGTAAGAAGGGGCCTCACTAGCCATTTGACCTGATAGTTTTATTTTTTTTACTGTCCATTTCTCCCCGGCCTGTAATGAGAAAAATGAATTACTGTGAAGACCAGTTGCCACACAGCCTCCACTTGCTCTCACTTGATCTGGAATGACGGGAGAATCAGGGGGGTCTGCCCTGTAGGTAACCCCTCAGCACTGTTTTTTCTCTCTCCAGGTCACGCAATATTTAAACTCACGTATCTAAGCAATCATGACTATAAACACCTCTACTTCGAATCTGACGCTGCTACCGTCAATGAAATCATGCTCAAGGTGAGTGTCCTCGGCCCCGGCACTAGGTGTGCAGGGCTGGCTTCTGCTGGGTGGCTCTCAGGCCTGGCAGCATCTCCTTCACCCCCTCAGTCCACACACACACGCACACGTGCACACACACACGTGCGCACACACACGCACACACAGGACAAGGCTCTCAGGCCCAGTTTTACGGAGGAGGAACCCTGCCTGTGAGGACTGCACCCAGGGCCGCACCACAGTTCAGCTGCCCTCCGCCCACTTAGCCAAAGCAGGACGCCCATCGGCTTCCTCCTAGCCCCCAAGAAATCCTGATTCCTCGTGTACTTATTTATCCTCCTTAGGCACCATTTCTTTCCTTCCATCCACTGCCAGAAGCCCCTGGAGGCTCCTGGAGCAGACTCTGAGGAAACTGTCATTATTTGAAGACACCTTACTGTACCCACGGTAATCTTAGCAACCTGTTCAAAACACACCTAACTCGATGTAGAGTTGTATGTCACCGCCGCTCAACAATGCTCGCTGAGCACCTTCGCGAGCCGGGCCGGTGCTTGAGATGCTGCGGGGCCAACCCAGCCCCTGCCCTCAGAGCTCTTCCTCCATCAGAGGACACGGACATTACACATAAAACCTATCAGCAGCCTGTGAGGGGCAGAGGGGCGGGCCCCGCACAGCGTGGCTGGGAGGCTGCACCAGGCCTGTGCTGGAGCAGAGGAAGGTTGGAGGGGCAGGCCACACAGAACCTCCCAAAGCGGGCCGGACTCGGAAAGGCTGCCCCGGGTCTTACTGGCCCAGGAGCCGGGGGAGGGCCTGAGGTGAGCGTTTCTAAGATGCTCCCAGGTGCTGCAGGCCGCTGCCCTGGGCACCACTCCAGGAGCCCCGGACTGTGGTTCTCAGACTTCCAAACAGAATCCTTTCCTCCACCTGATTCAGGTGTAGTGGTCAGATAGAAGAAAAAGGGTTGCTTTGGCAGAGCAGGTCATAAAGCCAGAGCGGCTCTAAGTTGTGAGATGCATTGCCTCTGGGTTCCTCAGTTTCCCTGCCTGTTAAGTGGGGTCATGGCAGCTGCACTGACCCACACCACACAGGCCTGTGAGAACACAAATCCAATGAGATGCGATAAGCCCGCTTAGATGGTGACTCATTCTCTTCCTGAGAGTGGAATCATCAAGGAATAATAATCGAAAGCAGCAAAGATCCACCAGGGGCCTGCGCAGTGCGGGGCCGGGCTAAGCACTGACATACCGTCTCATTGATTCTTCACAACCCCGTGGGCAGCGATGTCTAAGGGTTCCCACTGCCTAGGTGAAACGAGGCTCAGGAGAAAGTCACCTTAGCCAGGGCCATGCTGGCAGAGCCAGAACTTGGCCCCAGGTTCCAGACCTTGTGCTCCTAAACCCCCAGAGTGTGCAGACTTAGGGAGCTGAATGGAATTGTTTTACAGAAAGATGCTGAGGCAAAGTCCTCATGGCTACAAGATTTCCACAAGTAGTAGATGAGGATTAAAAAGATGCTGGGGGGACAGTCAGGAGCGGAGACAGAGTCGCACTGTCAGTTGGCGGGGGGGCCAGCAGGTTCATGGACCACCTGGATCACAGCTCCCCCTCACCCCACCCCGGGCCCCGGCCACGGGGACAGCGCCTGCCAGATGCTTAAAACCAGCGAGCTAAGAGTTACTTCCGTATCGTCACCACGCAGCACAGGGAACTTGTGCGGAGTATTCAGGGCCTAGGTAAAGAAATATTCCATTACCCTGTCAGGGCTGGGCTTTTTTTATAGCCAGCATTAAAATATTCAAGACTTGAGAAGGATTCTAGTAAAATTATAATCCTGTGTTTGACATCAAATAATTTTCACAACAGCAGATTGATGACAGAAACACAGGTTTATGACTTCAGTATGAGACCGTGGAAGAGCAAGTGCAGAGAAATCATCTCGCAGGACCAAACGCTCCCCGAAGCAGATGCTTTCCTGCAGAATCCCCGAGGCCCATCGCCGCCCCTAAAATGTCTGCTTTCATATCAGTTGTTCGTAGAAATACTGCCTCCTGCACGAGACTCTGGGAGAATCACGTGTGCGCAGGCCTGGTTAGTTAGAGAGCTGAGGGCCACGGCCTGCCGGAAGATGACGTTTCACTCCTCCTGTCTCTGACTCCTAGAGCCATTTGAATACCTTGTGGCCGTTCCCACGGTGTCTGCGTGAGCTTCGCACCAGCACCCAGTGACTGCGGCCCCTGCCCTGTCCGGTTTTGGCAGAAATGTTTCCATCAGAGGCTCTTCAGGGCTCGGTCTTAGGCACGAGGAATCCTCGTGGTGGCTCTAGAATTCAAGTATTTTGCATAAAATGAGCACTTTCGACTGAAACTGAACGAGGAAACAAGGGCCAGAGGCTGATGTCAAAGAAACTATGACGAGCAGGCAACTCTCCATCGGTTATTTTTTTCTCATTGTGTTTTTCCCTGTGCAGAAACATTAATATCTCCCATTACTGAGCAGAACTGCATTATCTCATTCCGTCTTCACGACCGGCCTGCAGTGTGGACGCTCTTTACCCCCATTTTATAGATGAGGAGATAGAGGCCCAGGACCACCGAGCGCAGAGGGCGGGGCGTCAGCTGGACGCAGGCTGAGGCGCTCCTGAGCCACGCCTTCCCGGCCGGGACACAATTGAGCTAAGCCACGTGTGGTCCCTGGTTCTGCAGGCTTGCAGATGAATCTCGGAGGAATCATTGGTCTCTTCAAATCGGGTTCTTCTCATGATCGAGTGATGGAGGCTGTGGCTTTATTGGCCATGAAAACTCCCTATATTTTTATGCCTCGAGCTGTAAAATGCATTGAAAGTGAAGCACTCCATAGTGCATAAAATTGTGCAAGTTTTAAGCCACAGCATATTAACCAGCTAATGGCAGACCAAAGGGCGTTTTTATCTTTTGATTATTGCATTAATCTTCCATTAAAATTATCTATGTGATTATCACAAAGCACTGAAGATAACAAATTTAGGAAATAGTTGGCTACTTAAGGATCATCTTGAAATGCTTTTGTCAAGTTGTATGTGCCGAAAACACTGGCTTGGCTGAGTGTGCAAACGATATAATGCAAAGATTGCTCTCATTAAGAATGATAAAACCTTATTTCCACACGCTGTCTGGAGTGTCCCGATCGTCAGCCGGCCCTGCGGCCTCATGATTTATTGCTCTCAGCTGGTAACTTGGCGAGGCAGTGGGCCAAGCGTGTCAGGCCTTCTGTACGCACACACCAGCCTTTAATGCCTGCTGCTGGCGACTATCAGAGCAGAAAGTTTGGAGGGAACAGTGTCGGAGCCTCGGCCCCCTGTGAGGAGTGCCGTCCCTCGCTGCCTCCCCCGCTCTGGGAGGAGGGCACGTGGACCTCAGAGGAGAATCAATAGAGGTGGTGGCTGGCCTCTGTACCCCAAAGTATTCAGGTTTCTAGTCATAACTTACATATTTGAGAGTGAAGAGAAATGGTGTTTGCTCACAAAAAGCTCCAGCCAGAGGAGCTGGGGGCAGTGGGAGGAGTGGTGTCAGGGTGTGAGGGGGTGGGGGTGCCTCTGAAGAGGTGGGGCCTGGAGAACCGGAAGGTGTGTCAGTCAAGGGCCCGACACTCACCCCACCCGGATCCTGGCCCAGACGCTAGCTCTGTGACCTTGAGGAAGTGTCATTACTGTTTGTGCTCTGTGACCTTGAGGAAGTGTCATTACTGTTCGTGCTCTGTGACCTTGAGGAAGTGTCATTACTGTTCCGTGCCTCGGCTTTCTCATCTGCACGTTTTGGGGGTGATAATGGCGTCCCACTCATAAGGCTTTTTAATCCTTGGAAAGCACTCCAGCCCCGCTGCTGCCCGGTCAGGGGCTGGTCCTCGCCGCTGGGAACAGGTCTGCTCACGGCACCCCTGCCCTTCCAGGCTCCTCCCACCTCACCTTGACCGCCACTGAGCTTCTGCAGTTCCAGGGACACCCCTCACTGTGTGCCTCTGCTGTGCCTCATGCCCGTGGTTCTCCCCCGGCCCTTGTAAGCCCCACACTCCTAGTTCTCTCTCCAACCCTCGCTCCTCCATCCCCCCTGCAGGCCTTCCTGCCATCCTCCTCAGCAGCTACCCCTTCCCTTGTGCTCCGCTCTATCTGTTGTCACTCTGTCATGCTAGTGGACACTCTAGGCCAGGGGTCCTCAAACTTTTTAAACAGGGGCCCAGTTCACTGTCCCTCAGACGGTTGGAGGGCTGGACTGTAGTTTAAAAACTATGAACAAATTCCTATGCGCACTGCGGGCCCGGGACGAGTCGGCTGCTAAGCAGGACAGGCAGCGGCACCCGGCGGGCCGGATCAATGTCCTCGGCGGGCCGCATGTGGCCCCCGGGCCGTAGTTTGAGGACCCCTGCCTAGGCTGTGGGCTTCTCAGCATATAGACCTTGAACCAAGCATGGGGCCAGGCTCAGGCGTGGCAGATGCTGGCAACCGTCAGCCCCCCAGCATGTGGCGGGTCCGTGTGTGGGGATACAAAAGGACCCCGAGAGCAGCAGCGTGCGGAGGCCGAGCCCCTCGTCCGAGCCGTAACCGGGAAGGCGGCCGGCTGGGCACTGCACCATGGCGTCCTCGGCCCCTCTCCAGCTTTGCCCTGCCCTCTGCGTGGTCCTGGTCAGTGCCACGCTCTTCCCCGAGCCTCGCTTTCCTTTTCTCAGATGAGCCCTGGCTTCGGGGAGCTTGTGAGTGTGAAATGAAGCACCATCGTGGGGAGCTCTGCACCTGCCGGGGGGCGGGGGGGGGGTGGGCGCTGAATGGAGAGCCTTGATTTGGTTTGGTTTTCATTCCTACGACATTCTCGTCCTTCAGACGAGGCAAGTGGGGCTCAGGGAAGTTATGTGCTACCCCGGGGTGCACAGCCTTCTGGGAGGCAGCACGTGTGAGCACGCGGGCTCTGCCGTCGGAAAAGCACCCCCACTGCCTGGCGGGCAGGCCGGGCCAGCACTGTCCTCCAAGCCTCTGTCTCCCATCCTAATGCAGCCTCGGCCCAGCCTGCTGGGCTGCTGCGACCCTGGGCCCCAAGCCCAGGAGGCCCCTGAGGGTGCTCACACATTTCATAGTCCTATACGTGCCGTCTTTTGTCGCCCTGGGCGAGCGGGTGGCTGCTGGCGCGTGACCGCGTGTGTCCTCTTGCTTCCAGGTCAACTACATCCTGGAGTCACGAGCAAGCACCGCCCGGGCTGACTATTTTGCTCAAAAACAAAGAAAACTGAACCGACGCACCAGCTTCAGCTTCCAGAAGGAGAAGAAGTCAGGGCAGCAGTGACACTGGCCTCCAGCCTGTCTGCTCCGGAGCTCAGAGCCGCCTCTGGGGCCAGCTGGCCAGCGCCCACCCCGGCCTGCCGTCCTCAGGGCAGGGCTGCGGGCTCCGGGGAAGGGCGGCACCCTTAGGACGGGGCTGGGGACATTTCCACGGGCCGCAGCCCCCGCAGCAGCGGCTTTAAGTAGCAGTGCTCAGGCCGGCGACCGAGAGGAGCCCCCGCCCCGCCCCGCCCCGCCCCGCCCGCCGAGATGTACATAGCCACGCCCGCACAGTTCCTTACAACTTGATCAAATTTCTTGAAGAACAAAAATGTACATTTCTTTTTCCTTTTAATAAACAGGTGTCCTCTTTATCACGGTTGGCATGACGGACCATTCTTTGGGGCAGAGGATTGATTATGTTATTCGCTTTAAAATCTGTTCCCATATTGAACAGGCAGATTGGAAAAGCTGTGGCTCGATTTCTCAGAAGAAATGTTTAGGGCTCAGTCAATAGTTTTAACTCTGCCATTTGTTTAAATGAGTGCAGTGCTTTGAGGAGTCTTACTGAGGTGAGGAAGGGGACCTAGTGGTGTGTGTCCGAGGCGGTGCCATTTCCCCTCACAGCCTCTCCCAGCTCGTCCCAGCACCTCCGACCTCAGGGGGAGCTGCGGGGGGCGTGCTGGTCTTCAGGTTATGCTCGGCTCCCACCAGAAGTGGTCTCCATCCTTAAGTAGCAAGTGTCCATTGCAACGAGCGATTAGGCCCACGTGTGGGTTTTTCCTGGGCGCTGCTCCGCTCTGCCACCTGGGAGGCCTCGGTTCCCTTCCTCCCGTCCTCACAGAGCCACCCTGGGGGCCGCTGCTCTCACTACATTGGGGCGCAGTGAGCCTGCTCCGGGGCGGGAAGCACGGACGCCTGGCCACACAGCTGCCTCTGCGGTCTTCACAGCCTCCGGGCCCTCCCAGGCGACGTCCTCCCACACCGGCCCCGGCTCAGGGACCAGGAGTTGTATGGAGGACCTGCATTTCAAACTGTTTTCCGAATTGTCCGGGAAGAGATGTGACGAAGACAGCATTCAAAGTCGAGTGCGTTTCTTTGCACACGGGTCATTTTAATGAATTCCTCTTTCCTCCTGAGTTTTGTTCAGCCAACAGAAGCAGCCTTTTCTAACGTCTTCCACCCTCCCCCCCCGAAACAAAAGACATATTATTTGTAGCTTGCTATCTGTATTTGAATTTTCAGCAATTTTATATTTCGATATCTTTGAAAAACGTAAATGACTAATTTGGTCATTAAGCCCTGTGACATATTCAATATTAAAATAAAAGTCCTATACATGCCGTCTTTTGCGTATTGCTTTGAATCCTTGAAGTCCGAGTATGTCATCCTGAGACGGTGACCACGGTGATCACCTGGTGCCGGTGGATGTGGAACTGAGCGTCTGGGAAACGCACCGGGGCCTCCTTCACATTGATCGAGACAGGATGGCCCTCTGCACTCGGGGGACATTGAAATCATCGCCTCCTTCCGTTACAAAATCAACACCCTCGTAAGGTGCGTTACAGCACACACACAGTTCACATGAGACGTGTCCACGGAAGGGACCATTTAAGGGGAACACTGTAACCACCACCCAGGTCAGCCAGATATCAGGACTGTTTACACTCCGCTCCCTGTGGGCACCCAAGGGTGGGGAGGGGCCGTGTGTGCAGGCTCTGTGGCTGCACACAGTCCCAGCTCCTCTGCTCACCAGCCTCGTGACCTCTAGGTAATAGTTAACTTCTCTGCGCCTCAGTGTCCAGGTCTGTAAAATGGGATGAAAATGCCCACTTCTCCCAGCTGGAATCAAAACTGAATGAGACAGCACGTGCTCAGTGCCTGGGCAGCAGGACGTGACATCTGTCACCTCACTTAGTCCAGTTGCCTAACAGCATCTCCATGGTGCTCCCCAGTAGTACCCTCTCCCTAGGAGGCCCCGCTGTGCCAAGCTGACCCCTCGAATTTCAGAGCCGAAGAGGCTGCCCATGGCAGCTGCCAAGACCAGCTTCCTCAGTGCCCAGGAAGGAGGGCACAGGAGCCAGGCCATGGTCCTCTGCCTCAGGAGAGCTGGGCACCATCAGGCTACACCCAGTCCAGTCCCACCCTCGGGCACTCTGCCCCACCCTTTCTCACCAACTGATGTAAAACGGCTCATCCAGCACCCTCTTAAAAAGCAGGTCCTGGAGCCGGGCAGATGGTGCTCAAAGTCCAGCTCTGTCTCCTGGTTGGTGTGTCCTTGGATGAGCTACTTTACTTCTTTGAACCTCAGTTTCCTCTTCTGTAAAATGGGGACAATAATACTTCAAAGGGGCATTGTGAGGATTGTATGAGTTTGCTAGTCAGGATGGGCCAGGCTCTGCTGTGGCAACAAACAGCCCCAAGGCCTCAGTGGCTTAACATTTCTCTTCACAGTCAGCCATGGATCCAGCCATCCTCAGGTTTCCATAAAGGTTGGGGTGCAGACAGGGGGCAGGGGCCCCTGGAGAAAGAGCAGCAAAAATGACATACTGTGGTTCAAAAGTGACACCTGTCACTTCCCCTCATGTTTCATTGGCCAGAATTAGTCACATGGTGACACCTGCTTCAAGGGGACAGCAGGGTGTAACTCGCTAGTCCTGCATCAGTGCCTGCCCCTGCCTCTCAAGTCCTCAAGTAATGCTAGTTACTATTTTACTAACCATTTTCTCAGTCCATCCTCTTGTCCACCTAATCCCCATTTTACAGATGAGCAAACTGAGGCAAAGAGAAGCAAAGCCCCTCGGCTAAAGCCATGCAGTTGGGAAGTGGCGAAGTCAGCTCTCCCACCTCCCACACAAGCTGTCCCGGTGGCCCAAACACCCTAGATCCTGAAGGCCCCACCGAGGCACCGCTGGGAGGACCCTGTATTCGGGAAGCAGCCAAGGAGAGGGAAGGGTTAAGCCTGCCAAGTTGTATACCCACCGAACACCTCTGCTTAAGTGGAAGTCCCCGTAGGGTGGTGTTTGCTGCGAACGCCCTGAGAGTGATTTGTGAAGTCTCGAAGCCCCGTAATCTCGTCAGTGTAATGGGATTATATTTCAAATCACCGCGGCCTGTTCATTACCCATTTAAACTCCTGTGACAGAGGAAAACTTACATAAAACGCACGGCAGCCCTCACCGACTTCCCACTCGCCTCCCTGATTAGACAAACAGATGCTGAGGTCTGGAATGAAAAAATAATGTGCCCATTTATTCATTTTTCTGACAAGTCACAATAGATTTTTAACTGCCAATGAGTGACCTCCCAGAGGTGCCTGCCAGGCAGCAAACGGTCATTTCCGCCAGCTTGGCCCCCCTGCCCTGGCGGGGGTCCCTCCTGGGACCAGAGCTGCTGCATTCTGAGCCACTCCACGTCACCCCCGAGGCTGCCTGTGAGGCTCTTCGCTGTCGGCGTGCAGAGGGCTGGGGGCCTCCTCGTGGCCACGGGGACACAGCCATGGCCTGACGTCACCCAGCCCTGGGTAGGAGCCCCAGCCCTGCCCTCGTCTAGCCGGATGATTGAGGACACCTTTAATCTCTAAGAGCCTCGGTTTTCCCATCTGTAAAGTGGGGCTGGTAGGAGAGCTCATCTCCATGGTGTGGGTTCAGGGGCACAGCTGGGGCTGGCGCTGTGCTTAGCGCCCACCCCGGGTCCCCTGGACGTCTGGGACAGGAAAGAACAGGCCACCAAGTGCCAGGCCCATCCTCCACCCTGACCTCTGGCCATTGGGCTTTGGAGATGGGCTGGGTCACGGTCACAGAGCTGGCAGGTGGAGGAGGCGCTCTGGCTCCCTGCTCTGGTGCTGCCTGGAGCAGAGGTAAGCTGGAGGACGGGCAGCTGGCTTAGGGCCCCTGGGTTCTGGCCTGAGGGTCCCCCCTTCTAGTTCTTTTGCTCCTGAAGAGTCGGGACCCCTGAGCTGAGCCAGACAGCCCCCATCTAGAGGGTCCCTATGGCAGGAAGCGGAAAGGGCCAAGCCTCCCCCTCATCGGTCCCTCAGTCGCCACGATCCCCAAACCACCTCCTGTCGGGTCACATGTGCCCACTCCCCACCCTCCATCCTCCTGTAGCAGATCCCTGGCCCTGGAGACCGGGAGGGAGGGCACCAGGGTAAGGATAACGGGTCCCCTGAGGCCTGGGGTTCCGGCCCTGGAGCCAGCACACACCTCATGCTGTGGAAGTCACACCAGTCCCACCTCCAAGCACCCTCTTCACGCCCTCCCGTGCCCCTTCCAGGAAAGGACTCAGCCACAGACTTTTGAGAGGCAAACCCACCACTGGGGGCCGGGGGCCAGGTCTGTTATATTTGGGTGCCCAGCCCCCGGCCCAGGGCCTGGCATGGGGGTGGTGGCAGAGAGCGCTTGCTACCTAAACTCGGCCCTTCACCCCACAAGGGTCTGGCATACCCTCTGGGAGGGTCTGTTCTAGGTGCTCAGGCGGCCGTGAGCGGGAACCCAAGGAATGGTGTCCTGCAGGCCCCTCACCTGGCTGGGAAGGGGCTGGGACTGAGGGCCTGGGAGAGATGAGGGCCAGAGCTCCAGGGCAAGGGGGGCAGCCAGGGCTGGGACCCAGGATGCTGGGGGAACCAGGTCGGGGGGCAGCCAGGGCTGGGACCCAGGATGCTGGAGGAACCAGGTCGGGGGGCAGCCAGGTGGTGAAGGTTCAAAGAGTCTCAAGACTGAGCTGAGAATCTGCAGAAGGAATGAAAATCTGCCTCCCTGCTGTGTGACCTTGGACCCATGACTCAACCTCTCTGAGCCATTTTCTCATCTGTTCACTGGGACAAAAATCCCACCTTGTTCACGGAATCGCATGAGGAGTAAATCAGATGAAGTCATAGGCCGCGCACAGTAGGGGGTCAGTAACAGGTACCATGGAGACAAGGATGCCCGGTCACACCCTCCCTGGGAACACACAGGCCAAGGCCTCTCCCTGCTGGCAGGACCTCAGGGCTCCTGGGCTCTGGCCTGAGGATCAGAACTCTCAGGGGGCCGCCCTAGCACCCCCAGGGGAGCCCAGGATCCAGCTGGGGGCCTGCGCCCTCCCTCCGGGGCCCCACCATCAGCTTTGTCTCACAGGTGCACGCCTGCCTCAGCCCCGTAGCCCCAGGCAGGGTTCAGAACATCTTTATGCATTAACTCTGTGAATACATAAGAAATACTGTGAAGCTAATTCTTTCTAAAATGATAAAATTTGTCTATATTATAGCATTCCAGCCCCCAGCTTCCTGAAAGCTAAAAATATTTTAATGTCATATTTCCATGTAAATTTTACTTTAGAATTTAATACCCTTTTAACATACATTAAATTTCTAGCGTTCTTCAAGCCCTTGACTCTTTTAAGGGCTTAGCTGATAGGCGTTGGAGAAAAGCGCTGGAGGAGGCTGTAAATTAGTAGAGAAAGTTCTAGAATCAAGGTTACCCCCAAACCTTTGTGCCCACCTCATCTTGGGAGTTGCTCCTCTGAGCTGGGGAATGTCTGGGCCAAACCCTGGAATCGTGGGAGGTGTCAGAAGTCTCCGTTTCCTACAGGGAGGAGTCGCTGTGGTTGGTGGCTTTATTGGGGTACCAGGGGAATCAGCACAGCAGCGGCCCAGATTGGGGGGAGCCGGGGCGGCCTGGGGGCTCAGAGCCTGGGCACTGCGGCCAGGTCAGCGTTCATGAGCAGGTTATCGGCTCCACAGAGGAGGGGCGGTGACGAGTGGGTGCAGAGCGTATCGCTGCGGCTGATCTGCACGCAGCTCCAGTTCCCAGCGTGAGGCCTCAGTCACCCAGTGATGCAAGGACTTCGCAAAGCCCCACGACTGGCCCATGGGCTGCCGCCTCCCCTTAGTCCTCGCCCTGGGGCTCCGCCAAAGGCAGCCAGGGGAAGGCCCTGCACATGGCGAGGAGGGGGTTCACGGCAGCCTTTGGAGGGAGGTGGGGGGAGGTTCACAAGGCTGAGCTCTGGGGCCTGCAGGGCCACCAGCCTTGAACTCTGGGCTCTGGGCGGCACCGACCTGGGCCCACACACCTGCCATGAGTCACCATGCCAGGGTCCTTGAATGAACCCCCAATTTCTCTGAGGGCCCGTCTGTGAAATGGGGGCATAAATAAGCCTATCTTGTGGGGCTGCTGGGAGGACCGGCGAGGTAGTGCAGGGGAGGGACCCCGCGTAGGAGTTGTGAACGCGAGATATGTAGCAAAGAGCTCGCTCGCTCCACCGTCTGTCCAAGCAATCATTAACCAGGCAAGAAACTTACAATGTGGAGACGTGAAATTCAGTGAGATGGACAGCTCTGCCTTCTCATCACTTTGGGGGATGATATGATGGACAGAGAAGAGCCACAGTTCGGGCTCCGACCTGCGTCTGTGACCAAAGCGGCAGGTTTAACGTAGGTTTACAAAGCGCTTGTCTCCATCCTGGCGAGAGGAAGGCCTGGTGGGAGGGAGCTGCTGCCGGTGAGGGATGCTGAGGGAACCCAGGAACCAGGCAGGGCCCCCGCTCCAGCCTGCCCAGAAGAAGCCCCAGAAATCCCACCCAGATGGCCACCGAGAAGATGAGAAGAGTTTCCCGATGGGGAGTGCGTTCCCTGCCTCTGGAGGAATGTAAGCACTCAGCAGTCATTCAACAAGTGTCCGCTAATGCCAACCCTGTGCCGTGCCCGGCCGGGCCCTGACGGCGCAGAAATTACCCGACAAAGAGCCTCTTTTGGGAACTCGTGGTCCATGGGGCCGAGACCCATTCTCTGGGGCTCAGGTGACCAGATGTCTGAGACAGGAGCTGCTGTGCCTGGGGACCGTAAGCAGACACATCCTCCTCCCACAGGCCTGCGTGCAGCTGGGGGCGGAGAACTCTCCTGGGTAAAGGCCCGGCCTGGCTCCGATGGATCTTATTAGAGGATGACAAGCTGGTGGGTACCGGGGGAGCACAGATTCCGAGGCAAGGAACCCAAGAGGAATTCTCCAAGCGGGAGGAAGGAGGGTGCCAGCCAAGTGCAACCCCATCCATGGGAGATGTGTGAGCAGGAGAGGGCTCCTCAGCCTCCCTCTGGGCTCGGGAGCCTCGCTGCAGGGCCTGTGGCTATGGTTCCACAGGGGCTGAGAGCTCAGCTGCGCAAAGATCCTGCCGAACGGTTGTCTCCATCATTACCCAGCAATCCTCCCTGACTGGAAAGAGGCTCCTGGTGGCGACTCCCGGGTGGTTGGTTTTTCCTACCCGTGTTGGGAAAGGAGGGAGTTTGGGGGAGGGACTTACCTTGTCCCTCCTAGGATGCTGTGAGGGGCCCTCGGGGACGGACGCTCACGGAGCAGGTCCCACCACATGCCTCCCAACAACGAGACCAGCCTTGTCCCTGCAGTGTCACTGGAGGACAGGAGCTCAGCGGCCGCCCTGCAGCACCTTGGCCACCCGCAGCCCCCCTGTCCCATTTCGGGGCTCATCCTCTCCTCCTGAGAAGAGCATCCCCCCACGTAAGCAAGCGGGACATGGATAAGTCTTCAAGCCTCAGGAGGGACTTCTCCCCCAAACCATATACACATCCCAGGCCAGGTCTCTGATTGGCCTGGCAGGGGTCACATGTCCATCCCTGGGCCAATCCCTGTGGCCCGGGTTGGACTAGTGTGATTGGCAGCCCCGCCAGGGCCACAGGGGAAGGGGCAGGGGCCTTGGTTACCAGGGCAGAAAGGGGGCAGCGGACGGGTCAAGTCAGTGGACCTCCTCAGCAGTTATCCGGTGCCAACCACTGTGCCAAGTACCCTTTCTTCTTAAATCACCAAGAAGCAGGGCCGGTGGCCTCTTTCCACAATAACAAGGCTTAAGGTGAAGGAGCTTCGCCCAGTGAGGAAGGGGTATTTGTGGGACGCAGACCTGCTTCTGACTCCAGCCCCAAATGTCTGCGGCACCAAGGAGGGGAAAGCCTCGCCTCAACCTCAGCTCCCCCAGGAGTAGTGGTGTGAGTGTGTGTGCGTGTGTGTGAGCACTGTTCATGTGTGTGCATGCACGTGACTAAGTGTGTGTGTGAGTTTAATCCACGAGCGGCTGCCCGTGCCCCGTCCCTGGCAGGGGCGCCCGCCCTCACACACCCTGTGCTCCGGGCACAGCGAGGCTGACGCCGCCTGCTCTCTGCGGAGGCCGAGCTGTCCCTAAGCAGCCCCTTCCTCACGGCGGAGCAGCTGGCCACCATCTTGGCACACATTTCCCTGTCACATCTGATTTGCAGAGTCATGTCTGTAACAGACCCACACGAGCGTCCAGAGGGGCTTTTTCGGGTCAAAGAGAATGTTCCGAGCCTCCAGCTCTTGCGAGGAGAAAAAGAATGTGCGCGGTCCTCCTGCCGCCATGGGAGGCCGACACCCACCGGGGGTGCTTCCTCTGGGCCCCTGGGCTCAGGCCTGAAGGATGACGCTGCGGTGCTGTCATTGTCCCATGTTACAGATGAGAAATCAAGGCTCGGAGTCATGTCATTTTCCCAGGATCACACAGCAGAGTAGGCTTTGAATGGGGCCTCTCTGCCCCCCGCCCCGCCCCCCAAGCTCTTGTTCATCACCGTCACATCCACAGCCTCCCGGCAGCTGCCTGAGCTGGCTGTCCTGCCGGCCTGACTTCAGGACCCCCTCCAACGGGAAGCCTGCCGAGCTGGCACGGCCCACCGCAGCCCCTCTCTACAGAGCGTCCAGGAGGCAGAGCTGGTGGCTTAGCCCTGACGGCATCGTCTCAGCCGTGGCGCCTTGACGTAGGAGGGGAGGCCCAGGATGGACCGGGCAAAGGGGTTCCCAGAACAAGCCACCACCCTCAGCACAGCCAGGGGTCCTGGGACCGAGCCCGGCCCTCGAGGACCAAGCCACCTTCCCCTTCTCAGAGGGCTGGGGGGCAGTCACCTCTCCTCCATGGCCCCTTTTGGTCACCTGGGTAGTGAGGGCACATATGCCCTTGGGGTCCCCCCAACCACCATGACTGTCGCCGCTCCACCTTTGAGCACTAACTCATAGAGGGCTGGGGGGTCAGCAATGACAGCCCTGGGCCGCCAGGGAGGGGCTTCTGGCCGGAAGTGTCCCTCTGTCCACAGAAGTCAGGACGATGGAGGGTGGTGACCATGCAGTCGCCTACACCCTCCTGCCCAGACACGCTTTCTTGGGGTGACGCCCCAGGAAGTGGCCTGTGCCAACTGCAGCTCCCAGGGAGCAGGGACCACACCTGCTTTTCTCCGTCAGTGCCTGGCACATCGCACCTGCTCAACAAATATTCACGAATAAACACAATTAATGTTAAAACGTGTCCTGCTCCCCAAAAGGGTTCCGTGGACACAGAGGCTTGGGAAACGCTGTGTTGACCCGGCTAAGCCGGTTCCCCTCAGAGCCTTTAACAGGCCACCGTGCCCTCTGCTCCAGGAGGGGGGGACATATACAGGGTTTCACAAGCACCCCTTTTGCCAAGCGTGTCCTCATTTCTAGAACTGGGGTAGCTCCGAACGCAGGTTAGCATTGCTGTCTCAGGCAACCCCTCCGCAGGGAAGCCGTGTCAGGTCCTGGCCAGAGCACGCCTCTGGAGCCAAGCAACCCAGCTCTGCCACCTACGAGCTCGGCGACCTTGGGCAAGTCACTTTCCCTGTCTGAGCCTCGGTTACCCATCACTTCCCTGGGGATCGTCGGGGCCACACCATCTCCGTCCAGGCTGCCATCATTGCCGGCCTGGCACACACAGCAATGGCCTCCCCCGTGCCTTTTCGGCTCCCACCTGTCTCCCACCCCAGAATATGAGCTCTGGGTCCCAAGGACTCAAGTCTGTCTTGCTCCCCACTCCCTGTATCCCCAGCACCCAGAGCAGACATGGCACAAAATGACATTTGTTGAATGTTTGAATGAATGAGTATTTCTCTGTGAACACTGTGGCTTTAGTCCACAGGAGGCGTGACCTGGCCAAGCAGCCCACAACCACCACCACCCACCCCCTCCCAACCCCTCTCCTACAGATCAGTCTGGCTTGAATCTAAAGAAAGTCTAAGTCCCACCCAGCAAACATTTATTCAATTTGGTTAATTATATCTTACTAGAGGCCCGATGCACGAAATTCGTGCAAGGGGCTCTGCCCTCACAGCCCCAGCTTCATCCAGAAGGACATCCGGAATGTCGTTCGGCTGTCTGGTCTAATTAGCATTAGCATATTACACTTTTATTATTATAGATTGGAAGTTGGCAAACAGCGAGAGATGATTGGGAGACATTCTCAAATGCACACGTAAACAACAGTCTCCACCTCCAGAGGGCGCTAGAGGCTCCAGGCCTGGGCCCAGCACCTGATGCCTGAGCTTCTTGACTCTATACCACCCCCTGTGGCAGGACTAAGTACTGCGCCCATTACACAGATGAGGAGAGGGAGGCTCAGCGCACTCAGTGACTCACCCAAGGTCACACAGCCAGGGGGAAGCAGGGCAGAAATTTCAGCCCAGGTCCCACAGTCTTAACCCTTTGTTGTGGTTTTCTGAGAGGCACGGGACTTGGGGAAGAACACAGTTCTGGAGTCCCGGCTCTGCCTCACTCCCTATGCGTGACACTCGGCCACGTTTCACCTCTGCGAGCCTCTGTTTCCCCGTCTGTGAAATGGAGCTAGTAATCCCCTCCCTACAGGGTCATGAGAATTAAAGGAGCTAGTTATGGGAGAGAGATTTCTGAGGCAGAGCCAGTCTGGGGGCTACGTTCAGAGGGACAGAGAAACCTCGGAAACGGCTGCCTTAAAGACGAGCCCTTGGCTGAGCCTGAGGCCTCAGGGCCCCACACGATGGCTGGCATCTACAGCAGGTGCTCAATAAACTTTGTAAAAAATATATTCTTATTGTCCTAACCGGTTTGGCTCAGTGCATAGAGCATCGGTCTGTGGACTGAAAGGTCCCAAGTTCAATTCTGGTCAAGGGCATGTACCTTGGTTGCAGGCACATCCCCAGTAGGAGATGTGCAGGAGGCAGCTGATCAATGTTTCTCTCTCATCGATGTTTCTAACTCTCTATCCCTCTCCCTTCCTCTCTGTAAAAAATCAATAAAAATTATATTTATATTCTTATTGATTTTTAGGGGAGGAGAGATAGAAGAAACATCAATATGAGAGGGAAACATTGATCGACTGCCTCCTGCACACCCCCTACCCGGGATGGAGCCCGAAACCCGGGCCTGAGCCCTGACCAGGAATCAAACCTGGAACTTTTCGGTGCACAGGACGACACCCAACCAACCGAGTGACACCGCAGGGCCTCAGTGAGCTGCTGTGGACGGAACGACTGCCTCCTGCTGGTGCTGCCGCTGCCCTGCAACACAGACAGCGAGCTTGAAGCAGGGTCCCTCTGGGCACGCAGTGACGCCCGGGGGTTGCCATGGAGCGGTGATCTTGAGGCACAGCCTCCACGCATCCTCCAGCTTCAGGTCGCCGGGTGGGCACATGAGCCTTGGGACACGTCTCCCTAGAAAACTGCCACATTAGCCAAGGGGCCACCACACAGCTGCCTGGTCTGCCCCCAGAACCAGGGTCCTCTGGTGCCAAAGCCCCACTGTGACTGCTTTCAAAACACAACAAATGAATTGTTAAATAGTGAGGAGACTCCAATGGAGTGAGTCCAAGCCCAGGGCAGCCTCCATTCTCCAATTAGAAGAACACGGCGGCCCCTCCCCGTGCCCCTGAGAATGCTGGGTAATTACTCTCCCCCCCCCCCATCCCCCACCCCCCACCCCCGCCTTTGTCTTATGTTTTCTTGCAGCAGAACCAACAAGAGGCAGCCACAGGAATCAGTTAAAGCGTCCGAAGTGCTTCTTTCCGCCGAAATCTTTTATAAAAGGTGAAAGATTTACAAGACCTGAAGAGCAAACCAAGCAGGGTAATTGTTTTTGGAATGACCCCAATATTTTCACCCCGCCGACCCGGCTGGGCATCTTGCCCCATATTTATGATTCCTAGTCCTCTGCGCACCGCCGGGCGACCTTTCTGAGCCCCTCCGCGAGCCCCCCGCCCCTTATCGGGCCTGTAACTCACCCTGACGTTATCTCTCGGGAGGGTTTCATGCACTTTAATTTAACTCCCCTCATCATTATTTCCCGGACTTCAAGGTTTTCTCTTCCGAGCTGCCCTTCCTGGGACAAGCATAATCTGTTTGCCATCAAGCCCAATAAATATGTTTGTGCGGGAGAAGGCGCTGGGGAGAGGGGCCCAGGCCTGGGAGGCCGCCTCCGGCTCGCACCCCCTTCCAGGCAGCGAGGGCTGGTCTGTGTGTCCTTGAGCACCTGTCCTGGGGGGAGCCACTGCCTTCGTCCTCAGGCCCCAGCCCAGATCTAGCAAATGAAGATATAGGATGCCCAGTGACATTTGAATTTCAATAAACAATAAATTTTTTTAAATATATCTTATTATTGATTTCAGAGAGGAAGAGAAAGATAGAAATAGCAATGATAAGAAAGAATCATGGATTGGCTGCCTCCTGCACACCCCACACTGGGGATCCAGCCCACAACCAGGGCATGTGCCCTGCCTGACCGGGAATCAAACCGTGACCTCCTGGTTCCTAAGTCAACGTTCAACCACCGAGCCACTCCAGTGGGGCTACAGTAGCTATTTTTAGTAGAAGTGTGTCCCATTCAATGTGCGCTAAAAATTTTTATCTGAAATTCAAACTTAACTTGTGTCTTGTGTGTTATCTTTGCTCAGGAGGCCATAACAAAGTACCAGACACTGGGTGGCTTAAGCAAAACAAAAAAAAAAAATACGATTTTCTCACATTCCGGAGGCTAGAAGTGCAAGATGAAGGCGTCGGCAGGGTTGGTTTATTCCGAAGTCTCTCTCCTGGGCTGTAGATGTCCGTCTCCCCCCAGGGATCTGGCCAGTCTGCTGACGCTCTTTCCGCTGTGTGTCCTGTCCTTCTTACAAGGACACAGTCATATTGGATCAGGGCCCCAAATTTAATGCTATTACCTCTTTCAATACCCTGTCTCCAAATAGTCACGTTGTGAGGCACAGGGTTATGGCTTCAACATATGAACTTGGGGGGAGACACATTCCAGCCCCTAACAAGAAGTGTCCAGCCCTAGCCGGTTTGGCTCAGTGGTTGAGTGTCGACCCGTAAACCAGGAGGTCATGGTTTGTTTCAGGTCAGGACACATGCCTGGGTTGTGGGCTCGATCCCCCGTGGAGGGCATGCAGGAGGCAGCCGATCGATGATTCTCTCTCATCATTGATGTTTCTATCTCTCCCCCTCTCCCTTCTTCTCTGAAATCAATAAAAGTATACTTTAAAAAAGAAAAAAAGAAGTGTCTCACCATCTCCCACCAGAGAGCCCGAGTCTGGGGCTTACACGAGGGCAGCCTGTGAAGACAGGGATCTGGCCGGTCTGCTGACCACCGAAATTACTCAAACTCTCCAATCCTGAACTTGCCTACCAGGCCTTGCCCCTTCCTTCCCACGGTCAAGGTTCTTTGGGTTCCACCCAAAACAGGGCCCACAGATGTTTGTTGAATGAGTGGAACCCGCGCAGATTTCCTCACTCACCGTGGTTCCTGCCAGCCGTGAAATAACCACCTATTCGCAGCGTCTGGCACAGAGAAGGCGCACGATATATATTTGTTGAACGAGTGAGTGAAGGAATGAGTGATGCCTCGGTTGGACTGCTGCCCGTGGCCTCACTGGTTGGGTCCCATAAGCCTGGCACCTCCACATGGGCCCAGGCCTGTGCAGTGGAGCCAGGGAAAGCCACTGCCGGTCCCTTCCCAGTGCCCTGGCCCCCTGGCACCCACCCCTCTGGCACCTGGCACAGCAGGGCAGCCAGGAAGGGCACTGGGGAGGGAAGAGAGCGTGCGCTCCCCTTGGGCCTGGCCCGGCCCAGCTGTTCGGGGAGGCCTCCGGCCTGTAAGACAGTGCTCCCCCGAGGGTCCCCTGATACAGTGAAAGATGATCAGCTAAATAAAACAAGAAGTGACTGGGGCCACTATGCCCTGTTGGATTGAAATCGTGTGAGCAAAGTGGTTTCCTCCAAGAGATTTATTTCCTGTGCTGGCTGTAGGCAGCAGCCCAGCCGGAAAGAACAGGGCTGGTCTCCCTCCACGTGGGGGAGGGGCGCGGGGTTTTATTTAATCTTCCAATGAGCTGGAACTGGGAAGACGGCGTGAATGGACATTAATTCTGAAACAAATTATTAAAGCACGATCTGGGATTCCGGGAAAGCCATCTACCCCCTGCCTGTCTGCCACTTCCCCTCCCCGTGGCCGTAAAACCCTCCTCTCCACTCGAAACCCAATGCCAGGCCCATTCAGGCTGAGCAGAAAGGCCTGGAATGGACCTTCACGCAGGGCCCAGCAGGATTGCCCATACCCTCGGACTAGGCCATCTGCCTGCCTGGGCCTTGACCCCCTAAAAGGGCGCCCACCTTTCCTGTTCCCTCATTACCTATATCCGTGCCCAAGGATGCCCTATACTACCCTTTACCCCTTTGCACACAATATGCCACAATGGCCTAATCCTCACAGCTTCCAACTACACGGTAACATTTAGTCTAGCCCAGTGGTCGGCAAACTCATTAGTCAACAGAGCGGCAAACCGCGGCTCACAAGCCGCATGTGGCTCGCGAGCCGCTGTTTGCCGACCACTGCCCTAGGCAAAGATGGCCACCACCTCTCACATGGGCTTGGCCTCCATCTGCCTCCACCACAGGTACCTTAGCCACCTTGGTCCTCCAGGCCCCTTCCTCACTCCAAGCCCAGCCCAGGTCAGTGTGGATCGGGCTGCCCACTAAGCTGCCTGACCTGCCACCCCCCTTCCTGGCCCTCGTGTTGTTGAACCCAGCCTAGGGGAAAGAGATCTGGAATTCAAGTGGGGACCCAGAAAGCACGATGGGGAGGGGGGCGGTCCTAGGACCTCTGGCTGGGCCCTGGCAACATAGAGGAAGGTCAGATCCAGCTCCCCTGGTGGCCGGTCTGGGAGAGGGGAGACAGCCATTGGTAAAGAAGGTACACCAGGCATGGGGTGGCACACAATGGGATGAATCAAGTCAGCTGGGTGTTGGGGTGAGCTCAGAGGGGCTTCCAGGAAAGACCCTCTGCCCAGCTGGCATGGCTCAGTGGTTGAGCTTCGACCTATGAACCAGGAGGTCACAGTTCAATTCCCGGTCAGGGCACATGCCTAGGTTGTGGCTGGATCCCCAGTATAGGGGGCGTGCAGGAGGCAGCCGATCAATGATTCTCTCTCATCATTGATGTTTCTATCCCTCCCCCTCTCCCTTCCTCTCTGAAATGAATAAAAATATTTTTTAAAAGAAAAGACCCCTGACATAGGCATTGAAAGATGGGGCACATCAACTAGACAGGACATTCTGGGAGAAGGAAATAACGTTTGCAAAGGTCTGAAGTAGAACATTTACTGGTGCATCCAAGACCTATTATAATAATAACTAAAGGCCTGGTGCATGAAATTCATGCACTCGGGGCACAGGGGGTCCCTCAGCCTGACCTGCGCCCTTTCGCAGTTCAGGAGCCCTTGGGGGATGTCCAACTGCTGGTTTAGGCCCGCTCCCTGCGGGAACAGGCCTAAGCCAGCAGTCAGACATCCTTACCGCTGCCGCGGAGGGGGGAAAGGCTCCCGTCACCGCCGCTGTGCTCGCCAGCTGTGAGCCTGGCTCAGGGGTGGGCAAGCTTTTTGACTCGAGGGCCACAATGGGTTCTTAAACTGGACCAGGGGGCCAGAACAAAAGCAGGGATGGAGTGTTTGTGTGAACTAATATAAATTCAAAGTAAAGGAGCCGAGGGGAGAGCAAGAGAACCCTCCGCTCTTTCGGCTCCACGGGCCGTAGTTTGCCCACGGCTGGCCTGGCTTCTGGCTGAGCAGCGCTCCCCCTGTGGGAGCGCACTGACCACCAGGGGGCAGCTCCTGCGTTGAGCGTCTGGCCCCTGATGGTCAGTACGCATCATAGTGACGGGTAGTTCCGCCGTCCGGTCGATTTGCATATTAGCCTTTTATTATATAGGATAGTTCAAATGCATTGAGCACTTACTATATGCCATGCCACATCCTTCACAATGTCCTCTAATTTCAGTCTCTCCAACAACCCTACAAGGAGGTAGGACTTACCATTATTCCCACTTTATAGATGAGGACGCTGAGGCTCAGAGAGGCCCAGTTGCCCAACATAGAGCCGATATGTGGGAGAGTCAGAATTTGAGCCCCCAGGTCTCTCTGACACCAGACAATGCCCACCGCACTCTGCCTCCCCTGGACCGGATTCCAGCTCCCCGACCGGCGCATGCTGTGGAGACCAGCAGGCTTTGCGTTCAGGTTTGTTCTCCTGACCAAGACACCAGGGAGCCCGAGGCCTGGGAAAACCCACCGGCCTGGCCTGCTCTTCTTCCCTAGTCCCTTCCTGTCCCTCTGAGAACAAAGCCCAAATTCCTCCCTGTGGTCTGGGGTCCTGCAGGCTGCTTCTGCAGGCCTCACTGGCCTCAGCCCCCACCACTCACCCCCTCTGGCCATGGCTTGCCTTCCTGCTTCCGGACCTGCACCTGCCTGGCTGGCCCCGCTGTCTAACTGTCCCTTTGGACCCCTCATCCTCTCACCCTGAGGTCCCAGCTCCAGTGCCCCCAGTGGAGACCAGGCCCTGCTATGAGCTCTTGAAGTGAGGTAATGCATGTTCCTAGTGCAGCCTGTGGTAGCCTTGGGGCCCTGGAGGCAGGGCTCATGATGCTCCGCATGGACCCAGCAACCTGCAGCCCCTCAATAAATAACTGCCCTGGCTGGTTTGCTCAGAGCCTTGGCCTCTGGCCTGAAGGGTCCTGGGTTTGATTCCGGTCAAGGTCACATACCTCGGTTGCAGGCACGATCCCCAGCCCTGGTCCGGGTATGCACTGGAGGCAACTAACGGATGCGTCTCTCTCACATTGATGTTTCTCTCTCTGTGTCTCCCCCCCCCCTTCCACTCTCTCTAAAAATCAATGAAAAATATCCTCAGGTGAGGATTTTCAAAATATTAATAAAATAATAACTATTGTAGTGTAAAGGAAAGTGCCAGCCCCAGCCCTTCAGTGTCCCTCAAACCCTCCCCACGTCTGTCCTCTGTGCTCAGCCCTCCTGGAGGCCTGGGGCCAGGGGAGGAGCCAGACGGACCTGCCCCCACGGAGCATGGGTCTGAGGGAGGGCGGAGTGGGTCCGGCTCCACAGAAGGGGTGGGCTTGTGCCCCTCCCTCCAGCACCCCCAGGAGCAGCAACATCTGACAGCTGTCAGGAGGGGATCACAGACGGAGGGAACCAGGTTCATGGTGGACAGAGGTCGTCGTTCCCTTGTTCTCTGGAGATGGGAAGAAAGTACTTTTTTCTTCAACCTGGGCAACAAAAACAATGAGAAGAGCCTTAGAGGAAGAGTTTCGTTACCATGGCCCTTCACCCAGTCACCTCCGCCAGCTGGCCGTGTGCTCACCTCCCTGCCCACGCTAGCCTGCTCAGGCCACGTTTCACCTCACTCCGGACTCCAATGTCGTCCGCCCTGCCCCAGAATAGACAGTCTTTCCTGATCGCTGCACTTACCTGAAAATGGTGGATGAAAAGGGGACACACAAAAAAATAAAGAAAAAGGGGCCGCACGCTGAACCCGACAAGCTCGGGAGGCCAGCCTAGGACGGTCTGAACACACGCTTTCCTGACCTGATGTGGGCGACGGGGTAGTCCGTCCTACGTCCGTCTTCACCTGCAGTGAGCCTGTCTATTGTCTTTTTGCATCTGTGGTAACACCTTGGAAAGGTCAGTGACCCCCTTTCTCCAGACCCCTCAGGGCACGACCTCCCAGGAGAGACAGAGACCACAGAGCCCCTCATTGCTATCTTGTTGCCCCAATACCACCTCTGTGTGCTGCAGATGCTCATTACTAACGATGCCGTCCCCATGTAAAACCAGCATGCGCCCCTTCCTTTCATTTTGCATCCAGTCCCAGAGATCCCCTTGGTTTTCTCCCTCCCCCGGAATGTACCCCCCGCCCCGGGTTTCCTGTGCCCTCCTTAGGTCCCCTCCTTTGACTCCAATGTCTCACACTAGCCGCAAAACTGCTGTTCTCCCCAGCACCTTCTCCATCCGGGGTTTTGTTTGTGGCAATGGTCATCAGTTTGGCTCAGACTCTTGTAAGACTTTTTCTTAGACTGGAGTTCTCTCATCCACAACATGATGAGAAAACCCCTGTGTCCCTTCATTGTCCAGGTCCCCGTCAGGGATCTCCACCCCCATGGCCGGGCGTGCCCCCCTCCCTCCCCTTCCTGGGTCAGAGCGCCACAGGCAGCCCCAGCGGCTGGGAGATGCCGGCCCCACCCCAAAGACCTTGGTCCTTCCACACTGGTGGGAACAAAGCCCCCAGGGAAGAGAGGAGAGGGGTGTCAAGGGCTCCCTGCAGAGGGGGGGTTAAGAGGCTGGGTGGGACTTCCTGGAACAGGCACTGATGATAAAATCATGGCTCACCAGGATCTGGCCCTGTGGGTATCAGGCTGTGGGAGCCACAACCCCCTGGTGAGATGGGTACTTACCATCCAGTAGATTAGGAAGCCCGGACCAAAAAGAGGGTGGGGTTTGCCTGTGGGTACACAACTAGGAGAGCGGGGAGTCCTGATTCAAACCCCAAACCCCGGGCCCTGCATGGCTCCAGACCTGACGTTCAGGGTTCTGGGGCCCAGGAGAACCCAGTTCACCAGCACTTAAGGATGGGGGTGCAGCGAGAGGGAGGCTGAGGGTCAGGCAGGGCCCTGACGGTGGTGAGGGACTCAGGACTTGGTCCAGCAGAATAAGGAGTCGTGTGAGTTTTAAGCCAGGGAGGCTCAGTCATGTTTGGGTTTAAGAGCCGCCTGGCTGTCCCGTGGAGAGTGGACGAGAGAGAAGGAAACAAAAGGCCGTGAGTGCTGTGGACAGTCAGACAGACGTGCGCAGAGCAAGGACAACGGGCCAGGTACAGAGGTCACCAGGATGGGAAGCCCCAGGTGCCTAGCAACGGACAGTCAATTGTAGGGCATGACTTGGCCCCAGGGTCACTTTTCCTCCCCTAGCAAGTGGCTGGTCCTGCGTTTGACCCCCTGACCTTTCCTCCCTAGAGATAACATCTAGGCCTCCATTGTATTTCAGCTCCTGGACCAGAAAAGCAGCAGACCCAGCCAAGACAGACGGCGGGACCAGCTGCATTGGCTACTGCCCCCTGCCCTGGTGCCGGCCATCAACCCTGCAAGGACACACCTGGAAAGCTACGGAATGTTCTACTGGACCTTTCCCTGGGACCGCCCCTAAAACCCCGCCTGAAAACCCTGGGGATGGAGCAGCCTTTGCCCTGCCTTTTCCCTTCCCCCAACCCTCACGCCCCTTACCATTAGCTTCCTCGCTCCCAAACTCCGCGCGCCCTTCCTTTACCGCCACCACGCGTTTCCTAAGCCCATTTTTCCAGGAATTAATTCTTCTGCCTCTGTAATTTACCCAGTAAATTCTCTCACAGTTTGGGTTTGGACTTTGAATTCTTTCCTAGCCAGGACCCACGTGCCGAGGTTGCTGCACCCAGGTTTGGCCTGACCCCACCCATCAGACACCCGTGCCGTTCCCACCGCCTGCAGCACGAGGACCGGACAGGCAGTGGGTGGCCAGAGAGAAGGCGTGAGGAGGGAGGGTGGGCGGGAGACCTCGCGGATCTGAGGACAGTCACCGAGGGACTCGTGCGCACACCACGCCCCATTTCACACACAAGGAAAACAGGGCTCAGAGCCGGCCACTGACTTGTCCGGGGTCCCGCAGGGGGCGGCTGCAGATGGGGGGCCCGAGGTCTGTCTGACCCCCGACCTCAGCTCTTTGGGAATCACACACACACACACACACACACACACACACACACGCACACCAGCATTGACCCTGCCACGCCGGAAGCACTGTTATTATTCCTGAACTGCTCAGGACTTCCCCAGAGGCTGAACAGCAAAAATCCAGACCAGCTGAAGTCACGTGTGGCTCAAAGTCAAGGAAAGCATGTGAGTCTTCCCACTGCCCTTCCAGCAGCAAAGCCCTGACCAGGAAGGGGTCACATGCCCACCTCTGAACCAATCACAGCACCAGGATCAGGATGGGGACCTCTGATTGGCCAGGCCTGGATGGGCCCTCCTTCCCTGTACCTGGTGGTGGGGACTGAGTTTGCCACCAGGAGGAGGGAAGGAGGGAGCTAGGTGGGACCTCAAAATCAAATTACCACAGGCCTGTCTTACAAACAGCTCAGAGAGCAAGCAACACCCAGATCACACACAGCAGTTCTCCTCGGGTGTGTGTGTGTGTGTGTGTGTGTGTGTGTGTGTGCTGGGGTAGGGGCAGGACGCAGGGAAGTGGGGGAGGAGATTTTTCTGGTCCTTGTGGGAGAAAGTCCAAATTTTCTTTTTTCTGACCTTGAGGACCTCCAAGCTCTGGCTCCTGCAAGGCCGCCCCTCCCCACCTCCTCCTCTGATCCGGTCCCTCCCCAGGTGCAGTCACAAATTCCTGTCCTACCTGCCCCACTGGACGGAGCACACCTGACCCAGGTCACACTTCACTTCTCTCTCAAGCCCCCCTCCCCCCACCCCTCCCTGGGCAGAGCCAGCAAGGGCAGCTGCTGTGTAAGCTGCGGATTCTGGGAAGAACCTGAAAGTCCTCCCGCCAGAAAACCTCCAGATTCCACACGTCACCACCCCAAGGCCTCTCTTCCGCAGCTGGTTTGGGGCAAGTCAGTCCCACCCGCTACCCCTCAAACGGGAAATGGGCCCCAGCTCCCTGGGGCCTGGAGTCAGGAAAGCCCCGTGCAGATTCAAGAGGAGCTGGACAAAGACACACACACACACGCACACACACACATACACACACACCTCCATTCCACACACACGCACATGCACACACACACACACCTCCATTCCACGCACACGCACACACACACATACACACACACCTCCATTCCATGCACACGCACACACATACACACACACCTCCATTCCACACACACGCATACACACACACACCTCCATTCCACACACACACACACAAACACCTCCATTCCACGCACACACACGCCTCCATTACACACAAACACACACACGCCTCCATTCCACACACGCACACACACACATACACACACACCTCCACTCCAAGCACACGCACACACACACATACACACACACCTCCATTCCACACACACACACATACACACACACCTCCATTCCACACACACACGCACACACACACACACCTCCATTCCACACACACACACGCACGCACACACACCTCCATTCCACGCACACACACACACGCTTCCATTCCCCCCACACACACACGCCTCCATTCTCACACACACACACGCCTCCATTCCCCCCCACACACACACACAGACACACACACACGCCTCCATTCCCCACACACATACACACACGTTTCCATTCCCCCCCACCACACACACACCTCCATTCCCACTCCACCACACACACACACGCCTCCATTCCCCCCACACACACACACACCTCCATTCCCCCCACACACATACACACACGTTTCCATTCCCCCCGACACACACACACCTCCATTCCCACTCCACCACACACACACACGCGCCTCCATTCCCCCCGACACACACACACCTCCATTCCCCCCCCACACATGCACACACGCCTCCATTCCCCCCACCACACACACACACCTCCATTCTCCCACCACCACACACACACACGCTTCCATTCCTCCACACACACACATATACACACACGCCTCCATTCCCCCCACCACACACACACACCTCCATTCCCCCACCACCACACACACACACGCTTCCATTCCTCCACACACACACATACACACACGCCTCCATTCCCCCCACACACACACGCTTCCATTCCTCCACACACACACATACACGCTTCCATTCCTCCACACACACACATACACACACGCCTCCATTCCCCCCACACACACACGCTTCCATTCCTCCACACACACACATACACACACACCTCCATTCCCCCACCACACACACACACACACACACACACGCCTCCATCCCCCCACAGACACACATGCCTCCATTCCCACACACACACATACACACACACATGCACACGCCTCCATCCCCCCAACACACACACACACACACACATACCTCCATTTCACACACACACACGCCTCCATTCACACACATGCACATGCCTCCATCCCCCCAACACAGACACACACACACACACACACACACACACGCGCGCGCGCGCGCGCGCACACACCTCCATTTCCTTCAACTAGGGATTGTGGCCATCTCCCATTCGAGTCCCCTTTGGGGAAGGAGCCCGGAGGGGCCGAGGCGGGAGCTGATGGGGGAGGGAGAGACACCCAAGTATCTCTCTGCCCGCCCTGCCCACCGGGGCTGCAGCTCCTGCCTGGGCACTGGCCTGCAGGGGAGGAGGGGCGGGAACAAAGGAGGCGCCCCAGCCCCGCCGGCGCCGTGCCAGCACTGACCCCACCTCCCACACTCATGCACACCACCCACAGGTCTCCCCAAACACGTCCCTGTTCCCACCCGTGGCCACGCTCACGACGCAAGTGGATCTGCACTCGGAGACCCACAGCCACGGGGACTCCAGCGCACACCCGCTGCGACGCGCTCTGGGGCGCACGCGGGACCCTCCGCCCCGTGGGACCCGAAGGCCCGAGGGTGTAAGGCCCGCATTTCTGCCGCTTCATCGCCAAGGCCCTGCGGCGGCGGCTGCGGGGACGGGGTATTGAGAGGGAAAAGGAGGTGATCAGGGCGCTGGAGGGTCCCCCTGTCCGACTCCCACGTGTCTGTCTGGGCCGTGGCCTTGACCTCGGCCGGCCGGGGTGCAATCCCTGGGGCCCCAAACTGGTGGACCGACAGCGATGGTGATAGACACGTGGGACCGAAAACAGCCAAGACACCCGCAGCCGTGCCCGCGCCCCTTGAGTCCCAGCCCCGCGCCGCCCAAAGGCCGGGCCGCAGGAGCCGCTTGGGAGCTCCAACCGCAGCCTCGTGGCGCCACCTGCGGTCCGGATGGCGTAGGCTTCCCGGCCCAGCGGTTCCACGGTGGGTCCGCGGTCTCCTCTCCTGGATTGTCTGTCTCTCCCTCCCGCCCCTCCCCTCATCACGGCAGACCCAGCCGGTGGACCTGCCCATCGTGTCCAGGTGCAGAGGCCGAATGTCCGCCCTGCCCTCGCCTGCCCGCCCCTGGCACAGCCAGGGACTGTGTCCACATCCTACAGAGGAGGAAACGGAGGCTCGGCCCACAGTTAGGAAGGGACTTTGACTCTGGCACAGGTGGATTTGGGTCCGCTGGACCTGGGCTGCCCCCTCCTGGGCCACTGACCGTGGTCTCCTCGCCTGTACCACCTGCCGCATCCAGGAAGCTCTGCCCACCTCCTGCCTCCTCTGAGCACCACGCCACACACACACCTGCCCCTCTGTCCTCAGGAACTGCTCCCACCTGTGTCACACCAAGAGCACAGACCCTGGGAGACCTGGCCTCACTGCCCACCGTGGGCCGGGAGACCACGCAGGCCCCGTTGCTCTGGCCTGGTCTCTGCGAGTTAGCCTGCTGGTCTGTCTACACTGAGAGCCTGCAGCCCTCCCCCCCCCCCCCCCCCCGCAGGGACACAGCACACAACATCTTTTTTTTTTTTTTTTTTTTTTTTTACACAACATCTTTTGCACGTATGACAATGGGTGAACTTTGTAGCATATGCCAGGCCCTATGCACCTCACCTGTAATTCACAGCCAGTCAAACCTGGGGTTGGTATTATTGCTCCATTCTACAGATGAAGCTGAGGCTCATGGAGACCGGAGGCTGGCCCGAGGTCACACACAGCAGGCGAGTGGCAGAGCTGAGAGTCCAGCCCTGATCTGAGAGACTTCACAGCTCCGCCAGGACCTCCCCCGTGGAACGGCTGGGCCGGGCATCTGCGCTGGCCTTGTGATGTGACTCAACCAAAATCACCTGAGGCACCTGGGGTGGTTCCAGCACAAGCCTGGCCCTCCGAGTCCCCGAGGGTCTGATGTCCCAGGCTGACCCTCTTGTTTCACAGATGGGCAAACTGAGTTCACAGAGACACGGGTTCTGCTCAGGGTCACACAGGGCAGCTGAGGTCTGGGCTGCTCAATACCCCAGGCAAGACAAGTCCAGCCCCGGGCTCTTTGACCCCCTCAGCTTCCAGGGCTGCCACCCCCCACTCTGTAGGCTCCACAGTGTCACTGGAGCTCTCAATGGGGGTGGGGGGGGCAGGGAGTAGAATGAAGGAGACAGACACTGACACAGACAATGACAAACTCAGAGATCAGAACTGAGGTGATGTGGGCTTGGCTGGGGCTTGAGGAAGCCCAAAGGACAGACTAGCCATGGGAGGAGTCAGCCAGGGAAGTGACATCAGGTGGGTTTTAAGGATGAGTAGGAGTTTGTCAGTGGACAAATGCAGGCAGGGGCCTTTCAGCGGAAGATATGGGCCTTAGAGGCCTGATGGAGCTTGGCTAGTTCCAGCCGCCCCTTGGTAGTTAAGAGAATGCACTTGGCACTAGATAGAGTCCCAGCCCTGCTGTGTGACCTCTGGCAGGTGACTTAACATTTCTGAGCCCCCATTTCCTTGCCTGTAAAATGAGCGTAATGATGATGTCCTCAGACATTGGGCTCTTTCAGGGTTAGCGCAGGGTGGGACGCACAGGTGCCAGGAGGGAAGACTAGACTGTTGATACGGAGCAGCTGGGGATGGGGGCAAAGAATGGCATAGTTGGGGAGGTCATCAGAGGTCAGACAGACTAGTGAGGGACCTTGACTGTTAAGGGACTTTACTTCATTCTGAGGGCAGAGGGGAGACATGGAAGGGCTTTGAGCCAAGGAGTTACAAAGGCGATTTGTGTTTGAGAAGGTGCCCACCGGGCAGGGTCTAGGGTGCCCTTGAGGCAGGGTGGGGACCAGGCCCCCGATCTCTAACCCCAGCCACGTTCCTGTCCCTGGACCCCTCATTTCCAGCACCTGCTCTCACCCTCAGCTCTGTGAGGCTGAGAAGCTTCCCTGATTCTGAGGCTGATCTAGGGCTGGGGAGGGGCCTGACCTGTCGCCCCTTCTCCCGCTGCCCCAGACACCCCAGGCCCAAGCACCTGCATCCCTGTGACCAGGCCTCTGCTTTCCTCAAAGCCACCCTTCCCCCACCACACACACAGCCGCACTCAGCAGCCCCCATTACAGAGAAAGGATGGGTGGCACCGCCATAATTTCTATTTCCTTCTAAATAGATGCTCTCAGACCTGCTCCCACAAAACCAATTAAAGCACCTGCCGGGGACAGGGCTTTGTCAGCAAATTATTTCCAGGCTCCGAGGCCCAGGAATAAATCTCCAAAGGATGCAGAGGATCGGATGAGGAGGGGAGTGGAGACTCCCCACCAGCAGGTCGGGGGAGGGTCACTTTTGGGTCCAGACAGCTGCAGGCCGGGTCTTCATCTGGCCCCTGGACCCCTAGCTCAGACCCCGAGATCCGCCCCTGCAGATCTGCCAGAAAAGCTGTCTCCAAGGAGTTGCACATCCCGCTCCAAGTCAGGAATTCACCGGGAAGCTGCTTGAATTGACCTCCAGGGCCATGGGGGGGTGGGGGGGACGGTGGCCTGGGTACCTCCAAGTCCTTGTCTCTGTCACCAGCCTGTCCTGCGGTCCTTGCTGGCTTCCTCACCATGCGGGCCGCCTCAGTGGGGAGTCAGGACAAGGGCTCCTCACTCACTGTGGGACCTTGGGCAAGTCCCTCCCTGCTCTGAGCTTCAATGTTTCCATCTGTAAAATGGAGGTGGGTGGGGGTTTGGCCAGCCCTCCCGCTCCAAAGTTTTAGGTGCCTATGAAACTCCATAAGGCACCCGGTTCAGGTGTAGGCTGGCCTTCTAGGATGCCCATGGATGCTCTCCTTGGGCAGGCAAAGGCCAGGGGCTGGGTGAGGTCCCACCCAATGCAGCCATCGACCCCCCAAGAGCTCACAGAAGAGAGGATGGGGTTGAGGGAGCCCTGGGCAGGGAAGTAGGCAGAGGGTAGAGGCTTCCTGGGGAGGGATCTCTGGAGCTGGGCTTTGAAGTATGAATAGGAGTTCACTGGGTTGAGGTGCCATTCTCCCAAAGTAGAAATGAGTCTGGTTCATGTAGCATCTCTGTGAGAATTAGGAAAAGGCACTCTGACCTCCATTTTACTCCCATCCTTCAGAAAATTGTCCTAACTTTAGAAAATCTACCACATTTATAATGTGAACAGTGGGTGCCACCAGGACAGTGTGCACACACGGGCTTCTGGTTCTCCTGGAACCACCATCATGGCGTTGTGGTTCCAGGAGAATCGAGCCAAAGGGGCAAGGAGCTGCCGATCCCACCAGCCTTGAGGGACCGAGGCAGGACAGGGGGCCTCCTCCAGCAGAGGGGTGCCAGGGGACTGCCCCAGGGGTGCCATCAGATGTGCCACATCCCCAAACATTGTGGATTCAGAACTTTCAAAGGTACCAAGAGGGCTCCCCCACTTTGGACCACAACCCTCAAGGACTGACTGACACCATCGTAAGTCCCCACCCAACCCGGTAACAGAGTACAGCGGAAGAAACTGAGGCAGCTGGACAGTCACCGCGGGACTCTGTGCCTGGGTTCCCAGCCCTGCTTGTCCACTCAGGGTGTGAGCTTTGGCGTGGGACAGTCAGCCAATGTCCAGCACTTAGCACCACCCCTGCCCGTGCTGAGGGCCGGATAAATGTGGCCGTTCTCACTGTCATGATAGCAGCTCCCTCTCTAACCGCCAGCTCCTCAGCTCCCAGCCGCATCCCCATCGCCTCCCCGGACCCACGTGGGCCCAGGGGCTCGGCAAGGGCTTGCTGCGTGGCTGAGCCTGTGAGGTTAGGTTCACCATCATCGCCATCATATGCCTGAGGAGACTGGGGCGCAGAGAGGGTAAGCCACGGGCTCAGAGTCACACAGCTCCTGCACGTGGGACAGAATGCACACCCAGGTCCCTCTGGTGCCAAAACACAGGCCTCAAAGGGGGTCAGGCCTGGGCAGAGGTGCTGCCAGGCACCAGCGGCAGAAGCTGGGCGGGCTGGCGGGGCCTGGCGGCCAGGAATGTTTTGTTTTGTTTTGTGTTTTTAATAACTTTCCTAACTACGGAGGTGATTATAAAAAGCTGTGCGGCAAATATAATAAAAAGAGCTCAGACAGCCCAAATCGGTTTGGCTCAGTGGATAGAGCGTCAGCCTGCGGACTGAGGGGTCCCAGGTTCGATTCCGGTCAAGGGCATGTACCTTGGTTGTGGGCACATCCCCAGTGGGAGGTGTGCAGGAGGCAGCTGATTCATGTTTCTCTCCCATCGATGTTTCTAGCTTTCTATCCCTCTTCCTTCCTCTCTGTAAAAAAATCAATAAAATATATTAAAAAAAAAAAAAAAGAGCTCAAACAGCTCTGGGCTTTGTGACAACTTGTGTAACTGTGGGGCACATTAGCTTCTCTGAGCATCAGCTTCCTCACCTACAAGGTGGGGGGTCCCAATCCCTCCCTCAGAGGGGCGTTTGAAGGATAAAATGAGGTTGTAGATGTGCATCAATGGGCAGTCCACCGGGAAAAAGGTATTGAAAGTGGGAGAATCTGCTCCAGGAATAAACTGCTCAGCTGACAGAGAGCTGAGAAGCCAGGTGGGATGGGGCAGCCACCCGATCACTGTAGCAGGATGCCACTTCCCCCTGGGCCGGGGGCACAGAGGGAGGAGAGGGGGTTCCAGAGGCCACTTCCCCCTGGGCCGGGGGCACAAAGGGAGGAGAGGGGGTTCCAGAGGCCACTTCCCCCTGAGCCGGGGGCACAGAGGGAGGAGAGGGGGTTCCAGAGGCCACTTCCCCCTGAGCCGGGGGCACAGAGGGAGGAGAGGGGGTTCCAGAGGCCACTTCCCCCTGGGCCGGGGGCACAAAGGGAGGAGAAAGGGTTCCAGAGGCCACTTCCCCCTGGGCCGGGGCACAGAGGGAGGAGAGGGGGTTCCAGAATACACTTGGTGAAGCTGGAACCAGGGAGGGCCCAGCTGTGGGGGAGCTGGAGCTGCGGAGGGAATACAGCCACTGTGGGAAGCTGCCCGTGGGCCGGCCACAGGGGGAGAAATACCCTGGTCTCTCCCTTCTCCCGCCTTCCAGTGCCCACCAGTGCCTCCCATTGGCCAAGTGAGGCCTGGAAAGTCCTGCTGCAGGACGGGCCCACCACAGGGCAATTGTCTATCCTCATCCAATCAGCTATGGCCAAGGGGGCGGAGTCACATGGCTGCCCCTTCACCTCCATGGGTGGGGAGTTCAGCCCTAGGACCTCTGAGCTGGGCAGACCCTACAAATCCTGTGTAGAAATCCAGAAATCTTCCAATATTGTTTGAATTGTAAATAAATATTTGATACTTCTATGGTTGTGTCAATAGGTTGTCCCTACTGCTACTTGTAACATAAATGCGACAGGTGGCCCTCCCTGATGGGCCCCTTACTACCCAACGCCCCCCTAACGTACAGGGGTCAATATCAGGTGAGATTTTCTTAAGTGATTGTTCTTTACAAGGAAGACAGAATTGAGAGTTCCTGAACTGGGCCCACCGGGGCCATCCTTCTGTGCTATTTTGCTTTTTTTGCCTTTTAAATATTTATCTGATTATTATCCCAGACCCAGGAATTCGTAATGCAAAGCCATACAGACAAAGGCTGGGCTTCATTAAATAGACCTTTGACCTCCATTGGGAGGAAGGGGTCTATTTAACAAGAAAAGACGGTGACGCAGTTCGTGGCAGACAGTGGGAACCATGTCTTGTCTTCCCAGGTTTTATTATAAGATTTTTCAAAACAGGAAAGTTGAAAAATCGCTCAATGAACACTTGTATACCCTCCATCTAGATTCAACAGTGACTCGTACTTTGCCCATTTATCTCTTTGTTGCTGGCTCTGTATCCATATAATATAGATGATATAATATATTATATGTTATGTTATATTACATAGACATTTTTTTTCTGAGCCTTTTGGGAGTGGCAGACATCATAACCTTATCCCCAAACTTCTTTTCATCTCCTAAGAATAAGGACATTTTCTATATAACTACAACGCCATTATTATACCTAAGAAAATTAGCCATGATTCCGGAGGTCAAATTTTAGGGAGACTAATTGCTGTTAATAAGTCATTTCAAGGAATAAATAATGTACAAGTACCTTGCATGGTGCCTGGCACACAGTAGGAACTCAGTCAGTGTCAGCATCCCCCCACCAACTTCCATCGCCATCACTTTTGAAAACACCAAGTAGCCCTGGCCCGTGTGGCTCAGCTGGTTGAGCGTCCTCCCACATACCGAAAGGCCGCCGGTTCCACTGCAGGTCAGGGCACATGCCCGGGTGGTGGGTTCCATCCCCGGTAACGGGAGGACACATCAATGTTTCTTCTCCCTCTAAAATCAATAAAAACGTATTTTTTTTAAAAAAAAAATTAAAAACACTAAGTGATTCCAACGGGCCTGGCTTGGTGTGAGGCCACCTCAGAATGTGGTCATCCCCCACTCTCCCCGGAGCCGCAGCAGACACCGAAGGCAAGAGGAAAATTGCTGGAAACAGAAGACAGAGTCACAGGGCGCTGAACTTGGCCTCACATTCTCCCAGTCACAGCACCAGGGAGGGCACCGGTGCCAGCCAATGCCATTCCGCCAGGACGGGCAGACAGAACGGAGCTCCTGGCCAGGGTCCCTCCACTTACCAGGGCAAGAGCGGGCGTTCTTTTTTTTTTTTTTTTTTAATTGTTTTCAAAACAGATTTCATGTGGTCCCAAAATGAGACTATGATTGTAAATTAAAGTGTAATTAGCCTTTACGCTTTTATATTCATTAACTCTTCTCTGTTAATGATGCTGGGCTGGAGCAGAAACCCTGCATTATGAAGCCACATCCAGGAAATAAAATAGTGATTTAGATAATGGCCACAATGTATTGCTACTTACACATAATTAAACAAATGCTCCATTTAAACTTGGAAACATGACTGAATGTTGATTAACCCTCGCCCAGCAATTCTGCTCGGAACTGGGGAAGGGGAGGCACCGTGAGCTGGTCCGGAACAAAGTGTCTGCTGGGCAGCCACACCAGGCCAGCCACGTCCTCCAGCCGCGTCTGTGTGCCACGTCCAATAGCCGTGTCCACCGGCCACACCTGTGCAGAGCGGATGCAGGTCTCGGGCAAGGGAGCATGGCAGGGACCAGTAGGGGACCATCCCATTCAGTGAAATAAGCCAGAAACAGAAATGTAAATACTGCGATTCCCCTTCCGTTAGGCACTTAGAATGGCCACATTCACGGAGGCGGAAGGAGGGCTGTGGCCGACAGGGGCTGCGAGAGGGAATGGCGTCAGTGTTTACGGGGACAGAGGCTCAGCGTGGGAGGATGGAAAGGTTCTGGAGACGGAGGGGGTGATGGTTGTAGGACAATGGGAATGTACTTGATGCCACTCAACTGTATGCTTCAAAATAGTTAAGTGGTCGATTTTAGGTACAAAATTGTACAAAAAGTCCTAGGCTCACATTCTCAGAGATGAAGTCATTCGGCCCAGCCTTGGGCGTAATGAGACCAGACTCGGGTTTTATGGAAAATTTTTAGACTTTTAAAAATTATGATGAAGGATTGTTTAAGATGTAAATAATTCAGACATGGATCGAATAAAAAGGAAAGTTTCTGATTCTCAAACTCATTCCCCAGAAAAGCACTAAATGAATTTTCATTTGTCATTTTTCTATGTGTACCTTTTCCGGGTGATTGTTGCCTTGGGGGGTTCCCCCAGAAGCAGCCCCTGAGATAAGAACTGAAGTGCAGCCAGGATCTGGGGGTGAGTCCAGGAAAAAGGAGGAGTAGAAATAACATAAGCTGCGGTCGGCAAACTGCGGCTCGTGAGCCACATGCGGCTCTTTGGCCCCTTGAGTGTGGCTCTTCCACAAAATACCACGGCCTGGGTGAGTCTATTTTGAAGAAGTGGCGTTAGAAGAAGTTTAAGTTTAAAAAATTTGGCTCTCAAAAGAAATTTCAATCGTTGTACTGTTGATATTTGGCTCTGTTGACTAATGAGTTTGCCGACCACTGACATAAGGAAGGGAAGCGATGAATCAGGAGTGTGTGACTGTGTGGGTTACTTATTGCTAGGTCACACCCCATGAACATCCTTGTGCATTTGCCAAATTATTTCTAGGGGTAAATTTCTAGTTGTGGGATTGCTGGGTCAAAGGGCATGGTAATTTTTAAGGCCTTTGATGAACACTGCCCGCTGCCCTCTGGAAGGCCACATGCGCGGCTTCGGGCCCACCGGCAGGCTCTGGAAGGCAGGGCACGGTGACTTCTCTGCTCTCCCTTGTGATGGACACAAGATGGGAGGAGCCTGTGATGGCGACCATCCTCACCAGCCAGGTTCCAGACTGCATCGGTCACATGAGAACTATTCCCAAAATCGAGCAAAGGAGTGACCTGGAAGGAAGGCATGGCCCTGAGAGGCAGCCCCACCTGAGCCGTACACACGGCTCGGCTGAAGGTGCCCCTCCCCCACAGTGGAAGGCCCCCACAGGGAGTCCAGCCCACCTGCAGGGACTGCCCGGCAGGCCAGCCCAGGCTGCTGAGCAGGATTCAGCCGTGTACAGGGATAACTGGGGGTCTCTGGTCCAACAAGGCCTGGTGAGTGGGAAGTTGGGGGGATTAGGGGACCCCTGACCTAGGCCACAGGCAGGAGAGGTTGCTCTGAAGAGGCAGCATTTAAGGGGTGAAGAGTGTGTGCGCAGAGGGAGCACCTGTGGGAAGGCCCCGAGTTGAGAAAGAAGAGAGGAGCTTGCAGTCGTATTAAGGAGGCTGGATCACATCCCAAGGGCAATGGGGAGCCATGGAGGAATTTTTTGTTGTTGTTTTTTTAAAATATATTTGTATTGATTTCAGATTGGAAGGGAGAGGGATAGAGAGCTAGAAACATCCATGATGAGAGAGAAACATCGATCAGCTGCCTCCTGCACACCTCCTACTGGGGATGTGCCCACCACCAAGGTACATGCCCTTGACCGGAATCAAACCTGGGACCCTTCAGTCCGCAGGCCGATGCTTTATCCACTGAGCCAAACCGGTTAGGGCTAAAACTGATTTTTAGAGAGAGAGGAAGGGAGAGATAAAAACATCGATGTGGCCCTAACCGGTTTGGCTCAGTGGATAGAGTGTTGGCCTGCAGACTGAAAGGTCCCGGGTTCGATTCCGGTCAAGGGCATGTACCTTGGTGGTGGGCACATCCCCAGTAGGAGGTGTGCAGGAGGCAGCTGATTGATGTTTCTCTCTCATCATGGATGTTTCTAGCTCTCTATCCCTCTCCCTTCCTCTCTGTAAAAAATCAATAAAATATATTTTTTAAAAAATAAAAATCAATTTTAAAAAACCATACTTAAACCAACAACAACACAAAATGGCAGTTTAATCTTTTCTTATGGCTGAGTAGTATTCCATTGTGCATATGTACATCTTCTTTAATCATCTATCGAAGGACATTTCACTTCAATTGTTTTCAAGGCTAATTATCATTTCCTAACCTGAACAAGACCATCCTCCTTAATAGTAGGAATCATGCTAGAAATCAGAACCCGGGCAAGCCCACAGCCTACAGTGAGGGCAAAATAAAAACTCACCCTTTCAAAAGTGTGCCCAGGTCATTGTGTGCCCAAGCCATTCCCTCTGTTCAGAACGCACCTGCCCCGCCCGAACTCCACCTGTTCCAATCCTCCCGCCATGGAACCTCCTGCAGGAAGTCCTCCGTGAATCCCTGGCTGGCAGCGGCCTTACTTCCTCTGAGCTCCTAGCAACTTTCTTACTGGGCTCATCCGAGAGCCCTGAACACATTCACCACGCGTGTTACAGCCACTCATGGCGCAGCTCACCTCTGCCCACCTCCTCCAGGCCAGCCACAGCCAGGTCCTGCGGAGAATGACTGGGCAGCAGCTCACCTCTTCTGTCTGACTTCCTCGCTGGTTCCCCGCACCCAGCACTAGGTCTGGCACCAAGCAGGCATCATCCACGCTTCCATTCATCCATTTGCCGAACACATATTGGGCGCTGCTCTGTTCCAAGTTTGTGCCAGGTGCTGGTCACCCTGTGATGAATAGGGCAGACCCAGCCCAGCGTCTCAGAGCTCACGGTCTGCAGGGGGAGGCAGGCCTGGGGGAGGTGCTGGGAGGGGAGAAGCCAGCCTGGGAGGAGGAGGGGAGATTCAGGTAGGGAGGTGATGCCAAAATACGTTTCCCAGAATGCCTTCCTGTATGGTTCCTGTAGGTGAGATGTGGAGATTGGAAGTGAAGCCGTGACCTTTACTCTCTGAAGGTCACGGTCGTTCCATGGGAGACAGGTGGACCCTGAGTGCCCCAGACACAGATCGGCCAGCTCCCTGTCCGGCCCCTGGCCCTGCTGACCAGCCGCGGCCCCACTCTGCGGCCGGCTGAGAACAGAGGCGCGGCTGCGGGGCCCAGCGGAGGCCCTTGCTCTGACCCTCCAGGTCCCTCTGGCCCTCACTCCCAGCCCCGGCCACAGTTGTGCCAGCCCACCCTGCGATGCATCCATCTCCATCGCTCACGCGGCTCTGCCTCCTGGCTAACCCTGCCCGAGACTGGCATCGTGGCCGCGCCTCTGGGCGCAGACCCTTAGGGGCCAGCACTGGCACTGGGCTCCGACGGGGGTAGACCTGGAGGCGGTGAGGACGCCGTCATCATGAGTGAAGGGGCTGCTGTGGCCCGGGCAGGCAACCAGGAAGCAGGCACTGAAATGAGCGCCTTCGGACCCTGAGGTCAGGGACTGCGGAGGGAAGACGACCGATAGCTCCTCGGGGCAGCGAGCGCGGACAAAGCTGGGTGCTGCCCGGGACGGCACCCCGCACACGGACGAGGAGGGCCGGCTCGGCCAGGTGAGGAGCGTGTCCGAGGGCCACGGGAGGTGGGCTGGAGGGGCCGGGCTCTGCCCGGGAGGAGTGGGCCTAGGACGGCTTCGCGGGGGCCATCACGCGAAGGTGGCGTCCAGGGCAGGTCCTCATGCAGTCGGACTGGCGTCCTGGGAAGAGGAGAGCCGCCGGAGGAGCCGGCCAGCGGGCAGAGGAGACGGTGAGGCCGCTGCCGGCCAGAGGCGCTCGGACTCGGCCAGAAGCTAAGCCGAGAGGCGAGGCTCCCACCGGCCGCCCAGCGGGAACGTGGCCCTGAGGCACCTCGGTTTGGACGGAGCCTCCCGCCCTGAGGCCGGGCCCTCCTGCTGCTCCGGCCGGCCAGGTGCTGGCCTTCTCACCGCAGCCCCAGGAAACCAACACAGAACAAACGGGAAACTGGCTCTGGTTTGCCACGGAACCCCGGCAACTAGGAAGATGGTGCTGTTAGCCCACCTTTATAATGCCTGGGCCCGCCAAGCACCTGGCCTGCGGGAGTGGGTCCGCTCCCCGCCCCCCCCACACCCCCACCCCCGCCTCAGCACCCTCAGATGCGCTGTGTCTCCTGCCACAGACCCTCTGCACGGGCAGCCAGTCCCCCTGAGACCTCCAGATCCCTGCAGAGGCTCCCAAAAGCTCTTTCCACCTCAGGGCGGGGCCCCTGGGGGGCTGGGAGCCTGCCCTCCACGGAGAGAGGAGGGTCAAGGCCAAGAGGGATTTCCTGGTGACACGCAAAGCTCAGTGTGTTCTGAGCATGACTGAGGGGGAGGGGGCGCGTTACCAGGACGTCCTCGGGGGGCCCTACCCAACAGATGGAGGGAGCTGAGCTGAAGCAGCAAGCACCCCTGGGGCCTGGCCATGCCCGGGGGCGGGGGGGGGGCAGGGGAGGGGGGCTGGGGAGAGTCCCCCCACACAGGGTCCTGCACAGGCTGTCCCTTGAAGAGGCCTCTCGTCCCCTCTCTGTGCCCCTCCCACCCCACCCATCAAACCAGCTCCTCAACCTGGAAGGCAGGGTCCTAGCACCAGAGCTAGACGGGTCTGGAAGGGGGTCCGGATAGGAGAATAGGGTAGGAGGTCAAGAGGCTGGGCTGTCTGGAGCTGGGGTGCAGGCCTATGCGTGTGTGTCTTATGTGCACACGTGGGAGTGGTTATGCATGTGTGTGCATGTCTGTGCATGTGTGTGTGTCCATGTGCACGTATGTGAGTGTGTACTGGACGGAAGCAGAGGAGTTCCATAAATCCAACTAAGCTCGCCCCAGATGGCTTTCCGCCCCAAACTTTAGGCCCAGGAAATTCACTGAAACACTGTCCCGCCTCCGTCCTTCCCCCAATCACCACTGATCACAGCGATCCCAGCCTCCCGTCCTCCTTCCGGAAAGCCTCTTTCAGCCTGGTGCTCGCCAGCTCATGACCGACTTCCAGGTAGAGTAAAGGATTAAGTGGAAGGCACAATAAGAAGTGAAACAATTAGAATTTCTGCCTCATTATCATGGTAATCTGATCAGTCGGATAATGAGGTATTAATGGAGATTTAATGTGCATCTCATAACAGAATCCCTTGGAGAAAACACACAGGGAAATTGCTGTAAATCCACTTAATGATGGAGAAGTCCCAAAACACCATATTCCAAAGGATGAAAAATGCAGGATGCAAATGAGAAAGAATCAAGGTCAATAACACCACGGGGACGGGCCTAATGGCAGATTTGGAGATATATGTAATAAAAATTGCATGTTGCTTTTAAACCTCACCCTCTGTTGTTTTCAAATGTGCATTCCTAGTAATGAAACACAGAAGTGCCGCCAGAATGATTTGTATGTTTTAGAAACCATAGGGGGGATGGATACATGTCTTGAAACCCATCAGGCCCCCCGCGGGAGCCATGGGAACCGGGGTGCTTTACCAAGAGGCCTCCAAGCCTCCGGAAGGGGGGCCCAGGAAGAGCCCCTTGGATGGCGCAGAAGGAAGCAGCCTGAGTTCAAGGTCATTTGGGAGCAGCAGTGGGAGGCAGATACATTTACTTCCCCTCTTTCATTCAACCCACATTTGTCAAACGCCCGCTGTGTGGTTGACCACAGGCAACTCAGAACAATGAAGGACAAGCGCAGAGGCAAGCCGAAAGTAGAAGCTCGAATTCAGAGAGCACCTACTGTGTGCCATCGTAGGCACTGCTGAAATGCCATACGCGGATGCTCTCATATAATTCCAACAGCAACACCAGTACACAGCAACTATTAAGATCCCCATTTTTCAGATGAGAAACTGAGGCTCAGAGAGATTGAAGTTGTCCCACGTTGCATCGTGGCCTGAACGTCACCATTCCTAGATTAAGTTGAACCATATGAAATTGCTGTTGTTCAACAGTTTGGAATCTACAAAAAGGGTGATTTTTTTTATATGGTTCAAGCTAATGTATTCTTATTTCCTGGTGAAGGACCCTTTCTAGATATGGGAATCTCTAGCTGAGGCAGGAGGGGGGACAGAAGCCAAGCACAGAGATGAGGGCCTCGGAGTGCCAGGAGCAGCCAGCTCCGTGGCCTCCCGGGGAACGAGGAACAAGAGCCTGCCCTGCCACTGAACTATTTCCCACCTCGGCTCTGGGGCTCAGCCCGGGGTGCTGAATAAATGGGGGGAAAGCCCCAAGACACTCATCCTGTAAATTAAAAGCCCTTTGTGATTTGGAAAATGCTAAGCAAATGTTGGCTGTTTGGTTCTTATAATTTATTGATGATAATAAATAACCCTTGAGCCTCCCAGACGTTTGGAGGATCCAAGGTGAAGGGAGTTCTATTTTTAGTTTATCTGAGGGAACTGGGGGAGGGAGGGTTTCCTGGGGCTCTGATTGCAGCGTGACTAACTGTCCCAGTTTGCCTGGAGCTGTCCTGGTTTCAGTCCTGGAAATCCAACATCCCAGTTAACTCCTCAGTCCTGGGCAAACTGAGACGGTGGTCACCGTATCCAAGAGGGGACCTGGACCCCCAGGGTCACGGGTAGGAGACAGCAGGCCTGTCGCACCCTGCGCTGGGCATGCAGCCTCTGTGTGCCAGGGCTGTGCCCGGCCCCCAGGGCGGCAGAGGACTAAGCTTTTCCTTGTCAAGGGCTGTCTGGGGGACGCTGGGCCCCTGTCTTCGCGACAGTCCATGTGTGTCCACGTGCATCCGAGGAGGGCAGGGACAAGCCTTGCCACAGAGCTACTGGCCGGATCCTGGACCAGCCACCCGGCATCCACCAGCCACCTCATTCCGCTCAGGAACCCTGCAGCCAAGGTGCACGAACCGGCTTTACAGATGAGGAAACCGAGGGTGAGCCTCTGCCGGGCTGGAGGAGGATGCCAAGGCCCGGCGTGAGGGCAGCAGCGGCCCCCCGAGCAGAGGTCAGTCTGCACCGGAAAGGGGCGGATTGGGCCTGTTTCGGAGTCTGGCTGCTGTGTGCCGCTTAATCACAGACTGCAAATTGAATGAAGTGAAGACGGCGTTGCCTTTTGAAGCTCCCCAGGCCCCGTTTAATGAATAAATAGGCATGATTTGTAATTAGCTTATCCGTGGTGCGATCGCTTCTAGAGCACCTGAAGTGAGTTAAACGTGCCCCCTGCAATCTCGTCGACAATATTAATTCGCGCCGCGAACCTTTCTTCCGGTGCGCGGTGCCTGCGACCGAATGATCACGTGCTGCGTCGCGGTGGCCCTATTGAGAGGGATGGGGGTTTCGGCCTGGGAGGACGGAGACACCGCGTCCCCACCGGCCCCGCCCCCCGGGGTGGGGTCGGGAAGCTGCCCGCGGTTCGGTTCTCCTCGGCAAACGCTGGATAACCCGCCGAACGACCGCCCCGCCCCTCCCCCAGCCTTTAAAGAGCCACGCGGCTCACAGGAAGGTCTGGCCGTGACGGGGCCCTCACCGCGGGCCCAGGGCTGGGGACGGGGTCCCCCCGCCCACCCGCTGCCTCTCCTTTGTGCAGGCCGTCATCTGTTTGCAGGGGCTGCCCGGGCCGGCCCGCGGCCTCGGCGTGAGCCACGCGTGCCTCCGGGCGAACCGGCGCCGGATCATTTGTCCGGTGACTGGGGCTGCTTATCCCGGCGCTGCCCGTCTCCGCGCTCGCCGTGCGGCGCCCCTGGGTGCCGCGTCCTAACGGTTCCCTGCTCCGAGCCGGCGGGAGGGCCGGCGGCACAGGGGGCGGCGGGATCGCCTCCGCGCTTTCCCGCGAAGGGGTCCGCATCCATCTTCATCATGGGCTCAATCTGTGCGCGGGGAGGGGGAGGCGGCTGCCCCGCGGGGCCTCGCCACGCCGCCACCTGGAGGCGGGCTCTCACCTGCTCCTCCGCGTTCGCAGCCGCAGTCACATTCCGCCTGCCCTGCTGCTTCCTGCGGGGTCCGGGAAGGAGCTCCAGCGCCGGGCCTTCACCCCCCCCCCGACCCCCCGTGGGAGGCCAGGTGCCAGCCCGTTACAACAAGGGAGGAAGAGAAGGGCACCCTCCTTCTGAACCAGGGGAATCAGGAGGTGGAGACTGTCCGTCTGTCCTTGCCGTGGCCTGGACACTAGGCAGTGGGCCTGGGCCGGGGGGAGGCGTGGGCTGCTTCTGCTCCAGAGACTCAAGTTCGGTCTGATCTGCTGATGCCCAGTTGGTGCCAGGTTCCTGGCTGGCACTGGGGACGCCACAGGCGTCCGGCCCTGCCCTCCAGGGGCTCACACGACGAGAGGACATCACGCCGGGATCAGGATGATAATGAACCAGCACGGGCGCGGTCCCCCACAGTCGGCAAGGCTCCTTCTGTCCCGTGATCCCCCACAATCCTGTGGGGCTGCTGTTTTGCAGGAGGCACACAGGGTCCCGTTGCGACTACGAAGGAGTCCTGATCGCCTAGGCCTGGCTCGGATCCTGGTTCTGCCATGTGTTTTCCGTGTGGCTCTGGATAAACCGCTTCACCTCTCTGAGCCTCAGAGTCCTGTCTCTAAGGTGGGACTCATCTACTCCCCAGCTCGCAGGGACGGAGCCTGGGAGGCCTGTGTGTGGACACTCCGCTCTGCGCCTGGCACGTGGGAATGGTCCCAGGTCTCAAGGTGTATTGTGACTGTTACCCTTGGTGGCACCTCCCTAGACAATGGGGGGCAGTGGCTCCCACGGTCCTCGGCACTGTGTCCAGCACAGTGTCCTAGCGTTAGAGACGGTCAGTGCCCTGTCTTGGTTACTCATTGGCTGTGACTCAGGGCTTACCTGTCATTGGGCTGCTATAGAAAATCTCTATAGGGCCCTGGCCGGTTTGGCTCAGTGAGTGTCGGCCTGCAGACTGAAGGGCCCTGGGTTCCATTCTGGTCAGGGCACATGCCCGGGTTGTGGGCTCGATCCCCAGTAGGGGGCGTGCAGGAGGCAGCCGATCAATGATTCTCTCTCATCATTGATGCTTCTATTTCTCTCGCCCTCTCCCTTCCTTTCTGAAATCCATAAAGGATATATTTTTTAAATATTTAAAAAAAAAGAAAAGCTTTGCTGAAACCGGTTTGACTCAGTGGATAGAGCATCGGCCTGAGGACTGAAGGGTCCCGGGTTCGATTCCGGTCAAGGGCATGTACCTTGGTTGCGGGCACATCCCCAGTGGGGGGTGTGCAGGAGGCAGCTGATCGATGTTTCTCTCACATCGATGTTTCTAGCTCTCTATCCTTCTCCCTTCCTCTCTGTAAAAAATCAATAAAATATATTTAAAAAAAGAAAAGCTTTGTATGGAGAGAATAGTGGTTATTACCTGTTACATCGCAGGTGGGCCGAGAGGAACCCGGTGTTTGTGGGTCTCGGGCACATGGACGAGTTGGGGGTCCATCTAGAGCTGACCCGGTAAAGAGTTCAGTGACAGGCTGGTTGGTACTTCTGTGCCCAGGAGCCTCCCTCCCTCCTGGGCAGCCTGACCCCTCCTCCAGGGAGGCCTTCACCCCACAATGGTTTGTACCTGTCTTGGCCACAAGATGTCACCCAAGGAACAGCAAAGCAGGCCTGCAGGGAAGCGGGCCAGTCCCGACCTCCACCCAGGAAACAGCAAATTCCAAATTCCAGCCACAGCCCTCTCACCGCCCCACCCCACCTTGGGGTGCCTCAGGGAAGAGCCCCCCAAGGCAGGCATGCTGCAGTGGGTTCAAATCCCAGAATTTCCTTCAGAACACGGCACTGGTGTCCCCAGAGGACACGGGGTGGAGACCCCACCTAAGTTAATAAATAGGGGTAATAATCCTGACTTCACAGGGTAGGATTAAACCCCGTGCCTGCGGAAGAGGGGGCGGGGTAGTGGGGTGAGGTGACAACCACTCAGAGAGATTTGTGTGCAGCAGGCGCTGAGAGCCTTCTCCCTGCCTATGCCTGGGGTGGGGGGTGGGCCGGGGGGAGCCGGAGAGGTGACACTGGCTTATCCTCTGCAGGGCCTGGAAGTGGGAGAGGAAAGTCCTGACCCTGACCCTGGCCCTGGTCCCCAACCCACCGTGGGGCAGCCTGCAGCCCAGATCTGAGGACCCCACAGCAGGCCAGGGAGTGCAGCAGGAGCCTGGGGTCTCCAGACTTGGGGACCAGCTGGAGCCTGAGAACTGGGCATTCTGGGCCCCCAGCCTGACCCTCCAGGAGGCCGGGTGCCAGGTGCCGGGCCTGGGAGGGGTGACCTCGGTGACCAGGCCTCTCCCTCCCCGGGATGCACGGTACAGGGCAGGGGGTGGCCTGGCTGCTCAGCGCCTGGAGAGAGGGGAGCTGGAGGGGGCCAGGCCCACACCCTGGCAGCAGGGCTGGGCTGTGTGGAGCCTCCACCACCTAGCCTACCTGGTTCAGATCTCCCCGGCACAGTGTCTTCCGGGGAACGTGAAGAGCAGCCCGGCCACAGGCCACGTGGAAGGAGGGAGAGCCCTTGTCCAGGCAGGGGTCCAATTTGAGAGGAACAGAGTGACCCCCACACGGGACAGGTGCGCTACTGCCTGCCCCTCATCCATCCCCACCTGCAATCGCCTCGGACACCGGCCCGACAGTCCCCAAGGAGAGCATGGGCTCCAGGGAGGTGACTGCTTTGTAGACGCGGTCCTGGGATGAGGCCTCACTGGAAAAGGAGGGAAGGATGGGGGCTGGGGGTGCTGAGGAGCGGTTAGGGGCAGGCAAAGGCCTAAAGGTGGCAAAGCATGATTTTCCCTGGGGTACAAAGGAGAGTTTTGGGGGGCTGGAGAGGAAGTAGGGACAAAGGCATAGGCTGAAGAGCAAGTAGGAACCAAACTAGAAAAGATTTTCAGCAGAAGAGGGATCTGATGGGACTTGGTCAGTTGTATGTGCACCTGGGAGACAGGGCCGGTCGGCATGGAAACCAGTCAGGAGCCGTGGTGCTAATGGAGGTGGGCAAAGTGCTGTGGAAGTGGGGGCACTTTCAAGAGCTATTTCTGCAGGAGGTTCTTCCCGAGGTTCAGGCGCCCCAGGGGTTGGGGGCAGGGAAGACCCTGAGCGGCAGGGGCGGGGCCCTAAGGATCGCAGCATCCAAGCCCAGAGGGCAGAGCTTCAGACATGCCCTTGCCGCCGTCACAGCGCGTGCCCACAGCACAGAACCTGGGCTCACCAGGGAGCCTGTTAGTTAACGGGTCCAGTGATCTCTGTGCTCGCAGGTTGTCCGTGTGTCCTGGGCGGCTTGTCGGAGGGGGGTGCCACTCCAGAAACTCCTACCAGTCACGGTTCAAGTTCATTCAAGAAGGTTGGAAGGCAGCTAAGGGCCTAAAGTTGCGTTCACTGGCCAGAAACTCAAGTTCCCCCTCGAGTCAGCACAGTGGCAGCCTCTTCTTCTATTAGGGCTTCCAAACACCCCCGGTTCTTCTGGCCACCTCCACGGTCTCACTGCTTGAGCTACATCCCTCAATTGATTGGCATTCACAGTACATCAAGTATCTCCACTAGTGATCTACTTTCCACTTCAAAACTCTTTCTTGCCGAAACCAGTTTGGCTCAGTGGATAGAGTGTCGGCCTGCGGACTGAAGGGTCCCGGGTTAAATTCCGGTCAAGGACATGTACCTTGGTTGCGGGCACATCCCCAGTGGGAGGTGTGCAGGAGGCAGCTGATCGATGTTTCTCTCTCATCGATGTTTCTAACTCTCTATCTCTATCCCTTCCTCTCTGTAAAATATCAATAAAATATATTTTAAAAAAAAACCTCTTTCTCATTTCCCTCTAAATTATGGCGACCGCATACAGAGTAAGTCCACCAGATGTAAAAGAACCAAAGGAGGGCAAATACTTCTCCTTGAAGAAGAAAAGCAGGATGGCGAGGCAGGCGGAGGACGCTGACTCCACATCGGATCACGTCTCTGCCATCCACTCAGTTCTCAGAGAGGGTCCTACTTCCTCACCACTCCCACTCACATCAGAGAAAGTCCTTAAAAGCCCCTCATTTAAAACACCCACTTGGCCCAAACTGGAATTCCCAGGCAGGCAACAGGGAACCGGTCAGACACTTGAACTTGGCAGGATTCTGACGGCCAGAGCTGGGCCCCGTGCTGTTTGGGCCGGGGGCGGGGTGGGGGGGAGGTGGGGGTGCGTTTGTCCTATTGCTTCTGCACCTCAAAAACACGTCTATTCAAAGTCCTCGTCAACAAAGGCTTCCAGGAAAAGCCACGCATCGTATCTAGTGTCAATCCCTCACAAAGCCTTCTGCTCCCACTACAGCGATTTGATTGCCTGTATGAAAAGGCTTTCCTAAGCAGGTTTGTGAAAGAAAGAGAAAGCAGTAATTGTGACTGAGATGTGACCTAGAGCGGAGTGTTTGCAGGTTTAAAAAGAAGAATTTTACAAGACGATCTTCAATCTGTGTTTCCATTTCTTTACTTTCTCCAGAAGCAGGACCTGAACACGAAATACGACGAGCAGGTTAGTTTAGGTCTACAAGATTTCAGTGACCTGAGCCGCTCTCCCCTCAGTTAACATTCGGGATCTATAAGTTCCAGGGGTAATTGGTGGCTACCGAGGGGTGACTTGGCACTTAAGCACTAACCCTTCGTGTAAAAGCAGCTCTGGGGGGTCAGTGTGGTAAGAAACATCCAAAGAACAGCAACACCTCTTTCCTGAAAGAGCAAAATCAAGTGATTCCCTGCCTCACACCCCGCCCACCAGGCTGCTAGTTACCGATTCCTAAACTCAGACGTCAGCACTGTGAGGAATCTGGTCATGAATCAAACCAGTGACGGGGAAGGGGGGTGGTCCCGGCTCCGGAAGGTGTCCAGAGGGCACTTGCCTGCCCCATCACCAGCTGGGCCCTGTGTCTCTACCAGCCCCCACCTGCATCTCAGAGGTGCAACTCTGAAACCAGTCTCTGGGGTTCTACTCACCCCTGGCGCAAGCCCTTAGAGGCCCCTCTCCTGCCTCGGGGTAGCCCTGCACCTCAAACTCAACACCTTCTGCTCCACAGAAAAGACCCTGCACAGTGTCCACATCTTCATGTTTATTTCCATGGTGAGAACATGGAACAGGTTTAGCAACCACGGAGGGAAAAAGTCTCTCATTGACTTCCAAGTTAAATCCCATAACAATGATGTTCAACTATTCCAAGTTTTCTGTTGACTTAACATTTATTGAATCAAATGCTGAAGAAAATGGACTCCCTCTAGGTCTTAGAAATCGTGTTTGACTGTCTTGTAAAGTATTTATGATGGGATTTGACTTCTCATTCCTGGGCAAGTTTGAGCATTACAGCTCAGGAAGCACATGACCTAACACTCCAAAGGACATGTTGTACTACTACTTTAATTCTGACCTCTCCCCAAAAGGCAGAAACCACATCCCACACTCCTTTGCAACTTGTTATTTGGGTGTTTTAAAATAAATGAATGAAGAGGTGGAGGCATAAAGAAAACCCAGCTTCCTTCGGAAATCTGGGAGGGAGGGAGAAGACAACCTCTGTATTCATCGGCTCCAGGTGTCTGTCACAGTTCCCTTAAAAACGCCTGGAAGAGCTGTCAGTAATGAGCTCAAGGTATGGGACCGAGTTTGTTATAAAAGAAGCTAAACATGATTAGAAACGTACAAAGTGAAACCAGTCGGTGGTGACCAGGTCCAAGAATTGTGCTTAAAGCTTTGGTGTGCCTCCTTGGCCAATTTCTCAGACACCAAAACCAACTCCTGATTAATTATCAATATACAATCAAAACAAAATCTCAAAACACATACTTTTCTTCAGAAGAGGGAATAAAGGCACAGAAACCAGACAAAATAGATTATTTCTGTAAGAATTGTATGGTTGATTAAAATAGCTTATCACTAATAAAACTTGGATCACAGAGCAGACAATACAAATTAATTGTTTTAAAAAATGACATTCACTGAATTCCTGGTCTGTGCATTCAATGTGACTCATCATCAAAACTATGTGGCAATGAAAGGGTGGTAAGAGTTCCATTGGGGGTTTCTATACTGTTTCGTATTTCAGATGAGAAGTACCAGTGAAGTACTGGGTACAACTGCTCCTTTGGATGCCGGGTATGGCGGTTAGAGACCTCTCTCCTCCGGAGCTCGGAGATGTGCAGTGAGAAATGTCTGGGCCACTGACTCATGATGGATACCTCTCACCAAAGGCAGCCCTGGGCATCAAACCCCACACCTAGAAAGGCCAATAAACTGTATTACACTTTAATAAATATTTCTGCATATTTTTTTGTTTTCTGATTTTAAGCTCAGCTTAAATTTTGTCAAGGAAACCATTTCACAAGAGGGTACATCACAATCTACTATCAGCAATATTCCTTGTTTATTAGAATCTGAAGATGTCCATATTACATCAAATATAAATATATATTATATTTACATTTCCTTCTTAGCTTTCAATTTAGGTGAGTGTATTTATAGATAATGCCACGATGTCACCTTTAATCCTCAGGGCAGCGCCCATTCCCTCCACTGGACCCCTAGAGGGTCACACAGCATCCTGAAAGGGGTGTACTGTTCTTTTTTGTTCAATAAAAGGAAAAAATGAGTATCCAGGAACGGAGATCTAAAAATGTTCTAGGAGGTTCTGCTTTGTTCCTAGGAGGTTTTAGTATTTCAAATACCTGAAAAATGTGGTCCCTTTTTGCAGTACTATTCTCTCTCTACCTGGGGACAAGAAAGGGTAGTATGCCATTCAGAAAGGAAGAGCCCGAAGGAAAGAGAACCTGCTTGTTAGCGCATTAATCTGTTTAGTAAAGATCTGTTTTAAAATGTCTGAATGCTGTACAATATCATACAAAACAAGCTCCCGCCCGCAGAGCAGCTGGCACATTTTCCTAGAGGTCGGTTTGCCGGCCGAACAGTCTGCTGCCTGGCTGGCCTGGGTCCTGGTCACTTTCGGTCATCGATAGTTTTAATGAATTCCACCGCTGCTGTGAACTGCATCCACCAGTAGGACTCCTCTCCGGACAGACAGCTGGCATAGAAGCTACTGATATACTGGACAGTGGACAGCAAACAGGGTGGGTTTGCCTAGAGAAATGAGAAATAGTAAGAGTCAACTGGTCAGACGTACAGCTCTGCAAAAATCTTTTAATATTCTCAAACGTTTGTCTCTGAAAGAGATAGCTCTCCTTCTGAAAGCAACCCCTGAATTCCCTTTCTGGAACTATTCTGTAAAGCCGCAACAGTGCACTGCAGAGGCGAGTGGGTCCTAATCCGAGCTGAACTGTCCAGAGCTTCCTATGCTTGCAGGTCACTGAACCCCACTGCCCCCTAAGGAGGCTGACCCAGCCCAGTGGACCTACTCAATATCCCAGGCTTCCAGAGTGTTCGGAGGGGAATAAACGCTGTAGGCAAACTGAGTGATAACTGGGCGGTAAGTGCAGGGAGAAGCAGCTGAGAAAGAAAACACTAAAAAGGTAACATGCCCTCTGCTGCAAGAGGTAACACAGGACACCTGCTCCCCACCTTCCCGTGGCAAGAAAGGACACAGGTGTGTGAGGCGGTTGGGAAACAAGCCAGGGCCTGTTCCTTAAAGCAGGCCGGCAGCGGTGGTCACAGTGGGAGAGAGAAGAGCAGCAGCTCCCGGGAGGGGTTAGGAAAGCCACACACGCTGATCCTGGGGTTTCTGACTCGGAGCTGAGGTTGCGGAAATATTGCTCGCATTAAGAATGAGTGAGAGAGGTGTCAGACATCCCTTAGACTTCAACAGATGGGCAAGCTGACTGGAAGACAGGAGTGATGCCCCCAAACCACATGGTTCCCCCAAAATGTTCAAAATAACTTTTCAATGTTATTGTTTAGATGATGAAATTTCAATTTCAAAGACAAAAATGGACAAAATATGTCAGGGTTTTTTGTTGTTTTGTTGTTAATCCTCACCTGAGGATATTTTTCCATTGATTTTTAGAGAGTGGAAGGGAGGGGGAGAGAGACAGAGAGAAACATCAATGTGAGAGAGACACATCGATTGGTTGCCTCCCACATGCGCCCCGACCACGGCCAGGGATCAAGCTTGCAACTGAAGTATGTGCCCTTGACTGGAATCAAAGCTGGGATCCTTCAGTCCACAGGCCGATGTTCTATCCACTGAGCCAAACCGGCTGGGGCTGTCGGGGCTTTTTGAAATATGGTACAATTACAACATAAGAGGCCAAAGGAAGAGAGATGACTGGCAAATTTAGTAGTTTATGTGACAAGTACTGTGAAGAACCAGGGTGAAAGAAGATGTAAAGGCACAATTTTTCTTTCACTCGTAGTTACACACTGAGCCCCAACCAAGGACTTTGGGTCCTGCTTCAAAACGCTCTTCTAGGAATCTGATCCTCCGGCCCTTTCTCCTGAAAACCCTGACTTCTGGACAGAACAACCCCTGACGTTAGACACTTTCTTTCTGGACACACAGAGCTCGAGGCCTGGGAAGAGCCACGTGTCTAACATCCTGGGACATGCGTGCCCCACCCTGCTCGGTGCCCGATGAACTGTCTCACAACCAGTGGGGAGGGCCCACCTTTATCAGCACAAACACCAGCACAGGGACGAAGTCGTCCGCCCCGGGGACAGAGTCCTCGTTGGCCAGGCTCAGCAGGTTCATGATGGTGGAGCACATCCTCAGGATGCACTGCACCTTGTCCCGCGGGGTCTTGTAAGCGCTGATGGTTCTGATCTCTGACTGCGCAGATGGCCATGGCGCCTCCCGAAGATAAACCTAAGCGAGACCACAGACAGGCAGGCAGGTCTTTAACCTGCCGGCAACCACAGACACCGACCACAGCACCCGCCACAGCACCCGCCACAGCACCTGCCTGTCAGGAGACAGGGGGCACATGTTGCCTTTTCCCTTCGTCAGTAAAACAAGATCTCAGTTTCTTCACCTTCCACTAAAGACTGAAGCTTAATTTTTAAATAATTTGCCTTGCATTTTAAAGTAAAAAAACTTAGGTATTCTCTAATGGAGGAAATGGCACACAGTAACCCCCAAAACCTAGAATTCATAAAATTTCCATCTTTCTTAAATAGCTAGGATGGAGCTTCTCTACTGTAGCAGCTGATTCCAAAAGCACAAACAAGCTACTTTTAAAAGAAAGCAATTTATAAATTAATGTGTCTTTGCTGCAGTAGTTTTAGAAATAAAGGATTCAAAAAAGACAATTAAAAATTTTATGCTAATCAATGCTCCATTAGTGGAGATTTTAATAAAACAACCAGAAAGCTCACATACATGAAATTTCCTTGTTTTGTAAGAAGTGTGTGGCAGGTAAATATCATCAATAACTAAAAGGTAAGTTGGCGTCATATTCAGGTGCAACTAACCCCCCGGAGCAGCGGTTTCTGCAGCCCGGAGGCCCTTCCTCGCCAGGAATTTTAACCCCCAGAGGATCTTCGTGCACTTCAGTTAGACTGAAGTTCCTCCAATGCAAACAGTGTTACATATTTTATTATACTCTGTTTCCTTGAAAAACTGGCAACATGCACACGGCACAGAGTGCAGATCTACTTCCCAACGCCTCCCGTGCTAACCCTGCGTTACCTCCGGGATTTGAAGCGCTCTGTGGTTGGCGGTCACCACTTTCGACAATCTCTGGATATGTTCATGAAGAACCCTGGAAACCCCCCAAAACAAACATGTAAATACATGTCAGAAAGTAAGGCACACAGTGTCATAACTGATTCTTTAAAACATTTGAACTGTTTTAGACTCATTTCTAGATATAGATTACAACTACAGTTGAGACCCTATCTTAGCTGTAGGTATTCTGTCTTGTTAAAAAGTCACATTTTTAACAGGATCTCTCAGAAATGCTGAGTGAATGAGGAGATGCAGTCAGAAGTCCTTCTTGCCTAGACTAGACAGCATTCAAGGAAGAGAGGAGCGCTCAGCCCACAAACTGCCTGACAAACTAATTAGCAACCAGGCTGCACTAATTAGCATCAGGCTGTCACGAGGTAGAGGATCAAAAGCCAGAAGCCAAAGATGCTCAGATGGAGAAGGGACTCAACACACAATCTCTCATTCCACAGGGGAGAGTAATTCGGCTTAAACAGGCGAAGGTTTGATTAAACCAGCTTTCCCGCTGCTGGTGTTCTTTCCAGAGGACGTGAGCTCTCCCTCTGTAACACCTGCAGAGATGCCGGGGAGAAGGCAGGCACCCCCTGCTTCAAAGTGCTCTTTGCAGCCAACACAGTTTGAATGTCCCTATTCCTTACCCCACGCTGGAAGCCAAAGACTGGTGCTCTGGAGAGAAAACAGGTCCCACTTGGTGTATTAAGGACAGGGGCTCGGGGTGGGCTAACAGCCTCTGAGACTGTGAACGAGTGAGAGGCAGGCTGGGACGATCCTAAACCATTCAGAGGAAAGTGAATGCTCCCAAATATACATGCAATATCTTAAAACTTCCATGAAAAAATAAAAACTTACAAAAACCACCTATGACCCCTGAGATGCTATTACAGGACCCTGAGAGTCCCCGGTGCATTCAGTCACTGCTACAGCTAGGGAGCACCGCGGGCACCTCAACACGCTTGAGGGAGAAACGGTTGTAAAGCAGTGCTCAAGGGGATGCAGGAGAGGTCCGGCCGGTGTGGCTCCGCGGTTTAGCATAGACCCATGGCCCAAGAGACCCGGTTCCATTCCCCGTCAGGGCACATGCCCAGGTTGTGGGTTCGATCCCCACTATGGGATGTGCAAGAGGCAGCTCCGATCAATGATTCTTTCTCATATTTGATGTTTCTATCTCTTCCTCTCTTTTCCTCTCTGAAGTCAATTTAAAAATTTTTTTTTTAAATGGACAAGAGATCCATTCTAAAAAAAAAAAAGAAAATGCAGAAGAGGAAAAACAAAAATGCTAAATCCAGGCAAACAGCAGTGCCTCCCAGAAAGGCCAGCCCAATGTGTGCACCCTTCAGTCTGCGTCTCCACATCCCCGGAAACAGGGGACAGCGTTCTTTTCGCTGCTGTATTCTGACGGGGGGACAATGGTAACAACATGCATTTCTCTATTACAGTGGTCGGCAAACTCATTAATCAACAGAGCGGCAAACCGCGGCTCGCGAGCCGCATGTGGCTCGTGAGCCGCGGTTTGCCGACCACTGCTCTATTAGATTCTGGTCTTACGTATAGCTCCTCTAACGTGTGGGCTAGCTGACGTCTCCCCACGTGGTCCAACACAGGCACTACACAGAGAGCACTCACTGGTCACGGAGTATGTCCCCATCCTGATTGGGGTAGAAAGCAAGCTTGAAAATGCGATTCATCACGCTTCGCTCGATGGCCAGCTGAGCGTCCTGAAGCTGCTCCTCGCTCGCATTTTGCCAGATGACGTCCTGGGCCATCGCGCCATAGAGGAACTGCAGGAAATCTTCTACCTGAGCAGTTTTATCATCAGCTGCTGTGAGTTTCTGAAAGTCTCCAATGCAAAATAATAATTTTAAACATACACTATCTGAATAATTTTAAAAAGGAAACTGTAGAAATAATTTTAATCACTAGCTATGCAGATACTGTGCTCTTAAAGCCAAAAGAGTCTGGGCATGATTTATTTTAGGAGAATATGTGGCCAAATCATTCAAGTCAGGAGAAAGGTAAGATATAAAAGTTTAAGAATAAGGAGTATGTTATAAAAATTATATGCTTTGGTTTAAAAAATGAGAAAAATTGTGTGGATCCAAACTTTACCAACTGTATCCATTTTTAAATAAACTACAGATATTCAAACCAATAAAAATAAAATTTATTTGTTAAGAACCCATAAAATAACTGGGAACTTAAGGAACTGCTCTTAGACATGTAGGTATTCAAACAAACTAGCAAAACAAAAATGTCCAAATCTTCCCAATGCTGTGGCCGAAGAGATGCTCAATTTAACATCTCCAGTTACCTTGGATGAACTCCCTGATCTTCTTTTCTTTGCTCTCAAGCAGCAGCCTCACACAGACGGTGGTAAAGTATCGATTGGCCACCTCCTTGTCCCGCAGCACCCGCTGCAGCAGCCTTTCCAGGTGGGCCTGCGTGGTCTGCAGTCCTTGTCGACAGCGGGTGAGATAAGCAATGTAGGGGGCCCTTTTCCTGAAAGGAAACATGCTTTGCAGGACACCAGATATATACAGTGCACGCTCTCTTTGGAAACTAAGAGTCCTAATTTTTCTTTTTTCTTTTTTTTAAATATATTTTATTGATATTTTACAGAGAGGAAGGGAGAGGGATAGAGAGTTAGAAACATCGATGAGAGAGAAACATCGATCAGCTGCCTCCTGCACACCTCCCACCAGGGATGTGCCCGCAACCAATGTACATGCCCTTGACCGAAATCGAACCCGGACCCTTGAGTCCGCAGGCCGACGCTCTATCCACTGAGCCAAACCGGTTTCGGCCTAATTTTTCTTTAAAAAAAAAAAAAAGATTACTTCAGGGGTTTTGGTTTTACACGTTAGTATGTCAGGCTGCAGACAACAGTCTGGAAGACGAATTATGCCGCCAGCTCGAGAACAGAGCTGCATGTCTCTGAAGAACAGCATCTCCTGGGCTGAGCACTTAGCTACCTAACTCACTGAACACGGCTGAGTCCCTCACATTGCTGGCCTATTTTATATTGGAGCACAGTCTCCACGCTGGTAGAGCCTCGCACTAACAGGAAATTGATTGCTAGAGAAAACTGAAATAAGAACAAAATACAGGTTACTATACCACTAGGTCTTTAACATGCCACCAATTATTGGCAGACAGTCTAAATGTAACCATCTTAGAGCACCCGTGCCCTCAGCCTCAAAGCCCTCTTCACTTCCTAAGCGTCTAAATTACGTGTTTCTCCTCAACTGTTAGCAAGGGGCTGGCCAGGGACAAAGGGAGCACATTCCTGGGCCTGCTCCTGCCGCCCTGGTCCAGGGAAGCCGTCCTCCCTCTCACCCCTACAAAGGAGAAATGATGCCCTCGTTACCCCGGCCCGCCTCTGCTAAAGCTCTTGTGCAATGCTGAAGTAAATGGTACTACTTCTCTGTTTCTAAGAGCTGCTCATTCATCACTACATTGCCCACTAAAGAGCCAAAGGTGTGCCTCAGGAATCTACGTCCAGTGAACAGAGCCAAGAACTTCCATGTAAGCCTAGATTCGTTTCCAAGGGAAGGACCGAGAAGATAATAGTCGCTGCTGAAACAAGGCCTAAAGCGAAAGCTGCATGGTACCTGTAGTCCTCGGCGATAGAGGCCAGCAGTTTCCTGCAAGTCCTGTTATCAAAGCGGCACACACAGCGCATAGTTTCCTGCAGTTGAGCCATTAAGTTCTTATCTTGTAAATTAATTGCTTCGGCTATCTGAACTTTTAAGAAGCATACAATTTCATTCTCTAAACAAAACAAAACAAAAAAACACAAGAATTCTGTTATTGCTGAGAAAATCCTCATGCTTACCTAAGGGATATGTCATCGCTCAGCCTTTGGGGTGTTGATTCTGCTTTAGCAACGTGTCAGTAGAACTAAGCTGAACTGCCACTCTCAAACATTGAACATTTAATGAACCAGCGGTAATCGAGTGCCGTTACTGATCCTAATATGAATCTATTAAGGTAAACCATATGGAATTGCTATAAAGCTTAAATACAGCTGAACACTGGCAATTTCATATGGTTCAACCTTCAAATACAAGAAAAAATAAATGGTCATATAGCAAACTTACCTTCTGGGTCTGTGTGGTCTGGTAAACCATTCCTTGTTGAATGGCTTAGCACTGGGAAAGCAACAGAATCCGCAGAGCAAAGAGCAAGCCTCAGTTTCTTTTTTGCATCTCTGAAAAAAATGAGTTGAAAATTCACTAATTTCTATATCCAGATAGGATCACATTTTATGAACATTTGCTATGTAAATTAATATGCTATCTCAGGAATGAAATGTTATAAGTGGTCATAATCAAAGGAGATTTTAAACTTATACTGACACCTCACTTAAAGGAACAGGCTTTCTAGTGATGCGAGGAGCAAGGACGTAAAAGTGCTCTGGGCAAGATGTGCTCTGAGAGTAGGCACTGTGAGGGTCAGAAAGGCATATCTGGGAGGCACCCCTCAAACTCAGAATGCCGTCTACCATAGCTCTCGACAAGTGTTGATCCTGCCACTAGACAGCTCACAACCTGGCAGGAAGCCCTTTCTTACTGTTCTGTTGCTGGAGCCAAAAGCTGCTCCTTTCAACTTCCAACTACTGCGGCACCGACCACCACCGAGGGTAGAGCGCCCCGCAGTAAGGTGTTGCCCTCCAGCAGTGCAGCTCTCTGTTCACACCGAGAGATGCCATCAGCATGCTCTCCTCTGCTGGTGGCTGTGGCCCTTTCTGACCCTGCAGGGCATGGACCAGAGCTTCCTCAGAATGTCCAAAGCTGCCATCCAAAGAAAGGAGCTGAAACCCCTCAGCAAACAGGCCAAGTCTGCTCCTCCTGCAGGATCCCCACTGTCCACTCACCTGGCAGCTCCGAGCTTTCCCTATTGGCTTGCTTCCTATAAAATGAGTAGCTTACAGATTAAGCCTACCAAATGTAATATTCACCCACTCTGCAGTGTCATAAAATATATAACGGTAAAGTCATGGCTGAAAAATAAAAATTGTCTGCCACTCCCTCCAATTTTACTGTAGGAAAAAATTACAAAGCTTCATAATGTTTATAAATAAAATGATGTATTAGGGTCTTCTTTAAACTAGTTGGAGGAAATAAATGTGAACAACACTGGCCGTGTATTAGTGACTGGAATCTGGGTGAGGAGGATGACAAACTGAGGGCTCCTCAGGTCTATGGGGTAGCTGATCCCAGCTCCCACGCCCCCCTCATCTTCCCCAGCATTTCTCACCGGGGCTGGGTGCTTTACATGGGCAGAGGCTCTGCCACCTGTTTCATTTTAATGGCTTATGTGGTGCCTGTGAGCACACGAGGTTTTCCTTTATCCCTGAACTCAAGCCTTTGATATATGACATCCACACAGGAAGCCAAGTCTCCTCAGAAAATAGCCATTTCATTCTTAACTCTCTGCTTTATACCTTTATTAAGTGACACAATGAATCACATGACTGAGGTGACTGCAATGGTGATGAAAAGTCCAACCCCAAGTCCTTAATCCTGTAGAAGGAATACCTGTAAGAGTAGGCTGAGTCCTGAGGGTGGGCCGCTTGGCTCGCGGAGTCCGGGAGGTCGTCGGCGGAGATGTTTTGCAGTGCTTCATCTCGAGGAGAATCGTGTGCACTTTCCCCGTCACCCATAACCTCTAAACAAAGCCCACCCCCAAAAGGATAATAAGCAGCTTAATCTGAAATGTTCTGGCACCAGAAGTTATTCTGAGCAACTCAGTGATAAATTAGCATTGTGCATTACACAACAAGGTATTTATAGCAATGATAATATATCAAGAGACCACTTTTTGAGAAGAGAATGACTTTACTTCTTATACCAATCCTAATTGAAAACAATGAAACTTTTTATTTAATAATAATAATCCTATATAACAAAAGCCTAATATGCTAAGTGTCTGGTCGTCTGGTCGGCCATTCAACCAATCAAAGCGTAATATGCTAATGATATGCTAAGGCTGCTCAACCACTCGCTATGGTTGCACTGACCACAGGGGCAGACAGTTGACCAGTCGACCAGTCGCTATGATGTGCACTGACCACCAGGGGGCAGACGCTCCGACCAGTAAGTTAGCTTGCTGCTGGGGTACGAATGATCAGGACTGAGCGAGACAGGCTGGACACGCCCTGGAGCCTTCCTGTGGTCCCTCCCCAACTGGCCAACCTCCCACGTCCCTCCCCGGCCCCAATCGTGCACCAGTGTGGTCCCTCTGCCTGGCCTGCGCCCTCTCGCAATCTGCGACCCCTCGGGGGATGTCAGAGAGCCGGTTTTGGCCTGATCATATAGGACAGGCTGAGGGACCCCACTGGTGCATGAATTCGTGCACCAAGCCTCTAGTAGTAGTAGTAGTAGTAATAATAATAATAATAATAGTAATCTGGCCTTGGCTGGTGTGGCTCAGTTGGTTGAGTGTCATCCTATGCACCAAAAGGTTGCCAGTTTGATTCCTGGTCAGGACATATGCCCCCGTTTCGGGTTCGATCAGTTCCCCGTAGGGGTGTGTGCAGGAGGTAACCGAATGATGTTTCTCTCTCATATCTATGTTTCTCTCTCTTTTTCCCTCTCCCTTCCTCTCTCTCAAAAAAATCAATAAAAACATATTTTTAAAAAATATTACTACTCCACAATCGGAATCACTGAACCACAGAACTAAAAGGGGTCTCAAAACTCGTTTTACATAACCCCTCATTTTATGGACACGGAATCCTCCCATAGAAGACAGCTGCAAACCCCTTGGCCAGCCATGACTCCCCAGGGCTTCTCTCACTGCCCAGGAAGGAGTTGGGGGTGAACTCAAAAATGCAGCCAGGCCAGATCTGTGGTTCCACACTTGTTTTTATGTTTTTAACGGATCAATTTAGGTAAGATATGCATATATAAAATCAAAAGGAATAAAAAGTTCCTTAGTGTAATAAAGATACTGTGCTTGTATAGGAGAAAAATCTTTATTCTTAGGAGATAATTTCAAATGCTTTAGGAAAAACTATAGAGAGAGAAATATGGGAAAATGTTAACAACTGGTAAGTCTGGGTAGAGGGCATGTGGACCTGCATTGTACTATTTTTTCAACATTTCTGTTATTTAAAACTTTTCAAAACAAAAGCTGTGCTAAGTTCACCTCTCCCCAGACTCCCTTAGTGTCTCTTCTTCCAGTGCGCATACAAGCATAAATACACGCAGCGTACAAGTTATGCTTTATGTACTTGTTTCCTCTGCATTTACTTTGAGAATTATATCATATTTTTCAGACAGCTATTCAAAAGTAGCACTATTAATTCAGATCATCTTTATCACTGTGATTCAAAGGTTACTCTTCAAATCTTTACCACGGTTATCACCTGCATTGTCATAGTTGCCCATTGCTCCTTCACTGGGGCTGGTTCGCTTAATGGCGTTCCTGTATTTGTCCAGAATGTCCTCAGCGGCCTGAACTTGTGCACTGAGTCTAGGGCTGGGATCATCTGCAGGGAGAGGAGAGTGAGAGAATTAGCTCCCTTCAGTTTGTACCAACTCTGATGTTAGTACGACACCAGGAGCATAATCCCAAAGGCCGATTAGGAGGTAAGACTTAAAAAGAGCACATATCTCAGTGTTAAGAGGCACCATGCAGCTGCCTACTCCTCCCATTTCTGGGTCTGAGCGCCTTGCCAAAGCACGGAATTGGGAGAATTAAATCCACTTTCTCATCATCGCCAGAATTCCACATGACAGTGTCAAAAAGTTCAGTGCGGACTGAATGGATGATGGGTTTCTAAAGTGCTTACACTCAAACCACTGGTATTAGCAACTCATGCTAACAGAACTTCCCACAATGCAATTTTATATGCAGACTTCATTTACTCAGACATCTCCATGCTGAAGGAACAAAGAAGTATTCAAACTGAGAATTAAAGCCTTTTAAATAATAATAAAAATTGCCTTCCTCCAGTCTTCCTGGATTTCTCTCTCTACACCAGATTTGAAAACTTCAGATTTTCATATGCTATCTCACTGGATCTCACCATGACAGTGCAGCTGCTGGAACAGAGCACTTTTGTGCATGCAATGGAGTCAGAGGCACTCCCAGAGAACCTAGACATTGCTGGGGAGTGCTGGAATTGTACCTGGGGTGCACAGAGAAAAAGCTTATCACAATCACAGCACAGCACTGTTTACTGACAGGACTGCCATCCTGTCGGCAAAATCAGCACATCGCAATGTTTTCCTGTAGTCAAGGTAATTAACGTTATCAAAGCAAAGAACTGCTACAGATCTATGGGACACAGAAAGTTCCAGAGTGAAATGTAAACTCCTGCAATAGATCTAGGCCAAGCAGGTGGCTACCATAAATGTCCACATTCTGGTAGAATCCCATTTTTAAAAAAGTCTAAATTCACGTGAAGGTCACTAGAATTTATATATGTGTGTTAATAGCAGCTACCGTTTATTGAGCACTGACCACATGCCAGGGACTGTGCTAAGCACCTTATATGAGCAATCTCAATCAATCATCCCAATTACCCCATAGGGAGGTACTACTATCACCCCATTTGACAGAAAAGGAAATCGAGGTATAGAGAGGCTAAGTACTTATGCTCATAGGCTCTCCTTTTCTTTTTCCATGAAAATAATATTTTGTATTTCTATCTCCATAAAATTGTAGTAAACTGTAAAGAGAGGATTTCCAAAGTAATGTAATCTTTCTGCTATAATGACATTTGAATGCCAGATCAGGGTCGTAATCTGATCTTCAAAATGTAAACTGAAAAATCTTTATTGTTACAAAATCTTTTTGTGGGGGGGGAGTACTTTTTGCTATTGGTTTTCAGTGCTGTTGAGACTCTTTTGAAAAGGGACAACAGAATTTGGCTAACTATAGTGAAGCCATAATGTTGCTTATAGACTTTATTTCTATAATACCATTCTTAAAATTTTTATCCAAAGAAAATAATGAAAACAAACAAAAAATGCTACATATATGAAGCTGTGAGCAGTATTTTCATAGTAAAAGTTGGGTACAATTTAAATATCCAAAAGCAAGAGAATGTTCACACTGCAGTAAAATCAGATGATAGATTATCTTAGAGTCAATAAAAACTACTAAAAACAATCACTGTCTAGTAGAAACTGGGAGAGGGTTTATGAAATAACATGTGTTAAAAGAATACAGTTACATACATAATCTGATTAAATCATGAAAAGCCATGTACAAACACAAAAAGACTGGAAGAGAACATGAAAAAAAAAAAAAAAAACAAGAATAGTTAGGATGGTGGTATTATGGGCAGACTGTTAAGAAATTTCCTTTCATAGCATTTTAAAATGGATTTAATAATTTCCAATGGGTCATTAGTTAGGATTGGGTAGAAGTTTTTGCACCAGCGGAGAAGTTAAATGGCTTGAATTCAATACAAAGAAAATGAAATACTTTATTTAAAATTTTATTGTACTCTACCTAGCTTCCAGTTTAAGAACCAAGAACCAAGAAAAATAAATTGCCCAAAGTCAAGTAAAAAATAATTTGTAACTTCTCCAAAATTATCAATTCAACATTGTAAAAACATGAGATTTCATGAAGAGATTCCACTCTGCAAACATTGGTGGTGTACTAACACTAGGAAAATGGTCAAGAAACACAAATATCTTGCCAAAAAGAAGCCTTTCCAACATGTCTCAGTCAGACAGTAGGTTCCTGAAGAACAGGGGTCATGTGTGAATTGACTTACTACCCACACCACTTAGCACAGTGTCCGGCATGAGTCAGATGTTCAACAAGTATTGGCTGACTGAATAAGAGGGGCTTGACTGTTCTCGGCAGGGACAGTGGCCTGGAAGCACAGCGCCTGCTGTTCAAAACCCTTTATCCAGGAAAGTCATGCATCCAAGCAGGGATATGTGCTAGGCCAAGGAATTACATCTAAATTTAACAGAACTAGACATTAGAATACCATGCATTATAATGGGATTCTACCTGTACTATGCTGAGCTTTGAGGAGGATGTTCTTTTGAAACCTATCCCATTTTTAAATAAAACTCTTCATTTTAACTTAGAATGTAATTTCAAATCAAGATAAGAAAAAAAGAGGTGAGAAATGAATTTCCCTGAAGATAATTTACAGTACACAGCTATCAAATTCAAGGCTGAGTCCTTAACACTCCTTTTCACACTCTTTCCTTTCATGGTGCTCAATCATAATGTGCCAAGAACAAGCTGTAAAAATACAAATGCTGAATAAGGTAAGAGCCCAACCCCTAGTTGTATTTTCCTTGGGTTAGAGAGCAATGGTAAACTGATTCAAGCTGTAAAAATTGGTAAAGTTTATAAATTTATTATATTGTTTGAACAAACACCTTATCATGAAAAAAGGAAGTGATTAGGTAAAACAGAATTTCACTATGATCCTGAATAATCAAGAGCTACAGATAAAAATAAATTTAGAGTTCCACGATCAACGTTAGCGAAAATTATTCAGTCAATGATCCGAAGAGAAGGCATGCACAGAGCTAAAACCATCACCACACTTTCCTAAAAGGCCCTACGTGGCATCATCCCACTAAGATGTCGAATTGTAGGGTGTGTCTAGAGGCCCAGGACCAGGGGCCTCACCATAAATGGAAGTTATGATAATGAGGATGATGATGGTGGTGGCGGTCTACAGGAAGAGCACACAGATTCACTGTGGCCGCCAACTGGAAACCACAGAGCTATGAAGAACATACTCCCCACTGTACACACACAGACACACTCTTCTAAAAAGGCAACGCTTATGGCACCCAAGAAAAAGTGTTATGAAATATGTGCTCTGGGAATGAAGGAGCCAGGAAGTCCATGGGTCTACAAACCTGTGAGTGTTGAGAATCTGTCAGGCCCCAGATCATCTTTGTCTTTTTCTTGTTTTTCTTTCTTTCTAAATGGTATGGGAGCTGGAAATTAAATAAAGTCAGTAGTGTGACATACAACATACTGCACTACTCGGCAGACAGCAGTCATTCTGGAGTTAACTGGTGTGCCAACATTTCTAAGTGAAAGGAAGGTGAAAAGTTTAAAAGCTAAGAAATCCCAAGTGTCAATTGATAATCGTTCTTAAAATAGCATTGAAGATTCTTAAAGAAGCGTTCAGAGTCGTTGGCCACAGGAAGAATGATTTAACGGGAATCTATTGGGACTAAATCAAAACCACTGCCTCTTAACCTCCGCTCAGAAACAACACATTCAAAACTCTGAGCCATGCTCTCCTCATCCTCAAGTGGCTGGAGTACGGCGAAGGCGGTGCGCCTCAGCTCCTGAGCACCGCAGGGCTGAGAAGAGGCCTTCGGAAGAAGTCCCTAACTCCAATCCTGGATGATCTCTCCTTTCAGGAAGAGATACTTTTGCAAACTCAAATCTCAATGTCTACTAGTATGATGCCAGGCTATTCACAAAAGAAGCAAACAATTTTATACAACTGCCTTCCGAAATAAACACTCACTAATGTTCAGGGTATAAACAATCTCAAAGCACATAAACATTAAGAACTTAAATTTATTCCAGGAATGTAAAGGATGAATTTCAAATTTTCAGTTTAATTACTGATAGCATCCCTTTTTTCCTGCAATAATTACTGGCAATACATATGTCAAAAGTCCTACATGTCTAACATCAGGGTACATGATATTTAAACAACCGCTTGCATGACTTCCATTTATGAAACCACTACCACTTCCTGCAAAGAATAAGCTAAAGCTCTGCCTTAGCATCCACCTGCGCAAAAACAGCTGGAAACAAGCCCAGCAAACCTCAGGGAAAGAGGAGCCGAGATGCGGGCTCGGAAAGAGATTTCGGGGCTTTGCTTCTGGTTGCTAATATGGCATTCTAATATTTTATAAAATTACCTTTAGGCATGGCAGAAACAAAACGCTTTCTCCACCAAGGTCTGTTCCTGTCTGATTTCTCATCATCGCTATCTTTGCGTTCTTCAGTCTGTAGGAAAAGTTTGATGATTTATTTGGAGTTGGGCAGCAGGCAAATTACTATGAAAAGGATTTCAGTTAGTCTGTGAAATACAAATACCCCTCAGGTTTGTCTTAAAAGCAAAACTGTTCTTATTGCTGTAGAGGAAGCTTCGGGAACATGGAAGTGTACCTTTAAGCCAGACAAGGATCTGCCTGAGGGTAGGCACTATCTCATCAGTGAGTAAACTCAGAGCCTATAATGGAGCCTAGCGTAGAGTAGGCACTTACTACAGTCTTAGGAGTAAGTGCAATGCAAATAAAGTCTAGGAGGGTAATAGAGATGGTAGCAGTAGTATCCTATATAATAAAAGGCTAATCCTATATAATAAAAGGCTAATATGCAAATCGACCAAACGGTGGAACAACCAGTCACTATGATGCACACTGACCACCAGGGGGCAGACGCTCAATGCAGGAGCTGCCCCCTGGTGATCAGTGTGCTCCCACAGGGGGAGTGCCACTCAGCCAGAAGCCCTGAGCTGGGTTCACGGCTGGCAAGCGCAGCAGCGGTGGCAGAAGCCTCTCCTGCCTCTGCAGCAGCGCTAAAGATGTCTGACTGCCAGCTTAGGCCCGCTCCCCCCGGGGAGCGGGCTTAAGCCTGCAGTTGGACATCCCCTAGGCTCCCAGACTGCGAGAGGGCACAGGCCAGGCTGAGGGACCCCTGCAAATGCATGAATTTGGTGCACCGGGACTCTAGTTAAGGAATAAAACCCAGTCTATACTGTGTGCCAAACACTGAGTATAAGGATATATGTTATCTCATTTAAACAGTAGCCTTAGGATATAAATACTATTATTAAGCCCTTTCTGTAGATGAGAAATATGAGGCTAAAAAAGGTTATTACTCATCTTCCCCAACGTTATACAGCCTGTGTGTAGCACAGCTGGGACTCAAGCCTAGATTCTGACCAACTTCAAAGTTCATGTTTGATCATCAATTATGTTCAGTTATCATTAAGACCACGTATCAGTAGTCCATCATGTACCTTAAACAAATCACTTAATATCTGTTTCTTCACCTACAAAACTGGAACTAAAAATACTTTCTCTAAGGGCATCCTTGTAGATGAGGTGTCAGAACCCAAGGAGACAGATGAAGGCATCTGTGGGGGACGGTTTAGCAGCAGGGATGGGATATTGACTACATACATGAGGACTGATCAAGTAAGTATATGCATGAAGAATAATGAAAACGGGTTTCTATTGCAGAAGGGAGTTACAAATATGGGAAGGGAGAAAGATGAAATAAACTGTTGTTTTTAGAGTAGAATGAAATATATAGGTGTACGTTCATAGTTTTCTACATATAAAGAGAAAGATACAAATAAAAATAAACACACATGTAAATGTGTGTATGCACATGTATATTCACACACACTCTCTCCCCATGGCTTTGTCTACTGTGAGGTCCTGGGAATAGCAACACTCCTACAGCAAAGAGCACACCTAGTATCCAGATCTTCGTTTCTAAAAACCATTTTCTACTAAAAGTAACAAGGGTTCCTTGGAGAAACGGCTGATCCAGGACTAGGACAGACACAGTACAATATAAGCTTATAACATTTTGTGCCAAAAGGAAAGAAATACTCAAAGAATGATGGCAGCATATCAAAAGAACCTCTGACAGCTTGTCCCACTGAACAAATCGGGGACAAAAATAACGACAGTAACAAACCCACTGACTAAAACAGAAAACCATGGGACCGTCAATATAATAAGTAAATTAAAAATTTGATGAACAACAAAATAAAAAAATAATGCCTTATTGAAAAAAATAATAGCTAACCATCTCAGAAGGAAATTAGAGGTTTAAATTAAATTTGATATAAAAAATTATTTGGAAAAAGTTAAAAGTATCATATAAATGCAAGATACAACACTACAAAAACAAAGCACTAGAGGTTTCCTATGGATTAGGTTGTGGATATACTTGACAAATCATCTTTAACACGTTAAGCGCCCAGTCAGTCACCGGTGAATGACACTATATTTTCCGTCCGGAAGACAAAACAGGCTGGGCGCTTAACGTGTTAATGATGACTACTGTCCATTCTTAACCCTAGAGGTATACAATCCATGTTAATTTCAGATATTAAGAGAATTAGGCAGACAGACATTAAAGCTGACCACATCAGCAAACTCTCCGTGGCCTGTGTCCCATACCTCTCCTCTTGAGGAGTCTTTACTCGGGGATGAAGATGACGAATGAGGTGCAGCCACCAAAGAGGTAGCACCAATGGCTGCAGCTGGAGGGAGCTCTCGCTCTTCATTCCCTGGGCGGCGGTTCCAGCTGGGGTCACTCATGGGTCTCCGGACGGAAGATACTATGTCAGAGCTCCTGCTGCGAACTAATCTCTCAGGGTAAGAATGCCGCTGCTTGAATGCCTCCATTTCGGCTGGAGTTAAACCATGGGAACCAAAATTTGGCAGCCTGGCCTCATTTCCTCCCACAGCTCCTTCCAGGATCGGAGGATCTGGTGGTGGATGCGAAGGCCTGGCATAGTGAACTTTTGGCCTTACCACAGCAGAAGCCCCTGGAACACAGGGGAAAAAGTTTGCAACTGAAACACAACTAATCTAACTAAGGCATTATTAACAACGGGCTTTGGCTGCATACTTCTGACTCTGATAAGACAAGAGTCAAAAAGCTCACTTGATGATCATTTCACAATATATACAAATATTGAATCATTATGTTGTACCCTTGAAATGAATATAGTATGTCAATTACATCTCAATTTTTAAAAAGTTCACTTGACTAGTTTACCTTCATGTGAAGACAGTGGGTCAAACATGGCGAGCAGAGACTCTGATTGAGAAGGGGGAGAGGTCAGGTGGTGGGCGCCTAAAACAGACAGAACAGTGAGACCAAGTCAGAACTCAGGACTCAAAGAGAGTTTCAACAGTGAAAATGGTTTTGACATTTTCCACACTTTTCAAACTTTTTTCATCAATTAGAGCTTGAGTGGCATATAAGGAAAAAAGAATAATCTAATAAAGATCAAATTCTGATTACTCCAAATTTATTTTATGTTTTTTCTACATATATGGATTTTAATTACATTTAAGTGGTCTATCATCTATCTGCCTGCTACTTTTGATGGCCAAATTATATCATAGTTAATGCAAAGATCACAGAGGCAGATGTAAATCTTCAAAATTTTCAGGCCAAAACCGGTTTTGCTCAGTGGATAGAGCATCAGCCTGCGGACTGAAAGGTCCCAGGTTCGATTCCGGTCAAGGGCATGTAACTTGGTTGCGGGCACATCCCCAGTGGGAGGTGTGCAGGAGGCAGCTGATCGATGTTTCTCTCTCATCGATGTTTCTGACTATCTATCCCTCTTCCTTCCTCTCTGTAAAAAATCAATAAAATATATTAAAAAAAAATTTTTTTCAGAATGTCACAACTTCCTTGAGCCTCAGCTTCTGCCTATATACAAAGAGGGGCAACACTACCTAAGAAGGTGTATAAATAAAAAGTTGGAAAATTTGAAGTTCTGCTCTCAGCAAATGACAATTTACTAAATAACTCATATTAATATGAATACTACTGCCTGGCTGGATGGGTCAGTGGTTGAGCGTTGACCTATAAACCAGGAGGTCACGATTCGATTCCCAATCAGGGTACATGCCTGGGTTTCGGGCTTGATCCCCAATGTAAAAATAACTACATAAATTCTAGTAAGTGGTTATATCAAAATTCATTTAGCCACTCTGGTTTTTAATGATTATGTTATTTCTAAATTATTTGCAAATATTAACGTTATGAAGAACATCTCTGTGCATAAGACATTCTCCATACATGGAACTATTTCCTTGTGACTGATTCCTAAAGTGGACCAAATCTGGTATGTGAACTTTTAAGGCCTTACATATGTATTGCCAAATTATGCCCCAAAGTGTTATAATAATTAATATCATCACCAGCAATGTGTACGATTGCCAGTTTCACCATGAATGTGACTGTTTAAAAAGTCATCTCATTTTCCTTTCTTACCATGAGTTACATCATCCATGTCTGGACTAGTGACAGAATCTTTACCCCCAAAGTCAGAGCTGCACTCAGATCTCAGGTCTTCAATCTTATTGGGAATATCCTCAGAGGTTGCACTTATGCCTTTAAAAAAGAAAGCAAAAAATAAACAGCAAGAAGAATAAAATAACCACACAAAAAGTATATAAGATTTGGAGAAATATAAATATTCTCAAATTTTTGTGCCCTAGTTCTAAACATGTGAGTTATTGCTTAAATACATTTGCCTGGACTTGCGCAACTTAACCAGAATTATCCTGTGCTACCTAAACACAGTAACGGAGCTACCAAGAACAGACAGCGCAGTAGAGGAACACATCCGGACTGTTTGCCAGTTACTTCAACAGGCTCTATAAAGCTACACATTAAAGTCTCAGATTTAAGGACCCATAGAAATAATTTTGTTTCCTGAAAATTACTCAGCTCTTAAATAAAACCTGTTTCTTTGCTATCAACTTTATGAATGGAGATGTGGGAACACACCTTGAGATCCTTATTCCTTAAAACAAGACAGACATACCCGACACAACACTGAGGCCTGGTGTGCTGGGGCGGGAACTGACCTCCCTGACATCCGTATCATCAGATGTGCTACCCAGTCCCGAACAGCTCTCCAATTCCTGCAGACGCTCCTCCTGCTTTAGATCTGGGGCCTCTAAACAGAAGACGTGAGGTGTCACATTAGTGATTGTTAGCATGCCAGTTTTAGCGTGTGACCCAGATGATGAAAGCTACCAGGGCATGAATGAAACCAGTGTAAATAGATTTCTAAGTCTGGGCCAGTTAGCAAAGTTAGTTAGATCAGGTGTTAGGAAAGACAAGGTTGTTATTTTCATCCCCAACCTAGGCCAGTTAGTTGTGCAAAAATGAAAACTTCTTCCAGGTCACTAATCTCATAGTATGTGTTCTTGGTTAGCAAGTCAACTAAATAAGAGAATATGAAATCAACCACTTTCTAAAAAAACAACTCCTATGGATGCTCAACAGGTAGTGAGCCAATCCTACTGGCTCCTTATGTAAGGTTAGCATGTCTGAATATGTTAATGTTATTCAACACATATAGGATCACTTTATTATTCTTGAGCCAAGTAGATCAAACAGAATGTAATTCAGACATAGTTATTTATATTTCCATTCTGGTAGTTGACATTTAGTTGAAGGCAAAGATTTATCTTCACAATCGGGGGGAAAAGTAGAAATGCAATACATAAGAAAAAACGAAGTACAAAACACTTCATATGCATTTATAATAATTCTGCACAAAATAATTTGCAGTACTCCAGAGTCTGAATTTCAGCACATTTCAAAAATACATTCGATATCTTTTAAAGGGTCAAGTTCTCCCCATGTAAATCTAAACATGCTTACCAGGTATCCAACCACTCAGGGTTCCTATTTTGTGATGAGTTCATGGGAGAGACTGGACTCAATCCACACAGAACCCTAATGAGTTACTAACAGTTGCTTCCAAAAGAACGGAACAGTCAGAAAGCACCTGCCATCTTAGCCCATACCATTCAAAACTGCATTTTTCTTGATGAAAGAAAATGCCTTATACTAATTTTCCATGTGAAATTCTTAGCAATTGCATTGCCTCATACTTGTCAAATGTATATCTGACAAAATGTCCATAATACAGAAATTAGAATACCTCACATTTAAAACGTCTGTGCAAATCAAAATGCAAATGACAGCATACTAACCTGAGTCACTTGGCAAAACCTCTACACTCCAAGCTTCGCTTGTTGTCTCTGATATGGTAGAACCAGTGCAGGGGTCAAGAAGCACTGACCCTGACCCTGGCAGGCACAGTAAACTGCCTAACATGTTCTCTGCTGCTGCACCTGTGTAACCAGTGGGGAGCAAAGGGTTAACAAAGGTCCTGATGGAGAGCACAAGGATAATGGAGAAAAGCCAAACACTAACCCTCACACAACCTCTCTACTCCAGCCACAAGAAAGGAGCCAAGGTAAGAGCAATTTCAATCAGTAACACCACTGAAAACGCACATTTCCCCCTGTGGTCACAGTGACACGAGCTCTTTTCATCCTTTGCCTCCTGTGCACCTTGAACTCTCCGTAGAGAAAACACATTGTTGGATCAAGTTATTTCAACTAGCTTTCACCTTGGTTTTTCAGCAGATTTTATGTGTGTTCCTAATAACTCTCTCAAATTTATAGTCCTACAAGGATTAAAACCACTCAGAGACATTTAACCACATCAAGTTACACTGGCCGAAGTATGTTCTCTTCTGGCACATTAGCCACGTATTCAGAGCAATAAAATGTATTTGCAGGAAAACACACCACCTCTATAGTACTTGTTTAACTGCAAATACCGCTTAATTGCTAAAATACAGCTTACTGCCAGAAAAAATACTAAATACTTAGCATCTGGAACAAAGTAATAGAGAAACCAATTAAGAAATCTATTTACACTACTTAAAAATACATACAGGATTAAACATTACTGTATACCTGTGTTAAAAATACTCAAGTTCTGCCCTGGCTGGCAGATAATTTTTTAAAATTTATCTTTATTGTTGAAAGTATTATAAATGTCCCCTTTCCCCCCCCCATTAACCCCCTCCACCCTGCCCGTACCCCCATGACATAATTATAATGTCTGAACATAATGGGGGAGGGGATAAAGGGCAGTGGGTGGGAGAAGAGATGAAACAAACTAGCCATGTGTATGAGTAACTGTCGGAGCTGAGTGATGGGTACACAAAGTTTATAACACTATTCTCTCTTGTACTTGTTTGAAATGTTCCATGATTTTTTAAAAAAATGAAGAAGGTGGTTACAAGACGGTATGAATCTTTCAGAACTCACAGAAGGGTGAATTTTAATGTTTGTAAACTGTGCATCAATAAACTTTATGTAAAAAAAGAAAAAGACAAAACTAGTTACTTTTCCGCCCTCACTGGTTTGGCTCAGTGGATAGAGCGTTGGCCTGCGGACTAAAGGGTACCAGGTTTGATTCGGGTCAAGGGCACATGCCCAGGTTGTGGGCTTAATCCCCAGCGGGGGGCATGCAGGAGGCAGCAGATCAATGATTCTCTCTCATCATTGATGTTTCTAACTCTCTCTCTCCCTTCTTCTCTGAAATCAATAAAAATATATTTAAAAAAAAAAAAAACTAGTTACTTTTTGGAACTGAATTAATCCTTCCAGAAGTAAACTAAATTTTTAGACTCTCAGTATCATATTATTACGAAAGATTTTATGGGTATGATCTGTCAGAATTTTCATTTTAAGGTAGGTGTTTAGTCTCTAAAGAACGTCCTAATTATAGACTAAGAACATATACTATGCCCTACGAACAAGACTAGACGAGAAGCTAATTGAAAAGACTGGTTTTTCTCTGTTGGGGCTCTGGGGTGAAGTTAAATGTAGACAGAAAAAAACATACCTATATTTAAGTAAAGAAAAAATACACGAATGCCTGGCTATATGCAGCTGTCTCAGTTTCCCAGTTAGGGCTAACACACACACCACGTTTGTCAGAGCACTGAAGTGCCCTCCCATGAAGGGTGGCAGACATGAATAACTAAACAGCAATATTCCAGAGGCATTCAATAACAATTACCTGCAATTTCTTGCAAACGATCTTCGTCAATGTTAGGGTCAAAATCACTTCCCAAGACATCTGTGCTCCAGGTCTCACTCACTGTTTCTGATATGTCCCTGTCATCCGTCAGTCCCATCATGTCACGGATTTCAAACTTCCTCAGCTTATCATCAAGATTATCCTGTGTGGTGGCTATCAGAAACAAAATTAAGCACTTAAAACAATGGTAGCACAGCTATGATTTCTTAATCGAATTTGAAGAACTTTGTATCTTTGGACTTCATTTTACATATTTTATAATTAACAAGGGGTACATAGTACCAAAAACACTGAATTATTCCCCCATGGATGTAGACTTTCACTCTGTGAACTGAGCCCAGTATATGTATTCCCCCTCTGGTAGATTAACTGGGGCCATCGATACAATTGTCTCCCTGTATCCTCAACCTCTGCAGTGTGACTTTCATCAAGAATCGGGATATATTCCGTTCTCTCTGAATTTGCAGAGGCCTTGTTACTTGCATTGGTCAAAAGGGTATGGAGGAAATGTGTCATCAGTTGTGAGGCTAGGCCTCAAGCAACATTATAAACTTCTGCTCTCTCTCTCACCTTGCTTCTCTCATGAGAACACACTTAAGCTACCAGTTGGAGGATGAGAGGCCACACTGGAGCAATGCAAAGGGCAGACTAGACCAGCCAGCTCCCCACTGACCCCCAGCGCAGATTGGCAGAGCTCCCTACTCAGCCACTGGTGACTGCAGATGCATGAGTGAGCCCAGTCCCAAGCAGAACCACCCCCCAGCTGACCCACTGACTTGACATAAAAATAAACGTTTATTGTTTTAAGTCACTAAATTTTGAGGTGGTATGCTACATAACCTTGTGGCAATAATTCCTGATAAACCTATACTAAAAAAAAAAATATTTCTTTGGACTTGACTAGTTTTCTCTCTTCCCTTGACTAATTAGAAGCAGTCTACAATTCATGTCTTAATCTAGTGTTCACAACATGTACGCTGCCAACCCCCTACATCCGAATGACCTAGAGGGCCTGTTAAGCAAGTGACAGTCTTTCAAAACTTTCTGTTGTAAACTAATATTATTTTGGTTTTCTTTCTCTGTTATTTGTAGAAAATTTAATCCTAATTGATACAATGACAAATTACCAGTAAAATACACCATTGCTTTTATTCAAGCCACACATACCCCAACTGGTAATGCTCTTTTCCTCTCTAAAATGGACTGAACCAGGATTTCTAGAAACGAGACATGGAAAATGGCTTTTTAAAAAACTCCCAGGTAATTTTTATACATACTGAAGTCAAAGAATCAGTCTCAAACCCAGTTGAAGGCATGTGCCTCCACACTCCCCGGAAGGACACCAGGGATCTTTAAATAAACCCAAAGGCCCTTTGCAAATTAATCTTCCTAAAGCACAACAGGGACCCAGCTGTTTTTCAATCCTTACCTCATACCAGTCCCCTCCTTGGGAGTTCCTGAATAAGGACCTGGTTTGCCACCTCCCTGACTTGCTTATACTACTATGCCTTCATCTAGAATGCCTGATCTCCAGTTTCTGCCTGTGCAATGCCAGCCAGGCTTTAAGGCTAATATTTTCTTCCAATAAGCTTTTCCTACACTTTCAACCACTGTGTCTCGCACTCAGAACTGCCACAGCACTCTTATGATACTTCTAATCATTCGTGTACCATTCTCTCCCTATTCCAGATACCTTGAGTCCTCAGATTTTATCTTCATATCTCTGAAAATTTTAATATTACAGAATTGAAGCAATTAATTTTAGTTATTCTATGTCATTTAAGTCTAAAGAACTCACTTACCAACTAAACACATCTTTAAGAACTAAAGGGACTATGAGTCAGTGCAAGTTTAATGCTCAGTATATAATCAAATGTATTCTTACTGCAATAGCCAACTTACATGGCAGCACATCATTCGCCTTGCGACCAGGAGGGGTCTTGCCACTTGAGCAGCTATGTGCCACTCCAGCTTACCTTGCTCATGCTCCAGGAGCTGCAGAGCGTCAGCCCCACTATTCCCCGAAGGTCCTGCTCCCAGTTCCGACACAGACTCTCCTTCCAGGTCAAGAGAGGACACTGAATTGGAGCGATTGGAAGGACCTAGAGAAATGTTTCTACTGTAAGTGGAAATGCAATTTTTCATGCCTTGATAAGGCACTAAAGATAAAGACGAAAGTGCTTTTAATAGTGCATTTATACCTTAAAAATATATATGCCCTTTAGGCCAGTAATTCTGCTTCTAGAGAATTATCCTAAGGAACAGTTCAAAAACTCATCTAAGGTTGCTTGTTTCAGGGCTTCTTATAAGTGGAAAGCAGAAGCAATCTACATCTTTAATCATAGAATAATGTTTAAATAAACTATGAAAGAAAACAGCCATTAAACACCACCTTATTTAAGAATGTTAAATCATCAAGGGAAATGTTACAGTTATATTGTTAAACAAAAAAAAAGGTTACAAAACAGCACAACCTTAATCTTGCTACAAATGAATTAAAATGTTAACTGTTATTAACAGAATGATGAGATTACAATGATTCCATTTCTTTTCAGCATTTTCTAGAATGAAACTGTTATTTACGCTTTAAAAAATTAGAGGAAAGGAAAAGTTACTATATTTTAAAATGTTAGTAAAGTTGAACTTATTCATTAAACAAGTTGCTCTTGCCCTGGCCAGTTTTCTCAGTGGTTAGAGCGTTGGCCCCCAGACTGAAGAATCTCGGATTTGATTCCAGTCAGGGGCACCACCTCGGATGCAGGCTTGATCCAGGCTCGATCCCCGGGCCCCGGGCGGGCGGGGTGCATGCAGGAGGCAACCAATGGATGTTTCTTTCTCTGTCTCTCCCTCTCCCTCCACTCTCTCTAAAAATCAATGGGTGGAAAAATGTCCTCAGGTGAGGATTAACAAAAAACCAAAAAGTTGATCCTAGCATATGGAATGACATAGTCTTACTTCCTAATCTTGCCTTTAAATTTCTTTTTTATTCCTATTTTCATTTTATCTTACTGCTTCATAAAAGGTGTGAGTGTGTGAATATGCAGAACATTATAAGTACACACAACATCCTGAAACACTAGTGAGTCCATTCTTTTCCATTTAGACATGCATCGCATCCCTCTAAAGGAGCTCTACTCGCTTTGGTATATATCAGCGTTAGAAAAACAAAACTTGGTATTATTCAAATCTCAGTGAAGATTCAGACCTTCTCCATTTTTTATGACCATAGATCTCTAGCAATGTTTTTCTTGCAATCTTAATTTTATTCAAGAAAGAATCTTATAGCCAACTGTTCAAGATCATTAGAGGAAAACCTCATTAGCCTCCTCAGTCAGGGGCACTGATGGTAAAATTATAATTTATAAGGCTCCTTTAAAGAACACAAAACAAAACATTACTTGAATCACACAACTCCTTGAATGAAGTAACCCTTCACCTTCAGATATTCCTTCCAGATTATCACTGCAGAGGGAAAAGCGCAAGGTTTTATCAGGTTTACCGTGGAGTTTGTTTTCATCGACAGGGACATCTCCTTGTCCTCCATCCGAAAGTTGCATGTTTAGGACCTGAAAAAATAAAATGCCATTGGTTTGTCACAATTGAAAGAAAACAAACTACAGCAAATGCATATTTAAGTTATTTTAAACCTTAAATTATTTTTTATTTAAAACCAATCTACAAGGTTCTGATCAAGCTTGAAGTACCACTAGAAGAAAAGTGTAAGTATCAGTAAGAAGAACTGAACCTTTGCCCTTCCATCACTCTACGGTGCCAGAGTTTGAACAGGCCTAGAGAGGGGTATGAATTAACTAAAAGAAGGGATCATTTCCCTGCGTAGGAATACAAACTGCGGTCTTCAAGGCTGCCACTAAACTGAGGGTTGGGGACAAGGAACATAGTAAGGTGAATGCACAGAACTCGCTGAGTGACATTCAGCTGTTTTGTTTTTTCCTTATTAAGCATTCCCATGGTTATGTTTTTTATTACATTCCAGGCTTCCTAAAACGTTGATCCTGACAGGTTTTGTAGCTCATTCTTTTTGTGCCTATGTGTGTGCAGGGACAGAGTTTGGGACTTTGACAGTTCTCTTTCCTATGAGCGATGTCACAATTCCAAACACAGCCAACGACCACCATCACTTTAACAACCCTGTAACTGGTCCCTTATTCCCAGACCAGGACTAGTTTTCTTGAATAGTAAGCACTCACTTTTGAATGTAATACATTGCAATATATGAGGAGGGGCTTCTACCTTTAGAGAGGCAAGAGTTCTTCTTTCCCTTTGCCCCTGTGCCAAGCTCTTGTTCACAAACACCTTAAAAATGATTCCCATACCCCCAATCCCATTTCTTCAAAATATTTTACACTTTTAGTTTTTTTTCCACAGTTCTCTCTTCCATTTCTTCCTAACTAGCCAAAGAATGTTTGGCTCTTTAAAGCAGGAATACCACTGGAATATCATTAGATAGAACATAAACATAAATCACTTCCTACAAGTCACTGGAGAAGTCTCTTCGATTTCCATACCACAATACCCTGGCTCCCTGGCTCTTCTACTATTAGGAAAATTCCTTTAGGTGTGGCCCGGTCACCGACTACAGTGACATAAACGTACCAACGTGCAGGGCCTCCAGCACTAGGCACGGGAAGTTTAGACTAGATGGTGCGTCATGGTTGGCCCACTGATGATCATGAAAAATATTCATTTAACGCATACTGATTGATGGAAGGGGCCGTTAATTAGAAGAATAGAATCCACATTTCTAAACACCAGTGGCTATAAGTGAAATGGAACAATACATTCATACCTCATTTTCTGACATCATCCCTGGAGTAAGCTGGGAACCTGTCCCTAAGGAAATGACCAGCACTTCCTCAGGCTGCACCTCCTGGATGGTTTCTTGAGATGATCCTTCATGGTCCATATGCAAGTCCATTAGCACATTGGTGCGGCTTCTGCTCCGAGTTGCTAGTAAAAAAAGTTAAATTTGCCCATTTAGAGAAAAAGATAAAATGAAGAAAATGGCACACTAAATACAAAAATATTTTTATTAATGTAAAACACCTGCACATGCACACACAAAAAAGGAATGGTGAAAATATGTGTAAGAAAAAAACCCTGCATCTTCCCAGTTACTCTATTGATGACTAATACATATTCTCCTTTAAAAGTGATCATCAGAAACAATGACCCATGTTCACCTGACAGGGAGTGACATACAGATGACCACACCTGCAGAATAGCAAACATGTTCCCATCAATTTAAGACTTGAGATGACAAAAAAAACATTACCTACCTTATTTCTTATCTGTTCAAGACACTTTCAATTATTTCTCCTATAAAATGATTTAACTGCCACAGGTCTCCCATACTAATAACTCAAAAGCATTAGAAAATTTCATATAGAAATCTGATAGCCATATAAAGTAATGTACATTAATAATTAATTAGGTAACTATTGAAAAACCAGAATCCGTTTTTGAAAACAATTGTTTTCCTGAAATGTATTAACCTCTTTCCAAAGATAGAGGAGCGATTCCTCTGTTTGAATACAAGTTTCCTTTCTGCTTCCTGGAAACATTCTAAATTAATACAGAATCTAGTTATTTGGGGGCGTTTTCCCCTACCTAATACTTTTTCCTAAAATAACCCATCCTATAGATCTTACAAGAACTTCAGAAAGATTTGGGTAGTTGATAATAATTTCTCTGTGAGTTGTAGTCTTCTGTGGTAACTTTCTATTTTCTTTCAGAGGTCAAAAAAATTCAATGCAACCAGAATACTAACTAGAAAGTCTACTTCAGTGCAAAATAATCAAAAGTACAGACATAAAGCAAAGCACTTTATAGTAACAAGTCTTTCAACTTCACTTTGAGTGAAAGCTGACCTACTTAAAGACAGAAATATAGACAATCGTCTTCTCTCCACAATGCTGTAGATGTGATTAATCACTCTTACTTTCAAAATTTTAGGGCACACGTCAACTTTCAAAAGTCAGGTTCACCTCACTATCTTCTACTGAATTGTGAACTTAAATTCAGCTTCAGGAACTTCGTGAATTTTAAGTAACAAATCTCATAATTTATAAAAATGCAAGTGACCAAAATTCATGTAACACAAAGCAAAAGCAACATGCACATAGAGCACACTTTTATAAATTATTTCTTAAATAAAAGTTACACAAGAAGAGTAAGAACAGCCTATTACCCACCAAATGGGGTTACTAGAGTAATATGAGCTGTAAGGTTGGTGGTTGTGGAATCCCAGGCAGTGATGGCTGCTAACTGTTGTCCTGGGTTGCGAAAGCATTAAACAGAAAGAAAATCAACCCTCTGAATAATGGACACATTTTTTAAAAATAGGAAATAAATTCAATGACCAAGTCACATGACTATACAAAATACTACTGGAAAAACTGAAATTTACTTTCCATTCTACCCATATTTAATAATACTTCTGGAAGTTATGAAGTGGAAGAACTAATGTATAGCAGTGAATATGGAGAAAAAATATCTAATATACCAAAAATCACTCATTTCTTCATGCTAAAATAGTAAAAATAGCCTATAACATTAAAAATCATTGAGTGTCAAACTTTTTTTTCTTCTATTTTTAATTCTGAAAATTTACATTTTGGAACGATGAAAGCCAAACACTTGAAGAATATGATGTCACATTCCTGTTGATGGTATTATTCCATATTATATTAAATGTAAGGCAGATTTAATTTACCTTAGCTGAGCTCCTCATTATCATGAAAAAAAAAAGGTACTAAACTACTGTATGCCCTCGGCCGAAACACTTTTTCCCAGTCTTGTTTACTTCATGGAACACCCTTTCGTCCTTCAAGAGAAAGTGCAGACTTCACCTGCTCCAGGGTCACCTTCTCTAGCGTCCGGTAATCCTCTGTGCTCATCTCCATCAAACACAGAACACTGAAGGGCAATGTCTCTTTTTGTTTTCCCCAACTAGACTAGGGCAGCTAACTTAAAAGTACGGACATGTCCGAAGGTCTTTATATCTCCAGTGTCTAACACAGTGCCCTACCTGCAGGACAGTGATTATTTTTTTTAAAATATATTTTATTGATTTTTTACAGAGAGGAAGGGAGAGGGATAGAGAGTTAGAAACATCGATGAGAGAGAAACATCGATCAGCTGCCTCCTGCATACCTCCCACTGGGGATGTGCCCGCAACCAAGGTACATGCCCTTGACCGGAATCAAACCCGGGACCCTTCAGTCCGCAGGCCGACGCTCTATCCACTGAGCCAAACCGGTTTTGGCAGGACAGTGATTATAATACCTACTCTTTTAGCGTGGATTTTTTGCATGGAGATTAAATGAAACACATTTATAAAGTGCTTACCCCATGTCTGGTACACAATATATGCTCAATTAAATTTTTGGTGCATATCTAGAGATAATAGATGTTTACTAAGTGAATAAAATGTAAGCCTAATTTTTAAATAAATGAATAAACAACTAAATAAAATAGGACTTTTGCTTTATTTTATTAAAAAATAAAAGATTGCTCAGCTGATAAAAGACTGATTATTATTACTTTTTAAATATATTTTTATTGATTTCAGAGAGGAAGGGAGAGGGAGAGAGAAAGAGAAACATCAATGATGAGAGAGAATCATTAATCGTCTGCCTCCTACATGCCCCCTACTGGGGATCAAATCCACAGCCCGGGCATGTGCCCTTGACCAGAACTGAACCCGGGACCCTTTAGTTCGCAGGCTGACGCTCTATCCACAGAGCCAAACCAGCTAGGGGAAGACTGATTATTAATAACAATAATGAAAAAAAATAGTACTTATGTAGTTTCAACTTTACTGATAGAAACTTCTAATATTATTTTATTATATTATTCAGAACTTTGTAGAAAGGATGGGGCTACATAATTTAAATAATGACTGGTTATAACAACTGACACTTTCAAAATTTTCCAAGACAAGACACTAAAATACAAAGTATACTATACGTGGCATGATTTCAATTAATTATGAAAAGTACATCTAGATAAAGCAAAAGCCTACTGTTATACCTTAATTAACTTAGTGCAGTTGTAAAAAACTGAATTACTATCAGTAAACATGGAGAAAGATGTTTCCAAATTATTTAAAACTATATTTCGAAGCACTGAGCAATAACAAAGGCTAACAAAGAAGTATTAAATTGAAGGCAAAGCCCAATATGAGCAAGTCTCTTTACCTATAGGCAATCGATTCTTTTTATTTGCTGGAGTGGTTGCTGGAGACAACTGAGGAGTATTGTAGGGAGTCATTTCCAAACTGCTGCTTTTCCCTGGCTTTGCCTGGGGTAGGTTTGCCAATAAATTGTCAAGAGCCATTCTATCTTCTCTCAGTTGGTCTCCAGACATCACACTCTTCATAAAATTCACCTGGCAAAAGTAAAAGGACATTAGCTAGTGAAATCAATTTTTCATACACAATATATATTTCTGACACAATGTACTCATCTATGACTCTGCCCATGCTTAGATAAATGACTTCTGAGAAAATCCTATTAAAGAATAAAGCCATTACCAGAGTAATAAGCTGACTGTAGGTTATATAAACCACAGTTCTGCTCAATCCTTCCAGAAGATTAACAGAGGACATTGGAGGGGTTTCCACTGCACGGCCCCCAATCACAACATCAAGGAAAGCAGCAACACAGCTCTGTTAAAACAGGAAAAGATCAGTGAAAGACCTCCCCTTTAAAGTAAGGGAGCAAATTTCTAATTAAGGTGGATAAGCATGCAAAAAGGTTTTCTTCTTAAAAATGATATTAAACCTAACATTTAAAAAATTAAATTCCCTATGAATTGATACAGAATAATCTTCAAGATACTCTGGTACAAGAAACAAACATGATACAGAAGATTACACACTATCTTACCATTTGTGAAAGGAAAGATGGGTGACTGGGAAAATATATGAAGGAATTTGCTGGTATACATATAGAACTCTTGAAGCATACTCAAAAGACATGTCAATAACCTTTTGGGGAGGAAATTAAGGCTAGAGATCAAAGGTGGAAGGGATATTTCACTGTGTAACTTTTGAATTTTATAATAGGTTGAATGTAGCCTACTCAAATATGATTAATTAAAATTTTATTTAAATTGAACAATATCATAAATATTAATTTATAAAATACACTTAAAATTATAGTTATTGATTAAGTGACAATTTTTAAAAATTAAACTTCCTAAAATAAACTAATCTTTTTTATTTTTTTATTTTTATTGATTTCAGAGAGGGAGAGAAAAACATCAATGATGAGAGAGAATCATTGATTGGCTGCCTCCTGCAAACCCACCACATGTACCCTTGACTGGAATCGAACCAGAGACCTCTCAGTCTGCAGGCCAACGCTCTATCCACTGAGCCAAACCGACTAGGGCAAGAAATAAAATAATCTTAATAGCTCCTTGCTTCTCATTACAATGGCATCTCCTTGACACTTCTATTAAGTGAGAATTAGTCATCTTTAGTGACATTTTCCGTTAAGTGCTGCTGATCCAACATTATGTGCACTATAGCTACCCCAAGAGTCAATGAAAGACTAATTTATACAACACCTAAGGACGAGATTTAAGAAAGGGAAAAGTTAGGTTTGCTAATACTTTGGCAGAATTTTCTACAAACAGTATTTCACATGACATAGTATTCACTCTTACTTTGTCAAATTTTCCAAGACTGCCCTTTGTCCGGGGATCCCCCTCTTCAGAGCCAGTCATTGCTAACTGCTGCAACAGGCGGCCAACCTGCAACCCAAAGCAGTGGTGGGGAGACACAGGTTATAGACACAAAGTCCGCTCTCTATGAAAGCACTTCCACGCTATGCTACTGCATAATAATGCTCATACCACCTGACCAGACAGACAAAATAGGGTCCCACCTGTGTGTCCTGTCAACACCAGGTTTTACTATATTTAGAGTTATCAGAATAAGAAGAAGATTTTGCTTTAATTTTTCGTTAACGTATTATATTGACATTAGGAAATAAAAACACAACACCTTTGTTTCTGATGGTGTACTTCTCATATGCTCAGAAACTTTTTAAAAAATTAATTTGTAAAAGCTGATTCAAACTATTTCAAGTTACTGTTAAGTACTTTAGTCTACATAGTTCATAAAGTACTCCAGGTAGATATTTTCTTTTCTAAATTTAAACGCAAACCATTTGTACAAAACATATGCTATTTGGAAAGTAAACTTCACAGAGCAAGTTCCTTACTGCCAAAAGTGAACCGTTAACCCACTCTCTTTAAAGACACGTTGCTGAAATATAGCAACGTCTCCTTAATATCTAGGACAATCTCCCCATTACTACTCATTTTGAAAATATGTGATTCCATCTCTGTTAGAATGACAAAAATAAAAACTACATTATCATAAGAATAAATTTAGTATTTCACAGATGAAAAGAAATTTTTAATTTTATTTCAGGGATTTCTATATAGTTAATTGCTCAATATCCTGATATGATAGAACTGATCATAAAAAAAACTTATCATTTAAAAAAACACACCACTCATCCAAAGATAGATTCTATTCCAAATAAACTCAGTCTTTCTTCTTCACAGTATTTCTGGGTGATAAGACATGATTAAAAGATTTGCTTAAGAAATAATAACATGATTTCAGTACTTCAAATAATTAGGGGGGAAAGTGTTAATACAGGTCCAAAAATCCTCTTTCTGAGTTTCATATTTCAAACTTTGGAGACTTTAGAAAGGTTGGTTAGTACATATATGTAGCATGTCCAGTTTTTAGGGTAGCATCCTATAATCAAACATGTTAACATTTCAGCAGAAAAACATGAGTATTCATTAGCACTAAGTGGAATAACAAACAATTATAAATAGCCTGTTAGTTCAGGCTGGGTTTTGCTAACAAATGAAGTAAAAAGATTTGATTTTCAAACATTCTGGATTTTGAAATCATGGGAAGAGGACGATGGACTTGCTCTAGAAAATGCAATCATTCACGTGTATGAGGACTCCAGCTAAAAACTAATACAAAATGTTTTATGACAAGAATGTTTTTAAATCCCAATATGGGAGAAACCAAGATGGCGGCATAGGTAAACACCTAAACTGCTGCCTCGCACAACAATTTCAAAACTACAACTAAAAGACAGAACGGACACCATCCAGAATCACAGGAAAGCTGGCTGAGTGAAAATTCTACAACTAGAAGTAAAGAGAAAAGCTCACAGAGAATTGGAGGTACGGCAAAGGGGCTTTGTGCGCGCAGAGAGGAAGGGCGGCTGAGAGCCTGGCTGACTTTCTCTGGCAGAAGGGGGAAGGAAGCCTCCGACCGCACTGAATCCCAGTTAGGTCTGAAGGCGCGCGCGGGCCAGTGCGCACAAAGGCTGCGGAAGTTGCCACAGGCTTTCCCTAGTGGAAGGGAGTCAGAGGATTCTGACTGCAGAGCCCCAGTTCTGACTGCAGTGAACCCCAGTTCCAGGCGAGCCCCTGGGGACCCACACTCTTGTGGGGGGAGTCTGGACTCTCGGGCGGAGACTCGGGAGCCGGGGAAGGCAAAGGACTGAAAGTGCGTGTGCGCGTGCCAGTGCGCACAAAGGCTGCGGAAGTTGCCACAGGCTTTCCCTAGTGGAAGGGAGTCAGAGGATTCTGACTGCAGAGCCCCAGTTCTGACTGCAGTGAACCCCAGTTCCAGGCGAGCCCCTGGGGACCCACGCTCTTGTGGGGGGAGTCTGGACTCTCAGGCGGAGACTCGAGCTGGGGAAGGCGGAGGACTGAAAGCGCACATGCGCGCAAGGGCAAGGCTGACAGGAAGCCAAGACTGAGACTCCACCCCATCCAAGCTGAGCACAGAGGCTATTGCAATTTGGCAAGTCTAATCCTATAAGGCTGTCTCCAGCACCGAACTTCTCCCAGCATAGACACAGCTGATCCTTACAGCCAACTGGCCTGGAGGTCAATTCTTCCCAGTGATACCAACAACAATCAAGACTTAATTACAACAAGGCTGTACACACAGTCCACAAAGGGGTGCACCAAGAGTGTCCACCTCAGGTTAACTGGGGAAGCAGACCCACTGGGCCATATTGGAAACCTAGCACAAATATCTACCTTACCAACTCAGGGAATCAATGAAAATGCGGGGTCAAAGAATCAGATCACAAACGAAAGAAATGGAGGAAAACAAACGACTGGATATAGAATTCAAAACCACGGTTATAAGACTTTTTAAGAATATCCTAGAAAAGGCTGATAAATATAACGAGACCCTCGAAGATATGAAAAAGGACCAACTAGAAATTAAACATACACTGACTGAAATAAAAAATATTATACAGAGACCCAGAAACAGAATAGAGGAACACAAGAATCAAGTCAAAGAATTGAAATACAAAGAAGCAAAAAACACTCAACCGAAAAAGCAAAAAGCAAAAAAAAAAAAATCCAAAAAGTTGAAGATAATGTAAGAAGACTCTGGGACAACTTCAAGCGTACCAACATCAGAATTATGGGGGTGCCAGAAGAAGAGAGAGAGCAAGATACTGAAAACCTATTTGAAGAAATAATGACCGAAAACTTCCCCCACCTGGTGAAAGAAATAGACTTACAAGTCCAGGAAGCCCACAGAACCCCAAACAAAAGGAATCCAAAGAGGACCACACCAAGACACATCATAATTAAAATGCCAAGAGCAAAAGACAAAGAGAGAATATTAAAAGCAGCAAGAGAAAAACAGTTAATTACCTACAAGGGAGCACCCATACGACTGTCAGCTGACTTCTCAACAGAAACTATGCAGGCCAGACGGGAGTGGCAAGAAATTTTCAATGTGATGAATAGCAAGAACCTACAACCAAGATTACTCTACCCAGCAAAGCTATCATTCAGAATTGAAGGGCAGATAAAGAGCTTCACAGATAAGAAAAAGCTGAAGGAGTTCATCACCACCAAACCAGTATTATATGAAATGCTGAAAGTTATTCTTAAAGAAGAGGAAGAAGAAAAAAGTAAAGAGAAAAATTATGAACAACAAATACATATCTATCAACAAGCGAACCTAAAAATCAAGTGAATTAAAAACCTGAGGAACAGAATAATCTGGTGAATATAATAGAATCAGGGGCATAGAAAGGGAGTGGACTGATAATTCTCAGGGGGAAAGGGGTATGGGGGGTTCATGAAGAGAATGGACAAAAATCATACACCTATGGATGAGGACAGTGGGGGGGAGGTAAGGGCAGAAGGTGGGGTGGGAAATGGGTGGAGGGGAGCTATGGGGGGAAAAAGGAGAAATAATTGTAATAATCTGAATAAAGATTTATTTTAAAAAAAAATAAAAAAAAAATAAAAAATAAAAAAATAAATCCCAATATGACTGCTTTTATGTCTTAAGAAGCAAATATTTAGGACAATCTAAAGAAAGAGAATGGTAGGAATCTATGAATGGTAGTTGTCATCATATTTTCTGTTCTCACCCCCACTGCCTCATCAATTGATTTTAAATTGAATACAATATTAATAATAACAAAGCATACCTGCATCAGATTGAATCTTGCCACCTCATTAATAGGAGCATCAGAAATTATTCCGTACTGTTCTGGATTGACAACTGCAGGGCAAATGAAGCAGGCCAACAGGAGATCAGTGCACATTGCCCTGACCTCCCCAACTTCCAGTCTATCTACACAGGAGAGAGTTTTGTACATCTGTGACACGATCCACCTCAAACTATGTGGAAAGCAGTATGTGTTCTGTTTGAGATAACCAATGAATTTGTTCACCAAAGTCACTAGTTTGGCCTCATTGGAATCCACCATCTCTTGAACCTTTTGCCTGAATCTATCTGAGCCTTTCTCTCCAAAGAGTTTTTCCTGTTGAGATGGGGAGAATCTCTCAATTAGTTTATTTGGATCTGTTTCCAGATGATCTTCATCTTCCACAAGCAGTTGCATGATTGGCTCATGTAAAGTAGCTGTGAGGAAAAGTTTGGCAGAAAACAGTCCTTCAGAAAAAAGTTTAAATAAGATGCTGAAGGCACAAGTTCCTCTCCTCAAAAGTCGCCTGGGGTTGTCACTTTCTTTAAGTTCAAATTCAATCAAGTATCTCAAAACCTGAAGGAGGTAGCTTTCATCTTCTTGCATAATGCAATTGCCATAGAGGGAGGTAAAAACTGTGTATATAACACTTTGTGTGTTCTCCTGATTAAGTTTCTCTCCAGCAACCAGAGAGGAGGCAATAAGACGAGGATTTTCCCTTAATCGACTCAAGAATTCTCCATAAGCAGTCTCCTGAAATCCCAATTGCTTATATCCATCAACAAACTGTGTATCTTCCAAAATCTTGGCATGTTGGCAACATTCAGCAGGGGAAGCTTCAGCACTAAAAAATGAGCAGACAAGCAAAACATAAAATTAACGACAATAATAATATCACACATATACTATATGAAACATGGAATATGAGTTGATTACAGTCCCAACAAAATCACTCATTGCTAAAATCTTTCAGACCATCAGCACCTGAATGTGTAAGGAAAGAAAGAATGCCCTAACCGGTTTGGCTCAGTGGATAGAGCGTCGGCCTGCGGACTGAAAGGTCCCAGGTTTGATTCCGGTCAAGGGCATGTACCTTGGTTGCGGGCACATCCCCAGTAGGAGGTGTGCAGGAGGCAGCTGATCGATGTTTCTCTCTCATCGGTGTTTCTAACTCTCTATCCCTCTCCCTTCCTCTCTGTAAAAAATCAATAAAATATATTTTAAGAAAGAAAAAAAAAGTACAAACAAAAACAAATTCCTCATATTAAATCAGGCTCAATGAAAAGTACCAAGAAATAACCATTGTTCTGATTTCTTTCATCAAAGATTAGTCCTGCCTCATTTTGAACTTCATATAAATGGAAGCATACAGACTACTCTTATGTGTCTGGCTTCTTTCCTCAACATTATGCTTCAGTACCACTATTCTTAGAGCTAAAAACTGCTTCTTGGAACAACAGAACATGAGATATTAACACAGTGAAAAACAAGGTTTCTAAAACTGAAAAGCAGATATACAATAGCAAAACATGGAAATTTACATATTAAATTACGTTAGAGGAAAAGTAGAACAAAGATAACTTACTGTTTACACTGATAAAATGTATATGTATAAAGATACAAAATTAATTGGTGTGGTATAAAATACTAATACTTAAGTTATAATTCTCCATAACAGTGTTAAGTGATTTAAAATAAACAAAATAAGCAGACTCACCTTAATGTTGACTTAAACTATCTTAAAGCAAGCAATTTGTTGGAAATAGATTCATTTATTTACAGTTAGCAGTTAACACAGAACCATAATGGTTTATAAAAGTTAAGACCTCAAATTCTTTTATTTACCTGGTTATGATAAGTCGATCCAAATTAATTCTCTGTTGCTTAGCAATCCATGCTGTACGATACAACTTTTCAGCTGTCTTAAGTACATCTGCATTGAGCCTCTGAATGAGCTGTTTCTCAGAGTTCACATATAAGCGTTCCTGCTTGAGGTGATGGGCCAGAGTATGAATATCTAACTTCACCATCTTCAAATGTGGAAAAGGTACAAAGGCTGATCACTAAGACTGAAAAGACAAATTTTAAAATGTTATGTTACTAAAATTGTTTACCAAATCAAAAGGGATAGAATACATTAAGAATTAAGCTACATGCCCTGGCTGGTGTGGCTCAGTTGGTTGGGTGTCATCCTGTGCACCAAAAGGTTGCTGGTTTGATTCCTGGTCAGGGCACATGCCTGGGTTTCAGGCTCGATCACGGGTAGAGGGGAGTGCAGGAGGCAGCTGATCTATGTTCCACTCTTATATCAATGTTTCTCTCTCTCCCTCTCCCTTCCTCTAAAAATCAATAAAAAATCTTAAAACAAAAAGAATTAAGCTATATTTAGTAGCATGGTTAACTCTAATTTTAAAGTAATCCCTATATTTATGTTATTACAGAAGCATTATGGGTTCAGTAAAGAAAAACTGATAAATACAGATAAGGTACAAAGGTACAAAAAGAAAAGCTCCTAACAAGGCCACTGCTCAGAGATGGCCACTGCAAAAACCTTGTGTATATCCTTCAAGTCCAGTGTCTACTTACTAACACTCAGTTTTCTTGACAGCTCTTTCACACTGCAGTCAATCACCATATTCTGTTGACTCTTCAAAATACATCTCAAATTTGACTACTTCTCACCACTCCATCATCATCTCTCACCTGAAGCTCCATAACCACTACTTCCTCACTGATCTCCTACTTCCTTTCTTACTAGAGTCTGTTCTCTCCATGGCGTAGAGTAGCACCCTTTAAACTCCGTCAGATCACCCTCCTAGAAAGTCCTCAAAGCCTCAGCATTTGCTGATCCCTCTGTCTGGTAAGCTATTCCTCCTGCTATCTTTGTAAGGTTACTGCATCAGGCCTTTACTTCATGCATGCCTCTCTGCTCAAATGTCTCTTTAAGAAGACCTTCTCAAATAACTCTTTCTAAACTAGAAAATACCACTTCCTATTCCTTCTCCTGGCCTTTTCTAAAGCTCTGGCCCCTATCTGGAATTCTACCACAGATACCCACTTGCATGCTCATCATGCTTAGAGCATGGCTCCCCCACCAAAAGGTAGGGCCACCAGAGCCGAGGCTTGTCTGTTTTGTTCACTCATAGCTGTAATTTCAGGGCTGAGGAGAGGGCCTGGTTCACAGCAGGATGTGAATAAATATTTGCCAAAGGAATGAATGCTATCACACAATTCTTGTTTACGTAGTAGCTAAAATAGCACACATATTTTAAAGCATTATTATTTAAGCTATGCCCTCAAACCTAGAATGCCTGCCAGACCACAAATGCTTTATATCAACAGTAGAAGTGCCTGTGGCCTAGGGAGCAGAATACAACGCTGTGTCCAGACAGCAGGCAGTCATTAAGTTAGAAAAATACTTCTCATTAAGAATTAAGCACTATGATTGTATACTCGTAAGTTGCTATGAGAATAAAGCTTTAATGTTCTCACCATAACAACACAACAAGAAAATGATATTATGTGAGGTGAAGGATGTGTTGACTAAACCTTACTATGGTCAACATTTTACAATACATACTTGTATCACATTATATGCCTTAAATATACATTATATTTCAATTACATCTCAATAAAGCTGGGGGGGAGTGGTTCCAGCCAGTCAGATTCTTAAGTGCCCTTAATGGACCTATTTGGAACTGATAAAATACAATTTGTAGTGAATTTAGATTTGAAAAGAGAAGACAACCTAGACCACAGAACTTACAATGTGTTTAGAGATCCAATGAAAACATATCCATATATAAAAAATATTTTGGTGCTAAGACAAAAAATTTAAACATTATGGCACCAGCTGAAAATATATTTAAAACCACCTTATTTAAAGAAATAGATTTAACAACTTTTAATTATGTTTGGCTTCAGCAAATTTTTTACTTTCTTTTAATGAACTACTGATGACTTGGAAAATTTCAAATATTACCATCTAATCTGAATTTAATTGCTTTCAAAAAATGCTTTCTTGTACCTTATCAATTCCCTAGTAAACTATGCAAAGATGTTATTCCAACTCATCTATATGGTTAAAGCCCCCTACTACTTTCTTCTCAAAAGATATAAGTATGTCTACTTCACCAAGACAATTCACTATTAGTCACAAGGACATTTGTGTACATTCCAAAAATTGGTGACATGCATACATACACGTATATAACCTTACTAACTCAGTCTACAGAAAATGCACATGACTTTGTAGACTTCCATGTGGGAACTCTAATATCCTCTAGGGAGCTCTAAGTCCATAGACTAAGCACAGAATCACTCACCAAATGGTTGTAATTATTTGAAGTAGTATAGTTAATGAAAGCAGTACTGAAATGGGCCCTTAAAGATCTGTATGCTTCATTTATTAGTTCTGCTACATTGGGTACATAATGCATATTCTCTGAACCTCAATTTTTTTCATCCACAAAACATGGACAAGATATCTACATTTGTTTTGTGCCTGGTACAAGCAACATACTCTTTTAGATACTAGGGATCCAAAAAAGGATAAAAACTAGTGTGTGCCTTCAAGGACTTTTTAATCTACTAGACTGAGACAGACATGCAAGTAAATGGCTGCCCGAAAATGTTAAGAGTATTATGCTACTACTTATAGACTACTACTACTTTTAAGACTACAATGTCGAGTAGGGACAAGAGAGAAGGAACGACTGAGGAGTTAACTACCTGCACCTAGTCTTAAAAGTCAAGTTCTGCCAGCCAAAAAGAGGATGGGAGGTGGGGGTAGAATTCCAAACAGAGGAAGCCAATTAGCAAAAGCACAGAGGTGTGTAACACAGAATATATTTAGAGAACAAAGTGGGGCACACTACTTTGGGGGCATATGTGTTTGTGTGTGTTAAGAGTGAGGTGGGAGAAGGGGAGGAAGTGTATAATGAGAGATAAGGCTACAGAGACAGAAGATACATAGAAGCTAGAGTTAAGAGATTTGGACTTTGCACTGTAGGTGCTGGGGAAAGAGTTTTAAAGGGAGTTAATATGATTAAATTTGTATTTGAGAACATAAACTCTGGCAGTAAGGGAAAGGATGAGGAGCCCTAGCTGGGTAGTTCAACTGGTTAGAGCATCGTTCCAATACGACAAGGTTGCAGATTCAAACCCTGGTCAGAGCACATACAAGAATCAACCCATGAATGCATAATAAGTGGAACAACAAATCGAAGCTTCTCTTTCTCTCTCAAAACAAAAAAGAAAGAAAAGGATGAGGAGGTGGGGATGAGTCTGGGGAAATGGAACTAGATGAAGACAGATTAAGAAATTGTTGATACACAAGAATTGTTGCAGTAGCAATGGAAAGAACAGGACAAAATTGGGAGATGTTAGGAGGTAGAAATTATGAGATTTGTTGACACCTACATATGGGGAAGGTGAGGTAGAAGTTTCCCACTCTGGGAACAATGGTGGGTATGGTATTCTTCACCACAATTGAGAATTTATATGAGAAAATGCTTTGTAAACTGAAAACTGCCTGGTATGGTTCTAAGAATTTCACACACTTAACCTTTATAATATCCCTCCTGAGATAGGTACTTGCAGCTTAGGAAACTGAGGTCAGAAATATCAAGTAACCTGTGCAAGGCCACACAGAGGTGATAGAGTTAGAACACTATTACCCTGATCTCTACAAGAATGACTCAGAAATCTTGTGGTTAAACAGGAAAAGATCTTATTTTTAGGAGATGCACACACAAGTATGAGGAAGTGTTATAATTTCTGCAATTTCTTGTACATGGTTCAGAAAAAATATCAAAAGTAAAACTTAAACAACTGTTGAATCTGGGTGGTGGGTATATGGTGATCACTGTGCTATCCTTCAACAGTTTCTGTGTATCCGAAATTTTTCATAATGAGAAAACAGGAAAAAGTATTTTAGAACTTCTCAAATGGTACCCTTCTTGCTGCTTTAATACAATTTAATTCAACAAAAAACATGATTGAGTTTTTGCTGGCACCTCGCCAGGTCCCTAATCTTAAGGAGCTCACAGTCTAATTACAACCAAAATACTGTTCAAGAAGAGAGGACACATCAAATGTTTCCAATGCACAGCAAAATATGAACCAATTTATGCAATTCAGAAATTAAAACCTTCAAATGTTGCTGCAGTTAAAAAATTAACACTTGAAAGTTCCACCTAATCTAAACCAGAACTCACCTTCCAAACCCTTCAATAGCCCCAATGTCTTCAAAGACATTTTTGTAGAGACATTTTTTAAAAAATATGGAATGCCTCACAAATTTGCGTGTCATCCTTGCTCAGGGGCCATGCTAATCTTCTCTGTATTGTTCCAACTTTAGTATATGTGCTGCCAAAGCAAGCACTGTCCAGACAAATTTGCTAAGGACTTTTTCTTTAATCAAGTCCAAAAACTATAAGCTTTATTGCTTTTCTTTTTTTTTTTTTAAATGAGGTTTTGTTTCATTTATTTTTTTTATTTTTTTATATATTTTATTGATATTTCACAGAGAGGAAGGAAGAGGGATAGAGAGCTAGAAACATCGATGTGAGAGAAACGTCGATCAGCTGCCTCCTGCACACCTCCCACTGAGGATGTGCCCGCAACCAAGGTACATGCCCTTGACTGGAATCGAACCCGGGTCCTCTCAGTCCGCAGGCCGACGCTCTATCCACTGAGCCAAACCGGTTTCGGCTATTGCTTTTCTTTCTATAAGCAGGTCAGAATGCTGTCAAATAACAGGTAGTGGCCTACCCTCCAAAACAATACTTTAAAAAAAAGTTGTCATTGATTTTTATTTTTTTAGAGAGAGAGGAAGGCAAAGGGCAAGAGAGGGAAACATCGACATGAGAGAAAAACATCCATTGGCTGCTTCCTACAAGCCCCCTACCTACCACCCGGGAATGTCCCTTAACCAGAAATCAAACCACAACCTCCTGGTGCATGGGACAATACCCAACCCACTGAGCCATACTGGTCAGGGCTCCCTAGTCACAGGAATCCAGACAATTGAAAAAAATTTCCTGGGGGGAGGTCAATGGGGGAAAAAAAAAAAGGAGACATATGTACTACTATTTGTAATACTTCAAACAATTAAAAAAAAAAAAAAGAAAAAGAAAAAAATGTCCTAATGTGTTTCTCTGCCTAATTCTTCTCTCTTCAACCTATCCTATGCTGACAGGTTAGTATTTTCAAAGCACTTTGATAAAAACCTTCCCAACCCCTCCCAAATGCCAGAATATACTAAATCATCTGCAGAAGTCAGAAGTGAGCCTGTGTGCTCAATTAAGATCAACCCTTGATTAATTCTCCAGGCTTCCAACAGCAGGATTCAAAAATGGAAACCCCAGAAAACTTCCCACGTATTTGGCAAGATCTCTCTCCCTTCCATCGACCCCTACAGCCAGCTCCATCAAAATCTACCCTGGACCACCAGGTCTTAATTTAGCCTGATCTGTATTTCTGTCCAGGTCAATCACAACAAGAATTTATATCCTGAAATTTGCAAACATTTCCCAAGCTAGATAATTTCTTTTTGGAGTGGTCAAAAATTAGACTTTATAAGAATATTAAATTCAGTTCCGCTTAACACATTTCTACAAAATAAAGTTGATTACACCCATGCAAGTTAAATCAGATCTTAAGCTTTTGAACTCCTGTTATGAACACTTATCATTGAGAGCCCAAATTGACAAGATTTTAATGGGGAGATTTTAATTGAAAGAGCAAAGTGCACTGGGTTTCTAAATCCTTCCACAATGGCAAACTAAGGCCAATGGGCCGAATTCAGCTGGCTGCCTGTCTGTATACATAAAGTTTTATTGGAACAGAGTCATGCCCACTTGTTTATACATTATCTAAAACTGCTTTCATGCTACACTGGCATAATTGAACAGTTGCCAGAGTCCATATGGCCCACAAAGCCTAAAATATTTACTATCTGGCCCTTTACAGAAAGGGTTTGCCAACTCCTGATAAGCAAACATGCATACTCTATCACAGAGCACAGAAAGGAAGCACAGCCTGATAAGGTGAAATGCGTGAATTAGAAAAGCATGAAAAGTTCCAAGGAGGATACACATTATAAATGTTAGCAACTGTGCCTGAACAAACTCCTGTGACTCAAGAGAAGGACTCTAAAAGTAAGACAAAGTTGTATCAAATCCTATCTAATAAAAGAGTAATATGCAAATTAACCATCACTCTGCTACACGCACCAGCCACGCCCACCAGCCAATCAGGAGTTAATATGCAAATAAACCCAACCAAGATGGCTACGGCCACAGAGAGCAGGAGGGAGGCTTGGGTTTCCCCGGCAATGGAGGAAGCCAAGCTTTCCGCCTGCCCTTGCCGGCCTAGGCCTCCACTCAATGCTACAAAGTTTCAATGATAGAAGATATATAAACTCAAACAGAAATGGCTGCAGCCACCCAGCTGGAAAGAGCAGGAGGCTAGGGTTGCCCCCAGTGATGGAGGAAGCCAAGCTTTCTGCACACCCTGGCCGGCCCAGGCCTCCGCTTAAGGCTACAAAGTTTCAATTATAGAAGATACATAAACACAAACAGAAATGGCTGCTGCCACAGAGCAAGCAGAAGGCTTGGCTCCGCTCCAGGCTACAAAGTTTCAATTGTAGAAGAAAAATAAATCCCAGATCGCAGGGCCTCTGCTTGGGTTGCCAGGGGGCGTGGCTGGCCTGCAAACCAACACAGGCCCCTTGCCCAGGCTGCCCCACGCCCCAAGGGAACCGCCACCCTGATCTGGGACACCCTTCAGGGCAAACCAGCTGGCCCCCACCCATGCACCACGCCTCTATCCTATCTAATAAAAGAGTAATATGCAGATTGACCATCACTCCAACACACAAGATGGCTGCCCCCATGTGGTCAAAGATCCTGCCCCCATGTGGACACAAGATGGCCACCACAAGATGGCCAGCAAGGGAGGGCAGTTGTGGGCAATCAGGCCAGCAGGGGAGGGCAGTTGGGAGGGACCAGGCCTGCAAGGGAGGGCAGTTGGGGGCGATCAAGCCTGCAGGGGAGAGCAGTTAGGGGTGACCAGGCTGGCAGAGGAGGCAAGTTGGGGGCAACCAGGCCTGCAGGGAAAGGCAGTTGGGAGGGACCGAGGCTTGCAGGGGAGAACAGTTGAGGGGGGACCAGGCCTGTATGGGAGGACAGTTGGGGGGGACCAGGCCTGTAGGGGAGGGCAGTTAGGTGCAAACAGGCTGTCAGGGGAGCAGTTAGGCATCAATCAGGCTGGCAGGGGAGGGGTTAGGGGGTGATCAGGCTGGCAGGCAGAAGCAGTTAGGGGCAATCAGGAAGGCAGGCAGGCGAGCAGTTGGGAGCCAGCAGTCCTGGATTGTGAGAGGGATGTCCGACTGCCCGTTTAAGCCTGATCCCGGTGGGCTCGGGCCTAAACGGGCAGTCGGACATCCCTCGAGGGGTCCCAGATTGGAGAGGGTGCAGGCTGGGCTGAGGGACACCCCCCTCCCCCGTGCACGAACTTCGGCACCGGGCCTCTAGTATTTTATGGAATGAGAATCGTGTTTCATGTTTTCTCTGTTGAAAATGTCTAATTACTAGGTGTGCCAGTTAATAATGCGGATTTTTTTCAATAGTTGGAGTTACACATATGTTACATATATGCGATTTGATATGTATGCTATTTTGTTATATTGACAGCAAGCTTCAAAACCTCATATGTCAGCCCTAGCCGGCTTGGCTCAGTGGATGGAACATCAGCCTGTGGACTGAGGGGTCCCAGGTTCGATTCCAGCCAAGGGCACATGCCTGGGTTGGGGGCTTGATCCCCAGTGGGGGGTGTGCAGGAGGCAGCCAATCGATGATTCTCTCTCATCATTGATGTTTCTATCTCTCTCCTCCCTTCCTCTCTGAAATCAATAAAGAAATATATTTTTAAAAAAATTTTTTTAAAAACTTCATATGTCAAATTTGCTGAAGGTGTTAACATCATAGATATTTTTACGCTTAAAAATGTTGAATTTCGTGCCAAAAAAAGAGCATTTGTGGGAAGTTATAATTCATTACTTTATTTTGAAGAAAAGTGCTGCTGAATACTTCGGGAAGCTTATGGTGAACATGCTCCACTCAAGATACTTGTGAACACTGGTTTAAACTCTTTAAAAGTGATGATTTCGATGTGAAAGACAAAGAATGTCCAGGTCAACCGAAAAAGTTTGAAGACCAACAATTATAAGCATTATTGGATGAAGATGCGTGTCAAACTCAAAAACAATTTGCAGAAAGATTAAATATTGCTCAGCAAACAATTTCCAATTGTTAAGCAATGGGAAAGATTTTAAAGGAAGGAAAATGGGTGCCACATCAACTGAATGAAAGACAAATGGAAAACTGAAAAGTGGTAAGTAAAATGTTGCTTCAACGGCATGAAAGAAAGTCTTTTTTTGCATTGAATTGTGACTGGTGATGAAAAGTGGATTTATTTTGAGAATCCCAAACGCACAGAATCATGGGTTGATCCAGGTCAGCCAACAACATCAACTGCAAGGCCAAATCCCTTCAGAAAGAAGACAATGCTCTGAGTTTGGTGGGATCAGGAAGGTGTGGTGTATTATGAACTTCTAAAACCAGGTGAAACCGTTAATACTGATCGATACCAACAACAAATAATCAATTTGAACCACACTTTGACCGTGAAACGACCAGAATGTTCCAGAAGACATGGCAAAATAACTTTGCTTCATGATAACGCACCATCACACACTTCAAAACCAGTTAAAGACACGTTAAAAGATTTTGCCTGTGAAGTATTAACCCACCCACTGTATTCACCAGACCTTACTCCTTCAGATGACCACTTGTTCAGATCGATGGCACACATACTTTCTGAGCAGCACTTCAAAATGTAGGAAGAAGTGGAAAACTGGGTCTCTGAGTGGTTTGCCTCAAAACAAGAAAAGTTCTATTGGGACAGTATCCACAAATTACCTGGAAGATGGGGGAAATGTGTAGCTAGCGATGGACATTACTTTGAATAAAGCACTTTTGATGTTTCTCTTGAAATTATCATCTTTTCTTTGATTACAAAATCCGCATTATTAACTGGTATACCTAGTAAAGACATCCTTAGTTAATGATATGTATCTAATAGTTCTAAATTCTAAGTATCAGCTAGACTTCAAGTAAACAAACTAATCATCCCTTTATTATTCTAGTAAGTCCAACAATAACTTTTTAATATATATATATATTTTTTAATTTTTTATTGATTTCAGAGAGGAAGGGAAAGGGAGAGAGAGATAGAAACATAAATGTTGGGAGAAAATCATCGATCGGCTGCCTCCTGCAGGCCCCCTACTGGGGATCGAGCCGGCAACTGGGCATGCACCCTAACCAGGAATCGAACCCTGACCTCCTGGTTCATATGTCAATGCTTAACCACTGACCTACATCAGCTGGGCTAAAATATATTTTTACTGATTTCAGAGAGAAAGGGAGAGAGAACGGTAGGGTAAGCATTTATACACATTTCACAGATGAGGAAACGGAGGAAATTAAATAATGTGCCCAAGGTCAAATTAACAACTGGCAAAGCTGAGAGTAGAATCCAGTTGTATCTGGCTCACCCAGCTTTTATTTGTGGTCAAGGTCACTTCTAATTACCCCACGCTTTCAACAACTATTAATATAAGTCAGTATCTGGACAACCCCCTTTCTTTGAAAGTTTCAAACCAACAAAGTCAGGATTAGTTGGCCTTCAGGGCTAAATAAATAATGTAAATTCCCTCAAATCCTTGAAGTAAGCATATGTGAAAGTTTAGAAATAGTTACCAGGGATTAATCCCTTAAATCCTTCTTTTTACATCTATCTCATCTCCTAACATTTCTCCACTTCCCCTCCTCCCAAATCAGATATTGCTGCCATACTATTTTCTAGAGTCTTTAATATTTGCAGTTGCTATTATCAGGTCTAAGAGGCCCATATACTTCCTATTTTCAAGTGAACTCAGATTTATCCTTTAAGGCCCAGCCTCCAAATCTCTTCCCTCTGTTAAGTTCTGGGGGAATCGCTCTGGCCAACAGAGTGCATCCCTTCCGCCCCATGACACTAAACAACATGGAATCACTAAGAGGGAAAGTTACTTCACTGAGTCTCTTTGGTTCTTCTGTTTACATCATGGAGAAAATCTAAGCAAGGTGCCGATCTGTCTTCAACACTTCCTAATCTCTCCTTTTATTTTATTTTTTTAAAATATATTTTATTGATTTTTTTACAGAGAGGAAGAAAGGGAGAGAGAGTCAGAAACATTGATGAGAGAAAAACATCAATCAGCTGCCACCTGCACACCCCCTACTGGGGATGTGCCCGCAACCAAAGTACATGCCCTTGACCGGAATCGAACCTAGGATCCTTGAGTCCACAGGCCGACGCTCTAGCCACTGAGCCAAACCGGTTAGGGCTGTTTTTATTATATTAAAGTTGCACTTTATTTAGGGTAAGAAATGTTAGTCTTTCATTCTGGTAGTAACATAAAGCTTCCTTCAAAATATATATTTTTAAATATTTGTATTGATTTTAGAGAGGAAAGGAGAGGGAGAGAAAGATAGAAACATCAATGATTCATAGGTCAATGCTCAACCAGTGAGCCACACTGGGCAGGCCAAAATATTTTTAAAGTATGTCCATAAAAGAAGTCATTAAATTAGTAATAGTACATGTAGTGTGCAGATTTGGGAAAAATCATGATGTTACTCAGAGATTAAGCATAGGAAACATTTGTATACACTGATGGCTGCCCCTTCACAGAACTTTTACCTTGTCAGTAACTTTTTTCATTCATTATATAGGCACTTTCCTCATAGTATTTAAATAAAATTCATATTAACGTCCTTAGGACAAAAAGGACACGACTGCCATTTTTAAATGACCTACTACAATGTTAGCCCCTGTATTTTATCAATCAAGTAAGTTTAATTTGAAAATTTATATTACCTACCACTTTCCAGGGATCTAGCCAATCCATAGAAAAGGTGGGTACCCCTTGCAAATATATTTCATAATCATAAATAATCATGTTTATTTTATTTTTTTAGCAAAGGGTGGAAATTTATTGAGAAATAAGCACAGACTCCCACATGGGGAGGGGGAAAGAGTCCCTAAATAATCATGTTTAATTACAAGGGTTTGTCTGCATGTATTTTCCCTTACAAGACATATCTCAACACAGGAGGTGTTACTTTTTTTTTTTTTTTTTTTTTTTTATTGATTTCAAAGAGGGAGGCAGAGGGAGAGAGATTGAAACATCAGTGATGAGAGAGAATCATTGATTGGCTGCCTCCTGCATGCTGCCTGGGGATTGACCTGCAATCCAGGCATGTGCCCTTGACCAGAATTGAACTCGGGACCCTCCAGTCTGCAGGCCAACGCTCTATCCATTGAGCCAAGCCAGCTAGGGCCAGGAGCTGTTTCTTACTCATTTTACAATGTTTTGTTAAGCCACATGATCTAAAAATTGTCAGGTATTAAAAATGAGTTCATCTCTTACAAAAACACGGACAAGCACAGTAAACGTTATTTAACACATTCCTTTCAACAAATGTTTATTAAACAGCTACTATGTGCTAAGTGAGGTCTGCTCTTGAAGGGCCCACATTCTCATGACATTCTAATGATAATTTCCAGTGGTTTTCACAGACCAGATTTCTATATATACTCTATTTAGAATCCTTTGTCTCTCTTTTCATTGGCCAGTTAAATCCCACTCAGTCACCTGGGCCCAGCTCAAACCAAGGAGCCTTTACTGGCCATTCTCTTAACTCAGATTCTTTCTCATTTGGGCTCATCTCTATCATAGCATTTTACACTGTTTGCCACAAAAAGTTATCTCAACAAATCTCCAAGTTCCCTGAAGTAGGGACAGAGTTCTCTTGGTATCCCCATTACTTAGCAGAGGGACTAGCATTTAGCAGGTGCTGAATAAATGTTTGAGTTGATAAATAATTAATAAATGACTGAATGATGAAGAGCAATGCTCCAGTTAGCAATCAACTTAGCTGCTGCTAACTGTTCCAAAATGACTAAGAAACAATAACTGAATTTAAGTTGAAAACATCTACTAACTTTCCAATGAACATATTTAAAATAGTTATTAAAGAACCAAAAAACATTTCCTCACAATAAAGAAAAGCATATCAATGCGGATAAAAATGGAAACAAGGGATACTTTAGTATCTTTAGTTGGTGTATTTGAAACAAGAGTAAAGCGCTGTAGAAGAAAGAATGGACATAGTAACAACAGTTCTTGGCGCAAATACAGGGAATTGAAAGGCAGGCTACTTGGAGGATGCAAGTCATATGAAGTCAGACAGTACTCAAATTTCAAACTAATACTACGGACTTCTTGGTATAACACCAAAACTCCAGACCCTAACAAAAGTAAATAAATAAAATCCAAACAGCTGTTAACTCTATCCCCAACACACCACTGAATTTCCAGAGTTACTCAGGCTAACCACAAAAATAATAAATCCACGCAAAACAAATAGCTGTGAGGTAAGCCAGGTTTCACTACACAACTCAACTGAGAGAACATCAAAACATCTGGACAGTTAGTATGCATTACTTAACAAATACTAATATATCCTCATGACTGCAATTCAAAAATCTTGAAATTTTAAAAATATTACTTGAAATAATTACTAATGGGATTGAAAATATTAAAGAAGATTAAATTTGAAAGACACTAACTTAAGTTATGGTTCGCCTCTATCCCAGAAGACTACATAATGATTAAGAAGGAGGTAGTGGTACACGGAAAGATGTCTAGCATGTATCATTAAGTGAAAAAAACAAACCACAGAACATTGCGCATGGTAAGATCCCAGAGGCTAAGACACACACCGTAAAGCAAAACTACGTGAGCTCAAATCGCAGTGTTGCTGCTAACTCGGTGTGCAACCTTTGACTAGTTACCTGCCCATGCTTCAGTTTCCTCATTTGTAAATGGATATAAAATAGAACCTATTTCATAGGGTATATTCACAGAGTTGTAGAGGGTTTAGTGGGTTAATATATGTAAAGCACTTCGAATCAGAAGCATTAAGTATAATTTTGGGGATGAAAGAAAAACCCAAAGCATATAGTGTTTATGGGGAAGAAAAACTTCCATTTTTGCATTGTCTTTAGTTGTTTTTTAAACAAAGAACACTTATTACTTTAGTAATTTAAAAAATATATATAAGAACTTGGTACTCAAGCTCTTCCCCACTGAAAGATCTGCTAGTGCAATTACTTAAACACTCAGGACTATACAAATGCTCTGAAAATAATATATATATAATATTTTTTAATATATTTTTATTGACTTCAGAGAGGAAGGGAGAGGGAAAGAGATAGAAACATCAATGATGAGCCCCGACCCGTTTGGCTCAGTGGATAGAGCGTCGGCCTGCGGACTGAAAGGTCCCGGGTTCGATTCCGGTCAAGGGCATGTACCTTGGTTGCGGGCACATCCCCAGTAGGAGGTGTGCAGGAGGCAGCTGATCGATGTTTCTCTCTCATCGATGTTTCTAACTCTCTATCCTTCTCCCTTCCTCTCTGTAAAAAATCAATAAAATATTAAAAAAATAAAATAAAAAGGCAAACTCCTTTAAAAAAAAAAAAATTTGCCCAATCCAGAAATGAGTGCGTATCAGGAAGTTTCACATTTAGATACAGTAAATGTCCATTATTTTTATTAGTCTAAAATTAAATACCACCAATCTAATTTCCTACTAGTCAATAATCTCTAGTGACAACTCATTAAGACATATATACCAGTAAATGTGGAGGTCAAGATATACCAAATAACTAAAGAAAAATCTAAAACCCTAAGAACCCTCTGGAAACTTCTGAGAGGAAGCGTCACCACCCACATGCTTTGAGGAAGCTTTGGCTACATTTCTGCTGAGCTGTAATACTGGTAAAGCCTGTTTCAAAACCCAAGAGTCCACCCTCAAAATTAAGAGAAGCATGTAAACAGCAGGCTGTCATCACGTTTCCAAGAATGGTGGTTCATAAAATTTTAAATATTTGTTATCAAATTTCTTTCTTTCTTTTTTTGTTAATCCTTACTCGAGGATATTTATTCCATTGATTTTTTTTTTTTTAGGAGAGAGAATGGAAGGAAGGGGGAGAGACAAAGAGAGAGAAACATCGATGTGAGAGAGACACATCAACTGGTTGCCTCCTGCACAAGCCCCAACCTTGCTGGGAATGGAGCCTGTAACCTAGGTGTGTACCCTTGACTGGAATCGAACCCAAGACCTCTCAGTCCCCAGGTCAATGCTCTAACCACTGAGCAAACCTGGCTAGGGCTATTATCAAATTTCAAACAAGATTACTACCACTGACTATGTTAACCTAGAAGGAACTTTCTGGAACATACACAAAAATTACCTGGTTAGTTAAAATATTTTTATTTTATAGAGAGGAAGGGAATGAGAGAGAGAGAGAGAGAGAGAGAGAGAGAGAGAGAGAGAGAGAGAGAGACATTGATGTGATGTGAGAGAGAAACATCAATTGGTTGCCTCCCGCATGTGCTCTGACTGGGGATCAAGCCTGCAACCTGGGTTTGTGCCCTGACCCGGAATCGAACCCACCACCTTTTGGTACATAGGACCAACATACTTTTTCAACAAGAAATAAACCTCCATAGAATTATGGAATATGCAATTTTAAATAACTTATATAATATCTAGAAAAAAATAACTTGGTGTTACCTATTATTATCATTACTATTATTATGATGTTTTGAAATGATGGAGTAGAAACTTACTCACAGAGAAGCTTAGTAAGTCACTTTCCATCAGAATCCAAGTTAGCCCATCACAACCTTGAATAGTGAGATATTAAAAGGCATTTTGTTTTAAAGGAATCAAAGATTCCTTGGGTTCGCCCTGCCTAGCCGATCTGCCTCAATGAATAGATCATCGGCGGGTTCAATTCTGGTCACGGGCACGCACCTAGGTTACAGGCTCTATAGCTGGTCCTGGTCGGGGCATGTGCAGGAGGCATCCAATTGATGTGTCTCTCTCACATAGATGTTCCTCTCTCTCTCTCTCCCCGCCCCCTCTTCCACTCTCTCTAAAAAGCAATGGAAAAATATCCTTGGGTGAGAATTAACAACAACAACAAAAAAGGTGCCTTGGTTCTAAAGGAGGTGGTAAAAATGAAATAAATTTTCAAAAAGAATTCATCTATTCTTTCCTAAGTTTTTCTGATACAGAAATCAGTATTTATAAACATTTTGCAAATCTTTAAGTGCTATGACTTTTAGACCTGATGCATTTTTGTGAAGTAGTCAGGATTTATAAATAATGGAAGTAAACTCAAGAGATGGGTCACAGTCCTATATTAGAAAGTGAAAGCACAGTTCAAAGTGGGTTAAAAATAGATTAATTTAGCTTACGTTCTAAAAACTTTCAAAATACATGTATTTGCATAAAATTAAGATTGCTTGGGAAGATAATTAGACTCTGACCCTTAAAAAAGGCTAATATCCCTCGACTAATTTTTTTGTCTCTAATAGAAAAAGAACAATTTAATCCTTTTAAAGATTCACAGAAAATATACTGAAAACAAATTAATAAGGAAAAAGAATTGAACACGTTTGACAACATGCCTTCCACTAGTCTGCGGTGTGGGTGTACCAGCATTGCCTGGGAGCAAGACCAAGCAAGCACCTTCAGGACAGTCATCTTAGATTAATGAGCAGACAGACATCTTGCCTGTTTTCACGGTACAACAGTATGCGTAAAGCCTGACATGTAAAAAATGGCTTACAAAAAAGGTATACACGTTGAAGTTTCATATTCAAACTTCCAAAAAAAAAAAAAAACATTTAGAGAGACCCCTAAAAAAACCTGTAATTTTTTAAAAATATTTGTTCAACCACTCATTCACATATATTAAATAAGAGAACTTGAAGTGTCAAGAGATATTCACCACTTCCTTTGACCACTGCATTGCAGAGTTCAACACACGGTTTCAGCTTAGGAACAATGAAAAACTGCCCTTCTGAAAATGTTTTTACAAAGTCTGAATACATAGTAAAACATTCTGAAAAATCAAAGGTATGCATAAAGAAGGAAATTTTAATTACCTATAATTTTAAAAAACAGAAACCAAACAGCTTTGTACCTAAAGCTTCTCCTAAAAATGTATACATGATACAGAAATTAGGGGTTTCCAGTTCTTTTACAAATGAAAACATTTTGATTAGGATTACTTAAAGAGCTAAACCACAAATAATTCTATGCAGACACAAGCTAGGCAATTCAAATGTAAAAAAATACTGAAATCCTTCTTGCCTAAGAAAACATTAACTCCAGGGAAGAAAACATGTGGTGAAAAACCAGAAAGTTGAAAGGGGAGGAAAAAAAATTTCATCATTTGAGAAAACTTTTTTCAAGTACTGGTCTTTCCAAAACAAGAAAGAAGGATTCCACCTATATTAAGCTTTTACCAAAATAATAATAATATTTAAAAACCATACTCTACCTTAGCGAATCCTAGTATAATGTAACCAACTCTTCCCAGTACACTCACTCCTAAAAAAATTAAAACATCAAATGAAATGTCTTACCATTAGGCTATATCCACTTTCCCTCCTCAATTTTCTACAAATATTAGGGGTAATTTTTCCAAATAAAACTAATTTAAACTGAAGCACATTTAAAGAGTGATCAATGTTGTAGTGTGAACTGAACCAAGAATGAAGTTAATATATACTGCTGCAATTTCCAGGATGACATTATCGGCTGCATCACCCTTGTAAGGTGGTAAGCGCTGTGTGCCATCACTGGAAAGCAGCTCACAAACTCAGTGGCGCCAACTGAGCGAAGTGGGAAGTGATGGCATTGTGATAGTGGCCAAGAAGGCACCAGAAGAGCAGGGTTTGTTTTAAAGTCAGGGATATGGTGCCAAAGTGGAAAAGAGTGAAAGTAGTTTGAGAGCTGGAACGCCAAAAGATAACTAGCAATTACTGAGTGAAAGCCATGTTGTTGATGTTTCTCGCATATTATTATTAGATTTAATCCTATGTGATAAGTATTTAGGATCACCTCCATTTCACAGATGAGAAACCAGGTTTAGAAAAGTCACATAACTTACTGCCTAATCATTCAGCTATTATGCAGCAGAGAAGGAATTCAAAACTAGATTTGTTTGCTCTCTGGTTCTTCTCCAGTATATTGACTTCAGATTCCATGTGAGCAATTTCACTGTGTGTGTGGGGGGGGGGGGGGGGGGAAGGGGAGGGGGGCGGGGCGCGGGGCTGTGGAAGGGAGGAAGAGAGGGAAAGAGAAAGAAAAGACTTGGATGATCTCCTATTTAACCTACAAAATTGTCCTTGCCTTTCTTTGTTCAAGTATTCCCTTCACCTGGGGCCCTTCTCCAATATCCTTGCAGCCAATTACATCTATGATTTAAGGTCCAGTTCCAATGCCCTCTCCTATATACATCCATTCCCTGATCTCCCATTCTCCCATTATTAGAAGTACCTCCAATCTAAATTTTCTTGACCCTTTATACTGGCATGTCTACTAACAACTCATGACTTTGAGAATGTTTTAAAATCATCACTCCACAGATTACTTATTAATTACAAAAGAAAAAGGAGTCCCTTTACAATATAAATCTAGTAGACATTATACAAATTTACATCAATAATGAAACTGACATCTCATGCCTCTATGTGATACATTAAAAGAGACCTAAAATCACCTATGTAGCCAAAACCGGTTTGGCTCAGTGGATAGAGCGTCGGCCTGCGGACTCAGGGGTCCCGGGTTCGATTCCGGTCAAGGGCACGTACATTGGTTGCGGGCACATCCCCAGTGGGGGGTGTGCAGGAGGCAGCTGATCGATGTTTCTCTCTCATCGATGTTTCTAGCTCTCTATCCCTCTCCCTTCCGCTCTGTAAAATATCAATAAAATATATTTTAAAAAAAATAAAAATAAAAAATTTACTAAAATCACCTATGTAGCATTCCAGCCCCAAATGTTTAACACGGATCTGATCATGAAGATCAGACGAATCAAACTGAGGGGCATCTTACAAAAAAAACTGGTCTGGATGCTTAGTATCATGAGAAACCCAAAAGAAGCTGAAAAAGTATTTTATATACAAGCAGGCAACTAAACACGAGATCCTTAATTGAATCTTGGGTCGAAAACAAAAACTGGCCTGGCCAGCGTGGCTCAGTGGTTGAGCATTGACTTATGAACCAGGAGGTCACAGTTTAATTCCCAGGTCAGGGCACATGCTCGGGTTGCAGGCTCAGTCCCCAGTGTGGGGCGTGCAGGAGGCAGGTGGTCAATGATTCTCTCTCATCTTTGATGTTTCCCCAAAACAAAGCCATGGCCTGTGTGGCTCAGTTGGGCATCGTCCTGTGCACTGAAAGTTTGCTGGTTCCGTTCCAGTCAGGCACATGCCCAGGTTTGTGGGCTCCAACCCCAGTAGGGGGTGTGCAGGAGGCAGCAAGCAATGTTCTGCTCTCACCTGGATGTTTCTCTTTCTCTCTCCCTTCCTCTCTCTAAAAATCTATTTTAAAAATCTATTTTAAAAATCTTATTATTTTAATTAATTAATTATATTAAATAATACAGACATAAAATTAAAAAGTTCAAATTCAATCCAGCATACATACGTAATACTATTACAAAATTTTAAAAATGGGTATGTTTTAGCCCGCCAGCATGGCTCAGTGGTTGAGTGTCAACCTATGAAGCAGGATGTCATGGTTCAATTCCAGGTCCAGGAACATGCTGGGTTGAGGGTTTCGAGCTCCATCCCCAAGAGGGGATATACAGGATTCTCTCTCATCATTATGTTTCAATCTCTCTCTCTCCCTCTCCCTGCCTCTCTGGGATGAAATTAATTAAAAAATATATTTAGCCCTAGCCAGTTTGGCTCAGTGGATAGAGCGTCGGCCTGCAGACCAAAGGGTCCTGGGTTCGATTTCGGTCAAAGGCATACACCTCGATTGCAGGCTCCTCCCTGGCCTCAGCCTTGGTCAGGGCACGTGCAAGAGGCAACCAATCAATGTATTTCTCTCACATCAATGTTTCTCTCTGTCTTCCTCTCTCTCTTCCACTCTCTCTTTGGCAGCACATATACTAAAGTTGGAACAATACAGAGAAGATTAGCATGGCCCCTGAGCAAGGATGACACGCAAATTTGTGAAGCGTTCCATATTTTTTAAAAAATTAAAAAATAAAATAAAATAAAATAAAAATCAATGGGAAAATATCCTCAGGTGAGGATTAAAATGTATATATACATATATGTACATATGTATGTAAAATGGATGTTTTATTCTTAGAAAGAAAAAAATCTAGCATTATAAATTAACTTATTCATTTACTGACTCAGCAAATATTTACTGAGTACTTATTATGTGCCAGCCACTATTCCAGCTCAGTGGTGAAGACAAAGTTCCTATTCTCACAGAGCTGACATTTGAATGGGGAGACAAAGACTAAAATACTAAATAAATATACGAATTATATGTTACCAGATAGAGAGATGCTATAAATAAAATATAGGGACAGGAGACAAAGAATGACAAGAGGACAGTGTAAGGACACAGAAAGTACCAGGCAAAACCTCTCCAAGGCAGTGATTTGTAATATGGCGTGTTCAACATAAACTATTTCAGAACCAACATTTGCTTCATAAAATACTCTTCCTCATCTTTCCATACCACGCCCCCTTGATTTTTTCCAGAAAAAGTTTGCCACAGTGGTTTTCCATCATTGCTATTACTTGGGGGGTGGGGGGAAGGTCTCACACCAGATGTTGACAGTGCTTTACAAACAGGTGCACATTTCAAGTCACACATATTGTGAAAAAAAATGTTCAGTGATTTGTCAGTGAGAAGTCTGATGCCAAAATGAAGAAGAACTGCAAAAATTTTAAATGGAATTTCAAAATAAATGACTTACCAACTCTCCAATTCTCAATTCTGCACATTTACTTTCTATCAGATATAAAAAGAAGGTAATAGCAATAGGAAAATATATCTGAAGAGAGATCCTGAGGCTTTTCACTTAAGGACACAATTCTTTAAAAGCCACACTATTCATATGATTTAAAGAAAACCAGCACACACTAAAACGTCCTATCACAGGCTTACACAAGAGCTTGGAGGGTTTCATCACTTGGAACTAGGAGATGCAATAATACGAACATTTCAAAGCCAAAGCATTCAATACCCTTTCTTCCTCAGATTATTCTGCTGATTCCCCAGAACCCTGAATGAAATATCTGTGGTCTATTCTATCTTTCAAAACTACTACTCTGGTCTCAGCCAACCAAGTCTTTTCTTTTACTTCCCTCATTACAAAATTCCCTCTTTCACCTACATTTATCATCCTATCTGCTTGTCTTCTTTCTCATTCAATGATTCAAATATTCTTCCAGGCGGATTTATATATCCAAAAAAAATGTATTTCTATTTCAGGAATACATATAAACCCTGATATAGTAATATATGTGCAGTTTTATCATCACATAAAATAACAAGATCTAACAGTGAGTCTAGCAATACCATAAATTTGAAGAAATTATAAGCATAAGTGATATTTTGAGATATCTGCAATATTTGTAAGCATTATACAATAATATCTATAATTTTTATTGTGACAAAGTCACAGACATTGTTAATTCTACTGTGGTTTATTACCTACATTCATAATTGGAGGAAATAATAAATTACAGTTATCCTCATTCTAGCTCAAGGACCCTCCCCCACCTCCCCCCCGACCCTCGACCCCCGTCAGTTCTATTCACCAACCAACCAGTGAATTTCAGGTTAAAAAGCCTTTCTAGCTCAAATCTTTGCTCAAACTGATTTTTGTCACCAATTTAAAAATAAAAACACTGAAATCTCCTTTGACCTAGCTCTAATCTGAACAAATCATCATACTTCCCTGTTTTTATGCAGACTTATTCACAGAGCCCTGTTTATTTCTAGTTTGCCTCGCCAGCGCACCCATTTGAATTTTGCCAGTCAGTAAAAGGTGAAATTGAAGGAAAGGAGATGAAAGCAACCGACAGTCCCTCACTCCCATACCTCCAACAGCAAATGGAAAGATACCTAGTATAGTGTGTGTTTTTGGCAATTGGGCTGCCCGCCAGATGGGTGAGTCCCGCTTGTCAAGAGTCCCCGAAGCACGACGTCTTCACCAGCGACACTCAGAAGACATTCCATCTCACTCTCACCTCCTATACTCGGTTCCCTACCTGCTCCGCCTCGCATCCCATCCCCCACGCGACCCTCCCCTCCCCGCCCCAGCCCTCCCTGGCCCCGGCACGCCGCAGCACCTCTCCCCTCGGCCTAACAGTGACTCTCCCCACCCCCACTTCCCTTGACACTGGAGGGAAGGGCCCAGGGGTCAGCTGAACCCCTCGGCCCGGCCGTCAGGCGCAGGCTGCGGCCCAAGGCCGGAGCAGCCCGGTCACTAGACAGGGAGTCGTGCACTCGGCGCGGGTTAACTGAGGACGGACACTCACCAAGAGGATCATGCGAAGAAAGGAACCGAGGTCTCCACCCGATCGCCACCCGGCCTCGCAGCAGTCACCCTCTCCGCGAACTGCCACCGCCGCCGCCTTCGCCGCCACTCGCTAGCTGGCTTCCCTGCGTCCTGCGGTGGCGCTGCCGCCAGGCCATCGCGCGTGCGCGGCGCCGCGGGGACCCCTGGGACTGGTAGTTCCCGCGGGCGGCCAGCGGCGCCCTTTCCGCTCTAGCCTGCCCCGTCGGCTACACCTGGACAACCGCGGTGCCGCCAAACGCCTTCCGGGAAATTGTTCTTCACCCAACACGGGCTCTCGCTTCCGCTTACGGTACTGCAGAGAAATCCGCAAGTATTAGCGAAAAGTCAAACAATTCAGAGCACAACCGTCACTTGCCCGGGACACAGCATTCCAAACACAAACTCCCTCCCTCTTTAGTAGTATCTGGACTTTTAAACCTGATTTCTCACTCCTTGTTTTATGAAATTTTACTTATTGTAGACTTGACCATACAGTTGTTAAGTTGATTGACAATTTATCTATTTAATAATTTTTTTTGTTTATTTACAAAAACAATTCAGATATTCAACTGAACTGAACAGTCATAGAAACCTGAGAGTTGAAGACACCTTAAAGGTCATTGGTCCAACTCCCGCCCGGGCAGGAATTCTCTCTCTTCCACATTCCAGCCAGACGGTCACCCAATTTCTGTTTCCACAGTTCAAATGTCAGGGAATTCACTGCCTTTAAGTAAGGCAGCCCGCCCCATTGTCGGACAGCTCTAAGGGTTAGAACGTCCTGCCACCTGCTGAACTGAAATCGTCAGCTTCCCTTGTACTGCCTCCCACGGCTAATAGTTATGCTGCTTGGAGCAATATAGAATGTTTCCCACTTGACAGCCTTTCAAAAAGTTGAAAGCAATGATTATATCTAACAACACTCTGAGTTTCCAAGCAAAAAAAGAAAGTAATTATCATTTTTCTAACTATTTCAAATGTGAATAAGCTTCCAGACTACTTTCCATTTAGTCATCCTCCTTGACCTTTAAAAACTGTCAAAATTTGCTTCATATTTATTGCCTCATTTTCTTACCACAATAGCTGGTCAGGTATTATTGCTCTTATATTGCCATTAATCTGATTCAAGAATTCAATTTGATCAAAGAGTATTTACCAGCTATTATAAAGCATTGCTCAAAGCACCACGGGAATGAAAAAAAGCAACAGGACACAGTTTGCACTCCAGGGTCAAAGGATAGCTCACACAGATTAAGGATAGTAATAGTAAACTAAGGTACAAAGTGCTGATATTCCGGCAAAGGCTTCATTAAGTTGAGAGGCCATGACAGTGGTTCTCAACCTTTCTAATGCGGCGACCCTTTAATCCAGTTCCTCATGTTGTGGTGACCCCCAACCATAAAATTATTTTTGTTGCTACTTCATAACTGTAATTTTGCTACTGTTATGAGTCGTAATGGTTGAGAACCGCTAGCAGGGTCGCCTAAGACCATCGGAAAACACAGATATTTACATTACGACTCATTAACAGTAACAAAATTACAGTTATGAAGTAGCAACAAAAATAATTTTATGGTTGGGGGTCACCACAACATGAGGAACTGGATTAAAGGGTCGCCACATTAGAAAGGTTGACAACAGCCCTAACTGGTTTGGCTCAGTGGATAGAGCGTCGGCCTGTGGCTGAAAGGTCCCAGGTTCGATTCCCATCAAGGGCATGTACCTTGGTTGCGGGCACATCCCCAGTGGGGGGGGGTGCAGAGGGCAGCTGATCGATGTTTCTGGCTTTCTATCCCTCTCCCTTCCTCTCTGTAAAATATCAATAAAATAGTTTTTTAAAAAAAGGTTGAGAACCACTGTCCTAGAAGGAAGTGACACTGGATGGTGGGATTTCAAGAAGGAAAAGGGTATGTGAGGATTGTGAAGAAAGAACCCAGCCTAAGCAAAATGCGCAAATGAACATGTTCACAGTTTGCTCTCAATACCGAATACTCTAAATGGGCTGGAACACACCGGCCAGGCAGGAGAAGAAGGGACCCCAAAAGTTGCAAAAACTTTCTGGGATCCTGAAGAATCTGCATTGGGAGTGAGAAGTAAAAAGAGCACTGGGATGGTCAATTAATTGTTCTGAGCCCTATGCTGTCATCTACGAATGAAGAAATTGATCAGCAGTTTTCAGTTGTTTTTTTTGTTGTTGTTGTGTTTTTTTTTTTGGCATCCAGAACACCTAAGTAATACAGGCCCAGACATCAAACAATGGGTCACTACAACAGTAATTCTTATGGAATATGAGTATGTATTATTATTCCCAACACCTTTTCCACATGAGAAAAAGAACTCAAGGTTAAAAGAGGCTCAAAATCAATAAATAATACTGAGGATAGAGAATCCCATCTTTTAAAAAAATTATTTCTGGCAATAACTTTTTAAAAGAAATACTTTAATATGTTTTTTTTTAATTGATTTCAGAGAGAGGAAGGGAGAGGGAGAGATAGAAACATCAATGTTGAGAGAGAATCATTGATCGGCTGCCTCCTGCACACCCCCTACTAAGGATTGAGCCTGCAACCCAGGTATGTGCCCTGACTAGGAATCAAACCAGCAACCCTTCCATGCAAGGGACAGTACTCCACCAACTGAGCCTTACAGGCAAGGGCTATATGTTATTTTTTAATGGGAAAAAGTTTCCTAAAGCTCTAGAGTCTGTAAAAAAAAAAAAAAATCCAGAAAGACATATGTGGAAGCAAAAGTATTCCCTCATAAAATTTTTTTGCACTTTGGAATAACCCAATTGAAAAGTAAAGGACAAGACTCCAGTTATACATTGGAGTCTTCTGGGCCCTTGGTTGTCCTGTACTGGCCCCAACTGGCAGGCTCAGAAATAGTAGTTAGTACTCAGAGGTCAATTTACTATAAAGCTGATGGAGCTTATAATTTAGGGCCCCTCACTTGTTTGGGGACCCTTTCAAGGTCAGAGGACTGTATTCATGTAGTCATACAGTTTTATAACATTTGCCAAGGAATTTTAATGTTTGGCAATGCTGAGGACAACTTGAGAATACTGAAAATGAAAATGAGGAAAGTGGTTCCTGTAGAACAGGGTCATAAATCATGCAACTCACACTTCAGCCCACTGAAATCTATTATAAACCTTATTTTTCTACCAGTACCAGTGATGTCCAGATTGATAGGAGCGGTCACCATATAACTTTGGTGCATTACCTGTATTTTAATTTAACCCATGATTAATTATAATGTTTAATTAAATTGTATCTTACATATTTTTCACTGACAATGCTTTTTGTTGTTGTTCTTTTGTATTAATTTTAAATTTATGCCTGCCCTTGTTTTCAAACTTGGTAAGTTCCTGATAAAGAGATTTTTTTTTTTAATAACAAGAAAATGTAGACCAAAAAGTAACGTACAATTTACTCTTTGAAAAACATAGATATTATGGAAGACTTGATTTAGGATGATAAACACACAATATAATATGCAGATAATGTCCTGAAGAATTGTATACCTAAAACCTGTATAATTTTATTAACTGTCATTCCAATAAAGTAAAAAAGAGAAAAACATATATATCAACAATTTTAATGGCTATATGTTTCATCATACTGATATATCATGATTATAATTTTAAGACAGAAATTATTTATTTATTTATTAAATGGTAGATTGGGCATCCCTTTTTTATTTTATTAAATATATTTTATTGATTTTTTTTTTTTTAGAGAGAGGAAGGGAGAGGGATAGAGAGCTAGAAACATTAATCAGCTGCCTCTTGCACATCTCCTCCTGGGAATGTGCCCGCAAGCAAGGTACATGCCCTTGACCGGAATCGAACCTGGGACCTTTCAATCCACAGGCCGATGCTCTATCCACTGAGCCAAACCAGTTAGGGCTGGGCATCCCTTTTTTAAAAAATATATTTTTATTGATTTCAGAGAGAGGAAGGGAAAGGGAGAGATAGAAACATGGATGAAAGAGAATCATTGATCTGCTGCCTCCTGCACGCCCCCTACTGGGTATTGAGCCCACAACCCTGGCATGTGCCCTTGATTGGAATCGAACCCAGGACCCTTCAGTCTGCAGGCCAACACTCTATCCATTGAGCCAAACCAGCTAAGGCAAAATTGTTTATTTCTGATAAGTTTTTAAATGCTAAATTCATGAAAACTTTTAAAACTGATTTTTAGAGAGAGGGAGAGAGACATCAATAGGAGAAACACACACTCACATTGTATATGAATTAAACATCTCTAGAAAGCTACACAAGCAAGTATTGACAGTGGTTACCTTTGCCAGTGCACAAGAACAGGGCTAGGGAATGGGTGGCAGGCAGATTTATTTTCATTGCATATTGTACTCTTTGAATTTTATACCATATACATATATTTCCTATTTTTAAAATGTAGAGATTTAAGATATATAGATATACATAGCAAGTATTATTACTCAAATTCCATATAGTTCTTTATACTTAAGACTAGAGGCCCGGTGCACGAAATTCGTGCACGGGTGTGTGTGTCCCTCAGCCCAGCCTGCACCCTCTCCAATCTGGGACCCCTCGAGGGATGTCCAACTGCCCGTTTAGGCCTGATCCCGAGATTGGGCCTAAACGGGCAGTCGGACATTCCTCTCACAATCCAGGACTGCTGGCTCCCAACTGCTCACCTGCCTGCCTTCCTGATTGCCCCTAACCACTTCTGCCTGCCAGCCTGATCACCCCCTAAACCCTCCCCTGCCAGCCTGATAACCCCCTATCCCCTCCCCTGCCAGCCTGATTGATGCCTAACTGCTCCCCTGCCAGCCTGTTTGCACCTAACTGCCCTCCCCTGCAGGCCTTGTCCCCCGCAACTGCTCTCCCCTGCAGGCCTTGGTCCCCCCCAACTGCCCTCCCCTGCAGGCCTGGTCACCCCTAACTGCCCTCCCCTGCAGGCTTGATCACCCCCAACTGCCCTCCCTTGCAGGCCTGGTCCCTCCCAACTGCCTTTCCCTGCAGGCCTGGTCGCCCACAACTGCCCTCCCTTGCAGGCCTGGCCCCTCCCAAATACCCTCCCCTGCTGGCCATCTTGTGTCCACATGGGGGCAGGATCTTTGACCACATGGGGGCAGCCATCTTGTGTGTTGGAGTGATGGTCAATCTGCATATTATTCTTTTATTAGATAGGAGGACAGAGGCCTGGTGCATGGGTGGGGGCCAGCTGGTTTGCCCTGAAGGGTGTCCCGGATCAGGGTGGGGGTTCCCTTGGGGCGTGGGGCGGCCTGGGCGAGGGGCCTGTGGTGGTTTGCAGGCTGGCCATGCCCCCTGGCGACCCAAGCAGAGGCCCTGGTCTCTGGGGTTTATTTATCTTCTACAATTGAAACTTTGTAGCCTGGAGCAGAGCCAAGCCTTCTGCCTGCTCCGTGGCGGCAGCCATTTCTATTGGGATTTTTGTATCTTCTATAATTGAAACTTTGTAGCCTTAAGCGGAGGCCTGGGCCGGCCAGGGTGTGTGGAAAGCTTGGCTTCCTCCATCGCCAGGGACAACCCTAGCCTCCTGCTCTTTCCAGCTCCGTGGCTGCCGCCATTTCTGTTTGGGTTTATGTATCTTCTATCATTGAAACTTTGTAGCCTTGAGTGGAGGCCTGGGCCGGCAAGGGCAGGCATAAAGCTTGGCTTCCTCCATCGCCGGGGAAACCCAAGCCTCCCTCCTGCTCTCTGTAGCCGTAGCCATCTTGGTTGGGTTTATTTGCATATTCGCTCCTGATTGGCTGATGGGTGTGGCTCGTGGGTGTAGCGGAGTGAGGGTTAATTTGCATGTCACTCTTTTATTAGATAGGGTTATTTTACTTCAAAAGAAATTTATGTATAAAGTTAAAATGCTTTACAATTAATCAAATTCCTTAAAAATAACAACAACCTTGTGAGGAGGCAGAATTATATCCATTGTGCAGATTAGTAAATAGCATGTGAGATTGACTTGCCCTAAATCACAGCTAGCTAAGTGACAGAACTGGAGCTCATAGTTTTATGCTTCTAAACTCTATGGTCTTTCCTCTCTATCACACTTTCTGACATAGCATATCCACCCTGCCACCCCCCAAAAAAATATATATGTATATATCTATATCTATAAAAAGCAAGCGACCGGAATGCCGGAACAACTGGAACAACCAGTCGCTATGACACCCACTGTGGCCTGCCAACCAGCCTGATCAGGGGTGGAGCCAGCCGGCCAACCGCCCGAAGCCTCTCCCCCTGGCCAGCCCAGCCCCAATCTGCCCCATTGAGGTGGGCTGGATTGACCCCACCTGTGCACGAATTTGTGCACCGGGCCTCTAGTATATATAAAAGTAAACAATTACTTTTCATTTGTGTGGGGGGGGAAGGGAGGTGAAGGTTATCTATTTTTTAAAAAATATATTTTATTTTCTTACAGAGAGGAAGGGAGAGGGCTAGAGAATTAGAAACATGGATGAGAGAGAAACATCAATCAGCTGCCTCCTGCACACCCCCCACTGGGGATGTGCCCGCAACCAAGGTACATGCCCTTGACCGGAATCAAACCTGGGACCCTTCAGTCTGCAGGCCGACGCTCTAGCCACTGAGCCAAACCAGTTAGGGCGAAGGTTATTTATTAATTAAAAATTATCTTTTAAAAAGTGAAGACAAAGAAGAAAACTTATTGCATAGCATATTACACTTTCAAAAGAAAAAAAAAAATGACATGATTTTTCCCTAGTACTGCTCCCAGCTCAGGTGTAGGGAGATACTTTTGTTTTACTTCAGTGTTGTTTAATGAAGGCTGAGAAATTATTCTGTCTTTTAATAAAAAACATTTATGTGGCCAATTAAGAGAGTAATAAGATGCAGCAGCATTTCCAAAAAATCTTTGTCAAATTTAACGTATCACCAAAGTTATTATTTCTCATTGAAAGAAATCTTCAAAATTGGCTCTTAAGAGGTGGAGTTTTTAAATTTTTAAATTGCAGTTTACTTTCAATATTATTTTGTATTAGTTTCAGGTGTACAGTTAGATAATCATATACTTTACAAAGTGTTCCCTCCTCCCCCAATATTTCCAGTAAGGAGGTGGTGTTCGTGAAGAGCTTCTGAAATTTCTTCTCATTGTACATTTACAAGATTGTATATTACCACTATTCTACAACTTTCCAAGTACTTTTTCATTTGATCCTTGCAACAAGCCACTAAGACAGGCAGGACAGAAATCCTGACATTCAATTGGTGAAGAAATTGAGGCTCTGGAAGGTTGTTTTTTCCCCCCAAGTTCATGTGCCCTACCTCTTAAGTTGAATATTCTCTCCAAAAAAGCATGTGAAGCCCTGACCGGTTTGGCTCAGTGGATAGAGTGTCAGCCTGTGGGCTGAAGGGTCCCAGGTTCGATTCCAGTCAAGGGCATGTACCTTGGTTGCGGGTACATCCCCAGTGGGGGGTGTGCAGGAGGCAGTTTATCGATGTTTCTCATCTATATTTCTAACTCTCTATCCCTCTCCCTTCCTCTCTGTAAAAAATCAATAAAATATACATATTTTTAAAAAGCATGTGAAAAATTCTCAATTATCAGGGTCTAAACATTCAACTTATCAATTATTTAGGACTTTTCCTTTACCTCTCTGCCTTTATTCCCTTTCAGAAAGGAAGATTTAGAAGCGAAATGACATCCAATCCTAATCAGTCCTAACTGCTTAGCTTTCTGAGATCAGATGGGAAATGGAAATTTATTTTCTTACCTCCGGGAACACAAGTGAAGCAATGTGGTTTAAATTACTGGATAAACTCTACATTTATCTATGACCCCTTATTAAAATGTTTGCAAACTATATAACTACTCTATATCCTAAAACAAAATCTTATAAACCAGAAGCTCAGGATGACAACCTAGACTACAGAAATTAAACATTAAATGTCAGTCTCAAATTCTGGCTCCATATCTTCTCAGCTGTGTGATTTTCTGGGAAAAGGTCTTTACCTCTTGAAGCTTCAGATTCCTTAGCTCTAAAGTAGGGGTTAAAAATGCTTTCATAAGGATTAAAACAGAAAATATACATAAAGCAATTAGCACTTACTAAAACATTGATAAATTGGCACTGATAACTATTATCAGCATTTAACATTTAGCAAACTAGATTTACCTGTACACTTCCCTATTCAATTCACATATGATCACACTTTGGAATATAACATATACCTAATTTATTGGCTTTAAAAAGATATTACAACCACCAATATGCTCAATTCCCCTCAGAAGTTAGCCAGGTATCACTTTTCTAAATATTAGAGAGTTGCAAAAGGTTACTCCATCAATCAAAGGTGAAGCTGAAATTGAAAGCTTTGTTTTTAATAGAAGTGAACTGTGATATACAGGGTTTGGTAAAAGTATGTTTACAGTTGTGAGTACGAGAACGTTTATTCTTATATTATTATTTATTATTGTATTATTTTCTATACAAAGAACTGTAAACCTACTTTTGCCCCACCCTGTATACAGGAAATTTGCTCAAATTGATATGAAGCTGTAATGTGGCTGGAGATTTCTTTTTATTGATTTTTTTTTTTTTATTAGAGGGAGAGGAAGTGGAAGGGAGAAAGAGAAAACATTGATACATGGAATGACCAATTGCTTGTTTCCATACTTGCCCTGACTGGGGATGGAATGCAAAAACCTGAGTATGTGCCCTGACTGGGAATAGCAACAGCAGCCTTTTAGTGTACAGGTCGACACTCCAGCCAACTGAGCCACGAGGCCAGTGCTGAATGGTGATTTCTATCTTGATAATAGACTGATGCAACCTAAAGAAGGGTCAGTGTTACTGTGGTATTACAATCCCTGTTCAAAGAGATGGCTGATGCAACTTGGATAGTAAGAATGGAGTCAATTCTGAGTCACCAGTATAACCTTTGAAGAGCACAGAGGAAAATTCCTGAGTACTGACTCCTACACTCAGCATCTTAGTGAACTGTGTGTATGTAAGATGTTTCAGTGCTATGTGGACACAGTACTGGCCATACCCATGAATCTCAAAAATACACTTAGTGGGGAATGTATTCACTAATTTTAAAAAATTGCTAAGAGCACTGGCTATGGTATCATGCTGATTTGGATCCTAATCCCATCCCCTCATAGACACAGCCACAGTGTGGTGATTACCACAGGGAAAGGGGGATGGGAGAGGTACAAGAGGGTAAAGGGGTGAGGGTAATAAATGTGATGGAAGGAACTTGACAGGGTAGTGAACACAATATGCTGATGATGCATTATAGAATTGTACACCTGGAACCTACATAATTTTATTAACCAATGTCACCCCAATAAATTCAGTAAAAAGGGGGGGGGGAATCCTAACTCCATCCCTCACCAGCTCTATGACTTTTAAGCTAGTTAATTTCTTTCTGTCTCAATGTTCTCACCTAGAAAATGGGAAATGCCAAATGCTGAACTGTAAGGACTGAATGACACGGGGTTGGTACATAGTAAACCTCAAGTAAATAGTACCCTATGTCATTTTCTGCTGCAGAATGCTATACAAGATTAAGGCACCATGGAGAGTCTTTGTGGCCCTAGCTGGTTTGACTCAGTGGATAGAGCTTCATCCTGCGGACTGAAGAGTCCCAGGTTCTATTGGGGTCAAGGGCACATGGCGGGGTTCTGGGCCCCACCCCCAGTAGGGGGCGTGTAGCAGACAGCCGATCAATGATTCTCTCTCACTGATGTTTCTCTCTCTCCCTCTCTTTCCTCTCTGAAATCAATAAAAAAATATTTAAAAAAAAAGAAGTCTTTGTGTACCAAAAGCACAATCAGACAAAAAGAGTGGAGGTAGAAAGCTATCTATAATAAAGGATAAGGAAGGTCTTGTAAATGGTAATGGGAGCCACAAAGGGAAACGATGGACGGGGAAGGGGAAAGAAAGGGGTAACGTACACTAGAAAAATGACGCCTGTGGGAGGGATGGCATCAGAAGCTCTTCGGGGAGCGTGTGGTCACAGTGGGGAGGGGATTCAGGGACAGGAGATAACTACTTTGGCCCGGCCTGTCCTGTGACTTACCCCGGGGCAGGGCAATGTGGAGAGGCCTGGTTTAGACAGATAGCTGCAGGGGAAGCAGGGGCGACATATTGACTAGGAGGAGCCATGATTCGGGCCGCGCGATGAGCAGGTCCCGGCTCGAGGGCCGCCGGCCGGTGAGCAGCAAGAGACTCGTACACCCTAGTACAAGTACCGGTAGTGGCTATAAAGCGCAGAGAAATTCGTTTTCGGGTGATCATAGCACCTACGCTGAGACCTTGCTGCATGGGACAGGATGGAGGCCGGGAAGAGAAAGAGCCGCTTCCTGCTTCGGGATGAGGGACAGAGGAGAGGCAGGCAGACTGCGGGAAAGCAAAGGACTGAAGCCCCACTGTCTCGGGGGAAATCAGGCCCCAGGCCGGTTGCGGCCCCCGAGGGCCCAGCGTGGAGGCGGGACCGCAGCGGTTACCGGTAGAAACGGCCTCCGGGTGAGAGGTCGCCACGAGGAACGGACAGCGGCTGAACCAATGGGCCCAGATCACGGGAGCGGATGTTGACTCCCATTGGTGGTTGTTGGGCGCGATCAGCAGCCAATGAGTCCGCCCTGGGGGCGTAGCGGTGACGTCAGTTGCGTAGGAAGCTGCTTCGAATCGGTGGCGGCCAGCTTGATGGCCTGGACCAATCAGCGGGCTCCAACTAGCAGAGCCTTGACCAATCGGCTGCCTCCACGACGGGGCTGGGGGGAGGGTATATAAACGGAGTCGGGGGACCGCGCGGTAGATACTGTCCGAGTCATTACACGCTTACTGATTTTGGGGTTTCGTGAGTGCGAGAGGTAGAGAGGTAAGCGCCGCGGCCTGCTTTTCCAGACCCGCCCTTCGTCTTGTCCACTGCTCCTCCTGACTCCGGGCCCTGTGTCTCCCTCAGATCGGTAACCTTGGTGCGTTTCCTTGCTTGGGCCTGTGCCTGGATTGCTTGCGACGCCCCGCCTGCCTGCTGACCGACAGCGAAGGCAAGATGAAGCTCTCCCTGGTGGCTGCGGTGCTGCTGCTGCTCGGCGCAGCGCGGGCCGAGGAGGAGGACAAGAAGGAGGACGTAGGCACGGTGGTCGGCATCGATCTGGGGACCACCTACTCCTGGTAAGTGGGATTTGTGGAAAGGAGAATGGGGCTTGCCCCCTTGGGCTGCGGTGAGAATGGCTGAGCTGATAATTTCCGTTCGTTTTTTCTGCCAGCGTCGGGGTGTTTAAGAACGGCCGCGTGGAGATCATCGCCAACGATCAGGGCAACCGCATCACTCCGTCGTATGTGGCCTTCACTCCTGAAGGGGAGCGTCTGATCGGCGATGCAGCCAAGAACCAGCTCACCTCCAACCCCGAGAACACGGTCTTCGATGCCAAGCGGCTCATCGGCCGCACATGGAACGACCCGTCTGTGCAGCAGGACATCAAGTTCTTGCCTTTCAAGGTTCGGCCGGGTTTTTTCACCGGATAGGAAGTGGGCGGTGGTGGTGGGAGTATTTAAGATTGAGAAGTTACGGAAAAACAGTTTTGAAGACAAAAAAGGATAGAGACATGGTACATATAATAATATTTATTTAATAATTCTGATACGTTACAAAATTTACAGACACACTTCAGACATAACTACTCTGTCCACAATAGTTCATGATTTAAGAGAAGTATTTTTGGTCAGTATTTAGCTCCAGGGGCTCAAAGTAAATCAAACTGTAAGGGGAGGAAGTGCCTCTCACTCAACCCTCCCCCCCTTTTTTTGACAACCCCCTTTTTTTTAAAGTTTGAAGTGTTGCCTCTGTGTCTGCAATAATAATCATTCTTTAAAATAGGTGGTTGAAAAGAAAACTAAACCATACATTCAAGTTGATATTGGAGGTGGGCAAACAAAGACTTTTGCTCCTGAAGAAATATCTGCCATGGTTCTCACTAAAATGAAGGAAACCGCTGAGGCTTATTTGGGAAAGAAGGTAAGTTTCTCTAGAACATGTTAAGTATTTTTATTGTTACTGTTCGTGATTGTGTTGTATAAATGCCTTCATTGTTTTTATAATTTGAATCTGAATGACATTCATGTATATCAGTTTTAATTACATGCATACTTTACTGTAGACCAAACAAAATGCTAGGGACTTTACCTGGGTATAAAACTATATATATTATGCCCATCTTAAAAATAAACTAGCTTAGAAACTAAAGTGATGATTTGACCGTAACTTAAATAAGGGTAAAGCCGTGTGATAAAAGACAGTTACCTTTTGTTATTTTTTTAGGTTACCCATGCAGTTGTTACTGTACCAGCCTATTTCAATGATGCCCAACGCCAGGCAACCAAAGATGCTGGGACTATTGCTGGATTGAATGTTATGAGGATCATCAATGAGCCGTAAGTGTTAAATTCAAAGAGAATGGTATAGTTGCTAAATAGAGAAATTGTAAACTTATATAACTTATCTGAACTTTTTTTTTTTAAATTCTCCTAACAGTACAGCAGCTGCTATAGCTTATGGCCTAGATAAAAGGGAAGGGGAGAAGAACATCCTGGTGTTTGACCTGGGTGGTGGAACCTTCGACGTGTCTCTTCTCACCATTGATAATGGTGTCTTCGAAGTTGTGGCCACTAATGGGGATACTCATCTGGGTGGAGAAGATTTTGACCAGCGTGTCATGGAACACTTCATCAAGCTCTACAAAAAGAAGACTGGCAAAGATGTTCGGAAAGACAACAGAGCTGTGCAGAAACTCCGGCGCGAGGTAGAAAAGGCCAAACGGGCCCTGTCCTCTCAACACCAAGCAAGAATTGAAATCGAGTCCTTCTATGAAGGAGAAGACTTCTCTGAGACCCTGACTCGGGCCAAATTTGAAGAGCTGAACATGGTATGCTCCTTGTTTTTGCATTGCTGATGAGATCTAGTAAGATTGAGACAATGCATTTAGAAATCTAGATAATAAGTCAGTATAACAGGCATCATAATAGTAATTATTGTCTTTTATTCTAGGACCTGTTCCGCTCCACCATGAAGCCTGTCCAGAAAGTGCTGGAAGATTCTGATTTGAAGAAGTCTGATATTGATGAAATTGTTCTTGTTGGTGGCTCTACTCGAATCCCCAAGATTCAACAACTGGTTAAAGAGTTCTTCAATGGCAAGGAGCCATCCCGTGGCATAAACCCAGATGAGGCTGTAGCGTATGGTGCTGCTGTCCAGGCTGGTGTACTCTCTGGTGATCAAGATACAGGTAGGTCAATGTTGGAAGCATCTTCCAGAGTGCTTCAGCAGCTTGCTTGATGGGAAGACTATAATTAGCTGTTGCTTTAGAAAGCAATAGAATATGAGCAACAAGGTCACATAGCTAATAAAGGGTACAGTGGGGACAAGACCTGATGCAGTTTTAAGATCCTTAGCAACTATATTAACTGCTTCTAAAATGGTTTTGTATAGAACCTAACCACATAGAAAGACGGAGAAGATAAAGTTGTAATGGTCATGGGGAGACTGCTTAGTAGTAATTCTATTGACTCTTTAATTAGAAATTAACTCTATCATTACCTTTGCAGGTGATCTGGTACTGCTTGACGTATGTCCCCTTACGCTTGGTATTGAAACTGTGGGAGGTGTCATGACTAAACTGATTCCAAGGAACACTGTGGTGCCCACCAAGAAGTCACAGATCTTTTCTACAGCCTCTGATAATCAGCCAACTGTTACAATCAAGGTTTATGAAGGTAATTGCTTATATTGGTTAATATCGTGGTATGTGTGTGGTGAACAACATGACTTCTTGCTTTTAATATACTCTATTGAATTGAAAAGACTAGGGAAAGAAATATCTGCTGTTTTCAGATGGGGGTCCCTAACTAGTGCTGAGTTTGTTATAGTTGGCATTAAAATCCAGTTCTTACCTAGCTTCCTAGAACTACTGCCCATTAAAAATAATTTCTGAGCTAGCTCTAAATTATAAGAACAAGAAAATGGTTCATGTAAAGCCAGTGAAATTAGTAGGAACGCCTGGATGGCATGGCTCAGTGGTTGAGTGTTCTATGAACCAGGATGCCACGGTTCCATTCCCAGTCAGGGCACATGCCCGCAACCCATTGTGGGGTGTGCAGGAGGGAGCTGATCAATGATTATCTCCCATCATTGAAGTTTCTATCTCTCCCTCCCTCCTTCTCCCTTCCTCTCTGAAAAAAATAAATAAACAAATACACACACACACACACACACACACACACACACACACACACACACACACACACAGTAGGTCCTCGGGTTACGTCGCAGATCCGTTCCTACGGTGCGACATAACGTGATTTTCGCCGCAAGTCAGAACCCATCTACATAAGCACCTACATCATTCACATGGAGCACATACACAGCAGTAATGAAGTGATAGTAAAAAAAAAATTTAAGAGATAACAATTCCTGACCTTTACTTGTGGTAAGTAAATAATAATAAACATAAAGCACATATGTACATACATCGAAATGACGGAACTTTTTTTTAAATAAATAAATGGGAGATGGCAATGTAACCACGAAACGATGTATGTCGAGTCCTACGTAACCCAAGGACTGTCTGTATATGTTATATATGTATGTATATATATATTTTTTAAAGAGTTAGTAGGAACTTAATTCACTTAGTTCATTTGTTGCTTCTTATAGACCAGTGACCCACTTCTGGCTTGATAAGAGTGCCCTTTTCACTGTAGGCTCTGCCAGACGGAAATACAGGGATCCACGTGTACTAATGTTGGTCATTAACAAGATTTTTATGTGTAACTTCTAGGTGAACGTCCCCTGACAAAAGACAATCATCTCCTGGGAACTTTCGATCTGACTGGAATTCCTCCTGCTCCTCGTGGGGTCCCACAGATTGAAGTCACCTTTGAGATAGATGTGAATGGCATTCTCCGAGTGACAGCTGAAGACAAAGGTACAGGCAACAAAAATAAGATCACAATTACCAATGATCAAAATCGCCTGACACCTGAAGAAATTGAAAGGATGGTTAATGATGCAGAGAAGTTTGCTGAGGAGGACAAAAAGCTCAAGGAGCGCATTGATACTAGAAATGAATTGGAAAGTTATGCCTATTCTCTAAAGAATCAAATTGGAGATAAAGAAAAGCTGGGAGGTAAACTTTCCTCTGAAGATAAGGAGACCATGGAAAAAGCTGTAGAGGAAAAGATTGAATGGCTGGAAAGTCACCAAGATGCTGACATTGAAGATTTCAAAGCTAAAAAGAAGGAACTAGAAGAAATTGTTCAGCCAATTATCAGCAAACTCTATGGAAGTTCAGGCCCTCCCCCAACTGAGGAAGAGGAACCAGCAGACAGGGATGAGTTGTAGACACTACTCTGCTAGTGCTGTAATATTGTAAATATTGGACTCAGGAACTTTCGTTAGGAGAAAATTGAGAGAACTTAAGTCTCAAATGTAATTGGAATCTTCACCTCAGAGTGGAGTTGAAAATGCTATAGCCCAAGTGGCTGTTTACTGCTTTTCATTAGCAGTTGCTCACATGTCTTGGGGTTGGGGGAGAGGAGAAATTGGCTGCCGTAAAAAGTGGATAAAAAGCTGGTTAGGGCGTGTGTTCACCGTGGAAATGTTCTATTTAACAATTGGGTCATGTGCATCTGGTGTAGGAACTTTATTTTCTACCATAAGTGACACCAATAAATGTTTGTTATTTACACTGGTCTAATTTTTGTGATAAGTTTTCTAATTGGGTCAATCATTTATTTTCGGTTTAGATTCTTAAGGGGGGGGGCGGGGGTTGGGGTTTTGAGGTAACTGGGAACTTGCCTAACTTCAATTTAATTCACCCATATCCTTACTTAGGCAAGGGTCATTTCACAATGCCCAAGAGTGGTGTTTTCTTGAACATGTTTGAAATGTCCTATTTCCCCTTATCTTTATAAAACTTATCTTTCTGGTGGCTTATTTTTTTTTGGCTATTAATGATACTTTAGGTTGTTTGCATTTTCTTAAGACTTGATAAAGAGATCACTGATGTTAACTTTACACACTTGAATTCATTATTTTAGGGTGTAAAGGTATATTTTTAATTTCACTATGTCAGAATCCCCATCTGAAATTTCTCACTACCAGGTGCTACTGGAGTGGGAGCTAGGACGGTGGTGACCTTGAAACCACATTAAGCTCCTCTGCCATTGTGGATGAAAGGCAGTCCTTTATGTCATGACAGGTTCAAGAATACTTGGATTGGCTTCCCAAGCAAAGGGATGGTCGTGAATAAGTAGTATGACCAATAAGGGGCTATTTGGCACTAACATGATATCCAATAAGACCCAAGGATAACTTTTTTAGATGGGCAACTGGCCAAAAGGTTAATTTGCTAACTGGCAGAGCTGGGACCTGACGGCACGATTGTGTTACTCTGAAGCCAGAACCTTGGCTGCAACGCCCAGAAGCATTTGGATAGGCCTAGAGTAGTACTTGTCTTCAGGCCAAGTGGAAGACAATCACGGCCGTGCTGTGTGCAGTGGGTTTAGTGGGTAGTGGGGAAAGACGGACCAGTCTTCTTTCCTGACCCCAATGGCTCTCACTACCAAATGCCAATGGTCTACACCTTTCTGAGGAGCAGCTACTGAATATTAAAAACACACTTGAACCTGTAAATGTCCACTCTCTGATTTACACAGTTTGTGTTGTACCTAACAATCATGATTTCTTCAACATTTAGCAACCAATCTCACCTAGGTTGTATTGCTGGTAAAACCCTATATTTATGTAACAGATTTTTGCACTGGGCTGTCCAGTTCATTTCCTCACCTTACCAAAGTAGGTAAGAGCTAGAGGGTTATAAAGTCAGAATATTTTGGAGTTATAAAACAGCTTAGGTTTCACTTTTTTGAGAGTAACTGACATTTAAAAGTATCAAAAACGGTGGGTTTTATTAGTCAATTACAGTCACAATACAGTCGTCGTAGATTTCCCCTTCGGTATTCATCCCACCAAACACAAAGCAGAGCAGTGAGTCAGTCTGACTTTCCTCATGTGAGTCACCATCTTGGGTCACTCCTTTGTCAGTGGAGTTCCCTTTCTCAGCATCACAGTTCAGAGTGACAGGATCTGGATCTTCCTCAGAAGTGCCCATCACTGGCCATGGAATGACACACATGCAATGGTCCAATCGTCCACGGGGTAGAGAAGTATCAAATTTAAGTAAGGTCCAATGCTGCTTCTCTGTTAGGGACAAAAAAAAGGAAATGAACAACAAATACTAATGGTAGTGTTACTGCTTTGATGAAGTCATTCCCTAAAAGTTTGGCTTTCATTCCCTTGGATTTAGGTGTGGAGGGACCAAAAAGAAACCAAAGCACTGTGGTACTTTTATTTATTTTTAAAAATATTTTATTGATTTTTTACAGAGGAATAGAGAGAAACATCGATGAGAGAGAAACATCGATCAGCTGCCTCCTGCATACCCCTCACTGGGGATGTGCCCGCAACCAAGGCACATGCCCTTGACCGCAATCGAACCTGGGACCCTTGAGTCCGCAGGCCGATGCTCTATCCACTGAGCCAAACCGGTTAGGGCCACTGTGGTACTTTTAAAAAAATAGTCACATTTGTTTATAAAGACCCATGGCTCTGGCCACATAGCTCAGCTGGTTAGCGCATCATCCTTATACACCAAAGTTGTGAGTTCCATCCTGGTCAGGTCACATGTAAGACTCAACCAATGAGTGCATAAAGCATAAATAAGGAACAACAAATCGATGTTTCCTTCTCTCTCTGTCTCCCCCTTCCTCTCTCACTAAAAATACAAACAATGAAAAATTTTATAAAGACCCCAGGGCACACCTACTTACCTGTGTGATATTGGTACATTGTGTCCAGTGCTCCTGTGGGAGTCATCCCTCCGAAGACATACAGGTGTTTCCCCACAGCCACAGCTGAGTGGGCAGCACAGCCTGTGGGAGCTGCCCCCGTGGGATTTAGTTTCTGCCACCTCATGTCACCTGCCAAGAGAAAGAAAGTGGGCACTCCATAGCCTGGAACGTGCTTTCAAACTTACCAGATTCCTACAGTTCACAAACCAGTCGCTGAACGTCACTGCCTAGGAGCTCTGAGAGGCAATACAGCAAGGTTAGTGTGCAGAAAAATTACTTGGGGGGAGTTTGAAATCCAGTTTGGGTCTCCAGGAAGGGGACTTAATCTATAGTGTTTTTTTTTAAATATATTTTTATTGCCAAAACCGGTTTGGCTCGGTGGATAGAGCGTCGGCCTGCGGACTGAGGGGTCCCGGGTTCGATTCTGGTCAAGGGCATGTACCTTAGTTGCGGGCACATCCCCAGTAGGGGATGTGCAGGAGGCAGCTGATCGATGTTTCTCTCTCATCGATGTTTCTGACTCTCTATCTCTCTCCCTTCCTCTCTGTAAAAAATAAATAAAATATATTTTAAAAAAATATATATATTTTTATTGATTTCAGAGAGGAAGGGCGAGGGAGTGATAGAAACATCAATGATGAGAATCACTGATCAGCTGCCTCCTGCACGCTCCCCACTGAGGACTGAGCCCACAAACCATATGCCCTGACCGGGAATCGAACCATGACCTCCTGGTTCATAGGTCGATGCTCAACCACTGAGCCATGCCAGCTGGGCCTTAGTCTATAGTTTTAATGAGCATTCCAGATGATTCAGATGTAGGTGGTCTTCAGAGCACACTGAGGTCACCTTTGGTGACTATCACCTTTAGCTATCTGGGAGCCCAGAAGTAGGTGAGGTTACATGTGCGTGCGTGTTTTAAATACTAACAGTTCCTTAGAAAGCATCTTTGCCAAGTACTAGCTAGACACTTTAAATATCTTGCTTGCTTAATTCTCATAATGGCCTTATGAAATTGCTATTGCTTTTGCCTACCCTCTTTCTTACAGATAACAAAACAGGATTAGAGAGGGAAAGAGACTTGTCAGAGATCCCACAGCTAGAAGTGGCAGAGCTGGAATTGTACTCAGGTCAGACTCCAAACCTTACGTTCTCTATACTGTAACTTTCTGCCTTCCAACCTATTTCTGCATCTTTTCCAACAAGCATTTAAATGAGGCTGGGAATCACTGGATTTTAGAGTTAGAGATCCACCTGGTTAGGATAGTGGGAAAAAGAGCCAGGAAGTAGTTTCTCCGCACAAGAGATAAGGACTTTCTTTTTAAAGAGTAAGCATTTAAACCTCTTTTGATGGCCTGCAAGAAACACTTCTGTGAAGATATTTTTCATCTGTCAATTTAAGACATGGGTCCAGAGTTGGAAGGGAGAATCACCCAGTCCTGACAAAATTCTAGTCAATGCAGGAATCCCAGCCAGTGTCACCTGGCCTCAGATGTCACCAAACCAGAGAACCCATTGTTTGGCAAGGTAGATGGACACACTGCACAGCAGTTCTCATGCCTTCTGTCCACTGTTCCAATTCTTGTAGTCTGGACCAACCCGAACATGTTCATGTGTTCGTCCATCTATCCTTTAACCGTGGTCGCCAACCGGTGGTCCGCGACCCACTGGTGGTCCGTGAGGTCCGAAAGGTTGGTGACCGCTGCTTTTACAGACAAGCCCTCATCACCCAGACACTGAGCTAAGTGCTACAAATACAATGGGGAACAAAAGAGATCAAGTCTCTGTTCTAAGGAGCTCACAGTCTGAAAGAAGGACCCGGAAGGAGTCCAGGCTTTCTAGGGCACGTCAGCCCTTCAGACACTTTAAGACAATTCTCATGTTCTCCCTAACTTTTCTCTTCCCAGTGTTTTTCACTAATTAGCATGACAGTTCTGGTCATCCGTCTCCAGACATACTAGAAGTTGTCGATGCCTCTCATGGGCCTGGGGTTAATGGCTAATGCCTGAAAGAAATCCAGTTGGGGAACACAAAGTATAAGGAATTTTAATGAAAGAACAGGATTGTTGGAAGGAGGAGATAATTGATAGCGAGGCACATAGCAAAAGCTCAGATGTGATTGCTTTTTTTTTTTTTTTAAATATATTTTATTGATATTTTACAGCGAGGAAGGAAGAGGGATAGAGAGCTAGAAACATCGATGGGAGAGAAACATCGATCAGCTGCCTCCTGCACACCCCCCACTGGGGATGTGCCCGCAACCAAGGTACATGCCCTTGACCGGAATCGAACCTGGGACCCTTCAGTCCGCAGGCCAATGCTCTATCCACTGAGCCAAACCGGTTTCGGCCAGATGTGATTGCTTTTATTGTCATTTATTAGTAGTAGTATTCAGGACACATTTGACTGACTAGTGAAGATTCTGCTGGCTGAACAAGTTACCCACAGCTAGGAGTAAGGCTATATTCTATCAAAGCACATTTTATTTAATTTTAAGCAGACAAGCTCCCATGCCCTCCATCCTACTTACTTATATCAATGCAATGAAGATCATCATAGAATCTGTCCCCTGCCAAGCCTCCATGGATGAAGAGCTTCGTCCCTGCTGCCACCATCACATGACCATGCCGGGGGGATGGAGGTTTTCCAAGTGTCTCTGGCTGTGACCAGGTCAGAGTGTCTAGAAAAGTAATTTTTTTCATTGATATCAGATGACAAAGCTATGAAGCAAGAACACAGGAAATACACCCAGAAAGCAGAGATCCTCCAAGCAGAAAGTGACCTTGGAGTCATTTACTCTGACCCATCTACCCAATCCAGGCCTCCCTCTCTCCACAGCCGTGCAGCCTCTGCTTGGCTACTTCTAGGGCTGGAGAGTTCACTACCTGACATGCCTGCCCTTTCTACTGGGCATGAGAAAATCATTCCTAGGTTTAAATTTAAAAAGACCTCCATCTGGTTGAGTCCAGATCATGTGGCTTCAAAGTTCATGCTTTCAACTACTAAGATCTACCCTTGTCCCTGCAAATGTAAGCTGCAGAACAGTATTTATAATTTGATTCCATGTGTGTGTTTTTAATAATTTCAGGATTCATACATGTTCATATATACTTATATACATGATTTACAAATGCATAGGGAAAGTCTGGAAGGAGAAATTAGGAACTGTCAACAGGGTTTACCTCTGTCTGGGGAGTGAAAAAGAAAGGCTAATGGAGGAAGTTTTATCTTTTTACTTTATAAATTATACTGTTCCAATTTTTTAAATTGACCATTTATACCTTTTTAAATGCAAATTTTGCTGTGGGAAGAAGGTATCAGCTAAGGGTTATGCTGAAGAGTCTAGAAGTGAGACACTCAGCCAGGATGTCATTTTCTTTTTTTTTATTTTCTTTTTTTTTTTTTTTTTAAATTCACACTCGAGGATATTTTCCATTGATTTTTAGAGAGAGTGGAAGAGAGGGAAAGACAGAGAAATATCAGTGTGAGAGAAACACATCAATTGGTTGCCTCCTGCACGCGCCCCGACCAGGGCCAGGCTGGGGAGGAGCCTGCAACTGAGTACGTGCCCTTGACCAGAATCGAACCTGGGACCCTTTGTTCTGCAGGCCGACACTCTATCCACTGAACCCAACCAGCTAGGGCCAGGATGTTTTTCTTTTTAATACATTTTTATTGATTTCAGAGAGGAAGGGAGAGGGGAGAGATAGAAACATCAAAGATGAGATAGAATCACTGATCTGCTGCCTCCTGCACAACCTCTCTGGGGTTTAAGCCCGCACCCTGGGCATGTGCCCTTGACTGGAATAGAACCCAGGACTTTTCAGTCCGCAGGCTGACGTCCTATCCACTGAGCCAAACCAGCGAGGGCGTGGATGTCATTTTCTAACCAGCCGTGGGCAAACTACGGCCCGTGGGCCGGATCCGACCCGTTCGGCTGTTCTATCCGGCCCGTGGAGCCGAAAGAGCGGAGGGTTCTCTTGCTCTCCCCTCCGCTCCTTTACTTTGAATTTATATTAGTTCACACAAACACTCTATCCATGCTTTTGTTCCGGCCCTCCGGTCCAGTTTAAGAACCCATTGTGGCCCTCGAGTCAAAAAGTTTGCCCACCCATGTAACCTCTGCTTCCCACATCAGGTAAGCTGTGGGCCGGGTAAGGGGCAGCCCTGTGTTGCCCACCCGTCCATACTTGCGTCAAACACATGAAGCTTCACATCCTGCACAGGCTGGGTGCCTCTCTCTCCGCCCCCAAAAACATACAGCTGGTTTCCAATGGCTGCCGATGATGTGTGGAATGTTCTTGGGGATGGTGGGGGGGTGCTCGCCTCTGGCGTGGTCCAAGTCCTGGTTTCTGGTCCAAAGAGAATGAAGGCACCTAAAATAACCAGACTGAGGGCCCTTGACCTTGACTTGGGCTGAGCAGCGTCACTTTTCAAACCCCAATCCCCAAGGCGGGCAGTGTAAGGCAAGGCAATGATCTCATGCCACCAAAGTCAAGGATGGGTAAGGGGCAATTCTTAGAATTTGCCCAGATAAACCCAAATTCCAAGACTGAAAAGCCACAATTACAAGTAAGAATGTGGTCGAATTGTTTTTGGAGGCCTTCAAACATCCTCTTTGAACCCTCTTCCACTCTGCTGACTCCTACCCCATGTCATTCAGAGGAACCCATCATCTGCCAAAAGTCATTCCCACCAGATTCTAGAAACCAAATGTGCCAAATTTCCCAGGAAATGTATGTGACCATTAAAAGAAAGTAGACAATAAAAAAATAAAAATAAATAAAGTGTTTTTACGGTTTCAGTGGTTTTACTAGTAATTCCTCCCTACTAAATAATAAGTGCTAAATAAGCATTAGTTTTCCATTTTACAGATAAGGGAATTGAGCAGAGATAGAAGAAGTCACTCATTTAAAGGTGACATGGCTAATAAATGATTGAGTTGGGATTCAAATTCTGTTTCGATAACACTAATATTTAAGTATTTTCCACTCTTCTGACTTGAGAATAAAGTTTTATCACCTGGGTAAGTGTATAGAAGCTTATTTCTTAAAAAAAATATATTTTATTGATATTTTACAGCGAGGAAGGAAGAGGGATAGAGAGCTAGAAACATCGATGAGAGAGAAACATCGATCAGCTGCCTCCTGCACACCTCCCACTGGGGATGTGCCCGCAACCAAGGTACATGCCCTTGACCGGAATCGAACCTGGGACCCTTCAGTCCGCAGGCCGACGCTCTATCCACTGAGCCAAACCGGTTTCGGCAGAAGCTTATTTCTTTTTAGAAGGATGCGTGAATTTTATAGAAATTAATGCATTAATTGAGCACCTTCTTTGTGCAGAATCGTTGCCTTGAGCACTCTGCCATCCCCACTATCCTCACTCAACCGTGGGAGGTGGACAGAAAGTATCTCCACTTTGCAGATGAGGGAACTGAAGTTCTTAAATCCTTTCCTCAGGTCACACAGGGCTTGTGAGTAGCAGAGTAAAGATTTGAACTCAGATCTGTCAAGAATCCCACAATGGGATGGGGGGGTAATGGGGGGGATAAGGACGCATATGTAATACCTTAATCAATAAAGAAATTAAAAAAAAAAAAAAAGACTCCCACACTCGTTCTACCATAACACACCAGGAGTTATTTCTTGCCTGGCAAATTCTGTGCCTTTTGTAAAAATCTTCATTGAATATACAAAGTGACCCATGAAGCAATTGTAATATGTGTGGGACTCAGACATGAACAAGTCTCAGCCTACATCCAAAGCCAAATGAATGTGTCTCTGTAGCTGCAGAGCTTGGGGAGTTTTTGGATCTTAGGGGGAGTTAGAAGGCCCACAACCTTCAGGGTCAGAAGGCCCTGGGATTGTGTTGCTGCCAAGTCAAACAGCAGCACAAATAATCACAAGGGAGTTCTAAGCCATTTGACAGACTTGTCTTAGCAACAAAAGCAACTAATGATTCACTTTCATTTTTCACATTTCTTGGGCACCGTGTCAAATTATGCTTTCTAGGAGAAAGGATCTAGTGGAAAATCAGCTCCTTTGACAGAGGCATTCCAAATTCTCAATGTATTTTATTTAAACAGATGCCATCATTGAAAATCAAAAGGCCAGTATTCTAGATGCATTTCCATCTGCCAAACTATAGCTATATTAACCACAACAACATTATTGAGCATTAACCTTGTGCCAGATATTGAGTTAATTTAAATCCTTGCCAAATTCAACAAGGTAGGAACTATTAATATCCCAAAGTGACAGAGAAGACCAACTATTGTGCAAATAAGTCTATTGTTGATAGAGGTACTGGGCAAGAGTTGACTGTCATGTGAAAAAATGTCCAAGTTACTGCCCTGGCCGGTTTGGCTCAGTGGATAGAGCATCGGCCTGAGGACTGAAGGGTCCCAGGTTCGATTCCGGTCAAGGGCATGTGCCTTGGTTGTGGGCACATCCCCAGTGGGAGGTGTGCAGGAGGCAGCTGATCGATGTTTCTCTCTCATCGATGTTTCTCTCTATCCCTCTCCCTTCCTCTCTGTGAAAAATCAATAAAATATATTTTAAAAAAAATGTCCAAGTTACTAATAATTACCAAAATGAGTATTTAAACAGTCAGATACAAGATGTTTTTGCCTATTTTCCTTTTGCCTCGTTGCTACAGAGTGAGCCAGATGGCTCACCAGCAGCTCTACTGGAGCCATCCGAGGAAATTCGGCCAGGGTTCTCGTTCCTGCCGCGTCTGCTCAAACCGCCACGGTCTGATCCGGAAGTACGGCCTCAACATGTGCCGCCAGTGTTTCCGTCAGTACGCGAAGGACATAGGTTTCATTAAGTTGGACTAAGTGAACTTCCGTGAATGGGTCATTCAAGACATCTACCTTATGACAGAATGCTATCTCTTTGTATAAAATAATAATAAAAAAAACCACCTTCAAATATAAAAAGAAAAAAAGATGTTTTTGCCTAATCAAATTAGCAATGTTTAAAAATGACAAATGCAGTGTCAGTCAGGAGTAAAACAGCACTATTAAACACAGCTGGAGGTAAGTTCAAAAACATCTTTCTGGAGAGCAATTTGGTAGCACATATCAAAAGCCTTAAAGTTCACAATGTGTTTTTTTTTTTAATTTTCATTTCTGGGCATCAATTCTAAGACAATAATTTGAAATACAGTCAATCTCTTCTCAACAAAGAGGTTCACTGCTCTGTTACTTATAATGGCAAGAACCCAAAAACAAAATAGATGTTAAAAAACAGGAGACTGCCGAAACCGGTTTGGCTCAGTGGATAGAGCGTCGGCCTATGGACTGAAGGGTCCCGGGTTCGATTCCGATGTACCTTGGTTGCGGGCACATCCCCAGTGGGGGGTGTGCAGGAGGCAGCTGATCGATGTTTCTCTCTCATCGATGTTTCTAGCTCTCTATCCCTCTCCCTTCCTCTCTGTAAAATGTCAATAAAATATATTAAAAAAACAAAAAACAAAACAGGAGACTTATTGTATTGTCATAAAATGGAGTGTTATGCAGCTACTAAAACTGATGTTAACAAAGCACTGTTGTTAATGGGACATCATTTATGTAAGTAATTATGAAATTAAAAAGAAAAAGGTACAATAGTGTAGTGGTGAAAATAGTATGATCTCAGGCTTATAAAAATGCATACAAAAGACAGAAAGGAAATACACAGAAATGTTAATAGCCTTAATGTCATAGGATTATGGATAGTGTCTGTCCACTTACACTTTTCAAATGTTTTACAATGAATATAAATTAGTAGAGGCCTGGTGCATGAAATTTGTGCAAGGGTAGGGTCCCTAGGCTTGGCTGGTGATCAGGGCCGATCTGTGGGGTGACCAGCGGGGCAACTGGGGGCCCCCGCTGGCACCCGCCTTGGCCAGCCTGGTGCCGCCCACTCGCCAGCCCTGCCCCCCATCACCACTCGCCTCCCGCGAGGCGACCGGTGGGGCAATTGGGGGGTGGCGCCCGCCTGCTGGCTGACCAGCCTTGCCCCCTGATCGCCCCACTGCTGCCTCCGGTCGCCTCCCTCTGCGGGGCGACCAGTGGGGCAATCGGGGGGAGAGGGGAGCCTCCCACTGGCACCTGCCTTGGCTGGTCTGGGGCCTGCGGGCAGCTCCTGCATTGAGCACCTGCCCCTTGTTCCACCATTCGGTTGATTTGCATATTAGGCTTTTATTATATTGGATACGCATAAAGAGAAAACAAAAACACTATTTTAACTGACAAAAGACAAATCCATCTCCCATGGGTGGTTCAGCCACACCTGCTCAGTAGTGATGTGCCTAAACTGCCTCTTCTCCGATAAAACTGCCAGTGAGACTAGAAGGAAATGCTAGTTACTAATAATTATTTGCACTTTTTGGCCAACAAAATATACCAGGAGGATCTAGGTCAGGCACTTTTGGCATTTTAGACCAGATAATTCATTACTGTGGGGTGCTATCCTGTGCAGTACAGAATATATAGCAGCATTTCTAGTCTCTACCCAGTAGATGCCAGTAGCAAACTCCCCTCAACCTTCCCAAGTTGTTTCCAGATATAGCCAAATGTCCCCTGAGGAGCACTATCACCACCGTGAACTAGGTAACAGGTTCTAGCCTGGCTCAGACTCCCTAGAGACTTTAGGAAAGCCACTTCCCCTGGACCTGGGGTGCCCTTGGCATAGCTGTTCTCTGAAGTCTCTTCCAGCTTTGGCTTTTAAGAAGCTGATAACTGAATATGTTACTAGAAAAACAAAATGCAATTCTGCTATTTTGAGATTCTGCTAGAAATTAAAATTCCTGTTTTCTCTGAGGTCAGCAAAGTTCGATGGACAATTCAGTACAATCCAAATGGGATTTGCTACAGGAAATGAACTGAAATTTTATTTATTTATTTATTTAGGTAAATAAAATAACCTTTGGCTACTTACCAGGATTCAGAACTTGTAGGCAATTTCGATTTCCTGACTGGTTGGCACCTCCAAACACCCAGATGCTGTGAGGTGTGCAAGAGGGAACGAAGCTGGCATGCTCATACCGGGGCAAGAGGCCCTCTGAAGTGGCTAAGTCCCACTGGTGTGTTTCTAGAAAACATTTCACCCAGTTTCTAGATTGGGGCTGCCAACTGTTTAGATTGCTTGGCAAACTTAGGGGAGGGGAGGGAAGAGAAAACAGTCAAAAGCATAAATGAACAACCATCAGATCACTTAAAGGGAATGTGGCCAAACTCCAAAGAGTTCTGTATTAGACACTTCAGGGACTATATCCACAAACCCTTTTCTATGGAAACTGCCCCCATTTTCCCAACCACAGGGGTTGAACACAGAACCCGTTTGTACTACAACACCTTGACTTTCTCGCCCTAGCTGATTGGGTCAAAGGTAGCCACTTGACCCCAAATGGGCCAATCAAATACTCTCTCCCGAGAGTGCAGAATTCAAACGAATTCCTGGATTTGGGTGGCCATCTTTACCATGTGCGGACAGGCAGAGAAAGCCAAAGTATGGAGGAGAGAAGAAGAAATATCTACATAAAGAAGATCTCCCCAAAGAGAGTGAGAAAGTAGAAGGTTTTTTTGTTTAATTTTTAGAGATTTGCAATTCCTGCTTCCTCTCTCTCCTAAGATGAGGCTGTATTTCAAACCCTTGGATTCCTCTCTTTACTGGTTTAAAAGAGTTTCTGTTACTCACAACTGAATTATTTCTGGCTAAAACAAGTTCACAGAATAATAATACCTAACCCATTAGTTATTTTAGCTAATAAACCATTTACATAGGACCTTCACGGGCCTATCTTATTGGATCATTACAACTGTAAGTGAACCAATTTTACAGAATACTGAAACCCAGATGGTTTGGACAGGTAAGCCAGAGTCACGAAGCTAGTAAGAGGTGACAACAACAATGTAACTGAACTAGACAATGAGCTTCTTGAGGGCTAGAAGAGATTTATTTTACCTTTGATTCTGGTGCAGGGTGTAGAAATTCAAATGCCTACATAGGAGTGGAGGGAATGTGGCAAATTGGAGCCTGAGAGCCCCATCGATAGGTGGCAGTCAGCTCCGAATAATGGTTGCCATGTAGACACATAGGCCTACAGATGTCAGATCTTCCAAAATTATCAAAAGAAGCCAAACCATTTCGATTTTTATATGTAGACTTCTGCACATTTGGTTGGTAAACAACTCAGATTAAAACAATAACAGGCCGAAACCGGTTTGGCTCAGTGGATAGAGCGTCGGCTTGCGGACTGAAAGGTCCCAGGTTCGATTCCGGTCAAGGGCACGTACCTTGGTTGTGGGCACAACCCCAGTAAGGGGTGTGCAGGAGGCAGCTGATCGATGTTTCTCTCTCATCGATGTTTCTAACTCTCTATCCCTCTCCCTTCCTCTCTGTATAAAATCAATAAAATATATTAAAAAAAAAACACACAAAAAAAACCAATAACAGCAATGTTACATGCACCTAACACAGTGGTCGGCAAACTCATTAGTCAACAGAGCCAAATATCAACAGCACAACGACTGAAATTTCTCTTGAGAGCCGAAAACCGACTTCTGCGCATGGGCCACGAAGTTTTAATCGCACTGTACGTGTACGCCCGCACGTGGTATTTTATGGAAGAGCCACATTCAAGGGGCCAAAGAGCCGCATGTGGCTCGCGAGCCGCAGTTTGCCGACCACTGACCTAACAAAACATGTATGTGTCAGCAGTTTTCTTCTGCCATTGCGTATAGTACATAGAAGTTACTACTTATCAGTCCATCCATCCATTCAAATACTTATAAAGCACTTACTCTGTGCCAGGTGCTATTGTTAGTGGCTGGGGATATAATGATGAGCAATATAGCCATGTTTCTTGTTTCCAAGGAGCTTATACTCTTGTGGGGAAGGCAGATGAGAAACAAACACACGAGATAAGGGCTGTGAAGGGAGATAAGGATGGGAAAGTACAAGATACTATGAAAATATAGAGGGTGGTGGTGACATTGTGACTTATATTCAGAAATATATGTATCTGACCTTCATCACTTCTAGGCACAGAGCTCCTAAAACCCTTGGAACTTCCTAAGTGATAAGATCAGTAAAGGTGTCTTATGCAACAAGCCCCTGTCAATCACACCTGAGCTTGTTAGGGCGGTGACTTTATGAAAAGCCTCTAAGGTTGAGACTGGTTGCCAAGGAAACCAACTCTATGATTAGAGGGTTGGAACTTTCAGCCCTCACCCCTGCCCCATCTCTGGTTGTTACCTGTACTTCTGACTGACTGGTTATATTTCAAAGTTTCCCATGACCCCCTCTCCTCAGGTTCAATTAATTTTCAAGCACTGGGTCACAGAACTCAGAGAAACATGTTGCTTGATCACCAGTTTACTATAAAAGAATATTTAGCCGAAACCGGTTTGGCTCAGTGGATAGAGCGTCGGCCTGCGGACTGAAGGGTCTCGGGTTCGATTCCGGTCAAGGGCATGTACCTTGGTTGCGGGCACATCCCCAGTGGGAGGTGTGCAGGAGGCAGCTGATCGATGTTTCTCTCTCATCGATGTTTCTAGCTCTCTATCCCTCTCCCTTCCTCTCTGTAAAAATATCAATAAAATATATTTAAAAAAAAAAAAGAATATTTAACTCAGGAACAGCCAGATGGAAGAGATGCACAGGGCAAGGTATATGGGAACGAAGGTGGTGCTTCCATGCCCTCTCTAGGTGCGCCACTCTCCCTACATCTCCATGTGTTCACCACCTTGGATGCTCTCTCTCTCTGAACCCTGTCGTTCTGGGGTTTTATGAAAGCTTTATTACATAGTCATGGCTGATTAAAGCATTGGCCACCAGCAATTGATTCAACCACCCGCTCCTCTCTCCTCCCTAGAGGTGGGGAGGGGAGATGGGGAGAGTATTACTGAAAGTTCCAACTCTCTAGTCACCAGGTTAGGTGTCCTGGTGACCAGCCCACATCCTTAGGTACTTTCCCAAAGTCACCTCATTACTATAACAAAAGACGCCTTTATGACTCTCAATACTTCGGAAATTCCAAGGGTGTGGGGAGCTGTGAGCCAAGAACTATGGACAAAGACTAAATATGTATTTCTTTCTTTTTTTTTTTTTAATATATTTTACACTTTTTTTACAGAGAGGAAGGGAGAGGAATAGAGAGTTAGAAACATCAATGAGAGAGAAACATCGATCAGCTGCCTCCTGCACACCTCCCACTGGGGATGTGCCCGCAACCAAGGTACGTGCCCTTGACCGGAATCGAACCTGGGACCCCTCAGTCCGCAGGCCGACGCTCTATCCACTGAGCCAAACCGGTTTCGGCTAAATATGTATTTCTTATAAATCACAATATCAGAAATCTGAAAGATGCATAGTAGCCAGGTGATGAGAAAGGGACGAGCCCTCCAAGCAGAGGGAATAATAATACACGCAAAGGTTTGGAGACCAGAATTCAAGATGTGCTCAAGAATCCAAAGGACACGCAGTGTAGCACATGGGGATTTGGGAAAGCCATGAAATAAAGTTGGGAAAGGCTTGACATGCAGGAGTGACACAGTCAGATTTGTATTTTAGACAATACTCTCTGGCTAAGTATGGAAAATGCACTGTAGACGGGGCTAAACTTGGAAGCAGGAAGACCAGAGAGGAGGCTGTTGTAACCTAGTGGAGAGATGACAATTCCTGGACTACAGCAGTAGTGGAAATGGACAGACATGGATGAAGAGAGAACTATTTAGGACTTAGTGGTTAATTGGATGTGTGGATGGAAGAGGAGGTGGAGTCATCAATGTCTCCCAGAGAAATAGTTGATAAATGAATGGCTGGATGTCCAGGGCTCCATACGGACTCTTTCTCTCAAAACACGATGTATTGGTTGGGTGCTCTGCTGAGACCTTAGGGACTTCTCAGTAATGTTCATTTACTTAGAGGAAAACCCTGCTGTGTGTTCTGAACTGGTGTTCCTAGGAATGCTCTGGTCCTGGCCAGCACCACAAAGCCCTGCTCTCTGGCTACAGGCACATGCTCTGCCACTGCTGGTCTTACCCAGGTCCATGGTGTGCACATCTGAGAAGCTCCTGTTTGGATCTGCTCCCCCAACAATGAAGACCTTCCCTCTCTTGGCATCACCAACGGGGGGTAAATACGAGCAGCTGTGGCCAACCCGAGCACATGGGCTGTCTCCAGGGGGGGTCAACGTGTACCTGCCAAAGGAAGGATGTATTCAGGAGGCCTGAGCAGAGAATAAATGCAGCAGTGTGTTCTTCCTATGCCTCATGAAATATTCATAATAATGACGGTCTTATACAGACACAGAACACTTTAAACTGTGTCCAGCAAAGCAGCATTTCCATTTGCACATAACCTTTGACTTTCCAATTTTGTTATTACTTTTACCTCACATTAACTTAATGGTGATGCACTGGGGTAGTAACTGTCCCCATCTGGTAGATAAACTGACACCCAGAAACGTTCAGTGGGGTGTCCGAGCACAGGATGGTAGTTCTGAGCATAGTTTGTGAATTCAGATGGACCCAGTTCAAGTCTCAGTTCAGGTGCTTTCTAGATGTGTGACCTTTTGGAAGTCACTTAACCTTTCTGAACTGAAATTTCCTTATTTGTAAAATGATAGCAATAGTTCTTACCTGCGAAGAGTAAGATGAAGTCTTGTAACAGTGCAGGGAAGGACTCAGTAAATGGTGGCTAGAGCTTTATGTGCAATCACACAGGAACCTACAGCCCCAGCGCTCTTGCCACTAGACCATGGTGCTTCCTGTTCTCAAGTAATATCCACCAGAGTTTACTGATTTTAAGAGCTGATGGAAGCCAAAGCTAGGACTTTGGAAAGTCAAATAAAATTAACATCTGCTCTCAAGTAATATCCACCAGAGTTTACTGATTTTAAGAGCTGATGGAAGCCAAAGCTAGGACTTTGGAAAGTCAAATACAGGACCCAGTTATTCCACTCTTTAAAGTTATTCTGAATTATGACTGAGAAATCGTACTTCAAGCTTCCTGGTTGGAAAAGACAATCCTGTAGCTATTTCTGAGGCCCTGTCTCATCTGACCTCTTTGGCTCCTTCTTCCTTCTTGTGCCTTCTCCTTACCTAGCTGCCCCACTCTCCTCCTTTTTGGTTCTCTACCCACTTTTCCGGGGGCTCTTCCTGTTTCCTTCTCTGACTCCTTTCCCACCAGCCTTCTAACCCTCAGTACCCTTGGGTTGTCTTTTCAGCCTATGTTTGCTTACCTGATCTATTTTACCTATATGGATGACTTCAATTATCACCTATCTATATATTCGTCAGTGATTTCCAAAATCTCTGTTTCTTTCCCCGACCTCTGGTCTGATGTTCAGATTCACAGATCCCATTACACCTGAATAATTACTAACAACATACCCTGCATGCTGCTAACTTCATTACAACCCCAGTTGCACTTAATCTGCACAAAACCCCTTTGAGGACAGTACTATGATCATCATCATTTGAGTTTTACAACTGAGGACCCAAGGCTTGGGTAAGGTTAAATAACTTAGCCATCCAGACACATGGTGAATAAGACAACAAAAGGTCCCTGCCTTCATAGCCCTTAAAGACTAGTTGAGAAGAGAAACATTAAACAGGTAAGTTCACAAATATCTGTTTCAATTGCGCTATAAAGGAGTACAGGGTATACAGTATTAGAACATATCATAGGGGCACCTTACCCTGTAAGGAAGTAGGGGAGGTAGGTAGTCAGGGAAGGCTTTCATTTCATTTGAACTGAAATCTGATGTATGGATAGAAGTTAGTTGGACAAAGGGAGTCACAAAAGATGGAGGGAAAGAGTGATCCAGGTACAGGGACCAGCACATACAGTTGCTGAGTGGGACAATGCAAGGCATGTTAAGGAAGAGAAAGAGAACAAAGGATGAGCACAGGGATTTGAGGTCGGAAAGACAGGCTGCAGGGGCAGATCATGCAGGGCCCGGTGGGCCATTTTAAGGACTCTGGTTTTGACCCTAAGACCAATGGGGAGGCACAAAAGGGTTTTAAACTAGGGAATGCCCTGGTCAGATTTATGTGGTGTGGAGGGCAAGAGTGGACACAGGGAAGCCAGATTGAAGACTCTCTTCCAAGGTCCTGCAGAAGCTCTGCCCCATCCATCTCTACAGCCTTCTATGGTCCCTGCTTCAGCACAGATCACATTTCATCACCATCACCTGCTTCGTGTGTTAGCCCCCACTACAGTGAGACTATTCACCTTTGTATATTCAGCACCTACACAGCAGCTGCCCCTGTCAGGCCAGTGCTAGTTATTGAATGAAGGGTTGATTGAGCAAGCAGCCCAGAAACTGGGAAGCCAGTTAAATCCAAAGCCGATTCCCTGAATATCTTAAAAATGAGTCACAGCTTGGGGGGAAGACACAGTGTTGAAGCTGAGGATGCCAGATGGTCAGGGCCTTCCTCTTCCTGGTAAGTGGACTTTAATAAAATTAACATCTGCTCTGATAATTATTGCCCCACTACCTTTCCTCTGAAGACCTTCTCAAATGGTTTGAGGCTAATTACCAGAAACTACAGACAGTTTTATCTCTACCCTTTTCAATAGATGTTTAAATATGTTAGTAAACCACTTATAAATGAAACAAAAACTTATGTTTTTCTCTGTCTGAATCCTTCGTTACAGACCATGTTGCTTTCCTGGGCTTGTCTCCAGGCTCCAAGGCTGGCAGCTGCTTCATGGTGTTCTACATACAAGAAAAGAAAGGCACTTTTTAGCAATTTATGATTATCTTCTACCTAACACACAAAATTAGTTCACTTCCCTCTTTAAAACCTTTCCTGTTGATGTACCAATTTCTAGGATCTGATAAATTTGAATAAGCATTACTAACCTTTTGATAGCAAGTTATATTTGAGAGGCAAATATAAACACAACTTTAACACAATTACAGAAGTGTTTTGGCTAAAGTTTTCAGTGTCTATAATTTTCATGCAGAAGAGGCATACATCAAAATAAATTTTCAGCCTGGCCGGTGTGGCTCAGTGGTTGAGCATCGACCTATGAACCGGGAGGTCAGGGTTCAATTCCCAGTCAGGGCACATACCCGGGTGGCGGGCTTAATCCCCAGTGTGAGGCGTGCAGGAGGCAGCCGATCCATGATTCTCTCTCATCATGGATGCTTCTCTCTCTCACCCTTTCCCTTCCTTTCTGAAATCAATAAAAATATATTTAAAAAAAGAATGATTCTTTCTAAAATAATAATAATAATAAAATTTCAGAGGTCAAGCTTATCTTTATCAAAAGATAAAACATTTCCAAAGGCTGACAAATAGGGAACTCTAGAATAAATCCTAGCCTCATCATCACAGTTTTCTGATGTCAAACTTTTTTCCAGAAACTCCACAGTTTCGTGCTATATTTGTTGTTCCTCTAACATGACAAGCCCTTTCATAACTTGCATCTCCTGCTGTTTTCCTTACCTGAAATGTTCCTTTCCTTCCTTTCAACCAGCAAACTCCTAGGTCACCTCCACAACCCGGTTGGAATGAACCCTCTTCAGTAAAATCTTCACTGATTTGCTGCTTTCCACTTAACATCCTCAAATTACTTCCTTCTCCCTCTGAAGGTATCTATTAAACCACCATCATTGCAGGGATCACCGTGAATGTAATTGCCTACGTAAAAGTCTCTAGACTAGATTCTAGACTAAATTCCAAGAGAGCTGGGCCTGCCGAATTCCTTCAGAAAATCTACCTATGAGTCAGGCATAGAGTAGAATTGAAGGATGAGTGAATGAAGAAAGTGGATGAGATTTCTGGGAGATGGACAAATCCAACCTTGGCCCTAAGCCACTGCCTCTGTCCCCAAAGCCTAAAAGCTCAGTGGGATTAACTTCGTGTGGGCGGGGATATCTCCAGTCTCGTCTCCGCGTGGTAGTGACAGGGGCTAGGAGACAGGGTCGGGAGAGACCAGGCCAGCTCCTTTCCATCCATGTGCCCAGGCCAGAGCCGGAGGAGGCCCTCTCCAATCCGGCCCGGGCCCACTTCCACTCCCGTAAAGAATGAGGCCGCCCCCACCCCAAGATCCTGTCCTGTGACCCTCCCCCCCCAGTCCCAGACCGCATTACCTGCAGCGGCTTGGGCCAGTCCCGAGCTGTAGCTCCGCCCCAACGTGGGCGGGGCTTAGGTCGTCACTCAGTCCCAGACCCCGGAAAAGCGAGGCAACCAACTGCTCCCCTCCGCCCCACTTGCAGGGTCCAGCCCCCAGGGATCGCCCTTAAAGGGGACGGGGCGGGGCCCTCCAGGCTGGGACGTGGACTGTTCATTTCCGGGGCACCAATTAGGCCGGCTGTTTTCGGGGTCTTAACCTGCCTGCGGAGTCAGAAAACCAGGTCTACTTGGAAAGTATTTACAAGAGAAATGCTGGAGGTTGGACGTCCACGTGGGTGACCCGATTGTGGGTTATCCTAAAGGGGCTGGGATATTTTCAGTTCCAGCGGCTGTTAGAAATGGTTTCTGATGAGCTATGAAGATGGAAGCCAGAGCTGCTTAAGAGAGCCCGCCTGTGAATGAAGCCAACACAGGAAATAAGAGGGCCAGGAGATGGAGCGTGCCTGGATCCAGCCGTGCCTGAAGCCAAAATTACCTATTTGAACATTTCATTTATGTGAGCGAGAAGTTTTCTTTCTTAAGCTAATTTGACTTCTTAATTTTACTCCTTATAAATAAGACTCCTAGTAAATGACCTCTCGGTAGGAAAAAAAAAAAAAAAAAGGAAATGGTTTCTGAAAGGGAGAGTTAAGGATGCTTTACCAAGTGAGAAATCTCTCTGTGCAGCCTTCGGGCCAGTTCAAGTTTTACCGCCTTAAACGGCTAACTCATTCCAGAATCAGCGTGTATAATAACCATGGCAGGTACTATGGAGAACCAGACAAGGTCCCGGCCCCCTGGAGTTTACAATCGAACTAGAGAGAGCGGTTAAAGAAAAACAAACAACTAGGTACATTTGTAAAAAAGTGCAAGGAATAGAAAGTCCATCCATGAGAGTATCCTTGGGTAAGTTACTTTTCTCTGGGCCTCGCTGTCGCTCCTGTAGGACGGAGCTAAGATTTCTGTCACAAGGTTATGGTGGGGAATACATGAGCTAATGTATTTAAAGGGTTCAGTGCCCAGCCGCTGGTGCAGAGCTGGTCCTCTGTAAAGTGTAATGTTCTTCCTAGCTATAAACCAACTCTAGACACCAGTCCTGAATGGGAAGTATTCATCTGCATTATCTCTGGTCTCCATAACCATCGGTTCTCTGTGGCTTTCCTCAAAATGGATAGGTGGCTCACCTGTGTCTATGTTTTAGAGAATCTCGAAACCACTTAGGAGGGTTGAGGCCAGTTGTATCCTAGGAAACAGCCAAGGAAAAAAACAACAGGAACTCCGTAAGTACAGCTATAGCTTAGTGGGAAGAAGAAAGACACACTTGGGTTCAAATCCAGGCTCCAGCACTAACCATCTAACCCTGACATTTGGCAAGTTCATTACCCGCTCCGAGCCCTAGTTTCCTCCTCTCTACAATGGGGAATAGTAATACGTACCTCCCAGAGGGAGCAGCTGTGAGGATTTGATAGTACAGGTGAAAAGCCAACGTGGTAAATCTTCTAGCTACTTGGAACCATAATGAAAATTTATTGACAAAATGGAATGTGAGGTCTGAGCCCTCCTCACTGTTCAAATACCCTATTTCCATCACCTGGCGTCTTTGTGAATGCCCATATTAATGGGAAAATCTCCATTGACTGTCTTCCTAAGAGGAGTTTAGGAATATTCAGTCATTCTGATTTCCTCCAGCAAAGAAAACCAAGGCCAGGTTGGCTCTGCCATATGCTCATGTGCATCTACATGGAGATTTTTGCTCAGAGCTGCAGAATGCTTTGACATCCCCTATGTCTTTTGGCTAGATCCATTTCAAGGTGACATGCTGGAGTTGTGCACAAACAAAAATTGGAAGAGGTTTATGGGCGAAAGAGCAACCAGTTTTAATTGTGGAACCTATGCTTTTAGACTAGAAATCACATTTCAGAAAGTGCTGGAAGGAACTTTTGAGACCTATTTTTTTAAAAATATATTTTTTATTGATTTCTGAGAGGAAGGAAGAGGGAGAGAGAGATAGAAACATCAATGATGAGAGAGAATCATTGATTGGCTGCCTCTTGCACGCACCCCACTGGGGATTGAGCCCACAACCAGGCATGTGCCCTTGACCGGAATCGAACCTGGGACCCTTCAGTCCGCAGGCCGACGCTCCATCCACTGAGCCAAACCGGCTAGGTTGAGAGACCTATTTTTATAATGGAAATCAAGGTCCAGAGAAATTAAAATGACTAACTCACGTATATGGCAGAACCAGGAGCCTACATCTCCTGCTTTGTGCAAGGAAGATTAATAGCATATTCCAGTCAGCAAGCTCTGCACACCGGCTCTGTAAAAAACTATCCAATGTCTCTATTACCTCTTCTAAGGACCTTGCCCACACTCAAGGATGCTTCCCTCTCTCTGCTCTGGATGTCAAGATCCAGACCCATCAACATTCATTGAATGAGATGGGTCTGCAGAATGGAGCTTCTTAATGCCAGTTTGGCAATGTGAACACTACCACCTATTTTCACTAAAAGGGGATACCATCTGCTTTCATTACCTACCTGTTCACTGACTTACCAGCAAGGGAACGAATGATGCTGGTGACACCTTTTCAAGCACTTTATTTGTCCTTCCTAATTCTGAGAAGGTATTTTGGGTAAGATTCATTCCCAGTTACTGAGGTTCAGAGATGAAAAGTGAATTGCCAGCTTTCCAAAAAGGACTGTAATTAAAAAAAAAAAAAAAGTCAAACAACAGTAGTATCTTTTGCTCAATTGGAAGTTGTTTCAACAAGAAACTGAGCATATTCTCCCTATACGTTCCCCCCCCTAAAGTCGTAAATGTTACCTCTTCAGAAAGGCCTTTCTTGTCCATCCAATACTCAGAACTAACACATTGCACCCACTGTGTACATAACATTGTTTTAAGCCCTTCCCATAGTAACTCTATTAAATGTCAGTACAAGCTTATAAGGTAAGTAGTATTCTTGTCATCTCCATATGAAGTAGACACTGTTATTACAATTTCCATATTGTAACTGAGTAAACTGGTGAACAGAAAGGATAAATAACTTTGCCAAAATAACGTGGTGAGTAATAGACTTCAACTCTGGCTATCTGATGCTTGAGTTGGTTGGAGCATTTTTAAAAAATCCTCACCGGAGGACATGCTTTTTATTGTTTATAGAAGGAGAGGAAGGGAGAGAGAGACACAGAGAAACATTGATGTGAAAGAGAAACATCGATGGGTCGCCTCCCGTGCACGCCCCCACCGGGTTCAAACCGGCAACCCAGGTAGGTGTCTTGACCACAATCGAACCGCAACCTTTTAGCGCAGGGGATGATGCTCCATCCAACCGAAGCCACCCGGCCAGGGTCAGACTTACCTAGTTTTTAATTAGAGATGTTCGGGTGAGAGAATGCTTAAATGGGTCAAAGTGAGAAACCAGGGAATGGCTAGGGTTACCTACTTCGTTGTTTTGCTCGGAAAAGCCTCGCTGGGTCCCCAGAGGTGAAAGTCTGGAGAAAGAAAACGGGAGGAAAACAGGAGTATCTCGTATCAAAACTACAAATCCCAGCCCGCCCCGCGGCAGCCAACTATGGGTCCCGGCAGGTTTCATTGTCCCGAAGGAACCCCTCAGGGCCTGCCGCCGGAGTTCCGCGGGAGAAGGCGTGGGGCGTGTCCAGGCGGCGGGGAGACCTAGGTCAAGCTCTACGTCGCTGCGCAGTCGTCTCTCACGGGCCGGACGTGACGCAGGGAGAGTTCCGGCTTCGGCCTCTGCCGCTGCCGCCGCTACTTCAGCCGCTGCCGCTACCGCCACCGCCGCCGCTGCCGTCGTCGGGGCTAGTTCTTCCTAAAATGGCGCCCCTAGACTTGGACAAGTATGTGGAGATAGCGCGGCTGTGCAAGTATCTTCCAGAGAACGACCTGAAGGTAAGCTCGGTCGGGGCGGGAGCGCTGCTGGTCGGGTTCGCCCCTTCCGGCAGTGGGGCGCCCGCCGGCCCGCCCTTCTCGACGCGGGACCCCCGCCGGCCTCTCGTCCCGTCTCGGTGGAGGGCCTGACGCGGTGCTGAGCGACCCGGTCCCTTTTGGCGTCGCGCGGACAGCGGGGGTTGTCGGAAGAGCCGGAGTCCCCCGAGTGCCGTCCCGGTTCCGTAGCGGGGATCCTGAGGGATGTCGCGGCCTCTGTCCCAGGGTCGCCCCTCCTGGCCTTCGGGCCGCCGCAGGGCTCCGAACCCTAACAGCCGTGCAAAGAAGACTGCCCTCCTCTGACCCCATCCCCGGTCTCTCGGAGTCCGAACCGAGCCACAGTGGCCGTGCCCTCGGGATGGGGTCATCCCTCCGGAGGTGGTGACAGGAGCGCGGGTGGCCGGCGTGTGACAGATGTCCGGGCCTTGGGAACGCGCCCCGGTGGGCGAGATGTGAGAGAACGTCAGGGCGTCCCTCTGGTCCTGCCACTCCTCCCAATTGTTCTTCACAAGCGTTGGCTTTCTTCTGCTAAGTCAGATGCGAATCCCGTTTTTCCTGGACGTTGTTGAGCTCATTTAAGTGGACAAAGCTAATTTAAGTGGACAATTTAGTAGTCCCTCAATAAATTACAAATACTTTTCTGTTTTTTAAGTTGTTCCCCCATGATCCCTTCTTAACTCGGGATTGCATTTTCTTGGTGTCCTAAAAGAGGTGAGTTTTTTGTTGCCGCCGAGTCTAAGTAACAGTAAATGTGTGCGTGTGTGGCTAAAGGAATGAATGTAGGTCTTTTGACAAGTCTTTCTATTTTTGTGCGTTTGTTGAAACTAGGGCTTAGGTGCCTAGTTAGTGCTACTCTCTTTTATTTGCTCAATTAACATTGATTTGTTTGCTGTGTGGTAAGTGGGTAAACTGCCAATAGTTTTTGAAATTGTTTTATGCTTTAAGCTGTGTTTAAAGCAATTTATCTTTGTGAATTTTTTTTCTCTTAAGGAAGATGTTACTGTGTTTTTCTTTTGCTGTCTCTCTTGGTACAAGGAAGTTGATATTTAAGGACAACAAATGTGCAAAATGTTGAAAGCCAAAGGTGCTGTTGTGAATGTAACTTATTTGTACTTATAGGTAAATGATGTGCACTATATTGTAGGGGAGTCATTCTTGTGCGTTTTCCCCTTAATAGGATGATTTGAAATGAGGACAAAGCCAATATTAGTAGAAATGTAGCTTTCATGCTCATCTGAGTCCTTTGTGGCTTCTTTAGGAAACAAAGATACAAGCAACATTGGGACCCAGATCATGGATAACTAACCAGACATCTTTTGGTAGCATTGTTCATCCCATAAGAGAAGTGGGGTTTTGCATGTCAGTGAATTGAGGTGAAATTTTCTGTTCTTTAGCATATGTAAAGCTGTTTGAAGCTTTGTGTTTATAATTAGTAAAATGTTGCTTATTATAAAAATATATGTTGATATTAACTTGAAATTGGATATTAAAATGATTTGGATGATAATCAGTTGGATTTTCTTTAGACCTGTTAGTTTGATAAACAGATTTCCTTCCCACCTCAAGGAAATATTATTAAACCATTTCATTTCCCCTTGCAACACAAAATGGACTGTATTTGGCATGTATGTTTCTTAAGAAAAAAATTTTTTTAAATCTTCTGGACAACTACTGGGGAAAATTAGGAATTTTTCTTTTAAGCAAAGGCTTTTTTTTTTTGGTCTTCGAAATGTTTTTGTTAAATTAATTTGCTCCTCTTTGGTATATTTTAAAAAATTTAAATTTGATTTTACTTCTTGGCATGAAGTGCAAACTAAAATTAGGCAGGCCAAGAAAGTATTCCAGGAGCACCTTTTCAGAGACTTTAAAGCCAAAGTAAAAGATTCTGTGAGGAAGGAAAGTAATCATTGGGGCCACTTAATGATCATATGGAAAAGATTTGTTCTGGTAGAAAAGACAGAAACTCACTGTGTTTTAGACTGACTAGAAGTTGGAGGTACTAAATAAAATAAATGCATAGGATATTCTAGATCTAATCATGATTTCTCTATACCTAAATTGGAAGTGGTCAAATCACTAGTACTGAATCAAATTAATATAACTGTTTTGAAGGAATAAGGATGAAATATAAAAGTGAGTAGACAAAGTATAACCTTTCTTTAAAAAGAGGTCATGTGACTCTCATCTACAATAAAGATTTCAGAGCTGCTCATAGAAGATACAGATTCCATATCTGGCTATGGAAGACTGAATGATAAAAATCAGGTTTATTGAATATTTAAACTTAAGTACTTAGGCGGGTGATGGGTTTTATAACTTGAAGATTGTCAGATCTCTTAGATGGTTCTTAGAAGGGACATGTAAGCAAAGAAATTGCATGTTGAGTTGGTGTTCAGTTTTCTTACTGAAGAACTTAAGACAGTTACCATGGTAAGGGTTGGGAGAATACTAGTGTCTATCTCAGAGATGCAATACAAAGAATTGTGTAATTCCACAGTCACCACTTTTATGGATTAATAGTATAATCTTTGTAGAATTCACTTTTTTGTTTAATCTGAGCCATCCCTGAGTTTTTTGTATAAGGCTACTTGCTCTGCAAAGTTGTACCTCTGTCTGAAATGCCTCCATAAAGCTTCAAAGAATTTCCCTTTCTTTTTTCCCGATATTTGTTGAACAGCATTTCATAAAATTCTCATTCAGCCTTTGTCTGATTTTATAGATTGTCATCATATATTGTAGTCTTTATCTTTCCATACATACTTGTCTCTAACCTTATTGCCTGTCTTATTGATCATTCTGTTTACTTGAGTTGTTTGGTTTTGCATTGTATCTTTCTTCAGGTAATACAAGGAAAACTGAACATAGTACAGAACTTTGGTACACACCATGACTTTATAAGGGACCAGAAGAGTGTTTTTAAGACTGTTTTTGATAATGCCTTACATTTTGTTGGTCATTTTGGCCACAGAATCACAGTCTCTTGTGTATTCTGAAAATAGTCTGTAACAGTGCTGTCCAGTAGAAATAAAAAGCTTAGAAATATGAGCCGCAAAATACATTTTTTTAAAAAATATTTTTATTGACTGCAGAGAGGAAGGGAGAGGGAGAGAGAGCAACATCAATGATGAGAGAGAATCATTGATCGGCTGCCTCCTGCACTCCCCCTACTGGGGATCAGCCCACAATCCAGGCATGTGCCCTTGACTGGAATTGAACCTGTCTGCAGGCTGACGCTCTATCCACTGACCAAACTGGCTAGGGCGCAAAATACATTTTTTAAAAAGTGAAAAAGAAACAGGTGAAATTAATTTTGGTACTGTTTAACCTAATTTCAACATGTAATTAATATAAAATTACTAATGTAATATTTCCCTTTTTTTTTGTACTAAGTCTATGAAATATGGTGTATATTTTACATTTATGACATGTTCCAATTAAGACCAGTCTCATTTCAGGTGCTCAATAGCTACATGTGGCTGCAGGTATCTAATGGGACAGTGCACACCTCTAATAACTCCCCAGCCCACTTCCTAGAATTGCAGAGCTGAGAGAGAATCAGAGTTCATCTAATTCTATACCCTTCTCATTTTACTGAGGGGGTACTCAGCTTTGTAGTGTTTATGATTTGTCTGAGGATGTTCGACTAAGCCATGAATTAGGTTGGAAAGCGTGCATAGCTCTTTCTGATACAGTTAATAGCTTTTTTAGGATGACAAATAGCTTGCTTTTCTAGATATGTCTTCCACTTCATCACCTTTTTAAAAAAATCTTCCATTCTAAGTACATTGGACTGCTGTCTTCTGACAACATGCTCTGTACTTACTTGCTTCTTTGCTTTTTTTCGGTCTGTTTTTGTCACCTATTTAATATGTTTATAACACATTTATTAAATTATTTAATACTTTGTGGGTTGGGTACTAATATTTGCCTTGTTTTACAAACAGGTAACTGAAGCACAGACAGATTAACTTTCCAAAGTCATGCAGCTAGTAAGTAAATGGATGAGCTGGGATTCAAACCTAGGCAAGTCTGGCTCCAGGTTCATGTCCGTAACTAACACTTACGCTTCCTTTATGCCTGTGGTCGGCAAACTGCGGCTCGCGAGCTGTGGTTTGCTGCTCTGTTGAGTAATGAGTTTGCCGACCACTGGGATAGGGGCTTAACCACAAGGAACAGCAGCAGCCTGTAATTATTGGAATTGAGAGTCTAGGTCAGTGATCGGCAAACTCATTAGTCAACAGAGCGGCAAACCGCGGCTCCCGAGCCGCAGTTTGCCAACCACTGCTCTATGCAATACCCTCCATGCCTCTTGTGAGCTTTAGCTCAGATGCCACTTTCTCCATACAGGGTTCCTGGATTCCATAGTCAGAATTATTAGTAATGATTAAAATTTACATAGCTACTTATATTATAGTCTTCTGAGCACCTTCATGTCCATTCTGTCATTTACACAATCCTTGTGATAGGCAGAGTAGGTACCAAAGCCAGGAATTGATGAGGTTTAAGTGATTTTTACCTGAGTTACTCAGCAGAGGACATGCCTGAATTTAATTGCTAATAAAAATTCCCATTCTTGCCGAAACCGGTTTGGCTCAGTAGATAGAGCGTCGGCCTGCGGACTGAAGGGTCCCGGGTTCGATTCCGGTCAAGGGCATGTACATTGGTTGCGGGCACATCCCCAGTGGGAGGTGTGCAGGAGGCAGCTGATCGATGTTTCTCTCTCATCGATGTTTCTAGCTCTCTATCCCTCTCCCTTCCTCTCTGTACAAAATCAATAAAATATATTTAAAAAAAAATTCCCATTCTTGCCTGGCCAGCATGGCTCAGTGGTTGAGCTTCGACCCAGGAACCAAGAAATCACTGCTTTAGTTCTGGTTCAGGGCACATGCCCAGGTTGCAGGCTCAATCCCAAGTAGGGGGCAGCTGATAGATGATATTTCTCTGTCATCAGGGTTTCTATCTCTATCCCTCTCTTCATTTCTCTCTAAAAATCAATAAAAACGTATTTTTTTAAAATCCCCATTCTTTCTTTTCTATATTAACCTTTTCCCTATAGCACTTTTACTCCATTTTACCACTTACAGTATTCTGTCTTGTCTGATAGCAAATGTGTCCATCTCCACCATTAGAATACAAGCTTATTGAGGGCCAGGGCCATATCTTGTTTATTATATTCTCTACAGTATTAGAACATTGCCTTGTATGTGATAAACAATCAGTTAATGCTTGTTGAGTCAAAGTGTATACTGTTTAACAACAAGCATTTCTTTAAATGCTTCCTGTGTCAAGTACTGTTCCATGTGGGTACTAGAGGTAGAATCCCATACTTGTCTCTGCCTTTGAGGGGCTCTCAGTGTAGTAAGGGAGATATGAAAGGTAAACACATGATCATCACATGGTGTGACAGGTGCTAAGTAGAGGACTGTCTAATAACCATGATATTAGGAAACATAGAAGCAGCATCTAATTCTGACGCCATCAAGGAGAAATGAGAGGATGAGCAGAGTTTGTTCAGGTAGACAAAACAGGAAGGAAAGAACATGCAAGCAGGATAAATACCATGTGCCATGGCATAGCGTAATCTGAAAGAAAGAACATAGTTGATTCGGGGAATCTGAGGCAGTTGATATGCCTGGAAGTAGTGCTGGGAGGACATGCAGAGGACAAAATCATGGCAAACTAGGCTGATAAATTTGGATTTCCATCTTTTAGGTGGTACGTAGATAAACACTTTGAAATGTTTTTATATTTTAGGGGAAAACATTCTGTGACTTTTTTTTTTAAGTCTTTTTTTATTCTATTTTATTTTTTTAATTGATTTCAGAGAGGAAGGGAGAGGGATAGAGAGATAGAAACAATGAGAGAGAATCATTGATTGGCTGCCTTCCGCACGCCCCCTACTGGGGAGGATTGAGCCCGCAACCCAGGCGCAACACGGGTATGTGCCCTTGGCCGAAATTGAACCTGGGACCCTTCAGTCCGCAGGCCAACACTCTATCCACTGAGCCAAGCCAGATAGGGCCATTCTGTGACTTTTTGATATTGTTTAAAATGTGGCTAACTAAAAAAAAAAGTAGATTCAAAGAAAACTATTATAGGAATACACTGTTGTATGTAGTAGGAGTATGACAAAATCTTGATGATGGTACTTGAATGGATTATGGAAAACACTGCCATAAACAGAGGAGTGCCCTTGAGAGATTTTTAAGGAAGTGACAGTTGGTTTTAGAAATATTATGGCAACATTGTGAACCATGACTTGGAATGGGATAGGAATCTCATAGAAACAATAGACCAAGTGACATGAGAACTTGAAGTATAATAGGACCTGTTGATAGAATAAGTCTAGGTGATGAGGGAGAGGGAAGAGTTCAGTGTAATCTCTTGGTTTCTGGCATGGATAACTTAGTTAATACTACAACTAGATGAAGGAATGCAAGGGAGTTTGGTTTGAGCATACTGGATTTGATGTGATTTTGGCTGCTAGGCCAAGACATTGAGGTAGAGATGTTCAGAAGACTTGGATACACAGGTTGGTTAGTTAACAAATATTTATTGATTGCCATATGTGCTCCAGGCACTGTTCTAGTAGTATTAAACTCAGGAGAAAGGTCTATTACCAGTAGTTCTCAACTGGGGATGATTTGCACTCATGAGGATGTTTGGCAATGTCTGGAGACATTTTTATTTGTCACAGCTTGCGGAGTGGGGGTGGGGAGATATAACTGTGGGTATCTAGTGGGTGTAGAAGCCAGAGATGTTGCTAAATATCCTATAATTCACTGGACAGAAGCCCTCCACAATAAAGAATTATCAGTAGTAATGCTATGGTGGAGAATTTAAAGCCCAGTGTATCTGAGGGACTAGAGGTAACAGGGAGACAGGAGCAGAAAATAGAATGGAACCATGAACAAGTATCTTGAGGAAAAGGTAGACAAGGGAAATAGGGTCTCCTAAGAATGGGGTCATGAACCCCTACTTGTTCAAGGATTAGGAATTAATTGGGCACCATGCGGAGAGGTGGGTGTAGTTTACCCTAAATTTGGGATAAATTTGCCTTAGTGCCTGTTTTGGAGCAAAAAGTGTAACCAAACTTCCTACAAACCAAGCAGCAAAACAAAGATGTGAGGGGCTTTGGAGGAGCTTCTCCCATGGCAAGGCTGGATTCTGTGGGGCCACTGTATGTACTGGTATAGTTGGCTGACATATGTAGAGTTTGTACTGAGATTTCAGACTTCTTTTTTTTTGTGTTTGCTTGATATGAATTTGTAAGCTACTGCTGAACTGGAGAGATGAGAGGTAATGGGTTTGGCTTAGGGACTTAACTCTAAATCCTCAGTTGGGACTGTAGACGTGGCAGTTATAGGAGGCAGCTTTTACTTTACTCAAGTTAGTGTTCCTGACTTCAGGTTAAAGATGCTGCCTGAGTAATTTACATTCTCCAGGCCTTTGAGATTGGCAGGGTTTCACAGTGATGTTCTTTACAGTCTGCTGTTACTTTCAGATCAGTACTGGGAGTATGGGTCAGTCTCCTTCAGTTCTGGAGGCCTCATGGGCTAGGAGAGCCAGTCATATGTTGGTGCAAATTCTGGCACATTCAAATATGGTAACCATGAGATTCCCTCGTGGTTAACAAAAATGCATTCAGTATAGCAAGATAAATATTCAGAATAAGTAAGAAAAATGAGACAAAGAGAAAATAAAGATAGGAAATCAAGATGAAGCGAGAAGTAAGAATATAAAAGCTGTGATGATCAGGTTACTTCTTTGAGATTAGGCCCTGAGTTTTCTGGGAGTGAACGAAAGGTAGGAACTGGTCAATTAAAAAATTCAGAGTCTATAAGATGGTAAAAACAAGCATCTTAGGGAATCACATTTATCCTTGATAGAGACATTCTTTCCCTAGGTCCTCCTTGAAGGCAACTGTTTAATCACAGCATCTTATGTACCTCATTTATAGTCTGCACAGTGACAGGCTCTGTAGAGGACTGTTCTACAGTGTCCCATACTACAGGTTGATGGCATGACTGTAAAGTGCAATTTGGGAAAGGAGGGTGGTATAATGCAGGGTGAGGACAGGCCTCTTTAGAGGACAATCTGACTTAATTCAGGGTGGAATTTATAATAGGTTTATTTGGGTAGCATTTTAATAATTGATCTTTAAAGGGGTATAAACAGTGGGGCCCTCAAATTTACAAGTAACCAACAGTACCCAAGAGTAAGCAAATAGAAAGATCAACATTGCAGGAAACAGAGAACTTTTCTTTCCCAGAGATGCATTCTGGAAAGAAGAGTGGGAGAATAGCTTCTTTGGCAGCTTGTGTCAGAGGATGTGTTGGGGCAGTGGTCGGCAAACTCATTAGTCAACAGAGCCACAGTTTGCCGACCACTGTAGTTGGGGGAAACATTTAAATTGTATTCATGGTATGGGCTCTCACCTCCATTGATGGAAGTTAGGACTCTTTTTAAATGATGTGAAATTTGAAAGGGAGTGTGGATAGGACAAGTGCCTGACAACATGCAGGTCTCATGGCAACAAACGGAAAATTCTGTCGACTCTTGTACAAATGACAGCAAAGCACTTCTACAAATACTTTTTAAAAAATATGTATTTTTATTGATTTCAGAGAGGAAGGGAGAGGGAGAGAGAGATGGAAACATCCATGATGAGAGAGAATCATGGATCGGCTGCCTCCGGCACGCCCCACACTGGGGATCGAGCCCACAACCTGGACATGTGCCCTTGACTGGAATCGAACCTGGGACCCTTTAGTCCTCAGGCCGATGCTCTATCCACTGAGCCAAACCGGCTAGGGCTCTACAAATACTTCTGGTGGGATTCTCTTTGAGGAGGTTTGGTGAGTGTACCTGAAAAAATATTCCAAATATTTATACCTAAGGAAGGTGGGTAAGCCCTACCTGGTTTGGCTCATTGGATAGAGCGTCCGCCTGTGGATTGAAGGGCCCTGAGTTCGATTCCAGTCAAGGACACATGCCCAGGTTGTGGGCTTGATCCTCAGTAGGGGGCATGCAGGAGGGAGCCAATCAATGATTCTCCCTCATCATTGATATTTCTATCTCGCTGTCCGTCTCCCTTCCTCTCTAAAATCAATAAAAATATATTTTTTTAAAAAGTGGGTAAGATCTTGAAATAGGTACTTTAAAATATCACTATATTGTTTTATTTTTGAAATTGTACAGTAGCAGAAATAATTGTTTTAAATATTAATTGCTACTCTCTGAAGCTAACCTGAAAAGAGTAGTGCTCTTTATTCTGGCAAGATGAGAAAGAAGGTGGTAATGAAAGACTATTGAAAACAACACAGGCCAAACATGGAGTATTTGTTCTTTGGAAATGAGTTAGAGTTAAAAAAAAATGCAAGTAGCAGATTGTAAACTGTGGGAGCTAACTACTGTAAACAATCCCAGAATCATCAAAGACAGTTTCCTTTCCTATCAAACAATTTAAGTATTAGTACTTGTCTTTTTGTCATGTGATCCTTAGTTTTAATATTGTAGTAAAAGGTTGCATTTTATCTTTTCTCCTTACAGCGGCTATGTGACTATGTTTGTGACCTCCTCTTGGAAGAGTCAAATGTTCAGCCAGTATCAACACCAGTAACAGTGTGTGGAGACATACACGGACAGGTAAAATTTCATAAGCAGATTTTTAGCTTTGTACTGTCCATAGTACATGTGTAGTTCCATTTGTGCTGCAAAAAACAAACAAACAAAAACAAATAAAAAACAACAGCTGGTAGTTGGCTAGGTTACTTCAATCTGTATGACTGTTAACTAAGTGAATAAAAGCAGTGGTCAAATTATTCATGGAGTTTGTTGAAATTATGCTTGCAAAGTAAATAGAATGCAGTACTATTGTTCTGTGGAAAAGGGAAGATATAAAACACAAATGTGGACTGCTCATAGTTATTATGGTTAATAGGAGATGCAAATTTCCTTGGTGGGAATGAGAATAGCAAAGGTTCAGAAAGAAAATTGTTGGCGTGTGATTTCACAGCAAGTCACTGCTAGAATTTATTTTTTCCTCTGCTGGGTTTTTATTTGTTTGTTTTTAAGAGTTTCAAGGCAGGAAGGGCACATGTCATCTTTAGATTCTTAATGTCAGTGTTTAGTCTAGTTGGAAAGCTGTGTGTTTATAGTTTTTTTTAAATAGGGAAATGAAAGGTGAACTGAATACTCATATCTTGCTGTATGCATACAATGGAATTGGGACTACAAGACAGATATACACTGTGAACAATATAGTATTTATGAATGCTAACAGGACTTACTGTCTTCTGACAATTTCCTGTCTTACATATGACTACTTAAAGGAGCAGAAATGTGGGTAAATAGATTGTGGTTAGGGGCTAGCTGCTGAATGAGTAAAATCTTACTTTGACTACTTAGAGGGCTCTTCTTTTTGGCTTTTCAATCTGTTCTCTGAAGGTTGAGATTATAATAAATCTGACATCTGCATGTTCTCAGCTTGTAAATAGATACCCCATTATGTCACACGTGATCTGTGAGTAGATTTTAGGAGTGAATTTCTTTTAAAAAAATATATATATTTTATTGATTTTTTACAGAGAGGAAGGAGAGGGAGAGAGAGTTAGAAACATCGATGGGAGAGAAACATCAATCAGCTGCTTCCTACACACCCCCCACTGGGAATGTGCCTGCAACCAAGGTAGATGCCCTTGATTGGAATCGAACCTGGGACCCTTGAGTCTGCAGGCCGGCGCTCTATCCACTGAGCCAAACCGGTTAGGGCTTGGAGTGAATTTCTTAATATTTCCATGTAACTTCTCTCCAAAACTATAATAAACATTTATATTTTACATAACATAAAGGATAGGAATATAAGCAGTTTCTTTTAAAAAAAAGTATATTTTTATTGATTTCAGAGAGGAAGGGAGAAGGAGAGAAAGATAGAAATATCAACGATGAGAGAGAATCATTGATGGGCTGCCTCATGCAGCATGTGTCCTTGACAGGAATTGAACCCGGGACCTTTCAGTCCTCAGGCTTACGCTCTATCCACTGAGCAAGACTGGCTAGGGCTAAGCAGTTTCTTAATACATTCATAAAAGCTGGAATAAACCAAGCAACGTTTTCCTCTGATTATAACATTAAAGTTGCCCTAGCCAGTTTGGCTCAGTGGATAGAGCGTTGGCTCACAGACTGAAGAAGGGTCCCGGGTTCAATTCTGGTCAAGGGCACATACCTGGCCCAGTCTGGGGTGTGTGCGGGAGGCAGCCAATCAATGTATCTCTCTCACATCGATGTTTCTCTTTCTGTCTCTCCCCCTCCTTTCCACTCTCTCTAAAAATCAGTGGAAAAATATCCTTGGACGAGGATTAACAAAAAAAATAAAAAATAAAGAAACTTAGTGTACTGATATGAATTGATTAAAAAAAAAAAAAAGTTGAGGGGTTGCCCAGCTGACATGGCTCAGTGGTCGATTTATGAACCAGGAGGTCACAGTTTGATTCCTGGTCAGGACACATGCCCAGGTTGCGGGCTTGAATCTTCAGTGTGGGGTGTACAGGAGGCAGCGGATCAATGATTGTCTCTCATTGATATTTCTATCTCGTTCTCTCTGAAATCAATAAAAATATATTAAAAAATTAAATTGAGTCAAAACCAGTTTGGCTCAGTGGATAGAACGTCGGCCTGCGGACTGAAGGGTCCCAGGTTCGATTCTGGTCAAGGGCACGTACCTTGGTTGCGGGCACATCCCCAGTAGGAGGTGTGCAGGAGGCAACTGATGGATGTTTCTCTCTCATCGATGTTTCTAACTCTCTATCCCTCTCCCTTCCTTTCTGTAAAATATCAATAAAATATATTTAAAAAATTAAATTGAGGGGTTACCAAGAACTTTTCAATATGTGAATTACAGTCATGATCAAAGGTCAGGAACTTAGAGACAACTTCAGATTGTGAAAATTAATTGAAATCATAAAATTGTACTTCTGTATTACTTAAAACAAATGTACAGTATTTGCTAACATTTATCTTGTGTTTTGAGCTTAATAAAGTGCTTTTTAGCATATTCCATGTAAAATTTTCTCAAGAGTTCTATACGATTGGATCATTTTGTAGAGAAGGAAACTGAGACTAAAAGATTGAATTAGCCCAAACTCTCACAGCTGTTAAGGGACAGAGCAGAGATTTGAAATTCATTTGGATGCCCAGTAGTCCATATTAATTTAAGACTACCACCAAACTGTGAACATTGTTTCATTTGTACTTGACCCTTTAAAACAATTGCTAATCAAAAACATGGGACTTGTAGAGCTTCTAACAGTCTGTTGATTGAGTAAACTAAATGTAAGATATGTCCTTTGGGACTTGTATAGTTGTCTTTCCCGTGGGCCAGTTCTGGAATTGCAGGATTGGGTTATAAGTATAAACAAACATGCTGGCAAGCATGTAACAGCTGTCCCTCGGTATCTTCAGGAGATGGGCTCCAGGACCTCCCACACATACCCAAATCCTGGGATGCTCAAGTCCCTTATACAGAAATGGCATAGTATTTGCATATAACTTATGCACATTCCCACATATACTTTAAATCTAGATTACTTATAATACCTAATACAGTGTAAATGCTATGTAAATAGTTGTTTAAGGAATAATGACAAGAAAAAAAAGTCTGCACATGTTCAGGCCTACAATCATTGTAGGCCTAATACATGGTACATGTCAACAAACATAACATTCCCTGTTCACCTGCCCCTGGTCCCAGATATTTTTGATATACTGCTGGTTGAATGGGGATGAGTCTGCAGTAAGAGTCTGGGAATCTGCAAATACGAATGACAACTGTACTGCTGAGAAGCAGTGTAATCTAGTCTGGAGATGGTAGACTTCAGTATCAGACAGAGCTTGTTTTAAATCCTGACTGAGCTATGCACTGCCTGTTTAAAAAGCCACATCAGCCCTAGCCCGAGCCCGTTTGGCTCACTGGATAGTGTGTTGACCTGTGGACTGAAGGGTCCCAGGTTCAGTTCCGGTCAAGGGCACATGCCCGGGTTGCAGGCTCGATCCCCAGTAGGGGGCATGTAGGAGGCAACTGATCAATGATTTTCTCTCATCATTGATGTTTCTATCTCTCCCTTTCTCTCTGAAATAATTTAAAAAGAAGTATATATATCCTGTCTAATAAAAGTAATATGCAAATTGACTGTCACTCCAACACACAAGATGGTTGCCCCCATGTGGACACAAGATGGCTGCCACAAGATGGCAAGCAGGGGAGGGCAGTTGGGAGGGTCCAGGCCTGCAAGGGAGGGCAGGTGGGGGCGATCAAGCCTGCAGGGGAGGGCAGTTAGGGGTGACCAGGCCAGCAGAGGAGGGAAGTTGGGGGCGAGTGGGCCTGCAGGGAAGGGCAATTGGGGGGAACCCAGGCCTGCAGGGGAGGGCAGTTAGGGGCAATCAGGCTGGCAGGGGAGCAGTTAGGCATCAATCAGGCTGGCAGGGGAGTGTTTAGGGGGTGATCAGCCTGACAGGCAGAAGTGGTTAGGGGCAATCAGGAAGGCAGGCAGGTGAGTAGTTGGGAGCCAGCAGTCCTAGATTGTGAGAGGGATGTCCGACTGCCCGTTTAGGCCCAATCCAAGTAGGACATCCCTCGAGGGGTCCCAGGTTGGAGAGGGTGCAGGCTGGACTGAGGGACACCCCCTCCCCTCCCCGTGCACGAATTTCGTGCACCAGGCCTCTAATACATACATACATATATATATATATATCACTTCAGCTAGCTCCTAAGTTCTTTTTTAAATATATATATATATATATATAGTGAAACCAAGATGGCGGCATAGGTAAACACCTGAACTTGCTGCCTTGTACAACCACTTCAAAACTACAACTAAAAGACAAAACGGACATCATCCAGAACCACAGGAAGGCTGGCTAAGTGGAAATTCTACAACTAGAAGGAAAGAGAAAAGCACACTGAGACTCAGAGGAGGTGTGGAAGTAAAGTGCAGAGGTACGGAGGCGCACGCGGAGAGGGCTGGCAACTGAGTACGCAGCTGGCTTTTTCAATTTGCAAGGAGACACAAGCTCCCGACTGCTCTGAACTCCAGTTCCAGGCGAGACTCTGGGGATCCAGACTCATACGGGGAGAAACTGGACTGTCTGGCAGAGGGTGGAATGCGAGGGCGGCTTTCTCTTAGAGGTGCTTGCAGAGCTTACCGAGGCACACTGAGACCCAGGGGCCTCTTAGGGCAGGGCTGCGGAAAGCCATTGCTGTTTGCTCCACCCTGAGACTCCACCCCATCCAAGCTGTGTGCAGAGGCTTTTGCATATGAATGGCCTGGTCCTTTGAAATCTAAACTTACCTAACAAACTGCATCTGAGGGACACACTCAGGGGGCAGACTCAGTGAGCACTAAAGCCCCACTGAAGCAAGTCTTGCCTCATAAGGTGTCTCTAGCACAGAGGTTCTCCCAGTGTAGACACAACTGATCCTCATAGCCAGTTGGCCTGGAGGTCAATTCCTCCCAGTGATACCAACAACAATCAAGGCTTGACTACAACAAGACTGTGCGCACAGCCCACAAAGGGTTGCACCAAGAGTGTCCACCTCAGATAACTGGGGAGGCTGAGCCATTGGGCCCTATAGGACATCCAGCATACAAAGCCACTCTTATCAATTCAGGGAAGCAGCCAAAATGCAGAGACAGAGAAACAGGTCACAAATGAAAGAAATGGAGGAAAGCAAACGACTGGATATAGAGTTCAAAACCATGATTATAAGGTTTTTCAAGAATTTTCTAGAAAAGGCTGATAAATTTAGAGAGACCCTCGAGGATATGAAAAAGGACCAACTAGAAATTAAGCATACACTGACTGAAATAAAAAATAATATACAGAGATCCAACAGCAGACTAGAGGATCGCAAGAATCAAGTCAAAGATTTGAAATACAAAGAAGCAAAGAACACCCAACTAGAAAGGCAAAAAGAAAAAAGAATCCAAAAATATGAAGATAGTGTAAGAAGCCTCTGGGACAACTTCAAGCGTACCAACATCCGCATTATGGGGGTGCCAGAGAAAGAGAGAGAGCAAGATACTGAAAACCTATTTGAAGAAGTAATGACAGAAAACTTCCCCCACCTGGTGAAAGAAATAGACTTACAAGTCCAGGAAGCACACAGAACCCCAAGCAAAAGGAATCCAAAGAGGACCACACCAATACACATCATAATTAAAATGCCAAGAGCAAAAGACAAAGAGAGAATATTAAAAGCAGCAAGAGAAAAACAGTTAGTTACCTACAAGGGAGCACCCATAGGATTGTCAACTGATTTCTCAACAGAAACTATGCAGGCCAGACGGGAGTGGCAAGAAATATTTAAAGTGATGAATAGCAAGAACCTACAACCAAGATTACTCTACCCAGCAAAGCTGTCATTCAAAATTGAAGGTCGGATAAAGAGCTTCACAGATAAGAAAAAGCTAAAGGAGTTCATCACCACCAACCAGTATTATATGAAATGCTGAAAGGTATTCTTTAAGAAGAGGAAGAAGAAGAAAAAGGTAAAGATAAAAATTATGAACAACAAATACATATCTATCAACAAGTGAATCTAAAAATCAAGTGAATAAAAAATCTGATGAACAGAATAATCTGGTGAATATAATAGAATTAGGGGCATAGAAAGGGAGTGGACTGACAATTCTCCAGGGGTGTGGGGGATGCGGGAAGAGACTGGACAAAAATCATACATCTATGGATGAGGACAGTGGGGGGGCGTGTAAGGGCAGAGGGTGGGTTGGGAACCGGGTGGAAGAGAGCTACGGGGGGAAAAAAGAGGAACAATTGTAATAATCTGAACAATAAAGATTTAATTAAAAAAATAAAAAATAAAATAAAAAGTGACAAAACCAGAAACTAAATATATCTCACGGAAAAACAAAACAAAATAAAAAATATATTTTTATTGATTTCAGAAAGAAAGTGGGGGGGGGAGGGAGAGAGAGAGAGAGAGAGAGAAACATCAGTGGTGAGGGAGAATCATTGATTGGCTGCCTCCTTAAGGTTAAAATTCGCTGCTTAAGACTTAAACAGTTAAGGGGCGAGGGGGCGGGAATGCTTTATTTCAGTAGTTAACATTTAAATGTCAGTTTTGTTCACTGTTACTAAGAGTCTTGTACAGTTTTAACCATTAGAAATTTGATACTTATTAGTGATTTTATTTTCAAGTCTAAAAAATTGTTGGAAATTATTAGTTGTGGTAGGTATAGTTTATTACAGAAAAACTGAAGTTTCTTTAAGAATTAGATTAGGGTTATCTAGTAGACTGAAGTTTCCACATGTGTAGTTTGTCATTTACCAATATTTAGTCAAATAGAATTAGGTGAAATATGCAGTTCCTTTTTACTAATTTTTTTTAACATATTTTATTGATTTTTTACAGAGAGGGAGAGAGATAGTTAGAAACATCCATGAGAGAGAAACATTGATCAGCTGCCTCCTGCACACCCCCCACTGGGGATGTGCCTGCAACCAAGGTACATGCCCTTTACTGGAATCGAACCTGGGACCTTTTAGTCCGCAGGCCGATGCTCTATCCACTGAGCCAAACCGGTTAGGGCCTTTTTACTAATTATTGAGAGGACACTCTACATTTGTGGGGGCTGAGGGTACACATCAACAGTATACTGTAGAAAGGTAGGTTGACCTGTTCTGTATCGTGTAAGTTTATTCTTTGAAATAAATTTTTAGCCACTTGTTTACTTTATCTCATTGAAATAGATGTTAAATATGTGATGGGATGGTTAGGTGAGCTTATTGACAAGTTATGTAACTGATAAATGATTTCAAATTCTCAAGTATTAGGTGGGGAGATAGATACATGAAAGAAACTTAAGAGGGAGGCCTATAACATTAATGATATATGAATGACTTTAATGGTAACTGAGCTTTATTTTAATGTGTTTATTTTTTTTTTAAGGCTTGGAAGCTGTGTGCTTGGCAACTTTGCTTATACTTTTTTCTTTTTATTGTCAATATTTGAAGTCCTCATAATTAACTGCTGCTTTACACATTTTGCTCTCAGTTTTATTATTTTACTTCTTTATAGGAATTTGTAATCAACAAATACTGCCTTTCTTTTATAGTTTTATGACCTTTGTGAACTATTCAGAACTGGAGGTCAGGTTCCTGACACAAACTACATATTTATGGTATGTAAAAACCAGTGACATCAAGTACTTATTTAAAAAGGAAAAGATCTTATTCCATGTAAATTACATTATAATTTTATTACCATGTGATAATCACTTTAAATATCTAAAAAGGTGATTCTATACCTTTCTACATTTTTCTGGGTCCTCTAGTTGAGAATAATTGCTTTAGTAAACTGCTGAATACATAAGAATGGGTTGTAGCCCTCAGTAATGGTTGGGAAGAAAATTAATCCTAGAACCGCTGGTTTAAAGCATAAATCTTTAATTTATTGTTACTTTACCAAACTTTTTTGAGTATTCATTTTTATGTTATTAATCTATGAATTAAGGAATATGCACACAGACACATTTGCTATGAAGATGCATATTTGCTTACTTTCAGAATGTAATGTTACTGTTTTACTTTTTCTGTGTCTTCCTTCTGTAAGTTTCTAGGTCACTTTCCTATTATTCTTTTAGCTGTTTTCTTATTGGTCTAATATTGGCCCAAGTAAAACATTAATGGGAAGTGTAAATAGCATGTCATCACATGCCATTGTTAAATACAAAGCTGAACATGGAACACTGTTATGATTATGGTGTTTGCTTTTACAAAAGAAAACAAAACTATTTTATTCAAGTTGGTAGCTCTTCTGATTCAGTTAAAACATTTTTGAAATTTATTTAAAATTTTTTATTTACACATTACCTTTTTGAAACATGTTACTGTGGGTAATAGAGAATTGAAAAATGGTGGTTTTGCAGGGAAAAATCATTGAAGAATTGTACTGCAGGTATCTGTAGGCCTCCTGAATCATGGACTAACACAAACACTAGTAAAAACAGCCTATTTACTTCCATTGGAATTTTTTGTTAAAACTCAATTTCCAAATAATTCAATGTGTAACTCTTCATTTTTGTTATTTTGGGCTGTATCTCTGATTTCTGTGCACTTTGGTATAATTTTTAAAATATATTGTTGCCATTTTATTGTTTGTAACTGTAATCTTTTACTTTACAGGGCGATTTTGTAGACAGAGGTTACTATAGTTTGGAGACCTTCACTTACCTTCTTGCACTAAAGGCTAAATGGCCTGATCGTATTACACTTTTGCGCGGAAATCATGAGAGTAGACAGATAACACAGGTTTATGGATTTTATGGTAAGACCTTCTGTTTCTCTGATTCTGAACATTATTTTACATTCCTCTTTGGGGAGAAAACACACAAGTCATACATGTGCTTAATAGTAAATTTAGAAAATACAGATAATCTTTTTCCACTTTCTCACCCTTTAACTTTCTCTCTTCCCCCAATCAATGGGAAATCTTACCATGGAGAGAGAACCATTCTTAAATTTTTGGTGTACATCTTTCTAGATCAGTGCCTCAAAGCACTGTCCTTAGTTTACCTTACTGGAATCATCTGGGGTGCTTGTTAGAAATGCAGATGGCTGGGCCCCCATGCAGAACTTTTGGGACGGGACCCTTGAAGTTGTCAGAGGTGTATGTTCTGCACATTCAAGTTTGAGAATTTATTCTATATATCTACATATTTGTGTGTGTTTGTGTTGTATAATATATGTGTGTGCATACACACCACACTAAAATGGGATCACACTAAAATGGGGTCATTTAATATTGTGACCTGCCTTTTTACTTCATTAATGTTATTTTTTATAGCTGCTTATATTATACTATAAGGATATCCTGTAATTGATTTAACCAGTCCCTTTCACATTGGATATTGGAGTTATTTTATTTTATTTTTTAAAATATATTTTATTGATTTTCCACAGAGAGGAAGGGAGAGGGACAGAGAGTCAGAAACATCGATGAGAGAGAAACATAGATCAGCTGCCTCCTGCACACCTCCCACTGGGGATGTGCCCGCAACCAAGCTACGTGCCCTTGACCGGAATCGAACCCGGGACCCCTCAGTCCGCAGGCCGACGCTCTATCCACTGAGCCAAACCGGCTTTGGCTGGAGTTATTTTTAAGTTGCTGATATACACATAGCTGAATGAATATCCTTTTGTATACATATATATATGATATCCCAAGGATATATAAATATCCTTTTACACATATATTAAAAATGTGTTCTTGTTCCAGAGAATCTCAGGTCATCAGGGATTAGAAATAGAACTCAGAAAAAAAACAACAAAAACAAATAGAACTCATCCATTAAAAACAAAATAGCTGCTGCGTTGGACCGTGTGGCTCCGTTTGTTGAGAATAGGTCCGTGCACCAAAAGGTCTGTGTTTTGATTCCTAGTCAGGACACATGCCCAGGGGATGTGCAGGAGGCAGCCCATCGATATTTCTCTCTCACATCACTATTTCTCTTTCTCCCCCTCCCTTCCTCTCTTTCTAAAATCAATTAAAAAAAAACATTTAAAAATTATTTAAAAGCAAAATAGCTGCTTTTATAAAATTTTTATATGGTTGAAAGTTTTTTTTTTTTTTAAATATATTTTTATTGATTTTTTACAGAGAGGAAGGAAGAGTGATAGATAGTCAGAAACATCGATGAGAGAGAAACATCGACCAGCTGCCTCCTGCACACCTCCCACTGGGGATGTGCCCGCAACCAAGTTACATGCCCTTGACCGGAATCGAACCCGGGACCCCCCAGTCCGCAGGCTGACGCTCTATCCACTGAGCCAAACCGGTTTTGGCTATGGTTGAAAGTTTTAATAAACATGGTTAAGAAGTTCTTTGAAGAATGTAGACAGAGAATTGTTGAGCTTATTAATAAGAATTTTTCCTTGAGCACAAGGTAGATATTGAGAGATTTAAAAATAAATCTATAACCCTTTAGTTTAAGATTTTTATATTTTGAATTATTTTCTATCATTATCTGGACTCTCTTACTAGTTTAAGCTGAATTCCTATTGTCCTAGTATTTGATGTATTCTTCATTAACATTTTTATTTTTTTATTATTTTTAAAAAAATATTTGTATTTATTTCAGAGAGGAAGGGAAAGGGAGAGAGACATAGAAACATCAATGATGAGAATCATTGATCTGCTGCTTCCTGCATGCCCCCCACCAGGGATCGAGCCCGCAACACAGTCATTTGCCCTGACTAGGAATCGAACAGTGACCTTCTGGTTCGTAGGTCAATGCTCAACCACCAAGTCACACTGGCTGGGCTATTTTTTTTATTATTAATTTAGAGAGAGGGAGGAAGGGAGAGAGAGAGAAAAACATTGATTTGTTGTTCCACTTATTCATGCAGTGAATGGTTAATTCTTGTATGTGTCCTGACGGGATCAAACCCCCAATCTTGGCATGTTGGGAGGATGCTCTAACCAACTGAGCTACCTGGCCAGGGCTATATTCTTTATTTTTATTGGCAGATTCAGAATTTCATTACTGAGAACTCTCCTGTTTCTTTTATAGATGAGTGCCAAACCAAATATGGAAATGCTAATGCCTGGAGATACTGTACCAAAGTCTTTGACATGCTCACAGTAGCAGCTGTAAGTTTATATGAATCTTTCTAAAGCCACAACGTATTTCTTGCCAATAATACTTTGCATATTTTTATCTAATTACCATCTTAGTTATATTGATATTATTATGACTCATTGGTGAATTTGGATATAACTGAATTTATTATTATATGTTCAACTCTTTGTTATCCTTTTTGTTAGTTAATAGATGAGCAGATTTTGTGTGTTCATGGTGGTTTATCTCCTGATATCAAAACACTGGATCAGATTCGAACCATTGAACGGAATCAGGAAATTCCTCATAAAGGAGCATTTTGTGACCTGGTTTGGTCAGATCCTGAAGATGTAGATACTTGGGCTATCAGTCCCCGAGGAGCAGGTTGGCTTTTTGGCGCAAAGGTCACAAATGAGGTAAAGTCAACATTTTCGGAAAAGTGGTTTGTTGGTTGCTAATGAACTATACAAAGAACTATGGTGGCTGTAGATAACAAACTTATATAGTCTAGTTTACTCAAACTATGGTGGTTATGGATATAAAATTTCTCATCTAGTTTATTATATAGTATATATTTCCTTAATAATTAAATGAGATGAATAATGAAAGCACCTCCTTCAGCATCTACTTGGTAACATATATAAAATAAATGTTCCTTTTCTTCCAAATACTGCAATTAAGTAATGAGATTAAGCAAGGGCAAGAAAGGCAACTTAAAAAATATTTTTTTTCATATTTATGTTTTTAGTTGAGATACAATCGACATTTAACATTGTATTAGTTTTAGGTGTACAACATAATGACTTGATATATGTGTATATTGTGAATAGGCAATTTTTTGAGGTTCAGCTATTTACACACACACACACACACACACACACACACACACACACACACACACACACACGAGCTATATTGGGAAGTAATTGAATGTGGAATCAGAGAGCTAGGTTCAAGTTATTTATCCTGTCTGAATCTCTGTTTCATTACACTGAAAATGGGTAGTAAATCTCAGAATTTTTGCAAGAACCATACTAAACAGTAAATTATAGATATGGTAACAATATGTTTATTGTTAAACCATAAGAACTTTGTTTCATATCTGAGAGTACTTGTAGGATGCTTTTCTTCCAGAAACTTCTAGTTATGTGACTGATGATTTCTAAGCTCTTTAATAATCTCAGGCCAAAGTGACTCTATAGCCTATAACTCATTGAAATTATTGGGGGTAACTGTAGAGTTAGTTTTACAGTCATGAGAACCGTATTTAGTAACAGGATTTATACTTTATTTAAATGTTTATTCTATTATATATATAGGTTGGCATTTTTAAAAAGAATATGCTGGATACTTAACCAATCCTTTCTAAATTGCAGTTTGTTCATATCAACAACTTAAAACTCATCTGCAGAGCACACCAACTAGTGCACGAAGGCTATAAGTTTATGTTTGATGAGAAGTTGGTAACAGTATGGTCTGCACCTAATTACTGCTATCGTTGTGGAAATATTGCTTCAATAATGGTCTTCAAAGATGTAAATACAAGAGAACCAAAGTTATTCCGGGCAGTTCCAGATTCAGAACGTGTTATTCCTCCCAGAACGACGACGCCGTATTTTCTTTGAGGCCTGTGCCCATCCTGCTGACCGGTCACATTTTCTGCCCTCTTCTTACCCCAACTTCCGTGTATTACCCTCTATAATATACTTTTTATTGAGCACTTTGCTGCTGAAATGCTGCCTCTTGCCTTTTTTTATTTTAAATTATCTAAATTTATTGTTTGTTATGGTGTCTATAACAATGTTTTTCTATCAGTTTTCTCCCCCATCCCATCCCCATCTTGGACTCATCTGAGAAGACTTGAGAAATGTCTTAATACTCATACTGCTGCATGTAGCTCTTGCTTATTTACTGGTCTGAGGGAAACAAGATGTGTTTCCTTTTTAAAAAAGCCAATTGACAGAACAGACTACACTGAAATACTCCTTTTGTATCATTCAGCCTTTTATTTTAGTTTGGTAAGTTTTAAGAAATTTCAGCAGCAAAGTTGTTATCCAGTGGGCACGATGGACTGCAAATGCCTCGAGTTATGTATACTTGTCCCAGCTGTAAACTTCATTGTCCTTTGTTGGATATTTTAAGTGGATATAAAATAAATTGGTCTAAAGGGCTGCCCTCCTTGTTGTGTTTTTAAATTTGAGTTAAAAACTGCTACAGCTTATGATTTTGTACATTAAGATAATTGTATTGATCTTTTTTCAGATTCCTTGTATTTTTAAATAAAGTAATCTTAAATAAAACCCAGATAGGTTAAAAGTGTTAGAAATTTTAAACAGCTTACATTGTTAGCTTAAACTTACTCTTTTTTTTTTTTTTCTAGTCAAGAGTTCTTGACCCTTTGGTTATTGAATTTAAAACTTCAACTGAAATTCAGTACTATTTATTTAAGAAAAAAATCACTAAACTGTGCCTAAGAACATAACTGCCATATTAATTAATGTTTTGGTTTATATCCTCTATAGTAATAGAAAAACATTTAATACTTGTAATGCTGATATGTTCATTTGATACCACTTGAGTAAAATGTGATCAATCCAGTTTACAATCTATCATGAGTATTATTAAGTAATATCTATGTACTTTTCAATAGGAATCATTTTCTTGCTGTAACACTTGACCTTAACTTTTAGAAAGTGTTCTTTTTTTTTTAAAACTGCAACTGGAAAGGTTGAAAAGTCAGGACTCTTATATTTGTGAACTGTAATCTGAAGCAGGTTTTAAAAAGTGTGGAAAGAAATTGTCCTTTTTTTGTAAAGGTCTGTGATACCATGTTTCGGCTTTGTGTAAGTAATTTGAATATCTAAAGGATTGTGGTGATCAGTCCTTGATATGCAATGTCCACTTAATAAGGACAAGTGTTCCAGTGTCTCTTATGACTGTGGTCATAAATGATGTTGGAATTTACCATTTTGTGAAATAGTTGGTATCCTTTTACTACTATAATTAATTTTTGTCATTCCAGGAAATCTTTGTGAAGCCAGCCAATTAATAAAGCACTTTAGCATCTGTTCAGGTAGTTTTGAAAATCAACTTTTCCCCTTCAGGATAAGAACTTCCAGGTTACCTAAAAATGCAATAAAAATCTTTATAGTCTACGCTTCTTGGCACATAATTTTTCATCAGGGTTTTCTTTTATTAAATGAGCACAACACTGTTTTGATTTTTTTCCACAACCACCCAGCTACTTGTGTAGTTTTTAATTGTATAGCTATATGAAAGAAGTGACTAAGACATTTGCTGCACACACTTGAACTGTTGGGTCAGTAGCTTTGTGTCATTGCCCTGACCCCAGTGTAATTCAGGGGGAAAGTTATTAATCTTACAGGGATATGTAGCTATGTATTTTACTAATTGTTAAACACTGGAAATTAATGATGCAGACAACTTGATGTGGTCTTTAAACAGCTCTCTGCAGTATTTTTTTCCTTTTACCATAAATCGTTTGTTTTTGTTAATCCTCACTGGAGAATATTTCTTCCATTGATTTTTTTTTAGAGAGAGTGGAAAGGAGGGAGGGGGAGAGAGAAAAAAAACATTTATGCGAGAGAGAGAGAGACAGAGAGACAGAGAGAGAGAGAGAGAAAGACATTGGTTGGTTGCCTCCCACATGCGGGGAACATACCTGCAACCCAGGTATGTGCCCTTGACCAGGAATTGAACCTGCGACCCTTGTGGTGCATGGGCCGACATTCTAACGCTGAGCCACACCTGCAAGGGCTCCTGTTACCATAAATTGTATTTACGTGCTTGCTCTCCTCTGCTTTTAAATTGTACCAGTTAAACCAGTAACCCTGAGCCCTCCCTTCCCATTTGATACTCCCTAGCTTAGGTTGATGTAGTTTTAGTTATCCCTGTAATGTGACATTTTTAAGTCGTGGTATACTGCATTTGTCTGTCACTAGTTGGGCATGTGCCAATAATATTCTGTCCATTTCTTAACTGCCATCTCTGTTCTGCCTGATTTTTTCCCCTTCTTCAACCGTATTTACGGCTTTTTGCATGAAAAAAGTTTTTACTATTAGACATGTAAAGGGAAGAGAGAGTGAATGTATTGAGTTTTGTAAGCCTAAAAGGAATATTTGGATTCCTCTACGAAATAAGGGCTACGTACTATATACAGTAATCATACGGTGGAAGATACTTGCAGGTCATAGGTTTGTAGGCAGAAAGATCTGTTACTCCCTGTATCTAGGCTGAATGTAAAATCCCTTATATTGTATTATTGGGGATAATCACTATTTTTATTTGCCTATGATATACTTGGTTTCTAATAAATTGTCCTAGACTCTAGTGAGAACTGTCTACTTTTAGTTGCCAATCACTCCCTGTCCTTACTTGCCTGATATACTCTTGGCTAGCTTTTTATAGGTTAATGCTTTTTCCTGAAATATCTCACCACTTTAAATGTGTGAATTTGGGTGTGATCCTAAAAAGCCTGGGTCAAGAGCATATCTAATATGCAACCTGCATCAGCTCCTACTCCATCTGGATGTTTAGAACTTTTGGAAGATTTTGACGTCTTAAATCCTGGGTTTTGCTTTTGAAATAAGATTTGAAATATTGTTCATTGCATTAAGATTTGTGTGTTTTTGCTTTGTAAGCCCAGCAGGTTTTGGAAAATGCCTGTATTGTGAAAGCAAATCTGAACTCTTTCTGAGCCTCTTTTATTGTGAGAAGTAGAATTGCTTTTCATCAGCCTCCAGAAAATTGTGTACCTGGAGTTGAGATTTTACAGCAAGAATCCAGATTTTTAAATGTAATTGTTTTTTAACTGCTAATGTTTGTAAAGTACCTTCAGTTCTTTGGATGAAGAGTGCTATATTCTCTCAGTGTAAATTAATAAAAATATTATAGGAAGTTTGTCAAAAAATTTTATCTAATGCATAGTTTGTAGTATGTCCCAATAAGTTAGCATTTTATATAACAATTTAAATTAAAAATGCTTATTCCTCCACTTAGTTGCTTGACTAGTAAACAGAAGTGAAACTTTCTTGTTCCATATTTGACTCTGAGCTAAGTGTTCCATTCTTTAAAGGCATTATTCATTGTTATACCCTGGGTCTGGTGGCCAGAACCATGCTTCATGAGATTGTCACAACTTTCAATTGTATATTTACAGTGTGCGGTCATGCTGAGAAAATATACAGTAATAAAACACCAAAAAGAAGCATTTGTAAAGTCCCCTAGTATTATGCCAAACACAGTCGATGTTTGGGGAAGGTTGGTTCCTTAGTCCCCTCTTACTAGCTTTTTCTTTCCTTGTCAATCAGTTGATGAATATGTGTCTGTCTTACCCTCGTGAGAGCAGGCTTATGCTGCTTGGGTCATTCAAATATTTTCTTGACTCAAAAATGCACAAAATTTATGAAGATTTTTTTGTGTGTCAACAAAAATACTGCATAAGTATATTCCACTTAATCCCTTGGCACCCATTGTTCTAAGCAATCTGCTTTTATGTGTAAATGGGAATAGGATAGAAAAGACTGCTTGGAGGCATTATGGAATAGTGGAAAGAATATAGTCTTTGTGATCAAATCTAGATAAAAATCCCAGCCATGCCAGGCAGCTAACCTGTATTGAGCACACTTAGCTAAATGCTGTGCTGCTCTATGTTGTGCCCTTACTATGGCTCTATGACTATATTACTTTTTTTTTTTTCCTCCTTCGAATGAGGAAACAGGTTTAAGGAGGATGGGTAACCCCTGTAGGGCACACCAGAGTGTATCTTAAGTCCCCTTACAGCAATCTTGAGTAGATTGGTTATAGCTATGTGACCCTGAGCAAGTTGGATTTTCTGAATCTTGAAATTCTGTGTCTAAAATGAGAGAATACCATACAGACTTGATAACAGGATTAAAAATAGCACTCATAAAGCTCCCAGTCCTTGGCCCAAAGCTACTATTTATTTACAGCATTTGCCCAAAATCAATGTTGCTAAGTAAGAATAACCCAAGGCAATATATAATTGCTGACATAGTAAATCTTATGTTACTACAACAAATTTGGAGAAGGAAATGTTTGCTGTAGGATGCAGTAATTAGGAAAGGCTTAAAAGAGGAAGTATGAAATGTGAACTGGAATGAGATGTGCATTTCTTACACAGTAAAAGCACAAAAGCAGAAATTACTAAAACTTGGAAATGACGCATTTTACTACCATTATTTCATAGAAGAAAGGTCATTTTTTAACATCAGATGTAAAAAGAGCCATTTCTGCATAAATGCAGCCATAAATTTTGGTTTGTGAAAAACTAGTACCCTTGTTTGCCATTTGTGAAAATCAGTGAGAGACTTGTTTTCAACCTGTGTACTAATCTAGGCTATCTTGGTGCATAAAAATGTGTTCTAATAAAATGGAAGTAGTTGAAGAGAAAGTTTTATGCCTCCTCCCAGCTTCAGTTGGTAGATACCAAGGTTCTACCAAACAGAAAGTGTACACAATGAATCTAGAGAGGCTGAAGGGGATACCACCTTCACAGAAGAATTTTATATGTTAAATGAACTATGTCTTATTTTCAAGGATGGCCTTGTTAAAGGTAACAGTGTGCTTATGTGCTAGTTAGTCAACAAAAAATGCAGTGAAATTTATTTTGATTAACGTGTAGAACTTAAAATCATGTGTTATCACAGGATGGTTAGCATACACTCGGGGATCTATTTAGGCCTTTTAAAATGCTTTTAGTTATGGCATCAATTGTTTGCAGCATTGCTCTTTTGTGGCACTTAAAAAGAAGGCACACAACTCTTGCTGTCTTGGAAGTCTACGCCCAAGCTTGTGACCTTTTCTGCTGAGGACTGAGCATCTAAACCATGCTTTATGTGGTAGATTAAATTTTCTGGCTGGACCCTCTATGAAGGGTATCTGGGAGCTGTGAGAATATTTCATTCAGCATGATACAGAGCAGTGATTTTCAACCTTTTTCATCTCATGGCACACTACTAAAATTACTCGGCACACCAGAAAGTATATTTTTTGCTGATCTGACAAAAAATAGGTATAATTTGGTTCATTCACAGTGGATGGCTATTGTGTTGGCTGTTAAATCATTTTTTAAATTTGACAATCTAAGGGAAAAGAGGTCAGTGTTCCTGACTAGTTAGGTATTGCATGTCTTAAAAATTCTTGTGACACACCGGTTGAAAATCTCTGATATAGAGACCGGGACCGCATACAGGGTAGTTCAAAATGAAGCTCGTTTTGGAGAGTTGCCTCACTGTCGCATCTGCCAGAGGAGTTTGGGAGATTGCAGTGCTTGGCTTTGAGTCCTGGCATGGTGCAGTGTTGGGGCGCCAGCAGGTGTGTGGGTTGCAGGACACAGTGAGCAGAACCTGCCTGCAGGTGTCTGAGGCCGAAGGTGTAGTTTCTGCTTTCCGACGCGCGGTGGCGCTCAGCCCCCCCCTGCCCTGCTAGTGGTCTCTAAGGCACCTCCACCGCCACCTGCAGTCTCAACCAAACTCTAGGTGGCGGGATGTGACGGCCCGAGCGTCCAATCGACCATCAGGATTTCGGGCATGCTACGGCTCTAGCCAATGGGAGCCGAGGAGAGGCGCAGAGGAGGCGGGCCCCGCGGCAGTCTGGCCGAGGCGCGAGGCCCTCCTCCCGCCTCTCCGCCTACTCCATCCTCCGCCGCCTCAGCTTCCCCAGCGAGCCCTGCGGCCGCCGCAGCTGCTCCCGCGGCGGAGCAGGAGCCGGATGGTCAGAGGAGCCCGGCAGCCTCAGCAGCCGCGGAGTCGCCTGGCCACCAGGTGGGGCGGGAACTGGGTGGAAGTCGAGGTTGGGGATGGGGGCAGCAGCGGGCCCAGGGGCAGCAGCCTGGGGCCATGAAGCATTCGGGGCGCAGAAACTGGCAGGGCCGGGGGGTTTCGTTTGGAGGGATTCGAGGGATTGGGAGGCTGCCTGGGGGTTGGTGGCGGGGGAAGCTGACTGGGCGGCGATCGCATCCTCGAGGCGGGAGGGGCATGAGCGGGAGGGGGCGACGAGGGGTGAGGCCGGGGGCACGCCCCGTGAAGGGGCCAAGGAATGCGGGGGGCGCGGGGCCCGGAGGGGCGGGGCCCCGAGTGGGGGTGCAGGCTCGCGAGGGGGTGGGCACGGCCAAGGGGAGACCAGAGGGGCTTGCTGGGGTGACGAGGCAGACAATGAGTAGGTAGGTGGTGCTGGGTGGTTTTGGGGAGCTGGGCTGTGACAAATAAGAGCTGAGGATGGAGTGAGAGATCCGGAGGCAGAGCAGGGTTTGGACTAAGCGGACGTTAGGGGAACAGTGAGTCCCAGCACTGCTTGGTCTTGTTCTATCGGGGAAACAGCATAGGCATTTGGAAGGTCAGGTCTGGGCTTAGCGAGCCTTTAGTCCTAGAGGGTGGGACATCGAGTTCAGAGTAGAGCCGGCGACGTGTCTTGTGTGTGACTTGTAGTCATCATCTTATCTGTTTGGTCTGCAGACTGACTGGCACAGTGGAGAAACCACCTCGAAAACGGAAAAGCAGGTAAGGTAAAAATGCCTTCCTGTTTTGTTTCGTGTTTTTACATTTGCTTGACTGCACCTGTGCCATACTGCATACTTCTGCACTGTTAGCAGGTGAAGTGTTTTATTTAGCTCTTTTCTTAACTAATATAACTGTCTGCAAGACTTTTTTTTTTTTTTTTGCGGGGGGGGGGGGTAATCTAAGATTATATAGGAAAGAGACATGGATAATTGAGAAATCCTAGTTTTTTACTTTAGCCATAATTTCAACTTTTCCACCCGCTCTGTTTAAAAGCTAGTGTTTATGGCCAGATGCTGTGTGCTTTGTATGTGTTATTTTCTGTAACCCTTGAAGCACCCCAAGGAAGTACATAGCGTTTTCACTATTTTGCAAAAGAGGGAACTGAGGAACAGAGAGGCCAAGTATTTACCCAGGATCACACATCTCCTAAGTGACAGAACCAGGATTTGAATCTAGGCAGTCTGACTCCAGAACTTACGCTCTTAACCATTATGCTATCATCCCTCTAATAAATGTCATCTTGAAAATAGGTTTCCCTATTGCTTTTTCTTTTTTTCCTTGTACACAGAGTCTAGTAACACATAGTTGAGCCCTAGGAAAATAGGAAAAAGGGCTTGTGTAGTCTGCAAACAAGCGAGTTATTCCTTGAGTGATGAAGAAGAGCATCTGTCCATTCCACGAACATTTCTTAGTGCATGCAGCATGTCTGGTTCTATAGAGCAGTTCTGTATAGTCATTAGAAGATTCCATTTTCACAAGTGTAGGCACTGGCCTAGAGAAAGTATGCTGTAGTAGTGAGGATGTGGCCAGCAGGACTACTGTCATAGCTGATACTTGGTAAGTTATTGGTGTTAGCACACAGAAAACTTCAACAGTAGGCAGATGTGAAATGCAGATTGTGGACGTGCCAACAGCCATGGTTCCTTTGTCACTCGTTAGGCCTATACTGTTCAATATGGTAGGTCTGTATGGCTGTTCAGCACTTGCAGTGTGGCTAGCATGACTCAGGAACTGAAATTTTAATACTGTTAATGATAATTTCAATTTGACTCATTATTGGAAAACGTTTCAGTATGTTTGGAGTAACTTGGGTTTGTGAATCTACATCTCCATCTGTAAATTTTGTGACATTTAAATGCAGATTAAATATTTCCAGTGAAAACTTCATGTCTAAAATGAGGTGTGCTCTAAGTATAAAGTACATGCAGATTTCAGGTTAGTACAAAAAATGAATGTAGGCCTAGCCGGTTTAGCTCAGTGGATAGAGCGTTGGCCTGCGGACTGAAGGGTCCCAGGTTCGATTCCGGTCAAGGGCATGAACCTAGGTTGCAGGTTCCTCCCCGGCCTGGGCCCTGGTCAGGGCTTGTGCAGGAGGCAACCAATCGATGTGTCTCTATCACATCAATATTTCTCTCTGTCTTACCCTCTCTCTTCCACTCTCTCAAAAAATCAATGGAAAAATATCCTCAGATGAGGATTAAAAAGAATGTAAAATTTCTCATTACTAATTTTTATATTGATTCCATGCTGAAATAATATTTTAGATATAGTGGATTAAATAAAAGTGTTACTAAATTTATTTTTTCTAAATGACTACTGGAAAATAAAAAATTACATATATAGCTTGTATTATATTTGTTTTCAACAGCCCTTGTTTTACTATTATTACCCCACTGTCAGACTCTGGAGTAGCCTGACTATATTCCCTACCTCGAGTCTCATTTATTCATCATACTATACAAGTTGATCTTGTAATTCTCATGCTTAAGATTTTTGTGTTTTACATTGCTTATTGAACATAATTCAGACTTGTAGCCTAATCATAAAAAAAGAGACTGCCTTGATTTCACTTCTGCCTATCTTTCTAGCCACTGTTTATTATTTTTTTATTTTTCAATATATTTTTTATTGATTTCAGAGAGGAAGGGAGAATGATAGAGCTAGAAACATCAATGATGAGAGAGAATCATTGATCAGCTGCCTCCTGCATGCTCCCTACTGGGGATCAAGCCCGCAACCTGGGCATGTGCCCGTGACCAGAATCGAACCCGGGACCCTTCGGTTCGCAGGTTGATGCTCTATCCAGTGAGCCAAACCAGCCAGAGCTCCAGCCACCGTTTAGTGCTGTGGCCATGGGAAGTCTCAATAACAGACCTATTACTAGTAAGGGTCTAGTATTAAATGACAACTTTCTGGTGAACCTTTGATGATGAATTAATTGCTGAATGTAACTCTTATGTTCTGTTTGCCATTCCTGGAACTTACGTTCCCTCTTTGCTCTGCATTTTTTTTACACTTTTTCTTTTTTTCTGTGATACTTCCTCGTTTCTTGGCAAACTCCCTCCTTTCAGTCGTAGCTCAGATGTCTCATCCTCCATGCAGACTTTCCCCACCCTCACCTTCTCCTTCCTCTGCTCTATCTTGTTGCTCCCCTGATAGCCTTTACATACACCTAGATACAATAGTTTGGGTTGATTGAATGCAAGTTGTGAAATCATATGCCAGTTAAACCTTTCTGAGCCCTTATCTGTATAATAGAAATAATAATAGTTCAAACACAGAGTTGTAAAATGCTTAGTATAGTGCCTGGCATATAGAAAATACCTAACAATAGCCCAACCGGTGTGGCTCAGTAGTTGAGTGTTGACCCATGAACCAAGAGGTCACTGGTTTGATACCTAATCAGGGCACATGCCCAGGTTGCAGGCTTGATCCCCAGTGTGGGGCATGCAGGAGGCAGCCGATCAATGATTCTCTCTCATCATTAATGTATCTATCTCTCCTCTCCTCTCTGAAATCAATAAAAATACATTGAAGAACAAAAAGATTAATTATAGAGAAAGGATGTAATGACTGTAGCCAGAAATTTTTTACAGTTGTTACTATCAATTGCATGCTGTGGCCATAAAAATTCTCAGTATCAAATGATATAAATTCCTGGTGAGCACTTCAAATGAATTAATTGCCAAATGTAGCCGTAAGTATCCCTTTGAGTTGGCCTGTTGTGTAGAGTTGTTGATTATTAAAATACGTATCCTGTTACATTTTGGAAAACAGTTGCCAAAAGTGTGATTTTTATTTTAGAATGGTTGCTGTTAAGCCATTCTTTTAGATAGGCATAAGTTAGGGCTGAGTTATCTTTTGAGAGCATTCCTGGTACAGACCAAACTATAATACCGTTAAAAAAAAAAAACTAAAATAATTTGAGATAAGCAAGCATCTCATATCCTACTGTTACTGATTTTTTAAAATATATTTTTTATTGTTGATAGTATCACAGATATCTCCCATTTTCACTCCCTTCCCCCCACCCCTAGTCCTTACCCACCCCTCCAGGTCTTCACCACCCTATTGCCTGTAACTGTGGGCTCTGCATATAAGGATACAAGTTCTTTGGTTTATCTCTTCTTGTCCCCCCAGCCCCACATCGAGGTATGTCAGTCTGTTCCATGCCTCCCTGTTTTTGGTCTTATTTGTTGGTCTATTCATTTTGTTCATTAGATTCCACAAATAAGTGAGATCATGTGATATTTGTATCTCTCAGTTTGGCTTATTTCACTTAGCATAATATTTTCCAGGTCCATCATGTTGTCCCAAAGGATAAGAGATCCCTCTTTTTTATAGCTGCATAGTATTCCACATCTTTTTTTTATCCATTTATCTACTGATTGGCACTTGGGCTCCAAGCTCAATTAATGTAGGATCCTCTTCCAAGCTCACAGGCTGCCCGAGGGTCTACAAATCTTAGCTTTTGTAAATAACACTGCTATGAACAAAGGAGTGTATATATTCTTTCTGATTGGTGTTTTGGGGATTTTAGGATATATTCGCAGAAGTGGGATCACTGGGTCAAATGGAAGTTCCATTTTTAATTTTTAAAAAAATATATTTTATTGACTTTTTACAGAGAGGAAAGCAGAGGGAGAGGGATAGAGAGTTAGAAACATCAATGAGAGAGAAACATCGATTCAGCTGCCTCCTGCACACCCCCTACTGGGGATGTGCCCGCAACCAAGGTACATGCCCTTGACTGGAATCGAACCTGGGACCTTTCAGTCCGCAGGCCGACACTCTATCCACTGAGCCAAACCGGCTAGGGCCATTTTTAAATTTTTTTGAGAAAACTCCATACTGTACCTTCCTAGGTACAACACATACCCATTTCCCTCCAAGGACTTGCTAGAACACTGCTGGGAAGTGGAGTTACAGACCCCCTCTTTCTGTGGGTCCCAAAGACTCCTCCTTCCCAGATAAATCACCCCATTTTTTCTGCCCTCAAAGGCACTATCTTTCCATTCTTTCCTCAGCATAAACTTCTCAAGAAGTTAACATTTTCAGAAAACAAACATAAAATCTCCCCCAAGGCAAGGGCTATCTTCTTGGGGATTGGGAAATACAGTGAGAATAAAACATCCATTGATGTCTTAATTAATAGCTTATCCAGCTACTTTTCCCCCTCAGTAATTCTTTTAGTCCCTGTGGTGGTTTTAAAGATCTGTTTACAAATTTTTTTTGATTCTCCTTTCTTTAAAAGATGTAGCTTAATTCTCCTCCCCTTGAGTGTGGGCTGGACTTAGCGACTCACTTCTAATGCACAGAATACAGCAGAAGTGAGGAGGTCTAACTTCCCAGATCTGGGCCTTCTGGCTTGGGTGTGCGAGTTCACTCTCTCTCCTGAATCACTTGCTGGGGGGTGGAGGGCGAGGAGGCTATAGCTGCCATGGTGTGAGTCAGCCTAGGGGAGAGGGCAGCCAGTGGCCTTGTGAAGACCCTCGGGCAGCCTGTGGGGAGGGCCACATGGTAGGGAAGCGAGGACGGCCAGCATGAGTGAGCTTGGAAGGGGATCCTACATTAATTGAGCTTGGAGCTGACTACAGCCCTGGCCAAAGGCTTGACTTATAATTCTGGCTTCACAAGGGCTGAGTTATATGAGCCTGTGATTTATTGTTATTATTATTATTTTTTTTTTGAGAGTCTCCTTTCTTCTGGCACTGGCTCCATTATACCCAAAGGGCTCAATCTCTGGGTAAGCTTTTTCTCCTGGATAGGAGTCTGATAGTGTGTGTGTGTGTGTGTGTGTGTTGGGGAAACAGCTATCTTTGTATTAAAGGCATCGAAGGACAGTTACTTTCAGGCAGTGACGTGTGCCTGTCCCAGTAACTAAATCTCTATTTGCTCTTTATCTTCAGAGTCATTGCTCTCTCCCTGGTCTTTTGTCCCACGGATTAGAAGATAGTCCCCTGCTCATGTTCACTCTTATAAAGGAAAGAGCCAAAAGGTAGTTGCCCAGTGAAGAGTCCATTTTCCTCTCCCGGGTGCCTGTCACCAGGTTTTAAACTCCTGTCAACCCCTTCTTGGCTGACTGGGAAGAATGGGCAAATCAGAGTCAAGCCAGAAGTGAAGGTTAATTTTGTGTCAGCTTGACCAGCTGGGCCACGGGATGCTCAGACATGTATTGGGTCAAATGTTATTTTGCACGTGTCTGAGGGTGTTTTGGGTGAGATTAATATTTCAGTCAGTAAAGCATATTACTCTCCCCAGTGGGGGTGGGCCTCATCACATCAGTTGAAGGCCTGAAAAGAACAAAAAGACTAAACCCCTCCTGCCTGACTGCTTGAGTTGGGACATCCGTCTTTAAAGCCTTTGGGTTCGAGCTGAAACTTGGCTCTTCTTGGGTCTTAAGCCCACCTGCTGCCAGACTGGAACTTACACCATCAGCCCTCCTGGTGTTCAGGCTTCAGACTCGGGCTGGAACCCCACCATTGGCTCTGGTGGGTCTCCAGCTTATATGTCTCGGCACTTCTCAGTCTCCATCATTGTGTGAGCCAATTCCTTATTTTCTGCGTACACACACACACACACACACACACACACACACACACCCTGTTGCTTCTGTTTCTCAGTAGAACCTGACTAATACATAACCTACTCTTTTATGGCCGGTCTTTCACCCCTGCCTTCCCCAAGTGCTCTTAAACCTGTCATAGCTTCTGCATTGCCAGCTGTGGCTTTTCTTCGTGGGTGCAGACTGCCTTGGAATGGCCATCTTCCCCGCAGGCCGAGCGAAGGGAGAGGTGTTTGTGTTTTCACAATCTTGGCAGCTGTTTTGGAAACATTTCACTGAGGCTAGACACCACTCTGTGTTCTGTTTTGCAGCTGGGTTTCTTTCTTCCATCTTCTGTCCACATACTCCATGGGCCAGGAGAGAGTATATGCCTGTTTGGCAACATCTTGGGAGTTCTCTGGATGGGCCCAGGCTGAAGGTGCTCACACATAGTTCCCCAATACCTGCAAAGTGGCAGTCAGAATTTTTATCTTCTTAATTTTTTAAAATATTTTTATTGATTTCAGAGAGGAAGGGGGAGAGAGAGAGAGATAGAAGCATCAATGATGAGAGAGAATCATTGATCGGCTTCTTCCTGCATGCCCCCAACTGGGGTTGAGCCCGTAACCCGGGCATGTGCCCTTGACTGGAATCGAACCCGGGACCTTTCAGTCCGCAGGCCGATGCTCTATCCACTGAGCCAAACTGGCTAGGGCAGCAGTCAGAACTTTTAAATGATTGTGATAATTTGCAACCTATGGAGTGACCACATACAGATTTTTAGGGAGCCACTATCCAAAACAAAGATTTTAGATTTAGAATAGTTGCCATTAGCAAGTCATTGATCTGTTGAAGTAACTCCTGGCTGGTGATAATAAAATTATAATCAACAAGTAAGATGATTCAAGGCAATTTTAAATCATTTAGATGTAGGTTAAAAAGAAGGGGGATGTTTTTAATAATTTATAAGAGAATTATAGAATCTGTGTTGGAAGAGATTAGTTATTGAGCCTAACCATAGGCATAGCAGAGGTCCTGTAACACACCTGAAAAGGAAGTCCTTAAAAATTCCTGCCTCAGGGGTGAAGGGATTAAGAAAAACAAAACAAACAAACTCCACCTCATACACACAGACAGCAGTATGGTGATTACCAGAGGGGAAGGGGCGTACTCTAGGGGGGATAATGGTGATGGAAGAAGACTTGGGGTAGTGAACACAAAATACAATATACAGATGATGTGTAGAATTGTACAGCTGAAACCTATATAATTTTTTTTACCCAACATCACCCCAATAAATTCAATAAAAAAGAAAAATTTCCTGTCTCATTCTTTTCAAATACGGTTTACTCACATGTTTACCAATTACTGACATGTATTCAACGTTTCTTAAGAATTTTATTTAAATCGAACAGCTCATGTAAATGCCCTTGTGACAAAATAGCAATAGCATTTTGTAGAAGTGTCAGTGAATTTGTGCTACTTTTGTCATTATTGATTTTTTTCTCAATAACCAGATAATAAAATCAATAACCAGATAATAAAATCACAATGTCCACAGACTTTTTACTCTTAAAAAGAGACTTTTATACTTGAAAACATTGGAAACCAGTGGATTTGCTATCGCTGGAGTCATTTCTAGCTCTAATATGTGGGAAAAGGACGTAGGCTTAAGGATGGAGTCTTGGTACAAGAATGTGTTTAAAGGGCATGCAGCATGGCCTGCTGGTGAAATCCCTAGAGCTTTGGCTGGTTTCTAGTCACTCCTTTTCCTTCTTTCTTCTTATCCCTGCCTGCCCCCGGGGTTTGATTCATCTTTATTCTAACACCCATTATGTAATCTGTTGTCTGTGCCCATAAACCCTTCCCTGAAACAGGATGCAGGTGCCTCAGCTTTCTCCTTACCTTGTTAACCTGAAGGTGTTCGATGCTTTTTCATTTTTTTTTTTAATATATATATTTTATTGATTTTTTACAGAGAGGAAGGGAGAGGGAGAGAGAGTTAGAAACATCAATGAGAGAGAAACATCGATCAGCTGCCTCCTGCGCACCTCCCACTGGGGATGTGCCCGCAACCAAGGTACATGCCCTTGACCGGAATCGAACCTGGGACCCTTCAGTCCGCAGGCCGACGCTCTACCCACTGAGCCAAACTGGTTAGGGCTGCTTTTTCATTTTTAAGGGTTTTTACTGCCAGTAACAATAGGGAACTGAGTGAATACAAATTTATGCATTCCCGAATTTAGAGGTTTGCTAAAAATAAGAGGTTTTCCTAACCTTCACTGAAAGGTACATGAGAAAAGCTCAGTTTGTTAGAATAAAGGCAATAGGCTGATATAAAAAGTTTCTTCCAACTCAAAAATGTTTACTTTTTAGTGAGAGATTACTCACTTTCTGTATTTTATCACTCTTCTATTCTGGAAAGTACCTGTCTTTTCTTCTCTTTTTTTTCTCTATCTTTTGGCCCTGAAGACAATTACTTGTAGGCTATTGGCTTTATTTTAATCACAAGGGAGGAGGAACTCCAGGTTATTGTTTTCCAACCTCTTTACCTGTTGCTTTTGCAGGAAATGTCTACTTAATACACACCAATAAACACTATCGATAAAAAGTTAACATGGATGTATTTTGTCACAGAACCACTCCATTGGTGTGATAGATTGTATTTCCCAAAGATGTCTGCAACAGCATCTTTCATTCCACATGCTGTCCTTACAATGCGACCGTGACAGTCCTCCCATTTAGTGGTGAGGTCTGTGTCTCATCTCTTCACCACAAGCCTTTGTAACTGTTGCCACCAACAGGGCATGGCTTAAGCGACACTGTGTGACTTCTGGAGCTAGGTCACGGAAATGCCATGTACTCCCACCTTCCTCTCTTGGCACACTTGCTACCAGGCAGAGCTGTGAGGGGCTCAAGAGAGAGGCCTGTGTGAACGAGAAACTGAAGCACCTGACCCTCCGCCCCAGCTGAGCTCCCAGCTGACATCCAGCATCAGCCTGCCAGCCATGCAAGTGAGCATCCTCCAAGTGGATCTCAATCCTCCAGATCCCCAGGATGCTGCCCCGGGGGGGCGGCCCATGTTGAGCAGGGAACTGCCCCTGCCAAGCCCTACCCAGATCGCAGGTTCACAAGAGATTGTTATTTTAAGCTACTAAGTTATACAACAGAAGATAACTGAATTGGTATTCCATTTTGCCAGAGTTTGGAGTAGAGACCGCACTATATATTAAACTGCCTCCACTTTAAGAACAAGATGTACTAGTATTTCTACCTCCAGGAGCACTGTTAATCTCACAAGAGAAGAAAAAAAGATTCTGTGTCCACTTTCTTTATAGATTTTTATGCCAATGACTTTCACTTTACATATTGATTAAATTAGGGCTTAAGGGTTCATTTAAGAGCTGAAGACCAGAATGACCTCTTTGGGAAAAAGGATTAGGGAGAAGGTGATGGAGAAATTTCAAAACCAGGGGTGGGCTGGTGCTGATTCTTGGACTTCTTGATAATGACTGGCATTTACTGATGGATTAATCAGTGATGTCTCATGTATTGTCTTTTGTCACTAGTTTATTTTTCTAACAAGCCCTTTAAATGTATTGATGAATACTTTACATGCAATAAAATGTGTAGCTCTTAAGTGTTCACTATGTGTTTTAATCAATTCTTAATCGTTTGTGTTTCTGTTGACCACAAAGTAGAGTAGTAAACGACAATGGAAGGAGAAGACCACAGGAGGATACTAGTAACTTAATTTCCTGGGTGCTGGTGCCTTTTAGCAGATCAGGTTTATATCTGTTACTTCATTTGAAGACAGATGGTATTCCCACTTACAAATAGAGAAACTGAAGTTCAGGAAAGTCAAGTAGCACAGCTAGGAAGTGGCACAGTCAAGACAAGACACAATTTTGGTCTGGCTCTATAAAGTCTTTGCTACAGACTAAAATAGTAATATTGGAGATAGTTTCCTATCAGGCTTTATTAAAGTCCCATCCATAACATGAAAACAGTGCTTGATGTGGATGTCTTCGGTTTCAAATGCTTCAAATTCCTTACGTTTTTGAATCCATTATTTTCTATTTCACCAACTTTTGTAATTGAGATAGTGTCATTTTGCCAGATAATCCTCTCCAGTGGTTCAGGTATTAGATAAAAGTTGTTGTTTATGGTAACCTAGTGCATGTTCACTTTGAAGTATCAAGAAAGTAAAGACCATTAAGAATGAAAAGAATTCCGTTTCTAGACAGTTCATGTTATTGCAAGTCTCACAGATACAAGATTTAAAGGCAGAAATTCCTGGACACAGACAACTGTGGTGATCGCAGCGGGTAGGGAGAGGTGGAGGAGGGTTTAGGGGGGAATAAATGGTGATTGACGGAGACTTGACTTGGAGTGGTGAACATACAATACAGTGTACCCATGATGTGTTGTAGAATGGTGCACCTGCAACCTGTATAATTTTGTTTACCAGTGTCATCCCAATAAATTAAAAAAAAGAAAAAAAAGGCATGTACCTTGACTTGGAGTTAAACCGTGACCTCTTGGTTCTTAGATGGCCGCTCAACCACTTGAGCCACGCCAGCTGGGCAGTCAGCTGTTTTTCTAAGATGACAAATAATCTGTTCAAAGCCATCCATCTAATCATGAATAACCACATCAATCATGTGCTTTTCAAACTACGTCAAACCACCATAATGTATGCATTTAAATTTGTATACTCTTTTATCCTCCCTAGTAGATTATAAACCAGCAGACAGTTTCTGTCTCTGATAAAACTTAGTATTAGCTGAGGCTTAGGGCCAAATAGGCACTTGAATTAAATTAAAGCATGCTTGGAGTTGGTATTGAGACTTTAAAAGGAGAGACCTTGACTTAAGTAATTGTTTCAGTACTTACGTCAGGTTCTGTCATTCTCTAAAACGTATGTTTTGCCTCTTTGGTAGTGGGCTAGTGTTTGTATTGAATAGAAAGGTTGGACTGGTGAATTGAAAGTATAGTTTTTAAACTTTGGAAGTACCATTTTCTAGGTTTCAGTCAGTTCTATTTTTATAAAACCTTGTCAAATGGATATCTATCTGTAATTCTAGGGCAACCGAAAGAAAAATAACTCTAGAATATGATTTACCAAAACTATTTAAAAAATTTATTGATTTCAGAGAGGTAGAGAGAGGGAGAGAGAGAGAAACATCAATGATGAGAGAGAATCATTGATCGGCTGCCTCCTGCATGTCCCCTACTGGGGATTGAGCCTGCAACCAGCACATGTGCCCCGACTGGGAATCAACCATGACCTCCTGCTTCATAGGTCCATGCTCAACCACCGAGGCACACCGCTGGGCCCAAAACCTTTATTTCTATTCAGGAGGGATTGTACCATTAAATTTGTCCATCTTGTTAGAGTAGACAGTTTCAGATTCACATGTTAGGGAAGAATGTGAGTTTGAGTGGAGAGGGTTCAATTTAAGGTCTATTTCTATAAAGTATGTCGTCTTTTGCCAAAAGAAATATTACCTAGCAGCCGTTTACATGTGCCAAGAGAGGCCAGAGAAGTCTTGTAGTAGAAATTGTACAGGAGAGCTGTCAAAGCAGATCCCTGAGGATGTCAGGCAGGAAATAAAGCTCATGATGCTAAAAAATGTTACTGGATGGCTAGGCCATTGAAAATGAATCTTCCAGTGCATGTAAATATTCTATTTAAATCCGCACCTGAGGATATGTTTATTAACTTGAGAGAGAGAGGGAGAGAGAGAGAGAAACATCGATTGGTTGCCTCCCATACACATCCCAACTGGGGATGGGACCTGCAACCTAGATATGTGCCCTGACCAGGAATTGAACCCTCAGTGAGTGACATTCCGACTCACTGAGCCACACCACACACTGGCTTATATTTCTTTAACCATGCTTTTGTGTTGAGTAGACAGAATTACTTTTACTTCTGTAATTTAAACTTTAAAAAATTTAAACAAGCCCTGGCTGGTGTAGCTCAGTGGTAGAGCATTGGCTAACAGGGGTGGGCAAACTTTTTGACTCGAGGGCCACAATGGGTTCTTAAACTGGACCGGAGGGCTGGAAAAAAAGCATGGATGGAGTGTTTGTGTGAACTAATATAAATTCAAAGTAAAGGAGCGGAGGGGAGAGCAAGAGAACCCTCCGCTCTTTCAGCTCCGTGGGCCGGATAGAATAGCTGAACAGGCCGGATCCGGCCCGCAGGCCGTAGTTTGCCCACGGCTGGGCCGCTAGCACACCAAAGGGTCACAGGTTCGATTCCTGATTAAGGGCACATAACCTGAGATGCAGGTTCCTTCTCTGGCCCTGGGCAGGGAGTGTTGGGGAGGCAACCAATAGATGTGTTTCTCCCTCACATCGATGTTTCTCTCTTTCCCTCCCCCTTTCTTCTGAAAGAAAAAGCAATGGAAAAAATATTTTTGGGCAAGGATTAAAAATTTTTTTAAATCAAAATTTAAGAAATTTTCTAAGATCTTACTGAATAAATATGAATGTATTTATAGTTTCTTCCAAAGTGTTTATATTCTGAGATTAAGGTTTGTAACTATATTAGGAGATGAGCTTTAAGTTCTTGGGGATGAAACAGTAAATAATTTCCTTCTCTGTGGCAAAAATGGAAATACAGAAAGTGTAAATAAGCAATTGTGTCCAAGCATTTATCTGTGGTTCTCTTTATTTTTACAATACAGCATTTTCCATTTCTACTGTACACGTTCAGAGATACTGTACAGAATTGTAGGAATTTTGAGCCTGAAGCCCTTCTAAAGGCTATTTGGATTCCTTTATATATGGTGAAATGAGGCAGGTCCTGTTGAAGTACAAGTAATTTCTCCAGTGCCATAAAGGGAATCAGAACATTTTTAACACCTGGGGGAATAGGACCTGTCCCTTAATTACTGTTGTATTAGTGAGTTATTTGAAATCTTAAATGGGGCCTTGGTTTTCTCACCACCAGGTGGCTTCTAACAGTTGGTATGTCAGCTTTTAATTCACTGCCAGCAAATGTAAAAACTGGTAAGCCCCTTTGAGGGTCACTGTTGTTCCGGCAACAAAACAGTGCTGCCACTTTAAGTAAAATAAGAATAGCTTTAGGGTCTTCAGAATTGAGAGAAGTTTGTGATGGAATTATTTAAGCCTAATGAGCTGCTTCTACATTGGTGTCTCCTCTTTACCCTCTGAGTGCTCCTTGAAGTTCACAGTTATGTTTTAGACTAAGGTTATAAGACTTTAAAAGGAATAGAGAGAGCCCTGTTGTTTCAGTAATAGGCAGTCCTTGTAACTGGTGTATGCAGAAATTTTAAAATCAGTCTGGTTACTTCTGGGTCATAGGATGTTGCTATTAATGATTTTAAAAATGCATACAATTCATGATAGCATTGACGATTTTGATTTAAATTTGAAGACAGTGTGTTTAAAATATGTATTTTGTGCTTGTAACCAGTTTTTACTTAGGTGGGTTAAAATAATGATTATAAAATTAGAATTTGACAAAATAAAACCTTGTCTCTTTAATTCCAATTCATTGTCAAATCATTCACTAAACAAATAAGAGAAAGAACTGTTTTGGCAACGAATGTTCCAACTCATTATTGCTTAGATAGAAATGGATGCTTTCTTTTGGGAAACAGCATAATTACTTTCAGAAAGGTATTTGATGATTTTGCCTGATTGGGTCAGGTCATTATTTTCATCTTATCCTTGACATTTCCTTTGATGAATACTTATTTCAGGAAATGGTCAAGCCATGACCTGGGTTTTTAGAATTGTACCAACACTATTATAATTTCATACAAACATTTCTCTAGCTTTATCAACTTTCATTTATTGCTAGTTTGTGCTTGATTTTAATGTGATTTTAGAGGTCAAAATTTAAGAAATTATCTACTCTGGGATTTCCTTACATCATTATAAAAAGGATGAACTTAATTTTACAGTATGATTTGACCGAGGGATTATGTTATTTGAAGTAATGCTAAAGCCCTCCTAACTTTGTGAAGATGTATGCTCAAATGGTTAATTTGGGAAAGTATTTGACTTAAGGCCAATGAAACTTTTGTGTTAGCTCTAGCCAGTAACTTCTTCAAGATTAATTATCTTAAAGTGATTTTATTTTTCTGCTGTAACAATGCAAATAATTTTTTAAAGTTAAGTGCACTGACAAATCTTTTTATTTTGCTGCATTTGTTAATTTTTTGTTTTGTTTGTTTTTTTCCTGTAATGTGTTGAGCGCCAGCAAAGATCATCTGATTGGCAGAATTAGACTGGAATCTTTTGGCGGGGGGGTTGTGAAGTATTTGGATTCTAAAACCTAGAGCCTAGAGGAAGTGATGGCAAGGGTAGGAGTATACACCTCAAAAGGCTACTGAGTTCAATTGCAGTCATGGCTCTTCTCCAATAAGATTTGGAATTGACTAGGAACTCCTTTGTCATTTTTCCAGTTACTTCTGCCAGATGGGTTCTAATAGGAAGAATGTGATGTCAGCTCCTTTATACTTTGGACTAGAATGATTTTGTTCTCTGGTCAGCTTGAAGACTCCTCTTGAGTCCCTCTCCAGTGACTGGCTTGATTTTTTTTTTTTAATATATTTTATTGATATTTTACAGAGAGGAAGGGAGAGGGATAGAGAGCTAGAAACATCGATGAGAGAGAAACATCGATCAGCTGCCTCCTGCACACCTCCCACTGGGGATGTGCCCGCAACCAAGGTACATGCCCTTGACCGGAATCGAACCCGGGACCCCCCAGTCCGCAGGCCGACGCTCTATCCACGGAGCCAAACCGGTTTCGGCATGGCTTGATTTTTTATTATAGTTTTTAAGTATCCATTTCTACTTCTAATAATCCTGCTAGGAAACATATTGCCAACTGTATGTGAAGGTGTAGCTATATGGAGCATAAAATTAGTTATGCTTCCTTCCTTTGGCTTGTAATCTAAATTTAGTAGGCAAGAATCTCCTTTCCCAGATGTCATTAAAAATAGAAGATACCCATCTGTCTGGCATGGTTTCTGTACAATTCCGCCTGTAGGCTTGGCGATGAACTCGATAATGCTGACTTTCTTTTAGCCCTCGGATTCTTAGAAAAATAATGCTTTCTTTCCTATAGAGGCCAAGAGTGTACAGTTTACATTGTTGACCTTAAGTGATCCTGTGAAAATCAGGGAAACCCTGAGAATTGAATATTGAGTAGAAATGTAAAAGGTAACATGAAATAATATGACTTGATTAAGAAAATTGGCCTTAAAGTAAAATTTAGTTCCTGCCCTATATTTATAATTTATTAGCTATGTGAGAAAGTTTACTTGACTTGTCTGATATTGTACACTTATTTATACAGCTGGAATAGTAGGGCTTACTTCAGATGGTTGTTGAAGAGTAAATTAAATGAGGTAGTATTTATAAACTTTTCTTCACTGCCTGGCATGTAGAAGGCATTCTTTTGGTTATTATTATTATTGTTTATGTTAATATTACTACCTTTTTATTCAAAAATTCTGCCACCTTGCTGTTAAAAAATCTTACTCTGGAGCTCAGGATATAATATGGGGTTAGAGATACAGAGAATTTCTAGGGGTTTTTGGAGCCATGGAAATCATTTAGGAGAGGACTGAAAATCATCCCTAACGGATGACTTGTGTTTAGCGGATGCAGAAGAAACAGAGAAATGGCCAGAGAAAGCCATCAGAAGAGAATTAGGAGACCAGTGTCATGGAAACCAAAAGTTGGGTTGCTTACCAGGTCAAATATTTTCTTCAGAAGTTCATTTTTTAAAAAGTATATGTATACTAGAGGCTGGGTGCACGGATTTGTGCACACTGAAAGGGAATGAATTAGAAGGTGGCCTGTGGGGCGGGACTAGGCAGGATGGGCTGGACATGCCCTGGAGCCAATCTCCCATGGTCCCTCCCCAGCTGGCGACACCTGGGGTGGCTCCAGGGCTCGAAGGGTGTCTGTGGAGTAAGCGGGGTCACTCCAGCAGGTGGGGTCCCTAAGCCTGGCCTGCGAGGATTGGGCTCCCTCCTCTCTGGTTCCAGGGTGCATCACCCAAGAACCGCCGCTGCCAAGTCACCGCAGCTCTGCAGCTCCTGTGTTGAGCATCTGCCCCCTGGTGGTCAGTGCATGTCATACCTACCAGCCGGTTGGACGGTTGGATGGTCGCTTAGCTTTTTATATATATAGATAATTTTTTTTCATTTCACAGATTGCCTTATGTGAGGTGAGGAAAAGTGAAGGCCATGAGTATAAGATGGATCCTTATGAAGATTTAGTTGTATAGAGAAGGAGAGAGAGGAGAAAGGTTTGTATTTGTTTAGGAAAGAAAAAAATGAGCAAGTTTGGAGCCTGAGAGAGAAATTAAATATCCTGGCCAGAGGATAACCGATGGGCAGGTCATGGTGTGCAGGTGGAGGCTGAGAGGAGCAGCTCTTCTTTGGTAGAAGGAAGAAGACAAATTGAAGTAGGGGCACAACATGAGGAAATTCATGTATAATGGCCTCTATTTAAGGGGGGAAATGGCGAGTGAACGTCTTGAGATAACAGCAGATCAGTGTTCCTAATCTGAGGGTGGTTTGGCCTCTCGGGAGACATTTGGCAATGTCTGGAGATGTTTTTGATTGTCACAGTTGGGGAATGTGCTAGTGGCATCTTGTGTGTAGAGGCCAGGGATGCTGCTGATCTCCCTACAATCACTGTACAGGACAGTCTCCACATCAAACAATGATCTGAGTCCAAATGCTAAGAGCACATATATCTAGGGTAAGGGTATCTTTTTAAAAAATCTGTGATTTTGCCAATTGAGAAGAAATGGGAACAGGAGTGAGAGTTTTGATATTGTAGATGTGGTTAAGGGATAAGCGCATGTAACACAAACCTAGGAATTATCTCACATCTGCTAACGTAACAACAAAACTCTCCGATCTCCTGCTTCAGCCTGGGTAATTGCTTTTGGCATAATAGCTATTACCTCAGACAGACTGAAAGTTTAATAACTAGATGGGAGATTTCCCTACATGGTGCACAAATAGGAAAAACACCACCATAGAAGTTATCTCCCACATCTGTCCTCCTCCCTTCCTTAATTTACCAGCAGTGCAACTGAACCTCACTGCCATGCCTCATTTTAGCATTTTTAAATTGTAATGCTGCCGATTATCAGCTTTCCTAATTTTTTGATATTTAACATTGAACAGCTCTAAATGAGTTTAAAGCAATCTTGTTATGCATAAGAGTTTATTTTCTAAAGGCTTCTGTTTGATTTTGTGTACTCATTTTGTGCAAAATAAATGTTATACTGCTTTATTAAATCTCTTTTATGCTTGCAATTCAGATTTAGCACCGAATAAGAGGTCATTTTTATTGTTATTTTTTTCAGTTATGTTCATGTTCTTAAATACTGTTAGTATTGAAAATTTCCATTACTTGTTGACTATTATTTTAAGTCTTTGAGATTCATGAAACACCCTTAAACTCGTCTTCTTTGAAATGTAGGTTTATTTCAGATAGCATACTCTTCTGAAATATCCAGAATATATTTTACCAATAACAGAAGGATATTACTTGGAAATGCAAACTTCACCTAAGAGGTAGAGAGAATTATAATACACAGACAATTCGTACAATTCTTTCTTTTCTCTCTGCCTCCTTAAATCACAAGATTCTCAGGAATCTTGAATGTCCTGATTTTTTCATATGTGCTATATATGTCTCTAAGTATCTTTTTATATTTTAGCATTAACATATTGATGGTTATGTATACACTAGAGGCCTGGTGCACTAAATTCATGCACGTGTGTGTGTGTGTGGGGGGTGTCCCTCAGCCCAGCCTGTACCCTCTCCAATCTGGGACCCCTTGAGGGATGTCCGACTGCCCTCCCACAATCCAGGACTGTGGGCTCCCAACTGCTCGCCTGCCTGCCTTCCTGATTGCCCCTAACCACTTCTGCCTGCCAGCCTGATTACCCCCTAACCACTCCCCTGCCAGCCTGATTGATGCCTAACTGCTCCTCTGCCAGCCTGTTTGCCCCTAACTGCTCTCCCCTGCAGACCTGGTCACCCCTAACTGCCCTCCCCTGAAGGCCTGGTCCCCCCCAACTGCTCTCCCCTGCAGGGGGTCCCTCCCAACTGCCCTTCCCTGCAGGCCCGGTCACCCCCAACTTCCCTCCTCTGCCGGCCGGGTCACCCCTAACTGCCCTCCCCTGCAGGCTTGATCGCCCCCAACTGCCCTCCCTTGCAGGCCTGGTCCCTCCCAACTGCCCTCCCCTGCTGGCCATCTTGTGGTGGCCATCTTGTGCCCACATGGGGGCAGGATCTTTGACCACATGGGGACAGCCATCTTGTGTGTTGGAGTGATGGTCAATCTGCATATTACTCTTATTAGATAGGCCTGGTGCATGGGTGGGGGCCAGCTGGTTTGCCCTGAAGGGTGTCCCGGATCAGGGTGGGGGTTCCCTTGGGGCATGGGACGGCCTGGGCAAGGGGCCTGTGGTGGTTTGCAGGCCAGCCACGCCCCCCGGCGACCCAAGCGGAGGGATTTACTTATCTTCTACAATTGAAACTTTGTAGCCTTCTGCTTGCTCCTTGGCAGCAGCCATTTCTGTTGGTATTTATTTATCTTCTATAATTGAAACTTTGTAGCCTTAAGTGGAGGCCAAGGCAGGCCGGGGCTGCAGAAGCTTGGCTTCCTCCATTGCCAGGAGCAACCCTAGCCTCCTGCTCTCTCCAGCTCGGTGGCTGCTGCCATTTTTGTTGGGATTTATTTATCTTCTATAACTGAAACTTTGAAGCCTGGAGTGGAGGCCTGGGCCGGCCAGGGTGTGCGGAAAGCTTGGCTTCCTCCATCGCCGGGGAAATTCAAGCCTCCCTCCTGCTCTCTCTGTGGCTGCAGCCATCTTGGTTGGGTTAATTTGCATACTCGCTCCTGATTGCCTGGTGGGCGTGGCTTGTTGGTGTAAAGGAGTGATGGTTAATTTGCATATTACTCTTTAACTAGATAAGATATAAAATAACATTAATCTTTTTCAGGCCTTTAAAATTCTTGAGGAGTTTAAAGAACCAGAATAAAGAAAATATAATTTATTTGGTTTTAATAAATTCTCCATTGTTTCAGCAGAACTACCGGATGAACCCACAAAGTTTTCCTCCTTTTAAAATATTCCTTCTGCCTAGCTGGAGTGGCTCTGTTGGTTGAGCGTCGTCCTGTGCACCAAAGGGTTGCTGGTTCAATACCTGGTCAGGGCACATGCCTGGGTTGTGGCTTTGATAAACAATCAGTGTATCTCTCTCTCTCTCTCTCTCTTTCTCTCTCGCTCCCTTCCTCTCTCCCCTCCCATTTTCATTCTTTAAGAATGTCCTTGGGTGAGGATAAAAAAATTCCTTCTTCTCTCCTCTGAAAATGTTTTTGACATTTATTTAGACTTTAAATCATAGGCAGCCATACATCTTGAAGAATAATGGTGCATATATGTATTTTACAGTCATGGAATGTGGTCCTTGACATTTTAAGTGAAAAAGGCAAGATGCATAGTTTATATCATATAATTCCATTTTCACTTAAGAAAATCACCATGCCCTAGCTGGTTTGGTTTAGTGGATAGAGCATCAGGCTGCTGCTGCTGCTGAAGGGTCCCAGGTTCAATTCCAGTCAAGGGCACATGCTCGGTTGCAGGCTTAATATCCAGTAGAGGGCATGCAGGAGGCAGCTGATTAATGATGCTCTCTCATCATGGATGTTTCTATCTCTCTCTCCCTCTCCTTGCACTCTGAAATCAATAAGAATATATTTTTTAAAAAAGAAAATCACCATATATTTGCTTATGGAAATAAAAAGGTTTGGAAGGAGGATCGAAAAAATGGCGGCAGAATAGACAGACGTGTTCCGAGTCTTGTCCCGGAGCAGATAGAAAGAACAGCTGAGGGTCGCACGGGGAGTGTTTGTTTGTGAGTTGAGGGACAGCTATACTCCAGGAGATGGTGGAGGACTGCTGGACAGGGCTCCCCTGACCAGGCAGCCCCCACTGCTGCTGGGTTCCCTCCCGGAGCTACCGGCTCGGACATGGAGACCACGCCGCCTTGAAGGGGAAAGTGGATGTTATCAGAAGCCTGAAAATCTACAACTGGGGCACCCACCGAACAGCTGAGAACCCCAGAGCACCGGCCCCCAGTTGGCGCGAACACGCGGATTCAGAGGAGCTCTACACTCCACCACGGAAAGGTCAGATTTCGCGTGGGATAAGGTGAGGTCTCTGGTCCTGGCAGGAGAGAGAAGCGCGCGCACTGCGGGAGCTGGATGACTGGGGGAAGTCTGCGCCTAGAAAAATCTGTGGCTGTTGGGGCTGGCGTGATCCGTGAATGTGGAAGGGGGTTCTCAGAGCTGCTAACAGAAGGGAACTCTAAAAAGCAACCCATTTTTATCTGACGCAAAAGGACATCCTAAAAATTTTAAAAGTGTGCCGGCTACTTAGACCCAAGGCGGAAAAAAAGACTGCATAGACTTGCGCGCAGCCCCGGAGTTTGCACACTTACATTGGCTCTTTTTTTTCTTTTCTTTTTTCTTTTTCCTCTTTAAATCCTTGCTTCTGATTACTAAGCCCAATACATAGGATCACCCAATTGGGGACACCCTAAGAAACTGCAGGGGAAAGTTGTTTTTCTGGAACCTGGGGATCAGAGCAGGAAATAACCATCAGAGAACCAGCTCTGGGGCAACCCACTCCCACAAACCGGTATTGAGTGCCACAGGGAAAGCAGGATCTAAGCACTGGCTAGAGAGGACCTATAGACCTGGAGGTCAATCCAGAAACACTGCCACCCAGGGGTTGAATCACAAATTGACTCTTGTGTAAACACAAATAAAGGAATACAAGAAATTAAGACACACTGCCTGCTTAAAAATCAGGACTGGCTTACAACACTGATGAGCAGTGGAACGCAGGGAACTGCGATACTGTCCTGACTAGGAAACAGGCGTGCCAAACAGAACAGTAGGGGAAGTGAATGACCTTCACTACTGCACATTTTTATTTTTTTAATCTTTTACTTAAGAGACTATTTTTTTTCTTTTTTCTCACTTGATTTTACCTTCTGAATTATTATTTTATTTTCAATCAGTATTGTTACTACTGCTATTTTACCTTTTTTAAAAAATAGTGTCATTTTATTTTCTCTTTATTTTACTTTGGGATTAGTGTTCTACATTCTATTTTCATCTTTCCTTTAGCATCATTTTGCTCTATCTCAACTTTAACGTTATGCCTTCACTCTCTTCCTAACTTTTCCCCTTTTGTTGCCCTATTTCTCTTACCCTTTTCCTGCTTTAGATTTTCCCTATTCCTTCTTTTTACCCCCTGTTAAAATTTCACCCTACTAATATATCTAATTTTCAATCCCCTGCTCCAAGTCCATACACACCTCTCTCTTCTCTATCTTCACTATCCAAAAAATTGTTTTTCTCTCTGTCCTTTTGTTGTTGTTTGCTTGATTGTTCATTATATCTATTTTTTATGCATGTTTGTGAGATTGTTTTGCTTATTCTTTTTTTGTTGTTTGTTTTGTTTTTGTTTGTTTTTTGCTTCTGTTTTCCCTTGCCTCACTTGATATTAGTTGTTGTTTGTAGTTTGTATTCATCTCCAGGTACTTGTTGCTGGCATTTGTTGGGATTAGTGGCTGTTCTACTGGAGTTTTCTCCCCATATATATAGTTTGTTCCCTTTTTCCTTCTTATTCTCTTTCTTTTCTCTCTTACTTTTTTTTTCCTTTCCCCAATTTCATTTTTGCACTCCTTTCCTTTTTTTTTCCTCTTCTTCTTTCTCTCCTATCCTCTAATTTGCCTTTTTCTGGTGGTTACCTTTATTTGGGGTTATCGTGAATACATTTCTGTTCAGTGCCTTATGCATTGTACCTGGTTGTGTTGTATTTTGTACCTTTAAATCAACGCAGGAGAGAGAGAACTACATAACCAGACACCCGGAGAAGGGAGACCATGGGGAGACAAAGAAACAGCCTGCATATGAAAGAAAAGCAGGCATCACCAGAAAGGGAAGTAAACGAAATGGAGGCAAGCAACCTGTCAGAGAAAGAATTCCTAGAAATGGTCATAATGTGGCTGAAAAGAATGGAAGACAAATTCGACAATATGTGTAAGAACCAAGAAGAGATGAAGAATGACATTGCTGCTGTAAAGTACTCAATAGAAAGCATCAAGAGTAGACTAAAAGAAGCAGAGGACCGCATCAGTGAGCTAGAAGACAAGGTAGGAAAAAATACTCAATTAGAGCAGCTTCTAGAAAAAAAAATTAAAAAGCAGGAGGAGAGCCTAAGGGAACTATGGGACAACATGAAACAAAACAACATCCGCATAATAGGGGTTCCAGGAGGAAAGGAAACTGAGCAAGGAATAGAAAACCTGTTTGCAGAAATAATGACAGAAAACTTCCCTGATATAGGGAAGAAAAAAACCCACACAAATCCAAGAAGCTCACAGAGTCCCAAGCAAAATGAACCCCAAAAGACTGATGCCAAGGCACATTATAATTAAATTGGCAAACACCAACGACAAAGTAAGAATATTAAAAGCGGCCAGAGAGAGACAGAAAGTTACCTACAAAGGAACCCCCATCAGAACAGCGACTGATTTCTCAACAGAAACTCATCAAGCCAGAAGGGAATGGAATGAAATATACAAAGTCATGCAAAGGAAGGATCTGAATCCAAGAATACTGTACCCAGCAAGGCTATCAATCAAATTGAAGGTGAAATCAGGAGCTTCACAGACAAAAAAAGACTTAAGGGAATTTATTATCACCAAACCAGGAATCAAGAAATGCTAAAGGGTCTGCTGTAAAAAAAAAAAAAAGAAATAGGAAGCGAAGAAGGAACACAAGGATAAAGAATAAAAATGGCGACAAATAAGTACCTATCAATAATAACTTTAAATGTAAATGGATTAAATGCCCCAATCAATAGACATAGGGTAACAGATTGGATAAGAAAACACAACCCATATATCTGCTGTCTACAAGAAACTCACCTCAGAAAAAAAGACGCACACAGACTGAGGGTGAAGGGATGGAAAAAGGTTTTTCAGGTGAATGGAAATTAAAAAAAAAAAGTTGGGGTAGCAATACTTATATCTGACAAATTAGATCTCAGAGTGAAGGACATAACAAGAGATAAGGAAGGCCACTTCATAATACTAAAGGGAGCAATCCAGCAAGAAGAAATATCTCTGGTAAACATATACGCACCTAATACAGGAGCACCCAAATACATAAAAAAACTCCTGGAAGATATCAAGGGAGAGATTGATAGCAATACAATCATAGTAGGAGACTTTAATACCCCACTATCACCATTAGACAAATTCTCTAAACAAAAAATCAGCAAAGAAACATCAATCCTAAATGACTCACTAGACCAGATGGAATTAATTGACATCTTCAGAACATTTCACCCCAAAGCCACAGAATATACATTCTTCTCAAGTGCACATGGGTCATTTTCAAAGATAGACCATATGTTGGGTCATAGGCAAAGTCTCTTCAAATTCAAGCAGATAGAAATCATATCAAGCATCTTCTCAGATCACAGTGGCATAAAACTGGAAATCAACTACAATAAAAACAATCCAAAAAAATCAAACACATGGAGACTAAACAGCATGCTATTAAACAATGACTGGGTTATCAGAGAGATCAAAGAAGAAATAAAAAACATCATGACAACAAATGACAATGAAAACACAACAATCCAAAATCTGTGGGACACAGCGAAAGCAGTCTTGAGAGGGAAGTTCATAGCTCTACAAGCCTACTGCAAAAAACAAGAAACAATGGTAATAAATCACCTAACCCTACAACTCAAAGAGTGAGAAAGAGAGCAACAAGAAAAGCCCAGTGTAAGCAGAAGGAAGGAAATAATAAAGATCAGAGTGGAGATAAACGACACTGAGACAAAAATAAAATACAAAAAATCAACAAAACCAAGAGCTGGTTCTTTGAAAGCATAAACAAGATTGATGAACCTCTAGCAAGGCTCACCAAGAAGCAAAGAGAGAGGACCCAAATAAAGAAGATCAGAAATGAAAGAGGAGAAATAACAACAGACCCCAACGAAATACAAAGGATTGTTATAAAATACTATGAACAACTCTATTCCAAAAACTGGACAACCTGGAAGAAATGGACATATTCCTAGAAAATATAACCTTCCAAAACTCAATCAGGAAGAATCTAAACATCTCAATAGGCCAATAACTATGGAAGAAATTGAAGCAGTCATCAAAATGCTTCCAGCAAACAAAAGCCCGGTACCAGACGGCTTCACAGGGGAGTTTTACCAAACATTCAAGGAAGAACTAAAACCTATCCTCCTCAGACTATTTTTAAAAATTCAGGAGGAAGGAACACTTCCAAGCTCCTTCTATGAAGCCAGCATCACCCTAATACCAAAACCAGATAAAGACAACACAATGAAAGAGAATTACAGGCCAATATCCTTCATGAACATAGATGCCAAAATCCTCAACAAAATTCTACCAAATCGGATCCAGTAGTACATCAGAAAGATAATACACCATGACAAAGTAGGATTTATCCCAGGAATGCAAGGATGGTACAATATCTGCAAATCAATAAACGTGATACATCACAAAAACAAATTGAGAGATAAAAATCACAGTCATATCAATTGATGCAGAAAAAGCATTTGACAAAATCCAACACCCTTTCTTGATAAAAACTTTCAACAAGGTGGGAATAGAAGGATCATACCTCAACATAATAAAAGCTATATATGATAAACCCACAGCTAACATGATACTCAATGGGCAAAAACTAAAACCATTTCCCCTAAGAACAGGAACAAGACAGGGATGCCCACTCTCACCACTCCTGTTTGACATAGTATTGGAAGTATTAGCCATTGCAATCAGACAAGAAGAAATAAAAGGCATCCAAATTGGAAAAGAAGAAGTAAAGCTGTCCTTATTTGCAGATGACATGATATTGTACATAAAAAACCCGGAAGACTCCATCAAAAAACTAATAGACTTAATAAATGAATTTGGCAATGTAGCAGGATACAAAGTTAACGCCAAGAAATCCATGGCATTTCTATACACCAATAGTGAACTTACAGAAAGAGAGACTAAAAAAGCAATCCCATTTACCATCGCACCAAAAAAATTAAGATACCTAGGAATAAACTTAACTAAGGAGGTAAAAGACCTATACGCGGAAAACTACAGGACACTGAAAAAAGAGATAGAAGAAGACGTAAACAGATGGAAGAACATACCATGTTCATGGATTGGTAGAATCAACATCATTAAAATGTCCATACTACCCAAAGCAATCTATAGATTCAATGTACTCCTCATTAAAATACTAACGGCATATTTCACAGACCTAGAAAGAATTCTCCAAAAATTCATCTGGAATAAAAAAAGACTTCGAATAGCCCCAGCAATTTTGAGAAAGAAGAACAAAGTAGGTGGGATCTCAATACCAGATTTCAAGCTGTATTACAAAGCCACTGTTCTCAAAACAGCCTGGTACTGGCACAAGAACAGGCATATAGATCAATGGAATAGAATAGAGAATCCAGATATCGACCCAAACCACTATGCTCAATTAATATTTGACAAAGGAGGCATGAACATACAATGGAGTCAAGACAGTCTCTTCAATAAATGGTGTTGGGAAAATTGGACAGATACATGCAAAAAAAATGAAACTAGACCACCAACTTACACCACACACAAAAATTAACTCAAAATGGATACAGGACTTAAACATAAGACAGGAAACAATAAAAATACTAGAGGAATCCAAAGGCAGAGAAATCTCAGACATATGCTGAAGCAATTTCTTCACCGTTACTGCTCGTAGGGCAATGGAAGCTAAAGAGAAAATAAACAAATGGGACTACATCAAAATAAAAAGCTTTTTCACAGCAACAGAAACCATCAACAAAACAACAAGAAAGCCCACTGTATGGGAGAACGTATTTGCAAATGTTATCACTGATAAAGGTTTAATCTCCAATATCTACAGGGAACTTATACAACTTAATAAAAGGAAGATAAATGATCCAATAAAAAAATGGGCAACGGACCTAAATAGAATCTTTTCGAAAGAAGACAGGAGGAAGGCCAAGAGACATATGAAAACATGCTCAAAGTCACTAATTATCCGAGAGATGCAAATCAAAACGACAATGAGGTACCATCTCACACCTGTCAGAATGGCTATCATTAACAAATGACAAGTGCTGGCAAGGATGCGGAGAAAAAGGAACCCTCGTGCACTGCTGGTGGGAATGCAGACTGGTACAGCCACTGTGAAGAACAGTATGGAGTTCCCTCAAAAAACTGAAAATGGAGCTCCCATTTGACCCCGTGATCCCACTTCTAGGAATATATCCCAAGAAACTAAAAACACGAATCAGAAAGGATATATGCACCCCTATGTTCATAGCACAATTCACCATAACTAAGATTTGGAAACATCCTAAATGCCCATCAGCATATGAATGGATTAGAAAACTATGGTACATCTACACAATGGAATACTATGCTGTTATAAAAAAGAAGGAATTCTTACCATTTGCAGCAGCATGGATGGACCTGGAGAGCATTATGTTAAGTGAAATAAGCCAGGCCAGTGGTCGGCAAACCGCGGCTTGTGAGCCACATGCAGCTCGCGAGCCGCGGTTTGCTGCTCTGTTGACTAATGAGTTTGCCGACCACTGTCATTTACTACCCTTTACCTCTTTGCACACAATATGCCACAATTGCCTAATCCTCACAGCTTCCAACTACATGGTAACATTTAGTCTAGTCCAGTGGTCAGCAAACTCATTAGTCAACAGAGTGGCAAACCGCGGCTCGTGAGCCGCATGTGGCGTTCGAGCCGTGGTTTGCTGACCACTGAGCCAGGCAGTGAAAGAAAAATACCACATGATCTCACTCATTTATGGAAAATAAAGAACATTATAACCTGATGAATAAAAAGATAGATACATAAGCAGTAAAGCACCAAACAGACTGTCAAATTACAGCGGGAAGGCTGGGGAGTGTTGGGGAGGGGGGGAAAGAGATCAACCAAAGGACTTGTATGCATGCATATAAGCTCAACAATGGACACAAGACACGGGGCGGAGGGGGGGGGATGAGGGCATGTGACGGGGTAGAGGAGGCTGGGGGGAAGGTCAATTGGGGGAAAAAAAAGGAGATACATGTACTAATATATGTAATAATTTAAACAATTCAAAAAAAAAAGGTTTGGAAGGGTGTATACTTATTAACTGTGATGGAGAAGAGAACACCTCGAAGGATTAAGTTGTGGGGCACTTCAGCATTCTGAGGTTGGGTGATGAAGTGACCTGTGAGTGCCCCACGTTGGGCTGCCAGTTGCGAGTGTCCCCCGCCATGTCCCACATGGTTCAGGGTTCAGGTTCAGGGTTCGGGCTCTGGAGGAGGCCGCACGCCAATGAAAGAGACTAGAAAATATTAATTTGAAAATATTGGGGGCCAGGCGGGAGCCCAACTCAAGGGGAAGGACTCCACTTTGTTCCGCCCTAGCGATACCTTTTATTAAGACTTTGGGATCCACCCATAGCTCTAGGCAGGCAATTCCAATAATAGCCAATCAGCAAGGATTTACATAAAACTAAAAGGTGGAAGTTGCTTTAGCTACCATTGTCTCAACTAAACAGTGGGTGGTTGGCTCTGACCTTTCAGGGCTTCAAGGTTGACCAGCCTTCCGGGTTCCTTGTCCACACGTCTCTGCTAGTGAGGACAATGGGCGGCTTCCAACAGTGACCCATCAGTGGAGACTTGAGAAGGAGCAGCTGTTGAGGTAAGAGGAGAAAATGATGTCTTAGAAGACAAATAGGAGCATTCAGGAGAAGAGAATGACCAACAGGGCCCAATGCTGTTGATAAGTAACTTTAAAAAAATGTATTTAAAAAAAATATTTTTATTGATTTCAGAGAGGAAGGGAGAGGGAGAGAGAGATAGAAACATCAATGATGAGAGAGAATCATTGATCTGCTGCCTCCGGCATGCTCTCCACTGGGGATCGAGCCCACAACCTGGGCATGTGCCCCTGACTGGAATCGAACCCAGGATCCCTCAGTCCACAGGCCGATGCACTATCCACTGAGCCAAACCAGCTAGGGTGAAAAAAAAAGTATTTTTTAAAAATTAAATTTATTGTTGTAACATTGGTTAATAAGATCATATAAGTTTCAGGTGTGGGTTTCTATGTTACAATATTTGTATATTGTACTGTGTGCCCACCACCCAAAGTCAAATCATCTTCTGTCACCCCAAAAAGTAACTTAGATGAGGACAGAGAATTGCCCGTTGGATTTTTCAGCATGGAGATCATTAGTATTGACAGAATGCTTCAATGGAATGATTGGTGTGTGTTGGAGAGATGGGAGACAAATTGGAGACCACTATATAGACATGTCTTTTAAAGAGGTAGGCTGTGAAGAAGATAGATAATAGAGAAATATCATGAAAGCTAGAGGGAGATGCGAGGGATTTTAAGTTGGGAGATTACACAGACTCTTTGAACACTGATGACCATTGTGCAGCATAGAAGAGACAATTGATGATGCTGTCGAAAGAGAACGGTTGATGGACCGATGTGCTTGAATAATAGCAAGGGATATGAAAGCTAATGCATAAGTAGAGGCATTGACCTTAGATAGGAACACAGTTCAATCAAGGTAATAGAAGGAAAGACAAGAATAATGTATATGGTTAAGATGCAAGTGGTTGGTATTAAGTGTGGTCAGGTGTGTGGAAGATCGGTACTGATTGCCTGTGTTTGTTTTTAATTTTAAAACAGCTTTTATTTTATTTTTTTTCTTATTATTTTTCTTTATTAAGGTATTACATATGTGTCCTTATGCCCTTATTGCCCCCACCCCCCCACCCCACACCCATTCATGCCCTAACCCCCCTGGTGTCTTTGTCCATTGGTTATGCTTATATGCATGCATACAAGTCCTTTGGTTGATCTCTCCCTCTTACCCTCACCCTCCCCTACCTTCCCTCTGAGGTTTGAGCATCTGATCCATGCTTCTCTGTCTCTGGATCTGTTTTTGTTCATCAGTTTATGTTGTTCATTATAATCCACAAATGAGTGAGATCATGTGATATTTATCTTTCTCTGACTGACTTTTTTCACTTAGCATAATGCTCTCCAACTCCATCCACACTGTTGCAAATGGTAGGAGTTCCTTCCTTTTTACAGCAGCATAGTATTCCATTGTGTAGATGTACCACAGTTTTTTAATCCACTCATCTGCTGATGGGCACTTAGGCTGTTTCCAAATCTTAGCTATGGTGAATTGTGCTGCTATGAACATAGGGGTGCATATATCCTTTCTGATTCGTGTTTTTAGTTTCTTGGGATATATTCCTAGAAGTGGGATCACGGGGTCAAGTGGGAGCTCCATTTTCAGTTTTTTGAGGAAACTCCATACTGTTCTCCACAGTGGCTGTACCAGTCTGCATTCCCACCAGCAGTGCACGAGGGTTCCTTTTTCTCCGCATCCTTGCCAGCACTTGTCATTTTTTTTTTTTAAATATATTTTATTGATTTTTTACAGAGAGGAAGGAAGAGGGATAGTCAGAAACATCGATGAGAGAGAAACATCCATCAGCTGCCTCTTGCACACCTCCTACTGGGGATGTGCCCGCAACCAAGTTACATGCCCTTGACCGGAATCGAACCCGGGACCCTTCAGTCCGCAGGCTGACGCTCTATCCACTGAGCCAAACCGGTTCTGGCAACACTTGTCATTTGTTAATGATAGCCATTCTGACAGGTGTGAGATGGTACCTCATTGTCGTTTTGATTTGCATCTCTTGGATGATTAGTGACTTTGAGCATGTTTTCATATGTCTCTTGGCCTTCCTTATGTCTCTTTCGAAAAGTATCTATTTAGGTCTGTTGCCCATTTTTTGATTGGGTTGTTTATCTTCCTTTTGTTAAGTTGTATGAGTTCCCTGTAAATGTTGGAGATTAAACCCTTATCAGAGATAACATTGGCAAATATGTTATCCCATGCAGTGGGCTTTCTTGTTGTTTTGTTGATGGTTTCTGTTGCTGTGAAAAAGCTTTTTATTTTGATGTAGTCCCAATTGTTTATTTTCTCTTTAGCTTCCATTGCCCTAGGAGCTGTATTGGTGAAGATATTGCTTCGGCATATGTCTGAGATTTTTCTGCCTGTGGATTCCTCTAATATTTTTATGGTTTCCCGTCTTACGTCTTTATCCATTTTGAGTTAATTTTTGTGTATGGTGTAAGTTGGTGGTCTAGTTTCATTTTTTTTTGCATGTATCTGTCCAATTTTCCCAACACCATTTATTGAAGAGACTGTCTTAACTCCATTGTATGCTCTTGCCTCCTTTGTCAAATTTTTTAAAAAATATATTTTATTGATTTTTTACAGAGAGGAAGGGAGAGGGATAGAGAGTTAGAAACATCGATGAGAGAGAAACATTGATCAGCTGCCTCCTGCACACTCCCCACTGGGTATTTGCCTGCAACCAAGGTACATGGCCTTGACCAGAATCGAACGTGGGACCCTTGAGTCCGCAGGCCTACGCTCTATCCACTGAGCCAAACCGGTTAGGGCCTTCGTCAAATATTAATTGAGCATAGTGGTTTGGGTCAATTTCTGGGTTCTCTATTCTATTCCATTGGTCTATACGTCTGTTCTTGTGCCAGTATCAGGCTGTTTTGAGAACAGTGGCTTCGTAATACAGCTTGATATCTGGTATTGAGATCCCTCCTACTTTGTTCTTCTTTCTCAGGATTGCTGCAGCTATTCAGGGTCTTTTTGTATTCCAGATGAATTTTTGGAGAGTTTGTTCTAGGTCTATGAAATATGCCGTTGGTATTTTAATGGGGAGTGCATTGGATCTATAGATTGCTTTGGGTAGTATGGACATTTTAATAATGTTGATTCTACCAATCCATGAACACAGTATGTTCTCCCATCTGTTTATGTCTTCCTCTATCTTTTTTTTTCAACGTCCTGTAGTTTTCTAAGTACAGGTCTTTTACCTCTTTAGTTAAGTTTATTCCTAGGTATTTTAAATTTTTTGGTGCGATGGTAAATGGGATTGCTTTTTCAATCTCTTTCTGTAAGTTCACTGCCTGTGTTTTTTCAGTGAACCATAGAACAGTTGCCATCAGCTGAAAGTGAGGATGGGGAAGAGATGTGGATGTTTGAGGAGAGCGGAGAAGGTGTGAAACAGTGCTCTAGGAAGGTAAAGAGTGAAGAAATGAAGGGAATGTGGTGGGAGTGTCCGTTCTGAGGTCCTGAATTGAAAATGAGCCCAGTCAGTATGATTGTGTTTCTTCAGCCATGGTTACTGAGATGAGATGCAAACTCAGAGTAGGCAGAGTATTGGATTTAATCAAAGCAATAAATAAAACTCATTGTTCACTTTGCAAGCTGTTTTCAAGAGGTTGATGTGAATGGCATTTAGCATTTCAGCTTTTCCATTATATGCAGTTTTGGAAGGCTATACTTAGTGACAGGTCATTTAAAAAAAAGAAAGGAAAAAGGCATGGCATTGTTTCAGGAAAGGTTCTTGGTTGAGCATTACAGGCCTAATTCCAGCCAATTTAAGCAGAAAAGGAATTTATTGGAAGGTTGCCGAGTACCTCACAGCACTGATCTGGTTCAGAAAACAGGCAGGAACCAAGGGGATTCAGAGATCTGGAATTACTGCCAAGGTCACACCACTGGAGCACCTTGGTGTTAAGGATGTTCGGTTTGAGGATGCTGATGTGGTGTGGGTAATTGGTGGGGCCTTTGGGAGGTGCTCAAGTCATGAGGGCGGAACTTCATGGGATCAATGCCTTAAAAACAGCTCCAGAGGCGCCTGGCCAGTGTGGCTCAGTTGGTTGAGCGTCGTCCTGTGCACTGAAAGGTAGTCACTGGTTGGAATCCCAGTCAGGGCACATGTCTGGGAATGCGGGCTTGATCCCTGCTTGGGGTGCATACAGGAGGCAGCAGATCGATGTTTCTCTCTTCTGTCAATGCTTCTCTCCCTCTCCCTTTCTCAAATCAATAAAAACATTTTAAGAAAAAGTTCCTGAGACATCCTTGAGCCCCTTTCTAGTGTGTGAGGGTACGGCGAGAACTGCGCAGCTAGAAGAGAACTTACCCCACCAGGCCGGCACCCTGATCTCAGGCCTCCAGCCGCCAGAGCTTGAGAAATAAATTCCTGTTGTTTATAAGCCATCCAGTCTGTGGTATTTTGTTATAGCAGCAAGAATGGACAGACAGATGCTGCCAATTCTTTTTTTTCTTCTTTTAAGATTTTTAAAATCTTTTTTAAAAGGCTCCACGACAGATGATACTGATTGAGATTAGGATGGTGACAGTGGAGATATAAAGAAATGGACAGATTCACGAATAGCTCATTAGGTTGCTACTAAAATTCATGTCTTGGGAAAAAATATTTTTCTTTTTTTTTTCTCCTCCTCCTCCTCTTCTTCTTCCTCCCCCTCTTATTCTCTTCTTTTTATCCTTTTTTCCCCCTTGAAATATAGATCTTTCTAGAGGCCTTGATGCAATCTTATCTTGCACAGGGCAGGATAAGATTCTGCAGTGTTCATTAGAAATACATTTTTAAGCTCCTACTGTGTACAGCAAGCATGTCAAACTCGCCGGCTGCGGGTTTGACATGCTTGGTGTACAGCATAGTGCCGAAGGGGGTTGCTAGTTGTAGTCATTCTATAATTGAGTTAAAGTCTAGACATTCAGAAATGATTTCTTTATTCCCGGGCACTACGGGACTGCTGAGTAGGATTGTAAGGTTTAATCAGAGGTGTAAGACTTAACCCGACCGAAACCAATAAGTTGACCAAGACAAGCAGGGTAAAAGCGAAAAATTGCATTTATTGAAAGCTCTCGGGTGAGGTCCCGCGGTCCGAGAGCACAGGCCGGGGGAGTCACACTTTATTCACCGGTGGGTTCACCGGTGGGCTTAGAGAAAATGAATTCAAATTCTAAGCAAGGTTACAAGCAGAACTTCCCTTTTTATTAAAGAGCCAGCCCTATGTGCACTTAGTGGTTATCTCGCTGCTGGCCTTGAAAACAACACAGTTCTATCCAATTAAAAAATGCACCTGGCATGGCATTGAAATTATGGGCATATCTAGTCTCTGGCCTACAAGGTCAGACAGCTTAAGTTTATTTTCCTCATTATTCAAGCAGGCTAGAAAGCAAAGTTTGTAAAGTTCCTGCTTTCCCAGCCCCAGACCTTACAGGATGACCAACCCTTTCCTAGGTGTGGGTCACTGAGACTGCGTAAACTCACTTTCATCTAAGATTTCCCCCCCAGGACTGATTAGTTCCTTAGTTAAGTCTTTTTACATATCAGTTATTTGAAATAGGCCAAATGCATATCCATTATTTTAAAAAATAATGAGAAAGAAAACTAATTTTTAAAAAGTTCTCTTAAGGCTGATTTTCAAATGGAATTTATTAGAAATGGTTAAAATAATTCTTAAAAATATAGACCCAGCCCTCCTGAGTCTTAATATCTAGAAGTAGGTCCCAGAAATCTGTGTTTAAAAAAATTCCAGGATAGGAACCATAGCTTTATGCTATTCAGACCAGCTTTACACTGTACTGGGAGAGGTAAATTCTTCTCTTTTAATGGGGAGGGTCTATTATAAATGACTATTTGAATTTCTCAGCTTAATTTAATTATTTTTAAAATGTATTTTTATTGATTTCAAAGAGGAAGGGGGAGGGTGAGAGAGATAGAAACATCAGTGATTAGAGGGAATCATTGATTGGTAGCCTCCTGCATGCCTCACACTGGGGATCGAGCCCACAACCTGGGCATGTACCCTGACCATTAATTGAACTGGGACCTCCTGGTTCATAGGTAGACACTCAACACCGAGCCACACCAGCTGGCCTCAGCTTAATTTTAAAATATGGCATTTAGTTTCATATGATTATAGTTTTTTGGAGGTGATATAGGTGAATTCCATTAAGTTTTCTCTTGCCTGTGGCTATTTTGTAATTATATAGCTTTGATGTTATCCTCCTAAGTATAAGAAACTTGTTCTCTGGATTACAAGAATATAGCTCCCTAAACATCAGCTGCAAGCAAGTTTGTATATGAACAGCTAGATCACTGCTTCTCCAACTTACCGTGCATACAGATCATCTGGAGCGCTTGTTAAAATGCAGGTTCTGTTTTAGTAGGTCTGGGATGGGGCTGAGAGTCTGTGTTTCTAACAAACTCTGGCTGGTGCTGATGTTGCTGCTCTGCAGATCTCCCAAGAGGATAGATAATGGGCTAGTAGAGGCTATCCTTTGAGCATTTATGTTTGTCTGAATTACTCTGATTTGGGGCATGTTTGGGACTGTTAAGTTTGACCAAAGAAGATTGCTTTATATAACCTTCTAATGCTTTCCCCCTTGTTCTTGAAGATTATGGTACTATATGTAGCCTAAGGTTTTTAGTTTCAAGCTTTGGAACTGAATAAAAAGTAATTTCAGCATTCGATCTGCAGCAGCAAAATTGGTTTATCTACTTGAGGTAGTCTGAACTACAAGTAAAGTATTTAGTAACTGAATTAGGAATAAGAGGGACTGACATAATGTTGAGAATTATTGTACTTACAAGATATATCTAAGTATTGGAAAATTTGTGTTTTGCAGAATTGAGAATTTTGGTTGCGATTTATCATATGTTAGAGCAGTGGTTCTTAGGTGGGGGAGATTTTCCTCTCAGGCACATTTGGTAATATCTGGAGACACGTTCAGTTGCCACGACGGGTAGGATGGTGGTGGTATTAACTAGTGTCTAGTGGGCAGCGGCCAGGGATGCCGCTAAACACTCTACAGTGCACTAGATAGCACCCGCAGCAAAGAATTATTTGGCCCAAAATGTTAGTAGTGACAAATATTAAGAAACCTTATGTTAGAGAATATTCACAAGTACTTGGTTAGTTTTTAATTAAAAATAATACAGAAAATACAAATAGAAAATAACCAGTTGTGTTTCCACTAATCAAATCTAACCAATGCTAACATTTATCTTACTTGATTTTAGGCTTTTGGTTTAAAAAATATCATTCTATTATTTTGGGGAAACTAAGTCACAATTAGTATTTTTTCTTTTTCTTTTTTGGTTTTTAAGGTTTTATTTTTATTTCACAATTAGTATTTTGAATTCAAACAATGTAGAAAGTGAAAGTAATGAAGCTATCTGAAATCGCAGCAGCCAGAAATAGCCATTATTACCTCTCGTTATCCCAGGAATCTTCCCATGTAAATGCACATACAGCTCGAAGCATGGAGAGAAGTGCTTTTATGACATTGGGGTCATACTGTACATGAAGTAGGAAAAAATGTTTTTTAAATGAAAAAATTTAAACTCAGAGAGAATGAAATAGAATAGAATAATTATCTCCCATATCTCCATCACTCAGGCTTCAACAGTCACAAGTTCATGCCTCTCTCTACCCACACCCACTCCCAGACATCACATCATTTCATCTGTTAATATTTCAGTGCCTGCCCTTAAAACACGAGGACCCTTTTTTTTCAGCCATTATCACACACAATTAACAATTTCCCTGATTCATTCTCTTTCCTTCTCTCTCTCCCTATCTCTCTCAGTATGTTTTCTTTCAAATTGAGTTTTGATTTCCATTGAGATCGAGCAGTAATTCCAGAAAGAAAGGGAAATGGGTGCTGCATAGGCCAAAACAAATGCAACCTGCCACAACTCTTTGGTGTGAATTTTGGTTTTTCTCTCTAGAATGTCTTAAACGATTTGGCAGTGCTGTGTAAAAATAATGAAATACGCCTTTATGTCTCTTTCACTAGCTTCATTTTTTTAAGCTGCCTTTCTCATCTTTTTCAATATTTCTCCAAGATATCTTCCTGTTTGGGTATATTTGCTATAGCAATGGCCTCTGGGGACTACCCGCAGGAAAGCACCTGCAGGAATCATTTAACTAACTGGTGGTTAGCTTCTTGAGGGCAAGGAGCAAGTCTTACCATCTTTGTGCCTGTTGCCATTATCGTCTGCTCAGTATGTGTTAGATGCCTGTCATTAATCTGGAGGGGATTGTGTCAGTATTGATTGGCATATTAACCCAAACCATTTATAGCAAACCACTAAGCGTGCTCGTTTAGCTCTAACAGAGTGCACGCAGGAGAATATAATCCAGATGTTAGTGTTTGGTACCTGCCTCTATGGGTAGCCTCCGAATAAAGAGGTGAGACAGGAAATTTTACTTCCTCTGGTCACATTTTTTCATTTCTTCTCACTTACAATATGTCCTGGTTTGCTTGACACGGTCTCAGTTTTTGCAGTCCTGATGTAATTACTAATAGTGTCCCTTTTCATTCACAGAATTATCCCAGTGGGTGGTAAATTAAATGGTAGGCCTACTTATATGACATTTAATGTGTGCCAGGCTCTCTTCTGAACTCTCTGTACATTCTCATTTAATCTTCATGAAAATCCTAAGTAGCAGATCATGTATTTATCCTGTTTTACATATAGGGAAGTCGGGGCACAAAGAAATTGCACAGTTATGTTTGAGAAGTGAGTGGTGGAGCCAGGAGTTGAGTGCAGGCAGTTTCTTGCCAATGTGCTTAAGCACTCTGCTCTGGTCTCTATGCGGGTCCCAAACATACCTGTCTTTGTAGAATACACGCCAACGCCCTGGAGTCTCCTGATAACTAATCCGCATAGTTTTACGTCAGCATCTACTTAAGGCTTTGGGAATTTGGGGTTTCCTTTTCTTCACAAAAGACTTGTAGGTTCCTCACATACCACAACACCAATCCTATATAATAAAAGAGTAATATGCAAATTAACCATCTCTCCGCTGCACCCATAAGCCACACCCACCAGCCAATCAGGAGTGAGTATGCAAATTAACCCAACCAAGATGGCTGCAGCCACGGAGTGAGCAGGAGGCTTGGGTTCCCCCCACAATGGAGGAAGCCAAGCTTTCTGCAGCCCTGGCCTGCCTTGGCCTCCTCTGCTCAAGGCTACAAAGTTTCAATTATCCTATCTAATAAAAGAGTAATATGCAAATTGACCATCACTGCAACACAAGATGGCTGCCCCCATGTCGTCAAAGATGGCTGCCCCCATGTGGACACAAGATGGCCACCACAAGATGGTCAGCAGGGGAGGGCAGTTGGGAGGGACCAGGCCTGCAAGGGAGGGCAGTTGTGGACGATCAGGCCAGGAGGGGAGAGCAGTTGGGGGGGACCAGGCCTGCAGAGGAGGGAAGTTGGGGGTGATCATGCCTGCAGGGGAGGGCAGTTAGGGGGGACCAGGCCGGCAGAGGAGGGAAGTTGGGGGTGACCAGGCCTGCAGGAAAGGGCAGTTGGGGGGATCCAGGCCTGCAGGGGAGAGCAGTTGGGGGGGACCAGGCCTGCAGGGGAGGGCAGTTAGGGGTGACTAGGCTGGCAGGGGAGGGCAGTTAGGGGCAATCAGGCTGGCAGGGGAGCAGTTAGGCATCAATCAGGCTGGCAGGGGAGTGGTTAGGCGGTGATCAGGCTGGCAGGCAGAAGCAGTTAGGGGCAATCAGGAAGGCAGGCAGGCGAGCAGTTGGGAGCCAGCAGTCCTGAATTGTGAGAGGGATGTCTGAGACTGCCTGTTTAGGCCCTATCCTACTGGGATCGGGCCTAATCGGGCAGTCGGACATCCCTCGAGGGGTCCCAGATTGGAGAGGGTGCAGGCTGGGCTGAGGGACACCCTCCCCCATGCACGAATTTCGTGCACCGGGCCTCTAGTCTGATTATAATCAGACTTCTTTCTCAGAAGGTTGAACATTTGCCTTTTTCATTCTCTTAATGACAGCTACTTGGCATTCATTCTTTCTTGGATTTCAGTTACAAACATTCCCAGCTTTTGCAGATTCTCAAGTCCCTGCCACAGTCACTTTCGGCCATCTTTGGTATAAATAAATTCAGGGACACACACATGCACACACAGTGTCTCCAGCACCTGGAACAATGCCTGTCATATGGCAGGAACACAAACTTTTTCACTATCTTTGATCAGTTCGTATTTTAGAATTATCTGGGGACAGTATTCACAGGCGCTTTACAGAAAGCTTTTTTAGACGTCTACTGCTTTCAGGTAGCTTACAGTTTAGTAAGGAGATGATGGATGTACTGGAAGAACTATGATATAAGACAGCTGAGCTGTGTGAGTCAAGTACTTGGCTACAGAATAACTACCCCTTGTTTTTAAGGACAGGCCTGGAGTTTGCCAACAGTAGAGTCCTGACAGAAGAATAATTGTCAACCCAGATGAGAGGAGGACTCTAGCAACTTGACGCGGGTCCTCTTGTAAGAAACCTTCTGTCAGCAGTACTGTCTGTCTTTATATGTACGTCCTCACCATGGCACATTCCGACCTCTCTGTGGTGATAAGCAGCAGGGACAGCTGGAACTGCTCAGCAGCAGAGAATTTTATTTTTTAATGTGGCTTTTATTTGATTTTTTAAAACCCTTTTTAGTTTAAAGTCTATTGATATGCACATGGTCTTTTTCCTTAATAAAAACATTGTCTACTTGTAATATAATTGCATTTTGCTTTTTTACTGGATATCTTAGTAAGAAGATATGGTTACATTTGAATAGAATTGATCACAATAGCCTGGTGAGAGAGGGTAGCATTCATTATCCTCACTTTACGAACGAGGAAGCTAAGTTCGGTTAAACTGTTAGCTGTGTGACTTTGGGGGAAAACGGCACAATTGGGACTTGTACCTGGGTTTTAGAATCTAGATTCAGTGTATGTCACATGGCCTCATTTTAACTTATTAGATTGATTTCTTTTTTTTTTTTTTTTAAATATATTTTATTGATATTTTATAGAGAGGAAGGGAGAGGGATAGAGAGCTAGAAACATCGATGAGAGAGAAACATCGATCAGCTGCCTCCTGCACACCTCCTACTGGGGATGTGCCCGCAACCAAGGTACATGCCCTTGACCGGAATCGAACCCGGACCCCTCAGTCCGCAGGCCAATGCTCTATCCACTGAGCCAAACCGGTTTTGGCTAGATTGATTTCTTTTTATCTGTATCAAGATAAGGACAATGAAAGTTGGGATTATATCACATCGTAAGTCCTTTTTAATGATTGTCATTATAGAATCTAGTTCAACCTAATTAGTCCATTTCCATTTCTGAGTCGTCAGGCTTATTAACACCACTTTGATGATTGTAGAGCGAATAAATTCTGTTGGAAGGGAAGTCCTGTACGGTACCTATGTGCAAATTAGAAAAAGGCGGTCCCTCTAGGTCAGTGGTCGGCAAACTTCAGCTCGCGAGCCACATTGACTAATGAGTTTGCCGACCACTGCTCTAGGTGTACTGTCAAATAGAATAAGGCATACCTGCTCTAGGGGCAGGTTGAGCCCGCACCAGGATGCTGGATGTGGGAAAAGCGCATCTGGGTTTGTCTACTCTGTCTCCTTTTTGTGGTACTTGAAAAGCAGTATCATGAATCTTATTCATATTAATTTATTTAGTAAGAGCTGGTGTTTTTTTTTAAGTGTTTTATAGACAAACCTCTTGTCATTCCTCAGTATAACAAGTATATACCTGCCTCAGCACCTTGTACCTGTTCCTTGCACCTGGAGCCTGAACTTCCCCCTCTTCTCTACTAGTCCTTGGCTCACGCTTTGACTTCACCCAGGTCTCCGCTCATGCGTCACCTTCTCAGTATCACCTCACCTATCCTAACTAAAACATTACCCCAACCACATTCTCTCCCTTTCTGCTGTATTTTCCTCATACTACATCTTGCCACCTGGATATTATATTTTTAAATTTTTGTCTCTTCACTAGAAAATACACTCTATTGCCTGTTTTCTTCACTGCTGTATCCGAACTCCCAGAATTACCAGTTCTAATATTTGCTGCCTTTTATTAACAGTGTGCCCTTTCTGGACTGTAATGTTATGAATATGATCTAATTGAATCTTATTAATAGCTGTATGAAGGGTAAATATTATAATTCCCATTTTGAAATTGAAGAAATCCAGAAGCTTAGAAAAGTTCAATAACACTCCCAAAGTCAAATATCTAATAATCAGCATCATTCATTGACAAGTAGATCTGATAGCCAAAGTTCATTTTTAAAAATTTACTTTAGTGATCCTTTTGGGTTTTGTAATGCTTTTCAAAGAGTGATTTCTAGAAAAAACCAAGATGGCGGCATAGGTAAACACCTAAACTGCTGCCTCGCACAACAATTTCAAAACTACAACTAAAAGACAGAACGGACACCATCCAGAACCACAGGAAAGCTGGCTGAGTGAAAATTCTACAACTAGAAGGAAGGAGAAAAGCTCACAGAGAATTGGGGGTACGGCAAAGGGGCTTTGTGCACGCAGAGAGGAAGGGCGGCTGAGAGCCTGGCTGACTTCCTCTGGCGGAAGGGGGAAGGAAGCCTCCGACCGCACTGAACCCCAGTTCTGACTGCACTGAACCCCAGTTCCGGGGGAAGCCCTGGGGACCCACGCTCTTACGGGGGGAGTCTGGACTCTCGGGCGGAGACTCGATCTGGGAAAGGCAGAAGTCTGAAGGCGCACGCGGGCCAGTGCGCACAAAGGCTGCGGGGGTTGCCACAGGCTTTCCCTAGTGGAGGGGAGTCAGAGGATTCTGACTGCACTGAGCCCCAGTTCTGACTGCAGTGAACCCCAGTTCCAGGCGAGCCCCTGGGGACCCACGCTCTTGTGGGGGGAGTCTGGACTCTCAGGCGGAGACTCGAGCTGGGGAAGGCGGAGGACTGAAAGCGCACGTGCGCGGAGGGGCGGGGCTGACAGGAAGCCAAGACTGAGACTCCACCCCATCCAAGCTGAGCACAGAGGCTATTGCAATTTGGCAAGTCTAATCCTATAGGGCTGTCTCCAGCACCGGGCTTCTCCCAGCATAGACACAGCTGATCCTTACAGCCAACTGACCCGGAGGTCAATTCTTCCCAGTGATACCAACAACAATAAAGACTTAATTACAACAAGGCTGTACACACAGTCCACAAAGGGGTGCACCAAGAGTGTCCACCTCAGGTTAACTGGGGAAGCAGACCCACTGGGCCATATTGGAAACCTAGCACAAATATCTACCTTACCAACTCAGGGAATCAATGAAAATGCGGGGTCAAAGAATCAGATCACAAACGAAAGAAATGGAGGAAAACAAACGACTGGATATAGAATTCAAAACCACCGTTATAAGACTTTTTAAGAATATCCTAGAAAAGACCGATAAATATAACGAGACCCTCGAAGATATGAAAAAGGACCAACTAGAAATTAAACATACACTGACTGAAATAAAAAATATTATACAGAGACCCAGAAACAGAATAGAGGAACACAAGAATCAAGTCAAAGAATTGAAATACAAAGAAGCAAAAATCACTCAACCGAAAAAGCAAAAAGCAAAAAAAAAAATCCAAAACGTTGAAGATAATGTAAGAAGACTCTGGGACAACTTCAAGCGTACCAACATCAGAATTATGGGGGTGCCAGAAGAAGAGAGAGAGCAAGATACTGAAAACCTATTTGAAGAAATAATGACCGAAAACTTCCCCCACCTGGTGAAAGAAATAGACTTACAAGTCCAGGAAGCCCACAGAACCCCAAACAAAAGGAATCCAAAGAGGACCACACCAAGACACATCATAATTAAAATGCCAAGAGCAAAAGACAAAGAGAGGATATTAAAAGCAGCAAGAGAAAAACAGTTAATTACCTACAAGGGAGCACCCATACGACTGTCAGCTGACTTCTCAACAGAAACTATGCAGGCCAGACGGGAGTGGCAAGAAATTTTCAAAGTGATGAATAGCAAGAACCTACAACCAAGATTACTCTACCCAGCAAAGCTATCATTCAGAATTGAAGGGCAGATAAAGAGCTTCACAGATAAGAAAAAGCTGAAGGAGTTCATCACCACCAAACCAGTATTATATGAAATGCTGAAAGGTATTCTTAAAGAAGAGGAAGAAGAAAAAAGTAAAGATAAAAATTATGAACAACAAATACATATCTATCAACAAGCGAACCTAAAAATCAAGTGAATTAAAAACCTGAGGAGCAGAATAATCTGGTGAATATAATAGAATCAGGGGCATAGAAAGGGAATGGACTGATAATTCTCAGGGGGAAAGGGGTATGGGGGGTTCATGAAGAGAATGGACAAAAATCATACACCTATGGATGAGGACAGTGGGGGGGAGGTAAGGACAGAAGGTGGGGTGGGAAAGGGGTGGAGGGGAGCTATGGGGGGAAAAAGGAGAAATAATTGTAATAATCTGAATAAAGATTTATTTAAAAAAATAAATAAAAAAAAATAAAAATCAATTGGAAAAAAAAAAAAGAGTGATTTCTAATTACTGGAGAGGGCGGCTTAAATACCATTATCCATGTTTAAGGGAAAAGAGAGGTAGAACCCATGGGATTTAAAGCATTGGGATGAGAGATCAGACAACCCTATTGCGGGATTGTAAACTGGTGTGGCTACTATGAGAAATAGTAAGGAGATTCCTCAAAAAATTAAAATTGTACACTTGAAACTAATACAATATTGTATGTCAACTGTAATTTAAAAAAAAAAATTAAAAGCAGAGCTACTATATGACCTAGCAATCCCACTTCTGGGTATTTAAAGAAATCGAAAGACTACTTCAAAAAGATATATGCACCCCTATGTTCATTGCATCATTATTTACAATGGACAAAATATGAAAGCCACCTAGGTGTCCCTCAATAGACAAATGGATAAAGAAGACATGCTACCTATGTTTTCCATTTGTAGGATTATTTTTCTGAATGGATTTGTAGAATGGACCAAATAGATAACTAGGTTAAAAAGATAAACATTTTTTCATTCTGAACCATGTAAAGGAGTGCCTGGAATGTAATAGTCCTTCAAATAATATTTATTGGATGAAAGAATATTCTAAAACTCTCTTTCCAAATGGATGTAACAATTTTCATTCCCCCCGATAATATGAGATTATCTGGTCTCCCACAGCATCGTACATTTAAATTATCTGATGGTTTGCATGTAATCAGAAGAATTCTCCATCTTGAAAAAAAAAAGTGTTATCAGATGGTATTGCTAAGGTCTGTTGATCTTTTTATTTTCACCTTCTTTGTTAATGGACATGTGCTTTCTTGCAGGACTGAATTTGCTCTTCAAGAAATCATGTCCTCTGGAGGTGCTGAAGATGACATCCCACAGGGAGAGAGGAAAACAGTCACTGATTTTTGTTATCTTCTGGATAAATCGAAGCAGCTGTTCAATGGGTTAAGGTTAGTGGACTGCTGATACCTTACATTGTTCTCAAGTTCTGTGTATTTTACCCCATGGCTGAAGTGTGGTACCTTTCTGAAAGTTATGGATAGAATGTTGCGTAAATACCTGTACTAGAAGTGATCATGCTTTTTTTCTTTGACACCGTTTCTTCATTCTCAGATGAAAAAACAATAGGAAAAGAGGGTAACTTAGTGTTGTACGCGAGCTAAGGAGAGCTCTTGTTCCATGGGTGTATATACATTAGTCCACATTATACCCGATTTACATCTGATCTTCCATATTGGGGTATGGAGGGCTAAGGAGCCTACAAATGCATAGTGCAGGTGAATGTGGGCCTCTCTCCTGTTGCAATCTTTGTACACTTGTTAATTTGCTTGTTTCTCTTATTCTTTCTTTTTCTTTGGATAAAATATCTGTTGACTACAGTAATGACAGAGTGTTTTAGACAGGGTTATTTTTACTTTAGCTGTGCATGCCCTGAACAGACTGGCAGCAGAAGCTATATGCACTTTTGTCCACATATGTCTTTGTTGATGTGTTCCTGTGTGTCGTGGGTAAATAATTTTGTACTGTTGTGTTCTATTTAAATCTCTCAGCCCTGCTTTTTCTTCTCCTCTCCCTCCAATTTATAGAGCTATATTTCATACAATAAAAATTCACCCATTCAGAGTTTACAATTATATGGTTTAGTATACTTAGAGTTGTGCAACTATCACCATAATCTAATTTTATAACATTAATCACCCCAAAAGAAACCCCATGCCCATTAGCAGTGACTCTCCATTGCAACCAGTTCCTAACCCCCTAATCAACTTTCTCTTTCTATGGATTTACATATTTTGGACATTTCATATAAGTAGACTCATACAATATGTGGTCTTTTGTGATTGGCTTCTTTCACAAAATAAAGTATTTTTTGAGGTTTGTCTATGTAGTAACATGTATCAGTATGTCATTCCTCTTAATTATAGATTAATATTCCATTGTACGCATTTACCATATTTTGTTTATTCAGTCATCTGTTGATGGATGTTTGAATTATTTTCCCTTTTTTGGCTGCTATGAATAATACTTACTATGAACATTTGTGCACATGGTTTTGTGTGGACATATATTTTTAGTTCTCGTGAGTATATACCTAGGGCAGTGGTTGGCAAACTCATTAGTCAACAGAGCCAAATATCAACAGTACGATTGAAATTTCTTTGGAGAGCCAAATTTTTTAAACTTAAACTTCTTCTAACGCCACTTCTTCAAAATAGACTTGCCCAGGCCGTGGTATTTTGTGGAAGAGCCACACTCAAGGGTCCAAAGAGCCACATGTGGTTCGTGAGCCGCAGTTTGCCGACCACGGACCTAGGGGAAAATTTGCTGGGTTATATGGTACTCTATATTTAACATTTGAAGAATTTCCAGACTGTTTTTCAAAGAGGCTATATCACCAGCAGTGAATGAGGGTTCAATTTTCTTCACATCTTCACCAACAATTGTTATTATCTGTTTTGTATGATAACCATTGAAGGGGGTGTGAAGTGGTATCTCATTGTGGGTTTTACTAAAATTTTTAGGGTGACATTGATTAATAGGGTCATATAGGTTTCAAGTGTCAATTTCTATGATACATGAACTGTATATTGCACTGTGTGACCACAATCCAAAGTCAAATCATCTTCCATCACCATATATTTGGCCCCCTTTACCCTTTACTACCCCCATGCCCTTCCCTCTGATAATCACCATACTGTTGTCTGCCTGTGTCTATGAGTTTCAGTTTGATATCCACACGTGAGTTTTGATTTGCATTTCCCTAATGACTAATGATGTGGAGCATCCTCTCATGTCTCAGATTTGTCTCCCATATGCCAGATGTGTTTCATCTTGTCATTTTATATCAGTGTATTTTTGCAGTACTGCTTTTCTTAAAACGAGGTATTATGTGAAGGGCCCTCTTCATATAAACAAGCTTAATTATTTCTACAAAAATATGTATCTGTGGTGAGTAAGCATATATATTCTCTGATTGTTTGGGGGTTTTTGTTTGAGGGGAGTGTGGCCAGTGGCAGTGCAGGTCTATAATTTACTGAGAGATTAGTATTTTGGCTCTTTCTTTTTCTTTTCACTTTCAAAGAAAATTCATTTTATATATACACATGGTATATATAAAACTATTGAAAAAGATTTTGGTGAAGATATAAATGAAAAGGTGCCTATGATATGTAGTTAAATGTAAAAATAATATATTTTAAATGATATTTTTTAATAAAAAGTTCTGTATTAAATAAATGTGGTGGTGAGTCCTGTTTGCTCTTAGTGCCCATTTGGTCTCTTCCTGCTGGGGGTGCTGATTTTCTCAGTGTCTGGTGCACTTGAGTTGTGTATTTTCTGTGCTTGTTTATAGAAATGAAAGTGTTTTGTTCAGTATTAGTCCTTGATTGGAAAAGCAATGGGAAAGGCCGCTGTTGATCAGTTCTGCAGGTCTGTGACCGAGTTCCCCATGATGGGGGTTGGAGGCCCAGTGGCATGCTCCACACCACTTTCCAGTTCTGGTCCAAAGCTCTTTGAGCATATACTAGGTGTAGCGGTTAATAATGCGGATTTTTTTCAATAGATGGAGTTACACATATGTTGATATATATGCGATTTGATATGTATGCTATTTTGTTATATTGACAGCAAGCTTCAAAACTTCATATGTCAAATTTGCTGAAGGTATTAACATCATAGATATTTTTATGCTTAAAAATGTCAAATTTCATGCCAGAAAAAAAAAAAGAACATTTGCAGGAAGTTATAATTTATTACTTTATTTTGAAGAAAACTGCTGAATACTTCAGGAAGCTTATGGTGAACATGCTTCACTCAAGATACTTAGGAACGCTGGTTTAAACGCTTTAAAAGTGATGATTTCTATGTGAAAGACAAAGAACGTCCAGGTCAACTGAAAAAGTTTGAAGACCAACAGTTACAAGCATTATTGGATGAAGATGCATGTCAAACTCAGAAACAACTTGCAGAAAGATTAAACGTTGCTCAGCAATTTCTGATCCTTTACAAGCAATGGGAAAGATTTTAAAGGAAGGAAAATGGGTGCCACATAAACTGAATGAAAGACAAATGGAAAACCGAAAAGTCATCAGGAAAATGTTGCTTCAACGGCACAAAAGAAAGTCTTTTTTGCATCGAATTGTGACTGGCGATGAAAAGCGGATTTATTTTGAGAATCCCAAATGTACAAAATTATGGATTGATCCAGGTCAACCATCAACATCTACTGCAAGGCCAAATCGCTTCGGAAAGAAGACAATGTTCTGCATTTGGTGGGTTCAGGAAGGTGTGGTGTATTATGAGCTTCTAAAACCAGGTGAAACCGTTAATACTGATTGCTACTGACAACAAATAATCAATTTGAACCACACTTGGATCATAAAACGACCAGAATGTGCCAGAAGACACGGCAAAGTAATTTTGCTTCATGATGACGCACAATCACACACTTCAAAACCAGTTAAAGACACGTTGAAAGATCTTGCCTGTGAAGTATTAACCCACCCGCTGTATTCACCAGACCTTGCTCCTTCAGATTACCACACGTTCCGATCGATGGCACACGCACTTTCTGAGCAGCACTTCAAAATGTAGGAAGAAGTAGAAAATTGGGTCTCTGAATGGTTTGCCTCAAAACAAGAAAAGTTCTATTGGCACAGTACCCACAAATTACCTGGAAGATGGGGGAAATGTGTAGGTAGCGATGGACATTACTTTGAATAAAGCACTTTTGATGTTTCTCTTGAAATTATTGTGTTTTCTTTGATTACAAAATCCACATTATTAACCGGTCCAGTAAATTAAACACCTTTCTACTTTCAAATATTGACTAGGTTTTGGGTATTTCTTTTGAAAGAGACAATTTCTTTGGGAATAACTTAAAAACAGGTGTTTTTTATTTTTTATTCCCTCCCCTTTTATATTTGTTTTGGTCTGAATAGAAAACAGGATCACAGTGCTTGTAGAGAACAAGAAATACATTGGCAGTGGTCCTGGACCAGTGTTTGCATTTGGGGAAATGGAGTGAAGTGGGAATCCAGCTGGAATAACATCAGCTTTTAACATTGGCCCTTCTTTCCCGGCATTCCTTTCATTGTTTGAGCTTATCTTTTCGTTAGCTTTCCTGTTTGTTTCTCTTTCTTTCTTGAGTTCACAAACTGGTAATTAAACTTGCTATTGCAGTGTAATGTCCTTCTAGGAAAGTATACATACGGGTATTTTTTTTACAGACTGAATTCATGCCCGTCGCTGGTAATTGGATAAAGAAATAGAACATACAGCACCTTGGCAACCTCTCATGTTCCCTCTCACCTAGACTTTTTAACTCTTTATGTACAGAGTGAGAAAGTGCATTTCAGTGCATGGAAGGCCTGAGAGTTTCTATAGAATATCTGATTTGGGTATAATAAATTCTCCTTTTACTCTCAAAGATATATATTTACCATTATATTAAGCCATTCATCCAAGTTGTCAGAGACTTTTCAGTTTCCCAGCTGTTTCTGTCTTAATGGAGCTCTTTTTTTCTTCCTCAAAATACCTTCTGATTATATGTGCATGATAAATAAACTTCTTTCCACTTACTGTGTAAGGAATCATAGTCCAGAGAGTGAGAAATGGGCAGAATGAATGGTGTTGTGCTTAAAATAGCTCTTGCATGTAGTTGCAGTAGTAATGAAGTGTTAGAAATAGCTTTGAATACTGTCAGAAAAATGATCAAAGCCCAAGTGCTTGCAGGGTTCTGGTTGCCATGGTGACAAAGCAGCATGGAATACTGGTGGGATTATATAAGGCAGCATCTTGAGACATATTTGAGGTACACAGCTGTGTCTACCACTGATATCCATGACTTTGGTGCTTTGAAACAGCAGAGGCCTCCAAGTCACTAATTATTTGATTCCAAAGGAGCAAATACACCAAGCCAAAATAAGCGTTGGAGCCCATGAGTGTATATATGTACAGAGATGTACACCAACGTGAAGTGTAATGGTCTGAAATAAAAATCGTGGCAGAAATTATTTGTGTTAAATATGCTCCCAATATTTTACATTAAAGAAGAAATCATCTACAATGCTTCCTTTCAAAGCTTATTTTTCGGAAGCCCTGGCTCCTAAAGAGGAAAGGATAACTGAGAAATTACCGGTTTGCCACATTGTCTCCCTCTCCTTCCTCTCTTTCCTCTTTTTCTTCCCCTCCCTCTTTCTCCTCCTTTAATACTTTCCCAGAGGCAAGTGTCACAGGCTGGTAATAGTAAGGTATATGTTATTCGAAATAATACCCTAAACTATTGTACAAGTTTGTACTGTGTGCTTTCATTTTATATGGCTTCCCACTCAAAAGAATTGCCCTTGACTTTGAGGCAGACTGCCACCAGAGTGATCTAGAGAAGAAGCATTGAGTAATAAAAATTTTAATGTGAGCCACAAATGAGACTTAAAATTTTCTAGCAGCCAGATTTTTTAAATGTAAAAAGAAAAATTAATTTTAATCTTTTATTTGAGCCATTATATCAAAAATATTTTATTTCAATATGTAATCAATATAGGAAAATTGAGATCTTTTACATTCTTTTTTTTCCATACTAAGTCTTTGAAGTACACCGAGTGTTTTATACTTACATACATTTCAGTTCAGATTAGCCACATTTCAACCACTCCGTAGCCACATGTGGCTATTGGCTCAGGCAAAGTCGCTCCCACTTTTAGATTCTATTCTCAAAATGGTCCAGTGTGCTCTGCAGTGGATTCAAATGGGCTACTTTGGGGTTCTCTTCTTCACAGGCCCATCAGATGTCCCATTTGTTTCTCCTGTCTCTTCCTGTACAGATGCCGATAGCCTGCAGGTCTTGGCTGTTGTTGATTTGTCCCCACCCACCTGTACTCTAGGATTTGAGGGGTACCTTATCACTTGGCTGTCATAACAAAATACCACAAACTGAGTGGCTTAAGCAACAGAAATGTATTGTCTCAGTTCTGGAGGCTAGAAGTTCAAGATCAAGGTGTCAGCAGGGTTGGTTCTTGCTGAGGCCTCTCTCCTTGGCTTGTAGGTGGCCATTTTCTTGCTGTGTTCTCATGTGGCAGTCCCTCTTTGCATGGGCACCCCTGCTGGCCCTCTGTGCATCCTAACCTCCTTCTTATAAGAACACAAGTCAATTGTATTAGGGCCCACCCTAAAGGCCTCATGCTAACTTATCTCTTTACAGCCTGTCTCCAGGCACACTCATATTCTGAGGTACTGGGTAGGCATCAATGATTTTGGCTGGTTCAATTTAGTAAAGAGTGTTGAATTGTAAAAACTTGGGAGAAAGTTCCTAAGTTTTGACATCTCAACATTATATTTAAAACATCTCTGAGAGTCAGGTTTAATCATCTGTACTATACTTCTTCCTGCCATAATTTCCTAACTTTTGTTGAGAGTTGAGAATTTTAAAAAAGGGAGATCATTGTCATACTTTCATTTCCTCTAAAGCCTTGGGAAAAGAATAAGAGCAGACAATTTATGACACAGGTGCCTTGGCAAGATGTGAAATATAAGGCCATTTAGCTTACAGGATAATTCACAGAGCCGCATTTCATTTAATTCTATGGACCATTAATTTCCCATCTCTACTGACAGTAATAAAGACCAAATGATATATTCCGAATTTAAAACCAGAGTCAGTCTCTGAATAGTAGAGGAATTTGTCTAAAACTCTTCATAAAATACCTTAATTTAGACCCTAATCATATTACAATGGTTTTCTATATTAATTTTCATGATATGTCTCATTAGAAAAAGGGTGATCATAGGACTTACCCTTTTAGGAAGTTAAAAAAAAATTTAAACCCCATTTCAAAAAAGAAATTGCTATCTTTATAGCAGGTCTTTAGACTGGAGTGGTAGATGTTCTAATTTCTATTAAGGAAAATAGTATAGAATTTAGCCAATAAATCATAAAATATTTGTATGTTATGACTTACTGTCAGGAACTTTGTTCTAGCCTTTAGATCACTTTTTATGTGCTTTTAGCTCTTATACAAAATTCCCTTCCCATAAAACTCAGTCATTAACTATTTGAAGTTTTGTAGTCTGAAAAAAACAACAGAGTTCTTATTCTGTTTTCTCTCTTAATAACATATAACTGAGGTTTATTAAATTTGTCAGTTTTAGAAACTTAAAGGAACTTGCAGACAAATACTTAACTTGAAAATTTGCCTAAAGACTTTACATGGTATCTTTAAAGATGCACCCAGGAGTTGTCAGGTCTCATGAAGGTGATGTGGCTGCCTAATCCTATCTAATAAAAGAGTAATATACAAATTAACCATCACTCCTTACACCCACCAGCCAATCAGGAGCGAGTATGCAAATTAACCCAACCAAGATGGCTGCAGCCAGGGAGGCTTGGGTTTCCCCAGTGATGGAGGAAGCCAAGCTTTCCGCACACCCTGGCCAGCCCAGGCCTCCACTCTGGGCTACAAAGTTTCAATTATAGAAGATAAATAAATCCCAACAAAAATGGCTGCTGCCTTGGATTAAGCAGGAGGCTTGGCTCTGCTCCAGGCTACAAAGTTTCAGTTGTAGAATATAAATAAATTCCAGATACCAGGGCCTCCGCTTGGGTTGCCGGGGTGTGTGGCTGGCCTGCAAACCACCACAGGCCCCTTGCCCAGGCCGCCCCATGCCCCAAGGGAACCCCCACCCTGATCTGGGACACCCTTCAGGACAAACCAGCTGGCCCCCACTCATGCACCAGGCCTCTATCCTATCTAATAAAATATGCAGATTGACCATCACTCCAACACACAAGATGGCTGCCCCCATGTGGACAAAGATCCTGCCCCCATGTGGACACAAGATGGCCACCACAAGATGGCCAGCAGGGGAGGGCAGTTGGGAGGGACCAGGCCTGCAAGGGAGGGCAGTTGGGGGCGATCAAGCCTGCAGAGGAGGGCAGTTAGGGGTGACCAGGCCGGCAGAGGGGCGAAGTTGGGGGTGACCGGGCCTGCAGGGAAGGGCAGTTGGGAGGGACCCAGGCCTGCAGGGGAGAGCAGTTAGGGGCAAACAGGCTGGCAGAGGAGCAGTTAGGCGTCAATCAGGCTGGCAGGGGAGTGGTTAGGGGGTGACCAGGCTGGCAGGCAGAAGTGGTTAGGGGCAATCAGGAAGGCAGGCAGGTGAGCAGTTGGAAGCCAGCAGTCCTGAATTGTGAGAGGGACTGGGATTGGGCCTAAACGGGCAGTTGGACATCCTCGAGGGGTCCCAGATTGGAGAGGGTGCAGGCTGGGCTGAGGGACACCCCCCTTTGCATGAATTTTGTGCACCGGGCCTCTAGTGCTTTTATATAATAGTACAGTCTTCCTGGCAGTAGCTAGTTGATAGGAGTCTTAAAGATTCTAGAAGCAACTTCCATTTTTAAATATCTGATTAGCTCTTCCTAATGCAGCTTCTTACTAGAGATCCCTGGAGACAGGAAAAAGAGGAAAACTTGCAATAAATGTGGAAACTAGTATCTATAGTTAACCAATTTCTGTAATCTGAAATGAGTTTTTACTTATCATAAGGATAATGGAAATTGATTAAAAAATGCAATTACTAGCTTATTCTCCTTGTGTGTGCCTGAAATTTTGAGAAAACCTTTTGCTTTTTTACTCATTTTTTTTAACATCTGGTACAGAAATGTGAATCTTCTGTTAACTCATCAGTTCCACTTACAGAAAGTTACCTCTTATTCATTCTATATAATAAAAGCCTAATATGCAAATCAACCGAATGGTGGAATGACTGGTCGCACTGACTATCAGGGGGCAGACGCTCAATGCAGGAGCTGTCCATAGGCCTCAGGCCAGCCAAGATGGGTGCCAGCAGGAGCCCCCTGATTGCCCCGCCAGTCACCCTGCAGAGGGAGGCGACAGGTGGCTGTGGCAGGGGATGGGGCCAGCAAGTGGGCAGCGCCAGGCCGGCCAAGGCAGGTGCCAGTGGGGGCCCCCTGATTGCCTCTCTAGTCGCCCTGCAGATTGGTCTGATTGTTGGCCAGGCCTAGGGACCTTACCCATGCACAAGTTTCGTGCACTGGGCCTCTAGTATCACCTAACTATTCAAGTTTGTTAAATATGAAGATGTTTATTGCATCTTTATAACAGGGAAAAGCTGGAAGCAATGTAAATGTCCATCAGGAGGGATTAGTTAAAGTGGTTCATTATATGCTACACGAGAAGCCCAGGACGCAAAATTGCGTGGCCCCACCCACCCGCATGGCCTCGCCGTGCTTGCAGTCCCTCCCACCCGCCGCTCCGCAGTGCTTGCAGCCCTGCCCACCCGCCCACTGCCTCATCACGCTCACAGCCCTGCCTACCCGCGCCAGTCTTTGGTCATTACGGCATTAGCGCCATGAGCTTTTTATATATATTGATTATACATAGTAAATATTGATATAATTCTGTATTCATTAAAGAAACATGACATATTAGTAAATAAAAAAGGCATGTTATATTATAAAAAAAGGCATGCTATAAAACTTTATATATAGTTGGATCCCATTTATTTAAAATAATAAACTCACATATATATTAAATGTACATATAAAATACATTCGCAATGGGGGCTAGAATTGAGGGGAGAAGCAATAGGGAATTTTTTACTTCTTGTTTTATATATATTTTTAAAATACATTTTTATTGATTTCAGAGAGGAAGGGAGAGGGAGAGGAGAAATGGAAATATCATTGATGAGAGAGAATCATTGATTGGCTGCCTCCTGCACGCCCCCTATTGAGGATCGAGCCCGCAACCCTGGCATGTGCCCTTGACCGGAATCGAATCCAGGACCCTTCAGTCTGCAAGCCGACGCTCTATCCACAGAGTCAAGCCAGCTAGGGCTATAGTACCTTTGTTCTCCAAGAGATATATTATTTTCAAAATTAAAGAAGGAAGAAAGAAACATAAGGTCTCTGTGATAGATTGTGAAAAGTCATTCCTGTCCTTATATCCATGCCCACAAGTCATCCCCTCTCCCACTGATTCTGGGCTTGGCCATGTGATTTGCTTTGGCCAATGGTACAATAGAGACTTGATGCAAAGACTTGAAAAGAAAAATGCATATTCGAGCTGCCCTTTCTTTTACTGCTCTTCGGATCCTTACAACCAGTCTCAGATGAATAGACTCAAGCTAGCCTGTTCGATGATGGGAAACATGTGGCCTACCACCTTGGCCACCACCCAGGCAACTGCTGGATATTTGAGGGAGGCCATCCTCCACTAGCTGTCCACAGTTGCGTGAGTGAGGTCTGGCCGAGACTTGTGCTACATTTTATTAGCTTATAATTGCCTTTGTTTCTCTTAAATATCTTAAGTAGCCCTCTCTCTCTGATGAGCTCTTCTTTCTCTTTTGCATACTCAAATCTATCTTCATGCAGCTTTTCCTCACTACTCAAACTCTCAATAAATCTCTTTTCTATACTCTTCTATTACTTTTACTGAGTACCGTATAATTTAGTGTTTAATGTGCTTTTGTTCTCTTTTTCTGTATATATGTTGGTCTTTTCTCTCTACGTAATAATAAGCTCCTTGATTGTACAGATCATATTTCACATTATTTTCTCAGGCTTTTATAATACTTAGCACTTGATAGAATCATATGTAGTGCCAGGTTTCATCCTTCCACCCAGTGTCTTCAACATACACCTCGCCTAATTGCAGGGCATGTGCCACCAGTAGCAGCATGACACACCACTGGTGCAAGGGAAAAGCTACACAAACACAAGCTGTATTTGCTTCTGCTCTGCAGCTATCTCATTTCCACGAAATTAGGTTTCCTTCACCAAGTAAATTTAAAAAACCAAGTCTGTGTGTATGTATGTGGTCTCTTTTTGCCAATCCAAGACATGTATGTGTATTATACACAGTGCTGCATATGTGTGTATATTTGTTAACATGGAAAGAATCCTAATGATATAGTAGGTTAACACTGTTTACATTAATACTGTATATGCATAAAATCTGGAAAGATATACAGCCCTCCCCTCCAAAACAACCAATCTAAACTAGTACCTCAAATTCCTTTGGTATTGTATAGTGTACCAAGAACATTCAGCTTATCTGGTTATGTGAGATAAAGATTTATTTCATACTTGAAAGTTAAAAGAGGTTTAAATGAGAGAATTTATATTTTAAAAGTCTTTTACTACTAAACATTGGTTTTCTCTATTTTAAGTATTTTGGTAGACATTTGGGTTATAGGGATTCATTCTGAAATATAGCCTGCTTCTTTTCTTAATTGAAAATAGTGCCCATGGTGATCATAGGGGTATTGACTTAGACAAAGTGATATTAACACGGAGATAAACAATTGAACTGATCGAAAGCAGTAGAGATTCCAAAATAAAAATACTAGTTTATCTGGCATCAGTGGAAGGGATTGGTCCTCTCCCTTCCTCTCTTTCTCTAAAACCAATGAAAACATATATATATTTTAAAAATAGAGGTACCTTTCACCAAAGTGATAAAAATATGAGACTTTGCATTAATGTCTCCAAGAAATATTAGACGTTTATGGAAAAAGTTACAGAATTTATTTAGTGACAATATTTTTAACATAAATGGAAAAGGATACTATTTACATGAGAAGTTATTTTTATACTGTTAATTTCCAAAATGGATCTTTAGATTAAGTCAGTCATTAAAACTCTACTATTAGGATTTTTTTAAAAATATATGTTATTGATTTTTTACAGAGAGGAAGGGAGAGAGATAGAGAGTTAGAAACATCGATGGGAGAGAAACATTGATCAGCTGCCTCCTGCACACCCCCCACTGGGGATGTGCCCGCAACCAAGGTACATGCCCTTGACTGGAATCGAACCTGGGACCCCTCAGTCCACAGGCCAACGCTCTATCCACTGAGCCATACCAGCCAGGGCAGGATTTGTGTTTTAGAACTTTGATAAGCTCATTTTAAACATATTTTATTGATATTTTACAGAGAGGAAGGGAGAGGGATAGAGAGCTAGAAACATCGATGAGAGAGAAACATCGATCAGCTGCCTCCTGCACACCTCCCACTGGGGATGTGCCCGCAACCAAGGTACATGCCCTTGACCGGAATTGAACCCGGGACCCTCCAGTCCACATGCCGATGCTCTATCCACTGAGCCAAACCGGTTTCGGCTTGATAAGCTCATTTTAAAGTTCATATGCAAGTACCAGGAACCAAGTTAGCCAATTGAAAAAGAAGAAGCATGCCAGACTTACTATAAAGCTGTAGTAATTAACAGAATGTTAATGAGGAAGTAGAAAAACAGACCAGTGGAATAGAAAATAAAACAGCTGAGACACAAGCATAAGGGAACAGTGATGATATTAGCCAAAATAATATTTTTTAAAAAATCATTCAGATATAATTTATTTTTGGTTATGTTGAAGAGTTAAATTTGAAAGCCAGTACTTTATATCTTTACAAAGACTGTGTTATTGTATGGATGACTTGCTTTAAAAAGTTATTAAAAGCACTAAACATAAAGACTAAGATTGATATGTTTGGTAACTACTCATATCAGTAAAAATGAGAAGACAAGTCACAGACTGGGATAAGAAGTGTATCACACTGTAATCAATGAATGATTGTTGTTCCTTATAAAACAAATTACTTTGGCAGTATAGCTCTCACGAGATTTAGTTTCCTTTGTTATGAATACCGTGAGCGTGTCCGAATTCCACAAGTCAGCAAAATCCTTAGATTCTTTTCCTTGATCTGTTTTGTCCCTCTGAAGGAATGTATTTGAGGCCACTCTCCTGTGTTTATTCACAGGCTTTCGGTTTTGCCCTGAGGATGCGACACAGTCTTAAACTAGCATTTCTCAAATTGTCTTTTTTATAGTCCTGCTTTAGAAACTGTTGTGTATTTCCGGTTCTGGAATGTGTGGCTTTTCTCTTTTCCTTTCCATCCGTGTTTGCAGCTGGTTCTTTTCTGAGTTCATCTCTCGTATTTTGTAAAGTACAACTAAGAGCATCCAGGGCTAGTAGCGTACCATCTCCTGGCTTTTCCCTATAAATCCACAAGTCCATTAGTCACATTATCTGCTTTCCAAGTTATTGCCAGAAAGACAGTTCTGCCGCTGTGTTATATATATGTCATCATTTTTCCAGTCTTCAGTAACAGTCACTTGTTGCTCGTTCCCAATGACAGTCTCACATATATGATGTGTTTGGTATGGCAGTAGCCCACTCCAGGTTCCATTTTCTCTACTGACTGTTCCTAAGTAAGCCTGCGGTAACTACTCCAAAATTAGAGTGCCTCACTGCGATGGAGATTTATTTCTAGCTCCCCTGTTAGCCACAAGTTATATGAAATGTGTCTTGCTCTGTGTTCCAGGCAGAGGAGCAGCCCTTTTTTGGTCTTAGGTCAGAGGGAAAGGTGAAAATGCTGACCCATGGAATAGCTCTTACATCTCCTTCTCGGATATGGTGTAGATCAGGGGTCGGCAAACTCATTAGTCAACAGAGCCAAATATCAACAGTACAAAGATTGAAATTTCTTTTGAGAGCCAAATTTTTTAAACTTAAACTTCTTCTAATGTCACTTCTTCAGAATAGTCTCGCCCAGGCCATGGTATTTTGTGGAAGAGCCACACTCAAGGGGCCAAAGAGCCGGATGTGGCTCTCAAGCCACAGTTTGCCGCCCACTGGTGTAGATAATTTACAATTATATTTCATTGGCCATACCACGTTATATGGCAGTCCCAGTGTCTGCATAGTAGAGTATTTGTCTCTAAGGGAGGAACAGTAGCTATCAGGCCCAAAGACAGGGAGCAATCATTTCACCTATCGGGAGGGGGTAATACTACCTGCGCTTTCACTTCTAGAACCCCTGAAGCAGTGTTTTCAAGGTGCGGAATTCTTAGGTGGAGATAAACATTTGGAAGTTATCATTGATAAGTGAGTAAAATAAGATCACCCCGGAGAGGGAAGAGAGCGCTGGATTCCTCGTGGGACACTAAGAATCAGCTGTCAGAAGTAGGGGAGAGAATAGGAAAGAACGAGCCTCTGGGCCTTGTGGTAGAGCTATCCTCCAAAAATTGTAACATTAAAAAAAAAGCCCAAATGCAAATGCTTTTAAATCTATCCCGTTTGTCATCACAAGACTTAGTTTCCAAATAGCATGTATTTAAAATTAAAATGTGTGTATTTGTTCTTACAGAGATTTGCCACAATATGGACAGAAGCAGTGGCAATCCTATTTTGGAAGAACTTTTGATGTTTACACCAAACTCTGGAAGTTCCAGCAGCAGCACCGGTAAAGGAATTTTATAGTTAAAGGAGAGTGAAACTCCATTTTGTATTAATCACAGTTTTGACCTTTACTACCTTTGTGCTTTTTACCTGGATACATCTTAATATATTTTATCTTCATGACCCAAATGAAAACAAATTGATTTTTTAATGTTTATTTAAGGTTTTAAAATATAAGTTCTTAGGATTTTTAAAGAAAATGTTACATGTTAAAATAGCTTGGCTGATTTCATGGTTTCATTCTTAAATAGGTGTTGTTTTTTGGCCAAAACTATTTGAGGGTGTTGCTTCTAATTTTCATGAACATAACTCAAAGAAGTTTCTATTTATGTTTCAACTTAAATGGACATTTAATAAATGCTTTTTGAATGTAATTGAATGATTATGTTTCAATCTCATGAAAAATTCATAAATCTGAATTCATGAATTTAAAATTTTATGCGGATTGGGTATCATTTTATCCTATTAAGTTTACAGATTTGGTTATTTTTGAAATTTATAGTCTCTTATTTCTATTTTCTTATTTCCTATATAAAACAGACAAGTCTTGGATAATCGGTATGGCTTGAAGCGGTGGCAAATAGGGGAAATTGCTTCTAAGATTGGGCAGCTATACTACCATTATTAGTAAGTGAATTGTATATGGGAAAATCAAGCATTGACCTGATTTAAACACAGCATGCGGAAGTATGCATGGTATATTACTTGGTTGGAGGGAAAACTAAGGAGTTACAAATGAAAACCTTAGTAATTCAGATCATATGGGTTAAGACTGCATTATGAAATGACCTTCCATAATCAAAGTAACATTATTTGCTTCAATGGCTCATCTTCCAAACAGCTCATTTGGTCAGACTCATCTATAACTTAAAGGAGTAAGATCTTGGTTTTAGGTATATGAATTTATAGTTTGTAATCGCTTCACTTAAGTCTTGATACTGTGCAGAGATATATCATAACTTTTATGTTTGAATACGTGGTTTTCAGGAGGATATTTTAAGATTCATACCTATAGGATATGTCTAAAAAGTTACATGAAGTAGATAATGATACTTCTGATTATATCCTTAGAGCAGCATCTACAGGGGCTGGCAAAAGTAGGTCTACAATTGTACTTATTGGAAGTAATACAATAATTAATAATAATGCCAGAATAAAATGTGTGTTTCGTGTACTCATAACTCTAAACCTACTACCTATATGTAGTCCCACCCATGAGTCAGGGACAGAAGAGAACTCCTTTTAGAACTACATCTTAATATCATGAAGTAATACCAGGTATGCCATAAAAAGACTTGGACCATTTGTAACTTACGAGGCCAGAAAAATTCCTTCCTCTTCTGTCTTTTGGCATGGCACCCATAATTCCCACCATCAAAATCACTCTCTTGGGTAGAGTATTTTCTTAAGAAGTCATTTATAAAACTAGACATGTGGTGTGTTTTGTAAATTTTAATTAATCTTTTAATTTTTCAATTACAGTTTTCCTTCAGTATTGTATTGGTTGTAGGTATACAGCATAGTGATTAGACAACTGTATACTTTACAAAGTGTCCCCCCTGATATTTCCAGTACCCACTTGGGATCCCATACATAGTTAATTCAATATTATTGGCTATATTCCCCATGCTGTGCTTTACATCCCATGACTATTCTGTAACTACTAGACCCTTCATCTCTTTCACCCAGTTCTCTAAACAAAGAGCCTAATTCATCAGCATCCTTTGAAGATTAATATGGATTAATCCATTTCTGAAATCTATGAGAAAAAAATGAAAGAAATTAGCGAAAGGACAAATGACTTTGTATGGATTTGAGGAAGGTCATGAAAGGCCTGGTCCTGGGTGGAAATGCTGTTTGGAGCGTCCCTGAGAAGAATGAGAATAATGTGTACTTTGGGTTGCCATCCAAAAGGATTGGGAGCAGTGGGGAGGTATTTTTTTAAAATTATCATTATTATTATTTTTACACATTTTAAGGGTGATATGGGTACTGCTTTGCTGATTCAAATTTAGGACAGTCATTCCCATCCCTCATGTACAGGAATGAAGGAATAATGGAACAAGTATTGATCAGAACGAAGAATTGGAGACATTGTCAAATTTAAATATTTTTTTTCTCTCATAGCTTACGCACATCTGAGACCAGCTATCTGAATGAGGCTTTCTCCTTCTATTCTGCAATCAGACAGAGATCATACTATTCTCAAGTCAATAAAGAAGACAGGTATGCACCTACTATATTTTTAGAGACAAGGAGGTAAAACACTTAATTTTCAGTTTGTGGGCAAATTATGCAGAAACGCACACATTTGTTTATAACTTTTATTCATTTCATGGGTTTTATGGAATGCCTACTACGTACCAGGCCTTCTTAAGCATGCAAAGATATGTTACATAATAGAAATAAATACTACAGATGTTGTAACAGATGTCACAATACCAGTGGAGTCAGAGCAAAAAGGAGGGGTGGATTACTTCTTTATGAGAGATTGGGATCCCACAAAGTTTCATTGAAAAGACACAACTCCAGAGTGAGGCTCAGCTGATAATGTCAGGTCTCTTAATTCATATACAGTTGTCATGTAGGACTAACGAAAAGGCGCTAAGCTGTTTGAATTTTATTTTATAAACCCACTATCATGCAGTTGTTAGAAGGAAAAACCCTGGTGCAATTCATTCAATTCCCAACAGTAATCTATTGAGCACTTACACCTCTGGCAGTGTGGCCGGTGCTTGGGTGGGAAAAGAATAAGAAGGTGTACAGGTGTGCTCTTTCCCTTTCAGGCAATTACCTTCTCATGGGAGTTATAGACATCTTTGGGTCCCAAGTAGATGGTGATGCTATTAATTCCACAGGAGTGTGGAATTGTGGGAGAAACCAGGGACCTGGCTCAGAATCTTTATTGCTAGTGTTTCAAGAATTGTTAGAAGAGAAAGTTCAGGTCCAGAAGATGGGAATGTCCTCTCTACCTCCGGCAACAGAACTCACAGCTGTTATAGTGAAAAGATGATATTCTCTTAGTGCTAGGAGAAAACATAGTTTTGCCCTAGCCGGTTTGGCTCAGTGGATAGAACATTGGCCTGCGGACTGAAGGGTCCCAGGTTCGATTCTGGCCAAGGGCACATGCCCAGGTTGCAGACTCGATCCCCATTGTGGGGCATGCAGGAGGCAGCCAATCAATGATTCTCTCTCATCATTGGTGTTTCTATCTCTCTCTCCCTCTCCCTTCCACTCTGAAAGCAATAAAAATATATTTTAAAAGAAAAGAAAAAGAAAACGTAGTTTTGACATTGCTTTCTAGAGAACACTTTGTGCTTGGCTATCATGAGCTTTCCAGCTCTACGGAGACATTTTTTGGAAAGCCCCACTCTTGTAAATCCCCTTCATGCCCTTGCAAGTCTTGTTCAGACTCGTCCAGAGGAGGTGATTTGATACAAGTGAGGTATGCAGATGCTGAGGTCTCTGTGTTATTGCCTTACTTCGTTCTTCTATCAGAAGTTCCATCAGTTATTTTTCCTTCAGCTTTTCTTATGATTTGCTTTACATATATTCACTATAGATATATTTCCTAAATCCCTCACCCCCTTTTTGCATTTATGTTGTACAATTTGTCTGAATTCTTGGTGAGATAAATTGTATCTCTAAGAACATGCAAAAGGGCTACATAATATTTTATCAGCATAGAACTATTTTAAGCAATAGTAAAATACCTTGTGTAATTCACTTTTCTAATTTGCCAAGAGGAAAATTGGCCTTAGGCCCGTTGGCTTAAAACCCAACAGTTTGATTCGTGGAAATCATTTTCTGTCCTAAGAGCAGACACCACACATCAATTGTTTTCCTGTGCTGCCTCCTAGAGCAGGGCAGATGAACGGAGGTAGGATTATTTGGAACCAGGATGACTAGATCTCTTGCCTTAAAGACACTAAATTAGAATCAGTGGACAACCCAAAATCTTGACCTTGTTTTCCGGAAGGAGTGTTTAGATGGTACGTTGTTTGTTTCTTAGTTCACATAGGGCAGGAGGGCCAGTCAAGGTAGCGATTGGTGACAACTCCTAAAATCAACAGCCAGTAGATTAATACAAGGAAGTATTCCACAATATCACAGTTGCTTTATACGGCAAAAATCTCTTCTCAAAGGGGCAGGTTCTCTCTGCACTCTCTCAGTGCCTCAGCATTCTGTCAAAGCCAGGAGGAACGGACCTTCTCGCCATCCACCTAGGTGACTGCTGTCACTATAGACAACTCTCAACAATGTCCCATTCCACGGGCCCATCCTGTTTAGTAAAGGGAGATGTTACCCCGTAATCACTTGTCCTAGGAGCTGCAAACCCCAGCTGTTGCAAATGGCTGAGGCTGAGCCTGGTCAGAGTTAGATATGGAGAAGATAAAGCACACAGAGGTCCTAACCTCTGTGTACTTTATTGCATATAGCCACCAGGAAAAACAGTTTCTCTGGCAAGTGCGCAGAGTCGTGTCAATTAGTAAACACATTTCTAAATAAGTCATGGGTCTAAGAGAAAAAAATTTTTTTTAAATATATTTTATTGATTTTTCACAGAGAGGAAGGGAGAGGGATAGAGAGTTAGAAACATCGATGAGAGAGAAACATCGATCAGCTGCCTCCTGCACACCTCCCACTGGGGATGTGCCCGCAACCAAGGTACGTGCCCTTGACCGGAATCGAACCTGGGACCCTTCAGTCCGCAGGCTGACGCTCTATCCACTGAGCCAAACCGGTTTCGGCTAAGAGAAAATTTTTAAGTTTTGTTATGGAAAATGTCAAACATATACGAAAAAATACTGTTGTGAGGTTTTTATATTTGTAATGTAGGATGTAGAAAGCAGGAAGTGGACATTGGGAATGTCAGGTTTTACTTGATAAGGGATAAGTGTAAAGAGGTGCAGTATTGACTGTAAAAGCCTTTGGTAAGTTGAGGATGCATATTGCTACTCCTAGCAGCACTAAAAGAACAATAATGCAGAGGTATGAGTATGAGTAAGAAGCCAATAGAGGATAGTACACTGAAATATATCAGATTACCTGAAAAGAAAGTAAGAGAGGAGCAATAGAGGACACAAACACGAAAGGGACAAACCGAAAACAAATAAAGCAAGGTGGAGATGCAAACCCAGAGGACCTGCGTGTACGAGGCAGAGATTATCACAGTGGATGACAAAGCAAGACCTAACCATGTACTGTCTACAAAAGATGTGGTAAAATAAAAGGACAAAGGCACTTGAAAGCAGAGGAAAAGGAGAAGATATGGCCTGTAAGCACTAGCACAAGAAAACTGGCTTGGTGATATTAATATGTAAAAGATAAGATTTCAAAACAACGACTGTTCTTCCTGGAATGCTTTTCACCTTGTGTTTTTCTGCCTCTTATCGTCTCCTCTTCCGTATATACAGCCTTAACTCAAACATTACTCTCTCTGGGAATTTACTCCCGCCCAGGATCCAGTCCTGTGGGCTCAAATAGCACCCTTTCTTTCTCCTGTCATTATATTTATTCCTCTGTGTTTTAACTATTTATCTGTCTCCTCTATATTTTAAATATGTTTCTGTCTGTAAGAGCTGAGAAGAGGGACTGTGTCTATAGTTCTGTGTGTGTGTGTTTTTTTACTCTGCTTCCAGCACTTAGCATAGTGCCAGATGCATCTAAGTTCTCAATAGGTATTTGTTGAATGAATGAATTATGTAATGAATCAGTAAGAAATGAGTTACAACTATAGGTTATATGTAGAAATATTTATAACTGCAGAATAGGGTCGAAGCAGCATATTTTCTTTTTTAATCTAATGACTATTTTTCCATTTATCTACCATAGACCTGAGTTGGTAGTTAAGAAGCTACGATACTATGCAAGATTTATAGTAGTTTGTCTTCTTCTCAACAAAATGGATGTGGTAAAGGATCTGGTGAAGGTAAATGTACTTTAAAATATTTGAATATCTAATAGTGTATGGATAATTTTTTTTTTTAAAAATAGATTTGAGGTTAAAATAGTTTTTGGTATGTCTAAATCATTACAGCATTAAAAGTGTGGTAACTTCTGCCAAGGGCAATGATAAAAATTTCTTTCCAATTCTCTTCGTATGTCCAACACAGACTGACCGGAGACCATTATCTTAATTCCTTGCTTTTGTGTCTTCAGCACGTTTTACATTTCACCACCCATCCATGGATGGTTGGGAAATGCAAACAAAAGCTAAAATATTTTGTTTAAAAGAAGATAGTTGAAAAGTTAGGTCAGGAAAAAGCACACAATGTTTGACAAAGGTATTGGGAAAGAGTTTGGTTTTTTCCCATTCCTTTAGTATGGCTGCATCACTGTCCCCCATTAACTCAGGCAGTTCAGCGTTAACGGCTTTCGGATTCATTTTCTCTCTGTGATGATTGCATACATTCCGGCTGCACTCTGTATTCACTCAGGGAGCGGTTTCAGTGGCATGCTTCTTAATTTTTGGTACATGCTAGTTTTGACAAGTCTTCCTCCACTCCTAGTTTCTATTAACTGTTTCCAGATAAAACCAGTACGCTATACTAGTAAATCCAAAGAAAATCTGCTAGACAGTATTAATTTTTTTAATGTTAAAAATTGGGGCGTTTACCTTTAAGAGTTCTATTAATAAAATCATTGCTTGCCTGGCCGGTGTGGCTCAGTGGTTGAGCATTGACCTATGAACCAGGAGTTCACAAGTTAGGGCGTATGTCTGGGTTGTGGGCTCAATCCCCAGTGAGGGGCGTACAGGAGGCAGCCGATCAATGATTCTCATCATTGATGTTTCTGTCTTTCTCTCCCTCTCCCTTCCTCTTTGAAATAAATAAAAACATTAAAAATAAAATAAATTTAAAAATAAAGTCATACCTACTCAGCATGGGTCTCTCTGGATCTCTGAAGATCTTACTGACATGTGTCATTCTGGAGTTTTTGATTTTGAGATAAATCCAGGTAGTTTTTATTCCTTGTTTTTGGTTATAATTGAGACTGTATATTGATAATAAACTTCTTAACTATGTCAATTTCTCTCGGGAATATGGTACCTCATAGCTGTCCTTTTTTTTTTCTATACCCATTTTCTTTGTGATATGTTAAAATCAGGAATTGTCCGATGAAATTGAAGATTACACTCACCGCTTTAATACTGAAGATCAAGTGGAGTGGAACCTGGTGCTTCAAGAAGTCGCAGCTTTTATCGAGGTCAGTTTCTGATAAGAAAGGCTGTCATAGGTTTGGATAAGGAAATCCCTGTGCGGTGTACATTTTTACTGTGTGTGTATCAAGAAGGAATAACTTCCTAGACTGACATTGTGTCTTGGCCCTTCTCTTCAGGCAGACCCCGTAATGGTACTGAATGATGATAACACCATTGTTATCACATCTAACCGCCTTGCTGAAACAGGAGCCCCACTGCTGGAACAGGGCATGATTGTGGGACAGCTGTCCCTGGCTGACGCGCTCATTATTGGTAATTGTAATAACCAGGTAAAGAATTGTGAAGGAAGTATGCCGAAAATCCACTGTGAAAAATAGTGCTTTTTATTATTACAGGATTATTATTTCCTTGTAAATATCCTAACACCCATTTGTGAGGAAATGGTTAAATAAATTATGCTGTGTCCATTTATGGACTATGTTACAGACATTTAAATGGTTTAGAAAGAATTTTTAATCACAAAGGAAGATACTCATGATATGGTAAGGGAAAAGAAATTTGTTATGGAGCTAGTATGTAAACAGAATTACCCCGTGTGTTAAAACGTCTATATACATATATGCATAGGGAAAAGACCAAGAAGAAATTCACCAATATCATAAAAGGTTTACCTCTGAATAGCAGAATTATAGGTGATTTTTATTTTCTTCTTCACAACTTTCCAAATCTGTATATATTGTAATCAGGCAAAAAGAGAGAGGATTATTGTTTTTTTTTTATAATATGTTTTTATTGACTTTTAGATGGAGAGAAGGAGAGAAGGGGAGAGAGATAGAAACATCAATGAGAAAAACACATCGATCGGTTGCCTCCTGCACACCCCATACTGGGGATTGAGCCCACAGCCTGGGCATGTGCCCTGACCAGGAATCGAACCTGGGACCTCATGGTCCATGGGACGATGCTCAGTCCACTGTGCCACACCAGCTGGGCAGAGGAGGGGTTATTTTTAAGTACATTTGTCAAAAGCAAATTTCAAATATATTTTCATGACAGAATAGTTGCATAATTAATTTAATGTAGTGGAAATGTAATTTACTGGAAATATGGAATATTGGAAAAGTCACCAGTGAGGATATTTTTCTATGTGCATTAGTGATACATTTTAATTTTGGATACTTCTTTACACCTATCATTTTTGTTATTGTTAACTTTTTCTAGTACTTTTCCAACTTTGGTTTTTATAGCCATTAATTCACAGATTTCTAAATTAGAATGTTTTAATTTAAACACAATGTTCTCTTTTCAAAGTAGAAAAAAGTATGCAGTCTTAAACATTGTAAAGTACCAAAATGTAATGAAGAGGTGATAAAATATGGGCCACGGCCATATTTCAGCCTCACTGTTTTGCCAAAAATTAGCATGTTTTATAGGATCTAAAATAGGTCTCTGTTTACATGACTACTTTTATTTGTTTCTAAAAGTACTTGAGGAAATGGATGGATTGATAGGCATATAGATAGAGAGATATGTGATAAAGCAAATATAGAAAAATGTTAATGTTGTAGGATCGAGTTGATAAGCATATTGGTGTCACTGTATAATTCTTTTAGTATTCTATGTTTTGAAATTTTTGATAATAAAATCCTGGAAAAGAAAATACCCAGTGTCATTAAGCGTACATGAATGTGTCAAGATTAATAATATGATTAAAGACTTCAAGGTCTGCATTCTGCATCAGTGGTCAGGTTTGTTTTCCTTGCAGGTTAAGTTCAGTGAACTAACTGTTGACATGTTCCGGATGTTACAAGCCCTGGAAAGGGAGCCAATGAATCTAGCTTCCCAGATGAATAAGCCAGGAATGCAGGTACCTTCTCCCTCCTTACGCCGTGTTGGTAACACTCCTACTGCTTCTGCTCCGCATGGACTGCTGTGATCCAGCAATGCTTTGGGTGTGAATAAAGAGCTCCCTGCCCTGGCAGCGTGGCTCAGCTGGTTGGAATGTTGTCCTGATGCACCAGGGTTACAGGCTTGATCCCGGTCAGAGCACATGCAGGAGCCAACGAATGGAGAGGTGAAGCAATGGGTCGATGCTTCTCTCTCTCTCAAAGCAATCAGTCAGTAAATTTTTAAAAAGCGCTCTCTTGTCAGCACATGCCAAGCTGGTGAAAGGGCAATCCTGGCAGGAGCAGAGACCAGGCAGCCCTCAAGTGCTGGCTCTGCTCCTGTCTGAGATAACTTTCCAAGTTGGCTCTTCTGGCACCACCGAGTTCTTTCTCTATCTCCTCTTTTTAGCCTTTGACTACCCACCCCCCAACCCCCACTCCTGGAGCTCAGAGAACCTTGACCTCATCTAGGAGGTGCCCGATGGATTCACGAAATACTTTCTAAGTTCTATTGCCGCCTTTGGTAGAAAGATAATATGCACAGAAGACATAGGAAAAGATGTACTAGCTAATATGAATTATGTTGGAACTAGAAGAAACTTGCAACTTGCATGAAGGGCAGGCTTTACTTCGAAGTCCCCCGAGTAAAGGTCCCTGGGTCTCATATATGACTATGTGTAGGTCTATGGTGGTAGATGTCACTTTGTATTTTCCAGATTATGGGGGGGGAGTACATCAGGAAAAAAACACACACACAAAAACTCTCTTGATGAAGAATAGTAGGAAATATAGATAAGCATAATAATAGTAACAAAAATATATTTGATGAAGAAGATAGTAAAAATAGGCATTAATAATTCATCTGTCAAATACAGCTTGTATGGATATTATTTTCTGTGTGTAAATACAGGAATCAGCTGACAAGCCTACCAGGCGAGAAAATCCCCACAAGTACCTGCTCTACAAACCCACCTTCAGCCAACTGTATACATTCTTAGCAGCATCTTTTAAGGTATATTTGACTCAGTATTTTTACTATATGGGAAAAGTGTGCCCTAAATGGAATCTGAGAGTCACTTCTCTTTGAATATCTGAGTCAAGAATTTAAGTAAAGTATGAAATTGAAACTGCCTTTACAGTATCCTAATCATAGTTATTTTCAGGATGGAAATTGCTTATTGCCATTAATTAATGAGACTATTGCTTAATTACTTTCCTTTCTCCAGGTTTTTATTAATAAACTACTGTAGGCATAACAGTCAGTGCAGAACTTAAAAATCCGGAGCAGGTTGCACAGACCTGCTCAGAGAAATATTTTGGTCATTGAAAGAGCTATGAGGAGTAGGGAATTCCTCCCAGAGTTTAATAGTGAAGCCATAGATGGGAGTTTGTCTTTTAACCTATAGTCAGGATATTTACTTCTCCATTTCAAGTTTTCCAGAGGACGTTTTCTAAATGACGGGCATTTTAAAGCAGAGATCGTCTTAAAAACGTTTGGCAGCCATTGTAGATTGTAGATTATAATGAATCTTGGCCATGTAGACAGAAGTTGGAACCAGCAAGAGTGGCTCTTCTCTTGGAGAAGACAGTAATATGTCAGATTAGGTGCTTGTTTCCCCCACACCTTTAAAGTGTCATGAGCTTTAAATGAAACTGTTGTTTTCCCTGTTTGTTGTTTTGTATATGTGATTTTTTAAATTTCAGGAGCTGCCTGCCAATAGCGTGCTTCTGATTTACCTGTCAGCCACTGGCGTTTTCCCAACAGGTCGTTCTGATAGTGAAGGTACAATAAAGGAATGCTCCTGTGTGAGCCGGGCTTGAATTCTCTTTATTTTCTACAAGACGATGGCCCGTAGCCCACAGACCATCTCCAGCTTTCTAGAGAGGCTTCTGAATTGGAAACCTGGTCTATTTATTGAATTGGCAATCTTATAGATACCCCAGTCTATTTTACTTGCTGAAATACTATACATTGAAGTCCACAAATCATCAGCAAATTCACATACTAAATGTGTGTGCCTCCCTATCAGATTTGCCAGAAGCACACATACATACGAAATAAATAAGCCTAATGATCTACTTCACACCATTAAAATTTTCTGAGCCTTCAGTGCTTTAGGGAATCTGGTCAGCGGCTTCATGTGGCTGAAAGTCTTTGTAGAAATCAGTACACTTTTGTAACTGCGAAAGTTCAAGTCCTTGTCATGATTTTGTTTTCTGTCCTTTCTTTATTTGGTTTTGATGGATTCAACCTATAGAATATTGGGATGCTGTTTCAGAATAAAAACTTAAAACTGTCCAGAATAAATGAGTCCAGAATGTATGAAATTGGTCAGAATAGGTGAGTAACTGGGTTGTAAATGAGGCATTTAAATCTCTGTCTGGACAAAAAAAAAAATTTTTCCTTAACATCCTTAACATTTTCCTCCTCATGTTTGTTGAAATTTGCATTCCTTTATACAATGCATGTCACTGCCATCTTCCTTGCATGACCTACAGATCCTCTTACTGTGGTAAAATGAAAACAAAACAAAATAAACCTCAAAGCCTTTTCATTGCAATGCTTTTTTAAGGGATAAAATATAACAGCATTAAATGTGGTGTGAAGTCATAAACTAATTTTTTGTAGTAAAGTTTATTTTATTTATGAATAATTATTCCCATTTCTCTACTGTTGAGTCAGATTTTCTGGGCCCCTGCTTAATATATTGACCTCATTTTACTTTTTTCAAGGTACGTTAGGACTGCAATAGGCACTAACTGAATAATCTTTTGAGAGAAATTATTCCTAACACCCCTCGGTTGCTGTGCCATTTAGGCAGGAGTTTAACTAACTGATATAACCAGTGGGCAAAGGCTAACTTCAAAACTGGAACTACAGTGGTTGGTATAATAGTGATAATGGATTTTTTCACACACTGAAATTTATTAATTATTTTCTTAGAAATAAAGATTTTTTCAATGAGAATTTTCAAGTTATATATTTTTTTAAAATTTTACTATTAATGGCTTACTTACACTTATATTTTAAAAATTATTAGGACTTCAGTCTGAAATTTCTCACATAAATAGTTTTGTTAAACCTGAGGTTTTAATTTTGCTTGAAATATAAAGATCATTTTGAGCATCCCAGATCTGCATCACTTTTATTGCCCAGAATAATGGGGTGCCGTGGATTCTTGTTTTGTTTCTCATTATATTCTGTTTGAAGAACTGAAGAGTAATTAAATGATTTTTTAAAATGTTGAACTAGGCAACATGCTGAAATCATTTAAATACTGTATTAAATGAGAATGTTAAATTTTAAAATAATTAAAATGTTTTGTAATTATCTTCCACTTTTATCAGGGAGAGATTCACATAATACCTTTGAACATCAGAATCATGTTACTCTCCAATTGAAGTCTAGGATTCTTCCCTTTGTTTTCATAGGTCCTTATGATTTTGGAGGGGTACTTACTAATAGTAACCGGGATATTATAAATGGAGATGCCATCCACAAACGCAATCAATCCCACAAAGAAATGCACTGGTATGTATTCTAGTGTCTCCCTGTCCTAAAAATTGTAGTTCTCTCTTATGAAATATTAAGTGAAATGGGGACTTTTCTAGTACTAGAAATGTTCTCCTAGGCTACTGTTAATAACACTTAATTTGAATTCTAGCAATACTTCCATCTCGACTATCCTAGGAAATTAGAATTTGGGGCTGATATATATATATATATATATATATATATATATATATATATATATATACACACACACACACACACACACACACACACACACACACACACATACTAGAGGCCCGTTGCACAAAGAGATTCATGCAATAGGCCTTCCTTCCCCTGGCTGCCCGCACCGGTTTTCCTCTGGCACCCAGGACCCAGGCCTTCCTTCTGGCTGCTGCCTTCTGTCTTTGCTCCGGGAGGAGCGCTGCTCCTGTAGCTCCCTCCACCCCCAATCCTCCCCCTCATAGCAGGCGTCCCGCTCTGCCCAGCCACTCCGTGCCTGCATGCATGTTGCCCAGAGGCCTGGAGCAGCTGGGGATGGGGCCACCGCCATCTTTGTTGTGTTAATTTGCATACTCACTCCTGATTGGCTGGTGGGCGTAGCGAAGTGACGGTTGATTTGAATGTTTCTCTTTTATTAGTGTAGATATTTTAAATTATTCCTTGAATATCAGTTATATTTCAGGTACTGTTCACATACACACATTGTCCACTAAGCTAGAAAGAGCATGCACACCAAAATTGTGACCTTCTTCGTCAGTGGCTCTCAAATACTAGTTATTGGACTTTTAGCGTTTGGGTCCAGTAGATCTTCTATGGGCCAGTGAATCTAGATGTTTAAGAAGTACCCAGCTGATTCTGATACAATATCCAGAGAAAACAAAGAATAGTAAAGGGCCCTAACTGGTTTGGCTCAGTGGATCGAGTGTTGGACTGTGGACTGAAGGGTCCCAGGTTCGATTCCAGTCAAGGGCATGTACCTGGGTTGCGGGCACATCCCCAGTAGGGGGCGTGCAGGAGGCAGCTGATCTATGCCTCTCTCTCATTGATGTTTCTAACTCTATCCCTCTCTCTTCCTCTCTGTAAAAAATCAATAAAATATATTTTTAAAAAAAGAATAGTAAAGGGAAGCCCCTATTATTTTCTGAAATATTAAGATATAGCTTGAAATACTAAAACTCTTTAAAATAGGTATAGATTTTAAAAGAATCATTGAAATACAAATCTGGTTGTGTGTTTTTTGTTTTTTTTTTAAATATATTTTATTGGTATTTTACAGAGAGGAAAGGAGAGGGATAGAAAGCTAGAAACATCGATGAGAGAGAAACATCGATCAGCTGCCTCCTGCACACCTCCCACTGGGGATGTGCCCGCAACCAAGGTACATGCCCTTGATCGGAATCAAACCCGGGACCCTTCAGTCCGCAGGCCGACGCTCTATCTACTGAGCCAAACCAGTTTCTGCTCTGGTTGTGTTTTATATGTTTGTTTTCAAAATATGTTTTTAAAGGGGCTTTTAAATACTAAAGTATCTAAATGCTGACTTCTGAGATTTTCACATTGTATGTTTAGTTCTTCTTTAAATATATATGGACTTCTTTTTAGCTTAGATATTCTTTTGAAATAATTATCTCTGAATTTTTTTCCAAATGAAACTTAATACAGAGATTTTTTGTCCTTTGCTTAATCTTTGTTTTTCTCTCGTGCTACTATGAAAAGGAGACGTGAGCAGACCTAACTGAAGAAGAAAAATTCTAAGACTTGGCGGTATAGTTACTCAGTTATTTATCATTATTATTGTTTTCCCAGCCTCCATCCTGGAGATCTCTACCCCTTCACGAGGAAGCCCCTGTTTATCATCGTGGATTCATCCAATAGTGTCGCATACAAGGTGAGTTCCGTGAGCGCCAGGGCACATGTTAGACATTATGGCACCACCCCGAGGTAACCAGTCTTAACACGTGCCTTTTCATTTTGCTTTATTTTATTTCATTTTACACAGTTTGTATTTAGTCTTTCTTTTCTTTTGAGGTTGTGCATGCTAGTCAGGATCTGGTGCTATGAATAGAAACAAGAAGAAAACGCATGAATGGACACTCAGTGGAAAATAATAAATCCTCCTGCAGGAAAAAATATTCAAGATTCCCAAGATCTCTGGTGGAAGGTTTACTTTTGTTGTATAACCCAGAATAATTTTCTTTTATAGAACTAGAAGTACGTGGGCACATTTTATTTTCTAGTTTTGAGACCTTTCCCCCATCTACACACTTGAGCTGCTATGGTTTAAGTGCCATGTTTTCCAGTTACAGCCATTGAATATCAAAATAAATTGTTTTATATGCACTTATTTAAAAAAATGGTGAAAATAAGTAAAATGCTGAAGTAAGTGACAAGGATATAACTTGAAAATCCTTTGTTTTATATTTTGCTATTGAAGCAATGTTTTGCAGTGATTATTTAAAGAATGTCAGCAGCAAAACACTTTAAAGTAGGATAGTAGATTTCAAACTATAGTAATTTACAGGAAAATGAAAACAGAATTTTTGGAGTCCTTTGTATGTGGTTGGAATATTTCACTAGTGAACAATATGTTCAGAAATATGCTTGGATCTGCATATTAAAACTGCCATTTAAAACTGTTTCTGTTGTGGATGTTCATATAATTAGATGGAGAAGCAAGTATTGGTAGGTTTATTTCAGGAGAGCAGTGGACGTGTCTGGTAGCCAAGCATATATTTTTCATCTAATTTTTATGTTCAGTTTCATTTTTTAAAGTCTGAATTCCAAGAGCATCCAACCTACCCTACGCTTTTCAGCACATTGCCTGAAAAGTCAAGTTTACAACTTTGATTTTGGGGAAAACTAGCTGCCACTTTTCTTAAATCTGGTGTATGTTGTTTTTAATCTTTTTGAAGGGGTGATAGGTTGCTGAAGGAAAGGTTTATTAGCTATCCCATTTAAACTTATAAAACGAGGGGAGTCCAGGCATTGGTGTCTTCACAGAATTCCCAAGAAGCATCTGTGTCTTTGTCAAAAGAATTGTTTGCTACAGTTCAAAGATGTGACAGGATATGTTGATGCACCAGGTCAAATGTATTGTGTATATGCTCCAGCATGCATTGAGAGTGTTTTAGCAACCTAGTAATTTCTCTCAACTTAGAGCAAAAGACAAAGAGAGAATATTAAAAGCAGCAAGAGAAAAACAGTTAATTACCTACAAAGGAGCACCCATACGACTGTCAGCTGACTTCTCAACAGAAACTATGCCAGCTATTTCGAGAGTGCCCAGGATGATGCTCCAACCAGCTGAGCCACACCAACCAGGGCTCTCAGTGACCATTTGAAAAGTTCTCCCTGCTGTCTTTTTCCTCCAGGCCGATGTGTTTCTGTTTGTTTTGCCTGCATTTGTCATATTAGAGACTCTCCTCAGAGTATTGTAATTTTTGCCTGTCTGCTCAGATTTAAGAGTGGGAGCTAGGAAAATAGAATCTCAGGTGGTGGATAGGGCTTGTCACGCTGAGCTGCTCCTGTGACAGTCTAGTTGGACCAGTCAGTTGGCTAGTCTCTGATGTGTCTTTAGGTCTGTCTTCATGGTCTCGTTATATTACCCAGAGCAGACTCAACTATTCTGCCTGGAATGTAAAGGTTTGATTATCAGCATTAGGCTATGTTTTCCCTCAAGTCTCTGTGTCTGTGTTTATCTTTGTATACACATGTATCTTTATGTCCCCAGGCCTCACACCTAAAAGGTTCTTAGTAAATATATGTTGAATGCTTAAGTGAAGATAGGTGCTATTATCCTTATAGCTGAGGAAACTGCCCGTGGAGGTTAACCTGCCTAACTGATTCCAGCAGCTTTTGTCATTCCAAAACCCCAGCTCTTCCCACTTTGGAAAAGAGGAGGTTTGCGTGCTAATCTGAGCCTCGTTGAAATGCCAAGATCTGTGTAACATCTGGCCCACGTTGTGGTTCTCAGATTTCCACTAGAGAATTGGCAAGTGGAAGTGGCCTTGTCTGTACTAAGGTAGTACTATGGGAGTGAAAAAACCCCATGGTCATTCTGAACACGTCTTTTAGTACTGCCTTCTTTTTTTTTGGAAGAACAACCTTTGAGTGTTTTAGTAATTATGACAAGGCTGGATCCCTGCCACTGAACGTGAATTACTCATTTGTCAGACAGTCGTATTTATCTAAACGGCCTTATCCTCGTTGACTGATGGCTGCAGGTTGCTGCAGTCTATTAAGGCAGTCACTCTCCTAGCAAGATGATGACAGCTCGTCTGCTAGTCAGCCCCACACATTCTGTTTCTTTCTTGCTCCTTTGAAAGTGTTTGGCATTCTATGGTTACACTGTGAGGTCTAGGTTTTGTTTCTTTAGACGTAATCTGTTGTGACTTGTTAGACTTCTTGAATGGGAAGGTTGGGATTTTTCATAAATGCTGGAAAATTCACAGCCATTGTCTCCTCAAACACTGGCTGTACCCCAGCTTCTCTCTCAGCTCCTTCTGGAACTTTGAAAAAATCTATATATCTATATCTATATCTATATCTATATATCTACATATCTATATATCTATATATCTATATATCTCTATATCTCTATATCTATATCTATATATCTCTATCTATATCTCTATCTCTATCTCTATATCTATATCTATATCTATATCTTTATATCTATATATCTACATATCTATATATCTATATATCTACATATCTATATCTATATCTATATATCTATCTATATCTATATATCTATATATCTATATCTATATATCTATATCTATATATCTATATATCTATATCTATATCTATATCTATATATCTATATATCTATATATCTATATCTATATATCTATATCTATATATCTATATCTATATCTATATCTATATCTATATCTATATCTATATCTATATCTATATATCTATATCTATTTCTCACTGTCTTCCACATCTCTTGACTTCTCTTCTATATTTTCTAACTTTTTTTTTCTCTATTTGAGATTTGGATAATTTCTTCTGAGCTACCTTTCAATTTACAAATTCTTCAGCTTTGACTAACTTGCTATTAAACCCATTTGAGTTATATGTTGGTTGTGGTTATTTTCATTGCTAAAGTTCTCTGGTTCTTGGCTCATGGGTCAAAGCATATCGTCATACTCAAAACAGTGTATGTAGTACAGTAAAGGATACAGAGCAAAATTAGCAAAAGAAAAAGGTACATAGGATGAAGTCCAGAGCAAAATAGGCTCAGACTTCTAAGAGTTTTCTCCCAGTGCAGTCACACAGGATGTCCCTACTTCCCCAGCAACAAGCTGAGGCAACGCGGCTAAAGTGTCTACCAGGGCAGCTCATGCGGGACTTGTTGCCCAGGATGTTTACTGGGGACTGATCATGTAGGCACCCTGTGCCTGGCACACACCAAATGCCAAGCTCCCAGAAAGAAAGCAGGTGTTCAGCATAAACCATCTTGTTTGCACAGTCCGGGTAAAGTGAGCCGTTCTTATCGGTTCTGCTAATGGTGGGAACTCACCCAAATCTACGTTCCCAGAAGCCAGCCAAGGGCCAAACCTTGTAAGCAGGTCCTTTCAGAGGATAGCCGTCCGGTTTGTTATGCCAACCCTAACTCTTCTCACACAGTATCTAAAAAATCAGATGAGAAGTTGATCGCAAGGGCAGCAAAGAAAAAGGAAGCCTTGGGACATAAGTAGCGGCCGTGTTCCTTTTGACACTATCCAAGAGCAAGAGCCTCATGGCCAAGGACGTAGAGGCCGTCTGCAGTGTGGGAGAGTGCCCAGGCTGCCTTCTCTGAAGGGTGCGCCTTAATATCATTCAACTTACTCCCTTTGTTTTGGTTACAAGAAATTTCTCATTTATTTTAACTATTTAAGTTTTTTTGTATTGATATTATATTTACAAAGTCATAAAATAAAAAAGGCATTAGTGAAATCTCTTCATCCCTCCAAGACCCAGTTCACTCAGTTACTAGCTCTCCCTTTAAGTGATCACTTTTGTCTGTTTATCCTTCTAGAAAAAAACTTTAAATGCATATATAAGCCAAAACACATACATAGCCTTTAGTCTTCTTTGCTATATACTAGTAAATTGTAGTAACATGCCATACACAACTGCTCTATCTTACCTTTTTCACTACTAAGAAATGTTGGAGATCTATCCATGTCCATTCATAAAGAACTTATTCTTTCTTGTAGCTGCATTGTGTCCCGTGGTATGGTTGTGCCATAATTTATTCTACCAGTCTCTTATTGCTGGTCATTTGGTTGTTTCTAGTCCTTTACTATTAGTAACAATGCTACATGGAATAATTTAGGACTTGCAGGTTATTTTACAGGTTTGAGAGAGTATATTGACAGGGTAAGTTCCTAGTTATGGGATTGCTGTGTTGATGGACTATGCATTTGAATTTAATAGATCCTGCCAAATTGTCTCCTAAAAAATTTGTACTAATGTATACTCTTATTTATGGGTATTTGTTTTCCCATATTTTTGCCAATAGCATATATTTTCACCTTTTAGTATATGTGCCGCCGAAGAGAGCACTATATTTTCAAACTTTTAGAAATTTTGCTAAACTGATGTATTAAAAATGGTAATTTAGTGTAGCTTTGATTTTCTTTTATCAGTAAGATTGAGTACCTTCCATACATTTGAGCCAATTGTATTCCCTTTTCTATTCTCTTATCTTTCACCCATTTTTCTATTTAGTCAGTAGACTTACAGATTTGGAGAAGTTATTTCTATATTAAAGAGATTAATCCTTTGTAATGTGAGTTGCAAATATATATCCCAGAACATCATTTTGCTTTGATTTAGTTTATGCTGTATTTTATTATATATAAGCCTTTGATTTTTTGTGACTAGGTTTATTAATCATAATAAGGAAGATCTTCTAGGTTACAAAAATAACCCTTTCTTATATTTTCTTTCAGTACTTTTATTGCTTAATATTTTACATTTAAATCTTTGGCATATTTTATCCAAGTGTGTGGTTTGAAGTATAGAGCCAACTTTTTTTTCTATATGGTTATCCAGTTTTCCCTACCAATTTGAATTGTCATCTTTATCGTATATATTCAGCCCTGTCTGTTTTGGGATCTAATTTTGTACTCTCCATTCTCTTCCATTGGTCTTCTGCCCACTCATATGCCAGGGCCACATATTTTTAATTACTGAAGCTTTAAAGTATGTTTTAATATCTGATGAGTCGTGTTCCCTCTCAGCTCTTCTTTTGAATGCAGCGTTTTCCTGACTAGTCTACTTTTTCCTTACGAACTTTAGAATTACTTTTTTCAGTTGCAGGGAATGGAACAATTTTTTTTTTTTAGGTTGGTTTACATTTTAATAAATTAGTATAATGACATCTTTAGAATGGGTTCCTGTCTAAGAACATAGTATGTCTTTCCATTTGTCCTAGTCTTTATTTTTATGATTCAGGAGTGCTTTAATTTTTGTTTTGTTCACATCTATTAAGTTCTGTCTTATTTTACCAACCAGTTTATAATGTTACTAGAAGCCTGGTGCACGATATTCATGTACTCGGTGGGGGCGGGGGGCGGTGCGTCAGCCTGGCCTGTGCCCTCTTGTAGTCCGGGAGCCCTCAGGGGATGTCCGACTGACAGCTTAGGGCAGCCGTGGGCAAACTACGGCCCGCGGGCCGGATCCGGCCTGTTCGGCTGTTCTATCCGGCCCCGCGGAGCCGTAAGAGCGGAGGGTTCTCTTGCTCTCCCCTCCGCTCCTTTACTTTGAATTTATATTAGTTCACACAAACACTCCATCCATGCTTTTGTTCCAGCCTTCTGGTCCAGTTTAAGAACCCATTGTGGCCCTCGAGTCAAAAAGTTTGCCCACCCCTGGCTTAGGGGGAAGAGGGCCGTCAGTCAGACATCCTTAGTGCTGCTGCGGAGGCAGGAGAGGCTCCCACTGCTGTGCTCGCCCGCCTGAGCCCGGCTTGTGGCTGAGCAGCGCTCCCCCTGTAGGAGCGCACTGACCAGCAGGGGGCAGCTCCTGCATTGATCGTCTGCCCCCTGGTGGTCAGTGCTCATCATAGCGACTGGTTGATTTGCATATTTGCCTTTTATTATATAGGATTTCCCATGTAAATCTGCCTTTAGGGAAAGGATATGCTGAAATCATGCAGAGTATTTTTTGAGTGTCAGTTTAATTCTCACTGTAAATTAACATCATTCTGAGTGAGCAGTTAATGTGATTCACAGTGAGAGATGGATCTACGCTTCACAGACCAGTAAGTCAGGTTTTCAAGCCTGTGAGGCTGAGAGCCAGACGTTAGGCCTTGGAAAATTCACCCTTGTGAATACATCTTCATCGTGTGTATTGCCCAATGGGTGGCCTCTTGATGGATGGCCAGATGACCTCTCCCTGTAACACTGCAACCGTATCTATGCCTTTATTTTAAAAATCGATAGTTCACTTAGTAAATGTCACTATTTTAAGAAAGCCTATCATGCATAGTAGTTTATACATGAATGGCAGCCTCTTCAGCTGTTACTGATGTTTCTGCAGCTGCTTATGAGTCAAAGAGCCCAATCTGAACACTAATGATGTGCTTCGGAAAATTACTATCTTCGGTCAAACCTTTAATGAACATCTTAATTCTTATATGTTACAGAATTTCACAAACTTATTTGGACAGCCACTAGTCTGCTTGCTTTCTCCTACAGCATATCCCAAAGCTTTACAAGGTATGTTCTGTTGTTACCTCTTACATCCATAGGTTACAAGTAAACACTGTCTACATTTGTAATAATACTTACCTTTGTTTTCCCACCTATAATGTGGATTTATGGTGTTTAATGTGGCAGGTGTCAATCTGAAATCAGCCCAGAAGTCTTGCCAACTACCAGACGTCTTTAATGTGCTACCATTAGGCCTTGAGACAGTTCTCAAAGAAATGGCAAAACGTTCCTGAGAAAAGGGTGGTTTTGGTCCCTCACTCGTGGGGAACTCATGATTTATGAATTTTAAAATGTGTTCTGCAGCTGCTTGTTTGGGTGAGCTTGTCCTCTTCCATCTGGCATGATGTCCTGTATCACCAGCTACACATGTAGGCACCGTTTAGGACTGTAAGGTTTCTGGTCGAGAAAACTTCTCAGCCTCTGCCCAAGAGTTAGGGTACCCTAACCGGCACAACTTAAGGGCTTCTTTTATTCACGTTCTACCTTGTTGTATTTTTAAAACAAAAGAACCTCTTCTCAGAGTGACAGAGAGATAGTTGAGGGTTCAGGCTGTTTCTCAGATGAAGACGAAATGAAAGACTTTTACGAATTTGTCCTTGATTGGCAGTCCATGCAGGCTGGTTCCAGCGCCCAGTCATTAAGCTGGTAAGATACTAAACAAACCTTGCCGCTGTTTTAGCAGTGCTTGTCGCCATTTCACTGTTGCCCTGGCTGTGAATAGAGCCGCTGTCCCTCTGTGGGAGAGGGCCTTTCACTGCTACTTCCCAGCCAGAAGTCTTGTCTGCTGACATAGTTTGACACAGGAAGTGATGGTCAGCATTTGAATGCCTGAGAGAAGCTGGAGACTTTCCACCGTTGTTTCAAGGTAAGTTCTGCTATTTTACAGGGAAAATCGTGTAGAAGTACTAAGTTCCTGTATCCAAAAGTTCAGTTACTAAGGGATAGAACTTACCTTCGAACAACGGTAAAATTCTCCTGCTTTGAGGACTCTGTTAGCCTGTTGCTTATCATTTCTGGAGAAGTGTAACCCCTTCCAGTTACTTGAGAGTACTTTTTGCTATCATTTTGTCCTATCAAAAGGCAATTTTAGCCTGGCTGGTGGGTGTAGTTCAGTGGTTGAGCATTGACCCAGGAACCAAGAGGTCACCGGGTCAGGGCACATGCCCAGGTTGCAGGCTCGATCCCCAGTAGGGGGCGAGTAGGAGGCAGCTGATCCATGATGTTTCTGTCTCTCTATCCCTCTCCTTTCCCCTCTCTCTAAAATTCAGTAATAACATGTGTTGTTGTTTTTAAAAAGAGGCAGCTTTAGTTTAAATTGCATGGTCTGATGGGTTAATAGCAAGATTATTTGGTCTGAAGGGCTTTAGGGTAAAAACACAGGCTCTGGAGGCAAACTGATTGAATTTGAATCCCAGCTCAGCTGCTTACTAGCTGTGTGACCTTGGGAGGTTCCTTAGCCATTCTGTGCCTCAGTTTATTTCCTATCAAATGGAGATAATAATAGCATCAGCCTCATAAAATAATTCAGAGTACATAAATAGTATTCAGTATGTGCCAACTATCATTATTACCAATATGCTTGGTTGTAGTATATGTCCTTAATATTTTTTTAGTCCAGTATCCTCTTTTGTGCTATAAAGCTTAGGCCTTTAATCCCTAAATATGCCCCCTCTGGACACAAAACTAGCAGATACCTAGTATTTGGAATCTCAAAGTAGGTTCCTGCACCTCTGATATCTAAAGTCTACAGTGTTTTATTTTTATTTTTATTTATTTTCTTTATTGATTAAGGTATTACATATGTGTCCTTATCTCCCCATTGCTCCCCCACCCCCCCTCATGCCCTCACCCCCCTGGTGTCCGTGTCCATTGGTTAGGCTTATATGCATACAGTGTTTTCTTTATCCAAGAGTTATTTCATTCATTAAACATTTATTCAACGTTTATTTATCAGGTACAGTGCTAGGCATTGGAGGTGACACTCGGACCAGACAAACACAGTCATGTTTCTCACAGAGCCAGTTGCCTGGTAGAAGATATAGACAACCTAACAGACAGTCACTGTTGATGCTATTAGTGTCTCATAGGAGGAAGCCTGTGCAACACTTGAGGAACTCCTAACCTGCCTTTGAGATTGAAGAAAGTGCAGGAATGATGTCTGGAGTGGAGATGAAGGATGTGTAGAATTAGATGAGCATGGGAAATGGTTGAAAATTGGTATTCTAGCAGAGAAATAGCGTGTGAGCCCTGAGATGAGAGCTCTGAGATGAGAGAGTTTGTGGGACATGTAGATAAATTAAAAAGTAGCTCCTGCTAGTTACAGGGCAGAGTTTGTGATCGTGGGACTGAATTATGAAAAACCTCTTATGATTCAAATGGAGGATAGTGGAGTGCCATTGAAAGATTTTAAAGAGCAGTAACATTAAAAAGCATTCCGGCCGAAACCGGTTTGGCTCAGTGGATAGAGCGTCGGCCTGCGGACTGAAGGGTCCCGGGTTCGATTCCGGTCAAGGGCATGTACCTTGGTTGCGGGCACATCTCCAGTGGGGGGTGTGCAGGAGGCAGCTGATCGATGTTTCTCTCTCATCGATGTTTCTAGCTCTCTATCCCTCTCCCTTCCTCTCTGTAAAATATCAATAAAATATATTTAAAAAAAAAAAAAAAAAAAAAAAAAAAAGCATTCCGTTTACCTTATGTAAGGTGAATTGGACAGGAGCATTGATGGAAATAAGGAGATCGTGGTGGCTGAGCTAGGACAATGACTGGTTACCTGGCTTCAAAAGGTGCTAGCCCAGACAACCAGCAGGACTTGGTGACGGAGAGGAAGGAGGCAGAATGGACTTCAGGTTTCTGGCTGAGATGCTGGCAGAAACAATGATACTAAATAACAAGTAGATTTATAAGAGAACCAAAAGGGGAAAAAATTGTTGTCCATTTTTGACATGTTGAGTTTAAAGTTACCTTTGAGAGTTAGGTTGATTATAGAGGAATAGAGCAACTCTGTCCAATAGAAATATTATGGGAGTCACCTATGTAATTTTAAGATTTCTAGTAGCCACATTTTTTAAAAAAAGTAGAAAGAAACTGGTGAAATGAATGTTACTAATGTCTTTTTGTACAGATGCTTTGAAATCCTACGTATATTTTACACTGTAGTGTGTCTGATTGGATCAGTCACATTTTAAATTCTTTTTTAAGTGTCCAGCAGCTCCTGCAAGGCAGCACAGTTCTAGAACTAAGGAGCTCAATCTAGGCTGCAAATGGAGAACTGGGAATCGGTAGGCATATAAATGATAACCGAGATTATAAGAGTAGGTGAGATCAGCAATGTCTCAGGCCAAAGGAAAAAAAGATTGATATTTAAGGGATAGGTGGAGAAAGAAGAACTCACCAGAGTGAAAAAGACTGGCAATCCTAGAACTCATCAGAGAATTCTGTCAGGAACTGCCTGTGATCCAGTCCTGGCCATATTTGGGTAAAATTTGTTAGTTGGGGGGAAAAGGCAAAGAAATACGTTCGTGTCCTGTTTCTCTTTAGTTTACTAGTATTTAAAGTTAGTTCTGCAGAAAGCAATATGCCTGGGACATGTTTTGTAGTTCCTTGCAGAATCTACATCGTTGAATTAAGACTTAATGATATAGCTTTAATTGTATACATTGTCAGTATATTAAAATGTTCCTCAAATGCATCTCTTACCTTTTGCAAAACTGTTTTCTATATAAATATATAAAACATGTTTGTTATTACAGATCAATCTCAACGAGGTAGCCTCTTCACGCTCTTTTTGAACAATCCTCTAATGGCCTTCCTATTTGTCTCTGGATTGTCAAGCATGCGCAGAGGCCTATGGGAAAAGTGTCAAGAATATCTTCGAAAAATCAACCGCGATATTGCCCAGCTACTGACCCATTCACGTTCAATAGGTACCCTACTAACCTAACTGCACACGTAACGGAACGTACTGTAATGGTTTAAAATTGTTTGAATTGTTTGAATTTTCAGAAGTATTGGTTGAAGGCAGGAAAGTTGAGAAGGTTTTCCTGAACTTTCCTTCCCCTTGGAAATCTATTTTCCCTTTAAGCATCTTTTTACTACCCCTTTCTCCTCTTTGCAGATCAGGCATTCCTCCAGTTTTTTGGAGATGAATTTCTTCGCTTGCTTCTCACAAGATTTGTCTTTTGTTCAGCCACCATGAGGATGCACAAGATTTTTCGGGTAAGCAAAGAATATTTTAATGATTAATCCTACCATTTTAGGTATTTAACCATCATGTATTATATTTTACCTGTATTAAATAGAGTTTGGATAGATCCAAAATCATATTTACAAATTAATATGTAAAGTATTAAAGATGGGCAAAATAAACAACATCTGAGTACCTACCACCCAATTTAAGAAGTAAAACGTTTTCTTTACTTTTGAGGTCCCTTGTAGGTTCTCTCTAATCCTATCTTCCTCTCAAATGAAACTACAATCCTGATTTTTATAATTACATTCATGTCCCTTTAAAGTTTTGCCACATGTATTTGTATTCCTACACAACATATTGATAGATCCATGTTTTAGGTATTCTACAACTTGCTTTTTTTCACTCTTTATTATAGTCCTGAGATTCAGGCATGGTGATGACTGACTATAGCTTTTATTCATTTGTTTTCACTGCTACATAGGATTTCATGGTTTGACAAATGTAGCTCAAATTACTCATCTTACTAGTATTCTACCGATAATGGACATTTGGGTTATTTCCAGTTTATAAATATTATAAACAATGCCATTGTGAAATCTTCTATAATTTTCCTGGTATACATATATAAGCCTTTTTCTGAGGAATACCTAATAGTGGAACGTGAGAACAGATGGTTTAGGTATATTCAACTTTACTAGATAGTGCGAGGCATGTTGTAAAGTGGTTGTATCAATAATTTACACGGTACTAGCAGTGTGTAAGAGTTGCAATTGCTCTAGTCCTTGCCAACATTTGTTGCATTCATACTTTATAGTCTATGCGAATCAGGTGGGTGTAAAGTAGTAGCTCATTGTGGTTTTAATTCGCATTTCTGGAATTACTGTTGAGGCTCAGCAACTTTTCATGTGTTATTCTGTGTTCTTCTTTGTGATGAAGAGTGTGTTCAAGTCTTTTGTCTGCTTGGTTCTAAGTAGTTTGTTTTTTTCTGTGTATTCAGGTAACTATAAGGCACTGTTCATTGAGGTTTTTTAATTTTTAGCTATTATACTTTTCATTTCTCTCATTGTACTTAGGTTTTCATTGTGCTCTTGAGTGTATATGTAATAGGTAAAGTCCTTATCTGCTAACACTATATTCTCTGTCATTTATAGTTTTATTTTTATTGTTTTTCCTACTGGTTATGGGTCTCATATTCTAATTTGTATGCCTAGTAATTTCCTTAAACTGTGGGCACTGTGAATTTTATGATGTTGAATTCTGGATTTTGTTGTCTTTCTATAAAGAGTGTTAGAAAGAAAAAAAAAGAGTGTTAGACTTTGTTCTGGCAGGAATGAACTTACTTGCAAATTTGTTTGACCTTTTCACAGTTTTTTTTTTTTTAAACTTATTAGGGTGGATTTAGAGTAGTGTTAGCATATAGTTAGAAACTTATTTCAGTCTAAAACTAAGAAGTGTGATTCTTTTGGGGTCTCTTTCATATGTTCCGTTTCAACAAATACTCTCCACTCTGGGGAATGCTTGCTCAGAACTCAAACATCTCCCAACCCTGTGTGAGCTAAGAGAATTGTTCAGCTTACAGTAGTCCCCCAAGTAGTTCTTGGGGTTTTGTTGTTGTTTTTAGGGTTTTTGAACATTCTATCGTTATCACTCATAATAATTAGTATAGTAAAACAAAAATTTGGTCTTTGTAATGTGTAATGAGTGAGGCTTGTAGGAATAAGAGAAATAGAAATGACATTTGAATATAGGACATGTCTTGTGAGATGTGTAGAAAAGTAGCAAATTCTTCAGAAAATTTTAAATGTGTGGTAAAATTATGGTCTATAGAAATTACCCAATGAAGACAAAATTCCAAATGAGAATTACCTGATTCTTGAAATTGTCATCTTCTTTGGCTTTCGTGTAATTACAGAATTATTATTTTCTTTTTATTATTATTTTCTGTTCTTTTTTTTCTTCTTCTTAACTTTCATCTCCCTTTTTAGGAACTCTTTCTTTTTCACCTTTGTTAACATTCTTAGAAATCTCATATATTTTTATGGCTGCAATATTTCTCTGCATGCAGATTACATCAGTGTTTACATATACTGCTCAAACTTCTCTTCTAAGATACAGCCCTAAATTTTCAAATTCTGGTTGGGAAGCAGTTCTGTTTTTACTACCCTGTTACCACAAATAAAATATACCTAAAACCTGAAGCTTTCTACTATCCCCAGGTCATCTTCTCTTTTACTTCTCTTTCTTTCAGCTGTTCCCAACCCTTCTCTCAAGTCCTGAAATCTTAGTCATTTTGACACCTCCCTCTCCTGTAGTTAATTTCAAAGGCTTATTAATTTGACCTTCTCAATGCTTCTCATGGTTTTTCTCTCATTTTAATTTCTGCTACAGATCTTCTTATTCATGTACTTAAGAAATACTTGTTGAAATATGCTAGAATTTCTCCCCTAACAAGTGGTAATTGTATGGTTTCCACAGTACCCAGAAATGATCAGCCCCAGTAAATATTTGGGAACTAACTCACAAAATTAATAGATTAAGTTGAACCATATGAAGTTATCATTTTTTTAAGATCAAAGTGGTCACATGCCAGTAATTTTATATGTTCAAACATGTTACCAATAAGAATCATACCAATATGGAAGAAAAAGACATATTGTTACTCCTTAATATTGTTAATGCTAACAATAATGTTAATGTTTATAATTTTCTTTCATTAAACTATAAAACTTGACTTTTCTCTGCCTGTTAGGAAACACGGAATTACCCAGAATCATATCCACAACTGCCAAGGGATGAAACGGTGGAGAACCCTCATCTCCAGAAGCACATTTTGGAATTGGCATCCATTCTGGATGTTCGAAACGTGTTCTTTGAAAATACCTTGGATGACTATTAAAACAAAAACCCTCTTGTTGAAACACTTTCATTTGCCACAGATTTTAAATGGTGCCGTTTTCTAATGTGATGACAGACACGTAGTGGTGTTACTTCGTTTTTATTTTTTAATTTAGGACCACCATTTTAAAAGCAAACCTAAAACACTGTTCAAATGTTTAGGGTGACTGTTTTAAAATACAATCTTTCAGATCTTTTAAAAACTCGCTTAATTTTGGGATTTTTATTTTTTTGGTTTTGAGGTATGGATACTTGCCTCCAGCATCTCATCCTACACTCCAATATTCACTGTTCTCACTCTTCGAAGAGTAAATTATTTATTTTTGTATAATGAGGAAAATCCAGCTCTTAAACTTGGACCTTACAGTGTAATTGTTCACAGAGAGGAAACAGCCAGCATGGACTACTAAAAATCTAGAACAGAGTCCTGCCATAATATTTCTTTTCATTCCAAGTTAGTAGATAGAAAATGGGTGAAGAGTATAATTGAGACAGTTCTTGAAATCATTTAAATTGCTTAAATACTGTCAGAATTTCAAAAACTATATAAGATTGATTTGCACCTAAAAGCTAAAGCTTTAATTGGGATCTTAAGAATGATAAATATCATTTGGAATGTGTGAATCCTGTCTTATGAGATATGTTTGCATATTTTGTTTCCTTTGTTAGACTTTGAGTGCTAGAAATGAAAAAGAACAACTTTTAAATATTTCACTTAAAAATCAGATTGTCGGCTTTTTAATACAGTATTTCCAGTAGGAGTTCTATTTAAATTCTTCATTCAGAAGGTCAGGTTTAAAGACTGTCTAGATTGAAGTCCGTGGCGTACAGTACAGAGTTTGTAATCTTTTTGCAGAGTTAAAGTTTGTGAGACTTCAGAGTCAGAGATGGTATTAATTTTAGTTGGGGGCAACCGAATTGTTATATAACCTAAGATGGAAGTTGTTTTGCATTGACAATTTGGCAATAAGATGTTTTTTAAAACTTCTTGTACTTAATATTTTATATTCACACACAAGTTTTTTATTATTTTAAATAGGACTCAGTGTATAATATAAAGATTTTTGTGTTCTTCTTCTCTATCATCCCCTTCATAATTTCACAGGTACTAGCTATGATATTTGCCTCCCGCCCCCTTTCCTTTCGACTCCACTCAGAAAGTTATGTATCAGAAGTCCTTCTACTTAATTTTCTGTATACAGGCTCACATTCTACCTCTGGCAGGCAGTCCCAGGGGAAATGAGATGATTGCTTTTGGTGCCTCTTTCCTATGTCCCTCGGGAAATTTTATTGTTATATTTTAACTTAGTTTTCATAGAGAATTACTTGAGTCTGAGCTATTCATATACTTGTTCTAATTTGCTGATACTATATCTGATATCTTGAAGTTATTGTTCTTGGTTTTGGGGGACTTTGTGGTGTTTTATTAATTAAAAAAATTTTTATTGATTTCAGAGAGGAAGGGAGAGAGAGATAGAAACATGAATGATGAGAAAGAATCATGGATTGGCTGCCTCCTGGATGCCCCTCACGGGGGATCCAGCCCGCAACCCAGGCACATGCCCTGACTGGGAATCAAACTACAACCTCCTGGTTCATAGGTTGACGCTCAACCACTGAGCCACACCTGTTTCATTAATTTTTTAATTATTTTTGTTCTTTTAAACATATTTCAGAAAGCTTTGGGAAAGATATTCTGGATAGAGATTACCTTTGCTAGTGGGTTGTTTTCTGTTATCAGATAAAGACCACTTTCCCTTTTTCTCAGCCCCTTAATAAATTCACCGCTTTCCTGTCACCGAGGTTTTCACCTAGACTCCAGCAATAGACTGGCCTAGTTGTCTGACCTCTTGTTTCAATTCTCCCAAAGTTCTGTGCCAGTAACGTTCCTAACACAGGAATGCTTAAAATGATATTGTACATCCTGAGCTTTATCCTCACCTGTTCAGCATAAAGAACACTGGTCTGAAAACTAGGAGTCCTGAGTTCTAATCCTGCTTCCCTGATAACTAGCTGTATGTCCTTAGCAGGTGTCTACATGTCTCTACTTTTTAGCATTCTAACCTGTAAAATGAAAGCATTGGCCCTAGATCCTGTCCAACTCAATGGTTCTATAATTTGAATTCTTGGTTCCAAAAGATACTGATTTCTCCACCCCCTATCACCTGGAAAACTAGTTTTCCTGATTTTAGTGTACACAACATTTTCTTTTCAAGATCATATTTAACTAGTTTTTATTCAAGAAAATATCTGGGTCTCACTTAGTTGTTGTAGAAACTAGTTCAGAGAGAGAATCTGAAATATTAGAGCTTCTGTGATTAGAAATCACAACTAGGGTTTAGATGATGGCATTGGCTTCATTTTAAAGCGAACCAAAGTGATCTGGAGAGGAAAACTGCTAGGAACGGCTAAGCTCTTGTTTCATTCAGGCCTTCAAAAAACATGTCTATTGAACAACTGTGCTCCGGATTTTGTTGCAGGCACTGGAGAAGCAAACAAAGTAGAGACGTAAAAATTCTCGTCTTCATGAAGCTTCATTCTAGTAGGCGAAGGCAGGCAGTACATACAGCAGCTAAGTAAGTTTATATTAGGAAGTTATAAGTAGTGTGAAGAAAATCCGGGGCCTCGTAAGGACAGTTCTCCGTTTGTTTTGTGGCAAAGAGCAGTGTAGAAATGAGTGATCAGGGTAGGCCTTACTGAAATTACCTTTGTGCAAACAATTCATATTTATCTCCTCTGTGTGTGTATGGTTTTACTTTTTATTGTGAAAGTTTTACACATAAACAGAGTTTAATGAACCCTCTTGTACCCACTACCTAGCTTCTACATTTAAAAAAATATATTTCTATTGATTTTACAGAGGAAGGAAGAGAGAGATAGAAACATCAATGATGAGAGAAAATCATTGATCGGCTGCCTTGTGCCCCGACCAGGAATCGAACCAAGACCTCCTGGTTCATGGGTCGATGCTCAACCACTGAGCCATACCTGCAGGGTCAGCTTCTACATTTTAAGGTGTTACTTTAATTAAGGAAGAAGAAATGTAAAAGGACAATCACCCCAGTGGGCTCTAGATGGCAATGGCAAAGAATCTCATTTTTTTTCAGTGCAAACTGCCCCCCTTTAGAAATATAAAAATAGCAAGCTTATTATTTATTTATTTTTAGAATTCACAGAAACTTAAATATTGGAACTAAGAACAAAGCAAAGCAACAGGAAAGGGCACGTCTTTGTTTTCCAATTGCACAAACTCCCCCTGGAGATTCTGATAGTCTCTGACCTCTCGTAAGAATCACCGTAAACAAAATAGAAAGTGTAAGACTGCAAAACGTCAGCTACACACAAAACGAAAGTAAGCACAATGGAATTATTTTCTCTTTCTTTTCCCACATATTTCTGAAGTCGGTAGAGTACTTATCTTCCCTATTTTACAGAAGAGAAATCTAAGATACTCCCCCGAAAATAAAAAATTTGTTTATTCACAGTGCTAGTGTTAGAACTCAAATCTCCTACTCTCAGCCCAGTCATTCCTAGTAGTTCAAGTTTTCTATAATGAACAAGAAAGAAATAAGAGATTTATATTTTGGCACAAAGATTATGGTATTTTTAATATCAAATATTAAAACCAGTAAATGAGTCAGCCCTAGCAAATTTTTATTTATTAATTATTATAACTTATAGTCCATAAGTTAGACATTTTGTCTTTGATTTTAGCCAGTGTATATATATATATTGTGTGTGTCTGTGTGTCTGTGTTTTCTTCTTAGGAAGTGGTGCTCTCAAAACCTCTCAAAGCACATAGAATTTATTGTACTCTTTATATTTTTACCAAGTTGAAATGTTTTGAGATTATAAAAGCAAAGTGCAATCTAGTTATGACTGAATTTTTATTTTTAATCTAGGATCTGGGTTTTATTTTTCTTCACTTGTGGCTTCTGCCCTTTGTTTTGTTCTTGTAATAGAATTTCCTGAAAGTGATTAGGTGTATTAGATGGTGATTGAACTGAATTTCGTTGAGGTAAAGGGAAAATCAACAAATACGCTTTTTTGTATATCAGTTATGGATCTTTCTGTAGCATTCTTCTTTAAGTTTAATCTCTGATCTTTGTGACTTAGCAACTTTCTCTTAGAAGGGCTTTGGACTCAGTTGAAAAACCTTGTACTTAGTTATCCACGGAGACTTGTAATCAGCCTGATACACAGAGAACATTCCTGACTGGAAATATAGTAAGGTATGAAGGTCTGCAAACTTGGCTACTGCCAGTGATTCAGAACCACCTCCCCACCCTAAGTGAGTAAAAGATTGGATGTTAATATCAATGGTATGAGTCTCCTGGTGATATTTTGGGTATATACTAGAATATGTTCCTGTGTGTGTGTGTTTGGAGAGTATAAAGTATATTTACATTGAGAGCTCTTTTGTTGAATTTATTTATTTTAAATTCTTATTTGTAATGGCATGTGTATATTTTTATGATGCTAAATGCAATCTCTGTGTATACTTTTTGTATATATGTACATATTTGTAAATATATTGGTATGCAATGATATAGTATGTGTATATTAATATACCCATATCCATTGTGGGCTGAATTTATTTAAGTTCTGTGAGGACATCATAGTGGCATTGTTCTTGCTGCTATAATTAGGTTGTGGCTGTATCTCATTCATGAGCCTCTATTTTGAGGGGCTTGTGTTTGGATAAAATGGATTAATTTGGAGTTGAAATTAGGATACAAAGATCTTTAACAGAAAGCTGGATATTCTTAGCTTTAAAATCATCTGCCAATTTTCATTTAAACTGATGATAAATTAGTGACATAAGCCTGAAAAACCTAAGTCTGTGAAACTGAGACACCTACAGGTTCTTAAGCTGTATTAGTCCTTTAATTTCTTAATCCATAGTTGAGTATTACTGAGTAGCGAAGTATTTATACTAAGAATCAAGGGGCTGTGGAAAAAATTGATCACATTTCAAAGTAGAGAGAAAAATGCCCTTTAAATAGGGAATATGTTCCTAATTGCCATTTTAATACCTGATACTGACTTTAATTTTGGAACAATTTTTTTTCACCCATATGTCTCATATGTCTCTGTGAGGCAGAAAAGAGGGCATAGGGGAAGGCTTTACTTAGATGGGTGGAATTTATTGCAAAAAGGAGGTTGTTAAGCTGTGTATTTACAGCAGCTGTGATCACTTTAGTCCTGTCTTGGCATTACTGACTGTGGATATTTCTTATTGGGGCTGCATATCAAAGATGAGTACATTCATCTGAGAAAATGCTTCCAGGGACTACAATGCCTCCAGCTGTATCTATTTGTCTCTGTGAGACCACTTGTGTTCTGTAGATTGATGACATGTTCACACATGAGGGTAGGATTCTTAATATGAGGCACGTGGTGTGCTCTAAGATCTGGGCCTTCAAACCTCTACCAAAGATGACAGGTGGGGGAGATAAGAGGACAGTGATTATGTACATTGCCACTTTGTGAACCTATGAAATATCACAGAATATCAATGTTCAGTTACTTCTGTCTTCACTGGGCAGGTTTATTTGCATGGAAGCGGGTAAAGACGTTTAATAGACACTTGAATACAGTCACCACAGAAATTGAGTTTTTTATTTTTTCATGATTAAATAAACTGCAAAGCAACTGTTCACCCCATTATTCTTCAGAAGATTAAATCTATCTGATCCAACATTAAATTATCTTAAAGAGAGAAGTTAGAGTCAGGAGTCAATTTTACTACCCTCAAAATATTACATTTGCCTCTCCATTGTATTTTTAATGAAATAGTCAACTATTCATAACCCTGCTCAATTAGTCTTAAATTTAAAATAAAGTTATAAATATAAAAAATTGGTAATGTACCATTTCTGAAAAATCAGTGGAAACATTCATAGTGTTTGATATCACCAGATCATTCATTGCAATTGGAGAGATGCAGAGCCGGTGCTATGCTGTTTAAAATTCATGGAACTGATTTGGGCTTGGTGCGGACATTGATTTGAGGAGAGTGGCAGCAATAGATGCAGTAGATGAGAATGACATTGTGAACATGACCTCTGACTCCTCTAACAGTGGTAAAGCCAGTTACTTTTCAGTTATGTAAGGTAAGAATTGCATAGAAAGCCAAGCCTTTCCCCCCGTTCTCCTGTACTCTTAGACATTGACACTTCATACGTATTTTTGCTAGACCTCCTCTTCTTTGCTAGACCCCCATAGTGGATATTGTGACCACTTTACTTAAAAAACAAACAAAAAACAACTTTTTTTAGAGGCAATTCGTCTTCCTCACTCTAGAATTTTAAAACAATATTACACGATGTCCCAGCTTCACTGAGTTTTTGAACACAGACTTCTTAAGCATGCCTTCTGTTGAAGGAAAAATAATTGATGTGTGAATGGAATCAATCACCTGTTGAAGAGAAGGGTTGTCAAAAAGATGATGTAGGGAGCATGCCCTTAATTGGGGAAAGATAAATGTATTAATATAACTTTATTGGTGCCATAGAAATATTTCCATCTGTAGATATGAAATGTTCTCTTAAGCCAAAATTGGTATTTTTCATTTATTTGGTGTAATATTGACTTTTGAGAAGAATTTCATTTCTGTATTAAGTTTCTTAATCATTGATTGAAGCACCATATCTTAATTTTAAAGCACATTTGTTAAATTCATTTGTGTGTTTTTAAAAGTTATTTCTAAAATTATTTATCAAGCTAACTTTGTGTGATTTTTAAAAACATATTTGAACAGGTCAATTTTTAAATAGTTTGAAGTATATTGATTCTGCACTTCACATCCACTTAATCATAAAGTCTGAATTTGGTCACAGAACAGACTATAAATTGGGAATATTTTCCTATTTTGGACAATTCCAGTGTATCCTAAGACAATCATCTTTTTAGGTGTGGTATTGTTTATTGAAACATTGGTAATTTTAGGGTTCAGATTGTTACTCTTCAGTTGGCTTATGGAATGGAAGTTAATAGACTGAGTGATTATATCACTTTCAAAATGAGATAAGGAATTATTGCTAGCCTTCCTATATGTCTGCAGTAAACAATATTTAAAATTTTATGTTATATTACTAATACTTTCTCTTTTGAAGCTGTTGTAAATGTCCATTTGTCCATGATTGAAAATTAAGATTAGTAACCATTACAATTTGACCCATAAGTTTTCTCAAACATCAAATCAGTATAGTATGATCAACCATTGTAAAATGTGAAATTATCATATATGATTATCCTAAAGTAAATATTTCCAAACCATAAATAACCACAGTATTTTTCAAAATTGTATCCCTACCCTCTTTTGCATGTTACTGATTTTTTTTCTAAGTTATAAAAATGTGTTGTAATATATTAAAATCTGCAAGGAAAATTGCTTTAAACATTTTAGGGCAGTAAAAATTTTATTACTATTTCTTGAAGAATGGGGTTTTAAAAACACTTTTATCTTTTATTAAAAATAACTTTTAATGATTCAATAAAGTATTTTAGGACTTGGTTTTCCTGGCTTTTTACAGTTATCTGGATACGTTCCTTTAGTCACTTAGACCATATGGCTAGTTCTCCAATTGTTTTTGGTTTGTTTTTAATAAACCAGCTATTCAGCAATCAGAGAGTCTTACATTTTGTAGATTTCTTCTAGTTGAGGTCGAAAGGTCTTAGATATTAGGAAAGGCAGGTACGATGTCCTAACATTTTCATAGTAGAGCTTACAAATGAATTTATCTAAATAGGTTATCTTTAGTGTGTAGCACCAGTACAAATAGGGGTATCATTAGTCCTTGAATCTGATGAAGCAGTTATAGGTCATCTCTTACTTTGCTCTAAAAATTGTCACTTCAGGCCACGTTATTTTCTCTGAGCAGTTTCCGTTGTAAGGTTGAATATCTTTTCTTTATGCAAATCATCACTAAAGGTTAAAATAGTCAAATAAGAGTTAAAAATAAGTTGTGTTTGATTGTTTTTCCTGAAAATAATGGTGAACCTATTGTCTGTATTATGGATATTAGGCAGAAATGCACTTGTTTCAATCATAGCAGAAATTAAATTTGGAGACCATAATTACTGGATTTTCTAGTGGTGTGAAATACTTTTTAAAAATTGTGCTTGTCTGTAGCTGAAATGTTACAGAATTGTAACACTATAGGGATTATAGAGTTATATTTATTAGCTCTCCTCAAGAGATTGAAGCACAATAATTATCATGTAACAGTTCTTATACAAGTGCTGCTAATCTGTCGTGCAAATAATGAAGCTATTTGGTTGCCTAGCTATTCACAAATTACTGTAATCCTTGAAACGTAGTCTTGTTGCTCATTGTATTAAATTTTGGGTATTGTGGGTTAATACTTTAGAACAAAATCCATTAACTCAGCTCTGTGAGACAGCAAACCATTTGAATTTATTAGTTTTATATGTATTATCAGTAGAATAAATTTTGAAGGGGCTATTTACTACCAATGACTAAGGGGTAAAATTATATTGTCAATATCATTTGACTTGAACTTTTGTGGTCTTGTAAAAGTCTTGTCTGTTGTGTTTCCAGATTGCTTAAGCCATACATACTTTCTAAGGATTTTTTTTTGTAATGTTCTTTTCCAGCAGCCTTTTCCTGCTTTGTCTGTTATTGTTAATACTTCATTGATTTTAGAAATTGACAGGTTATTGAAACATTTTATTTTCTCGAGTTCATAACTTTTGACTCTTGTGTGATTTGTCATAAATAGCAAGCCTTTCACTACTTCACTAAATGAATTTCAGAGTAAACACTGTGATTCTGCAGAGTGGATTCTGTAGGCCCGTCTTTCCAATGTTTTCTTCTTTTATATGGTGCCTACCACCTTGAGGGCGTTTAAATACTAGTGAATGGAAAGTTAAACATTGTCATTTTTATGTTTATTGAATAACAAGATTACAGAATATTTGATTTTTGTTGTCAGTGTATTGAAAGCATTTTTTTTGCACTGATAAATGTTCTCTAGGAATGTGACTAACATTCATCTGTGTGAACTCTTGTAAATGAATTTTGTATCTTGAATCCACGTATATATTAAGTGTATCAATATGAAAATAAACATTATTTGGTTAAAGTTTTCTTAAGAATTGTTGACAACGTTCTAAATTCTTAGGGTTTTTTTTTTGTTTTGTTTTTGCTGCTTTTAGATAATACCTCAGACATTTTAAACTCTTTTGGGGTTACGGATTCAATGCTTATTCTCCTAGTTTGTATATTTCTTCTACGTCCTAGTCTTGTTTTTTTCCCCTCCCCTGCTCCTGGCGGTCAGAACTGGGACCCGCGGAGGGAGGGATCGTTCTGGGGATGGGAGGAAGCTGTTGGCCCTCCCGCTGGTGTTGGGTCTGGGTCAGGAGCAGGAGCAGGAGCAGCTTCCATGTGGAATGGTTGGCTTGGTTGGCTTCGAGGAGTCCGGAGACCAGACGAAGGCTACTCAATTGCGCTGTAACTTTGTACAAGGCAGTTTTACCTCTCTGGACACGCCATCTGTCAAAGTTGGAAACCCGTTAGTAGACAGTGGATAGTATATTGCATTTTACGAAATGCAGTATAACAGACTGCACTATATAATAAGGGTATGATTCTGGAAGCTTTTCTTTAAATGGTGCATTATACGTGTCCTGGGTTGCGATATAAAACGTGTAAGCTGCAGTAGGTCATGGGCACAAAAGTTAAAACACGAATCACAGGGCGCGAGGTACCAAGAATGGGCTTCCGTGTGAGGAATGAGGGAGGCACGGACTTGGAGTGGTTGCCTACTACTGAGGAGTGACCTGCGGCTGTGGAGGGTGCGTGGGGCTGGGATGCGGGGAGAGGCTTAGACGCTCCGGTACGCCCTGCGCAACCACGACCCGAGGCTTCCCTCCCGCAAACCACACGCCGGCCACACCAAACCAATAGGGTTCTTCCCCTTTTGCCACGAGGCTCCTCCCACTTCCCCCGTCCCGCACCGCTTCCTTAAAGAAAAAACAAGAAGGGCTTCGGCCACCCAGTCACCATCCGCGACTCGGCCGCTCGCTGACGTGGCAGGCCGGCCCAAGGGAGCGAGCGCCCAGCCCCGCGCCTTCCAGCGGGTCCGGCGCAACCGCCGCCCGAGCTCGCGCCGCTGTCCGCGGAGACCGCTCCCCGGCGCATGCGCGCACTGGGCGGGCCCCGCGCAGTCACTTCCGGCTCTGGAGCGAGTACGGTTCCGGGTCGCAGCCCCGCTTGCCGGCCGGCCGTTCGCGCTGGTGACGCGGCCTGGCGTTCGCGAGAGGCCCGGAGGCGGGGCTCTGCCGGCTGCCCCAAGAGCGGCAGGTGCGCGGGCGGGGGCCGGAGACCCGGGCAGGCCCCTCACTCTCCCAGTGGACTCGGTCTGCCCCCACAGCGGCTGGGACGGGGCTGCCCCCAGACCCCAGGCGGGGGGCGGTGCCGGGTGCTGAAGGGCGAAGGTGGGGTCCGGCGGGCTGCCGGTCCCAGGAGTGCGGAGCCGGTTCCGGAATCCCCCTGCGCAACCTCTTACTCGTCACTCCTCTGGCCTCAGTTTCCCTCCTGTCAGATGGGAGGGACGTGGGTCCCGCCCTGCCTTGACAGTCCACGCTTAGGCAGGTTTGGAAGAAGCCTTGAGTGACTGGGATCCAGACTGTTGCGGCAGGTACCTGCCTGCCTCCCTGGGCGTTAAGCAGCTGTCTTTTACCCAACTTAGCCATCTTTTCCCCCCGCGACTTTCTTAGTGCGACTCAGGGCTCCAAGTAAACAGTGTGACTCAGAATCAACTGAGAAACACTGGCCACGGAAATCGTAATCTCATTCAAGTTGTTTCGCCCGGGGATCCCAGTGCGAAGTCTGTGTAGGCACCGACTGCAGTGAGAGATTTTGTTCTTTGTTGTGCCTGTGAGTGAAACTCTTAGGCAAATCACAAATACAAAGAAGACCTGGGTGAGGGAGGCTGGCTCACTGAGGATCGTGTCAGTGACAGGTTTTTCTCTCTCTCCTTTAATCATCCTCCCTACTCTTCCAACCTGCCCAGCCCCCTCAACGTTTGGCCTTACACTTGGAGAGAAGTATCCAATGCATTTTATCTTTGTCTTCATGCAGGACAGAAAACTTTGACCTCCAAGCTGTTTTAAATCTAGCCGATAAGCCAGGTGAGTAGGTGGTTTACAGACATGGAAGGTAAAATTTTTGAAGAATTGTACAGACTTAAATGGATGACCTGAAGAGGTAAAAAGTCATTTGTAGATGGTAGGTAGCAGGGCTTGGATATCCTCCACAAAACATGAAAAGTTAAGGTTCGAGCCAGAGTGTTCGTGTTTTATACACCATTGGGAGGAAAAGGCATTTGAGTCTCGTTGTTGAATATTGTGAAAAGAAACTGAGGTGAGGTCATTTTAATCATCCTTAAAGAGAACCACAAAGGATATCTGATACCTATATAATATAGTTGTCTGCCTTGCCTGGTCTTTGCCAGGTTCTGGTGAATGGCTGATTGCAAACCATCCGGGAACATTATACCATTGCACCTTTTCCTCACATTGAGTTACATGTTTTTGTCTTCATCTTAAAAACAACAATACTGAACTGTAGTTAGTATTATTGGGAGAAGGATTCAAAATCATTATGTGACGTTAATGTTTACCCGGGAAAGTTTTACTTCATGTGCCTTAGCCAACACGGTGTGCTAAAGAAAAAGAGTAGGGCCCTGGCTGGTATGGCTCGGTTGGTTGGAGCCTCGTCCTGTATACCGATAGGATGTGGGTTTGATTCCCTGTCAGAGCACATGCCCGGGTCGTGGGTTTGATCTCCACTTGGGGTGTATGCGAGAGGCAACAGGGTCGGGGGCAGGGGGGGGGCGGGGGGGGAGGGCAGGGGGTGGAGGGAAGTAGGGACTTGTGAGTCAGAATCCTGAGTTCAAATACCAGCCTGCCACTTAGCCACACAATCTTTGGCAGATTACTTCACCAACTCAAGACTGAATTTCTTGATCTGTATATGCATATGAAGTGCCTGAGTGCTTTTTAAATGTTTAGTAATTGTGTTCTATTAAGTATACATGGAAAATTGTGAAACTTAATTTTGAAACCTGAAGCTTAACTCAGATGTGAAATCTCTCCATTGTTTAACTTAGAATTCTCTTTCATCTGATTTATAGATTCTGTGTTGCCATAGGTGACCCACATTTAAGACGGAATGCAGCTAGCCTGGATGTCTGGAACTTTTTAGACACCTGTCTTGGACTTCTTGGTTGCTGGCCTAAAGACTACTGTGGTGGTTTAAGAGCTGGTCATCAGGACAGGATAGCCACACAGCAAAATGTTTGCAAAACTAAAGAAGAAAGTTGCAGAAGAGTCTGCTGTTTCCCAGAGGCCAGGAGGTGCTACTAGGATCCCACGGTCGGTGAGCAAGGAATCTGTTGCCTCTATGGGAGCTGACTCAGGAGATGACTTTGTAAGTATCTTCATAGTTTTTAATATTTGTTACCATCTCAATATATATTTAAAATAAGATTTCACAGATCGTTCCAATAAGTGTGTGTGTGTGTGTGTGTGTGTATATATATATATATATATATTATTGATTTTTTTTTATAGAGAGGAAGGGAGAGGGATAGAGAGTTAGAAACATCGATGGGAGAGAATCATCGATCAGCTGCCTCTTGTACACCCCCTACTGAGGATGTGCTTGCAACCAAGGAATATGCCCTTGACTGGAATCGAACCTGGGACCCTTCAGTCCGCAGGCTGACGCTCTATCCACTGAGCCAAACCAGTCAGGGCCCAATAAGTATACTTTTTAATTGAAAGATTATTTGTAGTTATATGATTTTTCTTATTCTGAGGTGTTTTTCTGTTTATTTTTTCTTAGGTTTCTGTGAGTTCCTTTCCATATTCTTTACCTTGTCCTCTTTTTCCATCTATGTATCTTGGGCATCTTCTTTTACATTTCATTTCTCAATACTTTGGTCTGTTGTCTCTGTAGAGACATTGTTGCTTAACAAGGTCTCTGAGGTGTCATGTGGAGTGAGCCAAAGTACACTCTTTTATTGGGAAAGTTGATGAAAAGATGGCACTGATGACTGCAGTGTGTCCCTTATTCATAAAGTACCTTTGTGGTTGGAAAGTTTTCAAAAAATGAGGATGCTGCTGTGTAAGGTAAATGTTAAACCTTAGGATTAAAAGTATGTCTTTAGCATATGGCAGGATCCTCTTAAAGTCAGATAACTTTCCCAGAATGGTTTGTAGTACTTGATATATGTAAAAAATATGTATATAAAGTAAATGTAAAGTATAAGGCATAAAAATAAAATGACTGCTTATTCATCTGTCACTTATTCAAAGAACTAGAACATTATTGATACTGTTTGAAGCTACTCATAGGCTCCTTCCCAGTTCCCTTCCCCTCCCTCCCCTCCAGATAACCACTATCCTAAATGTTGTGTTATCATTCCCCTGCTTTTTAAAATATCCTACCAGATACGAATATATTCATAAGCAGTTTGTTGTTTAATGTTGCTTATTTTTGAGCTTTATAAAAAATTGTATACTATAGTCTTCTTGGACTTCCCTGCCCTCCGCTCAACATGTTTCTAAAATGCATCTGTGTTACATGAAGCTGTGGCCCACTTATTTTTACTGCTGTATAAGATTCCAGCACTTGAAGACAGTTTATCTCTGTCTACTCCTGGTGATAGACACTTGAGTTGTTTCCATGGTCAGATGACTCATCTTCCTCCTTTCTTACGCTACCTGTCTGGGACAGATTACATGGCAGAAGCTATTAGGTTATTGGGATGAAACAATAAGACTATCAGATCTAAAGTATCATTGGCCTCCTATATTTAACAGGAAATATAAATGCACATTTGATCACCAGGCTGAAGGACATAGTTTTAACTCTTGAGTTCTGTGACAGAAATACCTGCATTGCCTTTCATGCAGGCAGAAATACCTGCATGCTGACATGCTAAATGAAGGCTCTCATCTCGAATGCATCAGACATACAGATTGGCCTGAATTCAGGAAATACTTTGCTTTGAGACTTCTCAAGTAATTGATTTGAACTTACTATATGTACATTCTGATCCTGCCCTATTTTCAGACACTTACACCTGCTGCATATAGTTCTCCAACCAGATGTTTTTCCTCTGGCATCTGAAATTCTAAAATGAACAAAACTGAATTCAGTAACTTCATTTCCACGTGTGCACCTCATCAACCCAAGTCACCAGCAAGAAACCTTGGAAGCATTTTAAACTCTTTCCTCCTTCACTTCTGGGTGTCCAAGCATGTAACAAGTACAGGGTGTACCCCCAAAAAATACATACACACTTTAACAGCTAATAGCTCAATTTTAAAAATGAAATGTCTTTTAATAAATATTGCCTTTATAATTATTCAAAATGTGTGTATATATTTTTCTGGGATATCCTATATTTGGCTTCCATCTCCTAAATATCCCAAACTTACCCTCTCTACTCCATTTGCTGGTAATACATTTACTTCCATTTTATTTCAGGCTGTCTTTGTTTCTCAGACAAATGTGGTAACACAGGGTAAAATGTTGTGTACCAGAGAAGCCCATTAGCATTTCAGTGCCCAGGGATTTTATTGGGAGGCTAGTCATTTACCAAAATTTCAGACTCCCGGAAGAAGAACAGGTGTTAGCATAAACCATATATATATTTTTTTTCATAATCAGTTTAGGGTACAATGAGCCTTTCTTATCAGGAATAGTGGGAACCCATGCAAAATCTAAGTTCCCATAGGTCAGCCAAGGGCTAACCTTCCAAGCAGACCTTGCTAAAAATGGCAGTCTCAGGCCTGTGATGTTAACTCTTTGCTGCACAGTATATAAAACACTTTGTAACATAGTGCCTGGCTCTTAACAAGTATTTCATGATGAGCAGTTACTGCAGCTGCTGCTGTTTTAGGTAAGGACTCTTTGTTTTACCTCTCTCTATTCCAGTGCTTATTAGCACAATGCTGAGAATAGGATGTGTCACTAACAGTAATAATCATAACTTCTACTAATAATAGATGATATGTATTAAAACTATGCAAGGCTCTATTTTAGGGACTTGACAATTATTGATTTATTTACTCATAACAGTTCTATGAAGTACATCATGTTTGTTATCATAGTTTACATATGCAACCATTGCACAGAGAAGTTAATAATTGGCCCAAGTTCTATACTTTTATAAGTGGTGAAGATGGGACTTTAACCTGGACCTTCTGCCTGCAGAGACTCTCTCTTAACTGTACACTGTACTGCGTCTCCATACATGGTGGATGGGCAAGTGGCTAGATGGGTCAGTGATTTAAAGTGAATTGTTCAACCACCTTTAAATACATTTTGGGAATAAATTGAGAAACATTACTAGATATTAGATATTATTATTTTTAATTTTGTTAGATATGGTAATGGTATTGTGATTATAAAGGAACATGTCCTTATATTTTAGAAATATTTATCAAAGTATTTAGGATGAAATGCCATGATGCCTGTTATTTATTTATCTTAAAATATTTTTATTGATTTTAGAGAGGAAGGTAGAGAAACATCGATGTGAGATTGTAACATTGATTGGCTGCCTCCTGCACTCCCCCTACCGAGGATTGAACCCTGACTGGGAATGAACTGGCAACCTTTTGGTGCATGGGAGATGCCCAGCCCACTGAGCCACACCGGCCAGGGCCATGATGTTATTTAAAGTACTTTAGTAAAATAAAAATTGATGAGGCAAATATGGGAAAACATCAGCAATTGTTAAAATTAATGTTCATTAAACCATTCTCCCTACTCGTCTGTGTTTTTAAAAATTTTATAATCAAAGGTAAAAATATAAAGCAAGTTACTTATTAACAACAGTAAGCAATGACCAAAATAATAAAGATAATGTTTTAAGATAATGTGGACTATTGAGGAAAATTTTATTCACTCTAGAGCTTTAGAATGACATCTCTTCGTTTTATAGATGAAGATACTGCAACTTTATTGATATCAGTAATAGTTTCTTCCTCACAGACCAGCCTTCCCCTCTTTTTTTTTTTTTTTTCTTTTTAAATATATTTTATTAATTTTTTACAGAGAGGAAGAGAGGAGAGGGATAGAGAGCTAGAAACATCGATGAGAGAGAAACATCGATCAGCTGCCTCCTGCACACCCCCTACTGGGGATGTGCCCGCAACCAAGGTACGTGCCCTTGACCGGAATCGAACCTGGGACCTTTCAGTCCGCAGGCCGACGCTCTATCCACTGAGCCAAACCGGTTTCGGCATAGCCTTCCCCTCTTTATCATCACAGAGCTTTTCCCTTTTTATCCCAGGACTTCAGCTTTGGAAAAATAAAGTGACTTCCTTTTTTTTTTAATCACTGAAAACATGTATTTCATATTATGTACTTGGTGTAGTAAGATCATAATGGGTTTGTTCACCATCATTTATTTCAATACCATGTATACACACACATAATTTATTTGTTTAGCATCTCACATCTCCTTCGTACTGTAGATGGATATAGTATTGCTTCTGCTTTATAGGTTGATGAGCTAGGACCCAGGTAAGTTAAGAAGCTTTTCAGTGATCACAAAGTGTAACCAAACCTAAAATAAGAGTCGTCGCTTTCTGGTTCAGTACTGTGGTCTCACACTTCCAGAAACCCATGTGTGAATACTGCTTCTTGTGTCTATCTCAACAGGCTTCCGACGGAAGCAGTTCCAGAGAAGATCTTTCGTCTCAGCTTTTGAGAAGGAATGAACAGATACGGAAATTAGAGGCCAGACTTTCTGGTATGTCTAAGAACTCATAAAAAACAAACAAAGGAAGTTTTCCTTCTCTGACCCTCCCTCCCTATAAAATAGCTATATGGTATAATCTTATCGTTATTTTGGTGTATTTTGATTTTCTTAGTAAAGAAAGGAGAAATTTGTACCCCCTTTGTTCCTTCTTTTGTTAGTATACCAAATAGTGTAAATTCAAAACTGAGTTTTAAACTTTAAAAAGCACACAAAACTTGTGTTTTCTGCTCCTGAGGTTTCTAGCCATGGATATAAAAGGTATTAAAAGTGTCTGTAGAATAGATTTGACTGTCTTTTTTAGCCATTAGCATAGCTTGCTTTCTGGTGGAGAGGGGTAGAGGATACCATTTATAGGGAATGACCAACACATGTTGGATTCTTCAACACCAGAGGCATTTGGTGCTCTGTTGCCACTTGCTATAGCTACATATCACCTATGTAAGTGTTATTCTGGTCTGGGCCACATTTCAATAGTATTTCTAACTTCAGCATCTTATAGAAGCAGTAACTCTCGCTGTGTTTTTTTGTGTGCACTTTACAATTTACACAACTTCCATTATATCCTTTGCCCGAGCAGGTCATGTTTGTGATAGAGTGTGAGTTCTTATTTTATTTCTGCCAGTGGACACATTTGAAAGCTTCATCCTGTGAAGTGGTTAGTGGTTTCTGTGTTTCTTTTTGTCCATTGGCCTTATGCCCATTTTATTGGAGTGAAAGCAGTAGACTGCAAAATTCCCCAAATTTTATGTGACATCTCTGTGTTTGTTCAGTTATCAAAGGTCCATAATGTACTCCCAATTTCTAGTTAGTTTATTATCATTTTGTCCTCACTGTAGCCTTATTAGACATAGCAAGGTTAAGGTCACCCAAGTAGTGGGTGGTAGAGCTGGGATCCAAGTCCGGATTTGCTTGATACTAGAGTCTATACTCTTTTAAAAAAAATATTTTTATTGATTTCAGAGAGGAAGGGAAAGGGAGAGAGAGATAGAAACATCAATGATGAGAGAGAATCATTGATTGACTGCCTGCTGCATGCCCCACACTGGGGATTGAGCCCGCAACCCAGGCGTATGCCCTGACTGGGAATCGAATCGTGATCTTGTTCATAAGTTGATGCTCAACCACTGAGCCATGCCAGCTGGGCTAGAGTCCATATTCTTAATTACAGTCTGCTTTAAACTCAGTTTTTACTGTCCTCTTACCCTCTGGTGTAAATAGTATCAGTAACACAGGTGAAATAACTGCACATTTGTTTAATGTTGTGGGGAAACTATAAAATGACCTGTACCCTCCCTAATATAGAAGGAAGAATAGTCTGAGCTTGACTTACGTTAGAGAGGAAGGGACAGGGGAAAGAACTGACATTTACTGAGCTCGCATATTCCCGGGTATTTTCCAACAGGCTCAGTATGAATAACAATAGCAGCTCCCATTTATGGAGCACTGTGTGCTAGGTGCATAAGGCATATAAAATGGTTTATTATCTAATGCATCCTTTGAGGTAGGTACTCTTAATATGATCATTTAATAAATGAAGAAACTAATACTTGGGATCAATCATTTGCTTAAGGACTGACAGAGTTGGGATTTGAACTAAAGCCTGTCGTCTACTTTTCCACTATACTGTACTATCTTTTTTGGTCACTCAGGTAATTAATTCTGACTTTCACCGTTAAAATGCCATAGGCAGCTCAGTTCCTGTGTGGAAAGGAAGCAGACTTCTAGAACATGAAGCATTTACACTATAAAGGCAGTACTGTGGTAAGGTGTCTGCTAGTGTCCTCACCACTGTTACTCAGTTGTATGGACTGTACCTATTTAGGGAGTTCCCTTTGATCTATCCTGCTAAGACTGGAAGGGGAAGTGAAAACTGAGATTTGAAATTAAGTAATGAGATGATACTGGTTTTCATAGCAGGGCATTTCTGATGACCAATCCAGGACCAATTCTTGTTCTTTATCAAGGCTAAACAAAGCTGCTTATTCGTATTCACCATTTACACCTTGGATAGTCTGTACTACCTGTTTGCCTGTCTTGTTCATTGTTATTTGGAGGCTGTCTGCCTAGCTATCCTTACCAGGAATAGTTTTCAGGCTGAAAAAATCATCATCATTTTCATTCATTTTTTTGTTTAATTAACTTCCTTTCCTGATGTTTGTCCATTCCTGGTATGTGCGTCACCCTCCTCACCCAAGACTATGCTGAACAGGTCCGAAACTTGCAGAAGATAAAAGAGAAGCTTGAAATTGCATTAGAAAAACACCAGGATTGTACGTATTTTTTTTCATGTTTTTTTCCCCCCAATATTTTTAGGGTTTAGTTTTTTTAAATGAAACAGTTGTGTATGATTAAGTTTTTTAACTTTGTCACAGCTCAAATCTTTATCTTATGAGTAGTATCCAGTATTTCTTAATCAGGTTGATATAACATTTGTTTGATATTTAGTACATATAACTCGTATTTATGGGCATGTTGCCTTATGGGCATGTTTCTTAGGAGAAGGAAGCTGTGTCCATCCAGTTGACCAGTTTATTGGTAAAATCTAATGCCTGGCCCTGGGATCTAAATCAGGAGACTTGGTTCTAGCCATAGCTGCATTCCTACTGTGTTCAGAAACTGAGGGAAATCTCTAGCTGTCATCACTCCTCCTCCAACAATAGAACAAACATTTTGTTTATTCTACCCTAAATCATATGGTATTCTTTGGTCCAATCAAAGAAAATGCTAACGGAAGTAGAAAGTTATTTTCAGTTGATATATACTAAAAAAAAATTTTTAAAGGAAAACAAAGTGAAATATTTTTGTGTGTTGCTTTGTTTTGATTTTTGTTTTTCTTTTTAATTCTATAAATTGATAATAGCCATCATTTAGCAACAGCATTGGTGTTTTCTTGCACCTTACCTAACTCAGTCAGTGTTCTTTTATTATACCATTTAAAAGTTACCTTTTGGCATCTTCCTAAATGTATATACTTGATTATTACAAAAACAACAGGAAACAGATAAACAAAAATGGTGGTCTATTACTAAGGCCAAACGATTCTGGGAAAGTTGAGATGGATCAGGTTTTTCCCAGTCTCATAATTCATTTATGTGACCTTGGCCTTTTTGTTAGGTGACAATTGTAAAGTAATCACATGGGTTATTTGTGATGCTGTTTCTGAAATGTTTCCATACCTCAAATAGAGCCTCTTTGTTAACAGCTTCCATGCGGAAATTTCAAGAGCAGAATGAGACATTCCAAGCCAACAGAGCCAAAATGGCAGAAGAACAGGCTTTGGCATTAGCCAGAAAGGACCAGGTATTTTATATTTGACGTTGCCCAAGACTGGCGAAAAGATTTCATTTGGGGCATGATTTTTTTTTTAAATCATGACCTAAACCTGGTAGAAAATATTTACAACCTAGGAGAAAAGAAATGCTATATACAGGGTGAGGCAAAAGTAGGTTTACAGTTGTGAGTTCGTGTAACAGTTTCTTGTATTATTAATTATTATTGTTGTATTTTCCTTACAAACAACTGTAGGTCTACTTTTGCCCCAACCTGTATGTTTTTTGAGATTTCATTTGGCCTCAGGGTTGGATATTATCAAGAAACTTTACAGTTATAATCATGAAGTATGTCCAGAATGTGAGATTGTCATTCTGCAACTGTGTAGCTTTGTAAAATGGAGAAGGGAAATTGTGCGTCCATAGTCTGATAGCGAGCCCAAGACAAGGAAAAAGATCTCTGTCCTCTCAAAACCTGTCTCAAAGCCTACATGCAAACTTGCCTTTGACAGTGGAGAAGATGATGTCAAGCTAGCCATCATCCATGATGTACATAGTTCTTACAATCTTTGTTCCCAAATTTCTTCAGCTTCAGCTAGCTAGACAGAAGGGAATTCCTATAATCTCATTAGAATTATCCATTGAAAGATGCTGAATGAATAACAATAAGAAAGGAAAATAATGCTGTATATTTTGTGCAATGGCATTTTAAATTTAAGATAAGCATCAAGATATTATAATGATAATCCTGATTTTTTTTAAGATGGGGGTCAATTTATTATGTTGCATTTAAATAATGTATAGCCCTAGCCGGTTTAGCTCAGTGGCTAGAACATTGGCCCATACACCAAAAGGTCTCAGGTTCACTTCTTGGTCAAGGGCAATGTACCTTGGTTGCAGACTCAGTCCTCCCGCATACCCCTCAGTTAGGGGCATGCGGGAGACAACCAATTGATGTGTCTCTCTCTCTCCCCCTTCTCCCTCCCACCTCTAAAAAAAATCAATGGGAAAATATCGGATGAAGATTTAAAATATATATATGTATATATGTAAATATATACATCTACATATATACATATATATATATACACACATATATACATATATATATGGTTGGGCGAGGATTAACAAAAAACAAAGCCAAACAGAAAACATATACTTTACCTACAGTAGGTGGGTTGGTTGATTGGTTGGTTTTAAAGTTTGCATTTGTCTTCTAGGACATTACTAACCAGAAAAAAAATCATTCACCAGTACTGTACTTAGTGGCTAACTATGATGGTATGAGTTTATATAAATTAAGAAATCTAAAATTGGTAGATTCTGATGGTAGGCATTGGGATATGGCCTTTTGTACCAGTGGATATTTTTCCCCTGTTCAGGGATTTGTGAATAACCGGCATAATCCCTTTTCCATGAACTTATACCAGATGCATAAAGCATATTGGTAAAATCAAGATGAGAAGGAAAATGATTATTAGGAGCTACTGAAGACCTTCCCCTTTAGTAAATTAATTTCTAAACATCAATTACAAAGTTACCAACTCAGCTGGTCCCAGCTACTCATCCCAAGAAGTTATGATAGTAATCATGGAAAACCACTCAGGAATAAGCTGGAAAGCTGCATCCAAACAGCACAGAGAGTTTTGTTTGGGTGCTCTACTTAGTAAAAATCTGCAGGCTTATATTTGTATTCTAGAGTTTTATAAAAAGTTCATTTTCTGCCGAAACCGGTTTGGCTCAGTGGATAGAGCGTCGGCCTGCGGACTGAAAGGTCTCGGGTTCGATTCCGGTCAAGGGCACGTACCTTGGTTGCGGGCACATCCCCAGTAGGAGGTGTGCAGGAGGCAGCTGATTGATGTTTCTCTCTCATCAATGTTTCTAGCTCTCTATCCCTCTCCTCTCTCTTCCTCTCTGTAAAAAATTAATAAAAAATATTTTAGAAAAAAAAAAGAAAAGAAAAAAAAAGTTCATTTTCTTCTTTTTAGGACTCTTAGCTTTCTTTCTTTCTTTCTTTTTTTACTCCTCACCCAAGGATATTTTTCCATTGATTTTTAGATAGAGTGGAAGAGAGAGGGAAAGACAGAGAGAAACATCCATGTGAGAGAAACACATCAATTGGTTGCCTCTTACACACACCCTGACCAGGCCCTGGCCAGGGAGGAACCTGCAACTGAGGTATGTGCCCTTGACCGGAATCGAACCCGGGACCCTTTGGTCTGCAGGCCGACGCTCTATGCACTGAGCCAAACAGGGTATGGCTTTCTTCATATTAAGACAACTTCATGTGTTTGTTTGTTTGTTTTTCAATTCGCTATTTTGTTTGTTTGGTGGGTTGCTTTGGGGGTGGGGTAGGTTGTTTTGTTTTCTGAAAATCTTGATATTATTGATACTCTTCCCTGGAAACTGTACTTTTTTTTGTTCTTTTGCCTTAGGAATGGTCACAAAAAGTGGAGCAGCTTGAAAAGGTTAGTTCATCTTTAATTTTGTCTCATTCTGACTGTGGGTCTCCTCTGCGGAGCTTAGAAAATGGATTCTGCAGTACCCAGTGTACTGATATCTAATACCTCTTGGGAGCAGGGTACTAGATGATTACACATTGATGTGAAAAACTCATGTCTTAACCTTTTGTTGGTGGGCATGCCCCGCCCAGTATGCTCTCCAACCCTCTCTTAACTTTCTCTGTGTACGTGAAGGCTGATGGGACCTGCATCAGCAGGGCTCCATTGCCCTTTTGCTTCTGATTGGGTTCCGCCAGTGGGAAACACTAAAAGAACTATGTGAGGAGGAAGAGTGGACTCAGAGTGTTCATTTCCCCAACCTTCTCCATGTGGGATCCCTTCGGGTTAGTTGTATCCCATGGCCAAAGGTCACAGCTTTAGTTGGATCTTTGGTTTACCCTCTTGACATAGTTTCTTTCTCTAGGTTTCTTGTAACCTCTTCATCCCTTTGTCCCTTCACGTCCATCTGTTACTAACACATTTTCTCTTTTGGATTTTGTAACTCTGCCCACAGCTTTGAAAAGTCCCTTTATTAAACTCTTCTCAAAATACCTAACCTGAGTCTGCCATCTGTCTCCTGCTGGGACCCTAACTAACACTGTGGTGGCATTAGGAACACTTTCGGAGGAGACAGTGAAAGGAGTGCATTTCTCCAAGTTCAGCATTGAGCACATAAGAGAACCTCTTGGCTAGACACAGATGAGGAAAATTTATTATTCCAGCACCACAGCTTTTCTGACACTGTGTAGATGCTTAAGTAATGCATTCCTGGCTCCCAAACATGAACAGTAAGATGAAATTTCAAGCCTACAATTAGAAAAACATTTTAATTTAAAATAATCAATTGTCAACACCCTGAGCCTGAATTATATGTTGCTACTTTATTCATTCCTTGTTTTCATTGAGTACTCCTAAGTTACTCTTCATGGTAGAAAAATTATTTCTTAGATTGATAGGTTGCTGGTTTGATTCCAGGTCAGAGCACATGCCCGGGTTGCGGGCTTGATCCCTCGTAGGGGTTGTGCAGGAGGCAGCGAATGGATGCTTCATTTTCTCTTTCTCTCTTCCTTTCCCTTCCTCTCTCTCTCTAAAAAAAGAAAAGAAAAAAATTTCTTTAAAGAAAAAAAAAGTTCTAACCATGGTGTTGATGGTCTTCTTAAACATGGTGGTATAGACTAGGTCAAAGTTTTCTTATCATAAGAAACTTAAGATTGTAGCAATTGAAATTCTCATTGGACTATTTTTTTTTGTCTTTTAAAATTGTGGAAAAGGGGCATCCATATAGGACTGAACTAAATAAAACCTACTTCAGTTCACTGAGGAGATTCTCTCTCTTCACCCCTCCCCATTCAAAGGAGGGATTGGAAAGTATTTTAGACATGGAAAAACTAGAGACACCTAGGTCTTTGAAGCCACTGTGATTTTTGGAAATGTTATTTTTTATAGACTGTTTTAATTTCTTTTCAATCAAGAATTGGAAACTGCAACAGCAGGGTTTGTCCTTAAGAGAATCTATCTTGGTTGTGGGGCGGGGAGGGGAGAGGAACAAAAAAAAAAAAGAGAGAATCCATCTTGAGAAGTTACCATTTAGTAAATTGTAATCTGCTGAAATCAGTCATGTCTAATTTTTGTTGACTTGCTCATTGAAATCCGTTCTACTTAAATGCATCTAGTTTTGTCAGGGCATTCAATCTCTTACTCCAGTTATTAATGTTATTCAGCCAGTTGAGCTCTCTCACTGGGAATAAACATGTAAAATGGATATCTGGAATTGTTAATCAAACTTAAGATTTTAAAGTGTTAAGTAATTATTGTTCTTATTGCTCTTATTCGCAACTGTCATTTAAAACATTTATTTTTTAACTTAAAAAATTAATGCCATATTGATCATATTACTGTAAAGCTTCCTATTAATGTTTTCTTGTCTACTGACAAGAGGTTTTTATTAAGAATTCTGCTTACATAATATTATTTTAATGTCTTAGTTGCCTGAGTTGATATCTTCTTCCAAATAGGAGAAAAGGTTTCTGACAGCTCAGTTACAGGAAATGAAGAACCAGAGTTTGAATCTTTTCCAAAGGAGAGATGAAGTGGATGAATTAGAGGGGTTCCAGCAGCAGGAACTAAGTAAAGTAAAACACATGGTGCGCATTTTTGTTTTAGTAGCTAAATGCTGAATAGATTATTCATTGTTCTGATTTTGCTAGTCATCACCCTCTAAGTGCTGACAAACATACCCCAGTAGTCTTTGATATTAATTATATTTATACTAGGGGCCCAGTGCACGAAATTTATGCATGGGTAGGGTCCCTAGTGGCTGCTGGCTGCCAGCCAGGGTGCCTCCCTTCCCCCAGCCGCCTGCCACCCCCAGCCCCAGCCCCTGGTTGAACTCCTGATTAAACTCCCAGTTGAGGGGACAATTTGCATATTATGCTTTTATTATATAGGATATTTTTCAATTTATTAAAGTGGAAAAGTTCTGTTTCATTTTATTTTCTTTCTTTTTCACTACTGGGCATATAAGGCCACTCAGAAGCTCACAAGTTTGGCTTATTGGTCCAGATTTTTTTTTAAAGAAAATCTTTGTCTTTGTGTCAGCTTTTAAAAAAAGAAGAAAGTCTGGGGAAAATGGAGCAAGAGTTGGAGGCACAAACCAGAGAACTTAGTCGAACCCAGGAGGAGTTGATGACCTCCAATCAGCTGTCGTCAGACTTGAGACAGAAGCTAGAAGAATTGCAGAGACACTGCTCAACGCTGGAAGAGCAGAGGTTCTTGCTTGGTCTGTGGGGCCCATGGGAAGTGGTGTTAGTGTAGCTCTGGCTAGAACCTGCCCACCATTCCCCATTACTCATTGCAATACTTTCTGATCTCAGTTCTGGCAAAGGCTTATGGGCTTGTCCTTATCTGCCTAGGGCTTAGGACCGCCCCCCCTAAAAAAAAACACACACACATCCTTATTCCCCTTCCCCTGCCTATGCTCAGAGCCCCTCCAATTCTGCTGAGAAATTTAGTGTGTTTTAGTTTGTAAGCTATTGAGAAACCACAGACAGAAGATCTTGCTTAAATCTGGGTGGAATTTTTCTCTTTGGGCTTCTGCTTCAGAGAGCGAACTAAGGAGTTTTCTCCATTTTTTCTAATCTTCACATGGCAAATGTTTGCAGCCCGGACATATAAAGAAACAGCTGTGTTCTTCCTGTGGAAGAGAGTTTCTTAGATGAGATATCCAAATTTATTCATTGTCTGCTTTCTTTCAATGAAGAGATCTTGTGACAGCTTCAACAACAGGTGCAGAAAATAAGATCACAGCCCTGGAGCAAAAGGAACAAGAGCTCCAAGCATTCATTCAGCAGCTTTCCATTGATTTGCAAAAGGTAAATAGAACAAAAAATAAAAAGGTAAGTAAAGTTCTAGGAGGGGACCCAGGTTGGGGATACGGTGTGAGATGCACAACGGCGCTCTGTGGTCCTTGTGCTGTGAGCCAGGGTGTATATCATCATTTCTTTTACAACTTCTCTCTTTGGCCTTAAGGCAGCTGATTGGCATCACCATTGCCTCATCCAGCCTCATGGAGCGCTGTAGGTTATTGTAGGCTGGCTGGGAGCTTCTTGCATGGGATTATCTCTGCTGGATTTGACTAATGGGATAAAGATGCAGGTCCTGTTGGACTGTGCATTAATAGGATTAAACACTTGCTTGTTGAGAGTGTGAGGAAAAGCATTCATTTAGCTAGTAGATCACAATACAACTGAGTTATTTTAAGGAGGAGAAGCATCTTCCCAGGGTCCTGGCTAGATTCCACGTAGGTAAGAACATTGCTCGTTCCCAAGTTGTGGGTTGCTTGGGGCAGGCATTTGTCTCTTGCTGCTGCATTAAGTCTGAACTGGTTGCCAAAGTGGTGCTGGGTTCTGATTTTGTATCTTCTATGTCCCATTTTCAGGGAAGATTTCCTGGCAATATATTCTTCTGGCATGCAGTTGAGAACAGAATTTCTGGGAAACGCAATGGTCCTCGAGGGGGACCAGAAGGGAGGGAGAGGGTATTTACGGTGTAATGTAATCTCTGCTTTCACCTGCAGGTCACTGCTGAAACTCAAGAGAAAGAAAAACTCATCACACATTTGCAGGAGAAAGTCACGTCCTTAGAGAAGAGACTGGAGCAGAACTTATCAGGAGAAGAACATGTGCAGGAACTCCTGAAAGAGGTAATTAGCTCTCTCTGGGCCAGCCAATGTGGGGAAGGTGATTTCATAAAATCCTAAAGTTTCAGGTCCTGAGAGTTTGCAAACAGCTTGGTGAGAAGAGCACTCTCTCCAACTTTTGATTGTCCTGCTTACAGCAGAGAGAGTCTCATGTCACCTGTGTGGGACATGTTTTCCTCAGGGAAAGCTTTACTCAGAGATGCCTGTGAACAAAGAGCATCCTGATCACCAATCAGCCCACCTAGGGATTTACTCCACCTGGACTGTCTTGTCTTATTGCTTTGCTCTCCTCCTCCCTTTTGCACTTTCCATTGGCCAAGGAACCATCTGTTACCATCTGCCTTTGGCTTCAGCACAATTGCCTTGGGCAGCAAGTGGACTCTCCTTAGCTGAGAGGAGGCTATTGAGAAGACTTACCTTTTGCCCAGGTCAGTGATGTAGATGAACTTGCTTTCTCATCAGGTCTGAGCTCATTGCCTATATTCCACTCCTTTTCCTCTTGTTTACCAGTGATTGGCCTCACCATGATAAAGGTGACAAAGCCAAGGCCTTGGGCCTAGATTACACCCTCACTTTCTGTCTAATTTCCACTAAATACCTCTATCTCCCCTGCCACTATAGCCTAGTCCAGTGAGAGCCGTGGTTTGCCGCTCTGTTGACTAATAAGTTTGCCAACCACTGGCCTAGTCCATATTAGAAGTCTCCAGACTGGCCTACCCAACATCAGTCTCTCCTCCTTCACCCTCTGTCAAAGTTATTGCCAAAGTGATCTTCCTAAACTTAAAGACCTTACACAATTCCCCTACAATCCACAACGAGTATAATGTGGGTTCTAGAGTGTAGATTGATTTCTAGAACCAGACTAGGTTTGTATCTCACCTACAGGCAGTCCTTGGGTTACATCGGACTCGACTTAATGTCGTTTTGTGGTTACATTGCCATCTCCCATTTACAGTATTTATAAAAAAAAAAGTTTGGTCATTTCGACGTATGTACATATGTGCTTTATGTTTTTATTATTTATTTACCACAAGTAAACGTCAGGAATTGTTATCTTTCTTTTAAATTTTTCTTTACTGTTTCACTTCATTACTGCTGTGTATGTGCTCCATGTGAGTGACGTAGGTGCTTATGTAGGTGGATTCCAACTTAATGGGGAAAATCACGTTACATTGCACTGTAGGAACAGATCTCCGATGTAACCCGAGGACCTACTGTATTCTATTTATTGGTTTGTGACTTAAAGCTAATTATGTAATTGCTTTGTGTTTATTTTTCCTCTGTAAAATAGGGTTATTAATTGTAACCAAATACATAGAGTTGTTATTAGGATTAAATGAGTTACAATATGTGAAGTGGTTAAAATGAGGCTTAGAACATAGTAGGGTCTTGATATAATTCAGCTATCTTCTATATATATAAAAGCCTAATATGCAAAGTGTCACCTCGGGAGTTCGACTGACTGGGAGTTCGATCACTTGCTATGACGTGTGCTGACAACCAGGGGGTGGCGTGGAATGAAGGAAGGCCCCGGCCGGCAGCCGGCAGCCACTAGGGACCCTACCCATGCACAAATTTTGTATAATGGGCCTCTAGGCTATGTATATAAAATCCTAAGCGACCTTTCGACCATTTGACCATAGCTATGACATGCACTGACCACCAGGGGGCAGACGCTCAATGCACAGGCAAGGAAACATGGAACAGACTGATGAATCTCAGAGGGAAGTGGGGGAGTGGAGAGTGCAGGAAGAGATTAACCAAATACCTTATGCATACTAGAGGCCCGGTGCACCGATTCATGCACCAGTGGGGTCCCTTGGCCTGGCCTGCGGGGATCGGGCAGTCCGACATCCCCTGAGGGGTCCCAGATTGCGAGAGGGTGCAGGCCAGGCTGAGGGACCCCACTGGTGCGTGAATTGTGCACCGGGCTCTAGTTAGTATAATAATCATTATTGTGCCATCATCATTATTATAATGTTTAGTGTGTATAATAGCTACTTAGGGAATTTGTTTAAAGTATATATCTCTGGCCCTACCATCGGAAATTCTGATGCCTGGAGTAAAGCCTCAAGTTTAATACCCCCCAAGTAAGTTTTAATGCCAATGTTTAGACAACTCCACTTTGAAAAATATTGCCTTCAGAATTAAATTCAAGCTCCTTTCTGCAGCATAAAAAGCTTCTCATGATCTTGCCCTTTGCCTCACTTTCTAGTCTTGTTTCTTGACTTGAGCCCACCATCACTTTATCTTTTAGCAAGTTGTAGCTTCCAAATGTCCCAGGCTGTTTCCACCTTCATTGGTCATCCCTCTGTCTGGATGCTGCCCCCCACCCACACCCCACCTCCCATCCCTGGCCACCATGAATTATGAAGCCTCCCATTTCCCTGAGGCCATGAGCATATCCTGCTCTGTACTCCTTCTTGTGGGCACTATTGCATTCTATTATATAACTAGAGGCCCGGTGCATGAAAATTCATGCACTGGAGGGGGCGGTCCCTCAGCCCGGCCTGCCCCCTCTCACAGTCTGGGAGCCCTCAGGGGTGGGAAGCAACCCGGCGATCATGGAAGGCGATGCCCCCATCACACCTCTGCTGCTGCCACTGCCGGCAGCACAAGCCTCGACCGGCCCTGGTTACCTGAGCCTCAAGCGGCCCTGGATGGCTGGGCAGCCGCCATCCGAGGCTTGCCTGCGCCTCAGGCTGACCCTGGGTGGCGGGGCTGAGGGGACTGGGCGCCGCCATCTTTGAGGGCATGGCAGTCAATTAGCATATTCCCTCCTTATTGGCTGTGGGCACTGCCAGCTTTGTGATGGCGTGAGGGTCAATTAGCATATTCCCTCTATTAGATAGAATTGTTTTGCCCTAGCCACAATGTCAAAGGACTGTGTCTAATTTATCTGTGTATACTTGATGATATGTGAATTTTATCTTAATGTATTTGTGTCCCTTGAGACTTACACAAATCATAGTTATGTTGTGGATATCAGTAAATATTTATTCAATGAAGAAATGACTATTTTCTTTTACTCTTTTTCCACTTACAGAAAACAGTTGCTGAGCAGAATTTGGAGGATACCAGACAGCAGCTCTTGGCAGCCAGAAGCAGCCAGGCCAAGGCCATTGACATCCTGGAGACGCGGGTATTGACCTCACTGCCAGTGATCGCATTGTCTGGGTGGTAACCTGGTTGGATGACTTGGTTGTGGCTGAGAATCCCCTTGGGTCAAAGGTTTTCTTTTGAAGGGACTGTTTTTTGGCTCTTATATTGAGTTGAATTAGTCATTTTCTTCATTTGTCACATTATAGTCATTGTTCCACACAAAGTTGTCTTCTTGTTTGTTCCCTTTTATCTCCATTTCTCTTCCTCCCATAGGAAACTATTCTGACATGGTTAATAGAAATCCTTCTATTGTTGGGTGTGTGGCATTGTTTTGTGTGCTAATTTATGTAAATGATATAGCTATGCATAGTCTTCTCTTAGCTTCAGCTGCTCCATCTTCTGTCTGTGTCCACATCACTGTACTTACCTACTCTACTTTGTAGTTATCTACTAGATCAGGGGTCCTCAAACTTTTTAAACAGGGGGCCAGTTCACTGTCCCTCAGACCGTTGGAGGGCCGGACTATAGTTTAAAAAAAAAACTATGAACAAATTCCTATGCACACTGCGGGCCCGGGACAAGTCGGCTGCTAAGCAGGACAGGCAGCGGCACCCAGCGGGCCGGATAAATGTCCTCGGCAGGCCGCATGTGGCCCGTGGGCCGTAGTGTGAGGACCCCTGTACTAGATGATAGACATACAGATTGCCTTCTTCCTGTCACCACAGATTACACTGCAGTGAACATCCTTATCCCTGTCACCTTAAGGAGGAGAGAGAATGCATGTGACCTAATGTGACTAAATAGGATAAGGATGTTCCCAGCAGGGCTGCTCCTGGCTCTAGTCCCCCAGCATGCCCGGGGTTTCTTGTATCTGAGGGCTTTTCCAACATTGGCATTTCCCAGCATTTTCTTTTGCCAGTTTAAGAAGTGTGAAGTGGTGGGAGGAACAAAGGATCTCTGTGGGGCCTCCTTAATGAGAGCCCTAATCCCATTCTCAAGGGTTCTATCTTTATGACCTAAGCACCTCCAAAAGCCCCACATCATGATCTCAGCATATGAATTTGGGAGAGGGGACGCAGACTTTCAAACCATAGCAATTTAGCTCATTTTGTAAAATCTTATTTCTTGATAAAATATTTTAAGGTATATTTTTCTCTAAATACAGTTTTGTTTGTTTTATTATAATTCCATTTTTTAAAATTTATTTATTTATTTTTTTTTAGAGAGAGAGAGAGAAACATCGATTTGTTTTCCACTTATTTATGCATTCATTGGTTGATTCTTATATGTGCCCTGATGGAGGATCAAACCTGCAACCTTGGCATATTGGGATGATGCTCTAGCCAGCTGAGCTACCCGGCCAGGGCAATTTTATTTCTGTATATATATATATATATATATATATATATATATATATCCATTTTTTATTGTGGTGTTAAAATATACGTAATGTAAAATTTATCATTTCAACCGTTTCTAGGTATACATTCAGTGGCATTAAGCACATTCCCATTGTTGTGCAGCCATCACCACCATCCATCTCCAGATCTTTTTCATCTTCTCAGACTGAAACTCGGTACCCATTGAAACAGTAATTTCCCATTCTCTCCTCTCCCCAGCCCCCTGGCAACCATGATTTCACTTTCTGTTTCTGAATTTTTCGACTCTAGGTACCTCACATTAGTGAAATAATACACTATTTGTCCTTTAGTGTCTGACTTATTTCACTTAGCATAATGTCCTCAAGGTTTATCCATGTGTCAGAATTTTATTGCTTTTTAAGGCTGAATAAGCCATTTTAAGGCTTTTATTCCATTGTATGGATGTACCACATTTTGTTTATTCATTTGTCATTGGAAATTTGGGTTGCTTCCATCTTTTGGCTATTGTGGAAAATGCTGCTTGAACAGTAGTGTAGCTTCACCAACAAGGTTTTTGTGTGTGGGTTCACACTTTCACTTCTCTGAGGTATATACCTAGGAGTGGACTTGCCCGGACCTGTGGTAGCTCTGTATTTAACCTTTGAGGATCTGAAATCTTTCTTGAGTTGTGTCTCTAATAGGGACTTGAGGAGATATTTTCCGAACCCAGGAGTTTAAAAAGCTAGGTTTCAGTCCTGGCTCTGTCACTAATAACATTTATGATTATGGACAAGTAACATTACTGGTCTCCTCTGTGGAAGTACTCACACTGTTCATATAGGGTAGTTTTAGTGAAATCATGTAATGTGAATGTATCTGAGGAACCATGAGACCTAAAAACATTCTCTTCTAATTGGGCACTTGTCCTTGACAAAGCTGCCACCTTCTTGTGCTTGTTTTAATAGTAAAGTTCCCCAAGGGCAGAGATTATTCCACAAACAAGAGAAATTGGCAGGTAGCTTGAGTCAGATCATAATGGCCCATTGGAGAGTTAGGCCTAGCTAAGTGCTGGGCAGTATGTCATCATCCTGTCCATTGGGCCAGCCTAGTGCAGGGCCAGGTACATCCTAGTCAGACTTGGTCGATATTCAGTGAATGAATGAAACCAAAATTGTGTCATAACAGTAATCCTACTTCTGGAAATCTGTCCTATGAAAGTGATTCAAACCAGGTCAAAATATTTGCATAAATATTTTAACTGCTGTACAATTTTGGACGGGAAAATGGGAAACAACCCAAGTGCCAACACAGGAGGCAGCAGTGCAGGAAATTCCAAAGCATCCTTTGGGAAAATAATCTAAGGTCTGCAGACCATGTAGAAACACAGAAGAAAACTTGAGTGAGGAGGAAAAATACAGTTTTACTAGAATTGTATACAAAGTTATTTTAAAAAGTCATAGAAATAGACTGGAAGAAAAGACATTAGGATGATAGTGTTTTATAGTAGTAAACTTATGGGTATTTTTTTCCTGTAAAATGTTCAGTTATGTACCTGATTTCTGACTTAAATTAATTTAGTCTTTAAAGCCATTTATTGTTACTCTCAGCTTTTTTTTTTAGATGAGGAAACTTTTTTTTTTAGATTGTCTTTTTTAAATTTATTTTGGAGAGGGAGGAAGAGAGAGAAACATCGATGTGAGAGAGCTATACCCACCAATTGGTTGCCTCTCGTATGGGCCCTGACTGGGAAGCGAACCCACAACCGTCCGGTCCATGGGACGACGCTCCAACCAACTGAGCCACACCAGCAAAAAAACGCTTCTGGCCTTAGCCAGTTTGGTTCAGTGGATAGAGCGTCGACCCGCGGACTGAAAGGTCCTGGTTTCGATTCCAGTCAAGGACATATACCTCGCTTGTAGGCTTGTTCCCCGGCCCCAGTTGGGGCACATGTGGGAGGTAACCAATCGATGTGTTTCTCTTGCATTGATGTTTCTCTATGTCTCTCCCTCTCCCTTCTACTCTCTCTAAAAATCAGTGGAAAAATATCCTCAGGTGAGGACTAACAACAACAAAAAAAGAATGCTTCTGTTTCCACTAAGGTGAAAGAACTAGAGCAGAGCCTGCAGGCCTCTGAAGAGAAGCTGAAACAGAGCAGAGACGCCGTGGCCGCTCAGGAATCTCAGATTCAGGAGCTTGTAAGTAGCTACTGTGCTGCTGTGGTCTAGGCCCTCGATGCCTTCCCTTCTGCCTTTGCAGCTACCCCAACTTCTGGAATGGTATCTGGGCCTGACTTCATATACACTTGTGCTGGGTGTGGGCAGCTGGGCAGCTGCAGGTAGAAGGAGTCAGGCCTGCTGGAGGCTCTGAGTTACCCAGAGAGGCAGGGACTGGCTAATTCCCACCTGACCGCTGGCTGGAGGGCCCAGCCTAGTTGTGGGACTGTTACAGGTGGTAACTCCACTGGCAGTCAAACCTCAGCTTGCAGCCAGGGCTGTGGAGAACAGGTCCAAGCTTTGAGGAGAGGATGGCGAGGGCTTGGCCAGTTGTCACAGCCTCAGGAGAGGTGTTGAGTTAGCAACTAGAGAAATAAAAACGGCATTCGTTGCATGGTTACCCTGTCCCAGGCTCTGTGCTAAGTACTCTGCACGTGTTTTCATTTAGTCCTTGCAGCAGACCTAAGAGGTATGCACTGTTACCCTCTAGAGCAGGGGTCCTCAAACTACAGCCCGCGGGCCACATGCGGCCCGCTGAGGACATTTATCCGGCCCGCCGGGTGCCGCTGCCTGTCCTGCTTAGCAGCCGACTCGTCCCAGGCCCGCAGTGCACATAGGAATTTGTTCATAGTTTTTTTTTTAAACTATAGTCCGGCCCTCCAACGGTCTGAGGGACAGTGAACTGGCCCCCTGTTTAAAAAGTTTTAGGACCCCTGCTCTAAAGCAAGCATGTCAAACGCAAAGGCTAACACGGGCCAAATAAACAAGGTTTAAGTTTATGTGGGCCGCAAAAAAAACAAAAGCTTCAATTTTCATAGAACCGACGGAGGTTTATTTTGATAGAGACATGCTGAATACAAAGGGCTGAAATGAGTAATCGTTAACATAAAATAATAGAACATTTTAATAAAAATTAATATTTTTTCTTGAACATTAACTTACCAGACACTGAATAACTGCACAAATTAATAAGCGTAACGCAAATAAACCTATATTTCTTGTTCTCCGAAAGCGAAATATTTTCTGTTGCTCACACCAAACAAGTCAGTACAAGACTAATGATGTGGCAATCGCCTGCTAAAATATTCGCTGCTAGTATTAGTGGAGAGAAATGGTATGCCTGCGCATAAGGCGCATAAGGGAAATGAATGCAACACAATTATAGTAATTAGTCATTAGGGAATGTTGTAGTTCGTTATTAATAATTAAATATAAGAGGATGTTGTAAGAATTAAGTTACAAAATTTTTATTAAAACGTTTCTTACATACCGCTATATTGGCTGGGCCACAAAAATATTCGTTGTGGGCCGGGAGTTTGACATACTTGCTCTAGAGGAAGCAGGCTCAGAAAGACCAGGCTGCAGCCTTCTCAGATCAAAGCCCAGTTCATCATGGGGTTATACTGCCTCCTTGGGGAAAGCTGCCACCATAGAGGGCAGCACTGAGTACAATGAGGGAGGACAGAGCTGTCCCCCCAGCACCAAGACCCATCCCAGATGCCAGCTCCTGAGCAGACCAGGGCCTGGGGCAGTACACTGAGCCTGCAGATGGGGACCCTGGCAGCACCCAGGCTGGAGAAGGTCAGAAAGGAGAGTTGCTTGTATAGGACAGTGGTCGGCAAACTGCGGCTTGCGAGTCACATGCGGCTCGCGAGCCGCGGTTTGCCGCTCTGTTGACTAATGAGTTTGCCGACCACTGACCTAGACCCTCGATTCCAATAATTACAGGCTGTTGTTGTGCCTTGTGATTAAGCCCCTACTATAGGACACCCATCTTTGGGTCACTGAGAAACAGAATAAGGCCCCCATTGTCCCTGTGAATATCTATCCTCTGGTACCCCCACAGGCCACCGCAAACCAGGAGAGCAGCCGTGCACAGCGGCAGGTGCTGGCTCTGCAGCAGCAGTGCACGGAGCACGTCCACGCTTTGGAGGCCCAGCTTGCTGCCCTCGAGACGGCTCGGGCAGCTGACCAGACGGCTGCAGAGCGCCAGGTGGTGAGTGAAGGAAGGAGTGAGGTTGTGCTGCTCAGCACCAGGTTCACAGGAAGACCAGCCCCGCTCTGAACTAGGGAACCACATTTGGGAGCAGTTTTTATCTTTCCAACTAGACACCTTCCCAGGAGACTACATACAGAAAGGCTGCTTTTTACAAAATCACCAAACAGATGGCTTCTCCTTTTCCTTGGGCTGCACAGGGGCTCCCTGACCAGTCCCATCAGCTTCTTCCCAGTCTTTCTGAAATTCATATTCTTCCCTAGTGGCTTCTACTTTCTCTGGCCCCTCCCCCTGTTCCAGAGCTTCAGAATCAAGTGCCTCTTTCTTGTGAGGAGTTTGTCTGGTGGTTCTGCGCCACCCCATACTCATCTCCCCAAAAAAAGGGAGGGGGCATTTTTAAAGGTTCCCTGTCAAAGGGATAGGACTGTGCCCAGGGGCGATATGGTAAAGACCTTTTCTTTTTATCTATGCTTTTCTCACTTTGCAGAGGGATCTGGAACAAGAAAATGCACTCCTTAAAGAAAGCAAGAATGAGTGTGAACGTTCTTTACAACATCACCAACTTGAACTAAAGAAGCTAAAGGTATTTAGCTCACGAGCGGCATGCCTTTCACTTGGAGAAGCAGTGGAGCTAGCATTTGTTCAGTGGTTCTGGTAGGCATTTGCTAGAAATTGTCACCTCACTAAGTCCTCTCAGTGATCCTGGGGGGTAGGAAGAATTACCCTCATTTTTCAGCTGTCTTTGAGGCTCCAAGTGTAAGTCATTTGCCCAAGTTCCATAGTTATTGAGAGGTGGGGCTGGTCTGACTTTTCACTCCACCACAAGGCCCAGCCCTTCCTCTGTGTCATCAAGAGCTGCCTGGAAAACCACTGTCAGAGCACCACTGTTAGTGACTTCCAGTGAGACTAGCAGAGCAAGGCTTCAGAAGGTCACAGGACCTGGTTGGTTTGCATTGGGCACCGTGTACATAAATGAGGAAACAGTGTGCTGGATTGCTACCCTCCCCCTTCTGAGAACGTGGTATTTTATCAGGCTGCCCCTTCGTTTCCTGGACATAACTGGATGAGGAGGAAAGAGAGACTCTGCCACTTTCTCAAAGGCCTCCAGGCTCCCTTCCTTTTCTGTAGCTGATGATGGGTCACTGAAGTACTTGCCCAGCTTGGTCATGACCCAAAGATGTTGTGGATCCCTCAGCCAAGGTCTTCTCTGAGAACATCCATAGCTGAGGGCCTGCACTGGGTCAGCTTTCAGGAACAGTATCTGCTAAGTTCTGTAGGTGCTATTGCAGTAGAGCTGTATGTGAGGGCCTGCACTTTGGAGTCAGATTTTTTTTTTACGCATTCCTTCAACAAACATTTGAGTACCTGTAAGCACCATTGTAGGTGTTGGGATGTGGCAATGAGCAAGACAAACACACACACTCCCTCCCGTCCCCTGGTGGAGCTTGTAACTAGAAACAGTAAACAAGTGATAAATAGTCATAAATGCTCTGACGATAAGAAAGCAGGGTGAAGGACAGAGCAGGGAGGAGAGGGTTTTAGCTATGGAGGCCTGGGCAGCTTCAGTGATATTTGAACAAAAGCTCTGAATAATGAGAAGGGGCCAGCAATGTGAATGTTTGGGGAAGGAATATTCCAGACAAAAGAAATAGCAAATAGAAAGGCACTGAGGCAGAAAAAAGCTTATTTTGTTCAGAGAACAGCATAAAGGTGGGTGTGGGTGCTGCTTGGTGGGCGGGGGACAGCAGGGGAGAAGTGGGCAGGGAAGCCGTGAGGCTCTGAGCAGAGCAGAGATGTGAGTTTTGTTTTAAAAGGATAACTCTGACTCTGTGGAGAATGGTTTGTAAGGAAGCAAGTGCAGAAGCAGGAAGACCTGCGAGGAGGCTCAGACATTATTGTGCTCATAAATTTTGTCATAAAAGACAAAATTTCAGCAGAGATTTGGAAACTTTTTTTTTTTAATATGTTTTATTGATATTTTACAGAGAGGAAGGGAGAGGGATAGAGAGCTAGAAACATCGATGAGAGAGAAACATCGATCAGCTGCCTCCTGCACACCTCCCACTGGGGATGTGCCCGCAACCAAGGTACATGCCCTTGACTGGAATCGAACCCGGGACCCTTCAGTCCGCAGGCCGACGCTCTATCCACTGAGCCAAACTGGTTTCGGCTGGAAACTTTTATTATTAAAAGAGAAATTTTGAAAATAAATCAGATTAGAATTTTAGAACTGAAAAATGCAATAGCTGAAACTAAGAATGCAGTCAATTATAAAAGGGCATGAGGAAACGTTTGAGGTGATGGATATTTTCGGTATTTTTATTGTGGTGATGCTTTCACCATAATTCTTCATATTGCACACTTTAAATATATTCTATTCGTTAGTTATACGTCAATAAAGCTGTTTTAAAAAACAATGAATGAGTTTAATAGATTAGAACTAACGAGAGAATTAGTGAAAAGAAAGGACAGAAGGAAATACAGAAAAGAAATGGTAAAAGACACACAGGAGGTGTTCCAGCATGTGTTATTGGGGGCCTGGAAGGCAATGAACCAAAGGAGTCAGGAGCCATTATTGAAGAGCTAATGGCTGAGAATTTTCCAAACTGATGAAAACTGTAAGTCACAGGTACAGGTGTAAGAACCATTCAATCCAAACAAGATAAATTTTAAAATCCATACACTGACACAGCCTGGTAGTAGAATTAAAGAAAACCAATAAAACAAAAACAAAGAATTAGTCACCAACAGACTTGCACCTAAGGAAGTACTAAAGAGCACCTTTCAAGTGAAAGAAAATTCTAGATGGACGTATGGAGGATGTGAGGAGGTAAGAAAGAATGAAGAACAATGATTATTGCAAATATGTATATGAGAAGAAACAGAAAATCTGACCGACGGTGTGTCTTATGGTCCAGTCAGCAGAGAGGAGAACCACCCCAGTTATTTGAATGCGAGTTTACTTTCTAATGTAAAGTTTTTAATCCAGCACTGAAACAGTTAAAAGGTATCTCAAAGGTAGCAACTGAAGGAAGCAGCTTCCAACCCAGGGCTAGGGAATTAAGGGAAGAAGTTGGAATTATTAAATTTAGGAATTAAGACAAGGAACCCCACAGGTCTGACTCAGGCCTCCGGTTGGGGGATGCTGTACAGTGGCACGTGTGTGTGTTGGGGGGGAGGGCAGTGAATGAATTCAGCCCCAAGTGTTGGAAGCAAAGTTGATGGGAAGGAGCAAGCCTTTTTCTCCCTCCTCCTGCCTTCCAGTCTCCCTCCAGCTTCCCCCTCTTGGCAGAGATTAATATGGAGCCAGCTGGATGTGCAAAAAGTGGTTTGCAGAGTCCCAGGTGCAGCATCACAAAGCAGAATAGAGAAGGGCGGGTGTGGGCTGAGAGCAGTAACTTAAAAGCCAGCACATGGGCTGTTTAGAAGTGTGGTTAATTTCCAGATGTTTGGGGAATTTTCTCAATGTCTTGGATTTCTAGTTTAATACCATTATAGTCAGGTAATACCCTAAATGATTTCATTCTGATATTTTTTTAGACTTGTTTTAAGACACAGCCTATAGTCTATCTTGGTAAATATTTCAGTGCATTTGAAAATATATTTCTGCTACTGTTAGGAAGAATATTCTGTAAGTGCTAATTAGATCAAGTTGGTAGTGTTCAAATCTGTTTTCTTATTTTTTTATTTTGTCTGCTTGTTCCATTAGTACTGAGAGGGGTGTGCTAAATCTTCCATTGTGATCATGCATTTGTCTCTTCTCCTTTTACTTCTGTCGATCTTTGCTTCAAGTTTTTTTAAGCACTCTTTTTAGGTGCACACATACTGGTATGTGGAATTGTTTGTATTTTTCAAAACAACTATTCCCGCCCTAACCAGTTTGACTCAGAGGATAGAGCATCGGCCTGCCGACTGAAAAGTCCCAGGTTCAATTCCAGTCAGGGGCATGTACCTTGGTTGCGGGCACATCCCCAGTAGGAGGTGTGCAGGAGGCAGCTGATCGATGTTTCTCTCTCATCAATGTTTCTAACTCTGTATCCCTCTCCCTTCCTCTCTGTAAAAAATCAATAAAATATAATTTTTAAAAAACACACAAAAAAACAACTGTTCCCTGAGCCTCGCAGGGAAGTCATTCCCAGGTGCAGAGAGCTGCACATGTGGTGGCCTGGTGGCTCCTCAGCAAACGCGAGCTGTGCCAATCAGCCGCGAATCCCATGGTCCTGAGGCGCAAGTGTCTGTGGCAACAGCACAGATTTAGAGCCATGTTGGCTCAGTTCTGTGTGCCAGCCTAGCCCTCCACTAGCTGATTCTTGGGGGAATTCAGTTTTTTTGTTTGTTTGTTTAAACCTGTGACCTCCAGAGGATCACCCTGAGGATCAAGCATGACCATGGCTGGAAAGTGCTCAGTGCAGTTCCTGGCACGAAGGTGCCGAGTCCCTGCTCCCTGCCCTGCTTCCCTGTCTTCTCGCTCACAGTCTGCACAGTCTGTGTCCTGTCCTCTTAGACATAGAGATCCTAGCGTCTCCTGAACTTCCCCAGAAAGGCTGCTGCAGAGGCCTGACATTTGTATCCCCTTCCCTTCTGGGCCCACAGGCCAGGGTTTCACAGCTCCACCAGCCTGAGACCTTTTGCTCCTCCTGTATCAACAGAGCGTCCCCAGTGAGGGGTAGTTTAGGGTCCCACCATCAGCCTTTTGAGCTCAGGCACCAATTTTCCTTGACTACTAGAAGTGGACTCACAGAAGGTCAATTCCGACAACTCCACAGTCGGATCCAGAATGCCACTGGCCACAAGACTGTCATCTTCCTCCATTAACCCACTTGTATTGGCTGGAGTGGGAAGGGAATTTTGTAGGAGGACTTGAGTAGCTCACAGAACCAGAAAGACTTGTCTGACTGGAATCTGGGGGCCTCGGGTTCTTCTCTCCTATTCCATGCTGTCTCTTGCCTTGGGGGTCGTCCAACTCTTGTCCTTGCTTTTCTCCATGATGTAGACTGAATCCTACAGATCAGGAAATGTCACCACAGCCACTCCAAGCTGGTAACATTCCAGCTTAGCAGCCGCAGGGGCAAGAGGGCCTCTCCCCAGCTTCACCTTAATATAAAAAGGATTCTGATATAAAAAGGGATTCTGATTGATTCATCTGTGGACAGACTGATTTGGCCAAAGGAATGAGGTACTATTGGCCAGGCCTGAATCACATGCTTACCTTGTAGCCGCAAAGTGGGGGCATCGTTATTAGCATTCCTACCAGAACCATACGGAATTGCTGGGTGGGAGTGGGGAATAGCAACAATGAGGCTCTTATCCAAACAAAGGGGGCTGATTCTAGGTAGGTAGAAACAGCAGACCTCTCTGACCAGTAATGTGGGCAACTGAGCAGTCATAGTATTCATCTGGGGGTTGATGGGTACGCATGGCATGTCTCAGGGAAGAGGACTGATGTGTTTGTCAGGAGATAATCCCTGCACTTTGAGGAAAGGCCAGTGAGGTAGCCTTGCTCGGGGTAGAAGTTACTGTAGGTGCTGGAGTCTAGCATCCAAAGGCTTGGCTCTGAGCTCAGACAGGTGCTGGCTTGAGCAGATTTCTTAACCTCTTAGAGCCTCTGTTTTCTCTCCAATAAAATGGGTAGGTTTGGTGAACCTGTGACATTTTGCCCTATTAAAATTCAGTAATTGTTTATTATTTTTTCTGTAACCGAATTGTTCCGGTGCACTATACCATTCACATGAGCCCAAGTCTCTCTTTGTGTTCTGTGTTAATTTCACTAGACCAGCTCTTCTAATCCTAGGTCCCCCAGCCTTGGCTTGGGTCTGACTGCTGTGCTTACGTGGTGCTAGTTTCCAGAGAGGCTGCTGGGTTGTCCCCAGGGCAGTTCTCAGAGGGATACAGAAGGCACTGCAGTGTGAGGGCAGCCTGAGAACCTTGGGAAGCAGGAACAATGTTAGTCTAGCACTGCAAGACAATACTCCCTCTGTGGGCTGCATGTGAAGTAAGAGCTAAAAAAATAAGCGCTGCGTTATTGGCCTCTACCTCGACCCATTTTCTGTATTATAGGAAGAATGGAGCCAAAGAGAAATTGTGAGTGTGGCAATGGCTCAAGCCCTGGAGGAGGTGCGGAAGCAGAGGGAAGAGTTTCAGCAGCAGGTAGGCTGAAGGGTCATGCCTTCACCTCAGGCCAGCCTACCTCCCCATCTGTCCAGAGCAGGGTGTGGCCCAGGTCTCAGGAATGCTGGCAGCTGTGTGATTCCCTGGAAGTCTCTAGAAAAGTGGGAGGAAAATGTTATAAAGAAACCTCCACCCCACAGGGATGGCCTTTTGGATTTGTGATGGTCAGTTATTGTTATAAACATCACCCTGGAAGGGCCCATGCCCAGGCACAAACAGGGCTCTAATTCTGTGAGGTGGGCCACATCCCAGTGAGCTCTCAGAAGGGAGGGTGGAAAGAACCTTCCTTTGAAGACAAAGTCAGCGGCTCTAGGCCTTGGGTAAGTTCGAAAAGTCTCAGAGTTGCCTTTGAAACGACTCAAGGATAATTGCACCTTCCAGGATATCATAACGAGGTCGTGTATAGCAAATGCCACGCATGTCACAGGCACAGGGGACCTAGAAGTTATGCTTACAACCAGCTTGTTGGAAGGCTGAGCAGAATGGCCACATCTCTGGGTGGCCCAGTGCACGCCAGAGAGGCAGTGAGGGCGAGTGCCCATCTGCAGGGCCCCTGCCAAGGAGAATTGGTGTGTGCATGGTTCTAGGAGCAAAGGTGAGCTTGGGGCGTGTTCTAGGCTGTGGACTTCAGGGAGGGATTCTCCAGAGGCCTGGGCAGTGGAAAAGGAGCGAATCCTTGGAGGAGATGGGGTCACTGCTGCCAGCCTTCTCAGCACGGTTTTTTCCTCCAAGGCTGCTAACCTGACATCCATAGTAGAAGAAAAGGAGCAGAGTCTGCAGGAAAGCACGGCTGCGATTCTCCAGAAAGAGCAGGAGATTTTCCAGCTGAAGAAAGGTGAGGGGTCTGCCCTGTTCCTGCCCAGCACCCCCACCCTGAGGTGGCCCAGGCATGAAGCAGCACAGAGTCACTGGGCTCCCCTCCCCTCTGCCCGGCCTAGGTCATGACGCTGCCCTGCTGCAGGCACACCAGCTGCGCAGTGAGCTGCAGGCCCTGAGAAACCTAAGGGCAGAGGAACCCGAGGCAGCCGCTGGGCGGGAGGACCTGCTGAGGCTGCCAGGCCAGGAGCAGGGGTTGGCACTCTCAGTCAGCGAGCTCCAGGTAAGTTCCATGCCAGCCCGCCAGGCCATGGTGTAGTGGCAGCCAGCCACAGGGCAAAGCTGCAGTCTGCCAGTAGGGGGCGGCAAAGGAAGCTTGCTGGGTTCACTAGCTTAGGGATGCCTTAGCTTTCCTTAAGGTGGGGCCGCTTAACTGACTTGGAGGTTGTGAGTCTTGAGGAGCCTGTCAGCGGTCAGGTGTTAAAGCCCTTCCCTTCCAGGCAGACTGGCTGCGTGGAAAGTGGATTGTCCCTCTGGAAGGCGTTGGCCGGGCCCGTTGTAGTCTGTCTGGTTCTTGGCAGTTAGAGCACAGCAGTCCACACCTTTGGAACGAGTCTGGCCCCTGTCCCGATCTCCTCCTCCCTCCCTCCCCCATGGACCTGTGGCTTAGCTTGACCCCTGTCCTGGCTCTCAATTTGCTGCCCCACCCTGTAGGTAACCTCAAGGTCGAGGGCTGTGCGGGAGCCTGCATACCAGCTTCCGCCTGCAGAGGGGATACCAAATGGTGAGGTGGGAGCCATGGACCTAGAGCAGCTACAGAAGGAAAAACAGGACTTGGAGCAGCAACTTCTAGAGAGAAATAAGGTAAGGGTGCTCTTTACCTCGGCTCTGTATATCTCTGCCCTTCCCTGTCCTTGTGCCTGGAACTACTCAGTCCCTTCTGAGAGTTTTGCTGATGCTCCTCGGGCACCTCCTGGGGAGATATTCTTTCCTGGTTTTCCTCTGCATTTTTGTCTTCCTTTCACACCCCCAGTCTCCTCCCCTGCCTCCCATGTGAGACAATGTCCAGAGGATCAGCGCTTGAGCAGCAGCAGATCTAGGTGTTCCCAGCCTCCTCTGCTGTCACCAGTTTTGTCCTGTTAGACCCCTGTTCTCACCTCTCCTGTGGCCTTCCTTTCTACAGCTGTAAAGTGATAGCAGTGAGATCTGCCTTTGAGGGTGACATGAAAGTGAGCTGTCCTGTAAAATTCCTGGTATTTGGTAGAGGCTAATTCAGTGTCATGATTCCACCCTCCCCAGCAGGCCTCTGCAACTGTAAATGCAGGTCTCCTTTGATCCTGGTTTTTAAAGTGCCCTGCGCAGTTCAGTGTGTGGACTATGCTCTGGCCTGAAATTCTGCCACCAAATTGTGTGATTCTGTGTGTGTCTTTTTTTTTTTAGATCTTTAACAAAGGAAAAAGTATTCATTTTCCTTCCCCTCCCTATCCCTCCCTTTCCCCTCCCTCTCTTCCCCCCACATTCACATTTAATCTTTTTCTGTGAAATATAAAATAGACACAGAAAAGTGCACAAACAGTGTGTGCCCCAGGGTCCAGCCCTCAGACCTTCTCTAAATTGTACTCACCCCCTTGTGATCTCACCCAAACTACACGCTGCCGGCTCCCACATCCATATCTCAACCCGGACAGCTCCCATGAACTCTAGACGCCTGTACTGATTTGCTCTGTATCTAAAAGGCATCTGAAGCTTAAAACACCCAAATCCAAACTTCAGATGTCCATGCTCCCTTGCATCTATTGCCATCTTTCCTACCTCAGTAAATGGCAAAATCTTGGTGTCACCCTCGACATCCAAACATTAGCAAATCCTTTTGGATCTCCCTTGATATTGTACCAGCTGCTTCTCAGCCCCACCACTGCTGCCATCCTTCTCTAGATGGTGTTGGGCTGCTAGCCTGTCTCCCTGTCACCCCTCTGTCCCAGCCCCCTGATGACATGACTGTCCTTCTCTCTATAAAAGCTAAGTCCTCGCAGTGGCCCCCAAAGCCCTGCCCGTTACCCTTTTCACCGGCCCCCGCTGCTATCCCCACACCCCTCAGGCCCATGGGCCTTGCCCGCTGTGACTACCAAGCAACATCAGGGCCTTTGCACTCGCTGAACCTTCTTTCTGGAAGATTCTTCTTCCATTTACCTTCACTTCCTTCATGGTACCATTTTGTCAGTGAGGCCTCCCAGCTGTCCCTGTGAGCCCTAACCACCAGAATTGCCTAGCCCCTCACCATGCTCTTTTTCTCCATGCCTTCTGATAGCCTTTATATTTGGTTTTGACACTTTCCCCTCCTGAGGGCAGACATATTTTTGTTTGTTGATTGCTATTTCCCCAGCCTCTAGGACAGCCCATAGTAGGTACTCAGTATTTGTTGGATAAATTAATGAATGAGCCAAAATCCTAGAAAATCAAGTAACATAAAATAGCAAATGTACTTTTGGAGTATTGTCCAGTCTCATGGTCAACCAAGAGCATACAAATTGAAACAGCCCATTACCATTTTATTAAGTGGAGTGTGGTGGGGGCAGTTTAATGTACTTGACAAGATTCTCAGGATCCTCTCACCCAATCCTCTCCTTCCTCTAGAGCAGTGGTTCTCAACCTTCCTAATGCCGCGACCCTTTAATACAGTTCCTCATGTTGTGGTGACCCCCAACCATAAAATTATTTCCGTTGCTACTTCGTAACTGTAATTTTGTTACTGTTAATGAATCGTAATGTAAATATCTGTGTTTCCTGATGGTCTTAGGCTCTACAGCAGCGGTTCTCAACCTGTGGGTCATGACCCACAGGTTGAGAACCGCTAGCAGGGTCGCCTAAGACCATTGGAAAACACAGATATTTACATTACGATTCATAACAGTAGCAACGTTACAGTTATGAAGTAGCAACGAAAATAATTTTATGGTTGGGGGTCACCACAACATGAGGAACTGTATTAAAGGGTCGCGGCATTAGGAAGGTTGAGAACCACTGCTCTAGAGAGACTGCGGGGAAACCTGTCTTGAGAAAACAAAGCATAGTACAGCTTTGTTTAAAAATGGAAACTCAAGCCTTGGCCGGGTAGTTCAGTTGGTTAAAGTTTCATCCGATATGCCAAGGTTGTGGGTTTGGTCTCTGGTCAGGGCATATACAAGAAGCAACCAATGAATGCACAGATAAGTGGAACTACAAATCAATGTTTCTTTCTCTTTCTCTCTCTTAAAAGAAAATCAATAAATAAAAATTTATTAAAAAAAAGAAAACTTGCCGAAACCGGTTTGGCTCAGTGGATAGAGCGTCGGCCTGCGGACTCAAGGGTCCCAGGTTCGATTCCGGTCAAGGGCATGTGCCTGGGTTGCGGGCACATCCCCAGTGGGGGGCGTGCAGGAGGCAGCTGATCGATGTCTCTCTCTCATCGATGTTTCTAGCTCTCTATCCCTCTCTCTTTCTCTCTGTAAAATATCAATAAAATATATTTAAAAAAAAAAAAAAAAAAAAAAAAAGAAAACTCAGCTACACAGTAAGACATGGGAATCCCCTAGAGTTATTGTCACATTGAAAGTTTAATTAGGAAAACTGTAGGAAGCTGTGAAAACTCTGATAAATGAAAAATACTATTCAAAATTGTAGCTACTCAATGCAAGAGTGACATGGACTAGAAATCCACAAGAAAATCTCATTGTGATGTGTTACAGTTGTGAGACTTTGGAGAAATTTTTATTTAAAATTTTTTCCTGTACTGCTGCTTATATAGTAAATTTTTTCATTGGGAACATAGTTCAGCCTTTCTAGTGATAAATGGAATGAGTAATAAATTACACTTAAGGCCCTGGCCAATTTGGCTCAGTGGATAGAGCATCGGCCTGAGGATTGAAGAGTCTCAGATTGGATTCCAGTCAAGGGCATGTACCTTGGTTGCAGGCTCAATCCCCGGCCCCAGGTCGGGGCATGTAAAGGAGGCAACCAGTCGATGAATCTCTCTTATATCGATGTTTTTTCTCTCTCTGTCTCTCCCCCTCCCTTCCACTCTCTCCTTAAAAAAAAAAAAAAAAAAAAAAAAGGAAGAAGGAAAAATATCCTCAGGTGAGGATTAACCCCCCCCCACCCCAAATACATGTAAGGTTATAATGCTAATTAAACTCACTAAAAAAATTAAGTAAATTTACACCATGGAATACTGTGCAGCTGTAAAAAAAGAAGGATCTCTTACTCTTTGAGACAGCATGGAGGGACCTGAGGAGGAGTATGCTAAGTGAAATAAGCCAAGTATCACATGATCTCACTCATATGTGGAATCTAATGAACAAAATAAACTGATGAACCAAATGGATCCAGAGACAGAGAAGGTTGGAACAGACTGAAGAATCTCAGAGGGAAGGTGGGGATGGGGGGGAGATTAACCAAAGAACTTACGTGCATAATTCAAGGACACAGGCAGTGGTGTGGTGAAGGCCTGAGGGGGAGGGTGCAGGTGGAGGGGGGTCATGTGGACCCAAAGGAGGTCATCTGTAATACTTTCAACAATAAAAGTAAATTTTTAAAAAATAACCCAATGTTGGTGGATTGTGCAGAAAAAAACATGACCTTTTACACTGTTCAAAATAAGCATTTCAAATTATGGTATTCCAGGAGAGCAATGATGATGACGAGAACCGTGAATTGTGGCCTGATTGGGAAATCATAGCACATACATATGATTCTGGAGGACGAAATAGACTGTACAGAGGGTTCTAGCTGTGCTACTTAGGGAGGCAGGCACTGGGAGCAGCCCTGAGGCAAAACGCCTAGGACTGTCCTGACCTCTGACCTGTCCCCACTGGGATGTTGGGTGCTCTGCAGAGGGGTAGATGGTGACTTTGGTGGCCACTGTCAGGCTTCAGAAGCCAATATGTGGCCCAGCTGTTGTGGCTCAGTGGTTGAGCATCACCCCAGGAACTAAGAGGTCACCAGTTCCCAGTCAGGGCACATGCTGGGTTGTGAGCTTGATCCCTAGTAGAGGGTGTGCAGGAGGCAGCTGATGGATGATGGTTCTCTCATTGATTATTTTATCTCTCTATCCTTCTCTCTCTAAAAATCAATAAAAACATTTTTTAAAGAACAGCAAATATGTGCAGGCAGCTCCATGTAAGGAAAAGAGACCATGGCAGCATACACAGGTGTACAGGTGTGACAGCACAAGCCTCTCAGGAGACAAAGCAGGGACTTCTAACAGGTTTATGGGGACCCAAGAGCATCTGTCTGTTCTGTTGTCCTTCCCCTTAACGATGATGAAATGTGCATTTACTGAGTGGCTTTTGGCTGGGGTGGGGGATTTGTCTCAGGCCATAAAGCAGATGCAGCAGAGGATGCTGGAACTCAAAAAGACGCTGCAGAAGGAACTGGTGAGTGCCCTCCCCTCCCTGCTGCCTGTTCCCTCTCTGGTCTCTGGTCCCCTGGGGTCCCTTGCTGCTTGATGATGCTTCCCTTCCCTCGCCCTCCCATTGATTGCAAGGGGTCTCTGCGATGTTGGCTGGTGGGACAGCAGCCCTGCCAGCTTGAACATGCTTCTATGAAGTAGCTGTGTGACCTCAGGCATATGCCCTCCTTCTCCAGCCTGTATGTTGTCTGAGAAGTTAGTGAGGTGATGGGTGCACCACATGTGAATGGCAGAGTGCCAGGCCCAAACATAGGAGAGCAGGACCTCTGCCCTGGCTGAGGTGCTCCCTGCCGCAGGGCATGTGTCCTGACACGGAGGAAATGTCTGAACTTCCCCAGGGACCTTTCTCCCTCCTCTCAACTGTCCACCCACCTGGAGGAGCTGAGCTTTCTTCAGCTGCTGGCAATTCCTCCTTGGAGGGTAGGCGGTGGGGGGGGGGGGCGGGGGGGGCAGTAGTGGGGAGCGGTGGGGGGTGGCGGCAGAGGACCAGCAGGTGATCCCAGCGTGGGACAAGTGAATCTCCCATGTGATTTTCTGACCTGTCTTGAGCAGTTCAATGTAGCATCTTTTCTTTGGTTTTTCAGAAAATCAGACCCGATAATGAGCTTTTTGAAGTCCGGGAGAAGCCTGGCCCTGAGATGCCAAACATGGCCCCTTCTGTCACAAATAACGCTGACCTGCCTGATGCCCGCGAGATCAACTTCGAGTACCTTAAACACGTGGTTTTAAAATTCATGTCCTGTCGGGAATCTGAGGTACAGGGTTCTGAATTGCATTTGGGTACTGAGTTCTACCCGGGGGCCTGGCCTATTTGTCAGAGTCCTGCATGGCTTCCCACCACGTCCACTTCTTCCTTTTTCACATTCCAATTTGACTCTAAGTGTGGGCCCTTGGTCATTTCTCCAGCCGGCGCTGACTTGCTAATTGAGCAGAAAGCAGGGGGCACCTAGCAGGGAACTAGCTCCTGGGAGGGGATGTGGTTTGGATGCTGAGGCCAGAGTCAAGGCAGCTGAATCTGCCCAGCACTCCTGCATCCTCTGCAGAGCAGAGCTGCTGTGGATGTCCTGGGCATCGTGCCAGTCCCCGAAGTAAAAGACGGAGGGAGAAAGAGAACCTGTCATTGCTGTCAGACCTCTGCATGGTCTTTGCTCACTGTTGGGAGCACACACCAGGAACAGAACCAGAAATGCTGCCATTTAGCCCCAACTCCCACCACAGCACCACCACCACCACCACCACCACCACCACTTGGACCCAAGGCAGCAAAACTTACTTTGTTTCAGGCCTTTCATCTCATAAAAGCTGTGTCAGTGTTGCTGAACTTTTCACAAGAGGAAGAGAACATGCTCAAAGAAACCCTGGAGTATAAGGTAGGGTTCCCTGGCCTGCTGTCCAACTTCAAAACATGTAGTTAGTGTTCCCAGCACTGGCAGGTGAGAGCAGCCCACAGCTGCGGTATCAGCTTCAGAGGTGCTTTTGGATGAACTTGACTCAGGCAGTATTTACTGAGCACATGCTTTGTGCACACAGGTCTCTGCTGTACTTGACCAACAGACCTTGTTTTCCAAAGCAATTGATAGCACTTTATCAGTAGCCCTAGGTCTGGCCCAGCACCCAGACTTAAAAAAAAAAAAAGAAAAAATTTATTTTAAAAGAACCTGCATACATTAGGTAATAGAAAAGAAATTTAAGGAAAAGATACCTACAATTTCACCTGTTTTGTCAACTCAGTTTTTATTCCTGTTTCCCTACCATACTTAGAATGGGCTCAGCCCTACAGACTGGTCACTACAACCATTTTCACTGCTCTGGTCACAGCCGGAGTCAGGATGCATGGAGGGCAGGAGGGTCACCCAGGGGTGGGAGAGGGCTCTTTCTGCACCTATTCCTGATTCTCGTCTCAGGAGTCTTTTCTGTTTCAAACAGATGTCATGGTTTGGGTCCAAGCCAGCTCCCAAAGGCAGCATCCGGCCCTCCATCTCCAACCCTCGGATACCATGGTCCTAGATGGAACTACCCAAGGATGGAGCTCCGTGGGCTGACACTCTTTCTGTGAAAAGAACACTGACACACCAGTCTGGGTGGGTTTTTAATCACTGTAACTGCAGTATTTTGTACAAGCGTCTAAACATTGTTTACAAGACCTAAGGTCCACTTCCCTGCAGACTGGTAAGAACCTCAGGAGGCAGTGGATCCTGTCATTCTAGTCACAAATGGGAGGGTCCTGGCACCACCCACATTTCTAGTGCTGCTAAAATCCCAGCTCTGGCTAGCACGCCTGCACCTAAATTTCTAACTTTTGTTAGTACTTAAAGCTGAAGCTATCAGCATCTGGCAGAGAGGAGGCAACTAATCCATCCTGTAGTGACGATGCTGGACAAAAAGCCCTTTGAAATGGTGCCCGTAGGCCAGACTCACCTGCTTCTGCAACCAGCGAACTCAGTGGGGGTGGCCTTTAAAAATTCCCCTTCCTTGGTAGCATGATTGGCTTCAGATGAGTTAGAAGAGGCTTTTTAACCTTCACAAAAATACTTTACCTTGTTTCTCAAACTACCTAGAAATTCAGATGTGTACATCTTTAAGATACTCTAAAGCCAGTGTGGAGCAATGACTATGCAACTGACAGTATCTCACTTTATTGAAGAAAACAAGCAAATGTATAAAAAGATCCAAATACACTCAATTGCCTTCTTAATAAATGTACTTGTCTTGGATAGGTTGCTGCTAAACCATTTAAAACTATTTTTTATAGCTAAAATGTCTTCTGTATTATGAAACCCAGTTAGTGGTGTTCTCAAAGGAAAATTGGAGCATTGAGAGGAAATTATTTCGGAGGTTGGGATTCCTGTCCCTTTGAGACTTCACTAGTGTTCTCTGGCATCTGCTTCCCTCTGAAGCAGTGGTGGCGTTTCATTTACTTTGCTCTTGATTCTGGGATTTAACACTGAGCAAGTGCTAATTACATGTTTTCTACTGTTAAAGACAGTCTGCTGTATTCAAAGGAGGCAGCAGCTGTCCCTCCCCCCAGCCTTGACCAAAACATTGGAGGTGGCCTGCCATCTTTCTTCCTCACCCTACCCCCAAATATTTAAGATGACACTACATTCATATATGGTGTCCAGACAGCCCCCAGCTGGCTACAGGACTTGATACATGCAGATGGCTCTGGTAGTGACTGACAGAAACTTATATTACTAAAGAAAGAGACCATGCTTGCCTTGGATAAGCCACAATATCAAATCTAAAGGGAAACTGTTTATTGATTTAGTTTGATAAAAGTTTCACTGGTTAAATAAAAAACTGAATTTAGTAACTGGAGCTCCTTTAAAATTTATTATCAGTTATTATCCTGTTAAGTTCCGTCTCTCAATTACGCTTAGGGTTAAAATATATGAAATAGGTCTCACAGAAAAACAAGGATTTGCAGAGTTAACCTGCTACATTTCCACAGACCTAGAAGTACCAAGCAAGGGCAGCATCACCTTTGTCCCACCTCGGGCTCTCTGCCATCCAAGTGACCCATTCACCTACCTGAAGATGTCTATCCTGTTTAGAATGTTATTTTCCATTTACGTGTTGGGGACACAAAACAGGAGTCCCTTCTGTTCTGTAATTTTGATGAGGAAGAGGTAGCTTTACCGGCTGTTCCAGGAGAGAATCCTGAAATCCAAGTAGTCCAGGGCTCTCCAGAGGCAGCTACAGCACAGCTGTGGGAGTCCTTCTAACTCCTCTGTGGCCTCCCCAGCCCTTGAGCTGGTCCCACCCCCACCCACGCTCCCGGCAGGTTTAAGTGTAGATGTGGGGCCATCATGAAGTCTGGACTTGTTTAGAGGATTCAGTCTGATTAGGTTTGCCTCCTGCACATTGAATTTCCTTCAGCTTTAAGAGGAAGAGTGGAGTAACTATTCTAAGTGATTTAATGCACTTTTACTTGTATAAACATTCTGTGATAGAGACAATATATATATATAAATATATATGGCCCTTTATATGAGCATTGGATCTGGCTCTCTCCCTCCCTGTTGTAAATAGAGATTATATTCTCTCTAAAACTGCTGTAGAAAAGTCATTTGTGGTGCAATATACTTTTTGATTAAAGCTCTTCAATGCAGAAGCTACAGTGGGTTTTACTGGATATGGTGTGCCAATATTTCTTTGACTTTCTAAATCTAGTACATTGTGTCTCTCATACTTCAAGGGCTACAGAGCATTTGTCTTTCAGGAAGAACCTCCCCAGACTGGGTCTGGGTGAATAAATATATGTAATTTAACAAGCCAGCAGCCTAGGCCTGCCTCCCAAGCATGGTGGGGTTCTGCAGGAGTTGGGAGGATTGTGTACTTTGGTCAACGTCTATCTCCAAGGCCCACATGACTGGGGAGAGCTTCAGAACATGAATGGGGTCCTTATCTTCAATAGAATGTAGATTAGTCACATGTGCTAAAAAGGTAAGAAAAGTATCTGCTCTTCAAAAAGGCTCATTGTTATTAGCTATAGGGAACAAAATGGGTTTTTATATTTATAGGCTGATTGCTACTTATTTCTGGCTTTTAATCCTTTAAAGAGAACTTGTCAACCTCACGGTAAGAATGTTGCTATCACACAGCCAAATCCAGTGTCAGGAGATGGTGACCAGGCCTGTCTGAGGCCTACTCTCAAAAGACTCGAGTGCAGTCACACAAACTAAAGACTTTTTAAAGCCTGGGTTAATTATTGAATGTTTGGCACTTTATTAAATAAGCTCCAAATTACATACAAATCAAAAGAGTAAACAATAAATACTTATTCAGCAAAACATCTCTCCACAGCAGCCAGCAGCACTGTAGCCCAGGCTTGAGGTACTGCTGTGTAAGAGGCTGGACTGCCATGCTCGCTTCCTGGGGAGTTTCCAGAATAATCAACCCCTCATTCATTACCATCCCATTCACTACCTTTTTTTTTTTTTTTTTTACATATATGAAACACACTGCAAAGTATATACTAATAAGCCAAGAGCTTTATTGATGCAGCAGGCACTTTACAATGAACCCAAGAGAGCCCGCCTTCTGGGAGGATGGGATGTCTGTACAAACCCTTGGGGGGTTTCCAGTTCAGAAACTCAAGCTCTCCCTTCTACCGCAGCCCTTGGATCTGCACCTGCCCAAAGCATCCCTCCCCCGTTTTAAACAGGCAGTGCACACAGGGACACCTGACCAACACTGGCCAGCCACTCTGGCAGACAGTCACAATGTCAGTTCTGCATTATTCGTGGACAAAGGCATAGACTATCAGATCCTGCAAAAGGATTTAGGAAACAGTAAGACAATTTCTCCCTCCACCTTGAAAATAAAATACACTTCAGCGGATGCATGTCCTGAAATAGTTGGGAGTTCCTAGGAAGATGGTCCATTGTCAATCCCTTCTTCACCAGCCTGTGCATCCAAAATTCTTCTCAAGGTAACATGAGTCTTTTTTTTTTTTAAACAGTCTTTCTTGCTGTAAGAACTCTTATAATGGAGCCTAGTCCTCCTACTGCTAATGCCTGTGGGGGCAGGAAAAGGAAACATGTCACATGAATGCAGGTGGGCAAGGGGAAGCCTGGCTTGCCAGGGGAGATGGGATGATACACTCCCTAACCCAGTTCACTATGTTAGAGACCCCAAAAAGGGATTCTAAAAAGAGCACAGGCAGTTAGGAGAAGGTAACAGCCCTGTACTGGAGCCAAGGTCCAGGAGTTCCTCTTTAGGCAAAACTGGGCTTGAGAACATTGTTACCAAGCACACACACAACAGAGCCCCCCAATTTCCCCTTTGACAAGCTCACTGTTTCCGGCCTGCTGGCACTGCTCTAGGCACTTGAACCGACACATGCCCATCAGAGCTACCTCGAGGAGCCATCATTAGAAATGCCAATAAGGCTGAGCACCAAGTTGCCTTAAAGGGCCCAAAAGGCCTGGCCTTGATACCAGGCAGAGGGCTTGCTCACTTCCCCCAAGCACCACAGCTGCCCCCACATACTAAACCAACCAAGGGCCTCACATTCTTGCTGAGCAGGCAGCATACCCACCAGCAAGACTAAAGGCCACAACCCTAGCCCAGCACCAAGGCTGCCAAATGACTGACCCCTCAGTAAGGGGATCGCTCCCTTAAAACACAATGGAGCATTCAGGACGGATGTTAGTGATAGCCTGGTCTCCGGTGATGGTGGGCGTGCTTCCTGTAGCTCTACAGGGTGCGGGGACACTGACATATAGGCAACACGGACTTGATGAAAAGCCTGCTCTTATACCAACCCTAGCAAAGGAAAGGCACAGCTTTTTCTGCTGCAGGTGGATGAAGGCCCTTTAAAGTGTGAAGGTTTCTGCCTCTGCTCACTCTGGCCTGGTGAGGCTGAGGCCAGAGCAGGAAGCCCTCAGAGCTAGCTGGAGGGCACAGCTGCATTCCCAAGCACCCCTACCATCACCACCACCACCTCCACCTCCACTTCCACCAAAGCAAAAAGTATCATGAAGCCCCAGCCACCAGCAAGCCTGCCTGCGTCCCATCTGGGACTCATCTACCTTACCATGCCAAGTCACTGCCCCATGACCTGCCTGGCATACATCAGCAGCTAAAGCAACTGTGACTACCAGAGACAGTGGATCTGTACTGATGCTTTTTTGGCAGAGGTAAGTGATCAAATGTCCCAGGTTTGGCCCCTTGTTCTCATATGCCTATCAGAGCTTACCAGGCTTGTTTTGGAACATCTAGCCTGCTGATTTGAACCCTGGAGTGGGGGTGAGTCCACGGGCTGCCTGCACGGGCAACGTGTTCACATACCTTTTCATGCCACTGGAGTAACACTGCGCTGCTATTTTCTGTGGGCTTCTCAAACCCTTTATAAATGTACTTCATTAGCAAGTCAATGCCATTTTTGTCCAGTGATTGCACAGCCTGCTCAATCTCGCTGCTCTTAAAATTTGTAAGTACTTTCAGCACCACACCCTGGGCTCGTTCCTACAGAAGAAAGAGAAAAAGAGTGAGGCCAAGCCACAGCCCAACACATCCAGGCCCCCCACTGCTGGCACAGAAACACCACCCCAAGCAGTATGAACTCACCTGAAACTGCGTAATTTCTAATCCGTCTGGGATGGTTAAAAAAATAAGCGGGGAGAAATTCTTTCACTGACTTAAATTTCAAAGTATCCCTTCTTTATGTCAATAAGTTATTCCATTATTTGGGAGGGAGGGGAATAACTACTTTACTGGGGAGAAACATCACTACTACTTTTTTAAAAAAATCCTCACCTGAGAATATTTTTTTCCATTGATTTCTAGAGAATGGAAGGAAAGGGATCGAGGGAGAGACAGACATCAATTGGTCGTCTCTCGCACACACCCTGACCTGGGTAAAGGATCAAACCTGCGACCCAGGTATGTGCCCTTGACCAGAATCAAACCCGTGACCCTCCAGTGCACAGGCCAATGCTCTAACCACTGAGAACACCGGTCAGGGCAAAATGTCACTACTTTTGATGACACCAGCAAGGCCTTAGAATCCACAGGATCACAATGGTGGAGATCTATTTTTTTAAAAAACAGGTTTATCTGTCTGCAGCTTCCCTCTGCGCTCACCCCAGTAATAGAGGGGCCATTTCCTTCCATGTTTGAGAGATGCAGCCATTGTACACACCCTTCAGTCCACAGGCTGATGCTCTATCCCCTGAGTCACAAAAGGGCAAAATCCCAGCTTTGGAAACCCCTTTTCCCTAGACCAAATTTTAGCTTCAGTGATGAAATGTTAGACTCAGAGATGCAGTAAACACAACTGTATCTTCTCACCTAGTTTGTAAAAGGCGGGAAATCTTAAAAGCACTGAAAATCCTTAGGCAAATAAAGCCTACTCAATAGCCTATAAAAGCTTACCCACCGATAAGTCTCACATGGCAAGCTAATTTATAGTTCTGCTAATCAGCAAGGGCTGGGCTGACTTCTCACCCCACAAGGCTCTGGGGAGGAGTGAACAGTTTCTTTGGGGAGCTTTTACTATAAACACTGATAGCTTTGATGTCAGGAACACCAGGAGGCTTCCGTGGAAGCACTGCCAGTGCCAACTCACTCCCTTGGCAGATACTCACTGATGCAGAGATGGAACAGACACTGTCCAGAGCCCCAGGCAGCTCACACTCAGCTGGAGACAACAGATAACCACAGCCCAGGTCCCAACACCACCCAGGAGAGCTGCAGCGCAACCCCATTTACCTTCACAGCTTGATTCTTGGTGTTGACGGGAGAATTCCGCAGGGCTGCATGAAACGCCCGAAGCATGTCCCCTGTGCATCACCACCAGTTAAGGACGGCTAGGCTCGAGCATGTCCATGACTTTATTAATGAACTCATCTCAAAAACAGCTCAAGAGGGTGAAGTCAAATGGCATCTTACCCCATCCAACCACCTCCCACTGCGGCTTGCAGGTGGGCACACAGAGGCTGTTTGGAGGGTAGCCTGTTGCCTTCCGAGCCACAAAGAGGACAGAGGACACCTCTGCCAATGCTGCAGTACTCCTTCTGCCCTCCCCTAAACCTTCCCCCTCAAAGCAAGTTTTTAAAGGAAATAGGATTCTTATTTTATGTATTGATTGATTGATTTCAGAGAGGAAGGGATAGGGAGAGAAACATCAATGATGAGAGAGAAGCATTGATCGGTTGCCTCCTGTATGCCCCCTCCCGGGGATCGAGCCTGAAACTCGGGCATGCGCCCTTGACCAGAATCAAACCCAGGACCCTTCAATCCACAGTCTGATGCTCTATCCCCTGAGCCAAAGCAAGGGCTCAAAGCAAGTTTGCACACACCTTCCCCCCATCCCTGGAAGGTAGCAGCAAAGCAACTGCCCTCCAGGGGTATCTTACAGCAAAATCTTGAGTTGCCTGCACTGGCTCCGTCCCTGTATCTGCCCTACTTGATACTAACAACCATGTGAGGTTATCAATCTCACCTCAAGAACAAAGGCACAAACCAAGGTCTTCTCACTCTTAATCCAAGGTTTTGTATCAGTTAAACTATTAAGATGTGCTAAAACTTCTATCTTCTAAGACCTCCCCCAGGCCAGTAAGGTCCCAACTGCTACCAAGAGGGAGATTTATTAATCTATAAGAACCTTGCCAACAAAAGAGCCGATCCCCTTGCCCCCCTATCCCCCAAATCTCAGCTACAATCCTGACAGATTCTTTGCTGAGTTCTGAATATCCAGCACTTAAAAGAAATTTATAATCTGGGTTAGGTCCCCAAAGGTGACACCTATTTTAAACTGAATTACATTAGCCGACTTTCATTTCCTCATCTGAAACATTGGCTTCAGCCACAAAGCCTCAAAAATAGAACAAGGAATGGCTTCTGCCCAATCGGATACCATGCAGCGATACTCACATTTAAACAGACAGGCCTCTGGAGCAAAGCTGTCCTGTCTTCCCTAGTGTGGGCTCCATCTTGACTGAGCAGTGCCCACACCACTCCAAAGCCACTCCTGCCAAGCTCCCAGCCCCCCTGCTGGGCTGTGATGCACCTTCCACATCTGAGAGGCAGCTACCCCCCAAATGTGGAAGATGGATCAGAGCCTGCTGCATTCCACCCACAGACCCAGTATCTGTCAGCCTTGGAATTCCTCTTCCCCAGCCAGGCAAGGGCCAGTCTGGTATCAGCCACTGATAACTTCTACCTCAGAATTCTTTTCTAGTTTGGTGTCCCAGAACAATAAGCAGAGACCCAGCGGCTTAGCAGGACATGTTGGCTGGTACTCTTCACTATTCAGCATGGCTGGCAGACAAAATCTTTGGAAGAGCAGGGTAACTAGCCCACAAGAGCAAAAAGAGCCACTACTTTAGAGTTACCTCACTGTTGTGCCAGTCTCCCAAGCATTCACTCTAGGTGTTGATGGGCAGTGGGCCTTCAGCAGGTAAGGAGATACAGGGTGCCGCGAGGGCATACCATTTATCAAGCTGGCCTCCGGCCCTTTCAGAGAACAGGCTGTGGAGGCTGGGGAACCCTGTCCAACCCCTAGTCTCCTCTATCTCAGGGTTTCTCAACCAGGCACTACTGACATTTTAGACCAGATGATCAATGTGGGGTCTGCCTATGCTTCAGAAATATTTAGCAGCATCCCTGGCCTCTACCCACTAGATCCCTCAAGTCCTGACAATCAAAATGTCTCCAAACATTGCCAACTTTCCTCAGAGAAAGGAGAGAGTGCAAAATCACTCAAAACCACCTCTCTGAACAGATCCCTGCTCCTAAGGACCAGAAGGTGCTCAGCAAGGAAAGGGAATTACTACTACTTTAAAATCCCTGCAAGGTCTCCGATCCTGTGCCAAGTGCTTTCACATGTTATTACCACAAACAACTCTGTGACCAGAGTCGTCATTCTTATTTTAAAGGCAACGAATTTGAGGCTCAGAAGGAAAGTGACCTGTCCAAGGTCACAAAGCTAAGCTGTCCAGCTGGCCTTCAAGCCCAAGTACACTTGTCTCCAAAGCCAAGGTCTTTTTACAATCTCCTGCTGCATTCCACCCACAGACCCAAGTTTCATGTTCAAGACACATGCTGTGTGTCTAGCACTGCACTGAGGCCTTCTGGGATGTGGTCCAGTGATGCTCCCATGGGACATACAAGGCAGAGTAGTTCTCCTCCTCTTAACAGAGAAGGATGCTGAGCTTCAGAGAGTGTATGTGACCACTCAAGGTCACATAGCTATGGCATGATAGAGCTGGGTCCGTATGGATGCACAGCTAGTGTTCTTTTTATTTCATCTGTTAACTCCTACCATGACTCGCTACCGTATACAGCAGACATGCCTCCTCCCAGCACTTTCCCATTCCAATCAACCGACCCCTATTTCTCCTCTCCTCTGTTCTGACTCCTTGAAGCCTGTTCCATAGTTTAAATTCAATGATGTTATATAAGCCCAATACCTGGCACATGGTAAGGACTCAGTAAATATTAGTTCTTCTTGGACTTCAGTTCTCACCTGCTAACCTCCCTTTCCCCAGTCCCAAGAGGTACACTCTCCATGGTAACAAGGTTCCCAACATTACCAGCAGTGAAGAAGCTACCACCCCCTGGATGTGCTGAGCTGTCTCCAAACAGCCTCTAGAAACCTTTTACTGGTCAAGGGCATATAAGAGAAGACCTTTAAATCTGCCAGGACCAAGACAGCAGATAACCAGACCCTGTCCTCCACATCTGTGGACGTTTCTGCGCCACAGGCCTGACCCTGCAGCCCTTTTGGCACCACCTGCCCATGAATGAGGTCCTGCACCAGACTGCAAAATCAAACCTTCCTTCATGGGGTCTTCTCATGCCACCATTTCACCAAAGGAATAAGCAAGGCGATCCTGATGGGGCAGAAAATACAAGTTTGTATTCGAAAACACATCCCTGTCCAAACAAAGTCTGAAGGTTTTTCTTTTAAAGGCACGCTGAACTCCTCCCAAAGGCAGTCTATGGGCCTGACTTCCCAAGCTGAGTCAACTGATTAAACACCCAGAACCTGATTTATATACAGCATGAGCCTCCAACCCTGCACTGGCAAGTGCGGGGGAGGGGCAGGCACTTCCTGTAACACCATTTGAATAAAGAAAAATCCTTCCTCTGAGAATAAGTCAGTTTCCTGTGTTCAAGCTGCTAAGGGGCCAAGCAGGCTGTGACAACCACCTCTATTTTTAATCTTGTTTTCTAAATGCTAGTTTTCTACGGCCACAAACATAGTCCTTTCCAGTCGTGGGGCTCTACTTTCACATCTCACTTTTTGCTCTCCGGTTTTTCTTAGCTCTAAACTACTAGTTTTTTTCCACTGCTTCCTGCACAAGAAGGCTATTGGGGGAGGGAGGAAGCCAAACTCACTTGTTGAACATGGCTGAGACCATGAAGGTCCAAAACCCAAGGTGTTGGTAGGAAGCTGAGAATAGGTCAGAAACAGTGGCGTTAAGCTGCAGGGTCAGATTGATTTGTGGGTGAGAGGTGTACAACCTCAGTCCTCAGGGCTGTGACCTTTCTTCGCCGCAGCCATCCACCCACCTATTTTCGTGTAGTGCAGCGATCAGGCCCGAGAGGACCGTGCCCAGGAGCCGCCCTGGCTGCTCAATTACTCAGCGGTGGTTCACCTCGGCCCCTCCCGCCGGAGAAGCCCGAGTCTGACCCCATTGCCTGCAAGGGAAGGATGGAGTGATGGGGCGTCCAAGGAAGGGACAGCCTGAGAGGATGAGCAGACAAGGGGAATAAAGGAGAGGCCTCGCAGAGCAGTGAGCAGCCTGAGGGGCTGGAGGCGAGTACCGCGCACTCCTGGAGCCTCCTGGAGCCGCCGAGCAAGCCGGCCCACCAGGGTCCAGGGACCGCGTGGGGCCGAGATGCCGAGGGAGACTCCGGGGGCGGGGGCCAGGAACCAGAGGGGTGGGGAGGCGGGTCAGAGGGAAGTGGGGGGATATTCGGACTCAGGGAACCTTGCCCGAGGGGTAGCCAGGTCGGAAGAGAGTTGGGAGACTGACCAGAGGGGGCCGGGGATAAGAGGAGGGGGAGTCAGCCTGAGGGGCCGCGAGAAGGGAAGTGGGAAGGCTGGGCCAAAGGGGAGCCCGAGACGCCACGCCGGGGAAGGATATTGCCGCAGGAGCCCATCCACCTCGCTAGGGTCCGGGCCTGGCTCGCCTGCCGCCGCCGCCGCCTCCTCCTGCTCGTCCACGAATTTGTTCTCGTCAAACTCGTCGATGTCCACCCGACGGAAGCGCGAGGACAGCGTATTCCGGGCCATGGCGGGGGCTCGGCGCCCGCTCGGCCGGCTCCGCTCCGGGTCCGACCTCAGATTCACTCCGCTCCGAACCGGCTCGGGGGCGGGAAGCGGCCGCCGGGCACTACCTCCACCTCCTCCGCGCGCAGCCGCCGCCGCCCGCCCACTTCCGGCCCGCGCCGGAACCGGAAGTGCAGGTGGAAGGCGGGACAGAGACGTTGGGGTTGCCGCTGAAAGTGCTCTGCGCTTGGTCTTGATGCCGACCAGATCTCTCTGCCTCCGCACCCCCGTCAGACTCCCAACTTCATTGCACCTCAGTCTTCCTCTCTGAGGAGCGGGCGCCCGTCCCCGAGCACCCGGCATCTCCGGCGCCACTACTGCTCTTGTTCCTTGGCCTCCCTCCCGCATTCCGTGAGCTCCCGCCCTGGAAGGGGCTGGCGCGGGCACAGCCCCGGACTCCGGGGGTCATCACTGCCCAGACTGAGGGAGCACGGCAACCGCAGGAGAAGGCACCCGGCTGTGCCTGTCGAATGGCGGGCAGGCTTCTTGGAGAAGAAACCTTCAGGCTGAGGGATGAGTAGTGGTTCTTATGCCCTGGGAGTGATGGGGGTTGGGAGAGCCTTGAACGCCACCACACTGAGCTGAGAGGAGGTGCCCTCTGCCTTGTACACAGTGACCCTTGTACACAGTGACTAGGAGAATTTAAAGACGTTTAAAGTGTATCTTGTTGATAAGACAGTGAAGACCTTTGGACTTGAGGGTGTGGCGGCCCCCGCATGTGCAGCATTCACCTTGGCCAGGCGGGTGGTGGTGGTGGTGGTGGTGAGAGGGAGATGACTCGTGGCCACCATCCTAGCAAGAAGGGCGAGGCTCTAGCAGCCTTGGGCAAACTACGGCCCGCGGGCCGGATCCGGCTGTTCTATCCGGTTCTCTTGCTCTCCCCTCCGCTCCTTTACTTTGAATTTATATTAGTTCACACAAACACTCCATCCATGCTTTTGTTCCGGCACTCCGGTCCAGTTTAAGAACCCATTGTGGCCCTCGAGTCAAAAAGTTTGCCCACCCCTGCTAGGGGCTGAGAAGTTGGACCTGACTGGAGAGGCATTTCCTGGTAGGAAGCCCAAAGTCTGAGATGGGAAAGATTGGGGTGCAGGTAGGGCACAATCAAGGACGACTCTAGTGCCAGGGTTAGGTGCCTAGGCTGTTGCTTGAGGGGTTCCATTAATGGGCCTTGGCCTTAAACCAAATTGGGTCTTTGTTTTCATATAATAGTACTCTTTAATAAAGGCCAGTAATTAATGACATGGGACTTGTTTTATTGCTTTGAGTATTTCTCATTGAACTGTGTCTGCAGATCAAAAAAATATGCCAAGCTTTGCGCAGTGCAGTATGGTAGCCAATGAGGTTTACCTGAGGGGCTATTATTGCTAATTGAAGAAGAAAAATATACCAGACTACGATGCTACCTAATCTTGGGTGATAAAGACACAGACTCTTAGACCTAGCCGGTTTGGCTCAGTGGATAGAGCGTCGCCTTCCGACCAAAGGTTCCTGGGTTCAATTCTGGTCAAGGGCGTGTACCTTGGTTGCAGGCTCCTCCCCAGCCCCTGCCCTGGTCAGAGCACGTGCAGGAGGCAACCAATCATGTGTTTCTCTCTGTCTTTCCCTCTCCCTTCCACTTTCCCTAAAAATCAATGGACAAATATCCTCGGGTGAGGATTTTAAATAAATAAATAAAAATAAGATACAGACTCTTTTTTTTTTTAAATATATTTTATTGATTTTTTACAGAGAGGAAGGAAGAGAGATAGAGAGTTAGAAACATCGATGAGAGAGAAACATCGATCAGCTGCCTCCTGCACACCCCCCACTGGGGATGTGCCCGCAACCAAGTTACGTGCCCTTGACCAGAATCGAACCTGGGACCCCTCAGTCCGCAGGCCGACGCTCTATCCACTGAGCCAAACCGGTTTTAGCAAGATACAGACTCTTACAGTGGGAAATAGATGCTGAATAAAAGTCTGGGGGTCCTGGAAACAGGCAAAGCACGCTTGTCTTTCAGCTCCATACCTTGGAAGAAATCAAGCAGGCCACAAGACAGCAGAAATTCACATCCCCAGAATATCCTGGTCAGGAGGAACTTTAAATCAGAAATGTCCATTTTACAAGTAAGGAAGTAACCTCCAAATAAACTGGTGAATGAAGTCATGTTTCTCCTATAACTGTGGGCCTCCATTCCAGCCAGGAAGGCAGAATTTAAAAATCTGTACCATACTATGTCAGAGATGACTGCTGAGGGAGAACAACAGCCATGCAGTGCCCGAGAGAGAGTACCTTAGATAAAGTGGTCAACAGAGATGTCCCTTAGAAGGTGACACTAATTAGGGACCTGAAGGAAGTGGAGGAGGGAACCAAGCAAAGGCCCAGAGGCAGGGCAGGCTTGGTGTATTCCAGAAACAGCAAGGCCAGACTGGAGCAAGAGTGAGAAGAGATGAGATGGGAGTGGAGGAGATGCTGTATGGCTTTGAGGAAAAGCTGTGGTCTTAATCCAGATGGGACAGCCCTGGAAATTCTGGGCAGAGCAGTGGCATGTGTGAAAAGGATCCCTTAGCAGCTATACTGAGAACACCTGGGAGCAAGAACTAACGTGTAGAGGTGATTTAAGAGGCAACACCAATAATCCAGGTGACAGTCCATGGTGGCTCAGACCAGACAGGTGCCAATGAGTGGTGGGGCTCTGACCAGTGTGGCTCGCTTGGAGTGTCGTCCGTCAACAGAAAGGTTATGGGTTCAATTTCTGGTCAGGGCTCATAGCTAGGCTGTGGGTTCAATCCCAGGTTGGGCGCATATAGGAGGCAACCGGTTGATGTTTCTCACATCGATGTTCTCCACCTTCTCCATCCTCTCTCTAAAATCAATAAACATATCCTCATGTGAAGTTTTTTTTTTAAAGTAGTGAGAAGAGGTCAGATATATTTTGCAGGTAGAATTTGCTGATGGATTGGATGTGGCAGCATGGAAGAAGAATGGAAGTCACAGATGACTTCAAGTCCAGAAAAGATATACACAATCGTTAGCTCTAATAGAACTATAACCATTTGGGAAATAAGACAGCAAAGTCCCTGTGCACTATTCGACTTCCATTTAAGACGAATCCAGGCCATGATTGCTCTTTGTCTGCCATCTCCTCCCCATATCCCTCCACTTCCTAAAATTCTTTTTTATTTTAAGCACTTTTTATTTATTTTATTGATTTCAGAGAGGGATCCACTTCCTAAAATTCTTTTTTATTTTAAGCACTTTTTATTTATTTTATTGATTTCAGAGAGGGAGGAAGAGAGAGATAGAAACATCAATGATGAGAGAATCATTGCTCGGCTGCCTCCTACACGCCCCCTGTTGGGGATCGAGCCCACAACCCAGGCATATGCCCTTGACAGGAACCGAACCCAGGACCCTTAAGTCCACAGGCCAACGCTTTATCCACTGAGCCAAAACGGCTAGGGCCTAAAATTATTTCTTATTGTAATCTGGGACAAGGCTCATTCACTCATCCAACAAGCACTCACATATTGTGTCTGGAGACTAGAAAAAGGAAATCATGTATCAGCCATGGTTCTGCCCCCAGAGAACTTCTAGGCAGGCTGTAGAGACAACATTTTAACTTAGGATGTTTGGAGCTAAAGAGAGGATTGCACAGAAAACTTGGGACACAGGGGAGGTTGTGCCAGTTCATTCCAAGGCTAAGGTATAAAGAAGGGGATGGATGGAAGAAGGCTCCCCGGAGATGACACCTGACAGCAACGAGGGGCCAACCTGGCATTAACTAGCACTCTAAGAAGTGTCCTGTGTCTTTGTTAATGGCAATGGAGTGACACTGGAGCATTGATTCCTGCTTGCTGGTTAGGGAAACAATGAAACTGCCCAATCGCAAAGCTGGAGTCCCTTCCTGCTTTGTGAATTCCCCTTTAACTTTTAGGGCCCAACTCAAGTGTTCATTCCACTGGGAGGGAGCATTAATACCGATGGTATTTTGATCGATTGTTACACATCAGGTCTTGTGAGAAGAGTTTTAAGTGTTATCTTCCTAATCCTCATAAATACCCCATTTCACAGGTGAGGAAACTGAGACTCAAAGAAAGGAACGTATTTGCCGAGTCTCAGCTAGCACCAGGCAACAGAGCAAGAATCTGAAACTGGGTCAGGTTCGCTAAAAAAGGCCATGAATGCTCCTTCCCCTGCCACATGCTGCCTCCACTGGAACGGTTATGGAGTTGGATTTATAGTTGACCCCGCCTCTCCCCGCCCACCTCGACCTTTAAATTCCTCCCTGCCAGGGGCCGTCTTAATTCATCTTTGAAAATCCTCAACTCATCTCCATCCCCAGAACAGAGTAGCACGAACTGGGCGACCTGCAAAGATTGAACGAACAAATGACTAAATAGACGAATTTGAGTCCTCACTATGCCATCTCTGGTAAACTGACTCTCCCGTGCCTCAGTTTCCCCAACTGCTCGGTTTGGGATGAGGCCGACCACAGTAATCTCGAGGACCGGCGGAAGACAGCTGCGAGAACCACAGGGCTGGGCAGGTAGTACCACCCCGCTACTCGCGGCGTTGGGGCTGGGCTGGGAGGGGCGGAGCCAGGACTCCCCTGCTGCGCCGCCATTGGCCGCGCCCGCCGTCACCCGGCAGTAGTTGTAAAGTTCAGCCCCGCCCCTTCCTCTTTCTCTCTGAGCAGGCGGCGGCGGAGGGGTGTTTAGCCATGGTGAGAGCTGAGGAATCGGGACCCATCCGCGCGGTGTTGGGCTCGGAGACTGGGGTTGGGGGTGCAGGGTGAACCCTGGGGTCCCATCTGCCAGCCGGGCCTGTGGGGTATAGTGCGGAATGGCCTAGCTCCGCCACTGCGGGCCTTCTTCCAACCCCTGCCGGCCTGGGCTGGGAGAGGTGCGCGCGCGCTGCCGGAGGCCTCTGTCTTCCTGTCTGCGGAGTGGGAGTAGCGGCCCAGCCTCGTAGCCGACCTGGGCCTCGGATACCTTGCGACAGGCGCGCGCCCTCCTGGGGCTGGTCAGGACGCAGGTGGAGGGGTGGGAAGGGCCGGTGGAAGCCTCGGTGAGCGGCGGAGGGGGAGACGCAGGCACCCGGCATTTGACCCAGACCCTTTCTTGCACGCAGGCCAAAATTAAGGCTCGGGACCTTCGCGGCAAGAAGAAGGAGGAGCTGCTCAAACAGCTGGACGACTTGAAGGTGGAGCTGTCCCAGCTACGCGTAGCCAAAGTGACAGGCGGCGCAGCTTCCAAGCTTTCTAAGATGTAAGTGACGGGCGGCCGGGGGAGCATTTGGGGATCTTTGAAGTTGGCTTAGGGAGGTAGGTGTCCGCTTAAGTGCCCGTTCAGTGGAGCTGTGGGTTGGAATGTCACGCCCTCCTAACCGGGCTCACCTGCTCACGGCCCTCCGCGTGGGAGAGCCGCTCCCCTTTACCTGCCTTTGACCGTGTGGTCCTTTTGCCTTGTTCAGCTTCTCTGGCTGGTGAAAGAACAGGGTGTCCCTCTTCGGGGACATTTTAATGCTTCCTTCAAAAAACCCAACTGGACGTTTTCTTTCATCTCCCACCAGCACTTGATTCCCCCCCCCCCCCAAGTTGGTAGGTGGGTACCTTGCACCTTACTTGAGTTGTAGTGTTAATTAGTGATTTACACGGATCAAGAATTGTGTAAGGAATGTGGGTTTGGAGTCAGTCAACCTGGGCACAAATTCCACTTCAGCCACATCCTACCTGATGGGCAGGTTGGCTAACCACCGGTTTCTTTTCTTCTTCTATGAAACCCCCCCAACAACCTTCATATGGTGATGGGAGGATATTGGGTGAGTTTGGGAACATGTAAGCAAGTGTCATGCCGAATCCTCAAGACCAGGTTTACCGAGCTATCTACTGAGCGAGCCTCCCCTCATCCTCCAACATGACCACAGATTCACCTGCCCCCAGCTGGTTCCTGGCTTCAGGCTCTCCTCTGCTCAGCATTTCTCCTCCCAAGTGGCCCCTGCTGTGACTCTAAGCTTCCCTGGTTGCCCAGCTTGTGACATGATTCTTTCTGGTCAGCTCATTAAGATGGGCATTGGTTAGGTTGGCTTCATAGCCCTCAGGATGTATGGCCTGGGATGGAAGATCTTTCCTGATCAGCCCTCCATCGCTCCTCATTAAGCCTCCTCAGTGGACACTTCACAGATCCTCAAAAGCACTGGACAGTCCCCGCCTTCCCTATTCCCTCCTGAGATTCCCATATACTATAGTCGCTCGGACCTTACCCTCAGAATACCTTCCTCCTGGGCTGAGTTAAGTGCGTCTTGTGTGGATATGGATGAGATCTGGGTCAGGCCCTGAATGAGATGCTTTGGGGAGCACTGTGTGTTCACTGTTGTATCTGTTTTTGTAGCCGAGTTGTTCGCAAGTCTATCGCCCGTGTTCTTACCGTCATTAACCAGACTCAGAAAGAGAATCTCAGGAAATTCTACAAGGTGAGTGGGGGTATGTGTGGGGCTGCCTGGCTCTGGGGAGCAAAGTTCCAGCCCTCGCTGAGGGCGGTCAGTATGAAGAGGTTCTTCTGCTGGTGTGTGTGGGACAGAGCTTTGTCCAGGCCCGTCCAGCTTGTAAATGGGTTTGCCTTTCCAGCATCTTGCTCTAGCATATGGTATGCAGACTGCATTTCCTCGCGGCTGCAATTGTCAAGAAATCAACAGTGTGGTAGGGCTCTGGCTGGACACTTGGGTTTTGGGTGCAGCCTCACCAGCTGACTGAGTTTGTGCAGTCTGAGGATTGACTGCCAAATGTTTCGTCTTACTAGTACTGTGTGTCAGACGCTGCCAAGCCCCTGACATTCTTGTTTGTCGGATGAGGACCTCAAGGCTTAAAGAGGTTAAGTTGCTCAGTCACCTACAAATAATGGAGTGATTGGGCTGAGGTTCAAAACCATGCCTTGGGGAGGGGTGAATGGGGTGCTCCTGGGAAATTTCCACAGGTGTCTGATCCCTCAGCCTAGGATATTGACAACCGTTTCCTAGTCTTGTCCTCAAATTAGTCTTTACCAGGGTTCAAGCAGTGAAGGCAAACCATTGGGATACTTTGTATATGCGTGTATATGTATATTTGCTTTGTTACAAGGAATTGGCTTATGTGGTTGTGAGGGCTGGCTAATAGAGTCCAAACTGGCTGCCGGGCGAAGATTGTGGGCAGGCTAGGACTCATGACACAGGCTGAAGCTGCTGTCCCGCAGGTGGCATTTGGGGAGAGCCTCAGCCCTGCCTTTAAGGACTTCCAGCTGGTTTTATCAGGCCCACCTAGATTACCCAGGACATTCTCTTTTAATTTAAATCAACGGATTGATTAGTGGCTTTAATTACATCTACAAGATGGCTTCACATCAACTCCCAATTTAGTGTTTGAATAACGAGGGTTTGATACCAAAAAGGCCATCACGGTGTGCCTGAGCTAGCCTCCCAGGGACACAACTGTGGGGATGTACGTGGGGTGCTGCCACCCTGGATGTATGCACATCTGTGTGGGAACGTTTTTTTTGAGGATTGGGTCTGGAGCTTTCATCAGGCTCCGAGGGGACCAGGCAGAGGTGGTGGCCTGGAGCAATCCAGTGAATGCACCCATGCCAGGCACCACTCAAGTCAGGGAGGTGGGGGTGAAGTCTCCATCTGTGTGTCAGTGGACCTTCTGTGGTGACAGACGTATTCTGTATCTGCTCTGTCATCAGTCACCTCCAACCACATGTGCCTGTTGATCACTTAATGTGACTATGGTGTCTAAGGACTGGCTTAATATAAACAGTATGGGCTAGCGGCTATTCTGTTGGGTAGCAGAGCTCTAAAGGGCTTAGTACATTTGAAATGGACAACGTTCTGACTTGTGCCCTGATGTGAGGGATGTGGGTGGACAAAGACTTGAATACTTCCAAGTTCCCTCCAGCGCTTGTCCTCATCTCCTGTTTGGCCTTTTCTGCAGTTCTCTGCCCTGTGCCTACTCCTCCGGGCTGTTGGTGGTTCCCATTCTTAAGGGTTTTGTGCACAGTTTTCTCCCCCATTTCAGTTTGGCTTCTTTGTTGCTTTCAGGACTATTGCCAGTTGCTAGGTGAAACCTCCTCCCCCACGGATGAGCTACTTACTATCTGTTCAGTCTTCCCCACTGAGCTGGGAGCTCCTTGAGCAGGGACCAGGCCTGATTCCTGGCCAAGCCAGCACCCAGCACAGGGCCTCAAGCCAAAGAGGGCCCAAGGAACCTTCGCATAACAAAGGAGAGACCATGAGAGCTGCCTTAGTCTAGACCTGCTCATTGGAAGCAAGTGGGACAAGAATAAGTGAGAGCCAGGGATGGAGACACTATGGCCCTGTTAAAGGTCTGGGAGCAGGTTTGGTGGGAGGCCACCCAAGGCAGGAAGGGGCTTTGCCTCTCTGGAATTGCCTTGGCCAAGCCAGAGCTTCCCTCTAGGACTTGTAAAATGGGAACATAATTACAGGGGACACCCATAGGTACCTGGCAGGCACTCCAGATTTATCCAGTACCAGCTTAAGCTGCAACCCCTCCTCTACCCCTATCACCATACACACCAGCTTGCATAAACCAAGAAAACAGTGACCACCCAGTACTTGCTGGGTGCCACATGCCCCTTACTTGGTTGATGTGATGTTGACTCCATGGCAGGAATTAGGCCGGTGGGAAGAACACTGTTTAGGGAGTTGGTTGATTTAGATGCAAATCCCAGTTCCACCACAGTATTCGTGAGATTCTGACAAGTTCACTTGCTTTTTGACTCTGTAACTCAAAAGACTTTTTTTTTTAATGGGGATGATTTCCCCGCCCCGCCCCCCCCCCTTGAATTTGGGGGGATTGTATGAACTAGTAAGCAAGAAGTGTGGCCTGTCCTAGTCCCATGGTGACAGTCCCCTACTGTGCTGGATGTCATACAGCTCCTCACACTCATGTCTACAAACGAACCTCCCCCCAGCCCAGCCATGCACCTTCCTCAGTCACCTCCCAGGTCTTCCCAGCACCATCTCAACACCGTAGTTCCAACCTCTGGGGCTTGCTTAGCTACTGCAGTAGCTCCTAAGCCCTGGGTCCTCAGATTCCCCCTGCTCTCCCATCACCCAGGGAAAGAAGTACAAGCCCCTGGATCTGCGGCCCAAGAAAACACGCGCCATGCGCCGCCGGCTCAACAAGCATGAAGAGAACCTGAAGACCAAGAAGCAGCAGCGGAAGGAGCGGCTATACCCCCTACGGAAGTACGCGGTCAAGGCCTGAGCATCACGGCATCAATAAAGCACAAACTGGCTGACTGTTGCTTTGTGTTTGCGGTTGTTTTAACTAACCATGCTGGAGAGAGGGGCTGTTGTGGGGCCATGACAAGGATCTGCTGGGTGCTCGGTTATGGTTACTTTGGGCCTGTGGTATGGAACGACCCTGACTTGTGCTTTCGCCAAGCCCCAAGCGCCCTGGGCAGGGAGAGGCAGGGGCATGAGGTTTGAGAACCTTGTGTGGCGATGTTACGTTAGAGGCTCTGGGTGGTTGATCATGCAGGGGACTTGTCGACTTGCCTAATCCACAGCTCCAGACACCAATAAGAGTTTCCCGTCTGGGGTGAAGGTGCAAGCGTGGGCCACATCCAGGGCTCCCTGCCAAAAACACATTGTTGGGCTCTGAGGATGCAAGTCCTGTCTGAGCCCAGCTTTCTGGTACACCTTCCCCTGCTCCTTTGGATGCTACAGCCACAGGCCTTACCTTCAGGGTTTCAATGCACTTTCCTGTGTTGCAGTCCCAGACTTTGATCTGGAAATAAAAACAAACAGAGCCAAAACCGGTTTGGCTCAGTGGATAGAGCGTCAGCCTGCGGACTGAAGGCTCCCAGGTTCGATTCTGGTCAAGGGCATGTAACTTGGTTACAGGCACATCCCCAGTAGAAGGTGTGCAAGAGGCAGCTGATGTTTCTCTCTCATCGATGTTTCTGACTATCCCTCTTCCTTCCTCTCTGTAAAAAATAAAATATATAAAACAAAAAAACAGAAAGGCAGGGAGGCCTCACAACACAAGCCATTTTTAAATCACCTTGGGGGTGAGTCCTAGCCAACATCTTAATCTTTGGTCTGGGTTTTGTTTTTGAGGTATATTTAAGATGCCTGCCATAGTAACTGATGCAAAAATGCAGTGCAATGCAATTTCCTTCTCCCTGAAGCTATTTGAATCCTACAAATGTTACTAACGTTTGGGCTAGCACAGACCTTAGTGGCTGACACCTTCCTGTTCAGGGCAGATAGGGTTGTGGTCCTTCCTGCACAGTGCTGAGGACTCTAGTAGGCCCAGTGTGGGGGTAGGAGTTTGCCAGGAGGAGGGGCCTGGTGGGGTAGGGTTACCATTGGGGAGTAGCCCGTGCTGGCCAGCTGCAACCCATCTGGGGAGAAAGCTATGCTCTTCACCCAGGTGGCATGGCCCTTGAGCTGGACAAGCAGGCTTCTAGTCGAGGGCTTCCAGATGTGGATGGTCTTGTCCCAGGAGCCAGATGCCTAGACAGCAGATAGCTGTTTGAGGCCTGCATGTTCACTGCCCCCAAGTGGCCCATGACCCTCCAAGGGTCTTGCTGCCAGCAAGGGACCAGCCTAGAACCCAGGGCAGCCCGGCTCACCAGCAGGCCAGATGTTGAGTAGCACAGGCAGCTGACATTGCCACTGTGACCCTCCAGCTCCTGGTGGAAGATTGCTGGGGTCCCTGCCCGAAGGTCCCAGATGCGAATGGTAGAGTCCCAGGAACCAGTGGCCTGCAGACAGCTGCCATAAGAATGGCCAGCTAGCCCATGTCCACCCTCCCAGTTTCCAGGCTGGTCAGACTCAGCAGGCACCAAGCCCTGCTGAATCCCCATCTTAACAGATAAGGGGTCAGGCTCCGAAGAGCCAAGTCATCTAGTCAAGGTCTAGAATTCTAACCACTGCTCAGTCCCAAGTGGGAAAGTGGGTGTTGGTACTATCATAGTGTGGGGCACGGGCAGAGATGGTGTGGCTCACCAGATAGTCTGAGCTGGGTGCGAAGTCACTGCTCTGGATGGAGTCTCGGTGCCCTGCTAAGTGGCGCAGCACCTGGCCAGACTGAAGGTGAGAGCCCTGAGCTTCGGAGGGCAGCCCAGAAGCCTCACAGTGCCAGGTTCTAGGCCTCAGATGGGGCAGACCCAGGCCCTTCTTTCGGGGCTGCCTGGGTAATGTGGCATATCACAGAGTCTGGGAGTCTTCCCCAGCCTGAGGAGAGGGCAATCCAGGCAGGGGGAACCTCATGGGCACAGGGGGAGGGGGTGAGGTAGTTGTAGCCAGATGCTAGGGGGTCTTGGTGTGGGTGTAGGCAGTGGAGGGTGTGTGTGTCATCCACCCCTCCATATACCTGCACCTCCCAGAGCATCACCCGCTTGTCCCAGCCACCCGATGCCAGCTGCTTGGAGTCTGGACTGAAGCTGACTGTTTCCACACTCCGCTGGTGACCTACAGGTGGCACAGGACACAGCGAGGTCCGGAAGGGAACCCAGGCCTGGCCGCTTGGCCCGAAGTCCCACCCAGCCCACTCACCCTTTAAGACCTGCAGACACTTGGCTTCTGCTGTGTCCCACAGGCGGATGGTGCAGTCATAGGAGGTGCTGGCAAAGAGGCGGCCATCGGGGGAGAAGCGGCAGAACTTCACAGGGCCTAGGGCGGGTGGCCGTGGTCAGAGAACGGCACTACCCCCCACCTCTGGCCCTCCACTCTGACACCCACTAATTTCTCCAGTCTCATCGCCTCCCTCTCTTGTCCTAACTCCCTTGTAGCCTACACCATACACCTGGGAATTCCTGGAACACCCAACCCCACACAATCAGTACCAATCCAATGCAGGCACCCCCCAGAAACTCCTTGACAGCCCAGCACAGGTTCATTGCCTCCTTTGAGCTCCCCAGCCGCCAGATTTTCCTATTATAGCATTAATCAGTCTGCCCTGTAATGGACCAGAGCTTTTTCTTGGTCTCCTTAATTGTAAATTATATCTACTGAGTACTTACTGGGTACTAGGTACTTTCCTTGCATTATTTCATCCTATAGGGTAGCAACCATTATCCCATTCTACAGAGGAGGAAATAGAGGCTCAGAGAGGTGACATTACATAATCACAGTCAAAATAGGAGATAAAACATAAGAGAACCTTAAGGACATTATGCTAAGAGAGGTAAGCCAGTCATAAAGAAGAATACTGTAGCCCTGGCCGGTTTGGCTCAGTGGATGGAGCGTCGGCCTGCAGACTGAAGGGTCCCGGGTTTGATTCCGGTCAAGGGCATGTACCTTGGTTGCGGGCACATACCCGGTGGGGGTTGTGCAGGAGGCAGCTGATTGATGTTTCTCTCTCATCGATGTTTCTGGCTCTCTATCCCTCTCCCTTCCTCTCTGTAAAAAATCAATAAAATATATTAAAAAAAAAAAAAAGAATACTGTGTGGTTCCCCTTATACAAGGTACTTAGAATAGTCCAATTCTTGGAGACAGAAAGCAGAATGATGTTTGACGGTCTGCGGGGAGGGAGGAATGGGATGTTTAATGGGTAGAGTTTCACTTTTGCCAGATGAGTTCTGGAGAGTAGTTGCATAGCCATATGAATGTAGGTAACACTACACTTAAAAATGGTTAAGACAGTAAATATGTATATTTGTAAGCTTTTTAAAAAGTAGGATCTGAATCCGGCTGGTGGGGCTCAGTGTTGAGCATTGACCCCTGAACCTGGAGGCCACGGTTAGATTCCCCCTTGGGGCACATGCCTAGGATGCCGGCATGATCCCCAGTAGGGGGAGTGCAGGAGACAGCCAATGAGTCTCTCTCATCATTGATGTTTCTATCTCCCCCTTCTCCCTTCTTCTCTCTGAAATCAAATAAAAACATACTTAAAAAAAAAAGAAGTAGGACCCGAGTTCAGGTCTGCCAGAGTCAGAGGGCCCAGGGAACATGGCCGTCTCCTTGTCAGCCCCGCCTAGGCGGTCTTGCATGGGTGCCCAGCTCAGACACTGGAGGTCACTGCGGGCCTTAGCCTCCCGATCCAGGTTGAGGAGCCCACCTGTGTGGCCACCCAACCTCCACAGCAGATTCCCACTCTGGGTTTGCCAGCCATACACACAGCCGTCTTCAGAGGCTGTGAGCAGCGTCTGGCCATCGGGGGAGAAGGCGGAGGAGTTGACCTGGAACAGAGCACAAAAGTAGTCCCATCACAGGGCAAGAAACACCTGCTGCTCATTCTGGACGCCAGACCCCTGGACCATCCCTAAACACCCCCCCCCACCCCCCCGCAGGAGCCTGGGGTTGGAGCCAGGGCTTCAGGCCTCACTCTGCAGCCAGAGCCCAGACCCAGGAACCACCCTGCAGCCAGAGCCAAGAGCCTGGAGCCCTGCAAAGAAAACCCGAGCCTGAAGCTGAATCTCAAGGACGCCAGCCGCTGGCGCCTTCTCTAGAACCGGATTCGGAGCCAGGAGTCCATTCTAGAGCTGGAGCCCAGAACCAGGAGTTCACTTTGAAGCCAGAGCCCAAAGAACAGGGGTTTGAGGCCTCTCTGGCACCAGAGCCTCTAGAGCCCATTCTGGAGTTGGAGTTCCGCTATGGGAAACCAGGAGCCTAGAGTCTGGGCAGGGCCCACTGGCCTCACCTCGCCGCGGTGCCGGCGGAAGAATTTCACTCTCCCTATGACCAGCTTCCCTGGGGCCGTACTGTTCATGGGTCCGAGGCCAGCTCCCTCGGGCTTCCCCCGGCCCGCTGATGGGCTGCGGGCCGGACTTGGGACAGGGGGAAGGGGAAGGGGAAGAGGAAAGGGAAGGGGAAAGAAGAAACTGTGTACAAGTGGTCTCCATGGCAACCGGGGTGGGGGCGCGCGCAGCTGCTGTGAGGTCTCTGGGAAGTCCTGAGAAGATGGACTGGAAGAGACCGTTCTCAGCTCCCTGGAGGTGGGCCTGCAGCTGGCACCGTAGCCGCCAGAGGGCAGGCCAGCCCCACACACCGCTCCTGCCTCTCCCGCCGCTCAGAACCCGTGCACAGTGCCGATCAGTTTGCAAAGGACCCACAGAACCCTTGGAGAGGAGCCTGTTTCCCATCTGCACAATGGGGAGGATCATCCCCACATCCCTGCCCCTCAGGTAGGGATGATCCTAGTAGGTGCCCTGGAACCAAGACCCTTTCCTCCAGGAGTGGCCAGTACTGAGGTGAAGAGCTTCCATGGAGAAGGCTGGAGATGATGCCCATCTTTGCCCTCCAGGATGTGGGGAGCCAGAGGTAGTGTGTGTAAAGCACGGGGCACTAAAAGATGGGGACACTGGTTAACATTCCTAGCAGCACGAAGTGTGCCATGGGAGGAAGTGGAGGTGGTGGAGAGAGGCCCCGGGAGCTGTCATGATGCTTGTTGAATAGTTCAAGCCGAAACTGGGAAAGAACAGGACTTGGTTTCAATGTCCATTTTACAGATCAGGAAACTGAGGCCCCAAGATGAGGGGGACAGCCAGAGGTCACTCAGCCAACAGGAAAGGAACTGAGACTTTCCTATGTCTGCCTGACTCTGGGGGCCTCTATTGGGACCACCTGCCATGAATTCCAGGCCCTCACAGCCCAGGTCCCTGCCTCCTGGTACATCTGAGAAGCTGAGGTCCTGAGGGGGCAGATTTGGCCCAGTCATCCAGCACCTCCATGGCAGAGCTGGGGCCAGCTCCCTTCCCGCAGGACAGGGTGGGGCTGAGACACCCTCGGCTCCACGGGCTCCATGGCCTCCACGTCCAGTGGATTCCAGCCTCCCTGGGGATGGGGGTGGGGCAGCTGTGCTTTGGGAGCTTCAAACTTGAGGGTTCCCAGTGGTGACTCACACCCTCCCTCCCAGATCTCTTTGCCAGAAACCCTTCTCACGAGATCCCCTGCTCCTGCTCTATTTTAGGTCCCAGACAGTCAGGCGGGAGAGGGGTGACAATGGTGGCTTTGAGGCAGCCCCACCCCCATTCTAACTCCCAGAGGGCCCAGGTCACTGAATTGACTCCTCACGGACCCGTCTGAGTTGGGCCTCTCATAGAGGCAGCCCCTCATCCCCAGACATGGGTCCCCGACATGGTGCCCCCGTAGCTGGCTCCCCAGACCCTCCCTCTCTCTGCTCAGGCACCCCCAGCCCATTCCCCATGTGGATTTCTCCAGCCACCTGGTTGTTCCTACTCTACTTGGATGGCCCAGCTCATCATTCCCAGAGCCCTCTAGGCAGACCTCGTACACCAGGCCCAGGGACCCCTCGGCCAGTAGGGGTTAAAACCTTTCTGCTTCACCCAGGAGTCGTGGTTGCAACCACCCACCATGAATTCCAGGGGCCTCAGGGGCTCGAGCATCATGCCTACCTCTCCTGCCTCATCCTGCCACTGTCCCCTGCTCCCACCTTGCTCCCTGAACTCAGCCACAAGGGCCCTTTCTTCCTTCCTCCATCCTTTGCCTGTGCACATGGGGTTCCCCACCCTCTTGTCCCATGCTTACCTTCAGATCTAGCTCAAATAACCCTCCCCATCCCCTACAGCCTTCCCTTGCCCACCCCCAGACTAAGTCAGAGCTCCTGCCTCAGAGACGAGACATTAGAATCACAGGTCTGGGTTAAACCTGGGTTGTACCAATAACCAGCTCTGCAACCTGGGGCAAGCCACCTGGTTACTCGGTGTCTCGGTTTCCTCATCTGTAAAGTGGGGGTGCGCACCGTGGCTGCCTTGTGAGGAGTCGGTGAGATGGTGCTGTCAGGGTCTCCTGGTGTGCAGTAAGTGCTCAAAGGCAGGAGCTGTGACATCCCCTAGTCCAGGGGTGGGCAAACTTTTTGACTCGAGGGCCACAATGGGTTCTTAAACTGGACTGGAGGGCCGGAACAAAAGCATGGATGGAGTGTTTGTGTGAACTAATATAAATTCAAAGTAAAGGAGCGGAGGGGAGAGCAAGAGAACCCTCCGCTCTTTTGGCTCCGTGGGCCGGATAGAACAGCCGAACAGGCCGGATCCAGCCCGCGGGCCGTAGTTTGCCCACGGCTGCCCTAGTCCTTTAGGCTTAGAGCCCAGACACAAATGCCCTTTGCCAGGCTCCCCCAAGGGCCCAGGCCCAGGTACAGCTCATGATGGAGAGAGAGGCCTGGTGATCAGGGGCTATCCGGACTCCTGCTCAGCAGGGGCTGCACCTGCAGGGTGTGGTCCCTGGCAGGGGGTGGGGCACCAGTGTGTCACAGTGATGGTGGCAGCAGTACTACACTGACTCAGGTTTTGTCCATGATATTGGGGGACCCAGACCAGCCGTGGGCAAACTACAGCCCGCGGGCTGGATCCGGCCCGTTCGGCTGTTCTATCCGGCCCGCGGAGCCGAAGGAGCGGAGGGTTCTCTTGCTCTCCCCTCCGCTCCTTTACTTTGAATTTATATTAGTTCACACAAACACTCCATCCATGCTTTTGTTCCGGCCCTCCAGTCCAGTTTAAGAACCCATTGTGGCCCTCGAGTCAAAAAGTTTGCCCACCCCTGTCTAGCCTCTCCAAGAGGGTCTTTGGGGAATATTTTCTACCCCTGGACTGTCTTTCCTTCTCAGGGCCTGCCATATTCTCTCCTCCCTCAGCCCAGACTGTCTGAGGAGGTGGCTCTGTGCTGGCCTTTCCCACTCTCACTCCATCCGCCGAAGGTGACCCACTCCTTGTCCCCACCATGCCCATTCCAAGTAGTTTAGTGGGATAGGCACTGCCAGGGCGTGAGTGCAGTTCCCAGGAAGCAGAGAAAGCTGTGTGTTAGCAAGAGAGCCAGCAGAGCGGAGAGGCCGAGAGTCAGCCTGCCAGGTTCCTGCCAGCTCCCGGCTCCCAGCTGCAGTCCCTGGCGCTGCTGTCCTTAAACACACGTTTCCTTATTTTTTATTATTTATTTATTTATTTATTTATTTTTTAAAATATATTTTATTGATTTTTTACAGAGAGGAAGGGAGAGGGATAGAGAGTTAGAAACATCGATGAGAGAGAAACATCGATCAGCTGCCTCCTGCACACCTCCTACTGGGGATGTGCCCACAACCAAGGTACATGCCCTTGACCGGAATCGAACCTGGGACCCTTCAGTCCGCAGGCCGACGCTCTATCCACTGAACCAAACCGGTCAGGGCTATTTATTTATTTTTTGCTGAGCAATCTCCAGTATGATTTTGGTTACTTGCCACCCAAACAGCTTTGACGAAAACATCTCTAATGTCCAGAGCTGGTCCCCTAATATTATGCCTTTGGGGTTCTTTTCTGGGAATCCCCTGCAGTTTTGCACACAGGGATCCTAGCTCCGCAAGGGTGACTGACCAACACCCTCAAGTCTGAGTGGTTCCCCCCAGCCTGGGCTCTCTGTATGGGGACGCACTGCAATTGTCATTGTCCCTCCTGACATGTCGAGGCCACCGCTGTAGACATGTTCTCTGTGCACGGACAGGGCCAGGCTGAAAGGTGCTGTCATCTCCAGTTTTCCAGACACTCAGTCTCTAGCCGTGCCACCGCATCACCAGAGGCATTTGTGTTGCAGCAGCGACATTATTCGGGTGACTCACTGACTTTGCAGTGGGAGTTTTTTCCCATGGACTACTATCTGGCAAACCCGCCCCCCTATCTGGTACGTGCACAATGAGTTCTTCGGAAACACAGGCAAGACCTTACATTATGCTGGTTAAATGTCATCTTGTTGGCCCCCATCCAGGCGCCGAGTCTTGAGAGCGTTGTAAGTCAGGCTTCTGTTGCACAAAGCATGAATTCTGCACTGTGGCAGCTGCAAATTTCATGAGCAGGACTTCTGTGTTCTAAATCCAAACTGTAAAAATGATGATCAGTGGGACGAGGCTAAGGACAGAGCCCTGATCAACAGAGACTGCCCGTAATTCTGATTTTTTTTGCGTCCATCCACACCCATTAGGATGGTGCACTAACCGTGGGTGGGGGCAGGAGAGTGATGAGCTTCTACCTCAAGCAGGGCTCTTGGGTTGCAAACAACAGAAACCTTTAATGGCCAAAAGGGACCATATGGGAAGGAGCTGGGGGGAGGGGGTGGGGAGGAATCAAAGATGGGAAGGACTGCATCACTGCCATGCTAGCAAAGGGCAGGAAGCAGGGGCTGAGAATCTAGAGTGAAGTCCAGGCCGTTCAGGGTCCTTGGTCAGCTTCCCATTGGCCCAGTGAGTAGAGGGCGGGGCATCTGGATTGGCAGTCCTGCATCCTCCTCTGCATCCTCCTCTGTTAATCAAGCAGGGATCTCTCGTTTGGTTTAAACCAGCTGTGCACCTGTGGGTTCTGGAGCCACGGCTGTGCTCAAATCCGCCTCCGTCACCCACCAGCTAACCCTCTGTGCTTCCTTTTCCTGCTGTCTACAATGAGGGTGATGATTACTTCCCACCTCATAGGGTTTGCCTTGAGGATGGAGTTAATGCATGCAAAGTGCTTGGAACAGCATCTGGTGCATAGTCAGTGCTCTGTGTTGGTCAGCTGTGTTATTAACGAAATAGAGGCCCGAGGCACGAAATTCGTGCAAGGGGCTTGGCCCTCGCAGCCCCGGCTTCGTCCGGAATGTCGTCCAGATGGTCGTTCTGCTGTTCAGTCTAATTAGCATATTAGCTCTTCATCATATAGGATTATTACATGGTGAGTCCACATTTTCTCATTTAGCCCCAAAGATATGTAGGTGTGTCTGGGTTGGGCACAGTTGCCCTCATTATAGGGGAGAGGCAAGAGCGCCTAGGGTTAATTCCCAGGGACCCTCGTTGGCATCTCTGGCCACCACCTCCTTTCTGAGCCCTCAGATAACTACTGAACAACCTGTGCAGAACCTGCCGGGCCATCAGTGTCAGGCCAAGGAGGCTGAGATTGCTGGGTCCACACTTTGTGGAAAAGAGGGACTGGGGTGCTTTCTTCTCCCCTGGCTTCCGGGCCGCTCTTGTGGAGTCGGTCACACCTTTCGCTCTGGCTCTCTTGAGGTACAATTTGCTAGACCTAGAAACTTGGTCTTGGCCTGGCTGGTGTGGCTCAGTGGTTGAGCATCGACCTATGAACCAGGAGGTCATGGTTCGATTCCTGGTCAGGGCACATGCCCAAGTTGCCAGTTCCAATCAATGATTCTCTCTCATTACTGATGTTTCTTTCTCTCCCTCTCCCTTCTTCTCTGAAATCAATAAAAAAAATATTTTTAAAAGAAACTTGGTCTTGTTTATTTATCTTATTATATTTTTAGCATGTTGTTTTTTTTCTTTCTAAGACTGTTCGTTTGTTTGGGTAGCAAAGTGACCCGACGCCAGAAGAAACCCGAGCAGCTCAGGGGGCCTGACCCTCACCCACTCTCTTCAGCATGGGCCCAGGCCCTGGCCCTGCGCCTGCGTTCCAAGCCCTCAGGCTCAGGGACTCTTCCCCACAAGTCTCTTGGGCCCCTCCCGAAACCCAGTGACTCCTACAGAGAAGGGAAGTCTCTGAGGCCTGGGACGAGCACCGAGGCGTCTTGAACACACCATCCTCCTGATGCCACGTCCAGATTAGGATGGAGTAAAGCGGGCAGGGTGGCGGCTGGGCAGGGTCCCTGTGACAGGCCCATCTGGCTGTGGAGGCAGGGCCACGACCCAGCCAAAGAGGACTTTATTGGTATTTAATTTTTAAAATTCTTAGAATGTCCTGGACACAACAATGTTAAAGAGCAGCGTGAGGACAGCTCGGCCGCTGTCCCAAGCTCCCATGCTGTTGCCATTGTTATTCTTCCGGTGAGGCCTGTGCTTTCAATTTCAGGTGGTGGCTGTGGAGATGGAGGGACTTGCTGCAGGCGTGGGGACCGAACCTGGGGCTGTCTGGCTTCTCTGTGCCTCTTCCGGGCCCTGCTTTATTCCTAGCACACAAACCAAATGTTTTCATTTAAAAATGTCTTAAATTACATGCTGACTGCAAAACACACACACACACACACACACACACACACACACATATGTATGTGTAGAAGACTAAAACATGAAAGACACCCCACCACGCCTTCAGCCTCGCTCCTTAAAGGAGACTGCTGTGAACAGTTTGGAGGTCTTCTGAGAGGAGACTATGGGCTTCTAGGCCTCTGGAGTTGAAAGGTATTTGCCAATGCAAAACCGGGAGAAGGTCTGGGAGTCAGGAATGGGATGTGGGGGTGCTAGGCCACCTGGGGCAACATCTATGGGAAACCAAAATGAGAAGCTGAGGGGAGGTGCCTGAAATGGGGGCCTTGAATGCTGGGCTAAGGGCTTGATCACATTCTTTGAGCAGTGGTTCTCAAAGTAGATGCCATGGAACCCAGGGGGGTGCAAGAAGGAACCTCAGAGCTCCTTGCTGGGTGAAAGGTTAAGAGGAGGAACATCAGTGGGGAATCTGGGCCCCTGACCCAGCTGCAGCCAGAATGACTCTAATTTCACAAGACTGCTGGACTGTGCTGCCACATGCAGTGGGGAGCAGTGGAGAGCAGTGAAGGGCATTCAGCAAGGACAAGGGGATGGCCCAAAGGGATGGCTTTAGGGAGCCAGCGCTGAGAGGAAGAAGTGAACTCCAGGGGTCAAGTGGCCGCCCAGGCCTCCGTGCAGAGGTTCTCTGGCCTCCTGACCTTTCCTTCTTAGGCCACCAGGAGGTAATAATAATAATAATAGCCCAACCATCACAGTGGCAGCAGGCACCACGCTATGCAAACCTCCTCACATCATCACATCGGGTGGGTAGTGTGCAGATGGGGAAATGGAGGGCCCGGGAGAGGAAGAGGCTCCAAAGCAGGAATACCAGCCAGCCGCAGTGGCCAGTGGCGGAGCCATGTGGAGAGCGGCCACAGTGTTTGGACAGGTTCAAGCCTCGGATTAATGAGAGGGCACAGTCCTCTCATTGCCACGTGCAAGTCCCAGCTTGGAAGGCAGAGCCCTCCCAGCACAATCATAGCCAGAGGCTATAGTTGTAAGCTTGAACCTATGGTCTGAACACGTGGTCCCACGTGCCTGAGTAATGTGGGCTTGATAGAGTTCAGGTGCATGTAATTGAGTAGATTCGAAACTCACGAGAACGTTGTAACCACGCCCTTACTTTGCCTCGTGGAATCTGGCTCTAAAATAAAGAGACAGCTCACAGGCTGTGGCACTGTCTCTCTCCATCAGAGAGGGCAGCGTCCCACCCAGACCCAGCTTTCTTCTCTTGTCTGTCTTTTCTAACTCCTTCACCGCCCCCACTCAGGTTCACCCTCGGCCGTGCTGGCGCGGCACAGAGCCAGGATGTACACCCCGAGCAGGTGCAGAACAGCTGCTGGGGTGTCCGATCCCCTGGAGCCTCCCGCAGCCGCTCTGCCCCCTCTGCCCATCTGCCCTTCCAACTGTCTCAGCCACACCTGGCACCCACATGCCTTGTGGAAATCTGATCAGCCCTGTGCTGCCTCCAACGATACAACTGGTGGATAGGGGTTGGGAGGCAGGGGTGGGGTGGGAAACGGAGCTCCAGCCAGAAAGTGGGAGCAGCTCTGGCAGGCAGGGAGAGAGCAGGAGGCTCCACCTGCTGTGTGACCTTGAGCTCCTTGCTCGGCCTCTCTGGGCCAGGCTGCTCTGAGCCCCCTGGAGCTCGGGCTCCAGGGTTAAGTGTAGACAACTTGTGGCTCCTCTGCTCATGCCTGGAACAGCACACGGCTCCCACAGGGGTCACCTCGCCCGCAGTGCTGACAGGCTATGGTCCCAGGCCAGTGTCACAGCTTCCTCATCGCGCTGAAAGGGTTGGGGCTGGGATGCCCTGTAGGCAGCCCTTCCCTCCTCTGCTTGGGGGCTGGTCACAGCGGCCCCATCCCTTCCCCCAGGCCTGGACTTTCCTCAATGGCCATTCTGTGTCGTTGCCAGGGGACTGCTGTTTGCTCAGCTGCCCCCACCCCTGAGACCTCAAGATAAAGGATAAAGGACTCCTGTCAGCCCCAGGGCCCCTGTGTCTGGGGGTTTCGGGGTGAGAAGCCCCCTCCTTCAGTCTGGCTGGGGCATTGTCCTTTCCTTCCTCCCTGGGTGGGGGGTGGGAGGCGTTTGTGGTCATTGCCTCTCAGACTTGTTTCCCTTTCCAGAAGCTCAGGCCTGAACCTCAGCCTGGCGCCACTCCCAGCTGTGTGTGCCCACGAGGGTCCCAGTGGCCCTCAGCCTCAGTTCCCCACTCTGTAATGGCTTAAACACCTTTCTAGACCTGTCACATCCCCAGTTCAAATCCTACCACTTATTGGCCTTGTGCCCTAATCCTCAGTTTCCTCATCTGAAAAATGGGAATATTAATTGTACCAGCTTCATAGGTAATTAAAAACACGGAGTCCACAGTCCTGGGCTGCGTTATAGTTGGGTGATTTGGGGTGAGTCGCTCGACCTGTCCAAGCCTCATTTTTCTCCTCTGTGGAATGGGGATGAAGTATTTTCCCAAGTACACATCACCTAGGTTAGTAATGAACGTAGGACCCATTTATATCAACACCTATTCCCTTCTCGGGTTATTTTAAATTTCTACAGCTCCCCCCAACAATTTATTTTGAATAATTAACCCACGTCACAGGGTGGTTCATTTTCTCTGCAAGTAAGAGCTTAGTTCAGTGCCTGGCACACGGTTAATGCGGAACTATTGTGTCATTAGTGAAAGTGTGCAGAATGAGTCCCCCCAGAGGACAAAGTCAGACTGTGTGCCCCAGCAGGGCTCCTGTGGCAGAGGCCACAGTGTCTGGCCTGGGGCGGATCCTGATACCAGCTGGCTGAGGACGGGCTCACGGCATCTCAGGAAGAAGCAGTTTGCAGGGCATGGGGCATGGGATACAGAAGGCGCCTAGGAGGGCAACCTCACCTACAGGGCCCCTCTCCGGTGCCCCCTGGCACCGAGGCCAGGCCCAGCACTGGGCTGGAAATCTGTTTCCCAGCTTGGGACCCCAGGGAAACTGCTTGGGTCTCCTCAGCCTGCAGGAGGAGCCCGGAGGGATGCTCAGGGTCCTGCCCTTGCTGCCCACCTGGGCTGTCTCAGGTGCGGTCCGTGGGTCTTTCACCAGCTTCTCCCCTCTCCTGACCAGGCTTCCAAGTTGTCATAACAGCTCTGCTACCGAGCACCTACTGGGCACCTGGCATGCAGCGCACATGTGTTCTTTGAGTCATTGAATGCACCATTGGCCCACTTCACAGATGAGGAAAATGTGGCTCAGAGGGGCAGGGACTCTCCCGGGCTCATGGCCAGATTGGAACCCTGCCCCCGCCCACCCGCAGTCCAGCTTCCGGACTGCCACACTGCAGCCTGCCCCGGGCCTTGGCAGCGTCCCTCCCTGAGCCAGTCCCCCAGCTCCTCCACTGACATCCTCCAGCTGCTTTCGCTCCCAGAATCCCCTGCTGCCAGCTTCCAGCCTCTGCATCAGAACAAGCTGCTTCCCAGCCCATCCACGGTTCTGCGTCCCTGTGCCCATCATGTGCCACCCACCAAGGCGCTTACAGGCTCCGGGGGCTGCTGGCCGCCCTTGCCCTAGAAACTGTTAAATGGCTTGGCTTTGCCTCTCTTCTCGCTAACTTACCAGGCAGTTTTTCCAGAGCATGAGCATTTTAGAAGGGCTTTGGGATAAAGGCTGAGAATGTGCTGAGCACTCACTCATTGCCAGGTACCGTGTGAAGTGGTTTTCTTGCGTCATCTCATCTGATCAGCTCGTCAGTGCTGATCATTTCCACTGCACAGATGGGGAAACAGGCTGAGGGAGGAACGGGGCGCTGCTCACAGACACGTAGCAGTGATAGCCCAAGTTACCGGGCACTTTGAGTGAGACGCTGTTGCAAGCGCTTTATGCGTGTTGTGTCATTCAATCCAAGCCGGCGAGGCCCCTGCCATTCTAGCCCTCATGTGAGAGATGAAACTGAAGAGCAGAGGGCGATGCGTTGCCCAAGGCCACACAGCCAGGAAGTGGTCAAATCTGGGTTCTAACGAGGGGTCCGGCTCCACAGCCCACACTCAGGACTTATGGACCTCGAGGAGGTGGAGGTGGGATTTGAATCCAGGACCGACTGCATCCAGGCCCCAGTTCTCCCCTATCCTCCCCTGGGAGGCAAGGAGCCAGGCCTCAGACCGTGGGATGGCTCCCAGCACATCAGGCAAAAACCGCAGCTGGGAAGCAGGCCAGCCTCCGGGCCGGCTCAGAGCTCCAGCCAAGTACAAGGAAGTGGCTTTGGCCTAGACCCCTGAGGGGGCGGGTGCTCCCAAGGGCCGCTCTGAGGCAGGGCCTGGACTCCCCAGAGGGCCCAGCGGTTGGCAGGCATTTGTGCTGTCCGAGTGCTTTGCAGTAATCACTGTTTCTGGCCTCCAACAGCTTCCAAGTTCTGACACTTACATATCTTATGAGCCTTGCAAGCTCCTTAAAAAGAAAAACAATAACAAATTCTTAAACGTAAAATTCAGAAACACATGTTCAGAGATGACCTCTGTGTGTAATATCCATGCTCTGGAGAAGTTACTGTGAAAGCCCACGGGGGACGACCAAGTTCAGTGTGAAAGAACTTGGAATGAGACCTGCCATCAGAGTGGCCCCGAGCATGGGTTCCAGTGTGAGACAGGCCGTCCAACCAACTGTGTGGCCCTGGACAAGTCACTTGACCTCTCTGAGCCTGACGGGACATGTAACACCTGACCAGTGGGTGCTCTTATTATTACAAGGGGGTGAAAGAGTCACCAAGTAACCCCCATCACCCAAGTGACTGCAGCTTGGGCTGGGCCAGCTGCAATATGATGAGCTGTATCCTGGTGACCAGCCTGTTTTCCTGGAAGGATGGGCGCCCTTGGCCCTATCTCTGGGGCCTGTGCCTTACTTAGCTGGGCCTCCCTTCCTTCCACGCCCTCACGCTGAGGCAATGCCCAGCTGGCAGCGCCCCACCCGGGCTGCACTGGGACTGGGTGTAACGGTATCCGTCACCAGTGCATGAAGCTGGCAAGCCCAGAGCACCTGGGGGAGCTTTGCAGGGCCTGGGGCTGAGGTCCTAGGAGCATGAGTTGGGAGGGGTGTGTGGAGGCTGGAGCAGGGGCCCACATCTCCTCCCCTGTCGTATTTCATGTCATAGATGCATCCCTTGAGCAAGCAACAGGATTCACCCTTCTTCTTTTTCTTTTGAACTTATCTTTTCTTTTTCTTTTTATTTTAATAAATCTTTATTGTTCAGATTATTACAATTGTTCCTCTTTTTCCCCCCATAGCTCCCCTCCACCTGGTTCCGACCCCACCCTCTGCCCTTACCCCGCCCCCCACTGTCCTCATCCATAGGTGTACGATTTTTGTCCAGTCTCTTCCCGCACCCCCATACCCCTTTCCCCCCGAGAATTGTCAGTCCACTCCCTTTCTATGCCTCTGATTCTATTATGTTCACCAGTTTATTCTGTTCATCAGATTTTCTATTCATTTGATTTTTAGATTCACTTGTTGTTGGATATGTATTTGTTGTTCATAATTTTTATCTTTACCTTCTTCTTCTTCTTCCTCTTCTTAAAGAATACCTTTCAGCATTTCATATAATACTGGTTTGGCGGTGATGAACTCCTTTAGCTTTTTCTTATCTGTGAAGCTCTTTATCTGCCCTTCAGTTCTGAATGATAGCTTTGCTGGATAGAGTAATCTTGGTTGTAGGTTCTTGCTATTCATCACTTAGAATATTTCTTGCCACTCCCGTCTGGCCTGCATAGTTTCTGTTGAGAAATCCACTGACAGTCGTATGGGTGCTCCCTTGTAGGTAACTAACTGTTTTTCTCTTGCTGCTTTTAATATTCTCTCTTTGTCTTTTGCTCTTGGCATTTTAATTATGATGTGTCTTGGTGTGGTCCTCTTTGGATTCCTTTTGTTTGGGGTTCTCTGCGCTTCCTGGACTTGTAAGTCTATTTCTTTCACCAGGTGGGGGAAGTTTTTGGTCATTATTTCTTCAAATAGGTTTTCAGTATCTTGCTCTCTCTCTTCTTCTGGCACCCCCATAATTCTGATGTTGGTACGCTTGAAGTTGTCCCAGAGGCTCCTTACACTATCATCATATTTTTGGATTCTTTTTGCTTTTTGTTTTTCCAGTTGAGTGTTTTTTGCTTCTTTGTATTTCAAATCTTTGCCTTGATCCTTGCGATCCTCTAGTCTGCTGTTAGATCTCTGTATAATATTTTTTATTTCAGTCACTGTATGCTTAATTTCTAGTTGGTCCTTTTTCATATCCTTGAGGGTCTCACTAAATTTATTGGCCTTTTCTAGAAAATTCTTGAAAAACCTTATAACCATGGTTTTGAACTCTGTATCCAGTCATTTGCTTTCCTCCATTTCTTTCATTTGTGATCTGTTTCTTTCTCCGCATTTTGGCTGCTTCCCTGTGTTGATAGAGTGTCTTTGTGTGCTAGGTGTCCTATAGGGCCCAGTGGCTCAGCCTCCCCAGTTACCTGAGGTGGACACTCTTGGTGCACCCCTTTGTGGGCTGTGTGCACAGTCTTGTTGTAGTTAAGCTTTGATTGTTGTTGGTATCACTGGGAGGAATTGACCTCCAGGCCAATTGGCTGTGAGGATCAGCTGTGTCTATGCTGGGAGAACTTCTGTGCTGGAGACACCCTTATTAGACAAAAGCCTCTGTGCTCAGCGTGGATGGGGCGGAGTCTCAGGGCGGAGCAGACAGCATTGGTTTCCCGTCAGCCCTGCCCTAATAGGCCCCTGTGTCTCAGTGTCCCGTGGTAATTGCTGCAAGCATCTCTGAGAGAAAGTCGCCCTCGAGTTCCACCCGCTGCCAGACAGTCTAGTTTCTCCCCAAATGAGTCTGGGTCCCCAGAGTCTTGCCAGGAACTGGAGTTCAGTACAGTCGGGAGCTTTTGTCTCCCTCCTGCTTGAGAAAGCCAGCCGCGTACTCAGTACCTCTGCCTCCTGCAGCCCCTCTGAGTCTCAGTGTGCTTTTCTCTTTCCTTCTAGTTGTAGAATTTCCACTCAGCCAGCCTTCCTGTGGTTCTGGATGATGTCCGTTTTGTCTTTTAGTTGTAGTTTTGAAATTGTTGTGCGAGGCAGCAGTTTAGGTGTTTACCTATGCCGCCATCTTGGTTTCTCTCGGAATCACCCTTTTTCTCCCCACACCTGTCCCATCTTAGTGATGGCACCTCCTTCCACCTCTTCGGTCAGCTAGAATCCAGGGGTTGTCCTCTCTGTCCCTTAGGGTCTACATCCAGTCAACCCCAAGTCTCTCCACCATTGGACTCTGTTAGTTTGCTCGGGCGGCCATACCGAAGGACCACCAGCTGGATCAACAAAAATCGACTTTCTCACGGCTCTGGAGGCAGAAGTCGAGATCAAGGTTTCACGGGGTTGGTTCCTTCTAAGGCCTCTCTCCTTGGCTTGTAGTCGGCCACCTTCTGGCTGTGTCTTCACACTGTCTTCCCCGTGTGCTTGTCTTGTCCTAATCTCTTCTTATAAGGACTCCAGTCATGCTGCCTTAGCACCACCCCAATGACCTCATTTCATCTTAATTACCCTCGAAAGACTCTGTATCTCTATATCTGGAAGTTATTCGCAGGCACTGGAGGTTAAGGCTTCAACACATGAATTCTGAGGGGACACAATTCCGCTCCTAACAGGCTCTCTTGAGTCTCCCAACTTCCCTGGGCTCACAGCCTCACCATTGTGCTCTGACCACTGTCAACTCTCTCTACTCACCCCTCCAGCCCACCCTCCCCCTGCAGGCACCCTAATCTGATCATGTCATTCTCCTGCTGAAAACTTGCCCTGGCCCCATCAGCTTCCCCAGCCTCAGCTTGGTCTCCCCACCTCATGCCCACACCCACCGCACCAGAACCAGGAGCTAGAAACTTACTAAGGTCTACCCTGTGCAGGGGCTGGTCTAAGCTCTTTAGGTGGTTTATCTGGGTTAATCCTCATCAACACTGTCATTATCTCTACTTAACAGAAAAAACTGAGGACAGAGCATAAAAAACGTGCTCCAGATCATACAGCAAAGAGAGGGGTAAGGCAGGGGTCAAACCGAGGCAGTCTGGATGTACTTCCATGCTCTGGACCACTGTACTCCATGCACTAGCTGTCTTGGCCTCAGTGCCTTGGCACAGCTGTTCCTTCTGCCTGGAATGCCTTTCCACCCCTTCTCAGCCTGGCAAACTTCTATGTGTTCTTCAAAACCCATCTCAAATGTCCCCTCCCTTGGGTGATAGCCTCTGCTCTACAGCATGCCCACCAGCTCTCATTAGAGCACCATCATAGATGGAAGTGATATCTCTGACCGTGTCTGTCTCTCTGGAAACAGGCTCCAGATCTGATCCATCTCTGGGTTCCCTACAGTCAGGATGGGCCAGGCCTGGGGAGCAGACACCAGTGAGTGAATGAGTGAATGGACAAATGAACACTTCATCACATACAAATTATTAACGTGGACATATCTTTGAGAATAGATTCCAATTCTGTATTAAAATAGCCAGATGTTTCAGGCTATTGGAGAATTCATGCTTTTGGAGAAAAAGAAAAGTAAGACGCAAACTCTTGTGTCATTTTCTCATAGAAAGCTACCTTTTTGCCTCACTTTAAAAATATATATATTTTTTTATTGATTTCAGAGAGGGAGAGATAGAAACTCATCAATGATGAGAGAGAATCATTGCTTGGCCGCCTCCTGCACGCCCCCTACTGGGGATCGAGCCCACAACCAGGGTATGTGCCCTTGACCAGAATCAAATGCAGGACCCTTCAGTCGGCAGGCCAATGCTCTAACCACTGAGCAAACCATCTAGGGCTTGCCTCACTTTTAATTCTGAGCCCAGTGCAGCCTTTTGGGCCTTTGCAACAAATTCATACCTACCCCTGGATGGAGGAGGAGGTTATCTAAAACCCCAGGAAGGAAGTCAGGGGAGGGAGGATGAAAAATAAAACAACGGAAGGAAGTTCTTAGCACCTCGTGGGTTCCTTCCACATCTGAATAGATGAAAATGACGTTTTGTTTAAAACAGTAATAATAAAGGCCTTGTTTTTGTAAAAAGGACCCAGCCCCTTGAAAGTGATGCTCATCGCGTCATCAGGAAAAGATTTAAACCGCCCAGAAAAAGAGCAGGGAGGAAAGTGAGATGACCTCACATCACACCGCCCAGCTGCTTACGCAAGTGAATCCATGTGTGCGTCACGGAGCTCCGCCCCAGCGTGAGCTCTCCCTCCGCTGCGTGTGCCCTTTAATAAAATAAAACACTTCACCGCCCAGAGGAAGCGCTTGAAATCATCTTCCAAACCTCACATCTGCCTCTTGTAACGTACTGATTCCTTTGCCTCGCCAATAACCGTTGATGGAGTACCTACTGTGTGCCAGGCTCTGGCTGGTCCTGGGGAGAAAGGATGGAGCTGCCTCTACGGGGCCCACTTTATTCAGATAAGGACGCATGTAGTTATTTAGTGGTAACTATGGCCGAGCTACGAAGAGAGTGCTGGTTCTTTGACCTGGCCAGTGAGGCAGGGAGGGCTTTCGGAGGAGGTGCTGAGTTGGTGTGAAGGAAGAGGAGGCCTTGACCTGGAGAGATGGACAAAGGACAGGTCAGGCCTCTGGCGAAGGAATTCCAATGGGGCCCCCACGGCTGCTGGTTCCTCTTCCTTCCTGGCTGCAGAGACCAGATGTTGTTCCGGTGTGGCCCCCTCCATCAACTAGTTTGCTAATAGACTCAGGTAAATCCAAGCCAATCATAGTGGTCCTCATCTCCTGGCCAGTGGTTGGAGGCGGGGGAGGCCACGCGGTCCAGGTCTGGATGAGGAGAGAATGGATGGTCTTCCCGAGGGCTTCTGGGAAGCGGCCCGTCTCCTTCCTGCCTCTGGACACCAGTGGTGAGGATGTGATGTCCAGAATTGCAGCAGCCATTTTTCAACCCAGTGGATGAGACCAACACAGGAGGGTGGCCAAGCAAACAGAACGAGAGTCTGGTCCTTAATGATGTTATCCAGACTTTGGATAAACAACCTCGACCGCCCTACCTAGGGCTTTCTGTGGTTTAAGTGACTTTGAGATGGGTTTTGGGAATGTCAGTCTAGTTGGAAGTGGGGGGTGCAGGGTTTTTCCTGTAGTAATTATAGAATGCGATGAGCACATTGTTTTCACCTGGATTGTGGGTTTACTGGGAGTGCGAGTGGAGCTGGTGGAGATGAGGGTGGGGCTAGCGCTTCATCCCTCAAACTGTCCTTTGGCTCCACTAAAGGCCATTAAAGGGAGCAGCCTCTCACCCAAGAGCCTACTGGGGCTCACACAGGGAGCAATGGGGCGGCTGCCAGGAGATGTGGGGTACGCGTCTGTGTGCTTCCCTATCATGGCGTTGGATTTGTCAGTTTCTCCTGGCAGTTCTGTCAAAGTTCCTTTCACTGTAACATTACCCACAGACTATAAAATTCATCCTTTTAAAATATACCGTTCAGTGGCTTCTGGTCAATTCCCAAGGTTGTGTAACCATTGTCACTATCTTATTCCAGAACATTTTTGTCACCCCATAAAGAAACCCCGTACCCATTAACAGTCACTCACCAGCCTCATAATCCCCTACAGCCCCCGGAAGCCACGAATCTTCCTGCCTTTATGGGTTTGCCTATTCTGACCTTTCATATGAATCACGTGGCGTTTGTGCCTGGCCTTCCTTCCACACCAAGCATCCCATCAGATAAAGTCCTAAACAAGTACAGGAGCCACCGCAACCCCCCTTGTTACATATAGCCCCCCCCTTCTTATATGCACACAACATTTTATAGAAATAGAACCATACTATGCATGTGGTTTTTAAAAGTTTTTTACATGATCAAGTATCAAAGACATCTTTCTGTGCCACTACAGCTCTGCATAACCCTTTCTAATGTACGCAGAATAAATTACGTGGTTAAAAAAGTAAGTCTGGCCCTAGCCGGTTTGGCTCAGTGGATAGAGCGTCGGCCTGTGGACTGAAAGGGTCCCCGGTTCATTTCCGGTCAAGGGCACGTACCTTGGTTGCAAGCTTTAAGCCCTGGTCAGGGGCATGTGGAGGCAACCAACCAATGTTCCTCTCTCACGTCTCCGTCTCTCCCACTCCCTTCCATTCTCTCTAAAAATCAACGGAAAAATACCCTCGGGGGAGGATTAAAACGGAAGTCTGGCTCGAGCTCAGGACTCAAGTGCTCAGGCCCAGGAGGAGCCAGAGGAGTCCCCTCTGGATGTGCCTTTACTGCGTGTCCAGCTTTTCGTGAGTGTAAGTGGTGAGACGAGCATCCTGTGTGTACATTTCCTTTCCGTAAAGTCCTAGACATGGCTGTGGTCCCAGTGCTTTGCATGTTTACTTTTAAAAAAATATTTTGCCCAACTGTTCTTCGCCAAGGTGGATCAGATGGGCTGTCCACTACAGTGAAACATTCTGACCTCTGGACTCGAACTGTTTGGGGTTTTTTGTTTTGTTTTGTTGTTTAGTTTTTGTTAATCCTCACCAGAGGATCATTTTCTTCATTGCTTTTTAGAGAGAGTGAAAGAGAGGGAGGGAGGGGGGAGAGAGAAACATTGATGTGAGAGAGATACATCAATTGGTTGCCTCCTGAATGCGCCCCTGGGATCAAACCTGCAACCCAGGTACATGCCCTTGACTTGGATTGGAACCTGAGACCCCTCGGTCTGTGGGCTGATGTTCTAACCGTTCAGCAACACCAGCTAAGGCTCTAACTGCTCGGGTATTAATCCCTTCTCTACTGCTGATTAGCAGTAGAACCGTATCAGTTTCCTTACCTGTAGAATGGGGATAATCAAAGGACCAGTCTCATAAGATTGTTGAGAGAATTAAATTAGTGTAATACATGTAAGCAGTGGTTCTCAACCAACAGGAGTGGGGAGTGACTTTGCCGCCCCCAAGGGGATATTTGGGAATGTCTGGAGATATTTTTGTTTGTAACAACTGGGGTGGGGTACTACTAACAACTAGTGGGTAGAGGTGAGAGATGCTGCTAAACATCCTACAATGCACAGGACAGCCCTGTCCACCCCCGAACAAAGAATGGTCCCAAATGCCTACAGTGCTGAGGATGAGAAACCCCAGGTAAAGGGCCCGTCCCCGAGTAAGTTCTCATCAGGGGTGACTGTCATTATTTACGCTCCCACCATACTTGGGCCAAACCTTTAATGGAGAGAACATAATATGGTGGTAGATTTCTGAGCCATCAAAGGAGCATTTCCTTATCCTCTCACGGGGCTGACTTCCTGACACGAACGTCCATCTGGCCGTGGGTGTCCAGGGAACTGGGCTGGCAGTTGGGTCCAGCTAAGGAGACTTTGACCTTGTGAGCAACAGCTTCACAGTTCCTGAAATTACCTGGCGGTGCATGTGTTTGTCTTTGAATACAGAGGCAGGGACGTGTGGTGGATAAAGAGTGGGTTTTGAAGTCAGATCTGCATTCAGATCTCAACTCAGCTGTTTCCTAGTTGTAAAAATTACTTCTCTAAGCCCCAGGTTTCCCCACCTATAAAATAGGATTATTGTGAGGATTAAATAAGATAATGTAGCGCCGTGCTTCATTCATAGTCAATGCTCTACAAATAACAGAATTTACTCAGTGATTACCATAGCCAAGCCCTTTGCTAAGACTTTTCATAATCATTCAGCTTACTAGTAACTGCTGAGTTATTCATTGTTATCATCACAGTAAGGTCGGGACCCTGTGTCTATTTATCCAAATACAAGGGAAAGCCATTTATTGAGCTGTTGGTCAACATTCCACAAACGTTTGCTGAGCATGACCAGGTGCTGGGCACTGGCCGGTAAAAGGGGCTCTTAGTTCTCTCCCATTCAGATGAAAGAGGTCAACAAATTAAAAAACAAACAAATGTCAGGGGAAAGACCAGGCATATTAGCTTTCATTATACATGTAAACGGGTTAATTTCTTTTATTAAGACAACAACAACAAGAAGACAAGCTAAGAAGCAGGAAAAGAAAATTTTAATTACTGTTATTTACAAGAGAACTAAAACAGCTATGGAAAAAAAAACACAGCCCTGACCAGTTTGGCTCAGTGGGTAGAGCGTCGGTCTGTGGACTGAAGGGTCCCGGGTTCGATTCTGGTCAAGGGCATGTACCTTGGTTGTGGGCACATCCTCAGTGGGGAGTGTGTAGGACACAGCTGAATCGATGTTTCTCTCTCATTGGTGTTTCTAACTCTCTATTCCTCTCCCTCTCCATTCCTCTCTGTAAAAAATAAATAAAATATATATTTTTTAAGAAAAAGAAAGAAAAAAAAAACACAAAAAACCTTGAATGAAGTAGCTCTGTATTTATAAATTATCAAATTATATTTCAAATGAGTAACCTGAAGGGAAAAAGAGAACTAACCCAAGTAACTTCTGAACATGAAATTTTTATAAAATACCCTAAGTCTAAAGATGAAAATAATTGTAAACAAATACTCTGTCTAATAGGCTTGTTTTTCATAGTGGCATGGATTATCAGTTGTGAAATACTCTCTGTGTACGGAGGATTGGATAATAAATGAAATATGCTGAAGATGTGAGAGCCAGTTTTCTCACTGTTGTAGAAGGAAATACAAATATGAAACGGGGTAGGCCAATACGCTGCGGTACTGGACGGGAACTGGATATGTCATCCAGAAGTCCTGGACTTGCATTTACATATGGATGTGTTTTCTGCTGCTGTCCACTGAGAGGACCCAGAAACAATGTACTTTGAAATGAGCCCACCTAGTGCCCAGCTCCTCGCTCCTAAATATCATCCTCCCCCAAGGAAGCCAGGCTCCTTGAAGACATGGCTGATTGCTGGGGGAGGACAGAGAATGTACAAAGTGAGCCTGGAGCACCTTTTTGTGCCAGGAAGTAAGGAAGTGCTCAGTGAATAACAGAGACACATCAAAAGGACATAGCGCACTCTGGTCGGGTAGCTCAGTTGGTGAGAGTGTAGTCCCGATACGCCAAGGTTGTAAGTTCCACCTTTGGTCAGGGTATATACATGAAGCAACCAATGAATGCATAGATAAGTGGAACAACAAATGGATGTTTCTCTCTCCCTCTCTCTCACTCAAGTCAATAATTTCAATCATTTAAAAAAGGACATAGTTTGAGTTCTCACGGGCCAAATCTGGAACAATTTGGTTATCAAATAAATAATGGCAATATTAAATAACACATTGAATAAGAAGGCATGGGCCCATTGTCCACACAAACATACATTTTTTGACATACTCTTCTTTTTTTCTTTTTTTAATTTATTTATTGTCTAAAGATTTACATATGTCTCCTTTTCCCCCCCGATAGACCACCCCCCCAGTCATTCCCACCCCGGGCAAGCCCCCACTGCCATAGTGTCTGTGTCCATTGGTTATGCTAATATGCATGCATACAAGTCCTTTGGTTGCTCTCTAACAACCCTCCCCCCACCTCCCCTGCCATTTGTCTCTGGATCTATTTTTGTTCTTCAAATTATGTTGGTCATTATATCCCACATGAGAGAGATCATATGATATTTATCTTTCTCTGACTGGCTTATTTCACTTAGCATAATGCTCTCCAGTTCCATCCATGCTGTTGCAAATGGTAAGAATTCCTTCTTTTTTATAGCAGCGTAGTATTCCATTGTGTAGATGTACCACAGTTTTTCAATCCACTCATCTGCTGATGGGCACTTGGGTTGTTTCCAAATCTTAGCTATGGTAAATTGTGCTGCTATGAACATAGGGGTGCATATATCCTTTGTGATTGGTGTTTCTGGTTTCTTGGGATATATTCCTAGAAGTGGGATCACTGGGTCAAATGGGAGCTCCATTTTTAGTTTTTTGAGGAAACTCCATACTGTCTTCCACAGTGGCTACACCAGTCTGCATTCCCACCAGCAGTGCAGGAGGGTTTCTTTTTCTCCACATCATTGCCAGCACTTGTCATTTGTTGATTTGTTGATGATAGCCATTCTGACAGGTGTGAAATGGTATCTCATTATTGTTTTGATTTGCATCTCTCGGATGATTAGTGACTTTGAGCATGTTTTCATATGTCTCTGGGCCTTCTGTATGTCCTCTTTTGAAAAGTGTTTATTTAGGTCCTTTGCCCATTTTTCGATTGGATTGTTTATCTTCCTTTTGTTAAGTTGTATGAGTTCTCTCTAAATTTTGGAGATTAAACCCTTATCAGAGATAATATTGGCAAATATGTTCTCCCATGCAGTGGGCTTCCTTGTTTTGTTGATGGTTTCTTTTGCTGTGCAGAAGCTTTTTATTTTGATGTACTCCCATTTGTTTATTTTCTCCTTAGTTTCCATTGCCCTAGGAATTGTGTCAGTAACGATATTGCTACAACAAATGCCTATTATTTTGCTGCCTATGGATTCTCCTAAGATTTTTATGGTTTCCCATCTGAAGTTTAAGTCCTTTAGCCATTTTGAGTTTGTTTTTGTGTATGGTGTAAGTTCGTGATCTAGTTTCATTTTTTTTTGCATGTATCTGACCAAATTTCCCAGCACCATTTATTGAAGAGACTGTCTTGACTCCATTGTATGCTCTTGCCTCCTTTGTCAAATATTAATTGAGCATAATGACTTGGGTCGATTTCTGGGTTCTCTGTTCTTTTCCATTGGTCTATATGTCTGTTCTTGTGCCAGTATGAGGCAGTTCTGAGAACCGTGGCTTGGTAATGTAGCTTGATAACTGGTATTGTGATCCCTCCAACTTTGTTCTTTCTCGGGATTGCTGTAGCTATTCAGGGTCTTTTTTATTCCAGATGAATTTTTGGAGAGTTTGTTCTAGATCTGTGAAATATGCTGTTGGTATTTTAATGGGGATTGCATTGAATCTGTAGATTGCTTTGGGTAGTATGCACATTTTAATGGTGTTGATTCTACCAATCCATGAACATGGTATGTTCTTCCATTTGTTTATGTCTTTCTCTATCTCTTTTTTCAATGTCCTGTAGTTTTCTGAGCACAGGTCTTTTACCTCCTTGGTTAAGTTTATTCCTAAATATCTTAATTTTTTTGGTGCAATGGTAAATGGGATTTTTTTTTTAGTTTCTCTTTCTGTGAGTTCATTATTGGTGTATAAAAAGACCACAGATTTCTGGGTGTTAATTTTGTATCCTGTTACATTGCTGAATTCATTTATTAGGTCTAGTAGTTTTTTGATGGAGTCTTTGGGGTTTTCTATGTACAGTATCATGTCATCTGCGAATAAGGACAGTTTTACTTCTTCTTTTCCAATTTGGATGCCTTTTATTTCTTCTTCTTGTCTGATCGCTATGGCTAGCACTTCCAGTACTATGTCAAACAGGAGTGGTAAGAGTGGGTGACCAATAATGATAGAAACTTTAAATCACAAATTTGTCATCATCAGAGTAATACTTAATGTAGGTAAGAATTTTATCAAGGTGCTAAAGCTAGAGGGTGAAAGCATGGTGGAAATATCTGGATAGTCTTAAAGTATTCCCCATAAAATTCTGTATTAATTATATGGAGAAAATAGCAATTGTACAGAAGATAAAACTGGCAGACATCACCTTGATGGAGGGATGAAAGTAAGCTTCACTAATAACAGGACAAATCAACATCAAGTGGTTCTTGACATCATGTTAATGCCCTGGGAAAGACATTGTCTCATTTCTGCAGAATCCCTGCCCCAAGTGCATAGCCTGAATAAGGAAACATCTGACAAGTGAAAATTGAAGAATATTCTACAAAATAAATGCCACATACTCTTAAAAAATGGCACTGTTGCCTGGCTGGTGTGGCTCAGTGGTTGAGCGTTGACCTATGAATCAGGAAGTCATGGTTTGATTCCCAGTCAGGGCACATGTCCAGGTTGCAGGCTCGATCCCCAGTGTGGGGTGTGCAGGAGGCAGCTGATCCATGATTCTCTTTCATCATTGAAGTTTCTATCGCTCCTTCCCTCTCGCTTCCTCTCTGAAGTCAATAAAAACATATTTTTTAAAAAATGGTACCGTCATGAAAAGCAAAAAAAGGCTGAAGAAGTGCTCGGGAGGTAAGGCAGACTAAAGAGACGTGACAATAAAATGTGACGTGTTATTCTGAATGGGATCTTGAACTAGAAAAAAATTGCTCTAAAGAGCATCATTGGGAAGGTTTTCCAAATTTGAATAATACCTGTAAATTAGATATAATATGTCAACACTCAATTTCCTGATTTTGCTAATTGTACTGTGGTTATTTTCTCAGGAAATATAGGGAAAAGGGGACATCATAACTGCAATTTCCCCTCAAATGGTTTAGAAAAAAAATGCACAGAGAGAATGATAAAGCAAATGTCACAAAATGTGAATAATCGGTGAATCTGGGGGAAGAGTATATGGGAATCCTTTGTGCTATTCTTGTAACTTTTCGGTAACTTTGATATTACATCAATGGAAAAAGTGAAACAGAAGCAAGAAAGAAGAAAACCTGTTTGGATTCTTTTCTTTAAAGAAGCTATTTTCCCTCGAGGAACTAATTCAAATGGTTGCCTCCTTAGCAAGCCTAGACTCTTCCTTAGCGATTTCAGTACAGATGCCAATCTTTCGGAACAGATGCAAATCTTTTGAGATGTGTTTATAAGATCCTCGCTCTCCAGCCATGCAATGCGGGTTGCGCTTCTCGACCACCATGCCTTCCTGTCAGGTTCATTGACAATATCCAGTGTACACTTGCACTGTGCCATATCCGAATCTTCAAGGCTCATCCCCACGCCAGGCCAGAGCAGGAGATCGGGGTAGGAGTCTGTGAAGTTGAAAGACTGAAATATCCAGGGAATAGCAAGAGCTGGGACTGAGCGGGAATGTGGAGGAACCCCACTAGGCTCTGGTGGGGCAGAGGGGACCCTCGTGCATGCCTGGATTCTGGACAAAAAAGCTTTGCACATAGCGGTGGCCTGGAGGCCTCCACCCTGTGTCTTGCTGACGGAGGGATTTGCCTTAGAATGGGCAATCAGGAGAGAGAGGAGAGAAATTCCCCTCCGCAGGGGCAACTCAGGACTAATCTCATCAGCGTGGTTAGGGGTGAACCGGATGACAGCTTTGCTCAAGTGCATGTCAGGGTTCATTGGAAGTTTACCAGCTCCCTCCAGTTGGTTCAGCTCACTCACCAAATGCAGTGAGATCTCGGGGCTGCCCCTCTGATCTTGATCTGATCTTGTGAGTCAGAGCACATGGTTTTCGGTTTGACTTTCCAAGTTCCTCAAATTCTCATCTCAGTTCTTAAAGGTCCTCAGGTAATGGGGCTTGAGGTTGGGATATTTGGAAGTGAGTGGCCATGGATGAGACCGGAGGGTGAGTGGAGGCCTGGAATGTTACCCTGGGAGCATGGTTTGATCCTCAGAGCAATGGGAGGAGCCACGGGACAGGGATAGGTAAAGGAGTGAAACGGTCAGATTTTCATTTTCAAATTCATTCTAGCAGCTGAAGTTGAGGATCAGAGGGTGGAAAGAAGCAGAAAGATCAGGGTGGAGGCTGTCACAGAAATCCAGGCAAAAACCAGAGCGAGAGTATTATTTAGACCTTGCCCGAAAATAGAAATGGTGTCATTTAGCATTCCACCACCCGACTTCTTATTCTAGCGGCAGACATTGCTGATTGCTCGGTGTCCTCGTGGGCCTGGTGGGCATCTCCCAGGGACAGCCACTACCCGTCGAGCTGAGCAGCCACACTCTAACAGCTCTCTGGTACAGAAGGCAAGGAAAGTCATCCGTTGTGAGGATATGCTTGGGTTTGCTGACAACTCTGGGTCTGCCCCAACCTGAGGCCCTGGGGATAGAATGAGGGTGGTGCCTTACATTAGTCTTTGAGGCCTGACCAGAGTGGCTCAGTGGTTGAGCATTGACCTAGGAACCAGGAAGTCATGGTTTGATTCCCAGTAAGGGCACATGCCTGGGTTGCGGACTCGATCCCCAGTGTGGGTGTGCAGAAGGCAGCTGATGAATGATTTTCTCTCTTCATTGATGTTTCTATCTCTCTCTCCCTCTCCCTCCTTCTCTGAAATCAATAATATATATATATGTATATATTTTTTTAAAAAAAGAAAGTCTGTGAGGTCCCTTACAGTCATTGTGCCTCGCCCTGCTGTGCGCCCTCCATGTCCCCACTTAGAGCTTTTTCACGTCCATTATCTCATTTCAACCTCACAGCATTCCTGGAAGGTCACGGTTGTCATCCCCACTTTATAGATGAGGAAACTGAGGCAGAGACTTCCAGTAGAGTGCCTGAGTACCCCTGGCACCAGGTGGTGGAGCCAGGACAAACCCAGGATCGGTCTGGCTCCAGAGGCGATGGCTCCTTCCCCGAGAAGCGCGTGCCCGCTCCCAGCTGTTTGCCTTGTCAGGGCCTCGTGCAGAAAAGCCGGAACAGGTTGGGGCTGACATCTTGGTAACAATGACTTGCCCTGTCAATAAAAATCCCCGGCTTAAGAAGACCTGGGAAACTTGACTTTTGAATCACCCTTACCTAATCCACTCCGCGCTGAGCCCTGAAAAAGGGAGGCTTTGGCCCCAGGGTGGGGGTGGGGCTCCCTGAGGGGCTGCTGCACAGATGGTGAGGGGTGGAGGCCGCTTGCTGTGGAAGAGAATAAAGTTTCTGTCCTTGCACAGTTGGAATGAGGGCCCTGGAGCCAAGCAGCCAGGGCCAGGGCGGGGCCAGCCAACCTTTGGCACGTGAAATGCCACCCCGTGCTCATGGCAGATAATTCTCGGTAATAATTCATCCCCCGCAGGCGTGCATCCTGAAAGCCCTGTCTGTTCCTGCCTCGTGGGGTCCCTGTCGGAATGTGGGGGGTCGAGGTGCTGGCCCCAGTTGTGGGCAGAGTTCAGACGGGGCTGGGTGAGCAGGGCAGTGTCTGGGCACCGCCTGGGGCGGAGGGAGCCTTTGTGCTCTGGGCCCTAGGAGCCCCACCCCCACCCAGAGGGGCTCCACTGAGGAGAAATAGCTGACACACGCCCTTGCTCTCTCTGCTCCTTCTTCTGGGACAGCCTGGGCAGAGGGTGCAGGCTGGCATCTGACAAATCTACCCTCCCCCATCATGCCCGGGTTGCTCCTTCTGAGCTGCAGGAGACCTCAGCCTGAAAGCATGGCAGAATCTCCCGGGGAGCTTTAAGAACACACCAACTCTCACTCCTTGCCCCCAGATTCGATGGTGTGTTGGTCTGGGGCGCACCCGGCATTGGCACCTTTTATTATTTACTTATTTAAATATATTTTTGTTGATTGATTTCAGAGAGGAAGGGCGAGGGAGAAAGAGATTAGAAACATCAATGATGAGAGAGAATCACTGATGGGCTACCTCCTGCACACCCCCTGCTGGGGATGGAGCCCACAGCTCGGGCATGTGCCCTGACTGGGAATCGAACCATGACCTCCTGGTTCATAGGTGGATGCCCAACCCCTGAGCCACGCCGGCCGGGCCCGGCATTGGCACCTTTTAGAACATTCCGGAGATTCTGCTGGGAGCCGGGCCGAGAACCACCGGCATGAGGTTCTGAGGGAAGAGCACTGCCGCTCAGCCACGCCAGCCGTGTGGCCCGAACCTGTGACAGCGCGTGGAGCCCCAGTTCCCCCTTTTTTTAAAAAAATATATATTTTATTGATTTTTTACAGAGAGGAAGGGAGAGGGATAGAGAGTTAGAAACATCGATGAGAGAGAAACATCGATCAGCCGCCTCCTGCACACCTCCTACTGGGGATGTGCCCGCAACCAAGGTACATGCCCCCGACCGGAATCGAACCCGGGACCTTTCAGTCCGCAGGCCGACGCTCTGTCCACTGAGCCAAACCGGTCAGGGCAGCTTCCCTTTTTGTGAGATATGGACAGCAACAGTGCGTATGCCGTGGGGCTCCTGGGAGGGTGCGATGAGGTAATACCTACATGCTTGGCGCCGCGGCCGGCACAGACCACACACTCAGCTGTGGGAGCTCCTCCGTGTAGTCGTTACTATTTCTTCCCTTCTCATTCCAGCCAAGGGGAGATTTTAGGGCTTGATGTCCCAGGGAGAGAGTCAAAAGTGCCGAGAGAGGTCCCCGTTGAGGACCGTAGCTTTAGAGGTGACCCGAGGAGGCTCTGCCCTGGCTTGGAGGCGGGTGAGGAGGTGTTGGTCCCGCCGTGGCTCAGTGGCTCCTGTGGCTCCAAGAGAAGCCCACACTCCTTAGCAAGGCACGTGGGGCCTCTCTGGGGCCTCAGCTCTTGGAGCACCAGGAACACCACGTGGAGGTGGTGGCACCTGCTTGCCCACCTCGCAGTGAGCTCTCCAGGGGAGGGATGAGACCCGCTCAGCTCGGTGCCCCTGTGGCCAGCACACGGGTGACAGTCATGGTGGATAGTCCACAGTGCATGACATGAACCTGTCAGGAGACCTGGCAGGTTCTCTGAGCAGGGCATCACCTGGTCACAAGGGCAGCAGTAGCTACCACTTCCTGAATGCCCACTGCGTGCTGGCCGTCTCGCTCAGGGTTACAAAACCACCCAGGAATTGCCATGGCTCTCTCAGCCTTCAGCCAAGTTGGTAAGGGGGAGGGATAACGCCGCCTGGTCCCCAAACACAATGAACTCTACAGCCTCTGGCCTCTGTCAGCCGCCGAGCTGCCTTGAACACTGAATGGGGCACAGAGCTGAGTGCCTGTCGTGTCCAGTGTGTGAGAGCATTGTTGCCACAACAACAGAGAGGCCACAGCCCTCTTTGCCTAGCAAGGCCCTGCTTGCAGACCAGGGTGGAGTGTTTAGTTGGGTATCTTCCCATGAAGATGGGTTTTCTCACTCTCCTAGAACTGCAGGGGGGAGAAAGTCACTGGAAATACCCCGTCTGCTCCCAACCTTAATGATCTGAGATAGCATTCTAGAGTGTTCCGCATGGAACCTGATTTATGGATGACCTTCAAGAATAAATGATCGCAAAGGAACCTGTGAGTGAATGACTCAAGTCTGGGAAAAGGCCCCCTTCCCAACGCCATGATGCTTTTTTCCAGGAAAGCATTTATTTCCGTTTTTACTTCTCCCCCAGCGATCGAGTGTAAATACCCCTCTCTCTGCAGCCCATGGGGGAAGGTGGGGTGCGGGGCGGTATCTGAACCCCTTGGGAATGGCTCGCTTCTCCTCTGCACCGGGAGGGGTGGCTTTCAGGCGGCCTCGGATTCGCCTGCCCTCATTCATTATTCAGATCAGTAGAGTGACAAGGCCAAGTCTCATAACAAACTCAGTATTTTTAAAAAGTTATCTAATGTCTGTGTTATGATAAGGATGTGGACCATTGCATTTAGTCAAGACTTTCAAATCAAGCTTCTGATCATGTGTTTATTTAGGTATACGCCACTTTGTTGCAAACAAGGGATTGTGGCAACTTACAAAAATAGATAACATACAATAGAATAAAATAAAGAGATGAGGGTAAAGTAAAAGCAGGAAGACTAGAATGAAGCCAGAGTCCAGTGGGAGACTCAGTATAATTGTTAAAAATAATAACAAATTTGACTTTGAGCTTCCCAGTGGCCAAAGCAAAACAGAAAACATGACTGGTTACAAGATTCCTAACAACAGTTAGTTTGGGGCTTTGGTATAAACCTAATTGCCTTAGAATTTTCTTTTCTCTGTTAATTTATACTTGGCTTTGCTCTAAATGTGGTTGGCTTGGCATTCAAGGCTCTTTCCAAGCTGACCCTAACCTTCTTCTTGGGTCTCATATGTGGATGTAATCTGTGGCCTGGCCACGCTGAATAACAGCAACAGCCACCATTTTTTAGAGCTGCTGCTAGGGTGGCATACAGTTAGCATAGACAATATACTGGCCAGCCCTGGAACCCCGACTCTGTGACCTTAGATAAGTCCTTTCACCTCAGTTTCCTCATCTGTAAAATGGGCATATTCAGAGTATGTACCTTATATTGTTGTGGAGATGCAAGACTACGCACATGGCATGCTTAGCACACAGTTGATGAGTCAATGAATATGGTTTATTACCTGATTTTGGAACCTAGCCCTCCACTTAACTGCCTACATGACTTAACTTCTCTAGGCTGCAGTTTGACTCTCTGTAAAACGAGGAAAATAACTATTCCTACCACATAGCCCATGTACAAGGGCCTGAAAACAGAAGAGGCTTAGTGTTTGGAGGTTGCAGCCAGAATCATCTTCCCAGACAACCATTTTGCTTGTCCTTTAATTTTTCAAAATCAGTCCATTCTCACTTTCCCTTTCCTCAGATTAATGGAGAAAGAGGAGCCTGAACACTTCTCACATGGTTGGATGGCTGGGCTGTGATATCATAGAAGGCACAGTCTTGTAAAACCCACACCCAGGGTCAAGGGACACGCAGCCCCCTTACGAGCCTGTGCGTGGAGCGGGTTGCTTGGGTGGAGGAGGCTGGATGTATCCACTCCTATGAGTCAGGCCTGGCTCGGCTGGGCGTCATCGTTCCCCTTTATTTGAGGGGTGAGTTACAGCTTAAGCAAAACAACATCACTGACAGTGCCTGACGATACAAAATCACCTGACGATACGAAGAAATGTATTCAGCACAAAATGCATTTCCCTACACTCTTAGGTATGCAGTTAGATTTCCTCACGTGACAACAGGGTGTCCAAACATACAGATATCCAGGAGCTGGCATGCGGGGGAGCAGGGTCTGGGTGTGTAGGGATCAGCAGTAAATACCTTTCTGAGGTGCTGGGATGGATTGGGTGCTGGGTAGTCTATCGCCTTCCCAGGCAGAGCTGCCTCTAAGCCAGGCGAGTAAAGGATGTAGACAGAGACCTTCTGGAAGGAAATCGGCTGTATCCTGTTCCCAGTGTGGCCCCGTGCCCTCTCTAAACTTTTCTGGGCCTATTTCTCCTTTGAAACAGGGAGTTGGACTAGAGAACTTCCCAGCTCTAAAAAGACTGTCTGAAGCAGATGAGGGGCAGGCTTCAAGGTCTTGTTGCCTGGATCTGAGGCTCAGGGAGCCATCAGCAGTTCCAGGTGGGAGGACCACCAGTGCTGCCTCAGCCCCAGGTCCTGGACTCGGGGCAGCCCTGGCACCAGCATCTCTGAAGCCAGGAATAGGGCTCCGGCTGTTCCCTGCAACCAGAAGGTCCGATGCCTCCCCTGGACCCAACTGCTCCGATCTCAGCCTTCCCCAGCCCCCAGGCTGCTGGGCCATCTCACCAAATGACCAGGTCAGGACTGACCAAGAAGAGGGACTCTGTTTCGTACTGGCCCCACCCTGACCTCGGGCCTAGCGTTTTGCTCCTGGCCGACCTGGAGGTATCCCTGAGTGCACATAGGTTGTGGCTTGAAATGCCCAGAGTCAAAGTCAAGGTAAACCCCAGGCCCAAAGGCTCTGGAAGGGACTGGGGAGCAGTCCCATGGCCTGGGTCAGCTCCTGTGGGTGGAGAGGGAGCCTGGGGGCTGGCCCGGCTCCCTGCCCTGGTAGAGTCGCTGCTGGCAGGCAGCTGTCTGCAGCCTTCTCAGCTGTTGCTGCAGAAACAAATGACAGCACTGAGGACGAAGAGAAAATAGAATTGAGTACAGAGGGAGGGGGAACTTGGAACGGAGGGGGGCTAGTATTTTTCTTGGGGTGTGGTTTCTGCTCAGTGGCTGGGTGACCATGGAGGTTTGGAATGTGGTTGGACAGCGGGTGGGGTAGGGTAGGAGGGCTGGCCACAGCCAAGGAGCAGGGACCGTAGCCAAAGGGCCTGAAGCCCAGGGCCACCAACGCTCAGCCAGGACGGGGACCTGGGGTGGCACAGAGCCTGGCCTCCACCCAACATGAGTGCACTGGTTCCAAAGGCCTCAGTTTGCAGAAGCCCTGGGAAGGGAGATAGAGTTGTGAGAACAAGAGAAATTAGGAGAGAGGGGAGAGGGATCGACACAGGGGACAGCATGGTCAGGTCTCATCTGTCAAAGGAGGCTGTGTGACACATGGCCTGCCTGATCCAAACTGGCTACTTAGGCAAGGAATGTTGTCTCTGAGCCTCAGTGTCTTCACCTGTTAAATGGGCTTCACTCTCTCTACCTCCATGGGTGCTGTTGGGAGGGTGAGGTGGGTTAGTGCTCATGAAGCTCTCGGCACAGTGCTCTGGAGTGGAAGCAACGATTATTCCACCGGGCGCTAAGGAAGCTTTACGCTGGCTACGCCCTATGCCTAGCTCCTGGACCGCGTCCCCCAGTCCCCAATAAATATTTGCCGATGGAGTTCCTTGCAGGAGTCGCTATGGAGAGCCCCCATGCCCATCGCCACTCCTCTCCTGTGGGTGCAGGTCCCCGCTCAGACCACAAAGTGGAGGGTGTAGGTGAGCTGGTGGCCGTTGTCCCAGGCGTACAGCACCCGCTCCTTCGGGTTGTAGTCGATCTGGGTGGTGTAGGCGTGCTCGTTGAGGAAGGGCAGCTGCGGGCGGGCGTCAGTGCCCGTGTGCGTGTCGAAGGCATAGGCCACCTGGCCCTCCCGCTGGTTGTAGGTGTCCACGGCGTACAGAATGCCGCACACCAGGAAGCAGTTCCCGTAGGAGTTGCGCCGCAGCCGCGTCTTCCACGTGGTCTCGCGGTGCACCGAGAGGTCCCCCGGGTCCAGGCGGCTCAGCACGATCACCTCGGGCTGGGCCCCGTCGCTGTCGTCCACCGCGGGGTAGATGACCCATAGCCCGCTCTCATCCACGGCAAAGTCGATGTCCGAGTGCCCGCGCCACTTCCAGGGCGTGGTGTCCTCGTACACGGCATCGGGCAGCAGCGCCCAGGAGGCCACGAAGCGCTGGCGCAGGTCGTACTTGATGATGTTCTTGGTGAAGGCGCGGTTGTAGTAGAAGGCGCCCTGGTACACCACGTGGCCCGTGCCGATCCAGTTGTAGGGCAGCTTGTACATGTTGCTCCAGCGACCTGCGTGTGCAGGGCAGCTGGTCACACCAACCCTCAGCTCACCCAGGGACCAATGAGGCCACCCAGGGCTCTGGATGGCTCCCCAAGCCATGGGTACTGAGTGTGCTGTGGGCCTGGAGCTGGGCCTGTCATCCTACCCCCGCAGGCCCACCAGGGAAGGACTAGTATCCTGTGTGCCCAGGAGGAAACAGGCTGATGCCAGCCCCTGTGCTTTGGCTCATGCTGCTCCTTTTATCGGGACTTCCAGGCCCCATCCTCTCTGCCTGGGAAGGCCTCCTTATCTCTCAGAGCCCTGGGCCAATGCTACCTCCTCCACGAAGCTTTCTCTGATTTCCCCCGCTTGAGCGAGGGCCTCTCCTCTGTCCTCCCCCACCTTTGTCTTTGCACCTTTCATTGGCTTTTGCAGCCCTCGAGGCAGGGACCAGGCCAATTTGATCAGGCAGAGGAATGACTTTAGCTGTTCCAGGTCACACCCTGTGACACCACCGCTCTCAGGGTAAGTCCAAAATCTTTCATGGGGCACCCAAAGCCGGCCTCAGCCACTCCTCATTACACGCCCTCCACCTCCCGTCTGTGTCACACTGCTTCTTCTCATTGCCGAGCCTTTGCACACACTGGCCTTTGCCTGAACACCTTTCCTTCTCCTTTCTCTCCCTCCCCTAGGGCTCAACTCAGCATCACCTCCTCTGGGAAGTCTTCCCTGATCTCCTGGCAGGGTTGCAACTGCCCCCTGAGCTCTCCCTCTAACACTATATGTACTCAAATTGTTTCTTTACGTCTCTGCCTTCCAAGTAAGACTGCAATTCTGGAGCGTGGGCCATGTCTAAATGACCCCTTCCCCCACTGTGCCCCAGATCTGATAACCAAAATTCTGTCCTCCCTGCCCAGACCTGCAGCTCCTCTGAGGCCTGGGGCCCTGCTCACCTGTAAAACAGGGTGGTAACCCCCACCTTCTGGATTATAAAGACAACATTAGCTGACTCACACAGGTGAGTAGCATGTAATACGCACCAAGTATTGGAAACTAAGTATTGTTTCCTTTGACAGTGAGTTACCCTCATGAGAACAGGGCCTTGTCCATCTTCTTTGCTGAGGCTTCTAGCTCCTGGCACAGTGCTAGCGCTTAGGGGGTACCCCAGACTCCCCTTCTTGGGGTGGCTGACCATTTGGAGCTAGGCCAGGCTGGGGCAGTCTGGGCCACAGGAAACCGCAAGGCAAGGAGGGCCAACCCCCCATGGGGGACTCTCCCAGGCCACCCACACCCTGCCCCGCTCCCATCTCCAAGGGCCCGACCTTGCTTGAAGTTTTCCAGGTTGCGGAACTCCACCAGGCTGTTTCCATAGTAGTAGTTGGTGACATAGATCCTGTCATCTTGCGCGGCCGGGTCCTTCATCCAGGCTCCCTCATGGCGCCCGTAGCTGTGGTGCCTCACAGGGGGGTCCACGGTCCGGAGGGTGCCCTCACAGCTGGCCTCCCTGCCTGTGGGGAGCGAGGGGAGCAGCATTTGGTACCCAGGCCCACGGGCCCCGAGTCCGAGCAACGGTCTGGGAATACTATCTGGTCTACCCTGAATCCCTCCTGATGTTTTGTCTGCAGCCTCTTGTGTTTATTTCCTCATGATCAAAGCAATGTCTGATCGTTGTAAGAAAACACAGAACATTCAGCAAAGGAGAAAATAAAAATCATTCAGAATTCCATCGGCCAAAGAAACGTTCTAGCATGTAACATTTCCTTCCTTTTCTTTACATGTACAGTCAGTCATGCAAATGTACTTCTGAAAACTATGGTTCTTCCGAATATATCCTGTCTTTTTCCCTCCACTTAGCAATTTCTCCCATCAGTAGATGGCCTTTTTTTTTTTTTTTTAATATATTTTATTGATTTTTTACAGAGAGGAAGGGAGAGGGATAGAAAGTCAGAAACATCGATGAGAGAGAAACATCGATCAGCTGCCTCCTGCACACCCTTCCACTGGGGATGTGTCCGCAACCAAGGTACATGCCCTTGACCGGAATCGAACCTGGGACCCTTCAGTCCTCAGGCCGATGCTCTATCCACTGAGCCAAACCGGTTAGGGCAGTAGATGGCCTTTTAATGATGTGACTTCTAGGTTCTACCAGGCCAACCGACAGCTGTGCCTCGAATTTATTAAACCAGACCCCTCAGTGTTAGAGCTTTAGATTATGTCCAATTTTCTGACATTAGAAATAGGCTGCGAGGAAACCAGTTTAAGCGGCAGCTGTTGTCCAAATCGCTGATGGATCCTTAGGAAAGATTCCTAAAAATGGCGTGTGCTCGGGCCCAGGACGGCTTGCTGTCGCCGGCAGGTAAGATGCCCAAGGAGGATGGGCTCCGTGACTTACGGAGGAGGATTTCTACCAAAGGCACCAGCCAAAACCCACATATGTGTACCTAAAAAAGGCCAGAGACTGGACAGAGGAAATAAAGAAGTAAAAATAGTTGTTGGATTTGATGATGGGATTCTAGGTGACTTTTTAAAAAGAACTTGCTGAGCCCCAGCCGGTTTGGCTCAGTGGATAGAACGTCAGCCTGTGGACTAAAAGGTCCCGGTTCGATTCCAGTCAAGGGCACATGCCTGGGTTGCGGGCTCAAACCCCAGTGGGGGGCATGCACGAGGCAGCTGATCAATGATTCTCTATCACCATTGATGTTTCTCTCTCTCTCCCTTCCTCTCTGAAATAAAATTATACATATATATATATATATATATATATATATATATATACATATATATATATATATATATATATTTAAAAAGAACTTGTTGAAAATACCTGTTTCGTTGTAAATGTTGTTACAGCTTTTTCTGTAAAGGATCAGATGGTAAACATTTCAGGTTTGCCAGACCACATACTTTTGCCCCATCTTCTCCTTTTTTAAACAACCCCTTAACAATGTAGAAACAGCTGGAGAGCTGGAGAAAAACAGGCTGGAGGCTGGATCTGGCCCAAGGGTGTAGGTTGTTGACCCCTGGGAGGCTTACTCACCTTGCCTGGGGACTTCTGGGTGTGAAGGTGGCTCGGTGGGCAGGGGACTGGTGGTAGGACTGGGGGTTGGGGTGATGGCTGGCTTCGAGGAGGGGGTGCCAGGGGCCAAGTCTGCTCCCTCAGAAGCCCTGGGCCCAGCCTCCTCATGTTCCGCGGAGTTGGGCTCGGGTGGCCTGCCCTCCTCCCTGGGCGACAGCTGTTCCAGCCAGGAAGTGCCCCTGAGGGCGTTGTCTGTGGAGAGAAGAGCCTGAGCTCACATCCCAGCAGCACCTGCTGCTCTCGGCTCCTCCCCAGGCCGGCAGGCGCCCAGCTCTGGGGCCATGCGGAGGACAGGGGAGGCCTGGGGAGTGAGAGGCCTCGAAAAGTGGGCAGCTGAGTGGCCTCCGCTTCCCCTTCTGTGAAGTGAAAGGCCCACCATGTTAGGCTGTTGTGCTGATTACAGGAAAATGTGTACACTTGCACAGATTCTGCCAAATACAAGACCGCTTTCCTCCCAAGTGTCAAACACGTTGTGCCAATTATTTCATTTCCTAGATTCGGTTCCAGAAGGCAGAAAGCCATCTCCGGACATTCTCCCAGCCCTGTCTCCTGGAACCCACCCTCTGGTTTCTCTTACCTGGTATATGACACTTCCAGCCGGGGGGGCGGGTGCAGCCCGCTTCCCGCCACCTTCCAGACCCAGTCCCCTGTCTTTCTCTGTCCCCTCACTCATTTCCTATCTCCCATCTCTCAGCTTTCTTGGCAATCCCTTCCCCTCTTTGCCCACCCCTGCTGGCACGGGCTTTGCTCACAGGAGGCCTTTTTCAGCATCTGTGGGCTGAACTGTGGTTTGGAGGCATCTGGGTCATCCCTGACCCACACACTTCTCCGGGCTGGGTTGGATGGGGTCTGGAAAGCAGGCTCAATGACACACAGCAAAGGGCAAAGACCCCTCAGCTCTGGGGACAGAGCTGCGAAGGGGTCCAAGGCAGGCTCTGCAGCCTACTGACCTGGGTTCCAGTCCCAACAACTCACTGTGAGACGTGGAGCCAGTCACTTTGCCTCTCTGAGCTTGGTGCACCTGGGCCAAGGATGATACCGGGTGAAAGTACAGAAAACAGTGATGCTGGGACAAAGGAATGGTGTTGCTGCTGTGATGGAATGGGGGTGCACTGAGGACCCTTGACTCCAGGACCAGGACCTGATTTCTTCCTGTCCTGGGCTTCCTCTTTGCACAGAGGTGTAGCCACAACTCACTGCAGGGAAGCCCCTGAAGTCTCTCAGGAATGGGGGCACACCCTCTGGTCGGGGGGCCTCCTGAGGGCCTGGCTGGGGCAGCCTGCCAGGGCAAGGGCTTGTTCCCACAGGCCCCGCTGGCAGAGTCAGATGCCTGCAGCTGTTCTTGGGCAGTGTCCCAGCCAGGGGTCAGAGGCTCTGTGCCGCCCAGGCTGAGCTGGCAGGACTCAGGGCCGGCAGCTGGCATCGGGGGCTGGGGAGGTCTCCCCTGAGCCCTGAGAAACCAGGAATTGAGGGGGCTCTTGAAGGAGACAAGCTCCTCACAGTTCCACCTCCCAGCTCCCTTGGACATGGGCTGGGCAGAGGGCCTCATGGAGGAGGTGGTCAGCAGGACCCAGGAAAGGGGAGCAGGCTTGGGACATTCTCAGGGACATCGGAGAAGAGCAGGCGTCTGCAGAGGGCCTTGGAGGGAGAGTCAGGAGCCACACGAGTGGTGGTGGCCAGAAATTTGACTACTCTTGGGACTTTTGTCTCTAATTAATTACTTTGTTGTCCTTCACTGTGATCCATCAAGGGGCTGCAGGGAAAATTTAGGTTTCTGTGGGCTCTTCTTTGGGGAGATAAGAAGTGGGAGGTGCTGGAGAGGCCATCCAGTCCAAGGCCAGTCTAGAAACAGGAAGTGAGGGTGGAGATGGCTGTGAATCTGGAAAGGAACTGAGTGGCCCATTGTGTTGATTCTATCATTTCATCCCCACAACCCCATGAGGGGATATTATCCCATTGTCTGCATGAGCAAAGGGCACCAACAGGTAACCAGTGGAGTTGAAGTCTGGGACTGTAGAGAAGACCCTGGATCCCTGGGGGGCATCCTTGGGCTGTGGCCAGCCATCAGCAAGCGCCGCTCCCCAAGGTTTCAATCCCCCTCCAACTCACCAGCCTCGGTCGCCTCCCTGCTGCCCGCCTTGTAGTAGGTGATGCCTCGGATCACCGCCTGCTGCTGGGCCAGGGCCCGGGGCCTGATTGTGGGCTGGGGGAATCGGCCCTGGCCACCGTCCTTTCTCAGCTTCTCCACCTTCAGCAGCTTCTCCTTAGGAGGTTTTGGGAGGGCCCTGTCTGCAAAGCTCTTCTGCGTGCTGCCGTATTTGTTGCTGTCTTTGCCTTTCCCTCCAGCTGTGTCCTAGGAGAGAAGGGAAATCTCAGACTTGGGGCTGGTAGAAGGGATATTGTGGGGGTGTCATGGAGGCTCAGCATGTGGGGGCTGGAAGTGGTCATGTTGCTCTAGGCCATACATCCCAGGTGCTCATAGCCACAGCTTTCCTCCCACAGTGGCTACATCCACAACCGAGGTGTACCTGTTTCCCCACTCAGCTCTCTAGGCCCCTGCGGGCTTGAAGGCCAGCCTGGTGGGTTAGATTCCTGTCCCATTTCCTAACTCCTATACACTCCCCAAAGGGGTGGACTGCAATAGTCAGCTCCTTGGGGAGTAGCTGACCACCAGGTCAGCTTCTCTTCTCTGTCTCTCTCGCTCATTGGTCTTTGTTTATGGGCAGAGGAGAGGTTCTCAGGCCCCTAGGCAAGGTGACCAACTCCTCCCAGTGTGCCTGGAACGTTCCCAGTTTCAGCACTGAAAGTCCCGCATCCTGGGAACTCTTCAGTCCTGGGCAGACTGGCACAAATGAGGGTGGAGATGGCTGATCACCCAGGCATTGCCCTTAGGGCATGCAATTTCTAACATTTTGTAAATTTTGTCCTTTTCCTTTCCTTTTACATGCCCTTGGTGCTGGCTTGGCACAAGAACACAGGGCCTGTGACGTCAACCTCTGTTAGGCAGAGCAAGGACAGAATCTGGGCCTGTGCATGGTTCATCCGCGCCTGTGGAACTGGCAGGAGAACAAGCAGAAAGCCAGCTCTGGGCCAAGGCTCCAGCCCTAGGCGGTTCCGGTTCAGATGCCAATGGCCCCATCATCACAATGTCAGCGCAGGAGGCCGAGGGTGGCGACGGAGAGCATGGGCTCAGCAGGCACACGACCCGTTCTGGTCCCAGTGCAGACATACCAAAAACAAGGCCGCTGTGAGTGGTGCGGGCTGTGAGCTGCATGCAGGTGACTGGCGACGGGGCATGAATGGGGCTGAAATCTGGTCTTACTCCTTTAGCCAAGCCACACACGCTGGTGTGTCGATCAACGGAAGGAGCCTTTGTACAGTCTGTCCACTCAAAGGGGTTACTCCTTCTAATTTATCTGCCCAGAGGGACACTCTTTTCCTCAGTGTGTTTGCCTGCAGGAGGGCCTTTGTCAAATTTGCACAACGGTGTGTCATATGTCAAGGGTGGCTGTGCCTGTGACAAACCTCTGCTCACTTTGTGCTCTGAGCTTGAACACACAATGTCTGGGGGTTTGCTGCAGGAGTCCTTCACCCCAGGTTGGGTTGGATGATGTGGCGTTACTGTGCAGGGATCCCCGAGGCATTGCCTATCTACCCCTGAGCAAACTTGACCCAGACAGCAGCCCAGCCGCAGCAGGGGCGGCTTGAAGTGGCTTGCTGCAACAGACCTGGTCTCCCAGGGCCAGGCAGGGAGGGTCATCTCGATGAACCTGACCCCACTGGTTTGGAAATGGGAATGAGAATTCTGCCAAGGGCCTGGCTCAGGGAGCGGACCCCCCTCAGCTAGATCCTCGGGTCTGCTCCCAGCTCACCCGGCCGATTGTGCTCACTGAATAGCAGGCACCCTCTGCACCCCACCCTGCCGTGGATGCTCCAGCCCTCAGCCCTGTCCTACAGCCCCGGACCCACCCAGCTGCCTCAGGGCTGAGGCCCTGGCACACGGTGCTCCCAAGCCCACCCCTAATCAGAGCCCTGGTCTCACCTGTGCCTTGCTACCAGGCCCCGGGGCGGGGGCGGGGGCGGGGGCGGCGGCAGGGGCGGTGGCCGAGTCCTTCTGCAGCAGCTGGTGGCCCAGGCTGGAGAGCTCCTTCTTGATGCTCAGCATGATGGCCGACTGGTTCTCGTAGTGCTTCAGCTGCTCGCTGAAGTGGCGCATGCTCTCCCTCATCACCTCGTTCTCCCGGCTCAGGTTGGCCTTGATGCTCTGTGGGGCGGACCCGAGGTCTTTCCAGCTTCCTCTGCTGGCTTCCCACCCCTCCTCCTGGGGGGACACCCCGGCTCCTGCCATGGGGCTTTGCGGCCCAGTCTCATGGGCGGGGCAGCCCCGGCGAGCAGGGCTGGAGTAAAGCATGCCGCTAAAAGACCTTGTAGTTATTCTTTATTTAAAAAGTGAATGAAGGAAAAACTAGATGAAATATGATCACAGTGCTAAATTAAGAAGATACAAATGGGTATAAAATGTGTCCTCCCACTTTTGTTTCTCAGCCAATATTATGGATTTTCCTTTTTTCTTCCCTAACACTTTGCGTTTCACTTGAGCCGATCTTGAGAACTCTCCATGTCTGTGTATGTAGTGCCGGCCATTCCTTTATGTGACGCACAGGCTGCCACCGCATGAATTCGTCATTTAAGTTGCTACTTTAAAATTACCTCTTAATTTCACAAGAGATACATAAATACCTTCTCTTCATAAAATGCTCAAATAATGAAACTCTTTGGGGTTTAGAGGTGGGTGAGACTCTGATCCCCCTGGTCCCCAGTCTCCGACTTCTCTCCAGGGTGGCGCTGGCTCCTCCCACTGCACGAGAGCCGCTTTTACTCCCAGGTTTCTGCTCCTGCTCGCCTGTCCCCCACTTGCTGGGGACCCCACCTGGTTTTAGCAGCCCCCGTTCCCCCCCATGGTCCTTGGTTCTGAATCCTGCTGGAAACGGTACTGCTCAGAATCACTGTGCTCTCTCTGTGGGTCCCCCAACCCAGGGATCCCCATTGCCAGGCTGTGGCCCAGGCTGACCTTGTCCATAGGGCAGGACTCAGGGAAGCTGGGTGGCCTAGTATCAGCCCCAGGTCCCTAAAGCCCCAGCAGATCTGGGTACGTATGGAATTCCTTTGTCAAGTCTACTCAGCTGGAGCAGGAGAAATGAGAGTCAGATGCAGGAAGCACCTCTTTGCTGTGCAGCCCTGGAGCGTCAGAATCTCACTGATAGAAATTTTTACGGAGGAGAAGATAACCTGGGACCAAGAGGCAGCAGGCAGGAGTCGGACAGAGCTGGGTTCAAATCCTTGCTCTCCCCTTCCTGGCTGAGTAGCCTTGAGCTGGTGACTTTACCTCTCTGAGCCTCCGTGTCCTTGCCTGTGAAATGAGGATCTTTATCATAACAACTAAATATCAGGGTGACGCGCAGAGATGCTAAGAACAAGAAAGTGAGTTCTAAACTAGATCGCCTAGAAGACAGAAGTCAACCTGTACAAGGCGAGTTTCTCAGCCTCAGCACTGCTGACACTTGTCAGGCAGCTGTGATTTGGGCGGGGTTCCTGTGCATTACTGTGCATTACAGGGTGCTTAGCCACATGCCTGGCACCTACCCAACTAGAAGCCAATAAATAGCATCCACCACCCACTCCCCCAAACTGTGACAACCAAAAATCTTTCCAGATACTGCCAACTGTCCCCTGGGGAGCAAAGGGCCCCTGGTTGAGAACTTCTGTTGAAAGGGAAGAAGGAGAGGGAGCCAGCTCCTCCGAGTGAGGCTGTGCCCCCCAGCCCTCCCAGGCTAGCAACAAACTTTTCCTATCACTTAGTGAACAGAAGCAAAGCATAGATAATGTAAAACAGGAGGAATTAAAAATCCTTTCCTGGTGGCTGCGGAAATCATTTCTGATTTGTTCCAGGCCCAGCAGCCATCCCCCCAGATTGTCTGGCTCACAGTTATGGGAAGGGAGTTAACATTTCCTTAGATAAAAGCAGAAAAATCAAAGGATAACTGTTGAGTCGGCAAGAGGGGAACCTGGCATGTGCTAGGTGCACAGGAAACACTGGTGCCCAGTAGAAATTCAGTCGGTATTGCCTTTCTCCCATGTTGGCATAGGCCTGGCACATAGTAGATACTCACCCAACACTTGTTGAGTGATTAAAGCCACCGTGACCCCAACTTTGGGGTTAGTAAGGGGTTAATCTCCCACCCTGGCACAGGATGCCCAGGTGCCCCCTCCCTCTGGAAAGGAAGCTGGGAAAGGAAGCCCCTACGCCCGCTCCTGGCAGCTGCATGTCCCAGGCTCCCGGCAGAGGCCGGATGCAGGAAACAGGCGGAGGCCAGGCCGTGCCAGCAGAGATGCAAACCTCGAACCTGCAGCCTGGAACGCCTGCTCGCCCAGCTCTGTCCCTGTCCTCGGGGGGCAGTCCTAGCCGCCTGCCAGTCCTCCAGCCCAGTTGCTCTGACCAGGAGAAGATATTCTGTCTCCGTGGTAGGTGCCTTGAGCCTGGCCCCCATGGGTTCAGCCAGTCATGGGGCATCACCATGATGCACCACCTCAGGGGGGCACCACTCACGTGGCTTTTATGAGCAGGGTGGCCCTGAAGTTTGCAATGTGTGGGTCCTGGTCTTGGTGAACTGAGGGCAAGTGCAAGTTCCAGCCCCTCCCCACCCCTTTCATACAAGCAGCAGGTGCCTTCGTTTCTCCACCCGGCCTTCCAGTTTCCTGCAGGCCCTTGAGCCCGTCAGACCTCTTCCCCACTGTCTGGGCCCTATGCAGGCATCCTCAAACTACGGCCCGCGGGCCACATGCGGCCCGCCGAGGACATTTATCCGGCCCGCCGGGGGCCGCTGCCTGTCCTGCTTAGCAGCCGACTCATCCTGGGCCTGCAGTGCGCATAGGAATTTGTTCATATATTTTTTTTAAAACTATAGTCCGGCCCCCCAACGGTCTGAGGGACAGTGAACTGGCCCCCTGTTTAAAAAGTTTGAGGACCCCTGCCCTATGGCCTGCGTCTCCCCCTCCCAGCTCTGCTGGAGTCCAGCTTCCAGCAGCCACCGGGGTCAAGATAAACACTGCCCAGGCCCCCAGCACTGTGCCAGCCTGGCCTCTGGCTCGAGCCCCACGCTTACCTCTTCCAGCGTGTCCATCTGGGAGGCCACCTTGTGGACGTAAGCGTGCACTCTCATCAGGTCCATGCTGTACAGGGCGCCCTCCAGGAGATCCACCATGGACTGCAGCTGCCGGGGAAGGGGGCGGGTTAGGGGAGGGCAGCGCACAGGACCCGGCACGAAGGGTGCAAGGAGTCTCACCTCGGCGCAGACCTCCAGGGTCTCAGAATGGCCTGCGTGGGCCCTCAGCACCCACTAGACCTCGCCTGCTAATAATCACGAGAAAGGCAGCAGATTCCATCTTTTGAGCGCTTACCACGTGGCAGGCACAGTGCTAGGGGGGCTTTAATGGGCTATTTCACATAATCCTCACAACACCCCCGAGGTATGTAGTGGCAGCTCTAACCATAACCCCCTGGGGTCCCTCCTACTGTTTCTTGTGCCCATGCCTGGCTTCCAGGAGTCTCCCTGGACTGGCCTGCATCTGTGACTCTCTTCAAAGAGCCGCTTTGCCCCCAGAGTGTCTGGGAGCATATGTCCTCCTGGGATTGTCTGACTGGTGTGGGCATCTAAGGGCCAGCTCCCTAGCCCCAGTGGGACAACTGAGCCATCATTCATACTCCGGCGTCCCCTGGGGCTGCGGCCGGCACTTGGCCTGAGACCACAGTCCTGCTGGGCTGCCTTCCCTTCCTGCCCCCACGTCTCCCACTTTGGTACCAGCTTCTCCTGGGAGCACTTCCATTATAAGTCACCCGCACACAGACCACTCGCCTCAGGGCCTGTTCTAGGGACCCAACCAAAGACAGGGTTTGGACACCTTTTGTCTTCATCCTATAAATTGGGAAGCTGCAACTTAGAGAGGGGAAGTGACTGGCCAAGGCCACCCAGGTGATCTATGGTAAGGCCTGGAGCACAGCCCTGCTTGGAAATACCCAGGCCTCTTTCCTATCATGCTTTACTGTTCCTGTTTTGTGTTCAGATGGGGAAACTGAGGATAAGAAAGAAGGGGGTGGGGTCAGTGGCCGATGCTGGGTCTCCCTGCCCAGACCAGGGCTCTTCAGTATAGCTGTCCCTCCCCGGCCCCTCGCTCTCACACCTCATCGGGATATGACCTTTCCCTCCAGATGGCTAGGACAGCAAGTGTCAGGGACACCTTGGCACAAAGGGCTGGCTGGGAAATCAGCTTCCCTGGCTTCTCAGCAGGGCAGCTCCTCCAGCCACCCTCCAGCACGGCCCCACCCCCAGCCCCGCAGCATTTCTCAGGGCCCGAGCAGGCCAGCGCTCCCATCTGGCCCTGGCCCACTGTTTCTAAAACAGTTTTATTCCCATTCTCCCAGGGGTGTTCAACCTGTCTGAGGCAGAGAGCTTTTCTCTGAGTAGAGTTGGCTCTCTAAAACAGAAAAAGGGGGTGAGGGCTCTGATGGGAGCAGGGGGAGGGCTTTGAGTCCTCCCTGCTCCCCTACAACCTTGCTCAGGCCATGAGGTTGCCCGGTACCCGGAGGGCTTGGGGAGCATAGTTTGAGAACCATGCGCATAGATCCTTCTGTGCCTCGGCTTCCTTCTCTGTGAAATGGGGCAATAGGGTTGGGAGGAGCAGTGAACTGGACAGGGCTCAGCACAGAGTGAGCACACAGCAAGGGCCTCATGGATATCAGCAATAATGACTACTGGCCAGGGGGCTACATGGGAACCTTCCAGCTTCACTCTGCTGACACCAAAACTGGCTTCCTAGCCTGGCCAGTTTGGCTCAGTGGGTAGAGCGTTGGCCTGCAGACTGAAGGGTCCCTGGTTTGATTCCTGCCAAGGGCAAGTAGGGAGCGTGCAGGAGGCAGCCAATCAATGATTCTCTCTCATCCTTGATGTTTCTATCTCTCTCCCTTCCTCTCTGAAATCAATAAAAATATATATTTAATTTAAAAAAACTGGCCCTAACTGGTTTGGCTCAGTGGATAGAGCGTCGGCCTGCGGACTGAAGGGTCCCAGGTTCGATTCCGGTCAAGGGCATGTACCTTGGTTGCGGGCACATCCCCAGCTGATCGATGTTTCTCTCTCATCGATGTTTCTAACTCTCTATCCCTCTCCCTTCCTCTCTGTAAAAAAAAATCAATAAAATATATTAAAAAAAAAAAAAAAACTGGCTTCCTAAAGCTCAGCTATGACCACGAGGCTCTCCCCTGTGGGTAACTTCCTGTGCCTCCCAACTGCCCACAGGTGACTTGTCATCTCCCGAGCCTGGCATCTGCACCCTCCTTGATCTGCCCCTGCTACCCTCTTCAGCCTCAGCAAATGTTTATGCTGGGCCAGGCACTAAGGACAGTGATGAGCAAGACAGACACAAGGCTTCATGGTCCTTCAGGGGCCGGCAGGGAATGCAGAGAGTAACCAAGAGGTGCCCGGATCTGGGAATGCAGACAGTAACACACAGGCGCCCAGATCATTCATGGTGAGGTGTGGCCTTGTCTGGGAGCGGGTATGAATTAGTCAAGTCTGCCAGGGAGGAAGTTTTGATTGATCTGAGCACTGAGAAAGCAAAGATGGCGGGAGAAAGGCATTCTAGGCGAAGGGAACAGCTTGTGCAAAGAGCTGGCGGTGGGAGGAAACATGGTGTGTTCGAGCCGTGCTATTCCAAGTGTGGTCTGCGGTCCAGCGCCGGGCCAACCTGCTCCTTACTACTCTGTGATACAAAGGTTCTACAAAGTGAGAGAGGTGTTTACAAGACTTTCGCAGCATTTGGCAGAGCAATTTTATATGTTGACTCTCAATAATCAAACATTGGACTTGTATTGGGGATTCCTCAAAGGTGGGGCTATATCTGCTTTGTGTTCAAGGGAGGGGAGTGAAGAGGTGAGAGGTATGCCCCTGCAGCCAACCTCCCCAAGAAAGGGGACCTGGAATCCCCTCATTCCTGCTCAGAATCAAGTAACTAAGGCCAAATCAGAGCTGGATTCCTTAGCTTGAGGAGAAGGGATTGGTAGGGATGAGGGGCGGGTGTAAGGCAGGGGTGCCCTCTACCCTCCCCACGGGCTTCCCTAACTTCTCCTCGGGGCTGCCCACAGAGAGCCTCCTGCTGAGGGAGGGAGAGCCAAGCCAAATGGGAGAGGCCTCAGCTCTGTGTCGTACTTTCCCTGCCCCCTTCTCCTCTTGGGGTTCTGTGGGTACCTCTTAGGTACCCACCTGTTTCTAGGGTATTAATGAGGCAGAATATCTTCTCTTCTTCCTATAACCCCGCCTGCTGTCACCCTGCTCCAGTCCTTTAAGGCTAAATGAACCCCCCCCATGGGCTCCTGTGAGCCAGCGGCCCCCCCACCCCGGGCTCCTATGAGCCAGGGACCCCTCCCATGGGCAAGGGGGCACAGCAGGGAATTCCTGAGCTCAAATCCTAGTGCTGGCCATTTCTTGCTGTGTGATCGTAGGCATGTCACAACCTCTCTCTGGGCCTCAGATTCCTCCACAAGTGAAGCTGGGACCATACGTTCCCTCCAAGAGGTGTGGTAAGGACTATGTTGGCCAGCTTTTATGGAAAGCGTTTGAGTAGCCTCATGTCCAGTAGTTTGGAAGCGATTTAGTTATTGCGAAGTGGACTTGTCCCGGAGCTGAAGACTGGCCTATGGCTTCAGTGCCTGGAGTCTGCAGGGCCCCGGGGAGGCCCAGGAGGCAGTGTGGTCCAGGGACCGCCAAGTTGTCAGAGGCCACTTAGCTTCAAAGTCAACAATCCCCCCACCCCCACCCCAACTTTGAGAGTTTCGGTATCCATTCAATTGTTACAATAATACAACTAAAGTTAAATGTAAGGAAACCATCTTTAGCCGAATGTCGAATGTCAGGAGACAATTCTTCTTGGGTCTCTTGCTTTTCTGCATGTGTTGCATGCGGAGGCACTGGCCATCCACGTTCCAGGCCATCTTGTCGTACAGTGAACAGCCTTGGAACACAGGGACAGTGTTCCTTGTGGAGCCGGGAAGGCAGGCGCAGTGCCCATTATAAAAGATTTGCATTCTCCGAGTTGGGACACCTCTTTTGAAAAACACCCCACTCTGTGTGCAGGTGTCATCTGGCCCTCCCTCTATCATATCACCCTGCGGGAATTGGAGTGGGAGAACCAGGGCAAGAAAATGTAGGAACTCTGGCTGCTCTGAGTAATAAAGTCCTTTGTTTCTGACCCAGGAGGCTTGTGTCTTCTGCCAGCATCCACGAGAATGGCAAGCTAACTTGTTAGCTGGCACGGAGGGTAACAGCTCAGTCAACTTCACAATTCATGACAACCACATGTTTGGAAGAAATTGTAAGATAAAAAGATACTCTCAAAAGCACCAAATTATCTGGTCCATTCCAAAAGGCAAACAAGAGAGGCACTGTGGTTCAGAACAGCTCTGGGCCCAGCAGGGCCTGGGTTCAAATCCCCAGCCCACTAAGACCGAGGTGAGCGGTTCAAATGGCACAAAGGGCCCGGCTGGCTGGGGGACTGGTCTCGCCTGCACATGCCCATCCACGCCCTGGGTCCTGGAGGTCGCTGCTGGCACGGGCTGTGCTGTGACTCTGAGAGCTGGTGCTTCTCTCTAATCTGCCTATGGCGTGGGGTGGCGATGGCGTGAGCACAAAATTCACCTAAAGGATGCTACAGACTTGAGGCTACATGCCGTTATGTGAGAGCCTGGGCCAGTGATCTAACCTCTCCAAAGCTCAGCATTCTTTTCTTGAGGGCAAAGACCCTGTATTTCATAGAACGGTTTAAACATTTAGAGGAATAATCTGTAAAAAGAGCGTAGCACAACATCTGGCATGCAGGTGGTACTTGAATATGGGAAATATTAGTACTAATTTAAAACAATAAAATGTCAAAAAATTTAAAATGCCATGTAGAGGTGCCGACAGATGAACTGGTTTGGGTAAAATACAGAACATCGGACTAGATGGCCAGGGGCTATATATCCAGGTAAACTAGCCAAAGAATGCTGCCTCCATCACCTCCTGACCCAGTGGTCTTGGACAAGGAGCGGCTTCCCTGCGGGGAGCCTCTGTTTCCCCACCTGTGAAATGGGGTGATAACAGCACCTGCCTTAGAGCATGTGGACGGTTCACGGGCAGTACAGCCTGGCTCCCGCCCTAGCTAGGTACTCCTCCAGGAGGTGTTCCCATCCCCACGCTCAACCCAGACAGTCTACCTTGAGGAGCTCGGGTGCCTGCTTCTTGAGTTTATCCATCTTCCACTCGTTCTCGCAGGGGTTGAGGGAGGAGGGCGGCGCGGTGCAGGAGCAGCGGCAGTCGGTCCCCGAGCTCACAGTCTCCACGGTGTAGAAGTCCTCCACTCGCGCGCGCCCGCTGCGCACCCGGCTGCACGCGTCCTTGCTCAGCGGCCGCATGATGCACTTGCAGCGGCAGTCGGAGCCCTCCGAGGTCATCCGCACCTGGTCCACATCTCCAAACACCTGCAAAGGGGGGCTCAGGTGAGCCAGAGGCCGGTGCTCGGGGAGGGAAAGAGGTAGCAGAATCCAGCCACCCCTCCCACCTTTGTGAAGGCTGTTAGAGATGGCTGAGAAGCTAGCATCCACTACAAGGAAATAGAGGGGTTATAATAATACTAATTAAAATATTAACAGCCGCTATGGAAAACAATTTGACTGTTCTCAATAAGTAAAATATAGAACTACCATATGACCCCATAATTCTACTTCTAGGTATATACCCCAAAGCATTGAAGGCAGGTATTCAAAGTCTTGTGCGGGCATGTTCATAGCAGCGTGATTCACAACAGCCACAAGGTGGAGACAATGCAAATGTCCGCCCACTGATGATGGATAAATAAAATGGGGGACATCCATACCGTGGAATCTTATTTAGCCATAAAAAGGATTAAGTAGTGATACATGCGAAAACATGTATGCTAAATGAAAGAAGCCAGACACAAAAGATGACGTATGGTATGATTCCATTTGTATGAATATCCAGAATAGGCAAATCCAGAGACAGAAAGCAGAGTAATGGTTGCCAGGACCTAGCGGGAGGGGCAAGTGGGGAGTGACTGCTTAATGGGCCCATGGTTTCCTTTCAGAGTGGAGAAAATGTTCTGGAACGAAGCAGTGGTGGTGGTTGCACTGCATCATGAATGCACTAAATGCCACCGAATTGTATACTTTAAAATGGTTAAAATGGTAAGTTCTGTGTTATGTGTGTTTTACCACAATACTAAAAAATATGGAGACCTTTTATTGGGCACTTACCACATCCCAGTTTTCATGTGCATCACACCCTTTAATAATGCCTGTGTATGAGAGGGTGTTGTTATCTCCAAAGTCCTTACCCTGGCTTTCAAGTCCTATGTGAGCTGACACCCGTCCCTCAACCCCTCCTCTTGCCACCCTTTCCTTCACCCACTGCAGCCTCAGGACCTTTGCAGATGTGGTGCCCTCATCCTGAAACCCTTATCTCCCTGATATTTCCTTGGCTCACTCCCTCCAATCACTTACATCTTACCTCCTCCAAGAAGCCTTCCCTGACCACCCACCTCCCATTACTCCCTGTCCCTTTATCTAGTGTCTTTTTCCTTATTGCACCTATAACCATCTGAAATATTATATCTGTGTGTGCTTTTTTTTTTTTGTCTCCCCTACTCCGCTGAAGGCACCATTAGAGGCAGGGACTTGGTCCAGTTCCCTGGTATATCCTCAGAACAGCGCCTGCCTGGCCTGGAGGAGGGGCTCTGTAAATATCCGTTGGACTAACAGGCCTGTATTTTTCGGACACGTGAGAGCACCGGGCTAAGAGCCCGGTGTCTGGAGCCGGGTTAGTAACTGTGAGCTTCTGGGCAACTCAGCCTTCATTTGTGGAACGGGCTCCTGCCTTGTGGTTGTTGTGAAGATTAAATGAGTTAATGTGGTAAAGAGCAGAGCCTCGCACAGAGTGAGCGTGTCTTTTTTTTTTTTAATTTATCTTATTGATTTTTTACAGAGAGGAAGGGAGAGGGACAGAGAGTTAGAAACATTGATGAGAGAGAAACATCGATCAGCTGCCTCCTGCACACCCCCTACTGGGTATGTGCCCGCAACCAAGGTACATGCCCTTGACCACAATCGAACCCGGGACCCTTGAGTCCGCAGGCCGACGCTCTATCCACTGAGCCAAACCGGTCAGGGCTAGTGAGTGTGTCTTAAGTGTGAGTCGTTATTAATACAGCTAAAGAAACAGGCTCAGAAGGTGAAGCCACATGTCCAAGGTCACACCGCTTTGACTGGAAAGATCTGGCTGCAGACCTGACTTGGGATCGAAATCACTGGGCTGTGCTGCTTCTATAGGTCTGTTCCCCCACACCCTGCGTGACCTTAAACAGGTTACAGAACCTCTCTGAGCCTCGTTCCCTCAGTGGGAAAGCGGGTGACTCTCCATACCCAGCCTCCTGGAAGTGAGGGTCAAATGAAAGAACATGACCTCCATTTCGTGGATTCCCTCGCCTCCTCCCTTTTCTCTCAGTCCCCCCGGGAATGCTGCACAGCCGAGTGTCTAGCTGTGATCACTGGTCACGGGGGTCAGCAGCGCTCTGTGGCTGTGGGGGTCAGCTCAGTGAGGTCAGGGGCAGGTGCCACGCGCAGTCACCGTCTCCAGCCTACACCCGCTGGGCTCTGGGCGCCCCAACCAGCCACTCCCTTAGCTGTCTCGGCCCGCCCACTCTGAACTCTGGGCTCCTGGGACGCAGCTGTTCCTGGCTCAGTTAACAAACACCCCAAGCCTCGTGGCTCTCAGCTCTCACGGAAGCCACCAAGCCCAACTGAATTCTGGGCTTTCTGCCAAGCCCGGCACCCAGGAGTGTCTCTGAGCCCTCAGACGCCTCTGCCAGGCCCTGGGTGATAGCTGGAGGTGCAGAAGAAATAGATGGAGGGAGAAGCTGGCACAGTGAGCTCCAAGCACAAAGATACCCAAGAAGACTGCTCGGAGGAGGGTACCCCTTGGGGACATCTTTAAGGAGGAGAAAGGCATTCCAAGCAAATCAAGTCTGTAGAGACAAGCCTGGCATCTTGGGAGTCTGGAGGAGGGTCACCGTGGCTGGTACTTGCAGGGAGCCTGGGTGGCAAGAGGTAAGGGTTGGGGTGGCAGAGCCTGGTTCATGGAGGGCCCTGAAACTTGGCTGGGGAATCTTGCTTCTTCCTGAAAACATGGGGGCATCATGGAAGGGTTTTAATTAGGGGGAGTCAGGATCAAATCTGCATCATGGGAAGCTCACTCAGCTGCTTCGTGGACAGACGGTAGATGGAGGCAGCAAACCTGGGGCAGAGTCCATGGAGGAGACATTGATTGAGAGCACACTGAGTGCTGGAAGGGTGGGGCAATGGTTAGAAGACAGCCATGGGCCACCTGCAGCTGAGTGCTCTTGGGTGGATGATTTAACCTCTCCGTGCCTCAGTTTCCCCATCTGTAAAATGAGGCTACTACTAGTGCCTGCCCAGCACAGGACTGTGTGGACTGAGACGGAACGCCAGAACTACGCTGAGTCCAGGGCCAGGAGCACACACAGTGTAGCTATTATTACACCAATAACCCTGAGTGGGGGTTGGTTAGCCGATGGTTTCTCCACGTGGGTGCATTGGTAGATATTCTCAGCAGCGTCCTACAGAGGAGGAACCTGAACCCTAGAGCCATCAAGTGACTTGTTCAAAGGGATTAGAACCCAGAGTGGGTGGACTTCCAGGCCCTTGGGGAGTGAGGACGGTGGGAAAGGGGGCAGCTGTGGGTGGAAGCTTTGTCCTGGGCCCCCAGTAGGCAAAGTGTGCAGTGACACCCACAGCCAGGCAGGGGGCCTGAACATGCATTCCTCAGATCTCCGCTAGTACCTCCTCTTCCTTGGAGACTCCTGGGCCCCCTTCCCAGCTCGCCACTTCCACTCACTCCCCCAGGTGGGGCTAAGAGCCCAGAGGTGGACGTGGGTGCGGTCTGCGTGGTCAGGCCAGAGAGGCCTCCTCCTTGGGAACCAGCCGTTATCCCAACGCCCACCCCGCCCGCCCCAGCAGCAGCCTCCACATCAAACTGCAACATTCCTTCCCTCCGCAGATGAGGTGCTATGTCCTGATGGGGGCAGCCAAGGCCTTGGGCCCTGCAGGAGTCGGAAGAGGGCCTCTGCTCTCAGCCGCAGCTGCCGGGATCCCAGGCAGGGCCTGACCTCCCGGGATTGCTCCGTCCTGTGGTGCATGTTTGGACGAGGCAGAGCTCCACGATGAGGCGCCAAGCCCGGACTCAAATCCCAGCTCCCACATCTCCTCCCCGCAGGGCCTTGACCTTCTGAGACGCAGCTTTCCCCTTTGCTGTGGGGAGGCAACAGTCCTTTCCTCGTAAACTTGTCCTGAGGCTGAAATGAGCCAATGCATGCAGAGTGCCTGGCACCAAGCCTGGCACAGAGTGACTGCTCCCCGGTGGCACTTGCTATTAGAGCTGCTGCCAACAACCCTCCCTCACACTTTCTACCTCTCTTTGCTCTCACCACACCCCATCTGAGAGAGGAGAAATCTGAGCATCAGAGGAGACTAAGGGCTTGCCAAGGGTCACACAGCGCAGCCCGACTCCAAGATCTGTTTTACATGCTGTTCCTCCCATGACCACCCGTGGTCACCAGGAGTGGGCTTCTCTAGCACTGGGGACACAGGAGGGGGTTCTGGGGGAGCATAGGACCTGGGGCTCCCGCCAGGCCTGACCCACCCTGCCCTCGGCATGAGGTGCTGCCAAGCAGGAAAGCCCCTGCCTCAGCCCCCCATCTCTCCCTGCAGCCTGGCTCAGCACACACTGCCAAAGCCCCCAGAAGTGGGGGTGGACAGTGTTTACAAAGGTCCCTAGGTATTTGCAAGGAAATCCCACAATGAGATGGCAAGAAGGCGTACTTGGGGTTTTTCTTAAGAGAGATGGAGAAATCTGGCTGGAATTGGGAAGAGGGGATTCAAGCTGTGAAATGTTCTAGAACTGGAACAGGCTCAAATTGTGACACCTTGAGGTTGAGTCTTCCCTCTTTTCTCATGGCCAGCTTCCATGTCCTCCTGCAGCAGAGACCTCCCTCCCGCAGAGCTCACTGCCAACTGGACACCTCCCCCTGGATGCCCACAGGCATCCCTAACGTAACCCATCCAAACTGCACCCAGCATCTTCTCCCAAACTCACGTCTAACCCTCCTGCCCAACCCAGATCTCTGAGCCTCCTTTTTTGTTGTTGTTTTTTTTAATCCTTACCTGAGGATATTTTTTCCATTGATCTTTAGAGAGGGAAAGGGAGAGAGGGCGGCGGGGGGGGGGGGGGGGCGGAGAGAGAGAGAGAAACATCAATGTGAAAGAGACACATCAATTGGTTGCCTCCTGCACGCACCCAACTGGGGCCGGGGATCGAACCTGCCACCAAGGTATATGCCTTTGACTGGGAACGGAACCCATGACACTTCAGTCCTTGGGGCCAACTCTAACCACTGAGTAAAACGGGCCAGAGCTGAGCCTCCTTCTTACTCTGGACAACCCATCCGCCATGTTCTTCTGATCCTTCATCCAAAGGGTTTCCCATCTCTCTCCCTTGCTCTCCACTCCATGGCAACGGCCTGCGTTCAGGCCACATTAACTGCTATCTGGGCAACACAGCAACCTCCTCTCTGCTGGATTCATCTTCCAAGAGCTCCTCTTTGATGACCTGTCACTCTCTTCACAAACCTCCATGGCTCCCTGTCACCTCCATGAGTTCTCAACCAGGGGATGTGCCTCAGAATCAACTGGGTGCACCTGAAAAATGCAGTTGCTCATTCCACACCCCTTGACAGACTCTCAAGCCCCCCAGGCATCTGGATGCCCACTAAAGGCCAAGAATCATGGAACCCCAGGAGTCTCCAAACTCCACAAGCTCCCTGTCCAGGACATTTGGGCCCCTCAGTGTTCAAGTCTGTCAGACAGGGAGGGACACTGAAGCCTCGGAGTGTTGGCAGGAGGGTTGTTAAGATCCTGAATGTAAGTGCTAGGCGTGGGGGGCACACAGGATGTTTCTCAGGGCTTTGTCCTGGGCCCCCAGCCAACAGGGGTGTGGGGAAGACCTTCCCTGCAGAGAGACCCTGCGGGGCTGGCCCCATACCCTCTGTGTGCGGGTCTCCATCACTGCATCCCCGGCCTGCTCCGAGCCTGTTTCCAATTACACCCACAGGCGGAAACTCCTGGAGCGGAGGCACAGCAACACCTAAGCCCCCGGGACCAGCCTGGCCAGGACACCACCGCCTGCTTGCCCCAGCCCCTCCTGTTCCCCTGGCCCAGTTCCCTCAAGTCAAGGCCTTCCCCCTGTGCTCAGACCTTGGTCCGTGGTGGGCCTGACCAAAGACCCCCTTCCCACACCTGAATGCATGGAGCAGGTGAGGCGCCAGCAGCCCTTTCGCAGATGGAGGAAATGAGGTAGAAATGGGGGATTTCGCCACATTCCAAGGATGCACAGCAAAAAAGCAGGTTCCCGGAGGTCTCCTGGGCATGGCTGGGTTTTTCTGTGGTTACCTCTCTGTCCATCCCAACCAACCTCCACGCTGGGCAGCCCCTCAGAAATGCCAGGGAAGCTATGAGCTCCCTCTCCCATTCCCAAGCCGGACAAAGCACTTCCTTACATGGAAACGTCAAGTCCTCTTTAGGAGAGACCTTGCTGTAAACACAGCATTAACACACACTGAGCAGAGCTGGCTGAGACCACAGAGATCTGGTGAGTTAGGATGAAGCTGCCCCTGTAGCCCAGAAAGTATTGGGCAGGAGAGGAGCCTGGACCTCCTAGGAGCAGGAATCCGGAGGGGGGGGCCAGCTTGACCCTTAGGTAGACTTCCAGACCCGGGGCTAGCCCTCCCAAGGGCTCCCCCCAACCTAGGAAGATAGGACCGGCTTAGAGAGGAAGGAGGATTATTATGTGGGAGGGAGAGGGTGATAATGAAAACAACTCTCTCCACAGAGCCAGCAGGAGTCCGGCTGCGCTGAGGAATGTGAAGTAAATTCACCCATTTTTATTTTTCCCAGCTGGCTGAGGCGGTGTGGGGTGGGAGGTGTCTGGGGGAGAGCTACCCTGAGCCCCCCATCTGCTTCATCCTCCAAACTCTAGAATGTGCCTCCCCACCCCACCAGCCCCAGCTTGCCCTGGGACAACTAAACACACACACACACACACACACACACACACACACACAACCTAGCAAGTGTTTGGCTGACTCACTACACAAACAGGGTGTTGGGTTTTCTTTGTCTTTGCTTTGTTTTGAATGCTAGCCCTCCCCCACAAGCTCTGCAGCCCTATGTATTGCTCAGAGGATGCCCAAGGCCCAATACTTCTCCCAGCCAGAGAGATGAGCGGGGCGAAGCGCTGATCAGCTTATCTGGGGGTTTTACTCACTTGTTCCTGTGCCTGAGCCGGGTCAGGGAAAATCCTAGAAGGCCCTATATGGAAGGGAAGTTGGGAGACATAGTTTTTCAGATGGGGAGACTGAAGCCCAGAGACAGGCAGGGACTTGGCCAAGGTCACACAGCCAAAGCACAAGGAACCAGAACCTAGGTGTTTTTTATTCACAAGCCAGCGGCCCCTCTGCACACCCTGGTTGGCCCATCTATAAAACGGGAATGATGCTCATTCCCTTCTTGTCTTTGGAGCACAGGGCAGGACAGCAGCCCACCTGTTTTCACATCCTGAGCTGAATCTTCCGGTGGAGGGTCTGCCAATGCCCATGCTCTTCTACTTACTGTGTGGCGAGTGGCTTCTGACCTTTACCTGCCTGTGGACAGGACAGCCTCCCCGTCTGCACAGGGAAGAGGCTGGGGAGAAATCACTCCTCTCTCTCAGGCCCCATGAGCAGAGCCCTGCCGCCCTCTTGCCCTTCACTAACTCCAGTCCTGTCCTCCGCACCGGGTCATTTCCAAAACACTCTCAAGGGGCCCGCTCTGACACTAGGGTGCTCTCTCTGCATTCTGGATCTCACCCCCTTTTAGAGCCCATGTGGTGAGATTTCATCATCACTGTGTCATGTATTGGTTACCTACTCAGTGCCAGGTGAGGTGCTAACCATCTTACAGGCATGAACACACTAACTTAGAGGTCATGATGGGTGCGGATGCAGGGTGCGAGAAGTGTCATAGTTCCCGTATGTACAAGGGAATGGAGGCTCAGAGAGCTGGAGACCCTAGGGTACCCAGCTAGGATTTGAACCCAGTTCTGCAGGACACCAGGGCAGATCCTGTCAGCTAACACGGAAAACAGTTCAGGCCACTTCTGCAGGCACGTGTCCTCTAGAGGGTGCATGAGGTCCCTGGCAGGCCTTGGCCAGACCAGATGGGTTCACTGGGGAGGGTCCCCAGCATGGCCTGAAAGCCTTGGCCCAGGGGCTGCTACAAACCTGGGAGTCGCTGGGTAGCAGTTACCCAGGGTCTGCCCCCATGAGTCAACCTTCCACGGAAACTTTGAGTCAGATCTCTAGACTGCCCCTGCCCAGCGCTCCAGGGAATCCCTTCCCTCGGCTGGGGACTGCATCTCCTGTCTGAGCCCCTTCCCCTCTCGCTCGTCCCGGGTCTCAGTGCTGACCTCCATCCTGCATTGGACTGGGTCACAGCGCCCCTTCCTCAGTCCGGGTCCCAAGCACCACTACCATCTCCAGCGCTTCTTTCCCCACGCGCTCCTCTCCAGGGATTCAGGTCCCAGCGGCTTCCAGGCTAAGCCCGAGGTTCGGTCTCCCTTCCTGGTCCTTCGCTCGGGTCCCCCGCCCCCCTCCTTTGGCGCGCACCCCTAGCCACAGCGCCCCCTCGCGCCGGGTCCCCACGGAGCAGCGCCCTGGTCGGAGGGCCGCGCGTACCTTACTCTCGGCGCGCACGGGGCCGGCGCGCAGCAGCAGCAGCAGCGGCAGCAGGAGCAGAGGCAGCGGCCGGGGCGAGAAGGTGTCCATGGCCATGGCGGGACGGGCACAGCGGGCACCGACAGCCGGGCGCGGACGCTTGGAAGCGCGGGCTGCACTGCGAGCTCGGTGCCGCCTCCAACTCTGTTCGCGCGGCGCGCCCCCTGTCCCCCGCCTGCTGCTCCCCGCCCCGCGCCCCATCCCGTGCCTCTGGGGGCGGAGCTAGGATGGAGGTGGGTACCCCGCCCTGCCCAGCTCTCGCCTCTTCGCTCTAGGCGGATCTCCAAGGGCACCCCTGTCCGGACACGAAAAAGGGACTTGTTCAGAGTCTGCAGGAGCAGCGGGGCAGTGAGGAGCATGGCTTCCCACACATACTGGGGCTTCCCACACATTCTGTGAGAACGTGGCACCTTGGACGTGTCTCTTCACCTTTTTGAGTCTCAGTTTCCTCGTCCGTAAATTGGGAAAACTAGTGCTTTCCATTTGGAATGGTGTGAAGTTAAGATGAGTGAGGTTTCCAGGGCAAGCGGGCCTGTGAGCTCTCCAAACACCCGACACCGCCCGTTTACCCTTCTCCTGGCTCAGACCCCTCTCCCCCGCGTGCTCCATTTCTTCCTTCCTCTACGTTCCCTCCGGTCAAACCCCAGTAACTCCTACCTTTTAAACACCCTCCCTCGTCCCCAGGACTGAGCGCCTCAGCTCTCTGACTCCTGGGCAGGAGAACTTCCCCAAGGACCCGTCCCTAGTCGCCACTCCTCAGGTTCCCTGCCCATCCTCTCTCCAGGGCTGTTCGGGCTCACTGAGGAAATGCTTTGTTGGGATCCCTGGGACCTCCTGAAACCGAGCCCGAGGGCACCCTGTCTACCATCCCAGGATAAACAACTCCTGATCACACCTCCTTCTCAAACCCTCTCCTCTCTCGGCCTCTTTCGAATTTCCCCTCATATCTCAGCCGGGCCCCTTCTCAGTTACTTTTGCAAGTCCTTCTGCCTCTGCGCACCCCGCGTTGGGGGTGGGGCTGGATCCTTTCTCTTCCCTCTCTGCACTGACTCTGTGGGTTACCCCTCCCCTGAGCCCAAGACACTTGTGTGTCTGTTTACCCGGCCTTGTACACTTCAACTGCTCAAAAAGGGACACTAATTTGTGCCACAAATGTTGCTACCCTCCACTCCTACCCCATCTCTACTCTCACGCGTGCCCCTTCACGCACACCCCTCCCCTCTCCATTTTCTTCATAGAATGTATCACTCTATGGGACTATCTCTCTACTTGGGATGTGTTTCTTTGTGTAGCTGCTGCCTTCCCTTGTGGGAGAGAAAAGTTACCAGTGCACATGCTTTGTCCAGAGCAGCCAGCTCCGTGGTCTCAAAGCTGGTTCCCTTCACCTGGGAACCAGTTAGAAATGCAAATTCTTCCCTGACTGGTTTGGCTCAGTGGATAGAGCGTCGGCCTGCGGACTGAAGGGTCCCAGGTTCGATTACCGGTCAATGGCATGTACCTGGGTTGCGGGCACATCCCCAGTAGGGAGTGTGCAGGAGGCAGCTGATCGATGTTTCTCTCTCATCGATGTTTCTAACTCTCTATCCCTCTCCCTTCCTCTCTGTGAAAAATCAATAAAATATATATTTAAAAAAAATGCAAATTCTCAGGCCCGGCCCACCCAGACCCGAGGAAACAGAAACTCTAGGGGTGGGGCCCAGGCATCTGTGTTTTAACAAGCCCTCCAGGGGATTTAAGGTTTGTGACCCATCAGCTTAGTACAAGTGGTCTGATGCTCCATAACTCTGAGCTGAATAAAAGGATCATGTGCAGTAGGTGTTCAGTACACATTAGCTTCTTTCACAACTAGAGGTCCCTTAGGGAGGCGTCAAAACCAGAGCTAGTGTAAAACTAAATATAGCGTGTGTTTTTATGCGCATAGGCCACCAATTTTCAACTGACGTGTCGCAAGAATTTGAAACATGCATACTGACTGTTTAATCAGGGACACTAACCTCTTCTCCCTTTGGTTTTCAAATTAAAAAAAAAAAAAAAAAAGGGAACAGCCAACACAATAGTAGCTGTCCAGTAGGAATTAATCAAAATTATACCTATTTTTTGTCAGATCGGTAAAAAAATATATATTTTGGTGTGCTGCAGAATTTTAGTGATTCGTTTATGTGTGCCATGAGGTGAAAAAGGTTGGCATAGAGTATCTGGGAACGGACACAATAAATAGGTATGGTAGTTATCACTAAGCGGGGGGGGGGGGGGGGGGACCAGCTGTTGGGAATCAGTAAGGAGAAAGGCTGACTTTAAATTTATTCATGAGAGAGAGAGAGAGAGAGAGAGAGAGAGAGAGAGAGAGAGAGATATTCATTGGTTGATTCTTGTATGTACCCTGACCTGGGATTAAACCAGCAACCTTGGCATATCAGGATGATGCTCTAACCAACTGAGCTACCCAGCCAGGGCTTGAAAGGCTTACTTTTCACTGAACACTTTTTTACATCCTGGGGATTTTGTACTGTGCAGCCTATCTATTCAAATAATAGAAGAAACGAAACGTAAACAGAACCTGGCGTGCTGTCCTTTTCCCAGCCCTTTCTCCCCCCGCAGCCTGGCCAGTTTCTTGGCTAAGAGCCCGGAAGAATAAGGCTGCTGTCACCAGTGAACTCTGCCCCCTGCTGGCTGTTCTCCCACATGGCCCCATCGTTTCTGCTTTCCTCCTTTCCGCCCTTCTCTCCTTTAGTGGGCTCCAGTCATAATGGATTCTCTCAGTTCCAACTTGGCCTTAGGACCTTTGCTCACACGGTTCGTTCCTCCAGAAACTCTCTCCACTTAGTCTGACCCACATTTACTCATCCTTCCCATGTCATTTCAATGCTCCTATCCCCAAATGCCTCCCCTGGACCAAAATGAGCCCTGTCATACACTCCCTAGCACCAGGAACTTGCAGGTGTGTTCTACTGTAGCATATATATGCAGTTGTGGGCTGAGTGTTTGGCTGAATTCTGTGTGATTATTTGATTTAATTAGAGTCTGTCTCTCCCACCACAGGGCAAGGCCCCCATGATGGGGCTCATACCTGCCTTGTTCTGAGCTGTATCCTTGTCTCCTTATCCTGTTAGTCTTCTTATCTTTGACCTCAGGACCACTCCCTTGCAGATGCCTCCTTGTTCTTAGACACTTTCCTTTCCAGCTCTTCTGTCATGAGTCCTGCTGGTGGTGAGAGTATTTTTCATGTCTTTCGGAGCCTATTTCCTCTTTGTAAATTTGGGAAAAAGTATTGACTTCTCTGGATTGTTGGGGGACACTGGCGGGCTAAGACTCCATAGAAGGAGAGGGGCATGTGGTAGGTGCCTACCTCACAGAACAGGGAGGGTCTGAGTACATCATCATTTCCCTCACCTTTCTCAACTTTGTGGTAGCTAATTCTTTTTATTTATTGATGAGAGAGAGAGAGAGAGAGAGAGAGAGAGAGAGAGAGAGAGAGATTGGTTGATCTGGGATCAAACCCACAACCTTGGTGTATTGGGATGATGCTCTAACCAACTGAGCTACCCAGCCAGGGCCATTGTAGTTGATTTTTCTCAAGAAGCATTTTCAGAAGATAACTGCATATTAGGACCAGTCTTTTCCTTCCTTCCTTCCTTCCTTCCTTCCTTCTTTCCTTCCTCCCTCCCTCCCTCCCTCCCTCCCTTCCTTCCTTCCCTTCCTCACCAAAGGATATATTTACTGACTTTAGAGAAGGGAGAGAGAGAGAGAGTGGGAAACATCGATGTGAGAGAGAAACATTGATTGGCTGCCTCTCACATGTGCTCTAACCAGGGATGGGACTCGCAACCTAGGTAGGTGCCCTGACTGGGAATCACACCAGGAACTTCCAAGTGTGTTCTATTATAGCATACTAGAGGCCCGGTACACGAATTCATGCATGGGTGGGGTCCTTCTGGGTGGCTTGCAGGGATTGGGCCGAAACCTGCAGCCCAATGCCACCTGCCGCTCCTGCTCATCCTGGCCCCACTGTGCCTGCTGCGGACTCGCACCCAATCAGTCCTCACTGCCACAGCAGTGCTCACCAGCCATGAGCCTGCTTCTGGCACCCTCCCAAGGGGAGTGGTCTGCGGGATCGGGCTGAAACCGGCTCTCCGACATCCCCTGAGGGGTCCCGGATTGCGAGAGGGTGCAGGCCAGGCTGAGGGATCCCACTGGTGCACAATCAGGCCAGAGAGGGATTGCAGGAGGGCTCCAGGGCATGTCCGGCCCATCTTGCTCAGTCCCGATCTGCTGGACCCCAGCCGCAAGCTAACCTACCTGTTGGAGCATCTGCCCCCTGGTAGTCAGTACACGTCATAGTGACTGGTCGATCAGTTGACTGCCCCCTGGTGGTCAGTGCGCATCATAGCAAGCAGTTGAGCAGCCTTAGCATATCATTAGCATATTACACTTTGATTGGTTGTTTGGTTGTTCTGCCATTCGGCCTATTTGCATATTACACTTTTATTATATAGGATACTAGAGGCCTGGTGCCCAGATTTGTGCACTGGTGGGGTCCCTCAGCCTGGCCTGTGCCCTCTCACAATCTGGGACCCCTCAGAGGATGTTGGACTGCCGGTTTCGGCCCGAGGCAGCAGGTGGCCTGGGAGGAGCCTGAGCCAGGGCCAGGCTCTGCTCCTGCTCATTCAGCCCACTGCGCCTGCCATTGCCACTTGGTAGCACTGCCATGGAGGCGGGAGAGGCTCACGCCGCCACAGCAGCACTCGCCAGCCGTGAGCCCGGCTTCTGGCTGAGTGGCACTCCTGCTGTGGGAGCGCACTGACCATCAGGGGGCAGCCCCTGAGTTAAGCGTCTGCTCCCTGGTGGTCAGTGTGCATCGTAGTGACTGGTTGGCCAGTCATTCGGTCGCTTAGGCTTTTATATATATAGAGATGAGCAGTTGTGGGGTTGTGTGATTACATCCTGGAGATTTTGTGTGACCTATGACCTATCTATTCAAATAATAGACAAAAGATATTTAAACAGAATGTACGTAAACAGAACAGGTTGATGAGCCAACTGAGCCACACCAGCCAGGGCAGGACCTCCTTTATATTAGTAACAGGTCCCATTTATTAGGTCAGACCTTATATGAATTGCTTTGCATGCATCATCTTATTTAATTCTTGTAATAATCCTGTGAGGTAGCAACTACTATTATTATTCCTCATCCCTCAGAACCAGACTTTGAGGCTCAGAGGTAAAATGCCCAAGGTCAGTTATTACTTAGAAAAGCCAGCTATGTTTTTTCTTTTTCCTTACAATCTATTTATTTTATTTTTTATTAAGGTATTATATGTGTACATCTTACCATTGCCCCCCCACCCCACTCCCAAACATGCCTTCACCACCCAATGTTTTGCATCCGTTGGTTATTCTTATAAGTAACATGCTTATAAGTCCTTCGGTTGATCTCTTATTTCCCCCACCTCTCCCTAACCTTACCGCTGTAATTTGACAGTCTGTTTGATGCTTTACTGCCTCTGTATCTGTCTTTTTGTTCATCAGTTTATGTTTTTTATTATCCACAAATGAGTGAGATCATTTGGTATTTTTCTTTCATTGACTAAGCCAGCTATGTTTCATTCATTCTTTCACCCACTCAATTATTTATTGAGTGTCTATAATGTTCAGGCCCGGTGCTCAGCAATCGGAGTTAAAATGATAAGCATGAGAATAAAGTGGTTTGATTTGTCAGAGAGACCAAGGAAGGCGTTGGGAGGATGAGACAACACGGTTGGTCTGAGGGATGAGGAGTTGTTTCCATGGGCTGAGTGCTTGGCCGAATTCTGTGCCCACCTTTGATCTTAGAATCAACTTAGAATCTCTGTCCACCACTGAAACCCCAGGGCTGCAGAAGGCTTCTGCACTGCCATTTAGCCTGATGAGATCTCTTAGGAAGGGGCACTCACCATCTGCAGAGGCTTGTGATAGAAAGGAAAGTTCTGGCCCTGACACATTTTAGAATCTGGAGTGGAGGGTATGGCTCAGAGAACCCATCTCCTGTCCCACCTCACCACTGCCACCCCCAACACACACACACACTAAGGGCTTTCCTCTCCCTCTTGGGCTGGGGAATGGTAGTGGGGAAGCAACCACAGAGACCATTTCTCATAGTCCACAGAGAACTCGACAGAGCCCGAAGAGAACACAGAGGGGACCCAGATGTCCCCGAGGAGATATTAAACAGGATTTTGAAAGATGAATAAGGGTTTGGGAGTGGGGCAAAACCAGCAGCATTCCAGCTTGGAGGAATCACGGGTTCAGGTTCTTGTGTCTGGAATCCTCATCTCTGCCAGGTGACTTCATCAGTGTATGACAGGGATAATATTGGAGCTACCTTATAAAGAGGTTTTGAGGTTCAGGCAACATTGTGTTAAAATCTCTCAAAACAGTGGCAGGCACAGATTAAGGCACAATACAGGTTAACTAACGTTGGTAAGGAACCGGCAAGTGCAGAATGGTGTTGCAAAACCTCCTGCATAGCAGGTGAGGGAAGGGGCGTGATGAGAAATATGGGCAGACGTCAGACCAGACAGGGACGCAAATGCCAGGATAAGAACGTTTTAAAAACTAAGGAATGACATAGACGAGCTAAAAGGCTTGGTGGAGCAGGGTGGGGAGAGGGCGGGAAATGGGCAGCTAGCCAGGAAGCCGCGGCATAAGCCGGCAGAACAGAGGCGGGCGAAGCATCAGTGTTCTGTGTCTTTGTTTTCCAGCAGGCCAGGTAAGGGCTTAGACCTTGGGCGGCAGCAGCGATGAGTCCTTCCGTGAGAGGGTGTCCGTAGGCAGACGCTCGGGAAGGTCCCAGAGGCTGATGACCGCGCGCCGCCTGGTGGCCAGAGGAGATGGGCTCAGCCGGGAACAGCAAAGACTACAAAATCCGGGAAACTGAGGCGGGGAGCGGCGTTTGGGTTCTCCCAATTGGACCCCGTCCCTATTCCAACTCCGCTTTACAGACTGGGAAACTGAGAAGGGGAACATGGGTGGATAAGGAGCCCCTCAAACCGAGAGCTTCAAGACACCAGGAGTTTTTATAGTTTCTTTAATGGCATCAATGGCCTGGGGGCTTAGTTTGCCACTCTGCTCAACGGGCAGGTGGAAAATGAAAGAGGAAGAGAAACTTTTGTCTTTCCCGCCCACCCGGAGGTAAAAGCCTTTAAAGAATACCCCGGAAAGCAGAGTTTTATAGATTCTATTTGCATACGAACGCAGTCACCTCGAGTTTAACTCCGATCCTTTAATCTTGGGTCCAATTTGTCCCCAAGCCGCAGAGGAAGGTCCTCGTGAATACCCCCAAACTCCACTCCCCCAACCCCGCCCCGAAGGCTGGGCTTCGTTGCACGTGCTCACCGGTTCCTTTGCGACCCACCTCCTAGGAAAGACTCATTGTCAGGGCGGGGGGATACTAGGAGTCATAAGAAAAGTTGACTATGGATAAATCACAACAAAGAAAAGGCCCTGAAGTAATATACACTCTTTTATAGCAGAAGTTTTTATTAGAGTTTCGCGATTGAAACAGGCTTTGGCTTTCAGTTCTTCAGAGCTGCTAATTGTTCTTTCCACCCCTTCAGTTGCTGGAGTCCCGCGTGGCCGGCCTCGCCGGGCAGACTCCAATTCCCAGCGTGCCCCGCGGGCCCGTGCGTGGCAGCGGCGCGTGACGTCGGGGGTGGGAGCTGGCCAGTGCTGAGGGGGCGCGGCGCGGAGGGGCGCGGAGCCGGGCGGCTAGGGGCCCAGAGAGCGCGGCGGCCGGGAGCCCGCCAGCCCCTGACAGCCCCCTCCCCCTGGCGGACGACGACGACGACGAGGGCGCTGGTCATGGCGGAGCAGCGAGCCGAGCGCGGGCCCTGAGCACCACCGCATGGAGCGGGACGAACGGCCTCCTAGCGGAGGGGCAGGCGGCGGGGGCTCGACGGGGTTCCTGGAGCCGCCCGCCGCGCTCCCTCCGCCGCCGCGCAACGGTGGGTGATGGGCGTGCAGAGTCCGGGCCCACCTAGAACCAGCCCCATGCCCTCTAACCCGGGATACCCCTTCTCTCAGCCTCCTATCACCCTGGGAAGCTACAGCGCATGGACCTTCACCCCGGTCCCCTCTGCGCGGACCCTCCCTCTCCTTCCCTGTCTTACTCAGTGTGGAGCCTCCTTCTCCCGGTTCTCCCCCCCTTGGTTCCCTCTACTCGGACCTTCATTTCCCTCCCCGCCCTCCCTCCCCCGTCCCTTCTGCGTGACTCTCCCCACCCCCAGGTTCCTTAATGGCAGACCCTCCCCCTCCCGGGGTCCGCGTCCCCTCAGTGCGATCCTCCCCCAACCCCCAACCCCCATCTCGCGTCCCGTCAATGGGGGCTTCCCCTCCCTCTCGGGTCTCCTCTGCTCAGAGCCTCCTCTTCCTGCCCTTGGGTACCCTCCGCGGGGGGCCTCTCCCCCATTGGGTCCCTTCAGCGCCGAGCCGTCCCCTCCCCCCGCCCCGTCCCCTCGGCGCTCCCCACGCGGGTCCCCCCTCCCTCCGCTGACGCTCCCTCCTGGTTCTGCTGACCCGACGCCACACCCTCGTCCCCTTGGTCCCCTTGGCCCCACACCTTTCTGGAGCCTCTTTCCTTCCTTCCCTCCTGCAGGCCCGCACTTCCCTCGCGCCTCCGTGCTACTGCGAGCCTCCATCTCTGCGCTGACTCTCAAATCCTCAGCTACTCGCCCAGCGTCTCCTTTTCTCACCCGTTGGTGCCTGCTCCGCACCCCGTTTCTCCCTGCTCCCTTCCCTTCTCTGTTAGGCGACAACTTTCTGTTGGCTCAGATTTCTGTCCTGATCGGGTGTTGGGGACACCTGTCTCCCTGTGTCTCCGGGCGGGTCCAGGTCCGCGCTTGCCCCACCTTATTTCTCCCGGTCCTCTCGCGATCCAGGACCCTGAGCCCAGAGAATTCCTCACCTGGCCCGGCCCTTCCTACCGCACTTCCCCTGCCCCCAGGTCCCGGCCCAGTCCTCAGGTTCCTCGCATCCGTCTCTGGGGGTGACTCGCCCTCCGCCCCCTGGCTCCCTCCCCCTGCGGGATGTTTTATTTGTATCTGTTTGATATCCCCCCCCCCCAGTGTTTGCCGCGGGATGTTTTTATTGGTAACGTGTAAGGAGCTTTTGTGAGGTCGTAAAAGGTGAACTTTTGAACTTGGAAAGCGCCCTGGAGCAATTAGCGCAGGCGATAGCCCCGGGAGGCCCGCATTACAAAGGGTGCTCGTACCGGCCCGGCAAACGCTCCGGCGGCAAACCCGATTTATTTATTTATTTGCCCTGCCTTCCACCTTTCACATCTCATTTCCGAATAAAGGGCAGGCTCTCGGAGATCCTTGCCTCCTCCCCTCTCTGCGCCATAAACTCGCAATTCTCTGAAAGATCTAGGACCGAACAGTGTCTAACAAGTAACAGATTTCAAATTGAATGCAAACACCCGGGACAGTTAGGAGGCACTAAAAATTAATTGCTTCAACAAGAAGTTTCTCAGTCAGGACAGTGACCTGGCAGGTGTGAGGAAAGTAACCTGAATATAGGTCACTTAGGTGCTCAATTGTTGAATGAATGAGGAACTACAGAAGGAATCTTGGGGTGGATCTGAACCTTCATACATATACTGTCAGTTCAGTAGACGTGCTATTTTTACCAGTTAAGAGAGAAGTGTGTTTAGAGGAGAGCCTGGTTAACTTCACTTGATGTTGCTGACCAAATAGTGATATGTTTTCAAAGCTCTTGTCCTTTTTTAAGATGTCTGTGATGTGTGGTATATAGGTGGCCGGCAGTCTCTTGGGATGTCTTTGGAGACTAATTTCTGAATGTGAACATGTTTGAGATCAATAAAATCCCGTGTCACAAAGGAGGCTGGAATCTAGTTAGGGTAGGAGACAGTATACTGGAACAAAGGATTTCTTTAACGCTTTTAACTTTTCAAGCTTTTAAAGTGGAGATTTGGTTTGGTATTAAAGTGTGAATGTTATAAATCTGATCTAAATTTTACCATGCTGATTTTTTTTTACCCAAGCCCAGATCTTATAGCCCACATTAGTGTATTTCTCATAATGCTTTTCTCTGTGTGTATACTTCCTGTACCCACCTTTGCATAACACATAGATGGATTTTGCTGCAGACTTAAATTCTACTTGAGAATATTGTTGTAAGGGAAGCCTAGGAACTGCATTTGCTGTTAATTATTCATTAATACATTTCAAAGAACCCAATGGTAATTTTAACTCAATCAAATTTCCTATTCATAGTCTCATTTCCTCAATTGCTCAGAACCATTCAAAAAACTGTTATGGAGCAATCCACTTAGGCTAAGGTGGCTTTAATATTTTACATCAGTCCTATTTAGTGCTATAAATATTTCCTTTTTGTCGAAAACACAGTGGGTCTTTTGGCACTTAGGTGAACTTAAGAAAATACATGAAACAGACTGTTGTAGAATGCTTTATTTTTCAGTGTAAAAATGAGCATTATGTTCTGTTTTACAATTTATGTTCATCATCTCGGTAACTTAACATGCTCACAGAAAAGTCACACACACAAAAACACAAACAAAAGAAAAGGAAAGTTTATCTCTGGAATGGTGGGGATATTTTTTTCTTTTATACTTTCTTAATTTTATTTTTCTCTAAAAGTAAAGGAAACTGCTTAAGTTCTAAGCAGAGAAAATGAAATTTTCTCACTTTTTATCCTACCGACTGATTTTCATTTTGTATGAAATATTTGCAATAGATAACTATCTTGATAGGAGGTCTTTTGGTTTCTGTCATGAAGAAATAAACTGGAGGTGGAATTTTAGAAATGTTTTCCTGCCGGAAACGCCATTGATGTTGAATTTACAGTCCTTTAAATGGTTTTTAATAATCTATCAGAACAGAGTTGCTAGTCTTTTGATGCACCACCACCCTTCCAGGAATTCCCTGTGCTAACTGCGCTAGATATTTACAGTTGTTGTTTGTAGGTTTTCATAACAAAAATGAACTAATTTAGAGGACTGCTTCCTTTTGGGGTTTCAAAGGAAAATGAATGATTTGAGGAAGTATATGCTAAATATTGCATTTGTTTTATTTTAAGAGAATGAAGAAGTAGACTTAAATATTTCAAGCAAAGAAAGGTTATAAGCCATTATCAGTAATGAAAAGCATGTTTTATATAATTACACTTTAGGAGAAATGCAAAAAGTTCACTAAATAATCGTATGCCCTTTTCCTGCTATGGCCCTGCCATCCAAATGTTATTCCTGAAAATAAATTAGCAAGTGTTTTCCATGACAATTTAATTTCAGTTTGTGACTTTGAAAATTATTTTTAAATCACCTCAAAAATTTCTACTTTCATTTAAAAAATGCATGCTCTAGTAATGTTTTTCTTTAGAACAAGCAGCACACAGGTTGTTTTTTTTTTTTTTTTTTTTGGTAGGTCCTCTGACCTCCAAAGAACATTGAAAAGCAACAGTGAGCAGATTCACTTTTGATTTTTGAATAGCAGTAATGTGAGAGGACCACATTTCCAAACTTAGATTTACCATCCACCAAATTCTTTTTTTAGTATTTCTGTTGCATGTAATAAAAATATGATCATGACATGCTTTCTAATCTGTAAGTCATTCTGAATTTTATAGCAAAAGGATGTGTGTGTGTGTTCATGCACTAGCACATGAACAGGAGTTAGATGAGGAGGACTGAGATGGTAGCTAATGAAAAAAGAACATGTACATTTCCTAAAATATGTCCAAATCATGCATTCCCATATTTTATTCATAATTTCTTGGTTCCTCTTTCCTTTTACCGGGGTTGTGGAGCAAAGGCAGAAAATGAAATACCTAATTTTGGTTAGCGGGCGCGTGGAGGGTAGAAATGCCAACGACTGTGATACTGCTAAGGGAAGTTTCTTAGACCACTTACGGTGCTTGGTATGCAGGTCGGGTTTAAATCGCTAACGATATTTGCATATTTTGGGGTCTGGGACTGTGTAAGTAAGTGAATTTCATCCTGTATTATAACTAGGTTAGATATTTATTAGTTTGTATTGAATAAATTGGTCCATTAATGAATTGTGGTCAGATGGCAACTTCTGGCTTCAGAATTAAGGACAGCTTCTTTGACATAAGAGACTTCCTTTTCAGCATGCTCATCTAGATTTTAGGGGCCTTATTACTATTTTTTTTCTTCTTATGTTTATTTTTGTGTTGTAGCCAAGTTAAATGACATTTCAGTTTAAGTATTTTCTCCATGTTGAAAGTTAAATTTGGGAAGATACCTTTTCAGAATACATTTAAATTTTTGGTCCAATCTTTTAAAGTAGAATAATAAAAATGCTTTTTTTGGTGTGTATGTGAACCATTTTTTTTATGTGTAAAGGGTCATAATCAGAAAAATCAGAATTCTTACTCAACAGATAAAAACAAAGCTTTCATTTCAGTAAAGAATAAGAGTGCCCTTGGAACAATTTTAAACAGAAGGTAACTACTGAATATATCCACACAAGTAGTGATATAATACACCCATCTCTCTGTTATACTTTGAAAGTATTTATAAAACCAACACATTGTGAAAGAAAATACATTCTTTTAAACTTTCATATTCTTAATATCAGCTTTTCCTGGCTCAGGTAATTTCTTATGGGTTTATGGATGCCTTTGATTGATAACTAGGGTTTAGAAATACCAGAATTATTAAAAGTCACCAAGAAGTACTGAGTTCGTAATTCTTTATCTTGTGTTGAGTGATGTTTCATATTCTTCTGAGCTTGATCTTATATTTAAAAAAAAAGTTCTTAATGTAACTTTGATCTACAGTACTCATAGAATCAGTCTGCTGTTTGTTTATTGCTTGTTTTCCAACATGGCTTGTCTTTATGAAAAAGATAAGCCTGTTAGACATTAGTTTCCTTAATAATGTAAAGTTAGAAAAAAACCGTTGTCTCTAACCTTTTCAGTGTGGTTTAGAAATAACTATAGAATAGAGAACTTTATTTTAAAGAATTTCGTACTTTATTTCCTTATTACCTGCTGTTAAACAGTAGTAGCCTGCGTAGAACAGTTTCTCAAGAAAACAGACCCCCTCCCCCGTTACGATTATTTAAATAAGACTTTACTATGTAACCCAGCAATTCTAATTAACAGTGATTTAGTTGGGGAGAGAACCAGAATTTCCTCAGCTGGCTGTTGGGAAGCTGAATTGCCTTTTACCCCACCCCCAGCTGCACCAAATCTTTTGATCCCTAAGCTACAGTGGTTGTCATTTGAGAAAGCAAACTGAGAGAAAATAAGTTGTGAAAATAACCTACTTTAAGGCTTCATTTGCATTTTGGAATTTTTGTACTTAAAAAAATTATAGGAATAATTGAATCTTTAAAATTTATATTGAAGGAAGCAAACTGACCAAACTCTCATGTCTAAGTAGAAAATCCCTGGATTTCTTTAAAAATTCTTGGATTTCTTTAAAAATTTTGGAAATGTTTTAATATTGACAATCACTATTTTAAGAGAAGTTATCCTAATTATAAATTCACAGGAAGCATCAAGTCTTTGGATTTCCTTAGGAGTGTGGAAATTTGGGGAAAACAAAAGTTAGCCCTTAGGCACTATAACCATTTTCATTCAGGGTATTTTGTGGTTTCCCCCTTACTCATTATGTAAGTTCAAAGAGAACTACAAATTCTTCTCTCATATACTAAATGCTACAATTTGTTATATTGAGTTAACTTTAAGAAGTATCTTCAAATAATGAGTCTTTGGATCCTAATTGCGAATTGTATACCCTTAAGTTTGTTTACATCAGAGAAGCTATTCAAGCATAAACCGCAGATGGCAGTAGTAGCATATTTTTATATTTTCTGGAAGGATTCTTGCCTTTAAGTTGGTGTCAATTCTATGGGCACTGTTGATAAGTCAGCTGGTGAGTGTAATGTTTCCAAAACCAATTCCCTAGACAGCAACATGTAATGTATTCTGGAAACAAATCCTGGCGGTTTGATTAGAAGATATACTCTGTGGGTGGTTTGAACCGGAATAGTGACTTTGCTGTCATTGCCAAAGATAATAGGGATAGAGGGAATTGCATAATAACCTTTAGCTTATTAGAACTATAGTGATGGTATTAGCAGAAGATGTATTAAACATAGATACTTGCTGGAACAACTATTTACATTGGAAATGATTTATAATTCATTTAAAAATATACTCAAGAATTGCATTTGAGAGAAATGCACAACTAAATCCCTCATGTGGAAGAGGTAGATAGCTTTCTCAGCTGTTTATTTCCAACTCCTTATGTTTCATAGTACCATAGAATTTTAGATCTCTCTACAGAAGCATTTCATAGGTCTACTAGTGGGTTTTGCTTGCTCTTTCAATCCATCATTGTAGTGTCAAAATTTGTGTTCTTTATGCTTTCCTCTAAAACTATTGATTGAAAACGAACGGACATGATTGATTTAACCGATGTTTAAACTTCCTATGATATTTCCTTTGAGTCTTAGTTTAAGACTCAGGAAACATTTCAGTGACAAATCTGTGCCAAAATGAAGGACAGCCTGATTTCAGTGAAGGAACTACTTAACCTGTATTAAAAAATTAAATTTTCAGTGTTACCCCAATAAATTCAATAAAAGGGAAAACATTAAAAATTATTTTATTTGTTCATGCACTTATTTCAATCCTGAAGCTGTATCATCTTGGAATTATTAAAAATTCAGACTTGATCATTTTTTGTTAATTCCTTATGCTATACAGGATCAGATGCAGTGTTCTTTTTTTATCACAATGAAGGCACCGAACTGTAGTAGTAGTCATTGTATTCTTCACCTTCATACACTTGTATTGAAAAAAAAAAAGCCCTAAATGAACTCCAATTTATGCAATTTAGTTTTTCTCTCACAAGAGAAAAAATATAGGACAATTCTGTGAAGCCTTATATACCTTTTATCCTGTTTCCTCATCTCTTGCCTTTTAAATTTATAAATGATTAATAAAATAGTACTCAGTTGGATTGTATTATTTTCTACCATTTATCATTCGTTGATCATTCATTACTGGATTGTTTCAGACTTAATCTCTTTCCACCTATTGAGTCATTAAATTTGTTATTTACTGTATTATTGAAACCAGTAGCTTTCAAATTGTGGTCCACGAACCTCTAGGGGTGTCCCTGAGACCCTTTCAAGGAAGCTCTTGAGCTCAAAACAATTTTTATAATAATACTGACATATTTTGTCTTTTTCACCATGTTGACATTTGCACTGATGTTGCAAAAACAGTGGAGGGTCAAAACTGTTGGTGCCTTAGCAGAAATCAAGAAAACAAATTGTAGTAGTAGTAGTAGTTGTATTCTTCACCTCCATACACTTGTATTTTAAAAAAAAGAAGCCATTTTTACTTAAGAATGTCTTAGATGAAGCAATAAAAATGATTAATTTTATTAAATCTCATCCCTTGAATATACTTGTTTTTTGATATCCTATGTCAAGTACATGCAAAGCATTTCTGCTGCATACCAAAATAGAAAAGTTGTATGCAGCTCATTATGTTGTGAGCTGAACTAGCTGCCTTTTTTTTTTTTTTTTTAATGGAACACCATTTTTACTTGAAAGAACAATTAACAAACTATGGTTTATTCAGATTTGGGTATTTGGCAGATCGTTTTTAAGAAAATAAACAGCGAGCCTGTTATCCAAGAAAAACTGACATCTGTTGCTGGTGAATAAAAGTTGAGCTTTCAAGCAACAATAGCATGTTGGAAATCTTGTCCCTGTCACTCTGAGCTTGACAGCGTCCCAATACTTATCTTTTTTGATGAGACTGATGGTGTTATTAACAAATAGGATTTTTTTTATATCGTATAAGGAAATGATAACATTTTAAAGATCATCTTATTTCAGTAAAGGAGTATTTTCCAAATCTCTGGGTATATGATATTACAAAATCCTGCATGGGTAAATATCTGTTCAAAATGTTATATAGACTAATGGATTTTTAAAAAAATATATTTTATTGGTTTTTTACGGAGAGGAAGGGAGAGGGATAGAGAGTTAGAAACATCGATCAGCTGCCTCCTGCACACCCCCTACTGGGGATGTGCCCGCAACCAAGGTACATGCCCTTAACTGGAATCGAACCTGGGACCCTTCAGTCCACATGCTGACACTCTATCCACTGAGCCAAAGCAGTCAGAGCTAGACTAATGGATTTTAATGTAACAGAGTATACAAAGTTCATTGATGTGGTTTTAGATTTCACATTGAACTAACCTTTAAGAAACCCAGCACTTTCTAAGTTTTGTTATATTATTAAAGAAAAATATCTAATTATTTTAATGAGCAAGTACTCTCAAATCAGTGTTCTGCCTTCATATCTCAACCAAAACAATATATATCACAACATACTGATTGCATATGGGAGAATCTAGCTGACAGAATTAAGCCTGATATTAAGAGATTAGCAAAACTATAAACAGTGCTACTCTTTTCACTATTTTTTGTGTGAAAATATAGTTATTTTTGATAAAAGTGTTAATTTATATTAATTCATAATAGGTTAAGTCCACTCAGACCAAAATATGTGAAAAAGCCTCTGTTCTAAATTAATCAACTTAATATGTAACAAAGTGGTGACTTCACCAGATATTATTAGTACTCATTTACTTTGGGTTTTTCTTTCATTTCCTTTTCCCCCCCTCTGTAAAGGGGCTACGGAGGAAAAATAAAATTGAAAATGCGTTCATACCTCTTAAGTTTTATCTTTGCATGATACTAAATGAAGTGTGTTATAGTTTATCCTCACTGAAATCTCTGATAAGATTTTGTTACCTGCTAATATGAAACCTGTTCACTATCTTGTGGCAGAAATTTTCCAATAGAACCTGTGTCCTCACAAAGGATAGATTTGTAACTATGGAAATAAATCCGACAACACAAAAATACTTTCTTACTATTAAGGGTCATTGCTATAAAAATAACCATTTATAAGAGATAAAAATTCTACTTTGCTTTTTAAAACTTCCATCAAAAATAGCTTGTTTGTTTATTTGTTTTCAGTAGACATGTTTGGTTTTCATTGAGTCTTCTAAAGTTGTTATTTTGGCATTGTCATTTTGTAGATTGGCTTGACTTTTAACCTGATTTTCACTGAGGGAGGTGGTAATAAAGTCTGTATAGGAGAAGCATCTCCTCTCCTGGCTTAAGAATAATACCCTTTCCTAGTGTGAGTAACATTTTAGTGTAAGTCAATTACTGAGTTGTTAAACAGTTAGGGATTTATTCCTTAGGATAGTTGCTAGGTAGAACTCATTCTGTAGTGAGATTGCTGGCAGAAGAAATGTCACCTAACAATGTGAATAACAAAAAGAAGTTACTGGGTCAGAATTCAAGATGAAGCTTGGTGGGTGATGAAAGATCAGTGAGAGATTTGGGCTTCCTTCCTGAGAGCTCTGTAATTATCTTGATGTTCTTGGAGTGTCACATAATGTACCTCTTAAAGCATTTTTGTGTTCTGTGGGGGTTGCAATTTAGTCATAAGAAACAATCCTTTCCTTTTTCATTGTAATACTTGGATTTTATGTTAGATTTCAGATGAAATCTTTAAATGCATTCTTCATCAGTTGAAGTGAATCGCTTTAATTACTGAACTTAATAATTGAGGCAGATACTTTTTCTTCCATATTCTTGCTGTACTGTAGAAATCTAACCTGTCAGGAGACTTCCTTTCAAAGCCTTACAACCCTTCTTCTAAAATGCCTTTTTAGTAGGATAATAAACCACCTGGGGGAAACCCCCCACTGATATCTATTTAGAGGGCTTTGTTTTTTGGAAGTGGCTGTAGTAGGCTCAGCCAGGGAGGAAGGATTTTTGTATGATGGTGTGAGAGGGAAAGAGCAGAGGCTCCAGAGTGTGGCAGAACAAAGATCACAGCTATGTGACTTTGTCACTTGACTTCTCTGAACTTTAGTGTTCTCATTTAATAATAGCAGCTAAAATTTACCAGTATATCGTGCTTGTTATATAATATTCTAAGCACCTTACATGTATTAACTCACATTACCCTCATAACCCTATGACGTAGGTATTTTATTATCATTTCCAGTTTATAGATGTGAAAACAAGACCACAGAAGTTAAGCCCCAGACTTCACAGCAACAGCATTAATAATTTGTTTCCTAGATTTAACACCTCCCTTCCCCTACTATAACATTTCTGAAATTGACTTTAGGGTTCCTAGGATTAGTGACAAAGACTGTAAAGTGCCAAGCAAAGTATCTGCCCCAAAGGAAGCACTCATGAATCCAGGGCATTTATAGTTGTTGAGGAGGCCCAGAAATCAACTCCCTGTAGATTGAGTGACAAAGATCCACTCTTAAAAGTTGCAAGTGACTTTTTTCTTTCACATTGGCTTTAATAAGCCAACCAGAAAACAATTTTTGCAGAATCAGGAACAATCCTTAGTAAATCCAAGAGGGGTGCTAAGGAAGAAAGGGGTTTTGAGCTACTCAAGGCAGGGATATCATATCTTGAATCTGTTTCCTCTGCACTAAGCACAAAGATTTGCTGTTGCATGAAGGTTGAATGAATGAAATAAAGGAATGGTCAGGTTAGGAATCTGAATCCTTTGCAGGTAGTCAGAGGAAGTCTACAAAATATAAGGGAAGGGAATGTGTATTTTAGTCACTAAGGCAACTGGGGTCAGTATATAAGTCAAAAGTGTGTTGAAGCTAAATCCAAGGTTTTATGAGCCCTCCTGGAACCAGAATGTAGTTTCTGTTTGTAAATGTGGCCCTTGTAACTAAAATGACTAGATACACCAAATACATACAAATATGCTTGACTGCATTGGGGAATGCAGTTCAGGAAAAGATGGCCTTTGTCTTTTGTACCTTTTAAAAAAATTCTGCCACACAAAAGCTGGCTATATGAAAGAGGAGAACCAATCCAAGAAAGTTGATGTGACCCTTTGAAAATGGAAATATAAGAACCCAGTTGTCCAAAGCTTGTGAAATATACAAAATGACTTCCTAGCAAAGAGAGAGCGAGAAAGATGTGGCAGTGTGGGTTAATAGATCGTGATGGCAATGTAGTTCAAGTAGGAAAGGATTTGTGAGAGGCCCAGAAAATAGTTGATGGGCCTGGGTTTTGCCTGGGTTCTGATTCTAGCTCTGTTTCAAAGGCGGATCTCTATGGGCCCACCTATAAAATGAAGGCGCTAAACTAGATAATCCCAGAAGGGATTTTTCAGTTTGATGATGGAATGAATTGGGTAAAACAGGAAATTGCAATTTAGGAAAGCCCTGCCTAAAGCACGCAGCTATGGTGCTAACAGCCAATTTCTCAGGGATGATTTTCATTTCAGATGCTGTTCAATCTTCCCTCAAAGAACATTTACACTGTTACCCTGTCCTGATTTTAGAATACCTGGCTGCTTTAAAGTTTGTGGGATCACATAATTTACATGTAAATTCCATTTTCCAGGTTCATGTTAGAGAAATGTTTGCAACTAAAGTTCCAGTGTTTTGATCATTGATAGTGTAAACTTGAAATTTGATATAGTTGTCATTTTTTTTAACATGATCACTTTCTTCCCATTTATACCCCTTTACAAGTTTGAGTCATTCACTGACTCAAACTCATAGTTAATTTCAGAGTTTTCCTTCATTCTTTGAAAAGGGATTTTTTATTTGCAAAACTCATTCAGCATTGAGAAGACTAAATGCCCTACATTTGAGAATGTGGATTCATTAAGGAAAATTGCAAAACCTCCTTAAATGCTGTTGGTCTGTAAAAAGGGAACCCAGCAGGAAAGGAGCGACAGTGCATGGGGGAGGGGAGTAGTTGGGGGGGGGGGCAGCAAGGGAGCTGCAGTTGAAATATTCATCAATCATTTTACTGGCACCAGGAAACCAATCAGCCTTTTAGAGGAGAGAACTTAATCAATCACCTAATGTGGGAAATTACAATTGCTTTCCCACAAAAATATATTTCCTTACTTGCTGACAGATAAATCTGAGAGATAATTGGGCTGGCTGGAATTTAGAGCTAACTGATGGCAAGTAGTTACTGAAAGTGCAATGTGATGAAGAAAGGCATTTAACTTTTGAAGATAAAATTTCCTATCTGCTGTGAACTTTTCCAAAATATTTATAAGTTTGCTTTTCATATAGTGTGCCTATTGATTAAAAAAAAAACACAATTACCGAGCATTCATGGGTAATATGTGAAATACTGTAAATTTATTCTCCAAAGCTAGTTTTCAGGAGCATAGATGAGACTAGTGGTTGGAGAATATTCAGTGCTTCCAATGCCTTGTTTGTAAAGCAACTCCAGAGCATTGCCTAAGGGACATAGCCAGGGGAACACAGTTGGAAGTGCTTGCATATAAATAAAAGCAGGAGGGATTTAGCTGTATCTTGTATTTAAATTTTAAATAGTGTGATCTCTTAGCTCTGTGCTTGAATTGCCTGTAGCCCTTAGGTCTATAGGTGTGAACTGTTTAGGTAATCTAATGTTTTAAAATTAGTAATGGTTGGTCACTGTAGAAAATACAGAAAATTAAGGGGAAATGACCTATAGTCTTGCCTCCAAGCAACTTTCATTAAATTTTTAAAATATTTTCTTCTGGACTTCAAATTCTTGGTTTTTGCTTATTGTGATTATACCAGTGGTCAGCAAACTCATTAGTCAACAGAGCCAATATCAACAGTACAACGATTGAAATTTCTTTTGAGAGCCAAATTTTTAAAACTTCTTCTAACGCCACTTCTTCAAAATAGACTCGCCCAGGCCATGGTATTTTGTGGAAGAGCCACGCTCAAGGGGCCAAAGAGCCGCATGTGGCTCGCGAGCCGCGGTTTGCCGACCACTGATATATGCCATTAAGTTTTATGCTTTTTGTTTTAAAGCCTTTCTTATGTTATGAACTTCATTCATTTGACATGAAATTACTTAAAAATTTTAATAGCTATATGACAGCCCATTGCTTTTGATTGTTGGACATTGAGATAGTTTTTAGTTTCTGATATAAAAGTTCTGCCCAGGCCATCTTGTGTTTTCTTTTATTTTGGGGGAATAGATTTTTAGAAATATTTATGTACCTTTGCCAACAGCCAGTTCACTAAGATACCTTGTATACTAAAATCTAGGGTTGTCAGCAGTACTTATTTTTTAAATAAATGCCCAGTACTTGAGATAGAATTGAATCACTGTGGTAGGTTATTTGGTCTGCTCTCTCTCTCTCTCTCTCTCTCTCTCTCTCTCTCTCTCTCTCTCTCTCTCTCTCTTTGTGTGTGTGAAGAGGTATAATTGTTCTCAATGCCTTTTGTCCTCTGAATCTTTAAGATTTCTGGTACCAGGCCTCATGCACGTTGCCTTCCAAATCCACCCCCAAACCCAGTATCTCTAGCTTGGTCAGATCAGTGCTTAGGCTCTCTTCTGTGGCTGCCTTCTCTCTATTACAGCCTAGAGGCCCAGTGCACAAATTCGTGCACAGGTGGGGTTCTTTGGGGTGGCCTGCGGAGATCAGGCCCCAGCTTGGACCCCCAGCCTCGTAGCCCCAGTTTGCACCCGCAGCCCCACTTGCACCCGCCTTGGCCTGGTGCTGCCCACTCATCTGCTCCACCACCCCGCTGCAGTCCCGCTGTCGTTGAGGCCCATCGGGGTTGGCAGTGCCTTCACTGCTGCCCGCTGCCAGCACCGCATCACTGACACCTGCCATGTTCTGTGCTTCGCCCTGGTGGTCAGCACACATCATAGTGAGCAGTTGAACTTCTGGTCTCCTCGGTCAAACGACAGCCCCAGGGGACAATTTGCATATTAGGCTTTTATTATATAGGATTATGGGGGAATGGATGATGGCAAAGGTACTTGAGCCTTTTCTGGTTGCCTCTAAAAATCTTGGGAGGATGGTGTGTGTGTGTGTGTGTGTGTGTGTGTGTGTGTGTGTCTGCCTGCCTGATTGTGTCACACATCTATATCATTTTCATCAAAGTCTTAAATAAATCCTGAAACTTACAATTGAATTTGATGAATTTGATTAGAAATTAAGTGTATGGAGAGTGAAGTTAAACTTACTCCTTTAGAAATCTGAAGAATTGTCATGGGTTCTTCAGTGGCTGACTTCCATACTGATCCTGCACAGGATTATAGTGAAGAGACCTAAATGAATCTTACGCTAATTTGAAAGGCATTCACAGTTGGTAACAAGGCTGGTTTCAGAACGGAATCTGGTTATCTACAAATTATGAGTTAAAGCACAAATCACATTTGTTAAAATTAAAGAGTCTTCTAGTAATTTTTAAAGTTTATATTGAGTTAGAGTAAACACTAATGTTTGAAGATCATTACTCTGTTCTTTGTACTTACCACTGGTGGTCCAGAGAAGTTGCAATTTGCCAAGACACAGTTTTTATAATGCTCTTTAATAACAAAGTGAATAAGCCAGCTGCTGTTTCCCTCAACTATACCAATTGCATACCTCCTCAAATCCTGGTTAGTAATTAAAGGCCTTGAGATGACCTTGAATCTAACTGACCTACAAAAGCTGTCTTGAGTTAAATTTATAGCTTTTGTTGATTTCAAAAGAGGTTAGGTAGAATTGCATTCTATTTGATAAAACATTAAGAGTAGCCTTGGATGTACAGTGAAGATCAGAAATAATTAAAGAGGCATTATTAAGTGCAAAAGAGACATCTGAAATAGATTTAAAAATTAAATCTGTCAACTCTTCGTTTTTCAGTGTGCAATCTTCAGATTTTTTTAAAAAACTATATTTTATTGACTTTTTACAGAGAGGAAGGGAGAAGGATAGTCAGAAACATCAATGAGAGAGAAACATCGATCAGCTGCCTCCTGCACACCTCCCACGAGGGATGTGCCCACAACCAAGTTACATGCCCTTGACCGGAATCGAACCCGGGACCTTTCAGTCTGCAGGCCGATGCTCTATCCACTGAGCTAAACTGGTTAGGGCGCAATCTTCAGATTTGCTGAAAAGATCACTTTCCCCATTGTAACATCAAAGCGATTTTTTAAAAAATATATATTTTATTGATTTTTTTAAAAGAGAGGAAGGGAGAGGGATAGACAGTTAGAAACATCGATGAGAGAGAAACATCGATCAGCTGCCTCCTGCACACCTTTGACTGGGGATGTGCCCGCAACCAATGTACATGCCCTTGACCGGAATCGAACCTGGGACCTTTCAGTCCGCAGGCCGACGCTCTATCCACTGAGCCAAACTGGTCAGGGCCAAAGCGATTTTTTAATCCAATGAGGAATCACAACATGTTTAATGCTTTTTATAAATACCAGTTTAATTGGTTATAAAATATTTTACAGGAATTGTAACTTTGCTAGTAAAAACAGGCAGTGTGAAAGTAAAAATGTTATATTTTTAAAATGCTTTATATATGGACTAGAGGACTGGTGCACGAAATTCGTGCACGGGGGTGTGGGGGAGGGTGTCCCTCAGCCCAGCCTGCACCCTCTCCAATCTGGGACCCCATGAGGGATGTCCGACTGCCTGTTTAGGCCCGATCCTGGTGGGATCAGGCCTAAACCGGCAGTCGGACATCCCTCTCACAATCCAGGACTGCTGGCTCCCAACTGCTCGCCTGCCTGCCTTCCTGATTGCCCCTAACTGCTTCTGCCTGCCAGCCTGATCGCCCCTAACCGCTTCTGCCTGCCAGCCTGATCACCCCCTAACTGCTCCCCTGCCAGCCTGATTGATGCCTAACTGCTCCCCTGCCAGCCTGCTTGCCCCTAACTGCCCTCCCCTGCCAGCCTGGTCACCCCTAACTGCCCTCCCCTGCAGGCCTGGTCACCCCTAACTGCACTTCCCTGCAGGCCCAGTCACCCCCAACTTCCCTCCTCTGCCGGCCTGATCGCCCACAATTGCCTTCCCTTGCAGGCCTGGTCCCCCCCCCAACTGCCCTCCCCTGCTGGCCATTTTGTGGTGGCCATCTTGTGTCCACATGGGGGCAGGATCTTTGATCACATGGGGGCAGCCATCTTGTGTGTTGGAGTGATGGTCAATCTGCATATTACTCTTTTATTAGATAGGATAGAGGCCTGGTGCATGGGTGGGGGTCAGCTGGTTTGCCCTGAAGGGTGTCCTGGATCAGGGTGGGGGTTCCCTTGGGGCGTGGGGCGGCCTGGGCGAGGGGCCTGTGGTGGTTTGCAGGCTGGCCAAGCCCCCCGGTGACCCAAGCGGAGGCCCTGGTATCTGGGATTTATTTATCTTCTACAATTGAAACTTTGTAGCCTGGAGCGGAGCCAAGCTTTCTGCTTGCTCCGTGGTGGCAGCCATTTCTGTTGGGATTTATTTATCTTCTGTAATTGAAACTTTGTAGCAGGGGCCAAGGCAGGCCAGGGCTTCAGAAGCTTGGCTTCCTTCTTCGCCGGGGGCAACCCTAGCCTCCTGCTCTCTTCAGCTCCATGGCTGCCGCCATTTTTATTGGGATTTATTTACCTTCTATAATTGAAACTTTGTAGTCTGGACTGGGCTGGCCAGGGTGTGCGGAAAGCTTGGGTTCCTCCATCGCTGGGGAAGCCCAAGCCTCCCTCCTGCTCTCTCCATGGCCGCAGCCATCTTGTTTGGGTTAATTTGCATACTCGCTCCTGATTGGCTGGTGGGCGTGGCTTGTGGGTATAGCAGAGTGATGGTTAATTTGCATATTACTCTTTTATTAGATAGGATTGTATCATACAGTCTATGAATAGAGAGTTTTTCTGCTTTCCATAAAGGGCAGAATGTATTTTTAGTTGTTTAGAGAGCCTTGGGTTCTACTATCTGATTGGCATAATGAAACATAATTGTTGCTGTAAGAAAACTCAGGTTTTATGTGTCAGTGGGTGAGCTATGACGCCTCTAGCATCGTCTCCTAGCATCATCATAAATGTGATGAATCCTTGAAGAGTCCAGTTGTAAGGCACATAGTTTGAGCAAGCTACTAATGTCTTATATAGATGTGGTGCATTTCAGAATTATTTTAGTTTTTACATTTATTTAATGAGACTAGCCTAGACTTTCTTTTGAATTGCCAGTTTGAGTCTCTAAAGATGATACTTGGGATTCTCAAGAATTTTAGTTTTGTAAAATTGATCTAAAATCATATGTATAAGTAAGGTTTTTCCAGGCTAAATGAAATTATCCCAGTTTAGTCTGGCAACAGTGCCACACAACTTTTGAATAGCAATACTCTACTCTAGAGTAAGTGATATTGTATTATGGTAGACAAAACTTCATTGGTGGAAGTGGTAATTAAAAATTATCTCGGGGCACCCTGGCCCTTGTGGCTTGGTTGGAGCATTGTCCCTTGCACCAAAAGCTTGTCAGAAGATTCCCAGTCAGGGCACTAAGTTGTGGAATTGATCCCTGGTGCGGGTACTTAAGTGAGGCAATCTATGGCTGTGTCTCTCACAGATGTTTCTCCTTCCCTCTCCCCTCTTTCCCCTCCCCTCTTCTTCTTCCTTCTTCTCTTCCCTCTCTCTAAAATCAGTAAAACATATCCTCCAGTGGGGATTAAAACAGTAAAATTATTTAGGCAAGACCATGGCTGGGTAGCTCAATTGGCTGTACCTTTAAGGCCCACAAAATTGTTTGGTCTGGCCCTGCCAAAGCATTAGGTGTGAATTAGTTAAATGTTTGACCAAATATAGCAGGCTAATTTTTAAGTTGATAATTTTGTGTGGCTTGCAGTTGATGTTATAAATATCCAAATGGCCCTTGGCAGAAAAAAGGTTCCCCACCCCTGGGTTAGAGCTTCCCCTACCCCTTCCCCTAAACACCCTCCCCCCCCTCCCCCCCCCCCCCCCCCCCCGCCCCATACACCAAGATTGTGGGTTCAATTCCAGGTCAGTCAGAATCAACCAATGAATGCATAAATAAGTGGAATAACAAATTGATGTCTTCCCTCCCTCAGATTACCAAGCAGAGATTACTGGAGAATGAAATGAGGTTCTGTGTGAAGAACCTAGAGTGTAGCTGTGCACTTTTTATGCAAGTTATTTAACATTTCTTAATTTTCTTGTCTGTAAGGTTAATACCACCTGGTTTATAGGTAAACAAGCCAGTTTACCAAAATCCAAGTAATTGAAACTAGTTTGACATGTGTTCAGTTTAAGCAATATTCAATTCAACCATTTTTTTCCCATTTCCTTCTCCCATCTTTTCCTGTACCTCATCCCTTCCCCATCTCACCTGCAGCTCAGACCAGGTTGTATATTTCTGCAAGTAGAACTCCTCTCTCTACCCTGCTCTTCCATCTGCAGCAGCAGAGCACTGGGGTAGAAATAAATTTAACATATTTGAAAATGCTGCTATCCTGTCAGTTTTAATTTGGTAGAAATCTTTAAAAGCTAATTAAACTGCCTCATCAATACAAATTATTATAAATAGTTAAAACAAAATTTTGGTAAATTTAGAGAATTGGCTATTTGGAGATTTGACCATTTGGTGAGTTGACTTGGAATTGCTTCACTGTTATGTTTGGAGAAATTAGGCAATCTATGTAAAATAAAGTGCCTATTACTATACATGGTTGGATTTACTAAAGTTCCTTTTTTTCTAAGTACTCCTACTCAGGGAACTTGAGAACTTCTACCCCCACCCCCACCAGAATTTTCTCACCTGTGGGCTCTAGTTGGACAATAGCAAAAGATAAAGTGATCAAGGATGGTTTATGGGCCACCTAGTGACTTCCCTCCCATTGTCAAATTTGCCCAACTGGAATACCTTCTTTTAGCTTCGACATCTGTTATAAAATGACCCTGCCTTTCTTGTTACCCCATGGGATCCGACTTCTCAGTGCTTTAAGATATGTTCCACTTTTCTGATGCACTTTATTCCCAGTTACTTGTAACTAGAATTATGAGCCTCAGGAGAGTAAACTGTAGCTTTATCAGGGTAAAAAGCAAGGCCAGGTCCCTAGAGATTCTTGGTGGGAAGTATCACAACCAGAACAAATGCTCCTGTCTCTAATACACAGGAAGCCCGGCTTCCCCACCACTACCTCTTTGGAGGTCTCTTAAAAGGCCTTTCTAGTTATATCCTTAAAAAGGGAAGTGAGCAAAAGGGTGTTGAGTGCTCAGTGTGTGCCAGGCACTGTACTAAACTAATGTAATCCCTTCCACAACTTTTCTTTGCTATGTGGTGATATTTCCATATTACAGATGAATTAACTGTGGCTTAGAATTGAAAATAACTTACAACTATTCCACCAAACCAGTGTTTTTCTTTTTAATTTTTTAAACGTTTTATTGATTTTTAGAGAAAGAGGAAGGGGAAGGGAGAGGGAGAGGGAGAGAGAGTATGTGAAAGAAACACTGATGTGAAAGAGAAACATTGATCGGCTGCCTCCCAGACTCACCCCTACGGGACCAGGAATTGAACCCAAAACCTGGGTATGTGCCCTGACCTGGAATCAGACTGGGGGTCTTTTGGTGTACGGGACAACGCTCAACCTACTGAACCACACTGGCCAGGGCCAAACCAGTGTTTTTCAGACTTTAGTCTTTCCTGTATCATCATCATGATTTTTTTGTCATTTCCTAATATATTGTTCATTTAGTATTTTAAATATTGAATAGTTAGTTAATACTTTGCTACCCAAAATTTATTTTAAAAGGAAATTTTGTGATTTATTAAATGAAAAAGTATTTGCCGTAAATAGAAGACAACAGTAAAAATAAATTAAAAAAAAACAATATTGTGTTAAATTGTTAAATTCTAGCTAAGATGTCTCTCTGATAAGGCCTTTTTTTTTTTTAAGGAAGGGTGATTAACAATCATTAGAGAGGTAATGGACAAACTAGCACTTTTCAGTTCTCTTATAATCCTAATTACATCAGAACAAAAATTGAGATTTTTCTTCTGATGTAATTAGAATTATAAGAGAACTGAAAAGATAATGACTTTGGAATGTTTTAAAATGCTTTTCTCTGTGTACTATTTAAAATCTTCTCATGGTCTTTTGCTTTAGGAAACTCTGACAAAGGTAATGGCGTGTCCACATGAGTAAACTGAGGGGAGGAAATTTGTTCGAGATTGAATCACTAGTTTCACAGACCATACTGTCTCCTCCTCCCTTTTTCTTCTCTATTCCTATTCCTCCTTTTTGTCATTCCTTTTGCCTCCCTCTCTCCCCACCTTTCCACTCTTCTCCCTTTTCCTCTAGAAGAATTCAACTGACTTCAAGGTGGTATACAAAAGGAGATTTTTAGATGCATTTTTCTGATGTCTTTTTTTCCATTTAACTATAGTGGCATAGGATTTCATCCTAAAGAACTCAGGACTTTCTCCAAACATGACAGTTCTTGAATTGGGTATGAAACATACAGTAATTTTGTAGGTATTTGTTTGCCTACATCAAGTATTTATTGAAATACCTTTAAAGACATAAACCTTTCTTTGATTTCTAATTAATGTTGGAAAAGCAAGTTTGAAAAAGGATATTGCCAGCAGTTTTTGAAACGGATATTATCTCCAGTGCAATAAAAGGCAATTCCTTTGATTTTATTGTCTTTTGTAATTTACATTTATATGTGTAAAAGGCTACTATGCTAAGTGTCCCTCTGACTGTCCGACTGGTTGCTATGACGCGCACTGACCACCAGGGGTAAACGCTCAATGCTGGAGCTGCCATGACATGCACTGGCCATTTACAAAGAAACAGCACCATGGACCTGGAGCCCACTAAGCAACACCTAGCTTCCCCCAAGTAGGACATAGATCCTGCCACCACCCTAGAGCGACAGCCCACCAAATTGCAGCCAACGCTGCTGAGACCCCATGGCAGAAAATGGGGCCCACAGCCCAGCCCAGCCCTGAAATGGTCGCTGTGGGCGCCAGGTAATAACATCATGTAGAAACGCTCAGCTTCCTCTCCCTAGCAACTAGCCCAGGGGTGGGCAAACTTTTTGACTTGAGGGCCACAATGGGTTCTTAAACTGGACCGGAGGGCCGGAACAAAAGCATGGATGGAGTGTTTGTGTGAACTAATATAAATTCAAAGTGAAGGAGCGGAGGGGAGAGCAAGAGAACCCTCGGCTCTTTCGGCTCCGCGGGCCGGATAGAACAGCCGAACGGGCCGGATCCGGCCCGCGGGCCGTAGTTTGCCCACGGCTGGACTAGCCTCCTTGGAGTTTCTTCAGCCCAGGAACACGACTTGCTTTATAGCCAGGTGCAAACATTTTACACTTTAACCAAATGTCTGTAAAGCATTTTCCTGTGCCTCATGTTGTTTGATCCTCACAGCAGTCCTGGAGTAAGTAGATAGGAGACTCGGTGGAATCTTATTTTCTTTTCATTAGCCAGAAAATGGAGATTTAGACAGTTTAGAAACTTGACCTGACTGAAAAGACGTAAGAAATGATGGACCTTGAAAATAACTTCAGGTTTTCTCACTGTGCAGAATATAGTCAAACACTGCTGCAGTTAAATATTTTACCCTTTGTTCTCTCTGCGTGATCTACAATAATAATCTGCTTTGTGTTGATATTTACTGCTGTGTTGCTGACAATTACCTGAAAGAGAAGTTGCTTTATTGGGCTGGAAGAAGTGTAGCTACATCAGGAAGCAGGTCTAATTAAGCAAGTTTATTCTATATATATAGTAGTAAAAGTTGACTTAGCAGGTGCGATACATATAAAGCTCTCGCTGGAGCTAATCACACGTGTGTGTTTCGATCTGTCATTGTCGATCGTGAATTTGGTAGGCACTTCTATTATAGAGAAAGGGCGAATAGTGATATTAAAATATTTCTTCTAATTAATTTCCTTTCAATGTGCATGAATCCATGCATCAGCCTTTAGTTTATAATAGTTATACATTTAATTAACATTTTTTTGCATTATGTTTCAGTGGAGATAATAGCAGTCTAGATTATAGTTTGAATTTTTAAAATCCTATTTAAAAAGATTATTTACATTTTAATTTGAATTTTTTAAAAAATATATTTTATTGATTTTTTACAGAGAGGAAGGGAGAGGGATAGAGAGTTAGAAACATTGATGAGAGAGAAACATCGATCAGCCGCCTCCTGCACACCCCCTACTGGGGATGTGCCTGCAACCAAGGTACATGCCCTTAACTGGAATTGAACCTGGGACCCTTCAGTCCGCATGCTGACACTCTGTCCACTGAGCCAAACTGGATAGGGCTTAATTTGATTTTTAATCTTTAAAGCTTTCTGAATAAGAAAAAACATTTTCAATGTCATTTTTTCTTATTTAATTTTGTATTGTGACAATTGTTTCTTAAAAATACATAGAAATTCTGTAGTTCTATTGTTTAATAGGTTTGTTCTACTAGTTATTACACAAGAAAAAGATTCCATTCTGAATTATTTTAAATGGCATCTATACATTTCTCTATAGAAACATTTTGCACTTGCAAAGAAATTATGAGGAATTTTCTTAGAAATCAGTTATAATATGCAGGTGTAAAGATAAACGAGTTCTTATTCAGGGTTTTCTTTGTGAATTGATTATTGTACTTTGTATACTAGGTATATCTTTGAATATTTACTGTGGGTTCTTTTTTTTTTTTAATGTATTGATTGTCGAAAGAGAGGAAGGGAGAAAGGAGAAACATTGATTTGTTGTACCACTTATTTATACTACTCATTGGTTGATTCTTTTTTTAATTTTTTTTTTAACTTTTCTTACTGATTTTTTATAGAGAGGAAGGGAGAAGGATAGAGAGTTAGAAATATTGATCAGCTGCCTCCTGCACACCCCCTACTGGGGATATGCCCGCAACCAAGGTACATGCCCCTGACTGGAATTGAACCCGGGACCCTTCAGTCCGCAGGCCGACGCTCTATCCACTGAGCCAAACCAGTCAGGGCTGGGTGATTCTTGTATGTGCCCTGACTGGAGATCGAACCTGCAACCTTGGCACATGGGGACGAACTTCTAACCAGCTGAGCTTACTATAGATTCTTGATAAGTCATGTTATGAAATTTATTCCTGGTCAGTTTCTAATGCCAGGAGCCAGACTGGTGTGGTGTGTGACATGCCAATGGGTTAATTGATATTTTAATAAAATTTTTCTAATACTTGGCATAAACCAATATATATAATTCACTGCTTTGAATTATGACACTTTGAACCTCAGGTTTCAACCCAGAGCTTAGCCAAAGGTAAGCTTTATCAACATGCCTTGGTTTGAAGTAAGAGACTTTAAACCCAGAGTTTGAAATTTTATTACCAATTCATATTACCTAGACTTTTACTACTTAAATTTTAAATCACAAACAAAAACTTAATTTCTTTCTTGCTTAGAGCATACCTTTGTGTTCTTCTTGTAAAAAAGAAAAGTTTTTGATTCCAACTGATTTCTTAGCTGGAATTGTGATTTAGCAACTACTCGTATGCAAAATTAGGCTAATACTTTGTGACCATTGTCTTCCTCTGAAAATTTTGTAGTTAAGGATTTGCCTTTTCTTTTTCTTAAAGTGAAATTTATTGTGTACTGACTGTGTGCTATTATATGCAGCAGTCTTATAAGGAGAGTTACATTATTCCTGTCATTTTGCAGATGAGAGAACTGAGTGATGTGGCTCAGTAAATGGGAGAGATGGGATTCAAATCCAGTTCTATCTAGATTCCAAGAGTGTGAGTCCTAGAATCCAAGGGCTCACACTCTTGGAATCTCAGCACCAGTTTCTTGTAGAGGAGGATCCTAAGTTCATTTGTACTTTAGAGTCTAGCATTTAGAATAGATTACATTGCTTTAATGGCAGATGCAAAAATTAAAACCAAACTTCAGAATAATGTCTTCTCCATTTTTAGGCATGGGGACAGGTGTGCTCTTTGAAAATTGCTTGTAACATTTTTTTCTTAACTGGTCATGATTTTTCTTAACTGGTCATGATTTGTTTTAAAAAGATACTTTATGGCCCATCCGCTGTGGCCTAGTGGTTGAGCCTTGACCTATGAACCAGGGGTTACGGTTTGATTCCTGGTAAGGGCACATGTCTGAGTTGCAGGCTTGATGCCAGTGTGGGGAGTGCAGGAGGCAGCCCATCAGTTATACTCTCTCATCATTGATGTTTCTCTCTCTCTCTCACTCTCCCTTCCTCTCTGGAAAAAAAAACCCCACAAACTTAAAAAGATACTTTATGTGTTTCCAAGGGAAAGAACAAAGCCCAAAAGCCAATTTGTGCTGTTGGAGACGATGTTCTGGGGTTTCGGACAGAACCTTACCAATCAGGGGGCAGTGTTGGCTCTGGGCATGTGGCACAGAAGCTGATTCTTTTTTGTGGAATGGGAAGAAATTTTAATAGTTACTGCCTTTTAGGAACTAAAGCAAAATACCACTAGGCTACTTAAATATTATTTGGAACAAAATTAAAAGTGAATAACTTTAACTAAAAACATGGAAAGCATAATATGGCAGGGACTGTAAGTAACCAGTTTCCAGGTCAGCTTGTATTTAATCAGCCTTGTTTACCTTACAAGTGTGCTCTTCTCATTTAGCATTGTTAACTAATATTTGTTTCTGAAAATTATGGTCTCTTTGACTTATTCAGGAATGTGAGGTGTATTCAGACAGAATTGCTAAAGTCAGATCAGAACAGCTGTCTGCCAAATAATGGTTTCTTACTTTGGAAGACTGATAACTCTCCGTATTTCACTTAGTTGTGAGATGTAGGGAAGTAAGAATGCTACTCTATTATTATTTTTGTGCTAATGTTAATCTAAGAAGAACTTTACCTCTACTCTGATAGAATTTATAACAGGTATTAAAAACTATAAGGAAGCATGTATTATACAAATAAATTATAAATTTTAGTGGGGCAGGGTAAACTAGTATCTATAGCTATTAAACATGCCCCAATCATTTATTTTATTGGTCCAGTGATCTGAGATAGGAATAGTTGACCCAGAGGTCAATTTTCACATGAACGCTGTAGCTTCATCAAGAAGCCAACTCTGAATAATAGCACTGAGTGATGACTTAATAAAAGGTCCTGTTCCCTGTGCTTGTGCAGAGTGGAATAGCTTCTCTAGAGCGGCTACAAAGTGGTCTACATTTTTTAATCAAGAATTCTGTTTCCTAAGTAAACTTATACTTGTGGTTTGGAGGGTGAAGATCAGAATGACTTCACCAACTATGATAATAATGGCTAACCTTTATTGAACATTTACTATGTGCCAGGTACTCCCTTGAGTGCTGTAAATTTTTAAAATTTCATTTAATCCTCTCAACAGTCCTGTGATGTGTATGTACGATTTGTTATTCCCATTTTTAGATTAGGAAAATGCCAAATTTTTTGGCATTTTAGGACCATGATTAGTATTTAAGGCATAGAGAGATGCTGCAGACGTTCCCTTTACACAATTTCTCCCTTCTGTAAAATGAGTGTTGGGGTGGAATGCAAAGAGATTAGGGGTGCTCTAAAAGGTTTCTTCTAGTTTAAAAAAATCTAAGAATCTTAGGGGTTCCTCAAGTATTAATATTATGATTTGTACCCTTAGGACACACAGTTATCAACTTTGATAAACTCATAGACTTTCAAGCTGAAAAGAATTCTAAAAAAATTGTCCAGACCTTCTCCTTTTACTGAAGAGAAAACGGAGCACAGTAGATCATACAGCATTACACAAATGGCTTATTAGTATAGTGGTCTCTTAATATCCACAGGGGATTGTTTGAGGATCCCCTATGGATACCAAAATCTGTGGCTGTTCAAGTTCCTTATATGAAATGCATAGTATTTGCACTTGCAGAATTGGAGGTTTGACTGTAGTAGAGCAAAGCTAAGTTTGGCGACTTGCTACCCTAGTATATTAATTTATTGATGTCTCAATATTAGGAAATTGCTTTAACATCAAAGTTGTCATAGACATTTTTATCTCTGTATAATGAGTTAAAATTTGGAAATAGGATTTTACATATTACTCTTCAAGTTTCAGGAGGTGTCAGGGAAATAAAGATTGCAAAAAGTAGCTTTTCAAATACTGAATTTGTTTACTTTTGTAATTAAGGCCATGCATGTCATGCTAACGTATTGAAGATGAGCTAACAGGAGGAGGTTTGTAAATGGACTCATCTAAAGTGTGGTAATATTCGTAGACTCTGAGGCCCTGTTGTTGGGAGAGTGTAGGGTTAACTTCAAATTCTCATCTCTGGCTGTTGCAAAGCATGTGTTGTGCGAATGTGGGATTTCATTAGCCAAACGGCTCTAAATAGAAGTTATCTTGTTTTGAGTTTTGTGTTTTTTTCCCTGTGTAATAGAATACAATATCATATATAATGGTAGCTACTTTCAGTAAGATTTATGTAAAATGTCAAACCAATGCCTGGCATATAGTAAAAATTTTATAAATGGCAGCTGATAGATTATTTTATACATTTTCTTGTATGTGTGCATTTTGAAATTTCTTTAACCTCCAGGCTGAATGAAGAGTTATGAACAACCCCTTTTGTTACTCCAGAGAACCAGAAATTGTAAATGAAAAGTGTCAGAGGCATCAGTACATGCAGTTTTCTGAGAAATGCCTCTACTCTATTTCCATAGAAACACTAATGACCTCTGACTCATCAAACCAAACTGCCTTCCTAAACAGTTTTCACCTTCTGATTCTGTAGTCACAGCCTTGAAGCTAGTACTGTTTTTCTTTTTTAAAAATGTCTTAAAATTGAAATATCATAATGTTGGGCTGGCTTTTCTGCCTTCAGTCTGTTTTCAAGGCTGTAATTACAAAGCTAGAAGCCTGAAAACTGTATGAAAGGTGATGTAGATTGATCAGATGGAAGTTATTAATGTTTCCATAGAAATGTAGACACTTCTTGTAAGTGGCATTTAAGATGAGCAAATATGTGGGCACAATAGGTTATATAATTGAGAATCTTGGCTTCCCCTCCCTTCACTCCTTTTATTTGCCCCTAAGATTTTATGTCAAGAAAATAACATTAGGAAAAGGGCATTGTTTTTGTTGCACTTTTAAAAATGTGACCTTAACATTTGTAGGTGGGGAAAGGGAAGTAAGACTTGAAGCTCTGCCAGCCAGCTTTTGTTGTATCGACTTGTGGTTCTATCTCCCTGCATTTGAAAAGCATTTTCTGTTATTCCTGAGCTATGGTTTGTCATGTTGCCTGTGAGAAGCAAAAGCTAATGGCCCAATTGGCACCCCATACACTGGATAGAAAGGAAAGAGGCAGATGTGAATTTAATGCTCAGCCAATGGAAGAAAAAGTGTTTCTGTGTCTGCGTGGGTCTAGGACAACTTGCAGGTTGTAAACCTGGCTGTAAGGCAGGCCATGATCTGGCTAGTTAATGTTTGTTACTCAAAAAAACAAAAACAAAAGAACAAAACCCACAACAAAAACAATCCCCTCTCCCCCATTCCTTCTCAGCCTCTCTCCAAGCCATCCATTATACCAAAAGGAGCCTGGAAGATGGAGTTGGAGGAGGGCCTTGAAAATGGAAAGAGTTCCTAGAATTTAAGGAGCTGTGGATGGTTTGTCACATGTATGTTGGCTACCCCCACAAAGTTCTTTTTTGTCTCTCTCTTTTGGCTCCTTGTGCTTTTAGTTTACTGGTTGGATTCTTGCCCTTGTTTTGGGCTCGATCCTCCCCCATAGGGGGCGTGCACGAGGCAGCTGATTGATGTTTTGCTCTCATATCGATGTTTCTATCTCTCTCCCTCACCCTTCCTATCGCCAAAAATCAGTAAAAATACTTTTTACAAAATTCAATTCCTCAGTCACAGTATGCACATTCCAAGTGCTCAGTATCCACATGTGGCTAGAGGCTACCATATTGGACAAAGAACATTTCCATTATAGGATTTTCTATTGGATATCGCTCTTTAGTGAACTGTTATTTTCTCTTAGAACTTGATATTTTTGCAAGAAATTCATAATGGTGTAGTACTATTTCTTTCTGGAGAAAGATGTAGTTTCTCAACATTTACTGAGCAATTTTTCCTGGGATCCTGGGACATGTTTCAGCCTGGGACTGTAGATATAGATAAGGCTGAGACCAGATCTGACTAAAAGAAGAATACGGAATTTCATTGGGGACCTATCATAATTAGGGGAGACAAAGCAAATGGGAAACTGATACAAATGACCAGAGCTGGTTGGTCAAGAAAGGACCAGTGAATTACTATTGTATATCAGTACAAATCATGGGTAAAGATTTTTAACTTTGTGTTGGGGATTATGAAAAACAACTTTCTCTAGAACAGTGGTTCTCAACCTTTCTAATGCCACGACCCTTTAATACAGTTCCTCATGTCGTTGCTACTTCATAACTTTAATTTTGCTACTGTTATAAATCGTAATGTAAATATCTGTGTTTTCCGATGGTCTTAGGCGACCCTGCTAGCGGTTCTCAACCTGTGGGTCGCGACCCACAGGTTGAGAACCCACAGGTTGAGAACCGCTGCTGTAGAGCCTAAGACCATCGGAAAACACAGATATTTACATTACGATTCATAACAGTAGCAAAATTACAGTTATGAAGTAGCAACGAAAATAATTTTATGGTTGGGGGTCACCACAACATGAGGAACTGTATTTTCCTCATGAGGAAGCGTAGACACAGCTGATCCTCACAGCCAATTGGCCTGGAGGTCAATTCCTCCCAGTGATACCAACAACAATCAAGGCTTAACTACAACAAGATTGTGCACACAGCCCACAAAGGGGTGCACCAAGAGTGTCCACCTCAGGTAACTGGAGAGGCTGAGCCACTGGGCCCTATAGGACATCTAGCACACAAAGACACTCTATCAACTCACGGAAGCAGACAAAATGTGGAGACAAAGGAACAGATCACAAATGAAAGAAATGGAGGAAAGCAAATGACTGGGTATAGAGTTCAAAACCACTGTTATAAGGTTTTTCAAGAATTTTCCAGAAAAGGCCGATAAATTTAGCAAGACCCTCAAGGATATGAAAAAGGACCAACTAGAAACAGCATACACTGACTGAAATAAAAAATATTATACAGAGATCTAACAGCAGACTAGAGGATTGCAAGAATCAAGTCAAAGATTTGAAATACAAAGAAGCAAAAAACACTCAACTGGAAAAGCAAAAAGAACCCAAAAATATGAAGATGGTGTAAGGAGCCTCTGGGACAACTTCAAGCATACCAACATCAGAATTATGGGGGTGCCAGAAGAAGAGAGAGAGCAAGATACTGAAAACCTATTTGAAGAAATAATGACAGAAAACTTCCCCCACCTGGTCAAAGAAATAGACTTACAAGTCCAGGAAGCGCAGAGAATCCCAAACAAAAGGAATCCAAAGAGGACCACACCAAGACACATCATAATTAAAATGCCAAGAGCAAAAGACAAAGAATATTAAACGCAGCAAGAGAAAAACAGTTAGTTACCTACAAGGGAGCACCCATACGACTGTCAGCGGATTTCTCAACAGAAACTATGCAGGCCAGATGGGAGTGGCAAGTAATATTCTAAGTGATGAATAGCAAGAACCTACAACCAAGATTACTCTACCCAGCAAAGCTATCATTCAGAAATGAAGGGCAGATAAAGAGCTTCTCAGATAAGAAAAAGCTAAAGGAGTTCATCACCACCAAACCAGTATTATATGAAATGCTGAAAGGTATTCTTTAAGAAGAGGAAGAAGAAGAAAAAGGTAAAGATAAAAATTATGAACAACAAATATCTATCAAGTGAATAGAAAAATCAAATGAATAAAAAAAATCTGATGAACAGAATAAACTGGTGAATATAATAGAATCAGGGGTATAGAAAGGGAGTGGACTGACAATTCTCAGGGGGAAAGGGGTGTGGGGGGTGCGGGAAGAGACTGGACAAAAATCGTACACCTATGGATGAGGACAGTGGGGGGTGGGGTAAGGGCAGAGGGTGGGGTGGGAACCGGGTGGAGGGGAGCTATGGGGGGAAAAAGAGGAACAATTGTAATAATCTGAACAATAAAGATTTATTAAATTAGAAAAGAAAAAAAATAAATAAAATTACAGTATATAAAACTTGAATTATAGTTGAGTGGGTGAAATAATATTATACCTCATATTTAACTAAAACATTTTAATTTCACATTTGCAGGTCTGTTTTATTTTTCTTGGATTTTAAAACCAGTTTTTCTCTCCTCTTTTTCAAAGGTTCCTGATAAGCCAGTAGCTTCAATTATTGTATCTGTAGTGCCTAACTTGGACTTGTGTGTGTGTGGGAGAGGGAGTGGGGAGGGTTAGAGACTTGACCTGAGCCCTTACATCAGAATAGTGAATGAGAGTTGGCTCAGGTGGAGAAAATAGTATGTGCAAGTGAATGGAGGCTAAAGAAGATGTTGAATTCAGGGAGCTCATTGTACAGGCATATCTTGGAAATATTGCTGGTTTGGTTCCAGAGCACCACAATAAAGCGAGTATCACAATAAAACGAGTCATAATCTTTTTGCTGGTGTGTGGTGGGATCTAGCCTTCAATTTCTAAAAAAGGCAACATCTCTGAAGCTCAATAAACCAAAGTGCAATAAAACAACATATGCCTATGGTTCGGGATGGATGGAGTGTACACTGTAGTGTAGGGTAGGATGAGAAGCAAGAGATAAAGTTGAAGTGGCAGATCATGAAGGATATTTGTGTGTATAATTTCTGTTTGGCGTCAATATACGGTTTTTTCTTACAGTTGTACAATTTTACCTTTTAAGGGCCTCACCTTAATTTTGCCTGTGGGCTGCTGAGGCTTCAAAATAGACTGAGTGGGTTGTCCAGCCCTGACCAGGATCCAGGTCTTTATTAAACCATGCTGCCTTCCTACGGTCAAATTAAATTAAAACATTCCTAGAGTAACAGTTAACTATTTTTGTAAAAGACACATTATAGATTACAATTAGCTAGTGTTTCAGGCTTGAATTTGTTTACTGGCATTACCCATAAAATTTGTTCACATTTGTAAAAAAAAGGGCACTTACATTTTAAAATTTTTTTATGTAAATACATACTTTTATAGTCAAAATAGTAAATAAAAAGATAAGTAACTTTTTAACCTATCATTGTAGCCATTCACAGATTGAGGAGTCACTGATCTTTTTTTGCCAAATGCCTATTGGAGAAAAACTTGTCAACTGGATCTGTCTTTGAGTTAAAGAAATTTCCTAGACTTATCGACCACTTTCCACAAAGTAGGTGATTTATATATATTCTCCAAATGTATATTGAACAAGATGGTTATTTTTGCCCCATTTCAGGAACTAGGCATAAGGTAGTTAATTAAACAAAGATAGTGGCAAATCTGGGATTTGAATCCAATTCCTAACTCAGACCAATGTCCTTTTCACCAGGCATCTGTCTTCTAAGTTAAAATGTGGTAAGTGAATATAAACCTTGCACTAGATTTTAGATGACTTATGAGCATGCTGACTTGGTGATATATCTGTTTCTTTTCTATTCCATTATAAAGTAATTTAAGTCACCAGCCAAAGACCCTGGATTTTTCAGAACATTTCCTAATATGTTTAATGTGTTATAATCTGTAAGGCAGATGGTTTTGTGAGTATGTTTGTGTATTTATGTGGCTTAGGAGTCTGCTTTTTACTGAACAACTCTGATAGCCTTTGCCTTTGTGTTGAATTGAATTGAACACACACTGGGGTTACTTCTAGCAGTGATTTGCATTCTTCTAGTTAGGAATCATTTTGCTAGCTAGATCTGTTTCCTGAGAATCTGGGTGAGATCCTGAGGATGGTCACCAGATCTAGCCATTGCATGTTATCAGGAGGTAGGGTTAGCATTGTTCTTCATATCTTCTCAGGCCTCCTGTTCTAGTGGTGATCTGAAAAACCAGACACAACATTATTAGCGAATGGTTTCAGGGCTGGTGGGTGGATTTTAGACATACTTATAGAATTCCATAATCGGTGCTCTTTGCGACTATGAAAGGAATTTGTTTTAAGGCAGATATAAAGAGTCCTCCTTTCCTCAGAATGTAGCATATACCTGGAATCATGGCATCAAATAATTTACAGTCTCAACATATAAAAAGGATTCAAGAATCACTGGGCTCCATCCCCATTGGTGGGGCATGCAGGAGGCAGTCGATTAAAGAATCACAGCATGGCCATGGCCGGGTAGTACAGATGGTTTGAGTGTTGTCCCGATATGTCCAGGTTGCAGGTTCCATCCCTGGTCAGGGCACATAAAAGAAGCAACCAATGAATGCATAAGTTAGTGGAACAACAAATTAAAGTTTCTCCCCCTCCCAAGTAAGTAAATAAAAAAATTATAGTGTATACTAAAGTGACATTGGTGATGTTTCATCCCAGGTCTTAGAGGCTGACATGAATAGGTCAATAGTTACCCTCCTATAATATGCTCTTTGCTACCCTACCACAGACATAGCTCTGGATTGGATTATTCCTAGGGATTAGTAATAGCTCACATATGTTGAGCTCTGACTTTGTCAAATACTGTGCAAAGCCTTTACATTCACTATCTCATTTGACAGACCTGTAAGGTAGATGCTGTTGTTAATCCCTATTTATTTATTTATTAAATATATTTTACTGATTTTTTTACAGAGAGGGAGAGGGATAGAGAGTTAGAAACATCAATCAGCTGCCTCCTGCACACTCCCCACTGGGTATGTGCCCGCAACCAAGGTATATGCCCTTGACCGGAATTGAACCTGGGACCCTTGAGTCTGCAGGCCGACGCGCTATCCACTGAGCTAAACCAGCTAGGGCTTAATCTCTATTTTTTAAGGTTAGGGTCCATCCTTCTTGGGTCATATGGACTGAAAGTGTTAAAGGGATAAGTCTCCAAAGAAAAATCAGGATGCCATTAACAGAAGAAGAAGGGGATGGTTACTAGGCAGATAAAAGCAATAGATGGCCAGCCAGTTTAACTATTCTTAGGATTTTCTTTGTTTTTTAGTCACCCTCTCTTTGTATTTTATCTAGTTACTCTGAGTTCAGAATGTTTGTTTTCAAAAAAATGCATTGGGCCCAGCCAGTGTGGCTCAGTGGTTGGGCGTTGACCTGTGAACCAGGAGGTCACAGTTCAATTCCTGGTCAGGGATCATGCCCAGGTTGTGGGCTCCATCCCCAGTGGGGGGGCATGCAGGAGGCAGTCGATTAATGATTCTCTCTCATCACTGATGTTTTTATCTCTCCCTCTTCCTTCATCTCTGAAATAAATAAAATTATATTTTTAAAAAATGTACTGGGCTTTGTTCTTCCTTGATACTCTAGTAGAATCCTTTCATTTAATGTCCAGAATCTGAAGTCATGTAACTAAGCTAAAAATGATTTGGACTAGAATTAGGAGAGGTCTAATTTTATCATTATATTACTCTGCCTTCCTGTGCTTTTGTCCTATCTTTGAGTCAGTTTATATTAAATCAATGTTTATTCTCTTTTTTTTTCTATTTTTTAAAACAATGTTTATTCTCAGTTTCACTTCTGGCAGGATGTTTAATATTGAACCATTGTGGAATGATGAGTTATTTTCTCATTATCTGGCATCTCTCCACAGCTTTCTTGATTCCCAGTGTCTTTATGTAGAAAGGCTTTAACGTTGCTCTGAGTTGAGCCTTTACAGCATCTCAGCCACTTTTAACAGCTTCTAAACTCTGGTGTTTCAGATCAGACTTTCTCGTTTAAATCTTCCACATACTTTTAGGGCTAGACTTTCTGATTCTCTGACTGTGATCTAGAGGCAGGCTTGTGTTTTCTGTTTAGTTCATCCTGCATTTAAGCATCTTCCATAATGTATCGGCAACTGTTCTAGGCATAGAAGCTTCGGAGGTGGATATGGCATGGTCCCTACCCTTGAAGAGCTCATTTTTTTTAATTTAATAAATCTTTATTGTTCAGATTATTACAATTGTTCCTCTTTTTCCCCCCATAGCTCCCCTCCACCCGGTTCCCACCCAACCCTCTGCCCTTACCCCGCCCCCCACTGTCCTCATCCATAGGTGTACGATTTTTGTCCAGTCTCTTCCCGCACCCCCCACATCCCTTTCTCCCTGAGAATTGTCAGTCCACTCCCTTTCTATGCCCCTGATTCTATTATATTCACCAGTTTATTCTGTTCATCAGATTTTTTTATTCACTTGATTTTTATATTCACTTGTTGATAGATATGTATTTGTTGTTCATAATTTTTATCTTTACCTTTTTCTTCTTCTTCCTCTTCTTAAAGAATACCTTTCAGCATTTCATATAATACTGGTTTGGTGGTGATGAACTCCTTTAGCTTTTTCTTATCTGTGAAGCTCTTTATCTGCCCTTCATTTCTGAATGATAGCTTTGCTGGGTAGAGTAATCTTGGTTGTAGGTTCTTGCTATTCATCACTTAGAATATTACTTGCCACTCCCATCTGGCCTGCATAGTTTCTGTTGAGAAATCCGCTGACAGTCGTATGGGTGCTCCCTTGTAGGTAACTAACTGTTTTTCTCTTGCTGCGTTTAATATTCTCTCTTTGTCTTTTGCTCTTGGCATTTTTAAAAAATATTTTATTGATTTTTTACAGAGAGGAAGGGAGAGGGATAGAGAGTTAGAAACATCGATGAGAGAGAAACATAGATCAGCTGCCTCCTGCACACCCCCTACTGGGGATGTGCCCGCAACCAAGGTACATGCCCTTGACTGGAATCGAACCTGGGGCCTTTCAGTCCCCAGACCGATGCTCTATCCACTGAGCTAAACCAGTCAGGGCTGCTCTTGGCATTTTAATTATGATGTGTCTTGGTGTGGTCCTCTTTGGATTCCTTTTGTTTGGGATTCTCTGCGCTTCCTGGACTTGTAAGTCTATTTCTTTGACCAGGTGGGGGAAGTTTTCTGTCATTATTTCTTCAAATAGGTTTTCAGTATCTTGCTCTCTCTCTTCTTCTGGCACCCCCATAATTCTGATGTTGGTATGCTTGAAGTTGTCCCAGAGGCTCCTTACACCATCTTCATATTTTTGGATTCTTTTTGCTTTTTGCTTTTCCAGTTGAGTGTTTTTTGCTTCTTTGTATTTCAAATCTTTGACTTGATTCTTGCAATCCTCTAGTCTGCTGTTAGATCTCTGTATAATATTTTTTATTTCAGTCAGTGTATGCTTAATTTCTAATTCAGCCGTGGGCAAATTACGGCCCGCGGGCCGGATCCGGCCCGTTCGGCTGTTCTATCCGGCCCGCGGAGCCGAAAGAGCCGAGGGTTCTCTTGCTCTCCCCTCCGCTCCTTTACTTTGAATTTATATTAGTTCACACAAACACTCCATCCATGCTTTTGTTCCAGCCCTCGGGTCCAGTTTAAGAACCCATTGTGGCCCTCAAGTCAAAAAGTTTGCCCACCCCTGTTCTAGTTGGTCCTTTTTCATATCCTCGAGGGTCTCGCTAAATTTATCGGCCTTTTCTGGAAAATTCTTGAAAAACCTTATAACAGTGGTTTTGAACTCTATACCCAGAGGTTGCTTTCCTCCATTTCTTTCATTTGTGATCTGTTCCTTTGTCTCCACATTTTGTCTGCTTCCGTGAGTTGATAGAGTGGCTTTGTGTGCTAGATGTCCTATAGGGCCCAGTGGCTCAGCCTCCCCAGTTACCTGAGGTGGACACTCTTGGTGCACCCCTTTATGGGCTGTGTGCACAATCTTGTTGCAGTTAAGCCTTGATTGTTGTTGTATCACTGGGAGGAATTGACCTCCAGGCCAATTGGCTGTGAGGATCAGCTGTGTCTACGCTGGGAGAACTTCTGTGCTGGAGACACCCTTGTGAGGCAAGACTTGCCTCAGTGGGGCTTTGGTGCTCACTGAGTCTGCCCCCTGAGTGTGTCCCTTATGGATGTGAGGAGTTGTAATCTGGATGGTCCCACTCTGACCACTGGGTACACTGGCTCTTGGATCTTCAAGGAGGTGCTAATTTAGCTTTTGCCTGAGGCCACTCAGCAGGAGCTGCGGAGAGATCTGCAGATTCCTCTACTTGGTTTGGATTTTGGAGGTGCCCAGATGAGGCCCAGCTGTGAAGCAATGCAAGCTGCTGTGGGGCCTTGGGCCTTCTTTTGGATGTTTTGGGTCTCTCTGACTCAGCTGCAGTTTGATAGGTAAGTTTAGATTTTAAAGGACCAGGCCATTCATATGCAAAAGCCTCTGCACACAGCTTGGGTGGGTCAGGGTCTCAGGGCGGAGCAAACAGCAATGACTTCCTGTCAGCCCTGCCCTAAGAGGCCCCCAGGTCTCAGTGTCCTTTGGTAATTGCTGCAAGCTCCTCTGAGAGAAAGCCGCCCTCAAGTTCTGCCCGATGCCAGACAGTCCAGTTTCTCCCCATATGAGTCTGGGTTCCCAGAGTCTCGCCCAGAACTGGAGTTCAGAGCAGTCGGGAGCTTGTATCTCCCTCTGGATTGAAAAAGACAGCTGCGTACTCAGATGCCAGCCCTTTCCTCGCGCGCGTGCTTCTGTACCTCTGCACTTTACTTCCGCAGCTCATCTAAGTCTCCGTGTGCTTTTCTCTTTCCTTCTAGTTGTAGAATTTCCACTCAGCCAGCCTTCCTGTGGTTCTGGATGATGTCCGTTTTGTCTTTTAGTTGTAGTTTTGAAGTGGTTGTGCAAGAGAGCAAGTTCAGGTATTTACCTATGCCGCCATCTTGGTTTCTTTGCTAGAACTAGGATTTAAATCCAAATTTGACTTCTGAGTCTGGATTTTAAAAAATACTATATGATATTTGCATTTTTATATTTGGTGTCACCTTGGAGTAATTCACAAATCATAATCTTTTTCTGTTGTTTTCTCTTTAGGTTTTTGTCAGGATGACTTGGCAGAGCTCGACCCAGGCACTAGTAAGTTCTGAATGTTCCCCAGTGTTTGTGACTAAAAAAGGGATGTGTATGTGTACTTTTAAAAGTATAACTTCAGATGTCATGGAGAGGCCTTTATTGACTCAGATTTTATTTTCACTTCAGTTTATAATTATGGGGAGGGCATTGTATCTTTCCTAGTTATGCTTTCTTTTTCTTTTCCTGATCGTATTCAGTGGCCAGGATTGAGCCCATTCATAGAACATTGGTTTGCTGAAAATTTCTATTTAATTCTAATCTCCTTTTCCTGTCCATCCATCTTCCCATGAAACCAGTAACAACAATAATTGTACTTTCATTTATGTACACATACAACCATATACCCACAACCACTTTTCTAAAGTATTTATTAGTTTTGACATTTTTTTCAAAAAAGGATTATGCTTGGTTTAGATACTTAAAATTGATAACTTTTATACCAGAGTTTAATTTCTGAAACACCTTCATCTACATTCTTAAGGGGATGATATGAGAGTAATTATTTCAAGGTCTAATTAAATGATGCTTTTCAGGACTATTTAAGTCTTTTAAAAAAAATAGTTTATTGATTATTAGAAAGAGAGGAAGGGAGAGGGAGAGAGAGAGAGAAACAGGGATGTGAGAACACAACATAGATTGGCTGCCTCCTACACGTCCCCTACCAGGGATCTAGCCCAAAACCCGGGCATGTGCCCTTGACCAGGAATTGAACCAGCAACCTCTTGGTGCATGGGATGATGCTCAGTCAATTGAGTCACACTGGCCAGGGCAGGACTATGTAAGTCTTGATCATAGATAATCACTTGTGTTTCCAGTGCTCTCAAAATGTGGCATTTGCCCAGCTGGTGTGGCTCAGTGGTTGAGCATCAACCTATGAACTAGGAGGTCATGGTTCGATTCTCGGTCAGAGCACATTCCTGGGTTGCAGGCTCGATTCCCAGTGTGTGGCATGCAGGAGGCAGGTGATCAATGATTCTCTCTCATCATTGGTTTTCTATCTCTCTCTTCCTCTCCCTGCCTCTCTGAAATTAATAAAAAAATATTTTTTAAAATGTGGCATTCATCATTCTCGGATATTGTTATAACTATTAGAAATAGGATATGGGAATATGCAGTGTATATAGACCTTATTTTGCTATAAAGTCCAAAAGTCTGATGATAATTTAGATTGAGAATCCATGAGTTATTTTTCTAGTTCTGTTACATTTTAGGGTCATGGGGCTGGCTATTTGTCACCAATCTGCTGTTGGGGTAAGTGGTGAAGTTCACCTTCTCACCATCCTGGCTAACGTCATTTCTCTGACGTTGTGGATCTTCTCACATACCACCCTCGCCCCCCACACACACCTTAATAGTATAAACATTTATGTTTGTTCAACTAATACTTATTAATGGCAAGACAAAATAAATCCCACGAAGCTTATTAAACACAACGGAAATGGATTTGTTTTTCTAGAAGCTGGAAAGTTCGGAATCAGTTTTGTAGGTAGTATAGGCTCAGTTTACCCTGCTCTGCCACCTGAAATTCCAGTACTATCAGTGAACGTGCCAATTTCTCTTTGTCCTCTTATGAATAGCCTTCATTTAGGAGGAGGAAAAGGTAAATTCTTGAGTTATGCTTCTTTCTTAAAATCATTTTTGAACACTAGAAAGGATATTAAGATGCCCTGTAATATTTCAGGCAGAAAATATGCATAAAATATGCCAGATAATTGAGGACTCAGATAATGAGTGTTTTCTCTGCTCCAGGCCCATTTCTGTGCTCCAGGGATATACAAGTCTAGGTCCTGCCTTCATGTATTAACTATGTATTGGAAAATCTTTTCTTATCTGGAATTATTGGAAAAAAACCTTTTTAAACCTCTAATTTAGCACATAGTACCTAAACTTATTCTCCTTTTCTGCACTTAGTAGCAATTGAAAACAAATTATGCCCATCTTCTAGTAAAGGCTCTTGTTATTTTCATAAGATTATTACTGGATGATTCTTCTTTCTGGGCCAACTAATTCTAACTCATTTAACATTTCTGCATAGACGTTCTAGCTAGATATGTGACTTATAGACCTCTCCATTCCGTGAGAATAAACAAATATTTAATCATCTATAATAATAAAAGCATAATATGCTAATTAGACTAGACAACCGAATGACCTTCCGGACAACCTTATGTACGAAGCCGGGGCTGCCGGGGCTGCGAAGGCCAAGCCCCTTGCACGAATTTTGTGCAACGGGCCTCTACTTTTATGTATCAGTACACAATGGAAGTCGCCTAAAAAGATCACTTTTCTTTAAAAAGTTGTGCTTAGTTTATGTGTTTACTAGTAATACTCTCAATAATGCTCATAATATTTTTGTGAAGTTAGTGTTTTGTTCTTTCTCTTGGAAGAAATACATGCAAGTCTGATATTATAATAATAAATGAACAGAAATATTATTATTTTGATTTGAACCAGTCTTGGGGTTCAAATGAGCATGGTCAGCCCTACTGAGCGATGGGGAATCTCAAGACTAAGATGGTCTATTTGAAAAAAAAAAAATAGTTTATTGATTATTAGAAAAAGAGGAAGGGAGAGGGAGAGAGAGAGAGAAAAATGGATGTGAGAACACAACATAGATTGGCTGCCTCCAATTGGTTAAATTGGTTGTTGTTGATATTGCAAATTCTTTGGCTTCTGACTGGGAAGGAATTACATCTCCTATGTTAATACTTCATGACTTTCGCACATAAGATTGAGAACAATAGGGATTTCTTTATGATGCATCTTGGCCATTTAGAGGTCCCAATGGCTTCCCCAATCTTCCCCAATTCCTGATAGGGAAAACCTGCTCATACTTGCTTATTTTGGATGAGAAAATACCATTGTTGCTGATTTCCCATTGTGCCTGGCAGTGGTGGTAGACAGTAACTTTTTGGGACAACAGGTGGGATGTGTTGGAACTAGATGAGGAAGGACTTACTTTGTCCAATTCAAATGGCCACTTTTAAAACACCTTTTCTTGTAATAGAACAGATAGGTAGCCATGTTTAGAATATGGGCAGCTGTTCACACTCTGACTGCCTTCCTATGATTCCTGGGCTTCCTGGAGTCCAATGTTAGGGCACAGGTTCAGGCTAAGTTCATTTCTACAAGAAGCATCTCTGTACCCTGCCTTATTAGCATAAGCTAGGGACAAGGGCAGTCAAAGGTCAAGAGAAGTTCAAAACAGCATAACCTTTCTGCGCTTCTGTTTCCAAATAACCCCAGTCTGCCCTGCTCCCCGAGTTTTTTCCTCAGCCATCGTGTTTACTGTGTAGTTGTAAAACCCAAGAGAACAAGGACTGACTTGATACAAGGGAAGTTAGATAATAGAAGTCATTGTTGCTTAAAACAGGAGAAATAATTGATTTATGTTTGGGGGCCAATTAGGTTATAAAACAGGAACAGTAAAGGGATCTGTGACTTAAGGACCGCTACTTACTCTGATTTCTGCCCCACAGACAAGGGGCTCCCCAATAAAGGCTGTTAGCTTTCTAGGCTAAATTATTAATTCCTTTCATGCCTCTCAGGGATTGTAAACAGCACATAATAGGAAAACAATTGATATTGTTCAGTCATTGGCCAGAGAGAGGGTCAAAGGGTAAATAGTTGGATTAGCAACAGCTGTTCTTCCTCCAAAGTCAAACTTTTGTCCCTTATTATCTGTTTCAGCAAAGTCATTTCTGAGTTTTTGGCCTGTAAATAGTTAAATCCATTTCTCTACTTATAAAATAATTCTACAAGCAATTAGAGAGTAATCATTGACCAAAATTGAAAATACTCATTTTAATGCTGTTTTCAAAGTTGAAGATGAGCATTCTTTTTGGTATGTGCTGACTGTATTGTTTGATGTTCAAAGGGTATTATCCCAAGGAAAGGAGCTACTTGAAGTTAGAGTAGGTGTTTTTTAGCTATTTTTTACCAAGTGCTTAAAGATCTTGGTATAGCCCTAGCCGGTTTGGTTTCAGTGGATAGAGCGTCAGCCTGCAGACTGAAGGGTCCCAGGTTCGATTTTGGTCAAGGGCACATGCCGGGGTTTCGGGTTTGGTCCCCAGTAGGGGGCGTGCAGGAGGCAGCCAGTCAGTGATTCACTCTCATCAGTCATGTTTCTGTCTCTCTCTCCCTCTTCTCCTTCCTCTCTGAAATCAATAAAAATATATTTAAAAAAAAAGATCTTGGTATAGCTTGATGAAAAGGAAAAATTGACTTTGTTAGTAGGACAATGCATGTTCATTGTGGAAAACACTAAATGTGTGTGTGTGTGTGTGTGTGTGTGTGTGTGTGTGTGTGTGTGTGTATATATGTGTGTATATATATATATATATATATATATATATGTATATATGTATATATGTATATATGTATATATATATATATACACACACATACACTAGTGGCCCGGTGCACGAAATTCGTGCACATTAAAAGGGGGACCCAGAGTCAAGTCCCCACCCACCCACATGCGCCTCAAAATCATGTGAGACCTAGACCCAGCCGCCCCCCCGCAATTGGGCTAGATCCAGACCCAGCCAGTCCCACCCTTGTCAAGCCCCACTGAACAGGGGGCTAGCCTCAGGTCCCTTGGCCCGGCGCCAGGATGGGGGCATGGCCTGAGGACCTCCAGATGGGGCGGGGGGGGCGTGCCTTGAGGTCCCCGGTCAAGCCCTGCCAGGTGGGGGGATGCAGCCTTAGGTCCCCCAGCCTGGCACCGGGAGGGGGGCACAGCCTCAGGTTCCCCGTCAAGCCCCGCTGGGCAGGGGGCGCAGCCTGAGTTCCCCCGACCCAGCACTAGGGGTGCACCTTGAGGTCCCCCGTCAAGCCCTGCTGGGTGAGGAGCATGGCCTGAGGTTCCCTGTCAAGCCCTGCCAGGCAGGGGGGCGCAGCCTCAGGTCCCCTGGCCCGGTGCTGGGGCGGGGGTTGCGGCCTTGAGGTCCCCCGGCCTGGTGCTGGGGTCAGGGGCACGGCCTGAAGTCCCCTGTCAAGCCCCACCTGGTGGGGGGCGTGGCCTGAGGTCCCCTGGCCTGGCCCTGGGGCGGGGGGAGCAGACTGAGGTCCCCTAGCCCAGCACCAGGACAGGAAGCGCACCTTGAGGTCCCCCGTCAAGTCCCGCCGGGTGGGGTATGTGGCCTCAGGTCCCCTGGTCTGGCACCAGTGCAGGGGTCGTGGCCTGAGGTCCCCCAGCCTGGCGCCGGGGCAGGGGGCGAGGCCTGAGGTCCCCGTCAAGCCCTGCCGGGTGGGGAGGCACAGCCTGAGGTCCCCTGTCAAGCCCCATGGGAGCAGGGGAGGGCGTAGCCTCAGGTCCCTGCTGATCGCTGGTTAAGGCTCCTTAAGGGAACTTGGCCTCAGCTGTGGGTGCAGCCATCTTGGTGATGGAGTGATGGTCAATTAGCATATTCCCTCTTTATTAGATAGGAGATATATATATATATATATCTCCCTGATCTCACCACCTGGAAATAGCCATTGTTTCTTTTTGAGAATATGTCCTTTCTTTTGTATCTGAGCTTATTTCTTTGACAAATATATTTCTTTTAAATTTTTGTTTATTGATTTTAGGGAGAGAGAGAGACATCAATTTGTTATTGCACTTATTTACACATTCATTGGTTGATTTTTGTATGTGCCTTGACTCTCAACCTTGGTGTATTGGGACAGTTCTCTAACCAAATGGCCATGGCTTTGTATATTTTTAAAACTTTTTATTTCATGATTTTTTTTTTGAGAGAGCGTAACAAAGAAATAGAAACACTGATTCGTTGTTCACTTATTTATGCAATCATTTGTTGATTCTTGAATGTGCCATCACCGGGGATTGAACCTGCAGCTGCAGCCTTGGCATATTAGGGCGATGCTCCAACCAAGTGAGCTAGCTACTTGGCCTGGGCTGAGCTTATTTTTTGCATAAATAAGTAGCAATTATAAAATATATACAGTTTTGTATCCTGTTCCCCCACCCTCCCCCCAGCATTGGATTGGGAATATTATTCCAAGTCATGCAGCATTTTTCATAAATATTTTTTAATGGTAGGATAATATTTCATTATAATAACTTTACCATGATTTATTTATCTGTTCTCCTATTGTTGGACTTTTAGATTGCTTCCAGTTTTTTGTACATCTCTATATATAAAAGGCAAAGTGACTGACCATCCGACCGACCAACTGGCTGGTACATATGACATGCACTGGCAACCTAAAAATAAACATATAATGCTCTCACTGGCACCAGTCACACACGTGTTTTAATTTTATGACTAGAGGCCCGGTGCACAAAATTCGTACACGTAGGGGGTGTGTGTCCTCAGCCCAGCTTGCACCCTCTCCAATCTGGGACCCCACTGGGATCGGGCCTAAACCAGCAGTTGGACATCCCTCTCACAATCCAGGACTGATGTCTCCCAACCGCTTGCCTGCCTGCCCGCCTGATTGCCCCTAACCACTTCTGCCTGCCAGCCTGATCACTGCCTAACCACTCCCCTGCCAGCCTGATTGATGCCTAACTGCCCTCCCCTGCCAGCCTGGTCACCCCTAACTGCCTTCCCCTGCCAGCCTGGTCACCCCTAACTGCCCTCCCCTGCTCCCTGGTAACCCCTAACTACCCTCCCTTGCCAGTCTGGTTACCCCAAACTGCCCTCCCCTGCAGGCCTAGTCGCCACTAACTGTCCTCCCCTGCCAGCCTGGTCATCCCCAACTGTCCTCCCCTGCAGGCCTGGTCACCCTTAACTGCCCTCCCCTGCTGGCCTGGTCTCCCCCAACTGCCCTCCCCGGCAGGTCTGGTCTCCCCAACTGCCCTCCCCTGCTGGCCTGGTCTCCCCCAACTGCCCTCCCCTGCTGGCCTGGTCTCCCCCAACTGCCCTCCCCTGCTGGCCTGGTCTCCCCCAACTGCCCTCCTCTGCCGGTCTGGTCACCCCTAACTGCCCTCCCCTGCAGGCCTGATCGCCCACAACTGCCCTCCTCTGCAGGCCTGGTCCCCCCCAACTGTCTTCCCCTGTAGGCCTGGTCCCCCACAACTGCCCTCCCCTGCAGGCCTGGGTCCCCTCCAACTGTCCTCCCGTGCAGGCCTGGTCTCCCCCAACTTCCCTCCCCTGCTGGCCATCTTGTGTCCACATGGGGGCAGCCGTCTTTGACCACATGGGGGTGGCCATCTTGTGTGTTGGAGTGATGGTCAATTTGTATATTACTCTTTTATTAGATAGGATACTATATATACTATTTTGACATGTAATTTTTTGCAGTAACGTAATTACCACACAAATCTTTCTTCTAATTAATTTCCTTTCAATGTGTATGAATCTGCAACAGGCCACTAGTTATAAATAATACCACAGTTAACATGTTTTTGTATAAATTTTTTGTCTGCATTTCAGTTGAACCCTTTAGCTCAAAACTTTTTAGAATTAAGAACATGGGCTGTGGCTTAAGATTGCTTGGCTTCAGTATTTACTAGCTCCGTAATCTTGGCTAAATTTATTTAATCTCTCTGTGTCTCAGTGTTTCCATCTGTAAAATGGGGGCAATAAAAAGTTATTCCTACTTTATAGGGCTGTTGTGAAGTAATATATATATTTAGAATAATGCTTGGCAAATGGTAAATACTATTAAGTTTCCTGTTTTAGGCTGTACAAGGTAAAGTTGAAATTCTCAGTCTCTGCACTCACGGGCTGTTGTAACTGCACTTTATTTAATTAGAATAGCCTGTGTTTCTTAATGACACAAAGGTAAGTCATTCCAGATGTTAGCAGGTGTAAGTTACTGCTTTGTAAGTAGTTTCCTCAGAGGAGCAGAGCTCATGCACTGCTGACCACTTTGGCTAAGGCTGTTCTTTACCATCTGGTTGATTGTTAGAATATTTTTGGCCTCTTTCCCCAACCAGCAGCAGGTAACCTCCCAAATGACCATCTGCCAACCCATTTACTTAACCTCTTAGAAAACTAAAGAGTTAATCCTCTGCCTATTAAAACAAATACTCAGACTATGCACTTTCTCTTTGGGAAGTAGCAAAGCCTTATAGAGAGCATGCTGAGGGGAAAAAATTGTGCAGTTAAATACTTGACTATTAACCATTTTTAAAACACTGTATAATACAGATTCTTGCTAACCTAGGTATGTATGCCGAGGAGAGTAAGGCAACTCAGTCCTAAATGAGACCTCATATGCTTTTTCTGAGCACACTTTGGTTTATATATATAGTCTTCTACTGATCAAGGATGTAGGTAAATGAACATTTCAAAAGAAACTTGAAAGTTAAATTTAATCTTTGCCCTCTCTTGTCATACTAATAGCTACCAAACAGGGAATCCATGGGTAATGGTAGGATGAACAGGCAAGAGATTTCTTCTGTGGCTCAGGTTAAGGATTTATCCATTTATCAGATAGGTTCTTTCCTGAAAAAAATGAAGATAAGTTCACAAATCTCCCTTGTTTTTCCCTTATGTCACCTTTCCTCCACAACATTCTGTTAGTGATTTAGGTATTTTGCAGTCATAACTGTTCCAAGAGCCTGCTTTTTCAGCTGAATCATTGCTAGATCAAGTCTCCTGAATGTGACCTTTTTGCTGGGAAGATCTAACATTGGGTCTGGATTTCTGATAAGGATTCTTTTGAACAGGGTGGGAGTGGTGTGAGATCCAGAGCTTAGGCTGAGCTCTCATCCCCTTGACCTCTGCTCCTGTTTCAGAGTTTATACTGACTTGGTTGGGACTCCCTATGGAGCCAAGAGTTTAGGACTTGTTTACAATTGAAGAAAAGATAGTTGCATTCAAAAGCTGTTGTTGGGACCTTGGATAGTCAAGGATCTCTGCCATTATCTCTGGTGGCTGCAGGGAATGAATATCTGGGTCTGGAGATTTATAATGGATGACTAAGAAGGAATGAGAAGAAACTGACACTGGAGAGGTTGCTGAAATTGTTCTTCCTAACGGAGCAGTACTGCAGTAACATTTTTGAGATCAGAGAAAGATTTATATAAACATCTGTGGTTTTTTTTTTTTTTCATTTAAAAAAGTTGAAAATGCTTGTTTAAATTCAGTATGATAACAAAGGGAGATGTGTGGGAATTCTTCTCTTCCTTTTTTGATGTCTCACCAAAGAGAAAATTTGCTTAGATAAATGTATCAAGTGGAGGGAGCCCTAGATTATTACAGCCACCCTCTTCTAAGTTATGCATAGTTTTACAAATTAGCATTTTTTCTAAAAAAATCTTATGGTATGATGTATGTATGCCGAGGAGAGTAAGGCAACTCAGTCCTAAATGAGACCTCATATGCTTTTTCTGAGCACACTTTGGTCACTTAACACAACGCTTTAGCTTCTGTTACATAATCTTTTTTTTTTTTTTTTTTTTTTTTTTTTGGTGTCCAATGTTTGTAGATATGAATCTGGAAAAAAAAAGATAAGCGTCTTTTTTCTGAAGGCTCTAGCAGTCACTGTGAACCAAAAGTAAACAAATACATTTTCTGTTGGTAAGCACAGGAAGAGATAAGCATCTGTAATAATAAAAAAAGCATAATATGCTAATTAGACCAGACGCCCTTCCGGACAAAGCCGGGGCTGCCAGGGAAGCCCAGGTCTTGGGTGCCAGAGGAAAGCCAGTGCCGGCAGCCAGGAGAAGGAAGGCCTACACGTGCATGAATTTCGTGCATCAGGTCTCTAGTCATGAATATAATAAGATTCAAAATGAAAATGTGTTACATCTTTTTTACCTTAGAACATAATTCCATGTGCTAAATGTCTAGCTTATAGATGTATTTTGTTGGCTACCTGGATGTTTAAATAAAAACATGTTTGTTGCTAACATTTAAAACCTGCAAAAGTTGCATAAAAATTTGGGTTTTTGGCCTTCTTGAAATTGGAGGATCTAACACGGGGCCTGGATTCTACATGGTGCCTTTTGGCTGGAACAGAATAGGCTGCCCTATTAAATGAACATGCATTCTCAGGTGAGCATACACTCCCATCCCATATGTTTTTTGTCAGTCTTCATCCATTTATGTTTCCTGTCAGTCTTCTGTAGGCATTTGAGTTTGCAGCTCCTATTTTAAAGAATGATAATTGTCAGTGTAGTTGATGTGGGAAAATGGGAACTCTTAGGAGTGTAATCTAATAATAACTGCAAAACTGACCATGTACAGGTTTATTTTTGTAGGTTTAGCAGTTTAAAATTTAAAAATTTAAAATTGCAGATTTAGCAGTTAATAAATATTCATAGGTATTTATAAGTATTCATAGGTATTTATTCTATAAGAAATGACAGGTATGCAAAATGTATATTCACAGATATTCCTCTCAGCATTTAATAGCAAAAAGATTAGAAACAGCTCATAAGTTTAATAGGGGAATAATTAAATGGATTGTGGTTATTCGTGCAATGGAATACTATGGAATCATTAAGAAGAAGGCAGATTGTAGTCTGGAAGAAGATACACTGAATTATTTATTAGTAGTATCTTTGGGCGAACGGGATTGTAGGGTAATTTTTAGTATTCCTACATTTTATTTTTTATTTTTCAACAAGGCTCTTGTATTAAATAAAGGTACAGTATGTTTAAAATAAAAAAATCTCAAGAAACCAGAAACACCAATCAGAAAGGATATATGCACCCCTATGTTCATAGCAGCACAATTTACAATAGCTAAGATTTGGAAACAACCTAGGTGCCCGTCAGCAGATGACTGGATCAGAAAACTATGGTACATCTACACAATGGAATACTATGCTGCCATAAAAAAGAAGGAATTACTACCATTTGTAGACACCTGGATGGAATTAGAGAACATTATGCTAAGTGAAATAAGCCAGTCAATGAAAGAAAAATACCACATGATCTCACTCATTTGGGGATAATGAAAAACATTATAAACTGATGAACAAAAAGATAGTTACAGAGGCAGTAAAGCATCAAACAGACTGTCTAATTACAGCGGTAAGGTTAGGGAGAGGTGGGGGAAATAAGAGATCAACCGAAGGACGTGTATACATGCATATAAGAGTAACCAACGGATGCAAAACATTGGGGGGTGAGGGCATGTATGGGAGTGGGGTGGGGGGGGGTAATGGTAAGAAATGTACACATATAATACCTTAATAAAAATTTGAAAAAAAAAATAAATAAAATAAAAAAATCTCTGATTCTCATTTCAGCTACCAAGTTTCCAAGGTGGTTCTGCCAACTTGAACCACCTGGGCTCCAACTTCCCACTTAGATCAAGATTTTACATTCAGAATTCTCGTTCCTTGAAATTGCTCAAAGGAAGGGGAATCAGTGTCTTCAAGTAGCAGGAACCATCTTGAAGCCCAAGAACCAGGGTAGAAGCCTAGAGTAGCATTTTCAGGCATCTCCTTGCAGCTCTGCCTCCATTCACTAATCAGGTTATCAGAATTGGCCTCCTTTATTGTCAGGCTTTACACTACGGTACTATTGAGAATGAGGGGAGCCTTAGTAGCTTCTCATATGAATTGTGCTCTCCTGGCTGTTGCAGGGTTATGTTGATAAAAGTGACCCTAATGGGAAGGTAGAATGATACAGTGGAAAAATGAGTGAGAGTTTGCATCTTTGCCATTTCCTTGCTGGTCATAATGTATTATCATTTAAAAATGGAGCCAGCCTGGCAATCCTGGGGTAAGCTTCATATAGTCAAGATGTATTATAATTTGTATATATTGCAAATTAAACTTGGTAATTTTTTTGTGGATTTTTGTGATTATGTTCATAAGAGTCAAGGCATATTTTCTTAACCTATGTGCCATACTGCCTCCAAAAGATTTTTATTTTTATTTAACTCATTATTTTGGACACATTTCTTTTTATTTTACTTATGTGAACCTGTGTTAGTTTTTTTTTTTTACTAACTTTCTGGATAGGTGTAAGAGCTCTCCTTCTACTTAAAGTTTGAAGTCTCCATCTAGTGGTATCTTTTGAAAGCATAGAGGTGAGAACCTGTGATAATGCATTGGCATTTATTCCTGTTTGGTCCACTAGGTGGCAACAAGCCCTAACAGCTGAAGAGCCAAGAGCAAGGACTCAGAAAAATACAACAATGCTTATACGGCCGAAACCGGTTTGGCTCAGTGGATAGAGCGTCGGCCTGCGGACTGAAAGGTCCCGGGTTCGATTCCGGTCAAGGGCATGTACCTTGGTTGCGGGCACATCCCCAGTGGGAGGTGTGCAGGAGGCAGCTGATCGATGTTTCTCTCTCATCGATGTTTCTAACTCTCTGTCCCTCTCCCTTCCTCTCTGTAAAAAATCAATAAAATATATTTAAAAAAAAAAAAAAAAAAAAAAAAAACAATGCTTATACGGTAAAACTCATAATTAAACAACAGAAAATCAAGATTTTCTGAAAAATAATACTGCTAGGCCTCAAAATCTGAGAGAAGGAATGAGCCTTTAGCTCATTCTAAGAGCATGTATGAAAACTCTAAAAATAAGGGACCCTGGCTGGGTAGCTAAGGGTTATAGTGTTATCCTTATATGTCAAGGTTGTGGGTTTGATCCCGGGTCAGGGGCACATACAAGCATCAACCAATGAGTGCATAAATAAGTGGAACAACAAACATCGTTCTCTCCCCTACATCTTCCTCATCCTCTCTCAAATCAGTTAAAAAAAAACATATATATATACATAGATAGATACTGCCTCCCTTCCCTTGCCCCTCAAACTTGGGAATCTTGACTTATTCAATGGCTCTCCATTCACATTTCTTTGACTGTGGTATAGTTCATATTTGAAGCGACATATACATTTCAAAGTCTAATTACTGTAAATTTTAAAAATAAGGATACTATTGAGGTAATACCTATCATTATACACAGCAGGTATCAGACTAATTTGAAAACGATGTTGTTGATTGAGTCATAATTGAAGATTAAAAAGCAAGAATAGCAGCAATTGAAAGCTGTTGTTAATTCCCCCAGCAGTTCTGAGAATTATAAGATTTTCAGCCGATTTTATGTATGTACTTGCAGTAGGATATCTGCAACATTGCCACCCATTTTGTAGTAGCCAGTCTTCTTCTTATAATACGAAAGAGTCTTATTAATTTTAGGTGTTAGGTTTATGCTTAGTTGGATTTTATAAATAGTTAACAAACTACTTACAAGTAGCCTTTATTCATAAGTAGAAATGAATTGAACATCAGTCACTCATAAGATGGAGATAAATGTTGAATTAATTTTTTACATTTGAGAATCTTGGGGCTAAAATATTGGGAAGGAGGAGAGGTAGGAAAATAGCTACAGGCTAGCTAGAAGGAGGCTTAGTGCAACGAGCCTTTGAAACTTAGATGTGAAATAGAAAAGAGGTGTTTTGGTGACTTAATCTCACCATTCTGGGTATATGTGTGTATGTAGAGATATTTATACTAATAGCTCTAATACTGTTGATAGAATTGCTACTCATTATGTGATCAGTTCTGTTGACAGAATAGTTATGTGAATCTAACACCAAATTGTTTTTCCTTGTGTTGAATGGAGTAGACTTATGTAATTGAAAAGGAAATAAAATCCTTTATGTAAAGATTTTGTGCTGGGACTTTTGTTGATTTGTTGTGTCTGGATTGTTTAGCATCTTAGTTGTCCAGTATTCTGTCAGCATAACTAAGATGCAGTACGCCAAGCCCTAAACATGATTTTTATCAAAATAATCTTAGTTGTGAGATTTACTTCTGTTCCTTTCTCTGTCTCTGTCTCTCTGAGAGGTTTTGTTACACAAACACTTAAAATGCCTTAGTCACCCTTTCCTAATAGTCAGAATTTTGACAATTATCTTTCACCAAAAATATATTACATTCTCTTCACTTAATGTGAATTCTGATGTTAGTTTCAACCTCTGACCTTTGTTTTCTCTTTTGAAACAGGATAAAAAATACCACCAAGCAAACATCTCATAAGTGACATTGGTAAATTAGTGGAAATGATCCTACAAATGCAGATGAAAGATCAAAGGCTCATTTTTAAAGCTTCAAAAATACAATGGGGAAAAAAATACAATGGGAATAGAAACATTTGGGAGAAATAGATTTGGATTGAGAGTTGTTATGGCTGCTCACAAGTTAGTAATATAGTGCTGTCATGTGTAAAGAATACCATCCGGCAGGAATTACTGTTGATTAGTCTTCTTGTTCTTGTTCTTGTTCTTCTTTTTCTTGTTGTTGTTCTTCTTCTTCTTTTAAAAAATATACTTCTTTATTGATTTCAAAGAGGATGAAAGAGGGATAGAGAGATAGAAGCATCAATGATGAGAGAGAATCATTGATCAGCTGTCTCCTGCACTCCCCCTACTGGGCATGTGCCCTTGGCTAGAATGGAACCTGGAACTCTTCAGTCCGCAGGCCGATGCTCTATCCACTGACCCGAACTGGCTTCGGCCGATTAGTGTTCTTGACATGCTTGGTGCAATCTATATTCTAACTTATTAGTTATATGATTGTTACCTAATGTTCAGAATTATAAGTAAACCAAAGTAATATAGAAAAGAACTACCTTTAGTGGGGTTTGCCGTGTGTCAGGTGCTTTGCCAAGTATTTTATTCTCACCCAATATAATTCCCATCACAACCTTATCAAGTATGTGGTGATTCCCAGATGAGAAACTTAAGGCTAAAGGTTAAGACTATAGTGCCTCTCATTGCCCTGTTCATAATAGCCAAAGAAAACTTCAGAGCTTTGAGAATCTGATCTAGTCTTAGGGGTTGTAAAGAAATATATGAGTTAAACACAAGAAGCTGAATAATGAAGAAGTAACTGGTCTAAATAGAGAGTGAGTGAAGTGAGGCTGGTGCTTATCTTTGCTTTGACTCAACTTCATATATTTCTTCTCCTTCAGACTAATAGTCTTTGCTTCTGTGTCCATGATGGAAAATGGATACCTGTGCTCTGCCCTACTTTGTCATGTCTTTTCAGTATCCATACTCAACACAGACTAACTGAAGCATTTGTGTTCAAGTTTTCAATGCTCAGCAAAGAGGATAAGCCTAGCTTTGGTCAGGTGTCGCTTTCTACTATCCCTGCAGCTATGCTTTCTGCAGGTCCCTTTTCTTGATAAAAATAGTCCATTATTTCCTCCTTTTCCACTGCGAATTCTTCCATCTGTTTTTCAATCAAATATAGGTAAATCTTGCATCTAAAAGAAATCTTTGCTTTTAAAAAACAGACATTTAAAAATAATTTTTCTTAATAGTTCCTGGTTATTGCTAAACACTGGGAAGACATAGATGAGTTAAAATAATAAACATAAAAGTCACCTTTCATTCTATAATGTAGAGATTTCAATTGTTAACAGGTTTGCTTCCATACTTTTAGTCTGCTTTTTACTTTAAAAAAATATTTACATTAATTTCAGACAGGAAAGGAGAGGGAGAGGGAGATAGAAACACCCGTGATGAGAAAGAATCATTGATCAGCTGCCTCCTGCACGCCCTGTAGTGGGGATGGAAACCTCGACCTAGGTATGTGCCCTGACCTGGAATCAAACCGTGACCTGGTTCATTGGTTGATGCTCAACCACTGAGCCATGCCAGATGGGCTGCTTTTTACTTTAACTTAATCAGCCAGTGTGTGTGTTGCGCGCACACACACAGAGATCTTAGTATGTTGTTTAGATAGTATCTACCGGGTTCTGCGCAAAATGTTTTACCTGTATTCTTACTCTTCAAGGAGCCCTGTCAAGTAAATACTATTACCACATCTCCTATGATGACACAGATTTACTAGTAAAGGGGAACTAACTTGTCAAGGTTCACATAGTTGGTTCAAGCTCTTCACCATTAGCTTTCCAGATATATATTTTCATCCATGACTATCACTGCAAAAAACTGTTCTAAGACTATCAGTAATATTTTAAATTTCCTGCCTTCTTTTCCGGCCTTGTCTCATGACCTCTTCTCTGCCTTCTACATGCTTTAGCCACACTTTTAATTTTATGAAAGCACTATGCCCTATGTACACATGCCATCCATTCCCTCTACTTGGAATGCTCACCCCACCTGCCTCACCCAGGTAATTTGCACTTACCTTTCAGGTCTTCATTTAAATGTCACTTTCTTCAGGTTACCTCCCAGACCTTTCTCACTTCCAAGACTGGATTGGTCTCTTCCAATATTTGCTTCCATAGTTTTCTATTTTGCAGAACTTTTCACACTTGGAATTATTTGTCCATTAGAATTTGGCCTGTCATTTGTACTATATACTTTTGTTTCCTCCATATTTTCTGGCATTTGTTGTAGTCAAGGTGCCTGGTAGGTGTCCAATAACTATTTGTTACCTATCTTTTTTCTTTACATTCACTCTTAGCTCCATGCTTATAAATCACAAATGTGTATCTCTGTTCAAAAAATGAACTCCTGTGTCTTTCAATTCGAAATTGTTAATTGCTTAGTGCACTCCAGGGCTCTTAATCTAGTCAAGAGAGTTTGGCACCATCCAGTTCCTTGGAAGTTGGATCTGCTTTATTGAGCCAGAAAGATGGCCACAATATTTTAATTGAAAAAAAGTTATGAAACATTATGTATAATTTGTGATACTTTATCTAAATATAAATTCATGTATTTTAAATCTCTCTGAAATATTTGAGAGGATACATACTGAACAGAATGATGGGAGGAGCTAACTAGTGGACTTTGGTTTTCTCTTTTGTATGAATTTTTCAGTGACTAAATAAAAACAGCTATTTTGAAAAAAAGAAAACAAAAACAAAGCTAAAATGGCATTTTGAGATAGCCTTTCTAGTCTTTCCAATCTTGCTGCCTCAGCCCATTTGTACAATACATTTCTCTTTCTCTCTCTCTCTTTTTCTCTTTCAGATCTCTCTTTCTTTTCCCCACTTCAGAAGTCTTGCTTTCATTATCTCTTTTGAGAGCTCAGCACTTAAAGTGGCCCCCTGTTGTACTAATTCTAAATTTTTCTGCCTGGTTCTCAGGTTTTCTGTAATTTGTTCTTTTACCTTTCCAGTGCTATTCCTCATGACTCCCTGACACAATCTGAGAACCATTCTGCTCTTGTCCCCTATATATCACACATGTTTTCTCTATTGCTGGTATTTACTTACAGTCTCATCTGTAGAAAACGCCCTTAAACTCATGTAATTGTCTCTCTTCCTATAGCATTTAGTTTTAGCTAAGAGAAACTGCATAGGATTTTGGTGGTTGAAATATGTCACTTTTTCATTCATTGGCATATTTCATGACTACTGATTCTTTGTCAATAAATGGCATGTTGTTCAGACGTACATTTTTCAAAGAACATGTCAGACATTCTTTTTCTGTTTTGTTAAGAAAATTTGGAAATAATTGGTGTTTGAAAATAAAGGCCTTAGGATACAAGGTATCCTGAAAAAAAAAAAAAAAAAGCTTTATCTGAATCACTTTCTCTGTGTCCACCAGTAGGAAAGAAAAAAACACTTTGATTTCTATAAATACTTCTTGGGTGGAACAGTCATCTAAACTTAATGTTTTTTTATTTATTGTTCATTAGTTTTTTAGGGAGATTTTAGTTTTTGAGAGTGCAAGAACTCAAATGCACCAGTCTCTAAATAACATCAGACACAATTTGATATGATCTGGTTGCCACAACATGATGCAAAGTTTTATGTACTCTGAAGAGAGAGAATCAATAGTAACGTGAGTTTGACTATACCTGTCTGTACTCAGAAGAGTTGTGGCAATATCAGATGGTGGCAGGTAAGTTTGGGAAATAGTTGAAGAGTATATGGCATGAAATGTGGTGTGGTGGAAGCTGGTGTTAAGTTGGTGAGCTTGGCTTTGCTTGGACCAGCCTTTGGTAGCTCAAAAATCACCTGGTGAGCTTGTTATAATAAAATACAGATTTTAGAGCCCTATTGTTGGTGTAGAGAAGAACTCAAGAATCTGCATTTTAAAAAGAAACTCTAGATGATTCTGGTGCCCAACCAGATTTAGGAAACACTGATCTGAGCTCCATATTTTTTCTGAAATCATCTTCCCCCCTCCCCCATTTTTCTTTTGATTTTTCTTTTTAGTTCTTGTCTCACTATACCTGTATTTTTCCTTCCTTGCAATCCCCAAAATTTTGGAAGGCTAAGTTGACAATATTCTCCTACTGCCCTCTTTAATTTGACTTTTGCTATGAGAATCTGTTTCTATTTCAGACTTAAGTGTATGGTAAATTATTCATGACCAGGGTTCTTGTTTTCCTGTCATAATCAAATGAAAAATTTAGTGGCTCATCTTGGCTTATGTTATAGGATTCAAAAGATTGATACTGCATTTTAAATTTTATTAAGAAAAATGAGCCCTAGCCGGTTTGGCTCAGTGGATAGAGCATCAGCCTGTGGACTAAAAGGTCCCAGGTTTGATTCCGGTCAAGGGCACATGCCCAGGTTGCGGACTTGATCCCCAGTAGGGGGTGTGCGGGAGGCAGCCAATCAATGGTTTCCTCTCATCATTGATGTTTCTATCTCTCTTTCTCTCTCTCCCTTCTTTTCTGAAATAAAAAAATATATATTAAAAAAGAAAAGAAAAATGATGTGTACCTCTTAACTCACTTGGGTTTTTTTCTTATTTGAGGGACATGGTTTGCAAAGGCAAAAGAGAATATTTAAGTACATTTGAACAATAATAAGCAGGACAGTCATACTAAGGCATACTATAGAGTAATTTAAAAGAATGAATATGCTGTAAAAAGTTTGTTGTGGAAGGCTGTATACAATGTATAGCTGAGTGAAAAAGCAGGTTGTACAGCCAGAAGTATAAAATGAACACATTTTTGTTTAAGCCACCCTCCAAAAACACACAAAAAAGTTCTTTAAGGATATAAATATTTAGTTTATGATATTTTATTATCTTAATAAATAGATAACAAATAAATAAGTTTATTATATTTTATTTGTAACAAGTTATTAAACTTATTGTTTTTTTATAACAAAACTTATTGTTTACTTACTATATTTGTAGATGATTTCCATTGAGGAAATGGATTTTCAATTTTTACTTTATATATTTCTCTATTTGAATATTAAGTAATAAATAGCACGTGATTCTTTTTTTTTAAATCCTTACTTGACGATATTTTTTTTCTATTGATTTTTAGAGAGAATGGAAGGGAGTTAGAAGGGGGAGAGCGAAAGAGGGACACATAGATTGGCTTCCTCCCTCACACGCCCCCAACTGGGTCTAGAGATTGAATTCTTCTTGATCCTTTGGTCTGTGGGCCTAAGCTTTAACCCAGGGGTAGGGAACCTTTTTTCTGCCAAGGCCATTTGAATATTTATAACATCATTTGCGGGCCATACAAAATTATCAACTTAAAAATTAGCCTGCTATGTTTGGTCATTTAATGAGCTCACCCCTAATGCCTTGGCAGGGCCAGGCCAGATAATTTCATGGGCCTTATGAGGTATGCGGGCCGCATGTCCTCCACCCCCCTGCTCTAACCACTGAGCACCGGCCAGGGCAGCATGTGATTCTTTTTAATTTAAAAAATTATGAAAGTATTGATTTTTAAAAATATGGTGTGATGTCAAGTTATATAGTTTATTCTTATAAAATGTCATTTGTGTAACAAAAGAACATCTTTAAAGAAAGAGAAAATGAAAGTACCAGGCATTCAAAGGTACTTTGAATGGTACTTTGTAATTCTGAAAATGTCAGATATCCCATTTTATAATAGTATATGTTAATTATTTCATATTAGAACCAAATAGAGCAAGAGAGGCATTAGCCAGTGTATTGGATACAGCGGCAGCTCCTACCCAGCACAGGAGCTGATGAGCTCTCTGCACGTCTGGCCTTTGTTTTCCTTGGGTTGCTTGGTCCGCAGTTTGCATTCATTGATCAGTGAGTTGATTCAGACTCAAACCCACCGACAGCAATGAATGTTGAGTGCAGCCATCAGTGTTTCCTTTGGTGGAGTTGTCTTGGCTCTCCCCGACTCCTGGCTCTTTTCCACACTGGTTCTTTGAGGTCTGTGTCTGGCCTCTCTCAGTAACTAACCATTGAGGAGCCACATAATTATTAATAATATTGACAGTAGAGTTGGGAGGTTCTGAAAGATGGGGAAACTATGGTTCAGAGAAGAGAAGGGGCTCCTGGAGAAGCTAGCAAGTAGCCCTGTGATCACACAGCTGTGCTTGCATACTGGAAGGTGTAAAGAGTTGAGGACCCTAGTTCTTCCTCTCTCTTTAGAACCGAGAATGTGAGTGCTTTTCAAGTTAAATTAGCACAGGTTATATTTTGGATTAAATAATAATAATAGCTTTCATATATAGAGCATTTGCTGTGTTCTAGGAATGGTACAAAGCACCTTATGTATTATCTCATTGAATCTCAAAACTCCATGAAGATAGGTATTCTTATTATCCCCCATTTTATATATCAAAGCACTGAGACTCAGACATTTGTCTAGAGTCACACAGCTAGTTAGGGAGTTGAGTCAAGATGCATTCCAGATCTGACTGACTCCAGACCAGATTTTACTTGAATTTAACAAACATTTAAATAAGCATACGTGTGGATGGAAATAGTGAGGCAATAGCTGCTTTCAAATAACTCATATTCTAATGGGGCTGTCAAAACTTACCCACATTAACTATAATTGGAGGCAGAATGTGATAAGAACTGTGAAGACATTGGAAAGTTTTGTGCTATTTTTGTTTATTAAATCCTCCCCTTGCCCCTAATGAAAAGTTTTGAGGGTATGTAGGAGAAATGGGTATAAAATACTTAGATTTTGCTCTAAAATGAAATACATGTTTTTTAATAAACGTTTTCTTGCTATGTTCTATTTCTCACCAGGATGGCACAGTAAGTATTATCATGGAGCTCTTCTCATCTTGTTGAAACAAAACACTTATTTGTCAAAAACACAACAAAAAACAAAGAATAATGGGCAATAGAAATAGAGGAGAGCTTTTAAAAAATTCACTTTTGGGGGACAGGCATTGGGACTGTTTCTGTTGATCTAATTTGGCATGTGAAGGTACACCTGCTCTTTTGCTTCAAAAATACAGTGTTGTCTGTAAGGAGCCCAAGGTACAGTCAACGGTCGGTGGTTTTTTCAAATCCCAAACTCACCGACAGCGTTGAATGTTCCTTGGAGTCCTATGAAGGCAGGATCCTGGCCCTGGCAGCCCTTCAGCCTGTACCCACATTTCAGGAGCAGAGAACCACTGCTGATGTAGGCTCTCACATTCTTTTCAGGTTTTAAGTTGAGAGTACTCTATTGATTTGTGTACACCAGTTAATGAACTTCAGGATTGTGAGACTGTAGTATTTATACAAGCACACTCAGATGGATGTTTGAGAAAATGGCTTTGAATGATACTTTGTAATTCTGAAAATGTCAAATACCCCATTTTATATTAGTATATGTTACTTATTAAAGGGTGAGGGTAAGAAAGAACTTAACATAATTCAGTACCTTACTATGTGCTGAGATTTGTTTATTTTTATCTCATTAAATTCTCAACAACTCACTTTTATCTCATGAGAAAACTGTCTTAGAGAAATGAAGTAGGTTGCCCAAAGTTACATAGCCAAAAGCCAAGGTTATAAGCCAGAGCTTAAATACTGGACTTTATGATTGAAAAGCTCATTGATCATACTGCCTCCTCTCTTTTCCACCACAAGCTTACTGTTGAATTTCTGGGGATAGAACCTTCTGTGAGAGTAAACATCCTCTTCTTGTTTGCCTGTGTAATAATAGTTGGTAAGTCTGTAGGTGAAATGTCTCATAGAGGAAGATGAAAAAAGTTAATCTTTATACTTTATAATCTCCCTAGCTGAGATCTGGGATTACTAAGTTATCGCAGAGGTTTATAGTAGTCTGCAGGCTATTTTCCATATTGAAAAAACAAATAATGAACGAAAACCCCCACTACCTAATAGAAAGCCTGCATTTCTCAGTGAGTTCACAAGAGAGGGACTAAAATGTCAGGTGTCTTTGCTTTTGGAGAAAGGGTATATCAGTGTATTGTAGACATACTGATTATTTTTATTGGCTATTGGCTGGGTCCTTGATGAAATATCTGGAAAATGAATTAATTATATGGAACTCTTCAGAATGTAGGGTTTACCAGTATAATAGGAGGGATCCAGGAGTACTCAGTAGCAAAAGGGCTTACAGAACCACTGGCTGAATTGAGGTTAATCTTTAATCAGGGATTGTTATTATATTTGCTTTAGGTTTAAATATTAATGGTTGACTGTTCTCAAATTTATTTTTAAAGCAGCCAAATGGTACATATTTTAAAAAATCAACCTCTGAGAATTTTGTTTGAATGTAAACTGTTTACATTCTGCATCAGTTTAATTGTTCCACTCTCTATGTCAAAACACTTCAGTTAGCCAGCTTCGTTGAGTTCTAAGTGATAGGGCAGTAAATTGTATACAAATGACAATAAAAAAATCAGACAACTGTTACTATGTAGTATTTAAAAACTCTTTACTGGGTTTATGTTAAATGGTCTTCCCCTTGGCCTGAAGAGATGATAATGCTTTATACCATTTGGATAAATATTCAGACAAAAAAATGAACGAAAAACATACTAAATTCTGCTACCCTGAACCATTAGATATTTGCAAAATACCATTGCTTAAATTTATGGCATTCTAAGAAGAATGCTTTTCATAGACTTGAAAAATCAGAGAAGAGTGAAAGGTAGGTTTCTAGAATGACATAAGGGTGTTTCCTATAATTAATTTTCATGGCAATAAAGCTTTCAGCATCCTCATTCCTTTAATTTGCTTTAAGTCCTTAATTTTATTCTTTATCATCAAGTGAGTTTAAGGTACATCTTGCATCTTTTAAGTGAGTTTGGCTATAGGGTTTATGTACTCAATGGAAAGGTAAACTCTTTAAGGGTTAAAAAAGTTCAGGGTTAAATTATCCTTATAGAAGCTACAGATTTAATAAATTAGTCTAATTATTCAGTTCTTGATTTAGATGGGTTTTGAGTTTGCCAAAACTCACCATTCTATCCTTTATCGTTTCACTTACCTCCTTTCTTTTCTTTTGCAGATGTGCTACAAAATATTGAAACCCACATTGCTCCAACTTGGAGATGTACATGTTTTCATACTCCTCTTGAAGCCTCTTGATATACTTGAAACAAACAAACAAACAAACAAAACAAGAAGCATAAACTCAATTAAATAATGTATTTTAGGGGTTAGTAGCATAGGAGTCACTGTCTTAGGTGGGTGACTGCCCAGGCACTTTGCAGGGAGCATCTCTGTGTTTAGGGAAATGCTGCTAGCCTTGATCACAAAGTTGTAAAGATGACAGCAACATGTCAGCATGAATTCATGTTCCTCTTAGATCACTGATAGTATTCTTCATTCCTTTACTAATTCAGCAGCAGAATCCTAAGAATTTTTTCTCCTACATATATATACAGCCCTTGCCATCATGGAGCCCAGTGTCTACCCAGGAACTAGACACAGACCCATCTGATGACAAAGGGGATGATTGCTATGCTGGCGGAATGACATAATCCATGTTAAAGATAACAGAGAAAAGACATGTTAATCCTGTTTAGAAGTATTAGGCAAGGTACAGCTAAGTGGTCACATTTGATCTGGGCCTTGAAGGTTTAGTTGAAATTTCACTAGACACAGAAGGAAAGATATTCCAATAGAGGGAAACTCTGCACAGGAAACTGTAGAGGCAAGAAAGTTCAGGTAATGGTGAGTAGTGAGATTAACCTCTCAGAGCTTCAGTAAAGATGCAGGACAAATAGCACTCGTCTTTTTTTGTACACAGTTGTAAAAAGCTATTGAGGTTATGTATGTGAAAGTAACATGCAAATATAATCCTGGGTCTGACATTTCTCATTGCTATTGGTTCATATGTGCTACAATAGAATAAATAAAGTACATTATGATAGATTTCTCCAAAGTGGATTCTTATTTGGCTGTCTCTTTTTTTCCTTTAAAGTGACCATAGTTTAAAATGTTCATATATGAAGTGTTTGGAGAAGCACTATTATAGCCTAATAAAGAGCACAGACTTTGAAGCTAGAATCTTGGCTTTGCAACTTACTAGCTATTTGACCATGGGCAAATTACTTAACCTCCCTATTTTTGTGTTTCCTTATCTATAAAATAGAGAGATTATCTACCTCATAGGTAGTATCTACCTCATAGGACTGTGGTGAGGATTAAATGCAGTGAAATATGTCAAGTGTGTTAGAAGCTATATTTATTATCTTATTTCAAAATATTTAAGTTAAAGTCATTTGCAACTATTATTTATATGTTACTAAATAAAATTGCTTGTTTAGCCCAGAATTTGCTTTCTAGTCCATATACATTAATATATAAAAAAACCTTTTAAAGTTAAACAATCTCTTACCAGCTAATTATATGTACATTTTAAATAAATTTTTGAAACTAATGCTCTACCACTTTGTGACCTTAGGTGAAGTTTTTATCTCCTATAAGCTTCAATTCCCTCAGTTTGTAAAAATAAGAATCATATTAGTACCTACCACATATTGATTGTGAGGATTGTTAGATAATATAATTAAAAACTCTGGAAAGCTGTGGATTCTCTCCCTTAAATACATGCACCTAAACAAAATTTTGAAAGCATTTTCAGTTTTGAATTCCCAAGAAACCATCTATAGCCTCCTTGTGACTTCAGGTTAAGAAATCCTGACCAAAGGTGTAGACCAGGATTTTGTAATCTAGTCTTATCACTACTGGTGGTTGTCATTGAGCATCTAGATCTCCATCTTGATATCCGTAACTTTGCTTATGCTAGTAGAATTTGTAAAATAAGTTGCCAGATGAGAAGTTACACAAATATTTGAATGAATTTAACTATCTTATTTTGCAACAGCTCTCCCCACCCCTAAATCCCCTCCCCACTTTTCCAGCAACCGTTTGGTTTGGATCTGATCTGAACGCTATGACTACTAATTCTGGCTTTAAGTTAGGCTGAAAGAATGTGTTATTTCAAGACAATGCTTACCAAGTAGCCTGCTTAATTCACAGTGTTTACTTGAATATTAGAAGAGGAAAAAAAGAGTGTGCCACAGATTGTGGTTGTATATGGAATCATTGGTCATTCTTATATTTAGCCTGCTTGAGGTTTTACCAGAGAGTTGAGAGCTAGGAATAGAATTTTAAACTCAATAGCTTGGAATATTTTGCTATTTGACATGGCAAGTTTATATCAAGTTACTTCAGATATTTTATTTTTTTAAAAATATTTTAATTTCAGAGAGGAAGGGAGAGGGGGAGAGGTAGAAACATCAATGATGAGAGAGAATCATTGATGGGCTGCCTCCTGCACGCCTCCTACTGGGGGTCGAGCCTGCAACCTGGGTATGTGCCCTTGACTGGAACTGAGCCTGGCAGGCCGACACTCTATCCATCGAGCCAAACCCGGTAGGGTGGGAAAATGCTCTTTAAATGTTTTTTATGGCTAGTTCCAGCTTATACTTGAATTTTTTTAAAATATAATGTAAAAACTTTATTTTTGAGTATATTTTCTAGAAAAGCTATACTTAGATCTACCTCATACTTTCATAAATGAAATACTAATTTATTAGGTTGGGTAAGCTATTAATACTTGACATATTATATTAAAACTTATGTCTTCATTGCTAACCTGAAATTGGACAGTTTTGATGTTTGAATGGGAATGCTAGTCATGGATAGGGGGGAAATTCTGGGATGAAAAAATAGAAAATAAATTCCAGTTTACAGTTTTATAACTTTCAAGTTGTCAGGTGTCTTAGAGATCATTTAGTCTAATGATTTTCAAAGCGGACTGCATCAGGATAAAAAGTGGCGTTAGGAAATGTAGATTGCTAATAATGCATATTCCTAGGCATCATCCTACACTTAGTAAATCCGATCTCGTAGGAGTGGGTTCTATTGTTTTCAAAAACCCCCAGAGGACTCATATGTAGCCATTTCATGGGACACTTGGGAATCTCTGATTTAGGCTTAGCTCTTTCTTTCATAGATGAGGAAGCTGATTTAGAAGGGAAATGAAAACCCAAACACACAGCAGGTGAGAACTGAAATCCTTGACCGTGTGTGTGTGTGTGTGTGTGTGTGTGTGTGTCTTCCATGCTGTGGTGTTTACTTAGACCACATTACCTCTTAATTATGAAAAAGCATGCTTTTTGCAGAAATTTCCTAGTGTGTGTGTGTGTGTGTGTGTGTGTGTGTGTGTGTGTGTGTGTGTGTGTGGCTTCCATGCTGTGGTGTTTACTTAGACCACATTACCTCTTAATTATGAAAAAGCATGCTTTTTGCAGAAATTTCCTAATGTCCTGTTGGCCATCTGCAAAGTACATCTGCAAAATCAATCTGCCTGGCAGGTCAAACAACTTAGCCTTAGGGATGCACCCAGAACTAGTGCAACCGGACCATTGACTTGAATTTGGTATGCTGACCTGAAGCATCTGACTAAGTAAGCAATGCTGAGTAGTTGCTTAAAAACTGTCCATAGCATGAAATGAGAAATAGCTGTAAGAGACCAAAACCCTGAGAAGGCCCTCCAGGCTCTGACATTTACCAGCAGCTGCTACACTTTAACACTTTTCTCTAATCAAAGTTGACTATCTCTGGATGGAAGAGGCTTGCAGAACCTCTGGCAGCTCTGGGGAGGAATTTATTTTAATTGTGCCAGTGAGAAGGTAGGAATTATTTCAATAAAGATCAAGAACCTCCAAATCCACTTAAGCTTGGGCTCCTGGCCAAATGTCCATTCTCAGGAGGGAGTTGGTGTCAGCTGCTGCCTTGTGATTTGAGGTGTTTAAAAAAAAACACAAAGGCATTATGGAATCCTTTTCTGAGTTGGCAGGCAGGAGTGGCACCAGGAATCAAGGCCTGACACATGTCATCAGCCTGGAAAAAGTGGAGTTTGGACACTAATGATGGCTCTTGTCAAAGCTCAGTATGATAAAGTCAGGAGGACTCATCTTAGGGGTTAGTTTGCATAGGAGAGGAGTTACAGCATTCTCTAAGAACACCTGCCAAGAGTTTTCACTGCCCCAGCTGTGTGTCAGTGATGAATCCTGCACTCTTGCCTCCTGTCACTTCTTTTTAATGGGTGATGGTAGAGATGCTGGATGGGTACAGAAGAGAGGCAGCTTGGTTATGTTTGGCACATCTTCTTAGTTGCTTGTTTTCTTGCCATTTTCTGTATAGAACTAAATTTGTGAGGTCATACTCCAGACTAGTACTTAGTTCTGTCTTATATCTGAAGGTGTGTTGGGCCATACATAGTCACAGTTCCTTTATTTCCATAAATGCCACTGCTGGTGACCACACAAATATTTTTATTGGCAAATATAAGAAAACTTTTTTTACTGATATATCTCTGTTAGATGTGTTATTTTCACATCTCAGTTCTGCCATTTAGTTAGTAACTGTGTGACTTTTGGCAAGTAGTTTATTCTCCATTTCTTGTCTGTAAAATGGAGGTTAGCAATTAATTGCACTTACATCACAGGGTTGTTGTGAGAATTCAGTTTAACAGGAATATAGAAATAGCTGGCACATAACATTCAAATTTCAGTTTACTGTTACTATTGTAATTATTTGGTTAAAATTCCTGCTTGCTGGAAAGAATGGAATGAGAGTTTCTAAGTCATTGTCTTAGTGAATTCAGGAAACGTGGTTTAGATCGAACAGAAAATAAAGTCAGAAGACCCAGATTCAAGTCTTGAATATGTTATATGTTACTTTAATTTCTATGAAAAAAGTTATACTAACCAAAGATAGACAAAATCAGCATCTCTAAGATTTCTTGCCACACAAAGAATCTTTACATTCCTAAACAGCATACCTTCCAGGCAGTGTTCAGATGCAGAGGTTAATAGTGCCTGGTATAGGACTCAGCATTTAGGTATTTATTTGTAATAAATACCTCGTTTCTTGAGTATCCTTTCAGTGTCAGGTATTGTGATATATAGCTAGACGTATGTAAAATTTATACATATACACATATCTATAATAATAAAAGCATAATATGATAATTAGAATGGATGGCTGAACTACCTTTTAGACAACATTCCGGACGACCTTACGGATGAAGCCGGGGCTGTGAGGGACGAGCCCTTTGCACAAATTTTGTGCATCAGGTCTCTAGTGTACATATAAATACACATATATATTCAGTATATAGGTGTGGGCAAAAGTAGATTTACAGTTCATATGGAAAAAAATGCAGATTATTGCGATAGCTTTATTAACTCAAAAGAATGCCACAATAGTGCAGTACACTTAGGTATACTCTTATAAGTCCTCAAATTGCCGGCCTTCATTATTTACACATTCTTGTAGTCTACTTGCTATACTCAAGCACACTTTGTGACAGTTCTTAACCTACTTTTGCCCACCCCTGTATGTATGTCACATATATGTAAGGATATATTTATTTAAGTATATATATTTTATATAAAAATATAAAATATTTATATTTACTAGTATATATAGGTAGTACATGTAAATCTACTTTATATAAATATGTTGATCTTTCACATTTAATCTTCTTGAGAGTCCTGCAAGGTATTTGGTATTATGCTCACTTTATACATGAAGAATGAGACTAATAAGGGATGTGATTTGCTCAAAGTCACGGAGCCTTGGCTTGTCTGGTGCCAAACTTCTCATAAGTGCCTATTGATCAGAGACGGTGAAAGCAATATGGGCTGGACTGGGTAGAATCAGTTATTTTCCCAATGCTAAATTCTCCCTCTTTCCAGATTTCTCCTGATATCTCTTTTTTAAAAATCCTCACCCGAGGATATTTTTCCATTGACTTTTAGAGAGAGTGGAAGAGAAGGAGGAGGGTGAGAGTGAGGTGGGGTAGGAAAGAGGAAGAGAGAAACATTGATTTGAGAGACACATCGATTGGTTGCCTCCCACATGCTGCCCTGACCTGGGTCAGAGATGGAGCCCACAACCAAGGCATGTACCCTTGACCAGGAATCGAACCCAAGACCTTTTGGTCTGAGGTTCTAACCACTGAGCAACTGGCCAGGGCTTCCAATATCTCTGTTTTTCCTCCTTGGTTCTATAACATTTCTCACGGTGAGCCTTGTATTAGAATTGTGTGCACGCGTATCTTTTCTTCTATGATGTAACTCAGTGAAAACATTTGTTCAGATGTATATCAGGCATTTGATAAATGTTTGTATTAAACTGTAAGTGTTCCTTGCTTCATTCATTGTTTATCTAAATAGCATATAAATGAAATCATTCAAATATATTAAGTTAATTTTTAAGTAAATTTGGTATTTCATTGAGATGTGAGTAATAACCCCACAATCTGTCTATTCTAGAAGTTTCAGAGTGCATCTATTTTTTGGGGGTTGTGTGTGTCAAATGTCTTATTTTCAACTTCTAAGTTTAAAAAGGAATGAAAAATATGAACATTTTTGTTTATATTGCTAATGTTAAGTAGTGCCCTTAGAGATTGTTCTATGATAAGATAATTAGGGAGGTGTTGCTGACTTGAGTTGATACTACATTTGTTTTTTTAGATCAAGGCAGAAGAAAATTGTAAAAGTCTAGCTTGCTAGTCTTTTAAACGTAAGTGAGAATCAGTTTTCAGCTTAATAAATCAATTTGGAGATCAAAGCATCTTCCATAAGATGTTAGTTACAGTAAAGCCAGTAAGTGGCAGGTGATTATTTATGTCTCCAAAATAAACAGTGATCAGAAGCAGCCAGTTATGATAATTGCTTCATTTTTTGTACAATCTCTATAAAAAGATTAGTTCAAGAATAACATCTAGCCGAAACCGGTTTGGCTCAGTGGATAGAGCGTCGGCCTGCGGACTCAAGGGTCCCGGGTTCGATTCCGGTCAAGGGCATGTACCTTGGTTGCGGGCACATCCCCAGTGGTAGGTGTGCAGGAGGCAGCTGATCGATGTTTCTCTCTCATCGATGTTTCTAGCTCTATCCCTCTCCCTTCTTCTCTGTAAAAAATCAATGAAATATATATATTTTTAAAAAGAATAACATCTATAGAAGTAACTAATTGTAAATGCTTAGCTAGTATCTTGAAGGGAAACTTGAAGTCTGGGTAGAGGTGGGAGAGTAGTTGTCAGTTCTTTGTAAGCCACATGCAAATTGTGAACCTCTCCTTTGGGGCTTTCTTACCTAGCTTTTTAAAATTTTATTTCCACAGTGGAGTCTTAACTAGGCTATGTAAAAGCAAAGGAATTTATCCCAAAGTTTCTGTCTTAACTCAGAGATATTTGGCTATACAAATGAATTCATAAAAGTTTTGGCTGTTGGATGAGAATCTTTATTTGTGCTGCTCTAGGATGTGAAGGTGAGGAGAGGACATTTCTGTCAAATCATAGCTTAGTCCATGTTAGTCTAAGAGGGTGAGGAGTGCTGAGGAGGTGAGAGAAGCAACACCTTTCCTTTGTGTTATCTTAGTTTAATGCTTCCAGTAGCCCTCCTGATAAGGTAGTGGCTATTGCACTTGTCACTGCACTGAGATATTCTGTCCCACTCCCCAGTTCTCCAGCTCACCATAGAAGTGCTTGGTTTACATATGTCAAAGCAATTTACAGTCATATGTTGTCCAGTCACATGTTAATTTATTATTTTGCCAATTTTAAATAGTTTTATTTAAGACATTGCATTTTCCACTTTACAGTTATAAAGTGCATTAGATTTCCTTTCCCTGTGCACAGTCCGTATTCAAGTATCAAGAATGCCCAGTTATTTACTATACAGCAGCTCAACTTTTAAAACTGCCATGGAATTTGCCTCAAATTTGAGTCCTTCAATATTTTGTGTGGCACAATGCTAGATATATGCTCAAAGCTGGCTTAATCAACCTCTTCAATGGTGGGCCCAGAGGAGGCACCGCCAGATGGAGGAGCTCCGCCACCAGGGAAGCCCCCAGGCATTCCTCCTGGCATGCCTCCTGCACTCTGGTACAGCTTGATAATGATGGGGTTGCAGACCTCTTCCAACTCTTTCTGCTGGTGTTCAAATTCTTCCTTTTCTGCAGTCTGGTTCTTATCAAGCCAGTTAATGATTTCATTGCTCTTGTCAAGAATCTTTTGTTTGTCCTCATCATTGATCTTGCCTTGAAGTTTTTCATCTTCAACAGTTGCTTTCATGTTGAATGCATAGGATTCAAGTGAATTCTTGGAAAACACCTTGTCCTGCTGCTTCTCATCTTCAGCTTTGTACTTCTCAGCTTCTTGGACCATGCGTTCAAAGTCTTCCTTGCTCAGACGACCCTTGTCGTTAGTGATGGTAATCTTGTTCTCTTTTCCTGTACTCTCATCCACAGCAGAGACATTGAGGATGCCATTGGCATCAATATAAAAAGTGACTTCAATCTGAGGAACACCACAAGGTGCAGGAGGTATGCCTGTGAGTTCAAACTTGCCAAGCAGGTTGTTGTCCTTGGTCATGGCACGCTCACCTTCATAAACCTGGATGAGCACGCCTATCTGGTTGTCAGAGTAGGTGGTGATGGTCTGTGTGGTCTGTGTCTGCTTGGTGGGGATGGTGGTGTTGCACTTGATCAGGACCATCATGACGCTGCCAGCCGTCTCAATGCCAAGGGAAAGAAGTGTGACATCCAGTAGCAGCAGATCTTGGACATTTTCAGATTTGTCTCCAGAGAGAGTGGCTGCCTGGACAGCTGCACCATCAGCAACAGCCTCTTCAGGGTTGATGCTCTTATTCAACTCTTTTCCATTGAAGAAGTCCTGGAGGAGTTTCTGAATCTTGGGGGTACGAGTGGAGCCACCCACCAGGACCATATCATGGATCTGGAACTTGTCAAGCTTGGCATCCCGAAGGGCTTTCTCTATAGGGTCCTGGGTGCCACGGAAAAGGTCAGCATTCAATTCTTCAAATCGGGCACGTGTGATAGAGGTATAGAAGCTGATACCTTCATAGAGCGAGTCAACTCAATACTGGCCTGGGTGCTGGAAGAGAGTGTACGCTTAGCACGTTCACAAGCAGTACGAAGGCGACGGACAACCCTCTTGTTCTCACTGATAACCTTCTTATGCTTGCGTTTGAACTCTGCAGTGAAATGGTTGACCATTCGGTTGTCGAAGTCTTCTTTACCTAAGTGGGTGTCCCCAGCTGTATATTTGACCTCAAAGATTCCATCTTCAATTGTGAGGATTGACACATCGAAAGTGCTACCTTCTAAGTCAAAGATCACGTTTCTTTCAGCTCCAACCTTTTTGTCTAAACCGTAAGCAGTAGCAGCGGCAGTTGGCTCATTGATGATTCTAAGTATATTGAGACCAGCAACAGTTCCAGCATCTTTGGTGGCCTGACGCTGAGAGTCATTGAAGTAAGCAGGTACCGTGACAACAGCATTGGTAATGGTAGGCTTCTGCGATTTCCTTCATCTTTGTCAAAACCATGGATGACACCTCTTCTAGATAAAAGCTTTTTGTCTCTCCCTTGTATTCTACTTGGACCTTAGGCCTGCCAGCATCATTCACCACCATGAAAGGCCAATGCTTCTTGTTAGACTGGGCAACAGCATCATCAAATCTACGTCTAATCAAGCGCTTGGCATCAAAGACGGTGTTGGTAGGATTCTTTGCTACTTGATTCTTTTTTTTCTTTTTTTAAATATATTTTATTGATTTTTTACAGAGAGGAAGGGAGAGGGATAGAGAGCTAGAAACATCGACGAAAGAGAAACATCCATCAGCTGCCTCCTGCACACCCCCCACTGGGGATGTGCCCACAACCAAGGCACATGCCCCCGACCGGAATCGAACCCGGGACCCCTCAGTCCACAGGCCGACGCTCTATCCACTGAGCCAAACCGGTTTCGGCCTACTTGATTCTTTGCAGCAGTGTCAGTAAAGGCAACATAACTTGGGGTGGTTCGTTTTCCCTGATAGTTGGCAATTTTTTCCACTTTTTCATGCTGGAATACACCCACACAAGAGTAGGTGGTGCCAAGATCAATGCCAACTGCAGGTCCCTTAGACATGGTTGCTGGCGTGCGTGTCTAGCTGGCACAGACCTACCAGAGCTGGTGTCCCCGTGTTCAATGAATCTCACATGTTAATTTAATAGTGGTGATAATTGCTAAATATGTAAGATCAGCTAGGTTGTATCATTTGATTGAAATACTAAATTTTGCAGTTACTGAATGGTGATATATACATCGTTTAGACTTAGGACTTTACTCCATGAAAAAAGTTTTTGGTTAGGGTGGTCTTTTAATTTGTGTATGTGTAACTGGGACTAAGATTGTGTAGGGATCTGGCTCATTGAGGAAGAATGTCAGCTTCTAGGCATAGGAGCCTGAGCATGGCCTGAACTTTAAAGAAAGTGTAATTGGGGTGGGATTTATTCAGACACTGACAGGCAATAAAAATTAACATATTAAGGGTTTAAATTCTTAGTTAAATATTCTCTTTAAATTAGTTTAGGAAATCTTAGAATTATATACTGATTAATTAAAAATAACTCTAATGCATTTTCTTTAGGATTTATTTAAATAAAAGTGAATTTCACTTTTCCTTTTGGTCTCTCTTATGCTAGTATTCTCAGTCTTCTGCTCCTTTAAAAATGTTTGGGGGGGCATTTGTGCATTCTAAATAAGTACACATTTTAAACTACAGTTTTTAGGTCTTTTGTCTGTTTTTACTACTAATACTGATATTAAGAGTCTAATATAAACTCCTGTTTAACGGGATCAATGTGGCTAAAATATGTATGATTAAAATAGACATTGGCAAAAGTAAAGTCTAGATCTGATTAATTAGTAAAAGGAAAACCTAACAAGTGAAAAATAATGATCTTTGAGTTCAGAATAATAGATACTTTTGGGGGAGAAAGGTTATCAGAGAATCTTATGAGTTGCGATAAATGTTCCATAATTTGTCCTGTGTATACAACTGTAAAAATTCATCAAACTTAAAATTTGTTAGCCTTACCACATGTAAATTATACCTTAAAAAGTAACATACTATCAATCGTATCTGAAACAAATTATCAAAATCTTGGTTATTGAATATGAGTGATGGTTCATTTTACAGTTGTCACCGTTTTTATGAAAATTTGAAATATTTTGTGATAAAAATGAGATTAAAAAAATCCCATCAGTCTAAGCATGTCTAATTATATCTACATTATGAGAACTAAAGTCCCCCCCCCCCCCCCTTCTTCCTTAACTGTCATTTTTCAGGTTTGGAATTTTGTGTTTGTCTTTGATGTTGCTGGAGAGATACAGAGAATCAAGTCTGGTTTTGTGATATCACTTATTCAAAGAGCTCAAACCCAATCTTGATCTTGAAATCAGGTGATATATAAATTCTTCCCATTCTTGAATATGAATGGAGAAAAATCAGACTACTTACTTCATTAAGTATGCGGTAGTCTAATTAAACACCAGTTTAAAAGGTTCTATCTTTCAAAAACATACCTACTACTGAGGATTTGCCATATACTTGCTGTTGTGAGAACTGTCTTGTAGAGTGATGTTACTATTTCATTTTGAGGACATTGAAGTCAAGAAACTTGTTAAGTTCTCATGGCTGAGGTAGGGAGGGTGCCCCATTCTTGACCTCTAAAGGATACATCCTAAGCTGCCAATGTCAGAGTATAAATATGAAGGTAATTATCATTCTCTGTAACTGACTTTTTATTGCCACAGATGTGAATAATCACTATTTTAGAGACATTTGTGAACTGTTTTAGAAGTCTTTTTAGAGCTTGTGTTGAGTGGCCTTTAAAATTTCAAGATTATTCCTGATACTTTTTAAACTTGGCAATATGGCTTTGTTTTTTAAAGCAAAATCTGGAGTAAAGAGAAATATTTGTTTCCCTGTTGTATGAAAAAAGGCTATTTGTAGGTCACCTTTTTAAAAAAGCCAAGAAATTCTCTCTTCAAACCACATTAGAACTCATGCCAGCTTGGTACCGGGCCCTCACCAGAGTAATGTAAGAATTTGCAAAAGTACATAGTGCAGCTGCCAAAGCTCACGCTGTTTAATTTCAACACCGTCTGTCCGCCAGAGTCCACAGCTCAATATTTTTTTTCTGCATGTACCAAATTATCATCTCTTTGGAGGGGGAAATAAAGAGTTGTTATATAATAAACTTACTGCTTTCTTAGGTAATGGTGCTGTTTTGCCTCTCACATTTCCCTCCATCTAACTTTCAAGTATTTATTAACCGGGGTGAATTCTTTCAAAATGTGACACAGAAGGACAGTTTACACCTTTCCTGCTTTATGTTTTGCAAGGAAACCCTTTGCATGGTTCTCTGTTCAGGAAGTTTCATGTGCTACATTCCATCTATTTGCCAAGTCTTGGACTCTTATCCTAAGTACAGTATTTGAGTATGCAGTTACACATACACAGACTGGCAACAGTATACTCTTCCCTGGCCTCTCTCAGAGAAAGTTTGAAGCCAGAGGAGCAAATCCAGATGTTTCTGAGTCTGGCATCCTCAGTTCAGAATCTAGATGGCAAAACTTCATTTGGAAGTGTACCAGGCTTACTCAGCGCCTGCTCTTGCCAGCCATCACATTTTATGACCAAAGATTCTGGCGTTTGTCTCCTGTGCTGAGCAGAACAAACACCACCAAGAGCTGCATGGGAAGTGGCTCTCCATCATGGGAGAGAAATATTTGATTTGCTTCAGGACGCATGTAGAGGAGGGTAGCTTTGCTGTTGGGAATAAGTCTGAAATGAGAGCAGGTGCAACTGCAGCTGCAGCTCCTTAACCAAATCTGGCCTTGTTTAATGTTTGAAGAGTCTAAAACGTTTGGCATCAACATAAGCAAACCATTATGGGCTCTCTGGCCCCTAACATAATATCTCCCACAAGGGGGAGGTACTCACTGTCTATATTCAGTCACCATTTATTAAACACCTTCTGTGTGCACTAGGCAGTGTACTAGATGCTGGTGATGAATAAGATCTTGTCAAGAAGCCCATAGTCTGGTAGGAGGCACAGACTCTTATATAAATTATAATTCACCGGTTTTATTTGTAGCTGATGTCTTTTAGTATTTTGTTCACTTTGTAGGTCAGCTACAAAAGCCAATTCATAGAACTGACTTGACGACCTTCTAAGAGCAAGCATGAAATTTCCCTTAAGTATTAAAGTATGCTTACCTGCTTGTATTTTTGCCTCTTTAGATACCTCTTCGGACTTGCTCAGGGATAAAGATTTGTGGAGTGTGGAAAGAAAATACTAGTATAGTAGTCCCCCCTTATCTGTGGGGGGGTACATTTCCAAAATCCCCGGTGGATCCCTGGAACCTTGAATAGTACTGAACCTCTTATACTATGTGCTATTTTTTTTATCTATAGTCATGCGCTGTGCAATGACCTTATGGTCAACAATGGACTGAATATACATGTGGTCTCATCCTAGCAAAGAGGGAATATGCTAATTGACCCTCATGCTGTTGCAAAGATGGTGGTGCCCACAGCCAATAAGGAGGGAATATGCTAATTGACTGCCATGCCCTCAAAGATGGTAGCGCCCACAGCCACAAGATGAGGCGCCCAGTCCCCTCAGCCCCGCTGGGGCGGCAGGCGTGCGGCAAGGCCAGGCCCGCCCCACGTGCCTGCCTCCAAAGTCCCCTAGTCCCCTCAGTCCTGCAGCCGCCCAGGGCCAGCCCGAGGCGCAGGCAAGCCTCGGATGGCAGCTGCCCAGCCACCCAGGGCCGCCCGAGGCTCAGGTAACCAGGGCCAGCCGAGGCGCTGCCGGCAGTGGCAGCAGCAGAGGTGTGATGGGGCGTTGCCTTCCCCTGACGCCGGGTCGCCTCCCGCCCCTGAGTGCTCCCAGACTGTGAGAGGGGGCAGGCCGGGCTGAGGGACACCCCCTCCAGTGCATGAATTTTCATGCACCAGGCCTCAAGTTAATAAATGCAAAGTGTCCCCTCGGGAGTTTGACTGGCGCAATGGTTGGCAAACTGCGGCTCACGAGCCACATGCGGCTTGCAAGCCGCGGTTTGCTGCTCTGTTGACTAATGAGTTTGCCAACCACTGAACTGGTGGACCGACCGGGAGTACCATTGCTTGCTATGACACGTGCTGACCACCGGGGGCGGCGTGGAATGAAGGAAGGCCATGGCAGGCAGCCAGCTGCCACTAGGGACTCTACCCTGGGCTTCTAGTAAGATTATAATGGAGCTGAAAAATTCCTATGGCATGTGATATAGTAGCTGTCGTAATGAGGTAGGGCAGTGCATTACTCATGTGTTTATGATGATGCTAATGTAAACAAACCTGCTCTGCCAGTTGTGTAAAAGCGTAGCACATACAATTATGTAGAGTATATAAGACTTGATAATAATAATAAAAAACTGTTACTGGTTTATGTATTTACTATATACTTTTAATCATTACTTGAGAGTGTACTCTTCCTATTTATTAAAAAGAAAGTTTGCTGTAAAATGGTAAAGCTGTGCTGTGCCCACAGAAGACTCATACATTCCTTGTTTACCGCATCTCTTGATTGCATCATTTTCTCTTGTGCTTGATTTAATTTTGTGTTATTTTGTACACTAACATGCTTCATAGGCTCAGAGCTTAGGAGAAATAGGCTATATCATATAGCCTAGGTGTGTAGTAGACTATACCATCTAGGTTTGTGTAAGGGCACTCTATGATGTTCGCTTGACAAAATCTTCTAATGACACATTTCTCAGAACATATTTCCATCGTTAAGTAGTGCATGACTGTACGTACATAACTTTTCACTTAGTGGAAGCACTTTATGGCTTTTCTTTGGCATGTATGAATTGCCAACATCACTACTCTTGTGCTTTGAAGCTGCTATTAAGTAAAATAAGGGTTACTGGAACACAAGCACTGCACGATACTGCAGCAGTCAATCTGATAACTGAGACAACTACTACGTGACTAGTGGGTGGGAAGCATATACACATGGCTATGCTGGACAAAGGAATGATTCACGTCCAAACTTAATTCCTCATTTCTTTGATGCAAAGCAGCCTCAGACAAAACATGTGTACTGCTGCTATTAAAATAAGAAGAGCTAATACTATATAGTACTTAATAGTATGTTCCAGGTTTTATTTTTAGGGCTTTATATATAAAGCATTTAAAAGAAGGGTTGTCTTAATCCTCTCAACAACCCAATAAGGTAAGTATTTATTATTGTTCCCATTTTACAGATGAGAACAGGAAGGCAGAGTGAGGTAAATAACTTGCTCAAGATCACATAGATAATAAGTGGCAGGGTCAGAATCTGAACTCAGAATTTTCAGACCCATTGTGTTTTTAATCAGTGCACTCACTATATACCATTTCATACTCAGTTTGACAGTGAGTGAAAACAGTTTCCTAAAAGTAGGGGGTACCAATATCTACCATTTGAGTTCCTCTTGTGTAGCCAGATATTATATGTGTGGTTTTAATCTTATGGGTATGTGAATTGGTCACATTTTACAGTAGAAAATACCAAGTAACATTTATGGAGCACTTACTATGGGTCAGGTATGATACTAAGTGCTTTGCTTTTATTAATGCTCACAAGACTTCTGTGAATAATTGCTATTCTCATTCTGGATTTGAGAAAACTGCAGCTAGAGAAGATTACGTGCCTAGAGTCAAATAGTTAAGAAGTGACAGAGTTAAGATTTGAATACAGGTTTGCATGACACCAGACCTCAAGCTCTTAACTACCACATAATATTTAGTGGGAAGCTGTAATAAGCTAGATAATTCCAATGAAGAGGTAAATCTCAGAGGACAGAGCTTACCTCCAAATTTTGTTCTTCCTCATTCTTAATCCTCACATAGTTTGTTGATAACAATGACCTGGCTTTTCTCACTTCCTCATGTTCTGACAATAGATAAACTTGATAGGTGTCAGAGATTGCTTTTTTGTCTGAAAATGAGTTCTTGTCTAACTAATGTTTTCATGAAATCATGGCATATAGTAAACTTGTCTTTTATTAAGATTCTGGGACTTAACCACTTTTTATAGATTTCTTTTTGTTATCTTCAGGGGATTTCTGGAAGTTTATAGTGGGGAGATCTTACTCATCTGTGAAATTCTGTTTTTGAAATACTGTATGTACTAAGTTGGCATACCTGATTTTATTGTGCTTCACAGATGTGTATTTTACAAATTGAAGTTAAATTCTCTCACTACTCCTGGTAGGGTTTCACTTTTTATTCTGTGTAATACTTCTCATAAGCATTTTGAGTTATTTTTCAGTAATACTTTAGGCATGCTTAATATATATATATATATATATATATATATATATATATACACACACACACACACACACACACACAATGACTTTGATGGAGGAAATGTTGAGTAGCATGACAACTAATCAGGTTAAGACAGTGGTCGGCAAACCGCGGCTCGCGACCCACATGCAGCTCTTTGGCCCCTTGAGTGTGGCTCTTCCACAAAATACCACGGCCTGGGCGAGTCAGTTTTTGAAGAAGTGGCATTAGAAGAAGTTTAAGTTTAAAAAATTTGGCTCTCAAAAGAAATTTCAATTGTTGTACTGTTGATATTGGCTCTGTTGACTAATGAGTTTGCCAACCACTGGGTTAAGATATTTGGGGCCATGTGAAACTTTGGTGCCCTGCAAGTCAGATCCCATTTAGCTGTATTAATTTTACAGTTCAGTTAAATAGCAAGAGACAATCCTCAGAGGTTGAATAGAGTAGAATATTGAAACAAAACAAATAAAAAAAGCCTTGCCTCCCTTTTACATCTTTTTAAAAAAGAATTGTGATTAAAAAACATGTAACATAACATTTACCATCTTAACCCTTTTAAAATAAACACACAGTTTAGTAGTGTTAAGTATATTTACACAAAACATCTCTAAAACCTTTTCATCCTGGAAAACTGAAAATCTGAACCTATTAACAACTCCCCATTTTCCGTTTTCTTAGCCCTTGGTAAGCACCATTCTACTTTCTATGAAGTTGACTACTTTAGATAGGTGGTATTAGTAGAATCATACAATATTTGTCTTTTGTGACTTGCCTTTGTCACTTAGCAGAATATTCCATGTTGTAGTATGTGACACAGCCTTTGCATCTTCGCCACCACTGGTCAAGGCCGCCATCTTTTCATCTGAATGATGACAATAGCCCAAATGGTCTCCTTGCTTCTAGTCTTGCCCACCTCTAACCTATTCATCTCCACTCAGTGGCTAAATGCAGATTTGACTTTGTTTAAAACTTGACCTTTTTGACTATATTTAGATAAAATCTAAATGCTTTTACCTGACTTCTTAAGTCACATCCTTTCCTCATTGCTCCCAAATAGACACACCCTTTGCTTCATCTACTCTGAATTTTTTCCTTGATCACACTGCCTTTCATATTCCCAGTCAGTACTTGTTGACAGTGAATCATGAATGAATCATGACTTTTACTAAAGCTAACTGTCTTTGTCAGCTGCCTCTGCATGGAGGTAATTTGGAGATTATTGTCAGAATGTAATAATTTAGTATAAAATATATTTCCTAGCTTTTTAGACCTTTCTCAACAATTAAAAATAGTCTGATCTGATAACAAACAAAAGAATCTTAAGAAATATGTTAACGAAATTCATGTGAAAGGAAGGCTAGGGGGAAAAAGGAAGTTTCTTTATTTTAAAGTCTTCATTTTACTTGGCCCTTGAACAAAGAATGCATAAAAGGTCTCTCTCACTTTCTCTCATTCACTCTGATGTAATTTAGTAAGTATTGAGGGCCTACTATATATGCAGTCCTATGAGGCAACTAAGTAAAAGACTGCCAGAGAGGTTTGCACATTTTGAGCAGCTACATGCACCTCAGTAATTATACAGTTCAGGTAACTTCTTTGGTTTCTCAAGTAGTGTTTTCTGATTGTTAGATGTAAAGTGAATAGTGTTTAGAGTTCATATGCCCATCACAAAACCAAGTTGTTGTTGTTTAAGGTAATGTCCTCAAGGTTCATCCATGTTGAACTAGCACATTAAACTCTCAAATGAGATTGAAATCACCCTCTTTACACAAATTTAGCAAATTACTACATAGTGTTGGAATGAATTTCACAGGTTGAGCCTGACAGAAGAAGCCCCTACATCCCTTATCAACCTCTGTTTTCCCTGCTCTCCACCCACATTGCACACGTGGTTTATTGAATATATGATTTGGTCTCTTATGTTACTGCTTTTGCTCGTACTATTCCTTATGCCTGAAAAGCTCCTTATAACTTTTTCTATACTGGCCTACAAATTTTATTTATCTTTCAAGACTCATCTCAGATTCTTCCTCCAACTTTTCTTCCCCTTACCAGATTAAGTGCTTTTACTTTGGGCTTCCATAATCCTAGGCTTTCCTTTATCAAAGCACTTAGTTATCTGTTTAAGGTTTGTCTCTACTACTAGACTGTGAGCTCCTTTTGTGCAGGTTTAAGGGCATTTTTGTGTTTAGCTTGCTGCAGAGTAGATGCTCAGTGAATATTTGAATGAAAAAATTATACTCTTAATGAATGTTTGATAAAAAAGTGCCTGACAGTAAATAACAAAAAGATAAATCCCAAACCTACTAAAACGCCAGTTGATTTCCAGCCACAAGTTTTGGGCAATGCAATCCTTGTTCCTATATAGGCCATATTCACTACCAATCTAGGAACTCTGTCTGACTCCTGTAAAGAAAAAGAAACTCCCTAAAGGGAAGAGAACTAACGATCGATCATTAAATACTACTCTGTATTGGGCATTAGGCACTTTGGTATTTAAAACTCTTGTTTAGCTAATTATTTTTTCCATTTTACAGTTGAGCACCTGAGGCTCAGGGAATTTTAGTTAGAAATTTAGTAATGGAGTTTTGATTAAACCCATCTTGTCTTACTGTCTATACGTATTTCTCCACATTTTGCTTTTTGCCCCAAATTAAGGATCTTATCTGGTCATCTGTTCACAAAAGATAACCATGAATTTCTAGGAACTATATTAAAGCAGAACAAATGCCTTGAAATAATAATGTTAGTGACAATTTTGCTTTACCATTTACAAAGAGCTTTCACATTCATATATGATAATCCAGAGAGGCCAGTCTTTTAAGATATTATATATTCTCTTAAAATACTTTAAAATATTAGCACAGAGAATCAGTGCAATGGAAACTGTAGTGGATTTTAGCAAACAATATATTTCTTCAAATTAGGCTATGTTGTTTATACTTAAGTAAATTTTAAAAATATATTACTAGAATATGTTTCTTTCTACTTTTTCTGGAGACTTGAAGCATAATAAATTAATGATATTGAGCTATTTTTTAAAGTTCCATGCATAATTTAGACTGTATACTTGCTGACACCCAGAAATCTATTTTCATCGTATGTACCGTATTCTTGTGATCTTGGAAATCAGGTCTTTTTAAAATTAGGAACAGAAAAAAAAAATTATCTAGTGTCTAGCAGTTAAAATGTTTTAAAGGAAGAAAAAGCCCTACCAAACCACAGAAATTCAAACTGGTGTAGTAAAATGAGCCAGTCCCCAAGAACAAGTCATCTGCATGTAAATCTGGACTCAGCTATTTCCTAGCGGTTTTGACAATGGACAGGTCATTTCTTTCCAAGCTTCAACATCTCCATCAATAAAACAGAGGCTAATAACAGTGCTGGATTCTGAAACACATTAGGTATACGCAGGTATCAAAGTCTTTTAGCAGATGCAAAGCTTTCCTAAGAATCTGACCTTTCACAACTGAGCTGATCAGCTTTCATTTCTGGAGCATGCAGTTACGGTGACAAATTCTCTTCTGTGTGGTACACATATTCTCAAACATCTGCAGGAAACCCGGGGAGTTACTTTCTGTTAAAGAGAAATCCATCTTGTAAGACTCAAATTAACAGGATTTACAGGAAAATTACAAGAAATGAAAGTGATAGTAGTTTTATTAGTTATTCTGTGGGCAGTAAGAGGTTTTTTCCTTCCTGTCAATATTTGAATTCCTCTTGACTATAGGTACTTGGGTAAACATTACCATGTAATATTAAGGGGCCATATCTATTCAATTGGATTGTATTGACTTTGAGTTTTTTCCTTCTCTTAGGGAATCTTGATTTTTGAGTTGATCACTCAGTACAGTGCCCTGAAAGGATTTCCTTTTTTAGCCATGTTCTGAAATATGTGCTATTTCAGCAATTAGGCAGGCAAATGTTACATGATGTAAGAGGGCCACATTGTGAAGAATATGAAAGGCAAGCTTTTTGAGTAAAGAACTCTTAAAGAATTTCTATTTCTTATACATGAAAGTATCTGAAATGAAGTTGTCATTCAGTAAAGATTTGTTGGATAAATGATGGTTGTTGGGTATCTTCTTGCCTTGATAACCATTTATAGAATTTTCTATTACATATGGGATATCAAAAGTATATATTTATATTTAATACTCTGCTCATTACTAAAGTTGGAAAACAATTCAGATGTGAAAATACTGATTTTTGTGCATCTTAATTTATCAATACAGTTTTTATGTAATTTTTCTCCCAAAGGTGGGAGTGATTCTTGACTCATGTCATTGTTTCCAAGCAATGAAACTCATCCATGAGACAGAGTGCTTTGTTTTGATTTGCTTTGCTTTTACTTTTGAGACTTTTGGAGCCTAATGTTAAACACTGTGTCCTGTTGGAAGGTTTTCAAGATTTCTATCAACTTCCTAGCATTTTTAGGGATGTCTATCTAACTTGTCTTTCTAGGGAGATTCTTATACTTTCTTACTCTTTTTTTAAATTTTATTGATTTTTTACAGAGAGGAAGGGAGAGGGGTAGAGAGTTAGAAACATCGATCAGCTGCCTCCTGCACACCTTCCACCGGGGATGTGCCCGCAACCAAGGTACATGCCCTTGACTGGAATCGAACCTGGGACCTTTCAGTCCTCAGGCTGACGCTCTATCCACTGAGCCAAACCGGTTAGGGCTACTTTCTTATTCTTATTTCACTTTGAGTTTTCTTTTAAAAGTCTCTTCTTTTCTCATTATTGAACAAATAGAAGTGATTATATTTGGATGCCAGCTAATTATGTAGAGCACATTCTTAGTGTTTGTGAGCTTTGGGTGAGATAAGTGCTATCATTTCCTGTTAATGGGAGTGTAAATTGGTCAGACCAAAAAAACCAGAAATGTAGATAGTGATATAAATACATTCACTACAGTATTATATAATCCTATATAATAAAAGTGTAATATGCAAATCAACCGAATGGCAGAATGACCAGTGGGCAGGGGGCGGGGCCAGTGAGCAGGCGGCACCAGGCCATTCAAGGTGCATGCCAGCGGGCAGAGGGCTGGGATGGCAATGAGGGGGGCGACAGTGACCAGTGGTGGCGGAGGGGCTTTGGAGGGAGGGCACACTGGCCGAGGCCATCCCCTGATTGGCCACCCGGTCACCTCCCACAGAGGGAGGCCGGTGGCAGCAGCAGGGTGATGGGGGCAGCACCGTCCCCTGATCGCCTGCCTGGTCCCTCCCGCAGAGGGAGGCCAGACCGTGGGGAGCAGGCCTAAGCTGCAGTAGGACATCCCCTGAGGGCTCCCGGACTGTGAGAGGGCGCAGGCCAGGCTGAGGGACCCCCCTGAGTGCATGAATTTTCATGCACTGGGCCTCTAGTAGAGAATAATTGGAAACTACCTGGATAACTACCAGGATTTGTTTTCAGATTAGTTTCTATGTGAGACTATAATATTTAGAGGAAAAACATGCTTTTTTTTTGCCCTTCTTGATGACTATGGTAGACTTGAGATTCCAACTATTTTATATTTTTTAATGCAATTTCTAGTTAAATTGGCTGAAATAGTAATACTACTAGAGATACAGTCCCCTATCCTTTCAGATTTGTGTGAGTGCAGTGCAGTGATCTATTTCACCATTAACATCCCAACTTCAAAGTACAGGGTGGGGCAAAAGTAGGTTCACAGTTGTCAGCCAATAAGGAGGGAATATGCTAATTGACTGCCACACCCTTACAAAATGGCAGCACCCACAGCCAATAAGGAGGGAATATGCTAATTGACTGCCACGCCCTCAAAGATGGCAGTGCCCACAGCCACAAGATGGCGGCGCCCAGTCACCTCAGCCCCGCCAGGGCGGCAGGTGCGTGGCACAGCTGGGCCTGCCCTGGGCAGGCCCGGCCACTCTGTGTGCCTGCCTCTGGAGTCCCCCAGTCCCCTCAGCCCCTCAGCCACCCAGGGCCGGCCCGAGGTGCAGGCAAGCCTAGGATGGCGGCTGCCCAGCCGCCCGGGCCGCCTGAGGCGCAGGTAACCAGGGCTGGCCGAGGCTTGCGCTGTTGGCAGTGGCAGCAGCAGAGGTGTGATGGGGGCGTCGCTTTCCCCTGATTGCTGGGTTGCCTCCCACCCCTGAGGGCTCCCAGACTGTGAGAGGGGCAAGCCGGGCTGAGGGACCCCCCGCTCCAGTGCATGAATTTTCATTCACTGGGCCTCTAGTTAATAAATAATAGTACAAGAATAAACTGCATTCACATACTCACAACTGTAAACTTACTCTTGCCCCACCCTATATTTTTCTCATGAATTCTTGCTATCTTGTGTTTAGCATATACAGCCAGAAGCTTTTTAATAACCAGAAGTAACATTTCATCCTCTAGCATGGGTGGGGAACATCCAGCTCGTGGGCCATATACTGCTCGAGAAATCGTTTGGTCTGGCCCTGCCAAGGCATTAGGAGTGAGTTCATGAAATGGTTGACTAAATATAGCAGCAGGCTAATTTTTAAGTTGATAATTTTGTATGGCCCACAAGTGATGTTATAAATATCCAGCCCTTGGCAGAAAAAAAGGCTCCCCACCCCTGCTCTAATGGCTTTTATTCTGCTTAATTTGTAACACCTGAAACAAATATTTTAGTTATACCTAAGTGTTTGAATCTTGTTATTTAAAAGAAAACTAGAGTTATTCTCATACATGCATATAAAAGGATATATAATAGTAATACATATCTGCTATTTGTAAAATTATAGCTACTATTTGTCAAGTGTCTGTGGTGTTTCAGACACTATGCTAGACACTGACAAACATTATGTAATTTTCACAGCAGCTCTATGAAATGGTATTATGTTCCCCTTTTCCTAGAGAAGGTAGCTGAGGTTCAAAGAGGCAAATTTGTCTAGGTTCACACAGTCAGTGAGTGCTCAAACTGATAGTGAATTCAAGTCTTGTGATTACAGTGCTCAAGTACAGGATCTTTGTCTTGTTAGCTATTATGTATCCAATGCCTAGGACAGGGCCTAGCATGTATTAAGAACTCAACAGTTATCCCCCTTGAATGAAGAACTATATACCTAGAAGCTTTTAAGTGGCCAAGCAGAAGAAATTGTTCTGTTCTAGTAATATGGAATTATACAGAGAAGTAATCCTGACAAAATATAATGCCATTAGGAAGCCAAATGGAAGTATTTATACTAAAATTTGGGTCGTAGTATTAGATGTAACTGTCTTTTTTGATGTAACTGTCTAATTTGTTCATAGTACATTTGCCAGATCTCTTTTCCACTTTATTTTGATATTCAATGAAACAGCAAGATGCTTGATATTGAATCTTTTTGTGGAAAAAAAGTCTGTGTAGAAACCCAAGTTCTGTAAGTGTCAAAGAACTAGAATGGGAATTTTCTTGATTGGGACTTTGGATGTTGGGAGCCTCGGGTTCTGTGGAGATAACATTGTGCCATTGTGGTACATGAATATATTTTAGTCCATTGGTAACAGTAACTTCTTATATAGTCCTATGACAACCAAAGACTATATTGCAATTGGAAAAGAGATAAATATTTACACACCTCATAGACATGTGTTCTGGTTTGTGAGATGAATTGCCATAAAAGCCCTGTTGTGACCCTAGTGTCTCCTTCTCTTTATATTTATCATCTGTGTCAAATATTCTTGACTGCTAAGAGCCAGCTGAGTCATGGGTTGAGTCTTAATTAGCTGTTTAGTCATGATGATTATAGCATGTACCATTAAAGGAAATGATAAATGCTAAGAATACAGTCTTAGGGAAGGGAGTAAAGGAAATATGTATCACATTTAATGCTCCTGGAATGTCATTCCATGCCCAGACCCCTTTTACTCGATCCCCTCCAGAAATTACCTTGTTCTTAAATATTCATCAAAAGGAGACTGGATTAGTGGTGTACCGCAGATCTGAGCAGTAGTCATTGTGAAACCAGCCTATGTGTTTCATTTCCTTAATGGCTTGAAATTCATTAAGATGTTGTAGTTTAGTACGTATATTTCTTTGCTTGAATCAAATGGAACGAAGGGTGCACATTTTTCCATTATCTTATGAACTATGTTAGTTCAGCTTCAACAGGATGGCAAGGCAGTTTCCCCAAATCACTGGAACTATTCTGAAAGTTTCTGAACTCAGATTCCTACCATTTTTAAGTGCTATGGCTTCTAGCCAGAGTTATCCAAGTTTATGGCTTGTCAGCTCCATGGAGGCAGCTAATATATCTGTTTTGTCCATCACTCAACCTGGGTCTAGCACTGTGCATGATACTTACTGGGAACTTAATATTTGTTGGATGAATGACTAGAAAAAGAGGGTTATGTTTGATCAGCATTCATTAAGAAGTCAGAAACGCCTGCTGAGGAAACCTTTTATGAGTTATTTCTCATTGCTGATGGCATCCATGGAAATCCTTGCAGTTAGATCTGTCTGTGTCTTATCTAATCTACCTGCTTAAGCAGTCCTGTAAAAGATCTTACGGTAGCTAGGCTTTGCACAGACTGAAATTTAAATACCATCTAACAAATTGAAATTCCTCATCTCTAAGTGCTATTTGTCCTTTAGCCACTAACATAAATGTGTCTTTTGAATTACCACTGGTAACAAAGACTAAGAAGTGACATGTTAAAAGTCTCCTAGTTAGATAGTAGCAGAGCTAAGATTTGATGTCATTTCTAATCCAGCCAGTTTTTGGGAGATAAACGCACCGTTTCAGATCTCCCACCACACTATCTCCCTTACAGTTCTGTTTGCATTGGAAATCTGCCTCACATACTCTGAAATGTTGTGTAGCATGTCCAACATTTTTGTTGTTATTTTGCGTCATTAAGAAACACCTAGTTCCTGCTGGCTTGTTTTCCATTTAAAATGAGTGTACAGATGTAGTAGGAAAATGTTTTACCCAGGAATTCTTTCTAGGGCTTTGACTTTAGAAAACATGAATAGTCTCCTATCTACAGGAGACTATTTTAATTTCTCAATCTTGGGCAGTATTTTAGAATTTCGATGTTTTTGTTCTCATGACCAAGAATTAGTAGAAATCTTATCCCAAAAGAGTCTCTAGGAAATATTACTTCTTAATTTAAGAAAATGATTCTGTGCTTTTGATACTCAGCATTAATTTAGTATCAGTATTAAATTGCACTTTATGATATTAAAATCTGATGTACCACCTCACTTTTCAAATACTAATTTTTCCTGTATTCACTCAATCAATCCATTATATGTTTCTAAGACTTGAAATTCTTTGTTCAGTGTTGACAGCTTTTATCTTTATGTGCTTACTTTAATTGAAATTTAAACAGGGGATGGTCTGTGCTATATATCAGCATGGAATTGTTCTATTTCTTCTCTGTTTGGGAAGAGTCTCAGATAAGGAACTGGGACCTCAAGCCCTTACTGTGTTTTCACAGAATTGATATTTCCAGAGTGTTCTCCATATGCCAGAAACAGTTCAAGATGTTTTATATATGTGATCCTTGAGCCTTAAAAGGACCTGTCAGTAAGGCATTAATATTCATATTTTATGTATGAAGAGTTTGAGACAAAGACAGGATTTCAATCCAATATCAACATGACCCTAAGACCCACATTTTTTGGACCTAGCAGGCATCGTATGGGTTGAGAATGGCTCAAAATTTAAGAACCTCATAAACATGTTTATTACATCCAGTTTATTTGGAGGTTAAGACACATAATAATAATGGAAGTCACTTGCATTTTTTTAAAACTACTAAAGCCTTGAGGGGCACCATTCATTGCATCTGGTCTTGACCATAAACGAAGTTCATAGAACTTGAAGTTCATAACACATTGGATGTTTTGTCAGTTCATGACTATTAGTATATCATAATCTAGGTTATTTCAGTGTTCCTTGAAAAAACCTTCAGTTCAATATTTCTTTTAATGATTCAGTCTACAGTTTTGTGCTTTGGGCCTCTCAACAAGGGAGAATAAGGCTTATCATTGCATTTCTAAAATGGCCTTTCGCATGTTCTTAGACAGGCATCAGGTTCCCAGTATTTGGAAACTGTTGCTTTATATTCATGGGGTAGAGTTTACTTTTTAGCTGTAAAATATTGTCCTTCCATCAAAAACTTAAGCCCAGATCCGTAAATATAATGACCGAACACACAGGGACCATGCTGGTTATTTAAGCCAAGTTTGATATGAGATTTTTCTGGCAAAGCCAGCTGCATGGGGCAACATAGTCACACACTGGCTAGGAAAAGCTGTCTAGCATATAAATATTTCCATTTTATTCCAGTTGAATTACTGATATGGCTAGCATTAGTATTTTAGGATACTTGTTTATGAAGGCTATAGTGTTGAATAGTATCTGTCTGTCAATAAGGAGTTATATCATGAAGTGTAAGGGGAAAAATAATAATAGTTACCCTTTTTTGAATCTCTACTACATTCCCATCTCCCTACTAGATGCTTTATATATTTTATTGTGAGTCCTTCCATACATCCTGCAGGGTAGCTATTTCCCCATTTTGCAGATAAGGACACTAAATCTCAGAGAGGTGAATTCATTTGTCTGATATCATCTAGCTAGTAAAATAGATAGTGGTAATCAAACTCAGGTCTGACCGACTTGAAAGGCCCTTGTTCTTTGCTATTCCATATTGTCCATGATAATGATTCTGTAAAGGACACTAGGGAATTGTGTTTATGAAGAACTTTTTGACACTAAGTTAATGCCATTCTGGAGCATTTTAATAATGTTGGCTGCTACTACTACCTGTCACTACTGTCTTAATAGTCTTCATAAACTTATTGTAGACCAAGGAAAAAAATGAAACCTTGGATTTCAAAATGCTTTTTTTTTTTTTTTTTTTAAAGACATTTCTCAAGTATCATGATGCTTGTATGGTATTTTTTTACTTACAGGTTAATTTCTTTCCTGTCCAGCTGGGTATGTAGGTGAGGACAGGTGTTCTGGATGTGAGCATTGTTTAGATCAGTGCTGTCCAATAGAACTTTCTGTGGTAATGGAAGTGTCCTGTATCTGTGCTGTCCAATATGATAGACACTAGTAACATAGGGCTATTGAGTGCTTGAATTGTGGCTAGTGTGACTGAGGAACTGAATATTTTATTTTATTTTATTTTATTTTGGTTAATTTAAATTCAAATAAAAATAGCCGCATGTGGTTGGTGGCTATTATATTAGACAGCCGTGCAGTTTGAGGTCATAACTGATGCTTGTGTTTGATGAATAATGATAGAATTTAAGAAAAATCCAATAATTGGTAGTTGAAAGTTGCTGATTTGTTTTTCAGCAACAAATTTGGCATGTGTTCAACTGAAAGCCATGGAACCAAATAGAGTAGAACAATTAATATTTCCAAAGCATTTTTGATCATTCATGATCTCATTTGATGAGTATTTCAGGTATGCTATTGTTTAGGACGTATTTGTTAACACATCACAGAAGAAGAGTCAGAACAAAATCATTTACAACTTCTTGTCCAGGGTCTCCTGTTGAAATGGACACTAGTTTGGCCTTGTTGGTGCTCAGGTTGTAGTATGAGGGCCTGGACAGGAACCCATGTACTGTTTTCTTCTGCTCGTTGGTTGAGATTAGAGAATTCTCTTTCTCCCCTCACCTAGAATGTTCATTAATTTTATTTTTTATGTCTAAAGTGAGGGAAGTAGAGGCAATTTCTAAATTTATCCAGGGAGCTACAATAATTTAATAACCAACAAAGTAAAATGTAATTTTCCTTTCTAATATTCTAAAATAAGTCCATAGGACTTTGATTTTAGTTCTTCGTTTTGGAAAATACAACCCAATCAGATGTTTTATATGAGATTAGTTTTTAAATTGATTTATATCTTCCAAAGAAACTTTTGATGGAAATAATAGGTTTCATATGATATTTTTAAGAAAATATTATTTCTGTGGAGTCTTGATTCATTTTGGTTTCATTTTGATTATCTTATGAAATAATTTGTAAAAGATACAAATTTTATTATGTGTCACTTGTGTTATTAAGCATATTTTTTCCTCTGACATTTTATTTGTAAAATGCTCCTCTCCTTTCTATCAGAGCTCACAACTAATCAACCTTGAATGCTTTTGATTTTTCTGACTGTGCCAGGACATTGAAGTTCCCTGTAGTGAGAAAAGAGAGCACATGGAACTCGTGAATTTATGTACTCCAACAATAGAGCTTTTATGACATTGGAGGTGGTTAAAAAAGCTAGAAGTAGCTCTCAAACATGGCATCGCTGTGTTGCCCTTTTTTTTTTTTGTATTCTCAGAGCTGCCAGGAGTGCATCGGGCCTGTAATTTCCTGTTCTCCGAATCCCCCGTCTTTCTGCAGCTCCAAGCTTTGTGTCCCACAGCCTGTGACTGTGCTAACAAATCGCTATTGTCCAGTGGGGCGAATGGTGGCTGGAACTAAAGAATTGCTGTCTGGTTTCTATTCAAATCCAGGTAGTGAGATATATGAATGGACTTTTCGAATCGTCATGTGAATAACGTCAGCTCGACATGAAGGCTCAGCCACGCTAGGAAAGATTAACTCCTAGGCTAACCACTAACATTCTTTGTGGTAGGAGATAGAAACATTCTTCAAGTATCATTTTATTCACACTTAATTTCCCATATCATCACCCAAAAGTAGGGTTAGCCATTCAGTTTTCTGGCAGCTACTTTTCAAGTTTTAGTGTTTCTGTTGATAATATGGAAGTTTAGGAAAATGCTAAGTTATTTCTCATTTAGAACACTATTATTTTCTGTCATAAGTTTTCCACCTTATATTTATTATGGCATAAAGTTATCTTTATAGCATACATGCAAAAATGAGAGAGCGCAAACTGCTTTTTCCAAGAAACCAATTCTTTAACATGCCTTCCAACCAACGAGGAGGAAAAATCCTCCTTTTTTAGTGCATTCTGCTTATTCACATTTTTTTCTCCCAAAGTCCAAATTTATATAAAGAAAATATAAACAACTTTAAATGTAATATATTAACCAAACAAAACAAGACCCCTTCAAATTAGGAACCAACTTAAGCATCTGTAAGTATTGCAGAATCAGGATTTTAAAAATCAGATTTGGAAGCTAGGCTATAATTCATAATTTTCATTAATATTTGGAAAATCATTTTATCTTTCTCCTGTATATGAAAAAAAATGTCCAGAGGCTTGAAGAGCCATGCTTTTTACATTCCTTCCATATCACAGGTACTATGGGATGGAGAGCCTTTTATGTTTCTTTTTGTCTCAAACTCAGACAGCTTTGTAAGCAGTAGTGTGTAGATTACAAGAGTTAGACAAAAGCAGGCGCGACTGAGAAGAGTTGGGTTGGGGGGAGCTTGGGGCACTTCCTGTCACTCAACACATTCCAGATCACTAAAAAATTTCCACACCCTCAGCATTCCCTCTTGCCCACCCCAGATCCCAGTATTTTCTGATACTATATGTTGTGGTAGTTATCACACTCGTTTCTATCACTGGACTCTGGCAAGACTGCTTCCCAGGAGATGCATTCCTTTAGATTACACAAAGCATAGCTGGGAAAATGGCTGGCAGTTTCAGAATCTAGTCACGATCGCACGCATGAGCACCTCACACATCCATGCCCCATTCCCCCCCTTCTCCCGCCCCTGCAGCTGGCTGACCTGTCTCACCCACTGCTGGCCTATCGAACGGCCAGGACTGTCTGGTTTTGGCTCATGCCTTTGTCCATGTCTGGCTTAGTTCCTCTCTGTCTATGCTTGCCTCTACCCCCAGTGCCCCAGGCGGCACAAGTGTTTGGCCACACAAAACTACAGATAGAAAAGGTGGTAAAAACTTCAAACTTTGCTAGATTCTCCAACAGTTTATTCTTTTGTGAATTTCTCCCTTCATTAAATTCTCTGTTTTAAGAAAACACAAAATTAATTATCTAAAGGCAAAGAATGCAAAGCAACCTTTGTGTTCCTTATAATAACTGACTTCATAACTCTCTCCAGCTGCGGTATGGGGTGTGTATAAAAAGCTTCTGTTCTGAGAACAAAGGAGCACGTGCAGAAATGAGACTAAAAAATCCACTGACAGTATTTCACTACACAAATTACTTAAAAGATTTTAGTTAAGCCTCTTAACAGATTCAATTTTAAAATGGTTTTTAGTAAAAAAAAAAAAAGAAAAAGAAAAAAAAAAAAAAAAGAAAGTGCTTACCCAGTAAAAGAACCGAAGTAGTCCTGAACTGTTACGTAAGACTTTTTACAGTTGGATCTTTGTCAAAAGGGGATGGGGGTGATGGGAGAAAAGCAGCAACAACAATCAAAAAAGTTCGAGCTGCTGTTGCTAGAGGACAACTTCTGTGTTTCCAGATAGGATTCTCGCTGTAGAAATGGAACTTCCAGCCAGCACAGCATCCTGTCCCAGTAGAGAAATGAGTTTGTTAGCAAAAAAAAAAAAAAAAAAAAAATTAGATACTGGAACCCAGGCTAGACGAGGTATTGAACCGCGCCAGATTTCCTTACAGCCCTGTCTGCTCAGCTCGCATTGAACTATATATGACCCAGATGATGGACAGAAGCACATTCAGTCATGTGCACACTGGAAGAAAGCGGATTTGCTGGTCCCTGGCAGTGCAGGGGTTTGTCTTCTGATTGGGCTGTGCCCTGATCAGTGAAATGTGAAGCCCTCACCATTCAGAGGCCGTAATTCAGGACTGGCAGTTTGAGTGTCTGGCTGCTTCTAGTGACTGAGAGAGACTTTGAAGGTGTTGCTTTTGTTTGGTAGCATTACCCACCCAGAGGTTGCTTACACCTATGTGTGTGTGAGGAACAATGCTAGTCTTTCTGAAATGCAAGAAGACAGCCGACTTTGCCCGAAGCTGGCATTTTATTGTTGATGAACTTGACTCTAACTTAAACCAATTATTTGATTTGAGAATTTTTGTGATCCTAACTAAGGCCCATGTCCAGATCACACCCTTGCCTTGATTTTAATGAAATTGATAAGTTAAAAATAAAGATGGCATTTGACTTTGAAGCTTTCTAGAGGATGTAAAATTGCTCTTAATGAAAATTGGAGAAATGGACAGCAGAGAAGTTACGTTTTGGATTCTGGAGTCTTTGAACATACTAGGGTGAAGCTGTCACTCTTATCCCAGTCCTCAGTTGGGATAAGAGTGAGGACTCCTGAGGGGAAGCTACCAAAGCATAGACCACATCACGCTGTGACATAGCCTTTAATCATGCATGACAGCCACAGTCTACTCTCTTCAGACTGTCTGAACTAGAGGTCCTTGGGATTTATTTCTCATCTTTCTGGGCCACTGGGACTGTCAGTTGTGACATTTTTGCTTAGTCTATGAAAGTTGCATTGTTTAATGCAAATTGACACTGTTTAGGTGCTAAGGAGAGTCAAGACCAAAACAGAAAAGATGCTTATGGAGCTTGTATTCTAGTGAGGAGACAAAAATAAGTTAACAAAGTAGTGTGAAGTAAAACAGGAAACTATTGTGAAGAAAATAAAATAGTGTAATGTGATGATGGAGAGTGCCTTAGGGGTGGGTGGGATGGGGGACTTTTTTTTTTTTTCATGTTCATCTAATTTATTTTTAATTTTTTTCAATTACAGTTTACATTGAATATTATTTTGTATCAGTTTCAGATATACAGCATGGTGGTTAGACAATCATGTGCTTTACAAAGTGTTCCTCTGATATTTCTAGTACCCAACTGGCACCATAGAGAGTTCTACAATATTATTGACTATATTCCCTATGCTATATTTTACATCCCCACGATTGTTTTGTAACTACCAATCTGTACTTCTCAATCCTTTCACCTTTTTTCACCCGGTCTGATGGGGGACTTCTTTAATGAGGAAATAGGGAGTGCTGCTCCGAGGAACGAAAATACACAGCTGAGAGCCAAATGAGGAGAAGAATCCCGGCGTACAGAGAGCTGGAAGAAGTGTGATCGGAGCAGTGAGAAGAGCTCTGAGAGCTCCAAGATAGGACTGACCTTGGTGTGTCCGAGGACCGGAAGGGTAGTACGGCCTAAAGTAAAGTGAAGGCAGATGGGGGGTGAGGTTGGAGGGGTGGGAATGGGGCCTTATTGTGTAGGAACTTGTAAGCTGTGGTGAAAATTTTGAATTTTTTCCCCCCATATACGTATTTTTCCCCAAATTGGAAGGTTTTAAGCAGAAGAGTGACTTGTTCTGCAGGCCAAAGAAGTCCTTCTTGTCTATGTTTGGTTCCTGAGCTTCCTGACACCACCTTTAACTGGAGTCCTTTCTAAGGTGGGGACTTTGTCAAGGCTTTCACATGGTAGTAGCCAGTTCTTGGTGTCCTACCAGAGTGATATTTCTTTTAGAACAGTTCTGGGGGTAATATTGGTTTCACTGCTTATTCCATCAGAGAAGGCTTATCCAAAAAAGAATGGCTTCTGGGTGATTCCACACATTACTGTTGTCTGGATAGGCTCTTACAGGCTGGTTCTTTATATTAATTTGAGGTAAAATTCATTTCTTAATTAGACCTGATCTTTCTGTGTCAGTAATTGAGCAGGGCATGTCCTTGGCAGATGATGATGGCTATTTCATTTTTATGATGTACTTAAAATCCTACTGATGGGAATCTGAATTTGACAAGTAAAGAGGAACTGTCCCAGTATTCTTAAATAAGGTTGTATTCAGATATTCTGACTCTAGGAGGGTTAATTGATAACATTTGGCCCATGTTATTTTATTTTTTCAAATTCTCAAATATTCTGAAAAACACAAAATAACACTGCATATACCCAACAGACTCATTTTTTTAAAAAATATTTTTATTGATTTCAGAGAGGAAGAGAGAGGGATAGAGAGTTAGAAACATCGATCAGCTGCCTCCTGCACGCCCCGTACTGGGGATGTGCCCGCAACCAAGGTACATGCCCTTGACCGGAATTGAACCCGGGACCCTTCAGTCCGCAGGCTCTATCCACTGAGCCACACTGGTCAGGGCCCAACAGTCTCATTTTTATAGATCAGTGGCTTTCAAGTTCTTTGACCATTATCAACTTATATAATAAGATATATTTTAACTTATACACATAATTGTGTATATATATATTAATATCTATATGTATGTGAAACATCAGTTATTTTTGAGCCACTAAATATAATTTACAACCCACTCACAGGGCCACCTGAACTTTGAAAAGCACTATAAGTGAGAAAACTGGGACTTTGAGAGGGTATGACCTGTCCAGGGTTCATAGCAAGGAAGTGGCAGAGCCAGGACTTAATGCAAAGCATGATTCCAAAGCCCTTATTTTTTTTACCACATTATATAGCTTCCAAGTGACACTAACCTCTAATGGAACTGAATAAAAAATAAAAAATAAAAAACAACCCACCACAAATGATCTTTAATAGTAACTATATAAAATGTACATTTTCCAAGCAGAGGCTATATAGGAAGGGACAGAAATATTCTTCCTCTGATCATTGCTTCTACATTTTACAAAGAGCTCTTGGCCGATTGGAGTTGTCTATCCATATCTTGGACAGAATACAGTTGATAGTACTCATTAGTTATGCTGGGAACTCACAGATTCCCAAGGCACTTGTATCTCATTACTCAGTCTAGCCCTGAGCTAATCCTGGCTTCTTAAAATAATAGCTGTGTAAGACCTAGCTTCTGTGTGTGAGAGTGTGGCTTCTCAAAAATGAGCTGTTGAAATGTGACTTGGAGTCAGCACTGAGATACAGGAAAGGATGTCTAGGGTCTGAGTCCAGCTCTGCCAGGAAGTTACCATATATCCCCTCTCATACATAGTGCACATCACCCTCCCTCCCTCTCCCCAACATCATGCACCAGAATGGTACATTTTTACAATCTATGAACTTACACTGACATCCAAAATTCATAGTTTACAGTAGGGTTCATTCTTGGTGTTGTATATTCTTTGGATTTGGGCAAATGTCTCATGATATCACATGGATTTTTATGATGGAGATTTCGTTTGACTTCCTGAATATTGGAATTTAGAGAACATTGTTTCGTGCAGACCACAGAGCAGAATATTCTTGGAAAATCCAAAGAACAGTCACTATGTATAGGTACCTCAGATCAGTTCTAGTGCTTTTCTGGCTTTGGTTAGTGCGCGAGAGCAGAGGAGAAGCAGGGATGTGGTCTTATTTGCTCAGGTGGCTTGGCTTCGGACAAGGACCATCAGAAAAAATGATCTTAGATTTCTTAGGATTCCTGTGTCTTAAAGACTAAGAAAAAGAGAAGGACCTATTTAGTCTGATGCCAGTGATTTCAAGGGCTTCACGAACATATTTATATACCACTCAGTTTGCTTAGGCTCAAGTGAGAGCGTTCTAATTTACATCATAACCTGTAGTATGTTGGAAAGAGCCCTCGGTTGTTTGAAATCAGGCATCTAGGAGTTCCTATAGTAATAATCCTGTTTGGGTGAGATTTTGTATAGTCTTTGAAGTCTAACAGACTTGATTTGAGTAAGTTACCTAACCTCTCTTGAGTGTTTTTTTCTTGTGTGTACAGTGAGGAGAAAAGTATCCATATATGGACAGAGTTTTGAACATTAAATGGAGTGAAGTATGTAAAACACCTTGCCCAGTACACTGTAGGTATTTAATAAAACAAATAAACTGTAATAATAGTAAATGTATGTTATTCCCACCTTCAGGAAGAAGTCTATTGTTTAGCCTGGTATATGTCCTTTCCAATCTGGCCTTCCTCAACATCCCTCAGTCTCCTCTCCTGCCACTCACCGTCATGTGCCTTCATCTCTAGCTACACACAATTACTTGTACTTTCAGAACAACCTGTGCTTTTATGCTGCCATGTATTTGTATATGCTACTGCTTTTGCCTAGAATGAACTTTTTATTCGCTCCCCTTCTTTGCCTTTTGGGAGCCTACTTCTTCAAAACAGCTCTAATGCCACTTCTGATTGTGAAGTTTTCATTAGACCCTCTCCACCCCTCATAGATTTATCATTCCTGCCTGTGATTTCCCATCAGTACCTTGCTTGTGCTTTTCTCGTGGCCCTGTAGTTTCCTGGTCTGTCTCCCCCACCATTTCTAGAGGACAGTGACCCTCTGTTAGTGTTTTCTAGAGTTCTGAGGCAGCATGGTGTGTTACTGTGACTCTCTTGGGACTGCCCTTCCAGTTTGAGTTCTAGATGTGAAAAATATGATGGCAGACCTCTTTGTTTTAAACCTCTGAAGTATAGACAGTCCCCATGGAAGTTAATCTCGTTGCTCAGATTTGGACATCATCATGTGTGCAGTTTCTTTAATCCTTCTCTAGCTATGAAAAGGGATTTAGCAGTTGGCATCCTGTTTTTTTCCTCTCTGGGGCAATTGGAGCTCTGTAGAATTTGACTTGGAGGAGCAGGGACTTTGCCTCCCCAATTTAGGATGATCCTGGGTATAGGACGGGATGTCATTGAGGGCCTAGTATGGCTGTAGTGTGGCCAGTGACATGATACCAGGGGCCCTGCCTCTTAGGATACCAGGGGTTACATTCATCCTCTGATTTAATTTCTGTGACACATTGAGTCTGTGTTTTAGCCTATAGAACACCATAGAATTAGTGTCCTAATTCTTTCACCCGACTCCTTCCCTGCCTTGTGATCTTCAAAATCACTACCTTTTAAGGCCTGGCTATTCTTGGCTGACAGTCTTGCATTGGAAGCCACCACGGTACAGTGGAAAAGATAGCTCTGAAATACCCATGTAAACAAGCAAATATCACTGCAAAGAAACCGCGAACAATGGGATCAGTGATGGCTGATTTGTTCCTGGGACTTGTTGGCATTTCTCTACTAAATGGGAGAGAGTTCTCAATTAGCAGGAACAGAATTGCGTAATACATGAAGTGTAATAACCAGTCTGAAGAACAATAGTTATAATGATAATAACCATCATTTTCTGAGGGCCTTCTCAGACTCTAGAACCCAGCCTGATCACATTTCATCTTTTTTATTTTTTTTAAAACATATTGAATAACTCCGGAAGGAAGAGTTCACACAAAAAAGGAAAACTTTTTAAAAAATGGTCCTATGTTGAAGCAGTAATTCCAGATCACACATGACCCTTCTGGTATAAGCCTGATAGAAGCAGCATTTTGCAGATTTGGGGAGATTTCACAAGTCTACAGAATTCTAAACCCTTGTCCTAGTTCAAAAAAAGTAGTAGCTGCTGGAATTGAATAGATTTCAGTTTTGCATCTTTATGGGAGGAAGTGCCAGAAGACTTGCAATGATCTTTGGGGAGAGATTCTTAGCCCCATTTCCCCTACAATGTATGCATCTGACAGCTGGCCCATTGTTTTATTTTTAGGCATAATCCATGGGATTACAGAATGGCTTCATTTCTTTTAAAGCTATATTGCAGAAATGCGAGCTATGTAGAAATTGTTTTGCTTTGTAGCAATTTGGAGAGGCTTTTTAGGTCGTATATTTAAATTTATTTATCTATCTATCTATCAATCAATGAATATAAATTCTGTTATCCAGAGATTTCATCTTAAAGTCAACTTCCAGTTGTGACTATATTCTAGCTAATTTGGGAAAGAAATGCTGACATAGAAATGCTGGAAGTGGAGATTATTTTTACCACTTTGTATCATATCACTAATCTTCATTCCCTTTTCTCTGGGTCATTTGTGGGACAATAGACATCTTCCTTGTAGGACTATAAAAACAATTCATAGCAAGCATTCATTAAGCACATACTGCCATTTATTGAACACCACCTATATTCCAGGAACTGAACTTGCCTGATATATTCCTTTACTTTTATGCTCCAATAATTATGAAAGGTAAGAGATGGTATCTTCATTTTGTATGAGAAAATTGAGGCTCCCAGCAATTGAGTAACTTGCACCAAGGGCCAAAAGTATGAAATAGTAAAGCAAGAATTAGAACCCAGGTCTGTCTTATCTCAGAATCCATGCTCTTTTCCCTATAGTTGGCAGCCTCTATTAGTTTTAAGAAGATGGCTCAATTCAGAAAGGTGCAATAATTAAAATATAATTGGGGGGGGGTATTTATATAGGTACTATTGGCCTGGTGCAATTCGTGCAATGGTGGGGGGGGGGCGCCTCAGCCCAGCCTGCACCCTCTCCAATCTGGGACCCCTCGGGGAATGTTCAACTGCCGGTTTAGGTCCAATCGAACATCCCTCTCGCAATCTGGGACTGCTGGCTCCTAACCACTCACCTGCCTGCCTGCCTGATTGCCCCTAACCATTCTGCCTGCCAGCCTGCTCGCCCCCAACTGCGCCCCCACCAGCCTTCTTGCCCCCAACTGCCCCTGCCACTGGCCTGCTCACCCCCAACTGCCCCCCCTGCCGGCCTGCTTGCCCCCCAATTGCCCCCCCACCAGCCTGCTTGCCCCCAACTGCCCCCCCTGCCGGCCTGCTTGCCCCCCAATTGCCCCCCCACCAGCCTGCTTGCCCCCAACTGCCCCCCCTGCCGGCCTGCTTGCCCCCCAATTGCCCCCCCACCAGCCTGATCACCCCCAACTGCCCTCCCCTCCTGGCCTAATGGCCCCTAACTGCCTCTGCCTCAGCCCTGCCACCATGGCTTTGTCCGGAAGGACGTCTGGAAGGTCTCCTGGTCTAATTAGCATATTACCCTTTTATTAGTATAGATTGTACTATACAATAGAATTCAATATAACTGTGTGTTCATAAGTACTTGTTTTGATTTAGAACTGTCATTTTGCAGGTTCTGTTACTTTCTTGATTATATGAATGAAAAAATGTAGAAAACATACTTTAGTATCTCAAGTGTACATTTGGAAAAGGCTCTTGCTTTTAGTTCACAAAGTGTTTACAATTTAACAAATGATTTCTGAAATAAAGTTGCCCTAAAATTTGGAGGAAAATCGGTATCACTGGAGGCTAATCTTACCTATGCCAATGACTACTTTGTCTGGAACAACATGCCAATGATTTAGAACTTGGCAGGGATGACTTTACTCTTTAGATTGGAATGTGTAAGAAGTTCTAACTACAGAGGTGTTGATCCAACACTGTACGCAGAACCATGTGTTCAGGCAACAGGAAGCCATTCTTTCTCCCAGGAAATAGAGGAGGTTAGGAGCAGGACAACTAAAGTGAGAAGCCTAACAAACAAGACCTTGATGGCTTTGGGAAATGGCCTTGAGAAAGGAAAAACACTTGGAGTCAGGGCTTAGCTCTGCCACTTGGGATAAAATGGGGTAATGATACCTTCTTATGGAGTCATTCTGAAGTCATGGTTATAAGTGGATTTTTTAAATGATCAAGATGAAGGAGTATGTTTTGAAATTACTTGAATTGCAACATTTTGCCAGTGATGTAATTGCAACAGTAATTACATTTAAGTAACCTGCTGTCATACTTAGTTGTAAGAAAATACCTTCTCATCCATCTGGTTTTACTTGGCCTGTTTTAATGTAGTTTAAATTTAATTTATTTAATTAATTTGGCCTAGTAGCAAACAATTCTTGCTTCATTACTCATCGTTCTGCAGGTTCTGGTTCCTGGTTGGTAGGCTCTGTACAACAGTACAAAATGCAGAATTAGTTTTTCTTTCTAAATGTACATACATTTGTGGCAGGAAGAATGTGAATTCAGGATGGATCCTGAAAGCCATCTGAGATAAGAAAGGGGAAGCACTGCAGGAGACAGAGGCCTTTTTTGGCCTGGCTTTGGCCTGACTTGTCACTTGCGGTGGTGAGCATAGAGAGGATGTGCTGGCTTGTTAAGATGAAAAACAAAGCGCCCCCGCCCCCCACTTCATCCCCACAGATACACACACCATCTGTCCCATGTACATTTAATTCATTGGAACCACTGCACTGTCTGCTGCTTTCCTTGGAAAAAAATGTGTCTTACTTGTGTTTGCGACGATGTGCTCTGTATAGCCAATATTTTGTTATAATGGAATGCTCACTGCTGCAGCCCTTGTTTTCTACCTTTTGAGCTTTTTTGCCATCCCATATCTAGTAGTGAGTGGAAGAAGGGAAAGCGGTATGTCATCGTTCATCAACCCCACTTAAAAAAAAGGGGGTGGAGACATATTAGTCTATCCTATAGTCTGAGATGGGTTACTGGAGTCAGTCTAATCTCAGTTCTACCACACTCTAGTTGTGTGACCTATGCCAAAACGTCTCAGAGCTCAATTTTATCATTTGCAGAAATGGGAAATACCGTTTTTGTCTTATAAGTAAGTGTTAAGTGCTGAAAAAAATTACGTGAAACAGTACAGTGTTTAGCACATGGGAAGTGCTCAATAATGTTGTATTCTTTTCTTCCAAAAGCATTTTCTAAATAGAAGAATATTGATTCTTGCATTTATCCAACAAACATGTATTAATCACTATATTAATCACTCCTATAAGGACAGCTTCTCAATCCTTTTTCCTTAAGCTCCATTTTATTATTATTGAGAAAAGCCTTTTAAGTTCTAGGAAGCTGGCTTAAATGTGATTTTGGGAGCATATCTATACATATATAAAAGCCTAAGCCACCATTCGACCATTCGACCCATCGCTATGACTTGCACTAACCACCAGGGAGCAGACGCTCAACGCAGGAGCTGCCCCCTGGTGGTCAGTGCACTCCCACAGCGGGAGCACTTCTCAGCTGACTGATGGGTGCCAGACGCTGGGCTCACAGCTGGTGAGCACAGCTGCAGTGGGCGAGCCTCTCCCGCAGACACTCCCCCTGTGTGGCCCTCCCCCATCCAGACCAGGACCAGGATTGGGACCAGCAATGGGACTGACTGGGCGCGAGCCCGCGGTCACTTCTTGGTTATGGGTGTGCCGGTATTACCCGAGGATGGGCGCAGAGACCGCAGTGGAGTGGCAGCAAGCCTACTGAGTGGCAGCGGGGGCAGGCGCAGTGGGGCCGGGATGAACGGGGGCAGCACGGCACCAGGCCTGGGCTCGGGCTCCTCCCCGGCTGCCTGCTGCTTTGCGCACTACTACATACCTCGGGCGATGTTGGACTGCCGGTTTCAGCCCGATCTCTGCAGGCCACGCCGAGGAACCCCCACTGGTGCACAAATCCGTGCACTGGGCCTCTAGTCTATATATATAAAAGGCTAAGTGACCGACTGACCAGCCGGTACATATGACATGCACTGGCAATCTAACCTTATAATAAAAGCCTAGGTGGCTTCGCACGATGTCGTCACAAGATGGCTGCCACAAGATGGCTGCCACAAGATGGCCACCTTCATGTCATCACAACATGGCCACCACAAGATGGCCAGCAGGGGAGGGCAGTTGGGAGCCATCAGGCTGGCAGGGGAGGGCAGTTGGGGGCGACCAGGCCAGCCGGGGAGGGCAGTTGGGAGCGACTGGGCCTGCAGGGGAGGGCAGTTAGGGGTGACCAGGCCTGTAGGGGAGGGCAGCTGGGGGCGACCAGGCCGGCAGGGAAGGGCAGTTGGGAGCGACTGGGCCTGCAGGGGAGGGCAGTTAGGGGTGACCAGGCCTGTAGGGGAGGGCAGCTGGGGGTGACCAGGCCGGCAGGGAAGGGCAGTTGGGGGCCATCAGGCTGGCAAGGGAGGGCAGTTGGGGGCGACCAGGCTGGCAGGGGAGCAGTTAGGCATCAATCAGACTGGCAGGGGGTGATCAGGGTGGCAGGCAGAAGCGGTTAGGGGCAATCAGGCAGGCGAGCGGTTAGGAGCCAGCAGTCCCAGATTGTGAGAGGGATGTCCGACTGCCGGTTTAGGCCCAATCCCTGTGGGCCTAAACTGGCAGTTGGTCATCCCCAAGGGGTCCCAGATTGGAGAGGGTGCCGGCCGGGCTGAGGGACACTCTTCCCCCCTCCCCACGTGCACGAATTTCATGCACCGGGCCTCTAGCCTATATATATAAAAGCCCAATATGCTAAGTGTCCAACTGATCGTGACTGCTCAACCAGTTGCTATGACACGCACTGGTCACCAGGGGGCACATGCTCTGACTGGTAGGTTAGTTTGCTGCTGAGGTCCGGCCAATCGGGACTGGGTGAGATGGGCCGGACATGCCCTGGAGCTCTCCCACGGTCCCTCCTTGGCCGGCCGGCCCCGATTGGCCCTGATGGCTGGCCAGGGTGAGGGACCCCACCTATGCAAGAATTTGTGCACCAGGCCTCTAGTATATATATAAAAGCCTAAGCGACTGGCCGACTGGCCGGTAGCTATGACATTCAATGACCACCAGGGGGGCAGATGCTCAACGCAGGAGTGGAAACCACAGGCATGGAAACATGGAACAGACTAATGAATCTCAGAGGAAAGGGGGCAGGGGGGAGGGTGGGAAGAGATTAACCAATTATCTTATATGCATACTAGAAGCACCGGTGGGGTCCCTCAGCCTGGCCTGTGCCCTCTTGCAATCAGGGACCCCTCGGGGGATGTCGGAGAGCTGATTTCAGCTCGATCCCCGCAGGCCAGGCCGAGGGACCCCAACGGTGCACGAATCTGTGCACCGGGCCTCTAGTTTAAATGTTGACTTGCGCATGCACAATACATATAAAGCTCTCACTGGCGCCAATCACACGCGTGTGTTTCTGTCTGTCATTGTTCATCTTGAATTTGGTTGACACTTCTATTATAGAGAAAGGGCAAATAGTGATACTAAAATATTTCTTCTAATTAATTTCCTTTCAGTGTGCACAAATCTGTGCACTGGGCCACTAGTATAATTTATAAATCAGAATCTGCCATGTCAAAAGAGCTCTGGAGATAAACTTCTGTATTTAATTTATCTGTGACATTTTTGTCCCTTAATTATTAGATCATAAGATGATCACTGTGAAATCTAAACAAAACAAGGTTCTAGATGTATTAATGTATTAGTCAGAATTCTCCAGAAAAACAGAACCAATATGGTGTGTGTGGGTGTTTGTGTAGGTGGAGATAAGAAATTAAAAAAAAAAAATCTTATTAATTTTTTACAGAGAGGAAGGGAGAGGAATAGAGAGTTAGAAACATTGACGAGAGAGTAACATTGATCAGCTGCCTCCTGTACATCCCCTACTGGGGATGTGCCCGCAACCAAGGTACATGCCCTTGGCCAGAATCGAACCTGGGACCCTTTAGTCTGCAGGCTGACGCTCTGTCCACTGAGCCAGACCGGTTAGGGCATAGATAAGAAATTTTTATAAGGAAATGACTCACATGATTTTGGAATTTGGCAAGTCCAGAATCTTCAGGGTGGACTAGCAGGCTGAAGACCCTAGAGAGCTGATATTTCAGTTCATGTCCCATCGCCATCCTCTGGAGAATTCTCTCTTGCTCAGGGGAGGCCAGTCTTTATGTTTTATTCAGGCCTTCCACTGATTACATGAGGCCCACCCACATTATGGAGAGCAATCTACTTTACTCAAAGTACACCAATTTAGATGTTAATCTCATTCAAAAACATTTTCACAGAAACACTCAGAATAATGTTTGACCAAATATCTGGTCACCTAAAGGCCAGCCAAACTGGCACATAAAACTATACTGGGTTAAATGAAGGACACAAGACTTAGATATTCTTATCAATATTGGTCATCATTTTTGTTCCTCTTAATAACATGACTGCAGCTCTTTCAAAGTATTTTCACATACATTATTTCAGTTGATCATAGCAGCTCTTGTGAGTTTATCACAGTGGAGGTATAACCCCATTTGTTTGAAGAGAGTATAAGACTGAGACAGATTAGGAGACTTGCTCAAGGCCTCACAGCTAGTGAGCAGCAGAGTAACCATTTACTGCGATTCTGTAACTTTGAGTCCAGGCATTTCCTCCTTGGCCATTCTCTTTGCGTCAGCTGGGAAATGGTTTTGAGAGCCTTGTGGCTTTTCTTCTTACAATTAATATCTTACTCTTCCTGGAACCATTTTGTGATAGAAAGTTAACAAACTATATACTGGCAGAACTTAAACATCTTCTTTTCAGATGACTGTAATGATGCCCTGAGGTGGAAGGAAGGAAAGGAGGGAGGGAGGGGAAGGGAGGGGAGGGGAGAGGAGGGGAGGGGAGAGGAGGGGAGGGGAGGGGAGGGAAGGGAAAAGGGAAGGGAAGGGAAGGGAAGGGAAGGGAAGGGAAGGGAAGGGAAGGGAAGGGAAGGGAAGAGGGAGGGAAGGGAAGGGAAAGGAAGAGGGAGGGCGAGAGGGTGGGAGAGAAAGAGGAAGGGGGAGAGAAGTTGGGAGGGAGGTTGGTAGCAATAAAAAGAGTAATGTCAGAAAGTAATTAGAGCAGGACAAATGGATTGTGCTGCCATGTTCAAGCCTGTTATTTCTGTAGGCAACGAGGAGGAAGGGCACTAATGCAATGTGACGGATCTGGAGCAAAACCCAGGGCAAGGCGCAGACTGCAGAGACTCAACCAATGGCAACTCTCAAATCGCAGGGTTTGACTGAACAATCTTTGATATCTCAAAGCGTTGTTTCATGTTGTTCGGAGAAACTCTTGTGTCAGGGGACCTACTTTCTTGATTTCAGCTTTTGGAAAACTGCTTCATGGTCCTCTGCAGGGAGTCAGTGTGTTCTAGGAGAACTCCCATCCCAGGATTCTGTCCCTTCACATCCCCAGGCTGGACAGGGTCATGATGCCAACAGGGATTCAGAAGAGAAGATACCTAATGTAAAACTTATTATTCAGAGAGAGAATGAAAGCAAGAATTCTTACTAACATTCAACTTGGTATTAGAAAATTGACCAAAAGAAAGGTAGAAAGTAATAATTTCACCTGTCTGAGAACAGGATGCTTTGATTTGCTAGCCTAGCTAACCTATGACTGTGGTCCCACTGCTGCCATCATGTACAAGGAAACTGTCACAGCCCTCAAGAGAAAAAGAACGTTCATGATTTACCTGGAAAGAAGTCTTCACAAGTAGTTTGACTCTTCCCTGTAAGTCACTGTACCTTTGAGTTGTCTTATTATTTGCTGCCATCACTACAGCATGGTAGTTAAGAGCTTGTGCTTTAGTACTGACATTCTTAAGTTCATATTCTAGTTCTGCCCTTTATGAGCTGTTTGACCTTGGGCAACTTACCTAACCTCTCTGAGCCTCAGTTTATCATTAAAATGAGGGTAGTAAGCTTACTTCTAGACTTCTTATGAGGTTTTGGTAAGATAATACACATAAACCATTTAGCACTGATGCCAGGCACAAAGTAAAGGCCCAGTAAGTGTAAAGTGTGGGGTGGGGAGGCTTAAGTTGTCTACCAAACAGCCTCAGTGGGGAATTATACTTCTATTCTTCAAAACTCCAGTGTAAGCAGTGATAAGTGGTTTATCCCTCAAGACCCTTTCTAACAGCTGAGGTATGGCTAGAATTATAAAACCAGACTTTTAAAATTGAATACTCAGGGATAGGAAGGGGAAATTTAGGCAAACATTATAATTCTAAAAAGTCGAACTCACAAGGTATAGACTATAACTCTTGGTCATCTGAAGGAAATCGCCTTTCCTTCCTAGCTCTTGGCTTGCCTGAGTTGCTGCCCACCCCACCCTGAAGCCCTCTGACAATTTAGAACTTACCAAAGATAAAGTTGTGTGTTTTTTATCCTCACCCGAGGATATGTTTTTAAATTATTATTATTGGCTTTAGAGAAAGAGGAAAGGAGATGGGGGAAGAAATAGATGTGAGAGAGAAACATTGATCCATTGCCTCCTGGACTGAACCTGCAACGTGGGCGTGTGCTGAATCGGTGATCATTTGGTGCACGGGATGACGCTGAACCAAGCTACACTGGCTAGGGTGAATTTTGGCACATTTTTCTGCCACATTTATTGATTTTGTTGTATTTTAGAGCAGCGCTTTGGTTGCTTTACTTGCAAGCAGTGGCTACAGTCTAGTTACACAACTTTGAGCATCATTTTTATTCTCTTCAAAGGGCATGATCCTTACTCTATCTACTTCCCATGATGCTCATGAGGGTCACATAGGGTAATGCAAGTGATATTCTTTTCCGAAGGCAAAGCATTATATGAGCATAAAATAATGCATGGTTCATAAACATCTTTTTTCCAACCTTTTTTTTTACAAATTCATTGAGGCATATTTTGCTTATCATATAATTCACTCTGCACAATTCAGTGATGTTTAGTAAATTTACCCAAATTGTATAACCATCACCATAAATCAATTTTAGAACATTTTCATCATCCTGGTAAAATCCCTTGTGTCCCTTTACTGTTAATCCTATTCCCAACTTCTGCTCCAAGCAATCCTTAATCTGTCTCCATGGATTTGCCTTTTCTGGACATTTCATATACATGGAATCAAACAATGTGTGTTCTTTGTGTCTTGTTTCTTTCATTTGGCATAATGGTTTTGAGGTTTGTCTCTGTCATAGCATAGATGAATAGTTTTTTTTCTATTGCTGAATAGTATTCCATTGTATGAATATACTATACATTTTGTCCATTCACCAGTTGATGGACAAGATAGGTGTTATTAGGAGTAATGTTGTTATGAATATTCACATACAAGCCTTTGTGTGGACATACGTTTTCATTTTTTTAGTATAGAAGATACATATTTTAACTATAAAAGTAGTAGATGTTTGTTCTGAAAGTTTCTTTGTATATAGAAGTATAAAATTTGTGAATCGGTCACCTCCTTAATGACACTTCCTACAGGTGGTGATGATAGTAATAACGGTTACCATTGTATTCTGAGTGGTCTGAGCATTGGCTGTATGCCAGGCACTGTGTTGCCATATATCTAGGGCAGCAATTCAATCCATTTATATATATGAATATATGAATGAAATAATCATTTGAAGTTGATACTATTTTTCCCCATTTTATGAGGAAACTGAAATTTGAGGATTAAATGTAAAGTTACACTTCTAGTAAGTGGTATAGCCATTATTTTTATAGTTACATTGAATGGATAGGCCAGGATTTGTTTAATTCATCTTTTGTTAGTGGACATTAGGTTGCTTTTTTTTTTGTTTTCTGTTATGAACATGGCTGCAGCAAATGTACTTGTATAATACTTCGCTTGCTTGTGGCATTACTTTTACAGCATAAAATCCTAGAAGTGGAATTTCCAAGTGAGAGGGTTTGTACATTTTGGTGCTCTTAAACACCTTCCCTTCCCCCGCCCCACACACACACACTGAAAAGTGGTAAATAAATAATACCACTCCCCCAGACTCCCTTCACCCCTGCAATCAGGATATAAGAAAGCCAATTTTTTCACCCTCGTCAATGCTGGATTCTTTCTGTAATGAGGACTCTGATGTCAATCATATAAGTGTTCCAGAGAGGGGTAGGAGTGAGCTGCTTACCAGTGGTTTCCAGCCTTTTGACAGTAAGGGCTTAGCATGTATCCAGGTTCTCAAGAGCTGCAGTACTGGAGTAGCCCAAGCTGTAGTGCAGATTAATTTGAGATGATTCAACTTGGTTGACGATCTAAAATGAACACTGAGACATTTCAGCTACAGTTGTTTCCCTTTATTTATTTATTTATTTGGCCTATACCCTAACTTTCTGGTCTCCTGGTTACCTTTTGCCTCATTTCTGCCTACAGTATCTCTGCTTTGCGGCTAACTCAGTTTATAAGTGAAGTCAAGAAGAGGGAAAATGAGAACTTGGACATCTGTGATAGATAGGTGTGCTTACTCTTTCCAATCCTTTCCTTCAACAAAAACAGCCAAAGTGAGGCCAAAAGCCTGCTTTCCTTTTTTTAGTCTCCCCCAGGGGGTAAGGCTCCAGTCATCTCTGTTACTAGCAGGATATAGCACTGTATACACCTGTTTAAGGGCAAGTAAATTTTTTATCATGGTGCCAGTAAAAGAATCAAGGACACAGGAATATTCGATGTTGCTAGTTGTTAGTTATGGTTGATCCCTAATTGTCCTGCTTGAGCCAGGGCCTACTATACCTTCCAGATCTTGGGAGCCCTGGTTAGCACTGCCCTGTGGATTTTTTGCCTTTGTCTTCTACTTCCCATGCTTGGAGTCTTCATCCTAAGGCCTTAGTCTGGTGGATGCTGCCCTCTGCTGGTGGACTGTAGGACAGCCACAGCAGTTGGGGATGGGTCTGATCCCTAAGGGAACTGACTGACATGGATATGTGGAGCCAGAGTCATAAAACTTTCCATAGTCTCCAACTTCATGAACCAATCCTAAGACATATTGCTATGAAAATAATTCCACTGGCATTAGAAAGTATACAAGTACTGAGACTTTCATTATAACGTTATCTATAGTACCAAAATAATAAAACCTAGGTGTCTAGCACTCGGCCTTGTGCTTACAGCTGCTAAAATTTGCTATGTAAAAGACAACATGGAAGGATGAAAAGATCACAAAACAAAACCCAGGCAGAATATAGCAATTGCAGTCATGGGAGATAACTCTTATGGCTAATCTGGCATCCTCAAAACTAGTTAGTTGTCAAAGCTGGGATGATTTCCTTTGATGTTTCATTGTATTGTTAGTAAAACAGTATGTCTGTACATTTCTTTAGTATTGTTATATTCTGTCTTTTCTCCTGAAACAACTATGTGACACTTGAATGGCCTGCTACAAATATTTCTATGATGCGTGGTCCTCCTTCAGACCTGATTTCCTAGGACAGTAAGGTGAGGTCTTAGGTAACAACAGACTAAAACGGGCACTCCAGCTGTTGCAGGAACTTCCTAAGCAGTCTCTTCACCTGTGGTTTCTTTTATAATAGAAGAGGCCAGGTAGAATATAGACATTACTTTATGTGATTTGACAAGGATCTGACTTCCTTCCCTGTGTGAGTTTGTACTTCAAATGATGCCTAGTGGAATAGGTTATGATATTTCTGAGAATTTTCTTTTTGTGAAGAGCCTTTAGGAGGGAGAGGAGTCTTTTGCAAAATGGAAACTTCTGTTTTCTAAAACGAAGCACCACATTATACATTTGAATAATAAGTATTAACTCATATGTCTGGATCCTTTTCATTTAACAAGTAAATTACTTAGTTTTCAATAGGGCCAGGGCTAGGGTGAGGCAAATGAGATACCCAAAGTGCAGAATCACTTTTGGGGTCATATAAGTACTGGATCACGCTGTTTCTCAGAGTCCCTGTGGTAGGCCCTGTACTCAACGCTGAGGAGAACATTCCTGTGTGATAGGATAGATTGTTCATTATCCTTTCTCAGACTAAGCCTGGGCCTAGAGCCTAGGGACTCTGGGCTCTAGAAGTGGCTGCCTGGTTGAGCAGGTTTGGTCAACCACTTGGCTTTCAGCTGTGGGTTTAGCACAAGGGGGAGTAGCCCACTAATGAGTTAATCCTTGAAGTGTGTTTTGCACTTGAGATCTAAAAATCACTGCCAAAATGTGCTATCTACTTACATGAAGATGACCCCTACCCCAAGGATGTACTTTGCTGCCCCCCATTCCATTTTCATAAGGGTCTTAACACCAGAAGAAATGCCTGCGTTGCCGTGCTGGAGATTCTGTCCAGATTGTTTGGGGGGATGGTCAGGGAAGGCCCGTGCAGGTGACCAGGAATATATTGCCTGCCTGTTACTACAGCCTGACATCACTTTAGGCACGTAGCAATGGAGAGAAGGGGACTGGCTGAATGATTGGCTAACTAAAATCTAGAATGAGTCTCGCTAAGTGACCAGGTACAGTCTAAAAAGTCTGGTGTCTTATCTCCTTAATAATTTTCCCACTTCTTGAGTTTTCCTATATTCACAAACATTTGAGTTTCTTCCAGCTTTTAAAAATTGTAACATGTTTTAGTGACCATCTTTATACATATATCTTTGTGAACATGTGTTAGTATTTCTGTAAGAAAGAGTAGTAAAAGTGGGGTCCTTGCATCAAAGAGTGTGGACAGTTTAAATGTTGATAGACACTGTAAGCTGTATTCAAGTTGTATATCAACCACCAACATTGTATAAGCATATCCATGTTCTCAAACCTCTCTAACACTGAAATATTCTCAGCATTCTATTTTTTTTTTTTTGCCAATTAGTTGGATAATAGGTGGTGTATAATCATATGAGGTCATCTTTGCTTGGTCATATTCTTTGCTCATTGAGGAGTTTGCTTGTCTTTTTGGATTTATAGGATTTCTTTATGCTTATAAATATTAATGGATGTGTTTGAGAGAGAGAAAGAGAGAGAGAGTGTGTGTGTTTTTAGGTGTTTTTGCCTTTCAGAAGTTAGAATTTATATAAATGCAGATATGATCATCTTTTCCTTAGTGATGTCTAAGTTTTATGTTATGCATAGAAAGACTTTTCCTTCCCCCAGTAGTTACTTTTACTAAAAATAATGACTATATGGCACTTGTGTTTATAAAAATGTTTCCACACATTCTGATTTGTTCCTTAGAACATTTCTGAGTTAGGACATGTCGTAAGTGTAATTATCCTCATTTACAGGTGAAAAATTAAAGATTATTTAAGTAATAAGTGACAGGAGTTTTCTGACTTAAGTTATTCTACCTACAGCTCTTTTTAGTTATCTACATTTCAAGAACATTTGAATATTGACTATAACCAGTCTTCTGCTGTTCATCTTTTTAAAAAAGGTTTATGGTTCAGCATTTGCTTACAAGGTTTTGTGTGCTCTGGGAAAAATACCTTTAGATCAGGGAAGAATTGGAGATTTTTTGGAAGATGTAATGTCTGAATTAGCTGAGAATTAAATAACTCATGGAAACTAGCCAGGCAGAAGGAACAGTACATGCAAAAGCACATTTGGGAAACTCCAAATAGCACTCGTTGTTGAGAGCATTGGGAATAGGAGAAAGGAGAATGAAGAGGATGGCAAGGGGCTCAGTCAGGAAGGCCCCTGTAATATTGGGAAGGTGCTTTATTCCTTCCTGACAGATTTTAAAGTGTCAAGGTTTTATTTGAGTTTTAGAAAGTAGAGTGGAGAATGGATTTGGGGGGAGGTATCGGAGTGGGGGAAGACTAGACATATAGAAAAAAAACAATAATAACTAACGAGACAGACCTATAAGGAAGCTCTTGAAATAAGCCAGATGAGAAATAATGGTGGCTGAGAAAAGGACATTAGAGATGAAAATAAATGAGTTCAAGAAGATTTGTTTATTTTACTTTATATTATTAGATTTTATATATACATCAAAGTACATAAAGTAGCATAATGAACCCATGTGCCCAGTCTCAGTAACCATCATCCAGTGGTTAATTCTGCCTTACCTATACTTCCACCCACTTCTTCCCCTTCCATGTTATTTTGAAACAAATCTCAGGTATCATCATTTCATCCATTCATATTCCAGTGTGTATCTCTAAAATACTTTTTTTAATCTGTAGATTTCTCTTTCATCTTTTTTATTCCCTTCTAATTTAATGTAAGAGATTAGGTGATTTATCTTGTTGAATTTACCAGATTTTGCTGTTTGCATCCTTGTGATGTAGATGAATGTGTTCCTCTGAGCTCATTCTTTTATTTTACTTGTTGAATCTACAGGCCTGATCACCGTCAGGTTCAACTTTTTTGGCAAGACTACTTTATGGGGGTGTTGAGTTATTCTATCAGAAGATATATACTCTTGTGTTCTCTCTTTTTATGTTAGCGGTTGATGATCAATATCTAGGATCTATTATTTCATAGTAGTATTATAAGAGTTACTTTGAATAAAGAGAAACTTTTCCTTTGCTGTTTATTACTCTGGTATATTTAATCTAGAAATGGCAGAATAAATACTTGATTCTTTCCCTTTATTTACAATTTTTCAAAATGCTGTGTTGGATCCCTAGCATCCTTCAGTGGTGAGAAATTAAATTTTTAGAATTATTATTAACTCCTGGATTTAAACATTTGTATTTCGGTTAATTGTAATTGTTTTAAGGATACTCAAATTGTCCCATCTGTGTTGAGAGAATGAATGATTGGACAGCTTTTGAGAGGATAGAAAAGATAGGAGTAATAGGTTGAATGTGTGTGAGAAAGGAGTGAAGACATTTGTGGAATATAATGAACAACATAAACTGATGAACAAAAACAGAACCAGAGTCATAGAAGCATCGAATAGACTGTCCAACCTATGAGGGAAGGCGGGGGGTGAGGGGGTAAGAGATCAACCAAAGGACTTGTATGCATGCATATGAGCATAACCAATGGACACAGATAGGGGAGGGGAGAGGTCAATGGGGGAAAAGGAGACTTAAGTAATACATTAAACAATAAAGAACTTAAATAAATAAAAAATGTTTTAAAGAAAGGAGTGAAGAAAGAAGTCCCAGGTTTTTGGCTTATGTGTTTGAGGCTGTGCGGTGGAACAGGGAGCCCAGAGAGAGGAGCAGGTTTTAAAGGGAGGACAGGTCTGGATATGTCTCAGGTGCTTAGATCCATCTAGATGGAGATGCCCAGAAGGCAGCTAGATAGCAAGATGTGAGGCTCAGGGGAGCAATTCATGACTCTAGGGCCCAGGATAGGGTCCTGTACTATGTGTGGTTGACTCAGATTGGGTTTATGTGTGTTACATTGGGTTTTGTTTGATAAAAATCAATCCCTTTGCCAACTGAATCCAGGTTCTACCCCAAAGTAAGATTATTAAGCACCTTAGGCATAACTGTGCCTATATTTAGAGAGTCAGGTTCAATTACTAGTGGAGTAGGAAGGACAGGGTAGGTTGCAGGTAGGATTGCCACTTGGCTGGTTTACAACCGGTCTTGTTGGTTTTCAGATTTATTAAACCCAATCCCTCAATTAGAGGAGAGCTCTGTGTATGAGTGGGATTTACTCGAGTTGGAATTGCGGCTGTGTGAACTGGTTTTGGCTTTGCAGGAATGGCCCAGAGCAATCTTTTTGTGAATATCAGTATTCCTTAAAGATATCCTTTCCCTCCCCCACGATCCTGCTCTCTGAAGCAACTCCCTTTCTTCCCTTTTCTAGTCAACAAATATTCATTGAACTCCTGCTCTGTGTCACCTATTTTGGATACAATGATGAACAGAATAGGGGACCAAGTCCCTGTCTTCATGTAGCTTGGAACCTAGTGTGAGATATATATGTTCAATATGTTAATCAAAAGACTACCAGCAATATATGATCACACACTAATACAGGAACTCGGAAAATAGGCCACATTGGTAAAAAAATCTTTTATTACGAGTGCTGGACCTTCATTATTGGAAGATTCAGTGACAGGTAGGCTTACAAATCAGAAAATACATATAAAACAAAGGCCTGACATATAAAGGACTCTGAAGTGGAGTTTGTATGGGGGTGGGGGGAGACGACTCTGAAGTAAGATGAAAGAGTTAGAAAATGTGAAAATGAAGTATATTATGAATGTGCCATTAAGTTTAATGAAATAACTGCACACCAGCCACCTCCACACACACACACTGAGAGCCTTCTAATTGCTTTAGCATAGTATGAGAGCCTACTATAACCTAAACCTAAGGCTGGACCCTGGGAGTACCAAGGCTTGACTCTGGGGTACATTCAGATTAATAAAGAAGATAGAACTGTAAAATAAAATACTAAGTGATATGTATTGTCATGGTATGTTTTAGGGATCCAAGCAGAATAGAAGAAGGATGTGATTTGACTCTGTCTGATTCGGGGGCTGAGAGGTTGGAGCCTTAGAATACCTCACAGTGGAGTCTTAGAATACCTCTGATTTGGGGTAGAACCTAAATTATTTAAATTGAGTCCAGAAAGATGAGTAAGTGCTAGTGGAAGCTATACGGAAGTAGTGAGAAGAGTTATCCAGGCAAATGAATACTTATACTGCAGGTGAGTCAGTATGGCTCCAGTGATGAGTGCTTTTATGGGAGTGGTGGTAAATGAAGCTGGAGACATCAGCAGGGGCTGGATGGTAAAGGGCCTTGGGGTGTGGACCTTTATATTATAGATGCCCGGGAGCCATTGACTAGGTATAGTGAGATCATGGCACAGTTATTCGAGGTTTTTATCTTCTAGGAGTTATTTGTAGGTAGAAGCCTTTTCCTGTGTCACCTGACTCCCCCCCCCCCCCCCAAGTCAGGCAGATGGGTAGATAGGCAAATGAAACAACTTACGAAGTCAGCACTAAGGCCAGGGTTTATCTGAAAAATATTGGACTTAAAGTGGTCTTCCTTTTTAGGGGCACCAAAGGAGAAAGGCTTTCTGTCCATTTGCTCTGACCTCAAGTGCTGCTTTTTACTACTTGGAACGTGTGTGTGTGTGTGTGTGTTTACTTTATTTGCTCATGTTGCTTAACAGCAGCTTGAGATGTTGCTATACTCAGAGTTGCAATATTTATTTGCATTAATCTCTGGGCTGATCTAGATCTTAATTGTGAAGGTGAACAGGCAGGGATGCCATATTGTGATGAGTAAGTCCAACTTGTTCAGACCTCTCAGGACATATAATAGTTGGTTGCATTTTGTTTGTATACTGTATATCTGGGCTTTTTTCTTTTCAAAAGGGACTGACATAATTGGTTCTTGAGTGTGATACTTTAAAAACTCATGTGCAAAATCTTAACTGGAAAATTTATGTTTTTAAATTTTTTCAAATATGTTTGTATTGATTTTAGAGAGAGAGAGAGGAAATTAGAAGGAGAGAGAAACATTGATGAATGAGAACCATCTATCTGTTGCCTCCTGCATGCTCCCTACTGGGGATCAAGCCTGCAACCCAGGCATGTGCCCTGACTGGGAATCAAACCGGTGACCTCTCAGTGCATAGGACAATGCTTACCCAACTGAGCTACACCAGCTAGGGCTGGAGATTTTTAAAAGGAGTGCAGGCTTACTTTTTCCAGGTTCTTCAATTTGTGGGTGGGAAACTGATCTATTTAAATACCCCACCTAAATTTAAATTTCCTTGATTATCTCAGAAGTATCTTTTTACAGTTGATTTGTTTGAATCAGGATCCAAAAAAGGTACATACATTGCATTTGGTTGTTGTATATGAGGCTATTCTTAAATCATACCTTGTAGCCTTTTCTTTCATAGCCAGTCATGTTACTCTTTTGCATACAGATTTAACTCCAGACTTCATAGCATAGGCATTAAAAAGTCTTTTGAGGTTTTCCCAGTTCTACCCATTCCTTGAGTCCTGAAATATCTTTCCTATCTACTGGCAGAACTCCAAGATTCTGCTCAAATGTACTGTCCTCTCTGTGGCATTCCACTACAGTCTAATGAATTGTCCCTTCATCTGTTTCCCTACCTCTGTTACAGTGCTCATAAGATCATATTGCCATCTATTTGTTTAGTGTGTTTGTACTACAAGTAGGTTAGTATAGAGTGGCGGAAAATAAGGTTGGAGAGATACCAGATAATTAGCACCTCTAGGGCAAGGGTGACATAAAGTCATTTCTGTCCCTTCAGCCAGCATAGTGCCTAGCTCATAGGAGGCACTCAAGGAATGTTTGTTAAATAAAAACACCCTAATTTCTGGAACATTTTTAGTTTAAAATTCTTAGTTGTTTTTAGTTTACCGAACTATGAATTTACCTTTCCAACTACAGGAATAGAAGGCAAAACTGGAAATTGTATCTAAGTATGTTCTTTGTTGCTTCTGTTCTTTTTCTGCATTTAGGAGATTTGCTTGTTAGTTCATAGTATAGACTTCACTTGGCTGTGTTTTATTATTCCTATTTGGTCTAATTAAACTCTTTTCCTTGCCATAAGATCTGACAGTTAAGAACTAGAGGCCTTGGGCTCTTTTGTGTGTGTGTGTGTGGTTTGCAAGGTTAAAAAGGATTTAAAACATTTTCTGCGTATTTCTGGATTTCTAAAATGGAGAGTTCCCCTCCATCAGAATGATCATATAGCTTTCACTTTGCATCAGATTTTCATTGAAACTTCTTAGAAACAAGTAAGGATGAAGTGATTCCAGTGATTGTGTGGCCACTAGAATTGCTATCTTTTGTTTTACATTGAAGGATTAAGCATATTACATTTTGATACCCCCCTTTAGCTTCAAAATATGCAGTCTTCTTTGAAAGCTGCTGTTTGAATAAACAAACAGATGGGAAATTATCTTGAATAATAGCATCTAAAAAGAGACTCTTTTTTTCTGTCCCAGATATGTGGTATAATGGAAGAAATGAGAGGGTAGGGTATTTGGTTTTCTTCTCAGTTGGTCTGATAACTCCTGCCTCTTCCGTTTTGGGGCCTCAGTTTCCCCATCTTTAAAATAAAAGTGGAAATAGTCTCTTACAAGGTTAACTTGGGTTCTGCCATTCACAACTTGAACTAAAATTTTGAATTCTATTAGGTATGCAGTATGCAAATGATGCAGATGTTGGATGCAGAATTTTGTTCATCTGTTTTTCTCTACATTACAAAATTAATATTAGCAAGTAGAATATGCACTGATTTCTTATTTCTTTTTCTCCTTTTCCTACTCATAAATTCCAGGAATCCTTTTAGTCTTTTTAAATTATTTTTTCCCCTTTGCGATTGTTTTTAACAATTTTATTAGGAGCCCTAGTTAAGATTTAGAGTTAGTTTTTTATATTCACGTGGTCCATGAGATGCATGTCTTATTCTCTTCCCCCTTCCTCTCAGTAGAGCTTATAAAGGGCTCTCAAAAAACCTGTGGGACTGAGGATGCTAAAGAAATATGACTCTGTGCAAAGATAAGACTTACCACCCTGGCTGGTGTGTCTAAGTTGGTTGAGTATCGTCCAGTGCACCAAAAGGACACCAGTTCCATTCCTGGTCAGGGCACATGCCCAGGTTGTGGGTTCATTCCTGGTCAGGGCACATGCCCAGATTGTGGATTCCATCCTTAGTCGGGGTGTGTGTGGGAAGCAATTTATTGATGTTTCTCTTTCATATTGATGGATTATTACTAAGACCCACCCTTAAAAATCAAGGACTCTGGCCTTGGGGCCCAGTAACTGGATTGGAGGTAGTCCCAATGCCCCAAGGTTGCAGGTTAGATCCCCAGTTAGGGCACCTGCAAGCATCAATCAATGAATACATAGATGAGTGGAATAGCAAAGTCAATCTCTCTCCCCTTCTTCCCTCCTTCCCTCTCTCCTTCCTTTCTCCCTCTCTCCCCCCTTCTCTCTCTCTCTCAAAAAAAATAAAGTAAAAAAAATAAAGGACTCTGCTTCTGTCTTGATACTAGGAGCCCGTCTAACAGCTTCCCATTTCATCTTTTCCTCCAAAGAGTGGTGCCATAAAGCAAAGAGGCTTATTACTACACTTCTGTTGTGTGCAGGAGCTGAGTTCAGGTAAATCTGTATCCTTCAGAGAAACAGAGAGCTGCCTTTGAATGGGTATTCCCAGTTGAATAGCTTTTTGCTGATGGACCTTCCCCTTGTTCAGCCTTTCCCTCTCATTCTATTTATAGAGATACATTAAGTTCCACAGGGATTGAGAAGAAAATATTAATCTCTTAACTGGGTAGGAAAACTGGTTGATGTGTTGGTGTTTGGGATGAGGTGTGTGGTATAGCAGTGGCACAACATTTATTTTTAGGCAGATAAGTTATAGCCTTTTCTCCTCTAATCATTGGTCACTTTGTTTTTGGGACCTATGCTGTAAGTTTCTTCGTTGGAAAAGCCCTCTAGTAAACAGTGATAGCAATATTTGCCATTTCATTATATGGCTGCCAAGTGACAGATTCCACTCCACCCCAAGCAGGGTCTCCTTTTTTTCTGGAACACTTCTGTAAAATGTGCCTGGCTTTTAAGTTATTCCCAAAGCTAGGGTGCAAGGGAGATTTCATAGGATGAAACACTGTGCATTTAAAAAGCATTTATACCTAGGAATCCGTCTCTGGGCCATCCCACCTACCCAGGTGGAACTTGCCCTCTTAATGGGTTCTGATATCTGAATGGATAACTGGATGTTTGGCGTCATGTGTTGATAGCATCTGACTCAGATCTGCCAGCCTCTGCGGCTCTGTGGCAGGGTTTGAAAGGTGTAACGCACAGCGGGCATGACGCACTCTGCCGCCTATTGCTGGTACCGTCCACAAAGCAGGGAGACAGAGTTTAACAATTGCTTAAGATCTTCAGCGTTTTAAAGGAATGAAGCAGGAAGCTTACTTAAAGATTTAAGAATTTGGCTGGGGGCAGGGAATGGAATTTCTAACCTTTGCTTTCTAAAAGGATTTTGCAGACCTAGTTTCCTTTCTCCACATTCTTGCAGGCCAGCGTGTATAACCAGAGCATGGAAATTAAGGGCCAGAGTTAAAGTGAACCCAGCAAATAACTCAGAGCTTCGCATTGTAATTTTCTCAGAAAAATCTGCCTTGTCATTGTTTATTATAATGACAAAAGGCAGGGAATCCCACGCCCCTCCCTCCCCTCCCCCAAACACATGCATAATGTGGAGTTCTTGTTTGTCTTTTCCTTGTGCCAAAGGTTTCAACTCTAAATTTTCTAGTTCTGTATAGAATAGTTCTTGAAAGAAAGAAGGGGAAGGGGGAAAATCCCACATATTAGAACTTTTAAAAATTAAATGAAAACCAGGTCTTTCTAAAATGTCCTTTTAATTTTAGAATCTCAGCTTAAAGAACATCAGAGTAGTATTTCCCATTAAATGTTTCCATTAGAGACATGCTAGGCAGTATTGTTAACTAAAGAAATAAGTCTATCAGTTCCACTTAGATAACCTTTGGTAATAAACGAACTCCGTACACGTTGTGACCTTAGCGCCTGAACTTTCTAATCACATGACCGGCTTGTAAACTGACCTGTGAGGATGACTGTCGTAGTCCCTGCTAAGAGAGAGAAATTGGCCAAGTGTCGGAAGGGTGGTTATCAAGCTGGACTTGTCCTGTGATCTGTTTCTTCATGGCTGCAATAGAACTTCTCAACAAACTGCAAGAAGCATGAAATGGAGACATGGGAAGGTAAGGGAACTGATTAAGACTGGGACCAAATCTAAGGTTCAGAAATTCTTTGAAGGTTTAAAGCAAATAGTAGCTTTGAGGGAGCAGGGAGGCAATCCACTCCTCTTTTGTGTTTTGGCAGAATTCAGCCAGCAAGTTTTCATGTATGTAGTAACTGGCTATAAATGTTTAGAATAGAAAAAATTGAGGGAAACTGTACTGAATTGATTGTTGTGGTTGATGTTTTTAAGAGAGAAAGCAGGAAAAAAGGAAAAGCAATTTAAATTTTATAGTGACTTGAAAAAAATTTTAAACTTCATTTTACATCACAGTCCTTAAGTTTACATTTTAAAAAATTATTCTGTTTAGCTCTTGACAGAATTTGTTTATACTTTAAATTTCTTAATCCTGTCCATCCTGTCTGCCAATGCCTTATTTAGTACTGTTAATTATAGGTAGAATTGGGATCATGAGGCTGTGATAAGGCAACCTCATTCACTTTGGGTAACTTAGATACTTTGCAGTTTGGGCATAAGACTACTGCTAATTTCTTTTTAAGTGGGTTGTTTTTAAAAGTGTAAATATTCTCTCTCTCTCTCTCTCATTAATAGCCGCTAGTTAGTGTTGCAGTTAATATATTTGGAGATAGGCTTCTACTTTCATGCGAGTGCCCCACACCTTTATTATTTGGGCCAGAAAGACATACACAGCTAAAGAAACATCTAGAAGATGAATTTTAGTATTAAAGATGCGCTGTATTTGTTTGCTGTGTTTATAAAGTATGGAGTCTAAGAGCTTGCCAAGAGTTTGGTTTCTTATAAGCAAGCACTGCTGAGCTATAGCCAGGAGAGTGTCAGATTCCTTGAGGTAGTTGGTTAATTTCTAGGGCATTAACCTATGAAAGCTTCCCAGCCCCTTGCAGCATATCGAACATCTGCCATACGCAGGCAGCTTTGCAGTTTCATTCTCACTCGATGCACAAACTAGGGAAGTGGGATGGGACTCCCTCTCATAGCATTCTTATTTATAGTAACACTTTATAGTAATACTCCCTTATATGTTCTTATATACCAGAATTACTTGATTGGTTTCTGTTGTAAATTAGTAGAAACAACAAAGTTTGTAAGAAAGTATCAATTACATGCAAGACCTGTTATTTTGTTCTCTTGAACAGCTTCTCCTCTTCCCCCAATTCACACAGAAATTCTTTGTTAAACTATTTTGGATATACTAGCTTTCCCAGAAAGGAGTAGTTTAAGAAGTAAGATTTGCCCTGGGTCCATTGGAATAGGAGTTTACGGGTAGTCAGATATCAGAGCAGTGGTGATATGAGTTTGGATGGGATAGCTTTGGAGGATTTGGCCTTTTCTTTTTCCAGCCCGCTTGAATCTCTTAGTGATATATAGTCCACAAATTCTGAAAGAGAAAAAAGGTTTAAATAGAAAGTTCTCCCTCAATGCTTATTTAATTAAGTATTGAAACTTAGACTTTTCTGAGCTGTTCGCAGAAAATAACTTATGGTACTAAAACAAGTTCTTTCATAAAACAAGGAAGTGAATTTTTGGATTATTCCAGCTGAAGGAGGTCTCTGGAAGCTTAAAAAGTAAAATCAAACTAATTAAAAAGAGACCAGTGAAAATGCTACTGTAAAGAAGCATTGCCTGGTTTTAGATATTGGGCCCTTGTCCATTTAAATTAACCTTTGTCACAGCTGGGCATACAAATGTTTTGTTTTAGTTCACAGAGGGTTAACTCTATTCAAGCTTTCACTGTGGCAGGCCTGATCTGTGGAGTCATACAATCTGGTCTTTCAGCCCTGCCAGTCGCTAGGCAGGAAGTCTTATTTCTTAAGCTATCTTTCAGAATGGGGGTTGGGATTTGGAGAAAGGTGGGGGAAGGGCCTTGGAGCATCTGTAAGGATCAATAACAGAGAGCAAGCTGCAAGAGAGGCCATTGTGCACACTTCAAGATAGATGCAGCCCTTGTGCACAGCTCCTGCCTGGCAGGGCAGACACCTAAAACTGAAACAATGCCATCAAATGAATTCCTTGTGAAAATCAGATTGCTCTTAAAGGAAAAACAATACTTAAGAATGCCCTTTTTAATGTTAAGAATATTCTCATTCCTCAACTTTGCTGAAATCAGGCAGTCCCCACTAAAAATAACTCCAAATTGATTTTTAAATCCCTTTTGTCCTCATGCTAATACTGTATTGAATTGGAGAGGGTGATCATTTTGGTCTTAGTCCATGCATCAAAGCATTGAGTAATCTTTTTTCTTTCTCTCTCTATCTCTTTTTTTCTCCCTCTCCTCTCTCTCTCTCTCTCTCTCTCTCTCTCTCTCTCTCTCTCTCTCTCTCTCCATCTCTCTTTTTTCCCCCATAAACTTTTTTCTTTTTTATTCAAATGTTTGCTTTACTCTGTTGGTATTGGAATCATCATTAAGGAAATGAAAACACACACAAAAAAATTTGGTTAGGATTTGAGTAACACATGTTTGAAATCCCTCCCCTAGCAGCTGGTATTGGCTCTTGAAAGTTCAACTGAGCTAAACAGATGCTCTTGTTGTGTTATTTTGAGATCGTTTAAACAGACTTGTAGCCAAGAAAATACAGAAATCATAGGTCATGTTTTTAAATGTACTTAAGTTGTGATATCATGTCACATTCAATGCATATTAGATTTGTGTTAAACAGAGATAACCTGAGCTTGGGAAAGTGAGCAGTTCCACCAATGAATTTATAATTTGAAAAGCATTGCCATGTTTGTTGGTCTTTACTCCAGACCAGATTTTCATTTTTCCAAACCCTCGTTCCCAGGACTAGCTGTAACATTCTTGTCTTACTGTATCCTTTTTCAGCCCAACTAAGGCAGTGATTCTGTAGGTACTTCTATGATGCGAATTCTTTATGACAGTTGGAAAGAGTAATGGAGTTATTGTTGCCTCTTTCCCATTAAACTCCTAAAGTATTGGTGACAACTGATGGTAACAGCTGTGGAAATGGAATTATAAAGAGCCTCTAATATCCTTCTCCCAATTTGAAATCTTCCAGGAATAAATGCATAAACACATTGGGGTGGAGGCATAATGTGACTTACAAACATACAAATGGAATAGGGGGGCGGGGCGGCGAGGGGGGGAGGGGGAGGAAGACCCGCATTTGAAATGAGCTCTAAGTTTAATTCATTTTATGCTTCTTGAGTGGAGACCTGACATATTCTTTTGGACAGTTTTGAGGCTCAGGAGAATACTTAAGACACTTCACAAGATCATGTGGATGTTTTTAACCCATCCCTAACCTATAGCCCTTTCCTAGGGAAAAAGGATGTATAGGAAGAAAATCTAATCACCACAAAATGCACCTCCTTAATACCATTGTTTTGCCTGTCTGACATATTATAATTCTGCATTAATATTTAAACCAAGGGAGCAGTTCTTTCAATGGGCATTTTCCAGAGAGATACAAATATTACTAACAAAACTTGGAACTTCAGTTACTATTTACGTTGCATTAAAATGGGGTATGAAACCTACCATGACCCCTTTGAACAATGTGGTCTTTAATGTGCTTTAGGGGGAGGGCCTAGTGAAGGAAAAGCCATAAAAGTCTTCAGGGTTCAAGATGAGGTTGGGATTTTTAGCCCATTGCTTTTGTCATTTTCACACACAAGCATCACTGCAATCATGTTTGATTTAGCGTCCTTAATACAATGAGGTGGGAGAACAAAAGGATATCAGGCACAAGTAAGGAAGCCAAACATTTTCCCTTCCCCCCAATTTTTTCAGATCATTCTCTTCTCTGTCTTCCCTGCTATTGGGGTTTCTTTTTACACCAAGGAAATCAGTTCATTTGCAAGCATCTTCTTTTTACATGCTTCAGTGGATTGCTTAGGAAATTGAAAAACTAGCCACTCTTTAAATGTTTTTCAGACACATAAAAATCATGTCACAAAGACTTAGTAAAAATACCATAATTAGGAAAAATGCATCTACTCTTTACATATTTCAAGGTTGAGAGTTTGGGGGTGTTCCCAATGCACAGCTGTTTTACATATTTTGAAAAGCCTGATAGATGTAAAGGTCATTGCTAACTCTAACAGGGCCTTGATGCTAACACTGTGATCCAAGGATCTTGCATTAATTAGGGTGAGAAGCACGGAAGGTCAGGAGTCAACCGGCTGGTGGGCTTTGGTGGATAGTCATTGGGGCCAATCACAATTCCTATAGGATTTTTAGCCATTCAAACCAAACCAAACTAAACCAAAAATAAACCCTGCTGCTGCTTCCATGGCCTTTGAGCAGATCCCGTGGGCTGTATGGTAAGGACTTGTCCCCTGCTGCCCAGATGGCTCATAAAAACTTGGCCACAGGATTCCCAGTGTTGGGGAAAGAATCTAAGCAGCCTGACTCTGTCACTTGGCCAAGTCACTGTGAGCCTCAATTTCCTCATGTATACAACAGAGGATATTAATACCAATCTCTCAGGATTACAATAAAAATTAAATAAGAGGACCTCTGTCACAGTGCCCAACACATGCTTTTTTTTTTTTTAATATATATTTTATTGATTTTTTACAGAGAGGAAGGGAGAGGTATAGAGAGTCAGAAACATCGATGAGAGAGAAACATCGATCAGCTGCCTCTTGCACACTCCCCACTGGGGATGTGCCCGCAACCAAGGTACATGCCCTTGACCGGAATCGAACCCGGGACCTTTCACTCCGCAGAAGGCCGACGCTCTATCCACTGAGCCAAACCGGTTAGGGCCCCAACACATTCTTATATGCCTTGAAATTGAAATGAGTTTAAAGAGTAGCAAATTAGGGAGATTAGGAAGGAGAGGATTCTTGGGTGAGTTTGTGGCTGGTGCTGTTTATATACCAAGTAGAAAAATCTCCAGGAAATGATGCCTCTATTCAGTGGGCCCTTTGGAAATTTATCTTGAAAATGCTATACAACTAGTGAGGTGAGCTACTTGAGCTGTCTCCTACAAAGAATTACAATAGTATTCCTGGGCTAATTAAAATAATTAGTGGGTCTCTGCAAAATTTGTGGCTTTTCCCCTAAGAGAGTCTTTTACAATTGTGTTGACTGGAAGAAAAAGGAGAGGGGATGGGCTCTGTGTGAGCACACAGGTTAAATCATAATCAGGAAAAGGATAGTCACATTATTCCTATCTCCTTCCATATGTTTTGGTAAATAAATAGATGCCAAGACAATTACCACGGCCATGCTTAATAGCCCTTCTCTGAAGCTTTACCATGAAGCGGTAAAGGTGGGACTATTAGCATGATAATCCTTGCTCTGCTTACTTTTTGAGTCTTCAGTTTCCCTGCCTTCTGGGGGGTTCAGAGGCTCATTATTCTGATCTATGTGTATAAAATTATAATTTGTGTAGCCAACATTAATTGAGCATTTTCTGTGTTCTAAGCCCTGGGAACATAGGTGAATAAGACATAATTCCTTACCTGAACTGCAGCTCCCTTTTTTAATTACAAAGAGGGAAAAATAATTTTAATGTTGCTTAACAGATACTAGCTATTCACCACTTAAAACATAGATTTTTTTAGAGTAATTACAGGGAAAAGAGGAACATCTGGCTAACAAAGCATTATTTAAAACTGGCAGTGGGAATTGTTTTCACTTTGGGGCCCTATATTTCTTCAGTTTTTAGTTTAGTTTTGTTTTTTACTATGTTTGCCAGGCATTTTTTAAACCATTTTTGCTCTTCTGATATATGGTTGCACAACAGAATATTCAAAATTTTTCTTTTAAGATAGTAAAATTAGAGTCCTGGACTGTAGTTGGCATAGGTGTGTGTGGAGAGACACTAAATGTCATGGCTCTTTCTCTGTTAGATCCTATTTACTGTTAGCAAAACGTTTTCTGTTGGTGAGATTTCAGCATGTGCCCTCCGTGCTATGGCTACAGCAGCCTAGCTTTGCTTTTCAAAGGAGCTAAGTTATGGGTAACTTAGTCAATGTCAATTACAGTTTATTAAGTTACTGCTGTACAACAAATGTGTGTTTTGGACATTTAAAAAGAAAAAAAAGTAAACACCGTCACAGTGGCCATTTAATCATAAACCATGTACACATGGGTCAGTTTGGAAAGAGGAGATATATAAATGAAAGGCTTGGCACTAGTCCTGAAATCTTGGCTATTGTCATTATTATAAGAGTACTGGAGGCCCAGTGCACTGGTAGGGTCCCTAGTGGCTGGCTGGTGGCGGCTGGCCAGGTACTCGCTCCCTCCCTTCTCCTGGCCAGCCCCGCCCCCTGGTCGAACTCTCAGAAGAACTCCCAGTCGAGGGGACAATTTCCATTCTACACATTTATTATATAGGAGGTTTACATGCACATATATATGCAGTCATGGCTTTTTTTAAAGTTTGCTGTGAGATAGTTGTTAAATGCTGCTGACAAGAAAATCTACCACCCTCACCTCTTTCATTTGATTAGGGCAGGATAGAGGTGAGGTGATGAAGTACCACAGTTAGTGTCTTTCCTGTCACTGGATATAGTCCAGTCGTCCATTGTTTTAACCATATCGTGTACTAAAATGGTACTTTAAGAAACTGACCATCACTGTGCTGTTAGGATACTAGTTTTTTTTTAATGTGTAGAAATTAATTATGTCTCCTCTAATCCCCACATGCCTTTTGGGATCATGTACACTGAGACACTTGCTATGAAGTTATCAGCCTTGTTTTAGAGAAAACCTACCCCCCATAGAATAGTTTTTGTATGAAAAGTTCATGTCATATGTAGAAAAATATTTGGATGCAGTTTCTTCATTCTTTATTTCTACAACATTAGCCATACTAAAGTAAGAGAATGATGAAATCTAGGGAATCTTAAGGAGTGGGAAGGAAGAAGTGCTAGTTTTATGAAAGTATTGATCCAGTGCCTCAGGGAAGCAAAACCCTTGGGTTCTGATGGCTACATTAGTAAAACCATGGGAGTGTAATGCTCATATGCACTGTTTAAGTTTCATAATTTGTGGTCTTAGTGATGAATGCAGAGAGACTCCAGCACTTATTCTGAACATTGTTTTACACATGGAAGTAGTTAAAAAAGCACTTAATGGCCAGTAGGATGTGAGTCTCCATTAATACACATGTCTGTGTTCTGGGCCTATTCTACTAAATCTGATCAGAATTCTGGAGAAAGTGACCTTTGGGTAAGGCGTTGTGGCAGCTACATTTTCCACTCTCCCGAAACATATGGTTTCACTTAAAGCATGCTAATTGATCTCTCTTTCACCAGGACCTTAGAATTGGGCAGGGACCTAAGGAGCTGAGTACTACTAGTAAGCTTTGAGCATTGGCACAAGGTTTCTGGGCTGGCCCACTGGTTTGTTGTCTAGAGTTCTTATAAATTGTGTGCTTTGATTTGCCAGTAGAGAAGCTACACTATTCATTCAACTGACACTCACTAATGGTTGCTCTGTGCTTGGTATACATTAGGGATACAGACTGTGGTGCATACCGTTTAGTAGAGGGGGATAAATAAAAGGCAGCAGCATGTTGGAGGCACAGTGTTAGCAGTCCTGGAGGATACAGAGCTGGTGCAGAGGTAGAAGTGCTCACTTCTATTTGGGCTGTCAGGTTAGGCTTTAACCAGGAAGGCATCGTGAGAGATTGGTTGGTGTTTGTCAGGCTAGTAAAGTGGGAATGGGTATCCCAGGCAGAAGGAGCAGCGTAAACAAAGGCATGACCATAGAAAACAACCTGGCAGGGTATGGGGTGAGTTACCAAGCTCAGAAAACAGAAAGATTGATTGATTTTAGATGCAAGGAAACCCCTAGAGAGAGCTTTGGTCTGTGAATGGATGCAGAAGAGAGCCCTTTTCACATTCCTGTTAGTCTTCCCTTTGCAAATATGTTCCAGAGGTTAGTGTACTTTGCTCAGAGCTGGAGGCCTGGACACCATTGCTGGATTTAGGGAGAGCATGTAGTAGCCTTTCTTAATCTTGTTACAAATTGCCAGAGGAGAGGCCTCTATTAAATAGTTGTAAGTTATACACTCTGCCCTGGGGGCAGAATGTGTTCTGGAGAATGCTCCAAACTTGAGATTGAGTCTGTTGTTTTTTTGTTTTTTTTTTTAAAATGAATGAAGAAATAGAGCATTGCCCTAGTCCAGTGGTCGGCAAAATGCGGCTCACGAGCCGCGGTTTGCCGCTCTGTTGACTAATGAGTTTGCCGACCACTGACCTGGACTCTCGATTCCAATAATTACAGGCTGTTGTTGTTCCTTGTGATTAAGCCCCTATCCCAGTGGTCGGCAAACTCATTAGTCAACAGAGTGGCAAACCACGGCTCGCAAGCTGCATGTGGCTCGTGAGCCGCAGTTTGACGACCACTGCCCTAGTCAGTTTGGGTCAGTGGGTAGAGTGTTGACCTGTGGACTGAAGGGTCACAGGTTCGATTCCGGTTAAGGGCACATACCTCGGTTGCAGGCTCGATCCCCAGCCCAGGTTGGGGCGCATGTGGAACGCAGCCAATCGATGTGTCTCTCACATAATGTTTCTCTCTCTTTCTCTATCTCTCCCCCTCCCTTTCACTCTTTAAAAATCAATGGAAAAATATCCTTGGGTGAGGATTAACAACAACAAAAAAGAGAGAAGAAAAAGAAAAGAAATAGAGTCTCAGTGGCTTACCCAGACTTTTTCACTAGTTTAGACTAAAAGGTTCTTTTGGTTTTCTAGGACAGTGGTCGGCAAACCGCGGCTTGTGAGCCACGTGCAGCTCGCGAACCGCAGTTTGCCGCTCTGTTGACTAATGAGTTTGCCAACCACTGTCATATACTACTCTTTACCTCTTTGCACGCAATATACCACAATTGCCTAATCCCCACAGCTTCCAACTACACGGTAACATTTAGTCTAGTCCAGTGGTCGGCAAACTTATTAGTCAACAGAGCGGCAAACCGTGGCTCACGAGCCGCATGTGGCTCTCAAGCCGCGGTTTGCCGACCACTGGCCTAGGACAAGTTGTGTATGTTTTACTGAGCTAATCATTGGAGTTTTACCTAGATCTTGGTGAAATACTAGTAGTTGATGACCTAGTGACCAAAGCCTTACAATAATGTTGTTGGATAAGATGCTTTTCGTTTTAAAATTTAACATACAATAAAATTTAGGGTGCAGTTCTATGAATATAGATTTGTGTAACCATCACTAAAGTAAAGATACAGAGCAGTTTTACTCCTAACCCTCTAGCAACCGCTGATCTGGTCTCTGCTACTATAATTTTATCTTCCTGTCCTTCTATACTAATAAAAGGGTAATATGCTAACTAGACCGGGAGACCTTCCGAAGTCCTTCCAGAAAAAGCCATGGTGGCAGGGCTGAGGGAGAGGCGGTTAGGGGTGAACAGGCCAGCAGGGGAGGGCATTCGGGGTTGATCAGGCTGGCATGGGGTGGGGGGACAATTGGGTGTGATCAGGCCAGCAGTGGTGGGCAGTTGGGGTTGATCAGGCTGGCAGGCAGAGTGATTAGGGGTGATCAGGCAGGCATGTGAGCAGTTAAAAGCCAGCAGCCCACAGGGATCGGGCCTAAACCAGCAGTCGGACATCCCCCTAGGGGCCCCAGATTGGAGAGGATGCAGGCTGGCTGAGGGACACTCTCCCCTCCCCCCCCCCCCCACACGAATTTTGTGCCCGGGGCCACTAGTATTATATAAATAGAATCATAGTATGTAACCTTTTGAAGCTGGCTTTTTTCACTCACTATAGTGCCTTTGCGATTCATCCAAATTGTTACATATATCAACGGTTCGTTCCTTTTTTTTTTTTTTAATTGATGAGTAGTATTCCCTTGTATGTTTGCTGATCCATTCAGCTCTTGAAGGACATTTTGTTTATTTCCAATTTGGGGGTGAATATGAATAGAGGTGCGTGTACAAATTTGTGAACCTAAGTTTTCATGTTTTTGTGAACTTAAGTTTTCATGTTTTATGTTAAATACCTGGGATGAACTTGATGGGTCATATGGTAAGTATATGTTTAACTTTATAAGAATCTGTCAAACTGTATCTATTTATATTCTTCCTTGCAATACTCTGAATCTTCACCATCCCTTGGTATTGTCATTTAAAAATTTTAGCCATTCTAATATGTAGTGGTATCTCATTTCTCTAATGGCTAATGATGTTAAATGTCTTTTCATATGCTTCTTTGCCAGCCACATAACCTCTTTGGTGAAGTGGCCAAGTTTTAAAAACTTTGCAGTTGTTTTTTTTTGGATGAGTTTTCTTTACAAAAGTTAAAGGACTGAAGATAGAAAAGGGATACAATCTATAGTTATTAAAATGTTTTGCTTATATTTCTAGGTAATTCTCATATCTTTTACAATACTCTGCCTTTTTCTTTAATAGCCACCCTTTACTTTATTTTTTTTTTATTAAATAAATCTTTATTCAGATTATTACAATTATTTCTCCTTTTTTCCCCCATAGGTCCCCTCCACCCATTTCCCACCCCACCTTCTGCCCTTACCTACCCCCCACTGTCCTCATCCATAGGTGTATGATTTTTGTCCAGTCTCTTTATGAACCCCCCCATACCCCTTTCCCCCTGAGAATTATCAGTCCACTCCCTTTCTATGCCCCTGATTCTATTATATTCACCAGATTATTCTGTTCCTCAGGTTTTTAATTTACTTGATTTTTAGGTTCACTTGTTGATAGATATGTATTTGTTGTTCATAATTTTTATCTTTCCTTTTTTCTTCTTCCTCTTCTTTAAGAATACCTTTCAGCATTTCATATAATACTGGTTTGGTGGTGATGAACTCCTTTAGCTTTTTCTTGTCTGTGAAACTCTTTATCTGCCCTTCAATTCTGAATGATAGCTTTGCTGGGTAGAGTAATCTTGGTTGTAGGTTCTTGCTACTCATCACATTGAAAATTTCTTGCCACTCCCGTCTGGCCTGCATAGTTTCTGTTGAAAAGTCAGCTGACAGTCGTATGGGTGCTCCCTTGTAGGTAATTAACTGTTTTTCTCTTGCTGCTTTTAATATTCTCTCTTTGTCTTTTGCTCTTGGCATTTTAATTATGATGTGTCTTGGTGTGGTCCTCTTTGGATTCCTTTTGTTTGGGATTCTCTGCGCTTCCTGGACTTGTAAGTCTATTTCTTTCACCAGGTGGGGGAAGTTTTCGGTCATTATTTCTTCAAATAGGTTTTCAGTATCTTGCTCTCTCTCTTCTTCTGGCACCCCCATAATTCTGATGTTGGTACGCTTGAAGTTGTCCCAGAGTCTTCTTACATTATCTTCAACTTTTTGGATTTTTTTTTTTTGCTTTTTGCTTTTTCGGTTGAGTGTTTTTTGCTTCTTTGTATTTCAATTCTTTGACTTGATTTTTGTGTTCCTCTTGTCTGTTTTTGGGTCTCTGTATAATATTTTTTATTTCAGTCAGTGTATGTTTAATTTCTAGTTGGTCCTTTTTCATCTCTTCGAGGGTCTCGTTATATTTATCGGCCTTTTCTAGGATATTCTTAAAAAGCCTTATAACTGTGGTTTTGAATTCTATGTCCAGTCGTTTGTTTTCCTCCATTTCTTTTGTTTGTGATCTGATTCTTAGACGCCGCATTTTCACTGCTTCCCTGGGTTGGTAGATTTGTGTGCTAGGTTTCCAATTTGGCCTAGTGGGTCTGCCTCCCCAGTTAACCTGAGGTGGACACTCTTGGTGCACCCCTTTGTGGACTGTGTGTACAGCCTTGTTGTAATTAAGTCTTGATTGTTGTTGGTGTAACTGGGAAGAATTGACCTCCAGGCCAGTTGGCTGTAAGTATCAGCTGTGTCTATGCTGGGAGAAGTCCGGTGCTGGAGACAGCCTTATAGGATTAGACTTGCCAAATTGCAATAGCCTCTGTGCTCAGCTTGGATGGGGTGGAGTCTCAGTCTTGGCTTCCCGTCAGCTTTGCCCTTGCGCGCACGTGTGTGCCTTCAGTCCTCTGCCTTCCCGGCTCCCGATTCTCCGCCCGAGAGTCCAGACTCCCCCCACAAGAGCGTGGGTCCCCAGGGGCTCGCCTGGAACTGGGATTCACTGCAGTCAGAACTGGGGCTCACTACAGTCAGAACTGAAGTTCAGTGCCGTCAGGAGCCTCTCACTCCCTTCCGCTAGGGAAAGCCTGTGGCAGCCTCCGCAGCCTTTGTGCGCACTGGCGCGCGCGCGCGGACTTTCAGTCCTCCGCCTTCCCCCTGAGTCTCCGCCCGAGAGTCCAGACTCCCCCCACAAGAGCGTGGGTCCCCAGGGGCTCGCCTGGAACTGGGGTTCACTGCAGTCAGAACTGGGGCTCACTTCAGTCAGAACTGAGGTTCAGTGCCGTCAGGAGCCTCTCACTCCCTTCCGCTAGGGAATGCCTGTGGCAGCCTCCGCAGCCTTTGTGCGCACTGGCGCGAGCGGACTTTCAGTCCTCCGCCTTCCCCGGCTCCTGAGTCTCCGCCCGAGAGTCCAGACTCCCCCCACAAGAGCGTGGGTCCCCAGGGGCTCGCCCGGAACAGGGTTTCAGTGCAGTCAGAACCGGGGTTCAGTTCGGTCGGGGGCTCCCTTCCCCCTTCCGCCAGAGAAAGTCAGCCAGGCTCTCAGCCGCCCTTCCTCTCTGCACGCACAAAGACCCTTTGCCGTACCTCCAATTCTCTGTGAGCTTTTCTCTATCCTTCTAGTTGTAGAATTTTCACTCAGTCAGCTTTCCTGCGGTTCTGGATGGTGTCCGTTCTGTCTTTTAGTTGTAGTTTTGAAATTGTTGTGCGAGGCAGCAGTTTAGGTGTTTACCTATGCCGCCATCTTGGTTTTTCCGCCACCCTTTACTTTATGACACAGGGAGTTTTCCCACAATTCTACAGTGCTGTATATGATTAGAAATGTTAAACAACTAATTGATGTATTATGATTGAGCCCTCTGTAATCCTCTACTTAGTAAAAATTGCTCTTTGACAGTGAGAAAGGATTCTTTCCAGCATATGGCATAGTGAGTGGAGGAAGGGAAGAATTACTAGTAGATGAAGTTAAAGAATTGGGCTAGGATATACTGGGCAAAATGAGCATAGGAAAGTGCGGGACTCAGCAACCTCCCTCACCCACATAGAATTACAACTGAAATACAGAACAACCATCATTCAGAACCACCTGAAATCTAGTGAACAGAAGAAGGGAGAATTGATAGGGTTTGCTGATGGTTTGGATGACAGAATATAGTAAAGGGATTAAGGAATGACTCCTGGATTATAGGCTTGAACATCTAATGGATATTGGTTTCAGTTAGTAAGAGGGGGAAGGTTATCCAAGAAACATGTTGATATAGGAAATAAGAGTAGATTATAAAATTATGTGTTACTTTGGTAAGTTTGAGATGGCCTGTTAGAAAGCCAAATGGAACGTTAAATAGATAATTTGGATATAGAAGTGTGGAACTTAAGGGAGGTTTTGGTAAACATACACTCTGTCGAATTATCACAACATAGGTGGAAGGACAAAGTCATCTAAAGAGAGAATATGTGTAGGAAAGTGCTCCAGGGACTAACCCCTGGGGATATGCTAACATTCAGGAGTTTCAAAGAGTGCTTAATAAAGGAGACTGAGAAACTAATGGTTTGAGAGAAAGCAGGGAACCCAAGGGAGTGGTATTCTGGAAGTCAAGGGAGGGAAGTGTTTTAAAAAGGAGAAAATTAAGATGCTTGTCCAATTTCTTTCATTCATCCAGCAAACATTCCTGAGTTCTTTTATAAGATTTCATGTGCTAGCTCAGATATAATTTATATATACAGTCATGTGCCTAATAATAACATTTTGGTCAATGACAGACTGCAAATATGATGGGTGGTGTTCCCATAAAATTATGATGGAGTTGGAAAATTCTTATGTAGTGATGTCGTGGACATTAAAATGTCATGGTGCAAGGCGTTACATGTTTGTGGTGATGCTGATGTACAAAAAAACCTGTGCTGCCACTCATAGTTCAGCACATACAATCACATAGAATAATTAATGATGTTACTGGTTTATATATTTACTATAATATACTTTTTATTGTTACTTTAGAGCGTACTCTTGTAAAAAAAAAGTTTACTTATAAACAAGTTTGCTGTATACTAGTAACAACATGCCATGTTATCTTGGCAGCCAGCCCCATACATCTCGTGTTTACCAGATCTCTCGTTTGTATACTAACATGTGGTACAGGCCTTGTACCTAGGAGCAAGAAGCTGTACCATATGGCGTAGGTGTGTGCTAAACTATACCACCTAGGTGTGTGTGTAAGTGCACGCTATGATGGTCACATGATGAAATCACTAATGACACATTTCTTACAAGTGTATCCCTGTCTTTAAACGGTATGTTGTAAGGATTTCAGTGTGAAAGCTATATAGGTATTCTGAGGGCCCACCTATATTACATACTGATATTAAAATTTCAGCAAGTTGCCTTGAACATCTTAACACTCATGATGAATCCACAGTATTCTTAATTTTTGCAGAGTCATCAATTTACTAGAATAGTTTGGTTTGCAAATCCATGTGATCCAGAGTAGCAGCCATTGAGTATTACAGATATAAAGGCCAAATGAAATGCAGAGGCAGCTGTAAGGTAGAGGTTACTTATGCAAGCATGTGGGAGTTACTTTAATTCTCTAGACTTCAGTTTCTTCATCTGTAAAGTGAGGATGCGGAACTAATATATTTCTTAAGGCTCCTCTGTTTCTGAAATTTAATGACTTCATAATCCCAAACCGAATAATCAAAGAAATCACACTTGACTGAGATACATAAAAAACACATCAACCCTCAAAGTTAGTAATGTCCTTATCATTGAAACCTCTGTAGCCAGATCAACTTCTAATTGAGTGTCTGATGATGGAAGCACAAGACTAATGAAAGTCCCTGGGAGTCTCTTTGGAATAAACCCAAAGACAATTTTGTGTATATATATTTCCTAAAGGATATTTTGACAACTCTAGTTTAACTGTTTGGTATAATTGCAGTCTGTTTATTTTCACCTTTCTGATAGAAGTCATGGAAGATATTTCTTAAAAGAGCTATGATCCCTTGGTAGAGAAATAATAACTGTAATCATAAGAAAATACAACTACACCTTCTGTGGGTGGCAGTGAATGTAGAGAGAATGCTATGAAGGCCTTGGGCACGCTACCAGAGTACAAGTGGTAGGGCGCTGCCTGCCCACCCCCAAGTGCCACACACCACCCCTCTACCACATACACGTCTTTGCACCTAACTGACCATGTCATCTCCAAGTCCTATTTCTGGTACTTGGTGTCTCAAATGAAGAAGATGACAAAATCTGCAGGGGAAATTATCTGCTGTGGGTAGATGTTTGAAAAATACCCCCTTTGAGTGAAGAACTTTGGCATCTGGCTGTGCTACAACTCCTACAGTGGCACCCACAACATGTACTGGCCTGACCACCACAGGTGTGGTCACGTAGTGCTACTGAGACATGGGGGCCGGGCTCCGTGCCTGCGCCCACTCCATCCATATCATGAAGGTGGAGGAGACCTCGGCAGACTGGCAGTTTCACGATTCCAAGATCAAGTTCCCGCTGCCCCACCTGATCACCAGCCCAACCACACTTCACCACCAAGAGGCCCAACACCTTCTTTTAGATGCAGGGCCTCCCTGTCCCCTGGTCTGCCTAACTAATCTCCTTGGGAAAACCAATACAGTAAAATAAAAGACAACTCCATTTGTTGATCTACATCTTCATTTCTAGTACACTACAAGTCTTTTGCATATTTTAATCTCTTCATTCATTTTACAATCCTGTAAAATGAATAGATGAGGAAACTGAAGTTCAGAGGGATTGTCATAGAGCTAAAATAGTGACTAACGAGATGCAACACTGCGGTTGCTTTTGCTTTTGACTTTATAATTATAGTAAAAATAAACAACAACAAAAAAACATCAAGGATAATTTACTGCAAAAGTTCAATAAATAAGTTGTTGGTTCTCTATCTCAAGCAGTAATCTCCAAAACCATAGGTAGATGTGAAGGGGAGCAAAGCGGCTGCTGAGGAGAGAGTCAGATATGTTAAGTTGCTATACGAAGGCACTTTTCCGTAGGCAAAACCCAGTAGGTCCCAGACATGCAAGAGTTACAAGCTCACTCCGGTGAATTACCACCCTTCATAGGCACCCTGAACTTTGGGATATATGGGGCACGTTCTCATACATTTCTATTTAGTCCTCACAGGAACTTTCCAGGGGGAATCACTGTCCTCATTTTACTGATGGATATCCTGAGAAAAATGCTTATGATATGATAATAGTAATATTATTATCTCAGATTTATTGAGCATTTACCATGTGCTAGGAACTTAACATATATTAACTCTGTTCTCAGCACATATATTATTAACTCAATCCTCACAGCAACCTTGTGATAGAAGTACTATTGTTATCCAGGTTTTACAAAGGGGGAACAGATAGCATGGCCATGCATTTAATACATGGAAAAGCAGAGATTTGAACTCAGTTTGACTTCTTAGCTCATCCTTTTAATCATTATTGTTGTCATCATTTCACAGTATATTAAGTGAAGTCATTATGCTGTACACCTTAAACTTATACAATGCTATATATCAATTATGTCTCAAAACTGGGGCAAAAGTATAAATATTAAAATACATCTAAAAAATAGAAAATTTGGTATTAATAAAAATCACTGTACTTACTATCAAAAGTCTCACTGAATCCTCACCAGAATTGTAAGGTACATGAAGGCACAGAGGAACCCTCAAATAGTTATCAATGAATAAATGTCAAGAGGTGATTGAAGCAAGAAGCAGTAAATATTAGTGAATCAGGGTCTATACTTCCAGCTTCAAAAATACTTACTTGTTTAGAATTATAGCATGTGGGTCCAAGATACCTATTCATGATTAAATATCTATTTTTTTTTCAAAGAAAACTCTCAGACAACCAACTCTCTTTTTCCCCTTCCCAATATCAATCCAAATAGGACAAACTACAGACTTGCAGGTTCTTTCCTCCAACTGGAAAACCTAAATGCATGAATATGAAAACTTTTCATCACAAATAGAAACTTAATTCTTAATTCAGAAATTCCTTCTTATGAGACGGGAAGGAACTAGGGACTGTGGTCAGAATTTTTATTTTCTTGCCCCACCTGTTGAGTGATTGAGTAGCATTTTCCTGATTCATTCATTTCCTGTGGCTTCAGCTAATTGTAATTTGTGAACCATTTCATCTTCATTTGCAAGCCTAAGCAGTTAATGCCAGCAATATATTCTTTTGTCCTTTTTCATCTTTTATTCAGTGATCTTTTATTCAGTGATCACTCCCAATCATTCAGTTCACACTGGTCTTGTGATTTGCTCACATGTTTACATTCAACTGGTGTCATTTTTTTTTACATTAAAATAATTTTTTTAATTAACCTTTATTGTTGAGATTATTACAGATGTCCCTCTTTTTTCCCCCCATAGCTCCCCTCCACCCGGTTCCCACCCCACCCCAGGCCCTCGCCACCCTATTGTCTGTGTCCATAGGTAATGCATACATGCATGTAAGATCTTTGTCTAATCTCTTCCCGCACCTCCCCACACTCCCTTCCCTCTGAGAATCGTCAGTCTGTTCCATTTCTATGCCCCGATTCTATTCCATTCACCAGTTTATTCTGTTCATCAGATTTTTTATTCATTTGATTTTTAGATTCAATAGTAGATAGATATGTATTTATTGTCACTTCGTTGTTCTGATGTCATTTTTTAGAAATGTCTCCTGAGGAACTCATGTGTGGCCCCTGGAAATGGATTTTTATAGTGATAAGTGTAGTGGAGGAGAAGTTTATGAGTAGAGTAGACATCCTATGATTTTTACTTATTTCTGTTAAATTCTTTGTTTGCAAATAAAATTTGGAGGGTACCTATTTCTAATTTCAATTCTGCCACACTTCATGAGGCTTTTGCCTTCACTTCAGATGGTGGCAACCTGTGAAACTGAGTGGAGTCAGTCCTTAGACCAGCCGTGGGCAAACTACGGCCCGCGGGCCGGTATCCGGCCCGCGGAGCCGAAAGAGCAGAGGGTTCTCTTGCTCTCCCTTCTGCTCCTTTACTTTGAATTCATATTAGTTCACACAAACACTCCATCCATGCTTTTGTTCCGGCCCTCCGGTCCAGTTTAAGAACCCATTGTGGCCCTCGAGTCAAAAAGTTTGCCCACCCCTGCCTTAGACTGTGCAGCTGATCAAGGAGTTGGAACCAGTAATCCAGTTGAAACAGATCCCCTTTGTTTTAAATACCCGTTAGCTAGGCAAGTTCCAGATTGCCTGAAATGTCAGTATAATTTTGGTCAAGGGAGCAGCTGTGCTCTCCATTTCCTAAATCTGGCCTTCATCACAGTCTGAAAAGCAGGTTTTGATAAAAATCAGTTTCCACATGTAATATGTGTAACCTAAGCCCTTGGAATGGGTAAAATGCTCTTCTTGGGGGTGGGGGAGGTATTTTTGTTAACAGCAGGGCTGAGTCCAGGTATGAGAGTAAGAAGTGTTTTGGTTACAAAGCTTGGTCTGTATTTAACCAAATTAAAGTAGAACTGGTCACTAATATGAGGGTACCTACTGTTCACTCACAGGATGGTAAGAATACCTTTAGTTCTTTGTTTTCACAGATTTTGTTGTGACTCATGTTGTTTCTTAGGCTTAAAAAAAAAAGCTGCAGCTCTAAGGCTCAATTTTGATTCATACCATCCTCTTCCTGCACCCCACCCCCATAAAAGGTAGTTTGGTTTTATGGGAAGTTTGTCTTTGGAAAAGTAGTAAGGTTGCACCAGCTCCATCACTGGCTGATTTACTGTGTGTCCTTGGGTGAATCACTTTACTTTTCTGAACCTGGGCAAGTAATTTTTCCTTCCTCCCTCCCTCCCTCCCTCCCTCCCGAATTTATTTCTATTTAAAAATGCTCAAGAGACTTTAAAAAGGCCCCAAAGCCCAGAGGCATCCAGGTTTAATTTAAGATCATCCTGAGTTGGTGTCTGTCCGTTTCTCCTTTTATGAGGCATCAATTTGATCCTTGTTAATGAGACACCTCGATAATTCTAGTTGGATCGTGGCGATTTCTTGTGACTCCCAGGATCTGTCATAAATGGCCATCCGTTTGTGAATGATGAGAAATATAATACCAGAAATAATCACGAGATGTCTGCAGATTCTACTTGAATATCCTTTCTGCATTATTCTTCCCAACCAGGCCCAGTGATTATCAATTTGAGTAGCAGAGACCATGATGAATGTCACTTGCAATGACTGGTATTAAATGCAGCTCTTACAGAACAGAAACTAGCAACACCCTTCAAGATGAAACACCCTATCTTTTTCTTAATAAAAATAAAATACATAAGAAAAACTAAGATGTTAAATTTTTTAACTTTTTGAACTTCTTTTACTTTTCAAGTAAGTTTTTATTTTGAAAGTATATCTGGATTACAGGTAATTCTCCTTAAAAACCATTGTTCTTATGTTTATCTTTTTAAAATGCACATGAATCTCTCCTAGTTAAAAACAAAACAAAACATGCTTAAATCTGTTGCTTCCTACAAAATGTTTATCAATCGAATGGAATCATACTACCCAAAATACGAATTTTATTTCTTTACCACTCACCTGTTTAACCAGTTCCTGAAAGGCTCTCAGTAGTGATCTTTGAGACTTTTATTCCTCACACTTTTGACCTACATTGCATTTGACAGTGCTCTTTTCTTTTTAAACATATTTTTATTGATTTCAGACAGGAAGGAAGAGGGAAAGAGGGATAGAAACATTAGTGATAAGAGAGAATCATTGATTGGCTGCCTTTTGCACACCCCCTATTGGGGATTAAACCTGCAACCCAGGCATGTGCCCTTGATGGGAATCAAACCCGGACCCTTCAGTCCGCAGGCCAGCGCTCCATCCACTGAGCCAAATCGTCCAGGGCAGTGCTCTTTTCTGTGTAAACTACTTCTGTCCCTTATCTTTCTTATAGTCATGGATTTTTATTTACCTCTTTCTTCTTTGATCATGTCATCTCACTTTCCTTCCCTTAACCTCTTCCCTTCCCTTCTCTTTGTTTCAGGTTTCATCCTTCTACTGCTTCTCCACACATCTTCCTTCTTGGAGTATTTGCCATTATTTCAACTCTTCCATATGTTGTTGGCTCCCAAATCCTTCACTCTTAACCATTGCCCCCTAAATAACTGCCTGTGGAATATTTCTGCTTGACTCACCCATCATCCTCTCTTAAACTAAAGTCATTGATTTTTGTCTCTCAGCTGTTGCTTTTCAACTTTTCTATTAGCGATACCACATTTTTCATAGCCACCTTGGTTTAAAATCTCCAGTTTATTTTTGACACTTTTCTATCTCCTCCTCCTCTCCATCCCCCTCTGGAACCTAGATGGCCCATGCCATCTACCTGCACATCTTTGCAAAATGAATATTCCTAATCTTACTTTATTCCAGATATATTCTATTTTAAAATCTCAGTAGTTTTTTATGAGTAGGGTAAATTCTGTTGCAGTCTATTCCAAATTTCTAGACTCATCTCTGACCATCTATGTATATAAAAGCCTAAGCGACCATTTGACTGGTAGATAAGATGCCCGCTGACCACCAGGGGGCAGACGCTCAATGCACAGGTCTGGAAACATGGAACAGACTGATGAATCTTAGAGGGAAGTGGGGAGGAGGGAGGGCGGGAAGAGATTAACCAAAGATCTTATATGCATACTAGAGGCCCGGTGCTCCCTCTCACAATCCGGGACCCCTCGGGGGATGTTGGAGAGCTGGTTTTGGCCTGATCCTGCAGGCCAGCCCGAGCGACCCCACCGGTGCCTGGGCCTCTAGTTCTTCCATAAGATCTCACTACTTAACTGTAATAGATAATATCCTGTGCAGTTCCCTCAAACACTCCTTGTATTCGTTTTCCTTCCTTTTGCCATGGATGATGTCATTTCCCTTTCCTGAAGTGCCCTGCTAGCTTTTCTTTTTAACCTTTTTATTGTGAAATACAACCCTTAGAGAAAAATACATAAAACACAAGTGTGCTGTTTAATGGATTACTATAACGCTAGCACCACCCAAGTCAAGAAATAGAACATTGCCAGGATCCAAAAGCTCCTCTTCACCCCAGCACTTGCCTCACTGTTTCTTTCCCCGCTGTGCTTGTTTTTTTTTTGTTTTGTTTGTTTTGTTTTGATTCATTTAATGTAAATGGAACCCTATAGTATTTTTTTCTGACTTCTTTTACCCAACATGGTACGAGTCATCTTTTTTGTTGCAGTAGTTCAAATATATTTACTGCTGTGTAGTATTCCATTGTATGAGTTGCTCTGTCTATAGCAATGTTGCAAACTTTTATCAGGTTCTAATCTTACAGAAAACCTATCTTTAATAACAATAGCACAACTATCATTTATTGTGTATTTACTGTATCTGAGGCATTATATTAAGCAGTATGAAAGATCTCAGATTCTGGTGCAGAACTGTCTGCTTTTCCTGGCTCTGCTGCCTACTAGCTATGGGATCTTGGGCATATTTCTTAACCCAGTGGTCGGCAAACTCATTAGTCAACAGAACGGCAAACCGCTGTCTTAACCTATGTGTAGCTCAGGTTTTCCATCTGCAAAATGGAGATAATAGTAATATTCACTTATAGAGTTATGAGGAGTGAGTGAATTATTATATATAACACATATAGAACAAAGCTGTCACATAATAAGCTCTGGGTATATGTTAATTGTTATTATTGTATGTCTATATCATTTATTCCCTAGTAACTTCATGAGGTGAGTGCTAATGTTATGTTTTACAGTTGATAGTGAGACTTAGAGAATTGAGTCCATGGTTACAAAGCTAGGAAGTGATCCAGCTTCCTGCAGATGTATATACTGACACAAATGTATACACCTTAATTGAAAGAAAGTTTTCCCAATATTTTATCCTTACTACATGTGATTTACTTTGATATTTTCTATTTTATCCAAAAATACTAGTCATGATACTATGGGTTATGAGTTGTAATTTGGAAAGCCCTGCACATACCATTTTATTCATTTACTAGAGGCCCAGTGCACGAAATGCGTGCACGGGTAGGGTCCCTAGCGGCTGGCAGCCAGGGACCTTTTTTCATTCTGCATCTCCCCCTGGTGGTTAGCGCACGTCATAGAGAGCGATCAAACTCCTGGTTGGTCAAACTCCTTGCATATTAGGCTTTTATATATATAGATTGTCCTTTCATTCAGTAAAATGAGCATTTTCTCTGTAGCAATCATGGTGTCAGAAGTTGCTGTTAATAATCTCTTTGAGACTTAACCTGCAATGTAACTTTGGTTAGTTATAAGTAAGGCGTCCTTCTGCTTTTATAAAACAAGAACTTAAGAATTGTAAAATTCTGGTCAGATTGGTGACCAGATTTGTTTATAAATATTTTTGTTCTCATTTACTTATTATTCCTGCTAAATAATGTAGAGATAGAACTTGCATTTATTTGAGCAGCTGTATGTCAGGGGTGCTCTGAAAAGATGTTGCTAGGGCTCTGGACCTGGTTCAGATTGTTATTAATCTTCTAGGCCAGTGGTCGGCAAACCGCGGCTCGTGAGCCACATGCCGCTCGTGAGCCGCGGTTTGCCGCTCTGTTGACTAATGAGTTTGCCGACCACTGTTCTAGGCCAACCATATCAGCTGCCTTATTCATTATTTCCTTGGATTTGACGTTTTTGCCTCTGAAAAATTGTGTTCATAGAGACTCCAACCAAGTTCTGCATCTACCCTTACTTATCTCAGCAGGGGTGTTAAAATTAGAAGGAATTAAATTTAATATGATAGTTCCTGCTTTTTGATTTTTAAAAAATTTTAAAGCTTGTTCCTAAGATTTAGAAGACTGCAGCAAAGGGTAAAAGTGATGAGCTCTGGCTGAAGAAGCTAAGGGAGAGGGAGGAGGCAAGGATATCTCCCAGGTTCTGACTTGGATATTGGTCCAAGTGATGATGAAAACTAGGGAGAGGAGCACGAGTTCTTTTTTCTGATAGGCTGTATTTGTGGTATCTGCAGGTAGATGCAGGGATCTGTTCCTAGGACAAGGGTTCTAAAGATGCCCGGTTTGTCAGTTATCCTGGAGACGGTAATGTTCTTGATCTATCCAGAGCAACATTGTTTGTTTTAGAACTGCAGGCTTAAAGCCATTATTCCCACTGTATTTATTCTAACTTTAATATGTTCAGTTTCTGTTCCAGATGATCGGGCTGAACAACGAACCTGTCTCATTTGTGGGGACCGCGCCACAGGCTTGCACTATGGAATCATCTCCTGTGAGGGCTGCAAAGGGTTTTTCAAGCGGAGCATTTGCAACAAGCGGGTATATCGGTGCAGCCGTGACAAGAACTGTGTCATGTCGCGGAAGCAGAGGAACAGGTGCCAGTACTGCCGTCTGCTCAAATGCCTCCAGATGGGGATGAACCGGAAGGGTGAGTGGTGCTTGTGGCTCTACTATCTACCCTTCATCCATCACTTTACCTTTAGTGTCAGCTATTAAGCCTTGGAGCAGGGGTCCTCAAACTTTTTAAATAGAGGGCCAGTTCACTGTCCCTCAGACCGTTGGAGGGCCGGACTATAGTTTAAAAAAAACAACTATGAACAAATTCCTATGCATACTGCGGGCCTGGGACGAGTTGGCTGCTAAGCAGGACAGGCAGCAGCACCCGGCGGGCTGGATAAATGTCCTCGGTGGGCCGCATGTGGCCCGCGGGCCATAGTTTGAGGACACCTGCCTTGGAGTTATTCATTTCCAAGCCTGCACTATATGCCCGGCCCTATACTGTGTACTCATAATTCAAAAATGAATCTGACACAGTTCCTGCCTATAGGGGAGAAAGACTCATGAGATGTCAAGGATTCTGTGAGAATGAACGCACAGGCTCCATGTGGCAAGACCCCAATTAACAATCAAGTGCTAACTGGGATTCATATGCTCCACTAGTTCTTCTCTCAGGGTGTGATGACAGGAAGCGGGGATTTTTGATGAAAAAAATAAGAAGGTAGTAGGTCCACTGAATGTGATATCATTTTGTTAGAATCATGGCAAACTCAGAGGCTAGGTATGCTCAGGAGTCTGCAACCATGTTGGTGAAGAATTTGGGATTTATTGGGAAGCTTTCTAAGAGTCATTAGCCCGAGATGACAAAAATAAACGGATATTTTAAGAGGATTTATCCAGAGGGCAGCTTTGAAGAATGGATTGGGGTGGGGGAAGAAGAAAAGTCACCTTGAAAGTTTTTAGGGAATGAAAAGAAAGGTGTGAAGGACTTGAAGAGGGGAAAGTAATGCCATAAGATGGGGAGATGTGGAGAAGCTCACCTGGTAGGAGCTGGTGACATACTGGTTATTGGGCAGCACCAAAAGTTGAAGTTGAAGGTTTGTATTAGTAGTACTGACCCTCCCGCCTGGCTGGTGTAGCTCAGTAGTTGAGTGTTAACCTATAAACCAGGAGGTCATGGTTCGATTCCTGGTCAGGGCACATGCCCAGGTTGTGGGCTCGATCCCCAATAGGGGGCATGCAGGAGGCAGCTGGTCAGTGATTTTCTCTCATCATTGATGTTTCTATTTCTCCCTCTCCCTTATTCTCTGAAATCAATCCTATCTAATAAAAGAGTAATATGCAAATTAACCCTCACTCCGCTACACCCACAAGCCACGCCCACCACCCAATCAGGAGCGAATATGCAAATAAACCCAACCAAGATGGCTATGGCCACAGAGAGCAGGAGGGAGGCTTGGGTTTCCCTGGCAATGGAGGAAGCCAAGCTTTCCGCCTGCCCTTGCCTGCCTAGGCCTCCACTCAAGGCTACAAAGTTTCAATGATAGAAGATACATAAACCCAAACAGAAATGGCAGCAGCCACAGAGCTGGAAAGAGCAGGAGGCTAGGGTTGCCCCTGGTGATGGAGGAAGCCAAGCTTTCTGCACACCCTGGCCGGCCCAGGCCTCGCTTAAGGCTACAAAGTTTCAATTATAGAAGATACATAAATTCCAACAGAAATGGCTGTCACCACGGAGCAAGCAGAAAGCTTGGCTCCGCTCCAGGGTACAAAGTTTCAATTGTAGAAGATTAATAAACCCCAGATACCAGGGCCTCTGCTTGGGTCGCCAGGGGGCGTGGCCGGCCTGCAAACCACCACAGGCCCCTCACCCAGGCCGCCCCACACCCCAAGGGAACCCCCACCCTGATCTGGGACACCAGCAAACCAGCTGGCCCTCACCCGTGCACCAGGCCTCTATCCTATCTAATAAAAGAGTAACATGCAGATTGACCATCACTGCAACACACAAGATGGCTGCCCCCATGTGGTCAAAGATCCTGCCCCCATGTGGACACAAGATGGCCGCCACAAGATGGCCAGCAAGGGAGGGCAGTTGGGAGGGACCAGGCCTGCAAGGGAGGGCAGTTGGGGGCGATCAAGCCTGCAGGGGAGGGCAGTTAGGGGCGACCAGGCCTGCAGGGGAGGGCAGTTGGGGGGGACCCAGGCCTGCAGGGGAGGGCAGTTAGGGATGACCAGGCCTGCAGAGGAGGGAAGTTGGGGCAACCAGGTCTGCAGGGAAAGGCAGTTGGGAGGGACCCAGGCCTGCAGGGGAGAGCAGTTGGGGGGGACCAGGCCTGCAGGAAAGGGCAGTTAGGGGTGACCAGGCCTGCAGGGGAGGGCAGTTGGGGGGGACCCAGGCCTGCAGGGGAGGGCATTTAGGGGTGACCAGGCCTGCAGGGGAGGGCAGTTAGGAGTGACCAGGCCTGCAGGGGAGGGCAGTTAGGAGTGACCAGGCCTGCAGGGGAGGGCAGTTAGGGGCGACCAGGCCTGCAGGGGAGGGCAGTTGGGGGGGACCCAGGCCTGCAGGGGAGGGCAGTTAGGGATGACCAGGCCTGCAGAGGAGGGAAGTTGGGGCAACCAGGTCTGCAGGGAAAGGCAGTTGGGAGGGACCCAGGCCTGCAGGGGAGAGCAGTTGGGGGGGACCAGGCCTGCAGGAAAGGGCAGTTAGGGGTGACCAGGCCTGCAGGGGAGGGCAGTTGGGGGGGACCCAGGCCTGCAGGGGAGGGCATTTAGGGGTGACCAGGCCTGCAGGGGAGGGCAGTTAGGAGTGACCAGGCCTGCAGGGGAGGGCAGTTAGGAGTGACCAGGCCTGCAGGGGAGGGCAGTTAGGGGTGACCAGGCCTGCAGGGGAGGGCAGTTAGGAGTGACCAGACCTGCAGGGGAGGGCAGTTAGGGGTGACCAGGCCTGCAGGGGAGAGCAGTTGGCGGGGACAAGGCCTGCAGGGAAGGGCAGTTTGGGGGCACCCAGGCCTGCAGGGGAGGGCAGTTAGGGGTGACCAGGCCTCCAGGGCAGGGCTGTTAGGGGAAAACAGGCTGGCAGGGGAGCAGTTAGGCATCAATCAGGCTGGAAGGGGAGTGGTTAGGGCAGCCGTGGGCAAACTACGGCCCGCGGGCCGGATCCGGCTGTTCTATCCGGTTCTCTTGCTCTCCCCTCCGCTCCTTTACTTTGAATTTATATTAGTTCACACAAACACTCCATCCATGCTTTTGTTCCGGCCCTCCGGTCCAGTTTAAGAACCCATTGTGGCCCTCGAGTCAAAAAGTTTGCCCACCCCTAAGTTAGGGGGTGATCAGTCTCCCAGGCAGAAGTGGTTAGGGGCAATCAGGAAGGCAGGCAGGCAGGCGAGCAGTTGGGAGCCAGCAGTCCTGGATTGTGAGAGGGATGCAGGCTGGGATCGGGCCTAAACGGGCAGTCGGACATCCCTCAAGGGGTCCCAGATTGGAGAGGGTGCAGATTGAGCTGAGGGACACACACCCCCGTGCACGAATTTTGTGCACCGGGCCTCTAGTAAAAATATATTTTTTAGAAAATAGTACTGACCCTCCCAGGAAAAAAAGTCAGACTAAAAAAGCAAGGTGGGGCAAAATGTTGGCCTTATAGTGCCGGGTTTGAGGTACCCAAGAAGGACACATACAGATGTCCACCAAGGAAATTGGACATCTAGAATTGGAACTGAGATGATAATCCCTGCCTGCAAGATGGAGTTGTTGGCATAGAAGTGGTATGATTTTGTTAGTGGGTAGAAATCACTCAAAGAGAACTTGGATACAGAAGAAGAGGCCAGTGTCCCAACTGTAGGATGCTTTCATGGATGGTGGAGAGGAGTAGTTCAGTGGAAAGTATGGAGGCTCTGGAGGCAGAGGTTGGTGACAGACTAGTTCTGTGACCTTGGGCAGTTTGTTTTTTATCTCTAATGCTCAGTTATGTTACCTGTAATATGGTCTGATAATACTTAACCTTTCAGAGTTCTGTAGAGAATTAATGTGACAATGTATAAAAAGTACTCAGCAAGGTGTTATGGGTTCATTAGTATGCAGGTTAGTCTGACTTAGTGAACTGGTCAAATCGATCTATAGCATTAATGAGTGCAGGCATCCATATTGTTTTTTGTTTGTTTGTTTTTTTGGTTAATCCTCACCTGAGGATATTTTTTCCATTGCTTTTCAGAGAGTAGAAGGGAGGGAAGGGGAGAGAGAGAAAAAAAGAGAGAAAAACATCGATGACTGTTACCTCCCGCACATGCCCAGGCGGGGCGGGGAGCGAACTGGCAACCAAGGAATATTGTGTGTGGGATAAGAAGAATCTTTTGAAAATTTGCCCATTATGAAAAAAGGTAAAAGATATAGGAGAAGGTCATTGAGATAAATTTAAATCATTTATTTATAATATTAATATTTATGAGCACTGTGTGTACCAAAAACTCTTATGCACTTTTTATGCATTATCTCCTACACACAACCAAACCTCTTATTAATAACTATTACCCTCAATTTACAGGTGCAGCTTAGGGGGTAAAATGATTTACCCCAGTTATTAGTTTAGTGGTGGTGTCAACATAAGAATGGCCAGACCTATAGAGAATTTTCATAAAAATTCATTTGAGCCAAAAAGAGACTATACCTGGAAGCAGGTATATCAGGCTGAGGGAGATCTATGCTTTGGAGAACTACCGTTTGCAGTTTCTTTTACGCATTTTGAGATTAAGAAGGGAATGTAAGGAAGATTACAGGGCAGTTAAGATTGCTCTGTCTTCAGGGTGGTCATGTGGATTGGATTACAGGGTAGTTAAGATTATGTGCTCTCTTGAGGATAGTTTATTTCAAAGGTGTGGTAACCTAGATCCACAGAAACAATGGACAGTGCTTGCTTAAGGCAAAGATAAATCTTTTACTAAAGAAGTAATATGTTTGGGACGTGACTACCCACCATGACCTTCCCAGTTAGGAATTTATGATCAGATCACCTTGTGAGGTTACTTTCCATAGAATCCTTTTTTTTTTGTCCACACCAGCCACCAATATCCAACAAGAAATGTCTTGAAGAGAGTTTGTGGTCATCTGCCCACCTTCACCTGATTTGGCATTGTTCTCTAATTTTTTTTTTTATCTCCCTTTGTTCCCCTCACTGTGAAAAAAATTTTTCCCTTTGATTTTTGGTGGGGTTTTGTTTGTTTATTTATTTCACTGTGAAGATTTTATCAAAGCATATTTGTGGGTTGCATTCTTGACTAAGATGAATCATCCTGCTTATTCGGTTGGCTTGCGAGATTCTGAGGCTTCCAGCCAAACTCACCTGTTTTCGGGAAGAAGGAGTTTAACCTCTTAACCTTTGTAACCATAGCCAGATGACTGGAGGGATGGGAGCTGCCTGCCAGGCCCATTCACATGCTGAGCAAGCAGGCTCAGCTGCCTGGTGAAGGCTTCCTCTAAGAGGGAAACCCTGCCACCTCCTGGTTGGTGCTGGGAAAGTGGAATTAAAGTTGCCATCGGAATATTTGGGGGAATATTTAAGGAATCATGGATGGAACTGTCCTGCATGGAACCGTGATGTTCAACACATAGTTTTATGCATTTTTCAAAACCTATAAAATTATACACCATAAATTTTACTGTATATAGTGTTTGTTTGTTGGTTTGTCTGTTTTTTTAAAGTAACCTGTGTATGGGAGGAAATGCAGACTGTGACAAACAAATCTAACTGAAGGGAATGGGAAGAAAGGAGCTGACCTTGATAAAGCATTGTTTTGATTTTATACTGTAAGGTTGAAGACAAAAAGAACTGCATACAAACCAACCACCCTACTTTGTAAATTGGTTTCTCTCACTTTATTTGGGAACTAGGGTTGAATTTACAAGTAAATAAATATATTGTAGATAATGAGAGCCAGGTTTCTCACATCAGAGAAAGAAGTGATAAATCAGGAAAGGGGAAGGATAGAATGAAACCTCTGGTGCCAGATTGAAATCAGAGGGATCAATATGGACTCATGCTTACATGGACTGATAAAAATATAGAGAGAAAGTGTGTAGATGCATGAGTTGGTATACATATATATAGCTGTCCATTGAAAGTGGCTAAAGCAGTGATACCGCAGTAGCAGTGAGCATGCCTGGCCTGGTTTCTAAATATCAATAAAAGGAATCCTTGGAGAATTGATTGATTCTAGGACTGAGGCAGGGAAAATGTAAGGTGAGCCTGGATGGGCCTTGGCCAGGTTGCTTAGTGGTTAGAGCAACGAAAGAGGGCTCCCAGACAACCAGACATGATTCTAACATAGGCTATGTATGTGGCTATGTATGTTTTTCCCTCCAAATTCACAGCAGGAAAGACTATGTTGCCTCCATTTCACAGATGAAGATACTAAGGCTCCAGCAAAGTTGAGAATGGAACCTTAGTTTTTTAACTCCTGTGTTTGGAGAAAAGGGGCTGAGGAGAGGGAAGGACTAGTTCCTGACTTTATAAGCCAGGCTCTATGCTTGGTTCTTGAGCTGTATTGTTTTATATATAATCTTTACAGTAGCCCATAAAACAAGCCCCTCTTTATTCTTCATTAAATTTTATTTATTATGAAGTTTTATTTATTCAGAGATGAGAAGAAATTTGTCTATCTGTACAGACAAGGCAGAAACAGGATTAGACCCAAACTTGTCTAATTCTGAAGTGTGTAATCTAAGGATACCAAAAATGACATCTGCTTTAAGGAAAACGAACTTCCTGTCAGCCTTTCAGTTACCACAGGTACTGTTATGATTCGAGCCCTCACCTTTTCAGGCAACCAAACCTGCCCCCAGGACTTTCTACATTCTTCATGGTAATATTTTTTCAAGTAGGTATATTATAGCAAAGCTTGTTGTCATATGATGCCATTAGTTTATCCTCTTACTCCCTCCAAACCACCCTCCACAGTGGCCGTCACAGATTTTTCAAAAATGGCAGCCTGGCCTCATCCCTTGCCTGCTTTCTGTCATCCTCAGGCTCCTCTGCTAAAGGGCATACTCTCAGCCTGGCATTCAAGGCTCTCTGTGATCTGGCCTCTCCAGCTTCATCTCTTGCTACTCTTCTCTCTCTGTCTCTCTCCCCTCATCCATCCAGATTGAACCACTGGAAATTCCCAGAAAGAGGCCTCCATGCTTACTTGCAGCTTGCAGCTTTTCTGTGCGCTGTTCACGCAGCGCGGAGACCTTTTCCCGGGCTACAGAAATCCTCATCACCTGTTAAGACTCAGTTTTGAAGTTGTCTTTTTTTTAGGAAGCTTTTCCAGACACCAGAGGTTGTCTATAATTGCAAATTAGGGGTTTCTTCTTTGTGCCCCTATACTAAGTGCTCCATCAACGATGATAGTAATAGTATTAGTAGTTGTAATTCTTAATGAGGTTAGTACTATTTAAAGGATGCTTTTTACAGTTAAAAAAATGCTAAATAGCCCTAGCTGGTTTGGCTCAGTGGATAGAGCGTTGGCCTACAGACTGAAGGGTCCTGGGTTCGATTCCGCTCAAGGGCACATGCCCAGGTTGCGGACTCGATCCCCAGTAAGGGGCATGCAGGAGGCAGCCAATCGATGATTCTCTCTCATCATTGATGTTTCTATCTCTCCCTTCCTCTCTGAAATTAATAAAAACGTATTTTGAAAAAAAGGAAATGCTAAATAACTTTTTCCTCTTGTTGAATTGCCTGAGTGGAAAATCAATGGCAAGGGAACTCTACTGACTGCCTTCATAGGGAGGAACGATGAAAGTCAATATTCTGATTAATTTTTTTTAAAGTAAATAAAAAAATGCATTCTTCTCATTCAACAAATTAGATTCAAACTTACACTGGAAATTAACAATATTTAAGAATGAAAATATTCTTTCTGTTCCTCTCCTGAATTTACCAAAGTCTTCAGATGCGTCATCCTAATAGGATATTTGTAACTGTGGGACTATTAATAATGCAGTCATGTTGGTTGAGCATATTGAGTGTAGAAAGGGTGTGTAGTGTGTACCCAGCACTTTGGGGGCCCAAGAGTATCTGCTGCCTGTGAGGTAGCTGGAATAAGAGTGTGTGCTTTGAGGCCAGAAAGACCTGTGTTTTCATCTTGGCTTCACTAACTACTGCCCTCTGCTTTGGCGAGAGAAGTTCTCTTTCAGTGCCCAGACTTCTGTGGCATGCTTCTCACTCTCCTGCTTGTGTTTCCTTTCAGCAATCAGAGAAGACGGCATGCCTGGAGGCCGGAATAAGAGCATCGGGCCAGTCCAGGTGAGTCCTAGGTCACACTCTGACCCCTCCTGGAAGCCCAGGGTTCCAGATGCTTACCTTGATCCTCTCATCTGCTACTGGGATTGTGGGTTCATATGGTAGTTCTATTTTTAATTTTTTTGAGAAACCTCTATACCATTTTCCATAGTGGCCACATCATTTTTACATTCCCACCCTGCCATGCACAAGGGTTCCAATTTTCCACATCCTATCCAGCATATATTTCCTGTTTTTTCTTTCTTTTTTCTTTCTTTCTGGTAATGGCTATCTTGATAGGTATGCAGTGATATCTCAGTGAGATTTTGATTTGCATTTCAAATCATGTTGAACATCTTTTCATATACCTGTTGGCTGTTTGTATGTTTTCTTTGGAGAAATCTCTATTAAAATCTTTTGACCATTTTTAAGACAGGTTATTTTTTTTTTTTTTACATTGAGTTGCAGGAATACCCTATGTATCTTGGATATTAATCCTTTATCAGATATATGGCTTGCAAGTATTGTCTGTCATTCTGTAGGTTGTTCACTTTGTTGACCGTTTCCTTTACTTTGCTGAAGTATATTAGTTTGATATAATCCCATTTACCTATTTTTGGTTTTGTTGATTGTGCTTTTGGTGTCATATTCAACTGGCCGGGTAGTTCAGTTGGTTAGAGTGTCGTACCAATACGCCAAGGTTTTGGGTTTGATCATTGGTCAGGGTACTATAGGAATCAATTAATGAATGCATAAGTAAGTGAAACCCATGTTTCTCTCCTTCTCCTTCTCTCCGCCCCCCCCTTCCTCTCTCAAATCAATTAAAAAGTATTGCCAAGAAGCTTTTTCTTTGTGCTTTTTCAGAAGTTGTATATTTTCAGGTCTTATATTTAAATCTTTAATTCATGTTCAGCTGACTTTTATGAATGATGAGATTCTAATTTCATTCTTTTGCTTATGGATATCCAGTCTACCCGACACTTGTGGAAGAGACTATCCTTTCCCCATTGTGTAGTCTTGGCATCTTTGTCAAAGATCTTTTGACCATACACTGAGTGGCCAGATTATTATGATCTCTAAATGCATAATAATCTGGCCACTCAGTGTGTGTGTGTGTGTGTGTGTGTGTGTGTGTGTGTGTGTGTGTGTGTGTGTGTTTTAGAGGCCCCGTGCATGAATTCGTGCATGGGTGGGGTCCAGCCAGCCTGGCCAGGGGGAGGGGACATGGGCGGTTGGCCAGCCCGCCTGCTGGCCAAACTCCTGGTCGAGGGGACAATTTGCATATTAGCCTTTTATTATATAGGATATACACTGAGTGCCCAGATTATTATGCGTTCAGCAATCATAATAATCTGGCCACTCAGTGTATATGCATGGTTTATTTTGGTGCTCTCTTCTCTGTTCCCATAAGGATGGCTGTCTTTATGCCAGTATCATACTCTTTTGGTTACTATACCTTTGCAATATGTTTTGAAATGAGGAACTGTAAGGCCTCTCTAGCTATGTGGTTTGGGGTTCTTTGGACTTCCATAAGAATTTAAGATTGTTTTTTCTATTTCTGCAAAAAATACCATTGGGATTTTGATAGGGATTGCATGGAATCTAGTAAACTTTTCAATCTATGAGCACAGGATGTCTTTTCATTTATTTATGTTTTTAATTTCTTTCAGCAATATTTAATTTCTTTCAACAGTGTGCAGGCTTTTCACCTCCTTAGTTAAGTTTATTCCTAAGTAGTTTATTCTTTTGATACTCTTGTAAGTGAGATTATTTTCTTAATTTCCTTTTGGACAATTCATTATTAGTGTAAAAGTGCAAGTGATTTTTGTATGTTGATTTTGTATCCTGCAACTTTGCTGAATTCTTTTATTAGTTCTAACAGGTTTTTGGCGGATAAAGAAAGACAACCCCTCCAATTCAATATGCAATCCAAGCCATTTGAGACCATTCATCCAACTTGTACACCAGTTAAATGTTTCTTGTTTTCCCTCCAATTCCTGTGTGCTAGCTGGCTTTCACTTCTAAATGCCACCTGTAGTTATGATCAGAACAGCTCAAAGTTTCCTTACAGGCTCCTGGAGCAAAGAATTATGCGGGTATGAGTTAGACAGACTTAGGAGACCGTGTCCTCCCATCCTTTTCCATAAGAACAAGAAATAAAAATTCATCTGGCCCTTCCTTCTCATCACTCACTCTCCTTCTGCATGCTGAGGTTAGCCAGTTGAGGTAGACACTTTATAGAAGTGTTTATTTACTCCCTCTGTGGTGTAGCAGCTAGAGCACTGGACTGAATACATAGATATTTTGGCCTCTTCCTCAAACTCCTGCCCAAACATGAGCATGCCAGTGATCTTGGGCAAATCAATTCATTTATCTCAGCTTTCTTACTAAGAAAGTCCATGTGAAGGTTTGTGGTCAATATTTAGTAAGTGAGCACTTGTTCAGTTATCCATCATGCATTTATTGAGTACTTAGTTATTTTTTTTTAATATATTTTATTGATTTTTTACAGAGAGGAAGGGAGAGGGATAGAGAGTTAGAAACATCGATGAGAGAGAAACATCGATCAGCTGCCTCCTGAACACCCCCTACTGGGGATGTGCCCGCAACCAAGGTACATGCCCTTGACCGGAATCAAACCTGGGACCCTTTAGTCCACAGGCCGATGCTCTATCCACTGAGCCAAACTGGTCAGGGCTAGTTATTTTTTAAAAATCCTGTCATAGTCTTAGGTCCTATAGAGGATATTTTTATGCCTCATTACCATAAATGCTATAAAAATAACACTAATGATTAAGATATTATTGTCAGCCTTCCATAATTATTGCTATGGGCTAGGCCCTTTTCTAAACATGTGATCACGTATTAACTAATTTAATCTTCACATCACACCTATGAGATAGATACTATTATTCTTTCCACTATATATATGGAGGATTTTAGGTTCAAATAATTAAATGACTTGCCCAAGATTGTACAACTAGAAAGTGGCAGAAGTAGAAACTGGATTAGAACAATGGTGGTCTCACTCTAGAATTCATACTTTTAACCATTATGCTATTCGAACCCTCTCTCAGAATGCATGGAATTACGAGTGGACAGAAAAAGGACCTAAAATTTTGTCTAGGTGTAGTGATAGAAGGGTTCACAAAGAAAGTGACATTTGAGTTGGGTCCTAAAGGGCAAATAATACTTTATTATTGAAGAGGGGCAATTCAGAGGTAGGAAAGAATAGACTCGAGGACAAAGAGGAGTGATGAAGAACCTAGAGACTTTATGGCTTGAGAGAGGTAAATAAGCAAGAGGAAGGCTATGGGGAACCGTGGTGCTGGGAAGCAAGCAACCAAGCCATCCTAAATTAGTGATGAGCCTGGAGTATGGGGGTAGCGGGAAGGGTATCTGGGTTTCTCTTTAGAAGGTTTGGGAATCCCCATGAAGTTGAAATAAGTTCTCAGTCTTGAAGGAACAGAAGGAATCCTGAACACCCAATCTAACATGTATCAATTCCTTCTCACAGATATCTGAGGAAGAGATTGAAAGGATCATGTCTGGGCAGGAATTTGAGGAAGAGGCCAATCACTGGAGCAACCATGGTGACAGCGACCACAGTTCCCCTGGGAACAGGGCTTCAGAGAGCAACCAGCCTTCACCGGGCTCTACTATGTCCTCCAGGTGAGCTTCATCCCAGCATCATCGAGAGATCACCCAGAGAATGGACCCACCAGGAACCATCTGTGCTGGGTATTCCTGCCAGCCTGTCTCAGCCACTGTATTCTTACCCCCTCAGTCTTTTGGGGTAGGGTTCATCATTTCACAACCCATTTTTGCTAAGGACCTTGAAAATGTCAGGTCTCTTCTGCAGACTGATAAAGTGCTGTAGCTGCAGCCTGGGTGCATACATTCTTTACCTAACAGTATAACATTTTAAATGTAGCTGTTTTCTCTCATTTACTTTATCACTGAAATAAAACAAGCCACACTGACAATATTAAATTAAGTTATAATTTCTCTGTCTCTGCAAGAGTGAAGCTTTTCACTTTATAAATTTTAAGAAACAGGGAAAACTTTTTAACCTAGTAAGACTTGCTGTTATTATGGAATACCAATTTGGAGACTTTGGGTTCAATAATGGTACCTTAAGTTAGTTGTTAGGTGTGAAATACAGCCATCAGCTACCCGAGAAGGCTTTCTTTCCCCAGAATCTCTTACAGAAAAGGGATCAACAAACTGTCTATAAAAGCCCAGCAGTAACTATTCTAGGCTTCGCAGGTCTACGGTCTGGGCTCAGCTGTGCCATCATAGTGCAAAAACAGTTAGAGGCAGTATGTCAGTGAATGAGTGGCTCTGTCTCAGTAAGACTTACTTTTCCAAAACAGGCCATGGGCCATAGTGTGCTGATCCTCTTACAGTAGGTGCATCTAGGTAAAACCATAGGATTTTTAAAAATTGGTTCAGAGTGGCTAGATTTCTCCAAAAACAGGGAAAAGAAAGATAAGAATCTGCCTTTCTCTTCATATTATAACCTTTATCCATTCAGTTGTTCCTTAGTTTGCTCCTTCCTTTGAATGTTTGGGGAGTTGTTGCCACCTGCCAGATTTGTTTGCTAAGTGATTGGATTTGGTTTGTGGCCTGGCAAGGCATTAGCCTGTCTCTTCTTCAGTTTTCTTAGCAGCAAAAAACAAAATACTCACCTTTATCATCATAGTCTGTGGGTATCCATTAAAGATGGATTAAAGAGTCTCTAACTGGGGCACCTGTATGAAGAATTCATTAAGCCAGTATTTACTCAGTATCTACTTGGCCAGGTCCTGGGTGTCCAGTGGTAACCTATACGTACGTACGCACACTCCCAGAGTTCCTGTCTAGTAGAGGAGAGGTGCATGTAACCATTAATTATGTCCCCGGCTTGATGGAGACAGGCTGCATGGCCAGAGAACACCTGAGGCACCTTCTGGCTCATTCCCTTTGAGTAGGAAGGAGACCCTGCCAGGTTCTGACTAACATGAGACTTTTCTCTCCAGTAGGTCTGTGGAACTAAATGGATTCATGGCATTCAGGGAGCAGTACATGGGGATGTCTGTGCCTCCACACTATCAATACATACCGCACCTTTTTAGCTATTCTGCCCACTCGCCACTTCTGCCCCCACAAGCTCGCAGCCTGGATCCCCAGTCATACAGTCTGATTCACCAGCTGGTGTCAGCTGAGGACCTGGAGCCATTGGGCACGCCCATGTTGATCGAAGATGGGTGAGTGAGCCCTGCCCTGTTTAGCCCTTGCAGCTTCAAAATGCTCCCTACCCTACATCCACCTTCCTCCCTGGCTGCTTTGTCCCAGGCTTCAGAATATGAAGCATCTTATAGAATTGGGGCCATTTATCAGTCCCTGGGGAATTAGGAATAAAGGGCTTTTGTTTCTGCTTAGGCGTAGATAAGCCAGGCCCTGGAATGGGTCTGAGCACTTCTGAGCAAGAGATGAGCTATAATTCTGGGTATAATCATACATCAAGTCTAGGCTCCTTAGCCAGACACGGAAGGCACTAACTGGTTATAGCCTATCTGCATCCCTAGCCAAAATACCCATGGAGCCTGGTGCCATGTGCTCTGCAGGCCTGCGTGGATGGAAGAAAATACTCTTTCACTCCTGTCGGCTCTACCTGAGTAGATAATAGTTCAGCCTTTAGGCTACCCATTGCTGTTCCCATTACTCCTTTGGCCTGGAGCATATGCTGTTTGAGAATTTCCAAGCTTAGAAACCCTCCAGAAGGTATCCTGAGATTTCTTAAGCTAGTCTCTAATTTCAAAGAGGAAATTCAAATCTCCCTAGAAGAAGGCCACACAAAAACTTTATAAATCTGGACATGGGGAAGAGTCATGCTAAGGGGCCTTGAGAGAAAGTACACTGGGACCCCCTTGTGATCCAGCCCACAGCTGAGAAATGCCCTGCTCTTTCCCTCCTGCCTTAGCTTAGAAGGGCTTAGCAACTCTTGACCCTAGTGCCTGAACTCTCACCACCAGGGGGTGCAGTGAGAGCAGGAAAAGCTGAATTTGTTCTGGTCTTTCTCAGCCATTTGGCTCCAGGCTCATTTTTCTGCCAGACACTATTAGGTGGGCACCAGATTCCCCTAATGGAGCTGGAGCCCTCATTACCAAAACTAGTGCAGGAGCGACTGGGAATTTTCTCTAACACATGAAGCATTAGTAGACGCCAACATTAAAGGTCATAATCCCTGATAACTGCATGCATTTCTAAGCCTCCATTCCCCTCAGCAACCTTTTCTCACAAACCTGCCTCTCTGGCCCTGAGTTTGTTGCTGGCCCCAGTCCTGCCCCTTTATCAGACTGAATTGAATGGAGCTGGAGATCCATGGTGATAGGCAAGGAGCCTACTGCCAGAACCCCTTTGTGCCCTCTGTGCCCTAGGAGTTTCTTCTCCCTGTGCCCCTGTCCTCACCCTCTGGCCACTGGAAGTGACTTTCCCCTGTCTCTATGCCTTAGATATGCCGTGACCCAGGCGGAGCTGTTTGCCCTGCTTTGCCGCCTGGCTGACGAGCTGCTCTTTAGGCAGATTGCCTGGATCAAGAAACTGCCTTTCTTCTGCGAGCTCTCAATCAAGGATTACACGTGCCTCCTGAGCTCTACATGGCAGGAATTAATTTTGCTGTCCTCCCTCACCGTTTACAGCAAGCAGATCTTTGGGGAGCTGGCTGATGTCACTGCCAAGTATTCTCCCTCTGATGAAGAATTACACAGGTGAGGGCTGCTGGGGAGCAGTTCCCAAGCAACCAAACCATTGTCATCCCCACAAGGCAGTAGGCTTGCCTGGCACTCCAAAGGATGAGCATTAAAGCCCTACTCTGCCACTGACTGGCTTTGTGACCTTGGTCAAGTCTCTGATCCTCAGGTCCTGACTTTATAGAATAGGGTAATCATACAAATAACAAATGGGATAATAACAACCTCCCCACAAGGTAGTTCTGGGGAATAAATGATACTGTGCAGCAAAGCTTAGCAGAGTGCTAAGTTGTTTTTATCACATCTGGATTACTGAGGTAAGATCATGTATCTGGGAGAAACAAAAATCTAAACTTTGCTTATAAACTGAGAGGCTCTGAGATATAATTTACAATCGGAGAGTGAGACCTACTGTGTGCCAGGCACTGGGCTTGGTACTTTATATGATTGTCTTCCATGTTTGTCACAGCCTCCAGCATGATAGGTATGGTTATGCCTGTTTTGTAGATGAGAAAACTAAAGTTCAGAGAGACCTGCCCTTGAAGGTTTTGGGTTTGAATCCTGAGCCTGGATTTGAACCTATGCCTGTGCAAAGCTTAGGTTGTTTTACTGCCTTTGAATGCAGTGAGATGATAAGAGCATGGGACTAGGACAGTGGTCGGCAAACTCATTAGTCAACAGAGCCGCAGTTTGCCGACCACTGGATTAGGAAACTGTTGGTTCTCCTCACATCCCAGCTAGCCAGGATCCTTCTAACCTCCCTGTGTAGAGCAGGTCTTTTACTTACTCTGGAGACCTGGATCACATGTCAAAATCAGGACAAGTGATCTGTTGATACAACTTTCTGGCTTATTATTTTATCCATATGAAAAATAAAGCTTAAAAAGACATGTTAATAATTCACCTTTATTGGACAATCATATAATAAAACCCTAATATGCAAATCGACCGAACGGTGGAACGACTGGTCACTATGATGCACACTGACCATCAGGGGGCAGACGCTCAATGCAAGAGCTGCCCCCTGGTGGTCAGTGCGCTCCCACAGGGGGAGCACCGCTCAGCCAGAAGCCAGGCTCACGGCTGGCAAGCGCAGTGGCAGTGGTGGGAGCCTCTCCTGCCTCCGCTGCAGGCAGCAGTAAGGAGCGAGGGGTCCTAGACTGTGAGAGCCCCAGACTGCGAGAGGGATGTCTGTCTGGGCTAAGCCGGCAGGCGGACATCCCCCAAGGGGTCCCAGACTGCGAGAGGGTGCAGGCCGGTCTGAGGGACCTCCTCCACACACCCCCACCCCAACCCCCGTGCATGAATTTCTAGTTTAAAATAATGGAGGTCATAGAATCCAGAGCACCAAGAAAGAGGAAAGAAAAGATGTCCTCATCAATGAAAGCTGGAGAGGGTAGGGTTCCAGTCCCCACACTTTTCTACACAGGACTGGGTACACCTCCCTCTGGCAAAAAGACAAGCTGAGACTTAGGCTGGAAGCAAAGCTCCAACCCCCTCAAGCCCTGTGCACAGCAGAGGGAGGGAGTGTTGACTATCTCCCCTGTTTTCTAATAGTTCCTTTTTAGTGATGCCTACTGGCTTCAGGATGATCTATAAAAGGCATAGTTTTGAACCCAGCTGACACTTTGTCCTGTAAAAAGATACATCAGATTTTGCAAATGACCTAACCCCTTGTCTTGAGCCTCTAATTCATTGTTTCCAACAGATTCCTATCTCCTGCCCTGTAACTTGGGGCTGACGAGTGTTTGGATAGCAGTTAGCCCGCTCTAATATATCAGGGTGTGCAGAGCTGGCCAAGCAAGCCCTGCCCCTGTTTGTCTGGAATCCACCAGTGCATCCTGGGATTGCCTACAAAGTCAGTCTGTGGGTTCTGCTTCCTCTAGAGTGAGGGTGTTCCTAGGCCCTCTGCAGGGAGGCAGGGATCACTGGTCATGCAGGACTCTCTGTGGCTTTGAGCTTCATAAGGCACTCCATTCCACTGCATCCAATTCCTTGTACCCCAGGAGTAAGGCAGGGGCCAGTGACAGCTGAGTTAGTGAGGAAATGTTTATTTCCTAGGAAGGCTCCTTACCAAGGAGAATCTAGAGCTACATTGTCCAATAGTAGTAGCTGCTAATCTCAGGTGGCTTTTTAAACTTAAGTTAATTAAAATTAAAAAGTCAATTCCTTTTTTGCACTAGTCTCAATTTCAGGTGCTCAATAGCCACATGTCGCCAGTGGCTATTATTTTGGACAATGCAGATACAGCATATTTCCTTCGCCACGGAAAGTTCTGTTGAACCATGCTGACTCGAATACATGTTGCTGCTGAGCTCTCAAGTGGGTTCGAGGATAAGAAATAGATTTGTTGTTAGGATTCTTACTCAATTATGGAAGCCTTCAATGGGACATATTAGTTCTGATTCCATGTCCATTTATTGAGTACCTACTGTGTGTTGGGGGAGGAGTGTGGGAATTACAGATGATGCAGACATGGTTTCGGACTCTGAGATGAGAGCCCTATTCTTGGTGTAGAGCAGTGCTTCTCAACCTTTTTAATGCCACGACCCTTTATTACAGTTCCTCATGTTGTGGTGACCCCCAACCATAAAATTATTTTCGTTGCTACTTCATAACTGTAATTTTGCTACGGTTATGAATCGTAATGTAAATACCTGTGTTTTCCGATGGTCTTAGGCGACCCTGCTAGCGGTCGCGACCCACAGGTTGAGAACCGCTGCTGTAGAGCCTAAGACCATCGGAAAACACAGATATTTACATTACGATTCATTAACAGTAGCAAAATTACAGTTATGAAGTAGCAACGAAAATAATTTTATGGTTGGGGGTCACCACAACATGAGGAACTGTATTAAAGGGTCGCGGTATTGAAAAGGTTGAGAACCACTGGTGTAGAGGGTTGGGAGACACAGCAGATACCGTCTACAGTCTCGGGTGATATTGGTGGAATTTGAGGGGCAAGTGAAGATAGTGTACAAGCATAGACTAGGATTCTAGAGAATCAAGAATGAGGGAAGAAAAGATCGATATCTTCATCAATGAAAGCTGGAGAGGGTTCCAGTCCCCACACTTTCTACACAGGATTGGGGTGCATCTCCCTCTGGCACACTCAATCACGTGGCAAAAAGACAAGCCGAGACTTAGGCTGGAAGCAAAGATAGGAATCTGTAGGGAGTAAGTTCCTCTACTTGCTTTATCAAAGAATGCTCCCAGAAGAAAAGGCATTTGAGCTGCATCTTTAAGTGTGATTTTTCTTGGTAGATTATAGAGAATGGGAGGAAGGCAGGAGAGTAAAGCAAAGTCGTATAAGTTGAGATCCTGGATAGTTGCTTTGTGCAGGGAACCAAAAGCAGTCCTGTGGATTAGGGTATAGAGAGAATGTATTTGAGACATAGAGGAATGAGGGAAGAAATGACTGGAAAGAAAGGTACAGAACAGACAGGTCATAAAGATGCTCAAGTGCCAATCTAAAGAATTTGGATTTTATTGTATAAATGGTTAGTATTAAGTCATAGGAGACTATTTTTTTTTTAAGGCCACCAAAAATTTTGGTTGCCTCCCCCAAAAAAAATTGGGAGAGAGAGAGATAGTCATAGGATACTTTTAAGTGGAGTAATTACATGGTCAGGTTGCATTTTAGGAAGCTCAGTGGCTGTAACGCCCAGGATGGATTGGTATGGACAAGGCTACAGGACGCTGGCTGGGTGGGAGGCTGTTTCTTAGCCCAGGTAAAAGAAAGCAAGGCCTGGACAAGGCAGCAGGGACTTGGGAATAGAGAGGGCAGCACAGAGTCAGGCAATGGCAAAGAGGTAGTGTCAGTGGGACTTCAGTGAGAGGAAAAGTTGGGGATGCTGCCAATCTCTTAGCCAAGATGATGGCGCCTGAGGAGAACAGGCTGAGAGATGAGCCACTCCGAATTTGATTTGGGGTCTGTTGAATCTGAGATGCATGTGGAACTGCCCCAAGTGGTCAGAGGAAATGGAGCCATGAGAACCTCTGGAATCAAGTTCGTCACTGTAAAGCAGTCCCCTCTCTGCTAGAAACCCAGGGTGTGGCGTTTATAATTGGCCATAGCTCTTTCCTACCTTGCCAGCTTCTGTGCTATCCCACTCCCCCAAAATGCCTTTACTCTTGCACAACTTGAGTGCAAGTGAGTTCCTGCTGTCATGAAAAGGCTTTTCCCAGATGATGCATGACCAACTCCTTTTCTCTTCTCAAATATTGAATCAAATTTATGATGCCCATTTTCCTTAATCAGGCTGTTATCAGACAGTGAGCCTGGGTGAATTTGATTTAAAGCAGATTGTAGCACCAGCCAGTGACTGCTCCTGGTCCTAATCAAGACTCCTTCACTCTCACGAGAAGATGTCTTACACGAGATGGGCCTTAATGGGCACTTGTATCTCATGAGCACTAGCAGCCCCTCCCAGATTCCCTGCTCAGACCCTGGCTATAAGGTTCAGGAAACACACTTTTCTTTTTGCTGTGATCATGGGAGCGCTGATGCTGATGCTATTAATAATGGCAATAGTTAAGAATTATAGGCTGTTGTCCTGACCGGTTTGGCTCAGTGGATAGAGCGTCGGCCTGCGGACTGGGGGGTCCCGGGTTCGATTCCAGTCAGGGGCATGTGCCTTGGTTGCGGGCGCGTCCCCAGTGGGGGGTGTGCAGGAGGCAGCTGATCGATGTCTCTCTCTCATCGATGTTTCTAGCTCTCTATCCCTCTCCCTTCCTCTCTGTGAAAAATCAATAAAATATATTTTTTTAAAAAAATTATAGGCTGTTGATTGTGCCAAATTCTACCTTAAGTGCTTTACAAACATATTTTAGTCTTCACACCACCCTAAGAGGCTGCAGCAATATTATTCCAGTTCTTCAGGTGAGGAGCATGAGGTTCAGAGAGGTGGAAACTCAAGGCTAGGAAGCTAGAGAGAGCTGGAGTTGAGATTATTGCCTAAATTGGTTGTGCTCCAAAGCCCAGGCTCTTTGCCATTACCCTATACCAGTGGTCGGCAAACTGCAGCTTGCGAGCCACATGCGGCTCTTTGGCCCCTTGAGTGTGGCTCTTCCACAAAATACCATGTGCGGGCGCGCACATACAGTGCGATTGAAACTTCGTGGCCCATGCGCAGAAGTCGGTTTTCGGCTCTCAAAAGAAATTTCAATCGTTGTACTGTTGACATTTGGCTCTGTTGACTAATGAGTTTGCTGACCACTGCCCTATACTAAATTCATTAACCTTCTCAAAAGTGTGACTTTCTGGGGTGTGTCCTGGAGCTACAGTCTTACTTTTAGTCTGTGTGGGTGCTCAGAGGCAGTTCCTCTAAGGTTGTGGCTGGTGACTGCTCCCGGGAGTTAGGTGCATTTAGATGAATGAAAAAGAGACAGCTGGCCTCTCCGCCCCTTAATGGGACATAACTTATATAGTGTCAGCTTCAATTGCTGACTGAATGGTCCAGTGGTTTGGGGGATCCTGACAGGAATGTTTTCCTTGTCCTAGCATGCTTGTGTAATGGGAACACAGAAGAAGAATGGGTGTTTTTGTCCAACTTTCTGGCTTTGAATGCTGATAATTTGTAGACAGGGAATACAGGGGCGATAGAACTGTGGAGTGGGCAGATGTGGAGGAGGCACGGCTGCAGGAGAAAGCCGGCCCATGAAACAGAGAACAATTTGTTTATCAAGGGGTGGGATGCGGGTGTGGAGGAAAGCTTTGCAGTTGGGCTGTGGATAGTGAGTGGGGGCTGCTGGGCTGGCTGCCATTCCCCACCACTGCTGCGGGTCCATGGTGGTAGCCGGTCCTAAGAAATTTGGAAAAGAGAGATGTGCTTTCCCCAAGAGAAAGGGCAGAGCTGGGGCATATGCTCAGGCCAGACACTCAGGAGCTCCTTTGTGTCTCTTAGTTCAAGACTCGGCCAGGAACCAGGTTGGCGCTTCTGGCTAGGGGTCTGGCTGGTAGCCACACACCTGCAGGTGCTGTAGTGCCAGAGTGAGCCCTTGGGGCAAGAGGTTGCTGATTGAGGGTGAGAGTGTTATCTCTGCTTGCTACACTGCTCGGCCACCAGACAGATGCTGACACTGGGGGTGCTCAGCCTACACCCCCCTTTTTTATACCCTGCCCCATGCCATCCCTGCCTCACCCCTCCAAGCAGATACTAGAGGAAGTTTGCACTAAAGACCTTTTCCTCCCCAGAACAGAAGTAGCCAACCAAGTACTGTGATGAGGAGGGATCCTCACTCCTGGGCACAGTGCATCACGGAAGCCCTGCAAGGCAGTTCTGGGGGGGGCCCTGCCTGAGTTCCTGTGGGAACACAGAGGCCCTGTGGTCCCCTGTGGTAGCCTTTTGTAGTTACCAGTTAAGAGCAAGACAATCAGGGAGTAGACAGTGTAGTGCTGAGAAAATGGCAGGTTTGGAATTAGAAAACTTGGGTTTAAACCTTGGCCTCTGTAACCTTGGGAAGGTACCTCTTCTGCTTCCTCACCCCAAACTTAAGGTGATATTACTTATCTCACAGGTTATCAGGAGGGCAAAATGTAAGAATGCAGTATTCTCTGATCCTTTGTTTCCGCTGTGAACAAGGAGGATTATAGCATCCATTTGGGGGATTTATTGGGAATATCCAGTGGAATAACATAGGTAGACTATTTAACAAAGTGCCTGGCAAGTAGCAAATAATCAACAAATGGTACAGTGGTAGATAAGCTTATTTACAGTGGTTATTTAATATACTAGTATTGAAAAAATCCGCATTATGAACTGGTACACCTAGTAAATTTGCCTTATCAGCCAGTCTGGGAAAATATCATAAAGTCAAAAAAGCCATTGGGTCAGAGAGAAATGGAATCAGCCATCGAACTTCAGATCAGCAGACTGAAAGAAACACCAGCTCAGACTGACTGGGAGCCTAACCTTGAGGCCGAGGGTCAGAGATCCCATTGGAAGGAGCTGCTGCTGCAGCTCCCCCTGGTGCTTGAGAAGTGCAGGTGCTGCTGGACCTGACCAGAGCCAGGCTTTCCCCAGGGAAGAGAAGTGGCCGGCTTGCCCCAGAAGCCAATTCCTTGCAAAGCCTACATAGTCAATGCAGAAAGCAGTAGTACATCCCCAGGTGTCCTGGACCCTTCCCAGTTAGGACCTTCTTGCCTGGCATGGGTCTGTATGATTATGTTCAGTATAAGGTCTGAACACAATTACCAGGAAGCAGCCTTAGGCTGAGCATCTCTGTGGCTGAGATGCATCTAAGACCTGTTTGGAACGCTCCTTGGCCCATAGTCCAGCCCCCTGCTAGAAGGGTGGAGACTGGCCTGACCCCAGCTTTTTTTTTTTTTTTTTTTTTTTTTTTTAATATATTTTATTGATTTTTTTTTTTTTTTTTTTTTTTTTTTTTTTTTTTTACAGAGAGGAAGGGAGAGGGATAGAGAGCTAGAAACATCAATGAGAGAGAATCATCGATCAGCTGCCTCCTGCACACCTCCTATTAGGGATGTGTCCGCAACCAAGGTACATGCCCTTGACTGGAATCGAACCTGGGACCTTTCAGTCCGCAGGCCGATGCTCTATCCACTGAGCCAAACCAGTTAGGGCAAGTGACCCCAGCTTTTGGCTTCCCCATTAAGACTTCGCCTCCTTGGTTTGGTGATATTTCCATCTCTGTTATGAGACACTAGAGGCTCAGTGCATGAATTCGTGCACAGGTGGGGTCCCTCAGCCTGGCTGGCGATCGGGGCTGATCGGAGCCATCTCGCCCAGTCCCAATCGGGGCCGGCCGGCGGGGGCAGGGGGGGTGGGGAGGTTGGCCAGCCGCAGGAGGTTGACTGTGGGAGCGCATTGACCACCAGGGGGCAGCTCTTGCATTGAGTGTCTGCCCCCTGGTGGTCAGTGCACATCATAGTGACCAGTCGTTTGGTCGACTGGTTATAAAGGTTGCTTAGGCTTTTATATATATATAAATTCCCCTCTATGACCAGTGTATTAGTCCCCTATCCTGGCTCTCCATTGCCTAAAACTTGGTCTTTCCTCAGGGAACTTACACTTAACCAAAGAAAGGAGTTCTCTGCTAGAGGATGTCACCTTAGATACCTGAAAAACCAAGGCCTTGGGAAATTGGCCCTGGTTCCAAGTTCTAGTTCTGCCACCACCTAGCTGCATGCTGTGGACCAGTCCCCTCTATTCTTTGAACTTCAGTTTCTTATCTGTACAGGGGTGATGATAACCTCATCTTACCTGTAGGCCTGAGAAAGTTCAATGAGATAACGCACACAAAGTGCTAGCACAGAGACTGGCCTGGCATGGAGGCTCAGTTAATGCTTCCCTTCCTCCCTAGCTGAAGTCAAGGATGCCAATAAAAAACATCACTGTGCATAACATCAGCCCTGCTGGCAACAGTGAACCTACATTAATACAATTAGCAGCTTTTTCTGCATTGTGGCTGAGGCTCACATAGAGTCACAAGGCAGCTGCCACTGAAATTGAAGCTGCACCTCAACAGTAGCAGTATATTAATGATGTCATATTTCTCCACACTTACATCCCAAACTCCTTTGTCCCTTGTTACCTGAGCAGGCAGGCACTATTATACAGAGGAGGACCTCAAAGTTTAGAGGGGTCAAATTACTTTCCAAGGGTCAGCTTTTTTTTTAATCCTCACCCGAGGATATGCTTTTATTGATTTTAGAGAGAGGAAGGGAGAGAGAGAGAGAAGTACCGATGTGAGAGAGAAACATTGATTGGTTGTTTGCCATACATGCCCCAACGAAGGATCAAACCTAGGTATGTGCCCTGACTAGGAACTGAATTCACAACCATTTGGTGTACAGCAAGCATGTCAAACTCGCAGCCTGCCGGCCGCTTGTGGCCCACAACAAATATTTTTGTGGCCCAGCCAATATAACGGTATGTAAGAAATGTTTTAATAAAAATTTCATAACTTAATTTTTACAATATCCTGTTATACATAATTATTAATAACGAGCTACCACGTTTTCTAATGACTGATGACTATAATCGTGTTTGCATTCATTTCTCTTACGTGCCTTATGTGCAGGCGCACCATTCCTCTCCACTAATACTAGCAGCGAATATTTTAGCAGCCAATTGCCACGTCATTAGTCTTGCACTGACTTGTTTGGCGTGTGCAACAGGAAATATTTCGCTTTCGGAGAACAAGAAAAATAGGTTTATTTGTGTTACGCTTATTAATTTGTGCAGTTACTTAGTGTCTGGTAAGTTAATGTTCAAGAAAAACAATTTTTATTAAAATGTTCTATTATTTTATGTTAACAGTTACTCATTTATTTCAGCCCTTTGTATTCAGCATGTCTCTATCGAAATAAACCTACGTTTCTATGACAATTGAAGCTTTTGTTTTTTTGCAGCCCACATAAACTTAAACCTTGTTTATTTGGCCACGTTAGCCTTTTGAGTTTGACATGCTTGGTGTACAGGATGACGCTCCAAGTAACTGAGTCACCCAACCAGGTCAAGGTCTCATAGCTTTTACATGATAGAACTGGATTTAGATTTGATTGACCCTACCTGACTTTAGGAATAACAGCTTGTATGAGCTGCCTTGCGTGACCTCTAGACAAACCAGGGATGCCCCGTCCTTCACTAATAGTTCTGGATTCCATTTCTCCCGAGCTCAGCCTCTTTCCTACGTCAGATGCCTTACAGAGTTGTCAGAAACCTGCCTTCCCTGGCCTGACCTCTGCTGGCATCAGAGCCCACTGTTCACACCTGTGTCTGCTCCCCAGATTCAGTGATGAAGGGATGGAGGTGATCGAGCGGCTCATCTACCTGTATCACAAGTTCCATCAGCTAAAGGTCAGCAATGAGGAGTATGCTTGCATGAAAGCAATTAACTTCTTAAATCAAGGTGAGTGGCTTGGGTGTGGGAAGAAGGGGCTTTTTTTTTTTTTTTTTTTTTGCCAGTGAACATTTTGCCTTATGTTTATGCCCCCCCTTTACCCTCAGGACTGTCACACAGAATGTGACACCCCATATGGGTACCAGTCTTAGAGGGCCTATCATCACTGTGTCTCTCTGTAGTGCAGGGCGTGCTTTGGGTTTTTTCTTCAAACCTAAATGCCACAGTCTCTGTAACTCGTAGCGGAAGGAAGAGGATTCGCTTTGTTTAGTCAATTTCAATGCATTCAATGCAGACACCAAGGACAGTACATGCGTCATTTAAAATATGTACCAAGTTCGCCAGTGACTGAAGAAGAGCAGAGTGACTGATGAACCTATTGAAGATAAGGCCTCTGCGACAGGCTGGCAGTGCTTCTGAGTCCCCTTCAGGGCAGAGTGGGGTTCACCAAAGCTCATACTCGCATATCAAGCATAGCTTTTAACTAGAAGTGTGCTGGATGTGATTAACGTGGAGTATTACCTGCGAAGTGTGGCTTGGTAGCTGCTGGTAACCAGAGTACAAAGGAGAATTTGTGTTCTCTTTTTTCCAAAGCGGCGTGTGAGTGCTCTGCTCTGAGCGGAGCTGGGCTCTTTTGCTGCCTGTGACATTGAAGTGCTCCGTTCTGTAGTCAGTTGCCCTGTCCAGAGACTCTCGGCCCTCCTCTTTGCTTACTCCCCCTCAACACACACACACACACACCTCCTCCTGCTTCTGCACCATTCGTACATTGATCTGTGTGCCTCCCATAGGCCAGGCCCTGTGGTGACCATTAAAGACATTGAAAAATAAAGTAGATTCCAGGTTCCTGGCCTCAAGAAATATACTCTGATGGCACGTGACACATTACTGGAGCCTCAGATGGGGGAGATAAGTAGCAACTACCTGGAGGAGAAGTCTAAGTTGGGCCTCAAAGGCTGGGAAAGATTCATATGTAGAATATCCACACTCTCTATATAAAAAGGGTTAGGTGTGTATGCAAAGAAATGAGAGAGAACTCTTGTCTAGAGTAGTATGAGCAGAAACACAGGAGAGCATGTGAGTATCTGTACAAGCATGAATGTGTAGGTGTCCGCACAGTTCCTGATTGGCTCCAGCAAAGGGCAAATGTAAACATACTGTGAAGGATACGTTAGGAAAGGTAGATTGTCAGATAGTGAGTGGTTCAGCATCTACTGGTGCCTGTTCCACTACAAGCCCTGTACTGGGAAACCAGGTATGAAGTTGAGAAAGATACCGCTTAGTTCTCAGGGGGCTCAGTCTAGTGATTGTCCTGTATATTTTTTATTCTTCTTTATCTGATTCTCTCCCCTTATTTAGAACTTTTTTCCTCCATGTCAGAAAGAGAACAGATCCTCTGTGTGGCAATGTTTAATAACTTCTAATTGAAATATGCATCTATTCAAGGAGTTGGTATTTCCTCCACATTAGAAAACTCTCTCACATCCTATGTGGTTTTCTTCCCAGATATCAGGGGTCTGACCAGTGCCTCACAGCTGGAACAGTTGAACAAGCGATACTGGTACATTTGCCAGGATTTCACTGAATATAAATATACACATCAGCCGAACCGCTTTCCTGACCTCATGATGTGCTTACCTGAGATTCGCTATATTGCAGGTAACATTCTGGGTGCTGGCTTTCCAACCCTTCCTTGCTTCTCTTAGCTTGTGTGAAGAGGATGAGACAAGCAGTGTTTTCAGATCCTCATTCCAGGCCCAAGACCAACTGCATAAAAGCAGTGCTACCCTTGCCCTCGGTTTCAGTCCACGCTGTAACGAGAAGTGCAAGTTTTCTTTGTGGGGAGGAGGATCTCGCATTTCCTCAGCGCCTATGCTGTGCAGGGTACTTTGTGGCCTTTATCACTGAACCTCAGAGCAAGCTCTGCAAGACTGGTGGCTGGTGATATTATGGCTCAGAGTTTCTCAAATTAACTGTTTCTGGATTGTAAACTGTGAAAGGGTGGATTTTATGGTATGTGAATTAATTATATCTCAATTTTAAACATTAACTTTGTTTCATAGACTTGCCTGTAGGTTTTTAGGGGATCATTCATTTAAAGCAGTATTTTTAAAATAATCCTCAAATCCTGTATTTGTAAAGGAATTTTTGTTGTTGCTCTGTGGTCTTGACCCCTGCTGAGTTGGATATTTAAATAGGCCCACTGAGATGGAAAGGCCTGGCTTTGGTTGTCATTGCTGCTTACTTCATTGGTAGAGATTGTTGTCTGTAGTCGTCCAGCACTGACCAGGGTGCTCAGATGTGGAGCTCTAGACAGAGATTGCTCCTGTCACGTTCAGCAGTACAAGTTTGAAGGGAAAATTTTTCAGTTTGACAAAGGAATTTTTATTCTACTTTTTGGGCCCAGAGTAATCTACAGATGTGAACTGGAGCTCAGCTGTTAGAATTTTAAGGATGTTTGATATTTATGTCTCAGCATTTTCAAAGTGATATCCTACCCAATGAGATGTTCATCAGGCACTCCCTTCAGTAAACAGATTGGTGATCACCCCTCCCCACAGAGCGGGCTCCTCAGCCCTGGCAGCACTTGGGCTCACCCGGCAGCTTTAGAACATACCCGAACTTGGGTTACACCTCCAGAGAGCCCGATTCAATTGGTATGCGGGAGCTGGGCATCAGTATTTTTTAACGAACAGGTGACTCTCGGTTCATCAAGGAGAACCACATCCCAATATTTATTGTATACCAGGTGTACCAGTCAATAATGCGGATTTTTTTCAAAAGATGGAGTTACATATGTTGATATATATGTGATTTGATATGTATGCTATTTTGTTGTATTGACAATAAGCTTCAAAAATTCATATGCCTAATTTTCTGAAGGTGTTAACATCATAGATATTTTTACGCTTAAAAATGTCGAATTTCGTGCCAAAAAAAAGAGCACTTGCGGGAATTTTTAATTCATTACTTTATTTTGAAGAAAAGTGCTGCTGAAAGTTATCGTATACTTCGGGAAGCTTATGGTGAACATGCTCCATCTCCGTGGTCGGCAAACTGCGGCTCGCGAGCCACATGCAGCTCTTTGGCCCCTGGAGTGTGGCTCTTCCACAAAATACCACGGCTTGGGCGAGTCTATTTTAAGAAGTGGTGTTAGAAGAACTTTAAGTTTAAAAAATTTGGCTCTCAAAAGAAATTTCAGTCGTTGTACTGTTGATATTTGGCTCTGTTGACTAATGAGTTTGCCGACCACTGCTCCATCTCAAGATACTTGTGAACGCTGGTTTAAACGCTTTAAAAGTGATGATTTCGATGTGAAAGACAAAGAATGTCCAGGTCAACCAAAAAAGTTTGAAGACCAACAGTTACAAGCATTATTGGATGAAATGCATGTCAAACTCAAAACAACTTGCAGAAAGATTAAACGTTGCTCAGCAAACAATTTCCGATCATTTACAAGTGATGGGAAAGATTTTAAAGGAAGGAAAATGGGTGCCCCATCAACTGAACGAAAGACAAATGGAAAACCGAAAAGTCATCAGTAAAATGTTGCTTCAACGGCACAAAAGAAAGTCTTTTTTTGCATTGAATTGTGACTGGCCATGAAAAGTGGATTTATTTTGAGAATCCCAAACTCACAAAATCATGGGTTGATCCAGGTCAACCATCAACATCGACTGCAAAGCCAAATTGCTTCGGAAAGAAGACAATGCTCTGTGTTTGGTGGGATCAGGAAGGTGTGGTGTATTATGAACTTCTAAAACCAGGTGAAACCGTTAATACTGATCGCTACTGACAACAAATAATCAATTTGAACCATGCTTTGATCGTGAAATGACCAGAATGTTCCAGAAGACACGGCAAAGTAATTTTGCTTCATGATGACGCACCATCACACACTTCAAAACCAGTTAAAGACACATTAAAAGATCTTGCCTGGGAAGTATTAACCCACCAGCCGTATTCACCAGACTTTGCTCCTTCTTCAGATTACCACTTGTTCCGATCGATGGCACACGCACTTTCTGAGCAGCACTTCAAAACGTACTAAAAAGTGGAAAATTGGGTCTCTGAATGGTTTGCCTCAAAACAAGAAAAGTTCTATTGGGACAGTATCCACAAATTACCTGAAGGATGGAGGAAATGTGTAGCTAGCGATGGATATTACTTTGAATAAAGCACTTTTGATGTTTCTCTTGAAATTATCATGTTTTCTTTGATTACAGAATCCGCATTATTAACTGGTACACCTTGTACATTAGCACACCGAGTGCTCTGAGAAGGCCTCCAGTAAAGAAACCTGTAGGTCCTTTTTAACCATGGATTTCTCAGTACTTTTACTGACCCATTATACTACTCTGATGAGCAATTTTTATAGAATGATAAATCATCCATCAGGAAAAAGAGAAAACAGGATATAAGTTTCTCGTATTTTGGCTTTAAGAGGACATCTAGGAATCCCTCTCAGTTTCAGATTCCTCATCTGTAAAATAGGGATAAAAGGTAATATCTATCGCACCGAGATAGCGTGAAAATTAAGTGATATGATGCATTTAAACACCTGGCGCAGAGTAAATATTCCCTGGATAATAACATAATTATAACTTTCACCTCTGGCCCTAAAGTGGGCCTGGGTATCAGGACGTTAGCCAGTCTGTGTCTTTGTGATACTCGTACTTTCCTTGCCGCAGTCATTCAAAAAGGCCACCTCTGCTCTTCAGCCCAACTGGAGGGACATGCTCTTCTACTAGCGGCCACTGCTAACTCTTCTTTTCCCACTTTGTCCCCAGGAAAAATGGTGAATGTGCCCTTGGAGCAGCTGCCCCTCCTCTTTAAGGTGGTGCTGCATTCCTGCAAGACAAGTGTGAGCAAGGAGTGAGCTGTTCCCATGCCCCTCCTCAGGCCAGCCACAAAGCCTTGGGTGGGCGGGACAGGCTCCAGAAGAAAGAGCCAGAGAGACCAAGGTGGAGGCTATGGGGGCAGCAGCGTTCCGGTTGCCTCCATAGCAAGAAGAGTGTTTGTTTGTTTGTCTGTTTTTTTAAGCTCATTTTTCTATATATTTATTTCACGACAGAGTTGAATGTATGGCCTTCAACATGATGCACATGCTTTTGTGTGAATGCAGCCGATGCATTTCCTTGCAGTTTACAGAATGTGAAGATGTTTAATGTGACAGTGTTGTCATTGTTTAGAGATAGTTCTTTTGTATTTTGAGGGAGGGAGGGATGGGCTGAGATGACTATTTCCATAATGTTGACAAAGACGACTACCTCAGTGGAAAGGGAGGGGTGTGACCATGCCTCCCTTTTCCACATGTTCTCAGCAGACTCGTGCATTTGTCTGTCAGAGAGCAAACTGCCTTTTTTTAGCCACAGAATTGCCAGGTGAAAGCACACACCATAAAAGGGCAAAGTGGTGCCAGGAGGTTCTCTGAGCAAAGGGGGGGACCGAGGCAGGAGAGGAGGCTGTAGAATATCTCTTTCCTTTGGAAAGCATGACAATTGAGAGTGGGGCACAGCAACCAAACCTTAAGTTAGGTGTCCTCCCTCCACCCAAGGCCTCAGGGCGAAGGGTTTCTGCTCTCACACCATGCTGTGGGCCTCCCCGCCATCTGACCCACCACTGCCACTGCTGACTTCACCCAAGCAAAGTCCTGGCAATCACGTCATCCTTTGGACTTGCCTGCCAGCTTCGCTGGGACTCCCAGCTACCTAGCTTCCTTACCTGGATCTACCAAGGCCTACCTTCTTCGACTCCTTGCCTCTCCCTTACACATTTGACTTCCTATTGGCCCTCTGGAAAAAACAGCTAAGCAGAATGTCATGCTCTGAATCCTGGTGCCCACTACTGGTCCATTTTCCTGTCACCTTGCTTTCTTCAAGGGGTAGTGGAACAAGTCCACACTGCTAAAAGTATAAACACTCCTCCTTTGGAGTCCTCTGTTTCTCCCCCCATCCCATCCTTTCCCACCCCAGGACTGAATCCAAAACCTGCAGTCTCTTTTTTAAACAGTGGCGGGCCATTCATCCACCAGAATTTTTGCCCTTCCATTCCACTCCAAGTTCTCATCTCTCCAGAATGAGACCAGGATTCCTCAACAGAGAGCCCAAGGCCCAGAGTGGCCCAGCTGACCGAGGCCTGGAGGGGAAGGGGGGCTTTAAACTACCTCATGTTCCTAAGGGCCTGGCTGTCCCCTCCAGATTATGGCCGGGGCCCCTTATTCTTTCACTACCTGCCCCACCTAGTCCCAGGAAGTGTTCCTTCCCCTCTTGGCTTTGGCCAGCAGCCACACCATATCTGTTGGAACTCTTTCAGGTGCTTTTCTCTTCTCTGCCTTCCCACAGCAATTGTCCCTGCCTCCACCCGGGGACCTCGCACAGCCGATGCAGCAGACTGACTGCCGAGAGGGGTGCATCCCTGGGTGGGCTTGCAGGGCCTCCTGTACCTCCTTTTGCCTGTGTAGTCAAAGGCCATTTGCTCTCTTCCCAGCTCAGCCTCGCAAACTTGCCTGGCGGGCCACCACATCGGGAGCAGCCGGGCAGTCTACGTCGGATTGTAATTTTTCTTTCCAGTGAAATGTTACGGGTACCCAGCCGAGGGATGACTTTGTCCTTTGATGGATCTAAAACTCAGAGCATTACTCCTCAAAGCCCTTTCCCTGACTGCTCTGAGAAAGAAAGAAAATGTGTTCCTCAGGAAAAGCTCTGATCAGAATGTTTTCACATGTCAATGGGAAGATGTGTGTGTGTGTGTGTGTGTGTATCTGTTTATTTCTCAGTTCACAATATTTTTGTTTCCCCATGTTTTATTTAACCAACTAGATCACATTATTTGGCTACAGGTCAGACTCTGAGCTGCTTTTGTCAACGTAGGGAGGAGACACATATCCAACACCCCCTTCTCCAAGATGGCTGCTGTGTGCAGCTTCTTTCTTTGCTTAGACCCCCATCTGTCAAGTTATTATTATTTTTTGAAATGGCTTTTCTTTAAAATTAAGAATTTTACCAGTTGGTTGGGTATCAAAGGAAATTACTCTCTGATGAGGGAAGAACATGTCTCTCCAATAATGCAGCATTAAACAGAGCAAGTTGTTAATTTGTGGAGTGGGGGAAAGGTTCTGCAAGTTGCCATTGTACAAATCCATTTTTACAAATGTTTGCAGCAGATTCCACAGAACAAAGAGCCCATTCATTGCCGAGTGCCCTGCAGAATCTCTGAGCCAAGTGGCCGTGTGTTCTGAGCCAGAGCCTGACCTGTGGACCGCCTTTAATGTCTTCTGCACCCAGTCCTTTTGTGATGTGGGCTTTTTTAAACAGGGTAAAATTAATGTGCTGCATTGCAAACTCAGGTATGATGAGGAGATGGTAGGAGTGTAGCTAGCAGCGTGGAGACGTTAGGTCAGCCACTAAATGTATTTGTAAATTTGGTTTGAAGGACACAGAGAAAGGTTGGAGGGGGGTTTGTTGTGTTTGTATTTTTGCCTTTCTTCCCATAATTTTTGGTTAACAGGTAGCCTTTTTGCTAGTGGAAGAAGAAAAAGTTGTGTGTATGGTCTCTTAATTCCCCTCTCTTCTGTCCTCTCTCTGATCCCCTGCCACCAACAGCACTCATTTTAAGTGAGAATTTTTCCACCTAAAAAATGACCCTGAAAGCTGCGTGGTCAAGGAGATCCCACCTCCTTGCATTGCATTGAAACACGGCTTTCCCCTTCCCTTCCCTTTCAATGCTTTCTTGACCCAAGACGAAATTTGGAATCTTGGAACTTCGCCTACAACTCAAGTTCTCCGGCTCCTTTGTAGGCTTTGGAGTCTTTCACAAGGTTTGGTGGTCTTGACTTAAGTCTGGAGAAACTTCCCAGAACCTGGCTCAAAGCACTCCACCTGGCTCAGAAGGACAGCCCCAGCCCCATGCCCAGCCCAGGAGGGAGGTGGCTGAGCCTGTGGGGATGGAAAGCAGCAGCAGGAACCTTCCTGTCCTGTTCTCGGAGCCAGAGGAGGGGGAGAGGGAACCGAGGGGCTCCATGGCATGCAGACAGCCACCCACTCCACACCAGCCTGCTCTCACCTGCCACCCCTTCTCAGGGAAGTGAGGACCTGCCGTGGCCACTGTGTCACCAGGTCCTTAAATCTGGGGCTCTCTGAGCTAGCTGCCTTGCTCTGCTACCTATTTCTTACTTTAGTTTGTTTGTTCTTGATTTCCTGGGGAGTGGGACAGATGGAGACAGACAAGCCCAGCGTGGGCAACATCTCCCTCATGTCCAAGGTTGGCCAAAGTAAAGGGACCCTGGCCTCCCAGCAGGGCAGGAAGTTGAGCAGTAGTTCCAAATCTTTAGCTCTGGGCCCCTGGTCTGTGTCTTTTTTCTTTGTTGCTTTTTAAAATTTTGCAGTTGTGTTAAGAAATCCACTCTTTCAGACCAGCTCTTTTATTTTCTTTATTGATTTTTTTTAAAGTAAAAAAAAAACAAAAACAAAAAAACCCTCAAAAACAAAAAACTAAACAAAAAAAACAAACACTACTCTTTCCCCCAATTGACCCATGAGTGCTCCCCTGCACCCCCCTCTGCCTTTGCAGTTGATAATTTCCTCCCTTTTTCCTCGGCTTGAAGCATCTATGTCCAGTGTCTGTGAAACGATGTTTTATCTGTGTCTCAGGATGAGAAACGGCAGTCATTCCACCAGATGCTGGAAACTGGTTAGCCTTGAGACAAGGGTTTCTAGGGCCACAGCTCAGGGATGTGTATTTAATTACAGGGTCCCCAGAAACCCCTCTCTTGGCTGCCACGGACAGCAGCTTCTTTTCTGGGCTTGGGGGCCAGACCTGGACTGCTTCCTCAGAGGCAGGAGCCCACGAGCACACTGAGTCAGAGCGAGCTGGGCTTGCTCTGGCTGTGCCTGGGCTATCTCGAGGCCTGAAGACTCTGGCTGTCCTGGAACACGAGCCACGGGCCCTGCTCTGCCCGTCTGGTCCCTGTCTGGCCTGCCCCCTCAGGATCTGCAGCCCTAAATGGGCCGCAGCCCACTCAGGACTCGACTGCAGGCTCAGGGAAGCTGTGAGTCAGGCCAGAGCCTGCTCCAAGCCCAAGAAAAAAAGCTGTGTTTCTGGTGGAGGCTGGTCTGCCAAGTCCTGAAGCCAGCCTTGCCAGCATGGCCAATCTGTCACCAGGTCGTTTTTGCCCTTGGGTGAGCATTATTTTCTTTCTCTGAAATGTTTATAAGGTGATAATGTTGTTGACTCAAATTTCCATGAAAAAGAAAAAAAAAATACTACCTCTTAAGTGACATCCTGGTCGATTCCTCTCCGAGAAGTCCTGTGGGAAAAGAATACTGTAGCTCCTGCTCTGTTTACATGTTTCTATCGGGAGAGAAACCCTGCCTGCCCTGGGGTGTTGGTGTTTTTGTCTGTGTTGCCATCCCAGGCCTGCGATAGGGGCTGTGGGTGCGTTGTAATGTCTGGGCCGAGTGTAGGGAGTCCTTCACACCTGCCCAGCCAGGACCAGCCACCCCCTTGAAGAGGCCTCCGTTTCCTTTCTACGATCCAGGGCACAGGAAGCACCACCCTACCGCCAGGCTCTGGTGGCACGGGCACCCACAAGCCGACTCCTGGGCTACCTATCCAAGGTCCACCTCTACCCACAGTCCGTGTAGGAATCAAGTAAACGGGATGTCTCTGAGCCCTTGTCCCCAAAGGGCCGGCCAAGGGCTGCCTGCCAGCCTGGCTCCGTCAGCCCTGCATGACCAAATGATAGTCGGGCTCTGCAAGGCTACCCAGGCCCTCTGCTACCTCCCACCCTGCCAGCTGGCAAGGGATGGGCCCTTTTCTGTGAATTGACTACCTGTGGAAATGTGACCAATTAGTGTGAAATGCATGTCTAGAAAATGTTAGGTACTGTATTTGAACCAATAAATGTGAATCCTGCACATGGCATCTGTCTGTGAAGCTTGTCTAGGGTTCTGGGGAGGGATGATGGGGTGTCCTAAGGAGCTGGCTCATGCCTTCACATCGAGTTCCTGCTTGTCGCTGACACCCACCCTATTGCTAAGGGTCTGGTAGGGGGATGTCACTTAGAACTGCTTGAATTCATGAACCAGCACTGACCGAGGTGTCTGCTCTGTGCCTGGCACTGTTGGGACTCTTCACAAACCTGAATTTCCTTGAACTTACAGGATTATCATCTGTTTGATAAGTGAAGAAGCTAAGGTAAGTGAGGTGAAGGGACTCATCTAAGGCCACCCAGCCAGAAGGGGCACAGCTAGAGGAACTGAGTCTCGTGGGAGAGGCAGGCACAGCCCTTTGTAGTAGAGTGGGCTCAGGTGTGATCGAGGGTGATCACGGGGCTGTAATGGCCGAGCAGAGGGAGTGGTTCTGCTCAAAGGGGCTTCTTCAGGCGAGTACTGAAGGTGGGCCTTGAAGCAAGTCACCAGACAGAGGAGGCCCAGCTACGAATCAGAAAAATATGGGCTATTCAGGTATAACAAGGGATTGCCGGGCAGGAATGGTGGCAAATGGGAGGGATTAGCAAGAGTTGAAGCTGGCGAGTTCCTTGGGACGTTGAATGCCACATTCAGGAGTTTGGGGAAGGAGAGCCAGAGACTAGGTCCAGGGAAGAGCTGCATCTCAGATAGCAGTGTGCTGGTGGGTGGCCTGCCTAGTGTATCACGGTGGTCCACCGATGAATGCCTATCCTGCCAGACAATAGATAAGGTTTTTCTGGAACTGAGGAAATGGGGGCTTTGGGAGGTCAAGGGATGTGCCCTAAGTCATACAGGAAGGGTCAGGGTCTGGACTTGAACCCAGATCTTGCCATCTCGAAAGCCCGACTGTCCTGTAATCTTGCTGTTCATATGATCAGAGAAGGGCCCGGCTTGGGCTGGGAGTTCTAGGGAGACAAATGGGAAAGACAGGTTCCTCGGTTTGGGAAGATAAAAGCTGAGGAGAGTCTGATCAAAGCCCATTAATCCACATGTGTGAGATGAGGGGAAGCCCAGCTGCCTTCCCGTGCCTCAGCCTCCTCCAGCACAAGGGACCAGAGAGCCCTTGAGGTTTGAAAGAGGTGGTTTTAGAACAAAAGAAGCGCTGCAGAACTAATTAATAGACTGTTCCGTGCCCCATAGAAGGGACAGATAAGGCAGAGATGCGAGGAGAAGAGCATGTCTGCTGGCCGGCTGTTGTGTGCCGGGCAGGGGTGCTTTACCTGCACTGTCTCCTGTAATGCTCAGAACCACTTTGCAAGGGAAGCGCTCAGCCCCATTTTACGCTAAGCAAGCTAAGGCTCGAGGAAATGAAGCCATCGGCCTAGGATGACATGAGTACATGGCAGAACTGGCTTTCGAATCCAGGTCTATCTGATACCAAAGTTACAACAGGCTTCCTCCCTGCTCAGCCTTAGCAATTCAATAGTGCTGAATATGAATGTCTGGGGTTTGTAACAAAGCTCAGTAATGGCCTTTGGTTGAACTTTTTGCTATTAACCCAATAAACAAAACTTAATAAAGGATTAATTTCTGTAAGAGGTGAAAGAACAGACCCGACCAAATTGATGTGAAAAGCAGGGCTGTCCCAGATATAAGAAGAATGCTATAGACGCCAAATCCCTGTGGTTTCTCAGAACATAACTACCCACAAGGTGGCCCCATGGGAAAAGAATAGGCGTTCTGTTGCCAAAAATCGGGGAAATACTGCCCCTACTCATCTTTCTCCAATTCCCAACTTTCGTTGGCATATTAAAGGCTCTGGGAAGTCCTGCCTGAAGAAAATTAATTTGGGTCTACCCAGAAGGATTTGGGCATGCGACATTTTTTCCTCCTGTTAAAATTGTTGGGACAGTATTCCATGGAGGACACTGCTCTAAATTTATAAACTGCTACTAACTGATGCTGAGGTTTGGGGTTCCTTGAGTGCCAGGCGATAGTCTGGAAGTAAAGAAGAAGAACGGAATTTACATTCAGAGCAAGGCTAAGCACTGTGCCAGCATTTCCTGTGCATTCGATCACTGATTCCTCAAAGCCATCCTCTGAGGTTGGTGCTATAATGATCCAGTTCATCGATAAGGAGACCAAGGCCCAGAAAGGGTAATTAGTCTAAGGTATAGAGCTTGTATGTAACCTCAGGAATGAACATAAACCAGTACTGATTGAGTGCTGAGATCCTTCTTCATAAGCAAACCCTCTGAGGTAAGATCATCTCTGTGTAACTGGAGAGGAGACAGCTTCGTCCAGGTTATGTAAGTCTGAAGCCAGGACCCCCCAGAAGTGGTGGCAGGGGATGGTGCAGGGACCAGGGTGGGTGTGGCTCCCCAAAGCCCTCCCAGGGGTCATTTCCCTCAGGCAGCTTGTGTGACAGCAGGCACATCAAGCAGGAGTCTCCCGTCTCTTCTAATTCCAGCTCTTCCCCTCACCAGCTGTATGTGGCCTTGACCCAGATAGATGACTCTCCGATCCTCACTTTCCCTGTCAGATAAATGGAAGTGGCGGTGCCTGTGGCTTAGGGGTTTAAGGACTCACTGAGGCTGGTTCAAAGTTGGGGCTCAATGCAGTCAATCCATGAAAGGAAGCAGTGTGAGGGGGAGCCGCAGCCCCTCACACCCCGGTAGCAGAGCCAGAAGCCACCTCTCTAGCTTGGCCTGGCTGCCCATCAGGGGTGTAGCTCCACCTAAAATCAGCCTCTCTGAGATCCTGTGGCAAAAGTGCCCAACTGTCAGACCCAGGGCTCTTGGAGTCTTGTTCCCTTGGCAACAAGTCTCACCATGGAGACCACAGCCCCATCCTTGCCCTCCCTGCAAGCTCCCTCTCCACAGACCTTCCCTGTTCAACACCTAATCCTAGGAGCCATGTAGGGATGGAGGGAAGCTCCAAGGAGGCCCTTCCTCAAGTGAGGAGTTGGACTAACAGCCAGCAAGAGAGGCAAAGGGAACTCCCATTTTTTAGGTCCACGTGATGCCTGGCGAGGTTCTGAAGAGTCTACATATGTGATCTCATTTAGCTTGAAAGCCAGGCACTCGCCCTATTTTGTAGAAGTGGAAACCAAGGCTCAAGGAGGCAAGATGGACCAGCCAGTCTCACGGCTGGTCAGTGTTAGGGCGGAGACTGGAATGCAGGGTTTCTGACTCGGGAACCCCTGCTTTCTCTCTAACTCTCCACCTGCCTCAGTCTGAGGACTGGAGAGTTGGGTGAATCCCTGCACCCCAGGCCTCGGCTGGTAGCACAAGCAGCAGCGAGCAGCCCTGTGAGGTTCGGACTGGGCCTGGCAGCAGCAGCCCCAGCAGAGGAACTGCACTATTTTAAGCCAGGGCCAGCGGGCCCCATGTGGGCACAGGGAGGGTGGCCTCGGGCCAGCTTCCCGGAAGTCGTCATGGCCTCCCTCCTCTCCCCTGAGCAGCTTCACTTCCCAACAAACAGGAAGGAGGCCCTCAGGCCTGGAGACCTCCAGCCCCAGCTTTCTTCTCCTACCCTACCCCCCAGTCTTCTCTACTATACTGGGGAGGAGACCCCCAGCCCCACACCCTGATCAATGCCCATTATCTGGGCTGACTTAGTAGTTCAGGGGTCTGAGGGTCTGGACTTCTGCTGCTTGGGCCGCCCCAGTTCATCCATTGTAAGTCTAAGTCCCTTGCCCAGGCCCTCAGCCCCGGCCCACAGCCTGATTTCTCACCTACATTCCCATTGAGGGAAGCCACTAGGGGCCAGAAGGAAGAGCAGAGATGGCCCCAGTGGTCCCATGCAAGGAAGAGAGAGGGAGGGAGAGAGAGAGAGAGAAGAGGGGAGTGGAGAGGAGAAGAGAAGAGACTGAAACAGAAACAAGCTGGGACCTTCCCAGAGAAAGACAGGCAGACACAGTGAAAGACAGATTCATTGTGGCACAGACAAAATCAGAGAGATGCTCAGAGGCAAAAGCAGAGAGAGAAGCAAAGACATGGCTGCGAAGGGCTAGGTCCAAGAGGGCAGTGCGTGGCTCTGAGATTGCTCCTGACCACCCCCAAGTACAGGCCCTGTCTCAGCTGTGGGGGGCCCACCGGCTGCGTGGCTGGAGAGGAATGTGGGGAGCAAGGCTGGGTCACCCCTTGAGGGCCGAGCGTGTGCGCTGTGAGATAAACCACCCCAGGAAGGGGGCCCAGCTGCGGCTGCATGCTCCAGGAGCATGGCGGAGAGGCCCAGGCCCAAGGCTGCAGCCCAGCCCACCAGACACCCAGTCCCTGCATCTACTCCTGAGGGTCTCCACCTGCTCTTATTCTAGAAGGTCCCAGGTACCTCAGCCCAGCCCTTGAGGACATGCAGGTTCTGCAAGTGTCCTGTTCATAGAAGAGCCAGCTGGGTCCCCGCTGCTGCTCTGGCTGCAGCCCTGGCTCAGGGGAGGGGCCAGGCTCACCCAGCTGACCAGGCAGAGCAGGGCGAGCGGGGTGCAGCAGCTGTGCGCAGACTGGGCTGGCCCCAAGTGCACCCGCGTGCACAAGTGTGGATTGCATGTGCATGTGTCCCTGTACTTCCTCACATGTGGGTGTGCAAAGATGTTTGTGTCACCAGGTTGCCAGGAGCCCACTCTGCCTCCACAAGTCCCTGCTCTCAGGCTAGAGAAGTCCCCAAAGGTACCTGGTCTCCCACCCCCACCAGGTGGTCCAGCCCAGAGCGCCATGAGGCAGAGGGGGAAGAGCAAGCAGGTCTATTGCCGTCCCCCCTCCCCCGCCACCCCTCCCCACACCGCAGCTGAGGCTCCCGCTGGCCACGGCCTTGACCCGGCACTATGGACTTCTCTGACATTGGCATCGGATCTGAACATCTGGCAGCAGGCTGATAAGGGGTGCAGCGGAAACAGCCTCTGCTGCTGCCAGCAGCCCCACCCCCTCTGCTGCCCTGTGAGGGGTCTCCACATCCACACTCCCTGGGCTTCCAGCTTTGGGCCCTGCCCCTCTTTTCTCATTCTCTGCCTCAGTGTCACTATGTCTCTGTCTCTCTCTCTGTCCCCCCATTTCTTCTCCCTGTCTGAATTTCTCTCTCATTCCTTCTCTTTCTCTCCCTCCTCTTTCTCTTCTCTCCCTTCTCTCTCTCCCTTCTCTCTCTCTCTCTCTCTCTCTTTCCCCCCGCCCCCATCTCTGGGTCTGTTATGCCTCATTCCTCTAGGGCTCTTTTTCTGTCTGTCTTTCATTCCTCTCCATTTCAGTTTCTGGGTCTCGGATCTATTTGTTTCTTGTTCCACCTCCAGGAAACAGGCCTGGCACTTTGGGAAAGTCCCCACTTAGAAGAAAGACCCTGGGCTTTGTTTGCTTGGGGAGGGAGGGGTCAGGACTACACCACTTCTCCTTCCCCTCCGGGTGGGTCTCATGGCCTGGGACCCCCTGGGCTGGAGCTTGGAGGAAAGGACAAACAGGCCACCCAGCTGTGGCTGAGCGGAGAGCACTCTGAGTCAGCAAGCCCAGCTCTGGACGGCCAGGCCTGGACTTGAATCCGGTTCCATCCCAACCTTGCTCTGTGACTTTGGGAAGATACCTGTCTCTCTGAGCCTGAGTTTCCTCACCTCCCACATGCTGCTGCTCATGGGAGGCGAGGGGGAAATACCACCTACTTCCCAGGATGGTGGACAGGGTTCGAGACTGACCAAAGGTGTGGACTGGTTAGTAGGAGTCCCAGCACGCAGGGCCTTGCCATTCATTCTCAGCATGCCTCATCCTTAAGGGGGGCTCAGAGGAAGACGGTGTCGATAAACATATCCAGGGTGATCAGGGGTGAGGCGTGTCCAGCCCGGGTGGTGGCAAGTGACAGCTGACGGCCTACAGAGAAGGCGACTGGCCAGGAGGAGGCAGGCAGCAGAACTCCACACCTCAGGCAGCATGGGGGGCCTTTGGTGCAGAGGGGAGCAGTCTGTCAAACGCTCAGTGCTGCTTGCTTGCTCTGTGCTGGCTGCTGTCGCACAGGGGAAATCAGCGCTGGACATCTCCGTGAGGGTTCCCCAGGCTGGGGTGAGCACTCCATCCCAGAAGGACCAACGGTGTCGAGGGTGAGGGTGCAATCTCAGACTCGACAGAGAAAGGGGCCCTGAGGATAGACGGCCGGTCCTTCAGCTTGTTGTTGGTTTGTGGTTTGCTAACATTTAATGAGAGAAACAGCATCCAGGCAGCCGCTGTGTACGTTACATGTATTGTCTCATTTTTGTTCCCATTTTATGGAGAGAACATGAGACCCAGAGGGGGGAGTGACTGATCCCGGGTCACACGGCTAGAAAATGGCAGAACTGGCATTTATTCGGAGTCTTCGCCACTAGCCCCTTGTCAGTTTTGCTTCTTGGGGCTCAGTGCCTCACCAGGAGATTGGCAAAGCCAGGCTGGCTCTTTCCACGGCACCATGGTGTTGAAAGAGCCTGTGTGTCCTGTTTAACAAGGAAGGGAAAGTGGTCCCCGCCTCACAAAGTCTTCCATTCAAAGAGGTGCAGAGGGCCTTGGCTGCTGCTTGTTACATGTATGTGACATGTTGGTCATAGGGTGTTTCTGGAATATTTCTATTTATTTATTTCCATCCTCACCCAGGGATGTGTTTATTGATTTTTTTTAGAGAGAGGAAAGGGGGAGTGGGGAGAGAAACACCATCAGTTACTTGCCATACACGTCCCAACCAGGAATCAAACCCGAAACCTTAAGCCTGTGGCTGGGACTCGAACTTCTAGTGCACAGGACGACGCTCCAAGCAACTGAGCCACCCGGCCAGGGCGAGATATTTCCTTTGTAAATTCAGAGGATGAGTGGTATTAATCCAGAAACAAAATCATTGCATTAAAAGGGGAAGACTAGTTAGGTCCAGGCATATGCAAGAGAAGTGCGTCTTGTAAGAACTTCTGAGAGTGAAAAATACATATTCAGACGTCATGAATGTTGGGAAATCAGTTGAATGTCATGTCGTAGGTGGGATTAGAATATACTAACTGGTAGAATCAGTTATGACAGCCAGTAAAATTCTTGTAAGTATTTTCAAAATAAAAATATCTTTTGAGTGGCACAATGAGGAAGACACACTCGGTTTTATTTTTATTTTTAAATATATTTTATTGATTTTTTACAGAGAGGAAGGGAGAGGGTCAGAGAGTCCGAAACATCGATGAGAGAGAGACATCGATCAGCTGCCTCCTGCACACGCCCCACTGGGGATGTGCCCGCAACCAAGATACATGCCCTTGACCAGAATGAACCTGGGACCCTTCAGTCCGCAGGCCGACGCTCTATCCACTGAGCAAAACCGGCTAGCACAGTGGTCGGCAAACTCATTAGTCAACAGAGCCAAATATCAACAGTACAACGATTGAAATTTCTTTTGAGAGCCAAATTTTTTTAAACTTAAACTTCTTCTAATGCCACTTCTTCAAAATAGACTCGCCCAGGCCGTGGTATTTTGTGGAAGAGCCACACTCAAGGGGCCAAAGGGCCGCATGTGGCTCGCGAGCCGCAGTTTGCCGACCACGGGGCTAGGGTGACACACTCGGTTTTAAATAGGGTTGCCTTCAATTACCCAGAAAAATCGTCTAGTCCCAAGCCAGGTAAGTGAGGTGCTCTGTGTGACTTGCCTGTTTCCTCAAGTGAAGGGTTCTCAACAGAGATTGCCAGCCCCGGAATGAATGGCTGGGAGGTAAATCCTCCAAGGACAGACTTCTTCCCTCTTCTTCCCTTTTCTCCGCTGATGGCACCTAACGTGCACCCAGTAAAAGTGAGGTGAAGGAACGCACAAAAGAGTGCGTCATGCATGGGGGAGGGGGAGCAGGGGGGACAGAGCAGAGCAGTCTGGTCCTGTGGAACCAGGACAGTTCAGGACCTGTCTGAGCCCGGAGGTTGGACAGGGACATGCCCAGCTGTGTGGGGAGGCCTGACCTTCTAGACAAAACCCCAACCCGGGGCCACCGTAGCCAAACCCCCTGACCCAGCCTCAACTTTCCCAGGGACCCACGAGAGCATTAGCAGCCATGGTGGATGGTGACATGCAGAAAGCCGGCGTGGAATGCACGCAGGAGGTGGCCCGTCAGCTCACCTGCTTGCCCTTCGTCCCCCTCTTCCTTTCTTCAGTGCCGGAGGAGTGAAGAGACCAGGCCAAAGCCGCAGGGCTACCTGGTCAGGTTATACACTCCCTGCCTCCGCGCCAGACCTACCTGACGCCACTCCCACATCTGGGCCAGACTGGACCCCGCTGGGCCAGGCCCCAGGGAGGTAGCCATCCAAGGGGAGAGAGGCCGGGCTGCAGGCCGGGTGGGGGAGCTGCCCATAAATCAGGCCCCACTCCCACCCAGTCGCTAACAAGCGGGGCTGCCTACCCGCCTACGTGGGGTCCCTGCCTCTGGGCCCCCACAGCGGCCTGGAGCAGCCAGCTGGCCAAGGCCTCCGGAGTGCCTTGGCCTCCACCCCCACCCGCGGCCCCCAGATAGATAGGGATATATTTTTTTCTTTTAGAAGAAGAAAAAAAATAGACCTAAATGAAGAGAAACACCAACAAAGAAGGAGAGAGGCCTGCAGAGTCACGTGGGGGCAGAGACCAATTGGGCCTCCGGTGGCCCCCCCCACCCAGGGCGGGGAGGAGGAGGACGGTTGGACAGGGCCAGCCTACTGTCCGCCCGCCGCCCGCCGTGGCGTGAAGGAGTTCCTGTGTGTCCACCGTCACCACTGCCCCGCTCGGGCCGCCAGAGCCTCCGGTTGGACCCCCGGTGCCCACTGTCCACCCTCATCCGGCGTGAGAGCTCGCCTTCCGCTGCGTAAGTGAGGGCCTGGGCCCAGGCCTCTAATGGCCAGCCTCCCTCCTCAGTGCCTCCCTGCGGCCTGGCCCAGCCACTGCCTGCTCTGCAGAGTGACTGGTGCCCGCTGCTCTGGGCAGAGAAGCTGTCAGGGATCTCCCCAGACCTGCCCTCCCACCATGCTACGCTCCCCCTTTTTCCCTGGGCTGCTGCTGGGGGGAGCTGGGCCCATGGGGACAGGCTGTACGGGGGTCTGGGGTGCCCCGCGGTCGATCGGTGGCCAGTGTTCACAGGGCTGTGTTGGCCCTGGTCTAGTAGTCTGCGAACGTGTCCGTGGTCCCTGGATCTCCCTGCCTGCGTGTCTGCTGTCTCTGTGGTGTCTCTGAGTCTCTGTGTGGGTTTGTGTGTCTGTCCCCAGTGTCCATCTGTCAGTCCAGGGTCTGTGGCTTGGTCAGGTCAATGTTTGTTTCCCTGGGAAGGCTGGTGGGGGGCTGTGATTCCCCACATGAGCTGGAACCTAGGGCTGAGGGGTGAGTGCAGTGGGGCCTGGAGGGTCAACCCAAGAACGTCCCGGGAAGAGGCGAGTCCAGGTGAGGAGAGAGGGGAGGACTGGCTTGGAGCCCAGCCCCAACCCACCTGCCCAGGCTGTGTACACTGCCTAGCCTTCCTCAGCCATGTCCCGCGGACCCCGGGGGCTCTACCCTAGAGGAGTCTGCTGCGGACCCCTCCTCCCCCACCCCGTCCAGCCTTGCCCCCCAGCCTCCTTCACCCCCCTTCAGAGGAGGTGCCCCTCCAGCTTTCCACTTGCCGAGGGCCCCCCTCCCTGATGGAGAGCGGTTCGGAGGCATAGCCCCCACCTCCAGCTCTGGCAAATGCTGTTCCTTCTCAGGGGTTTGGGGTGGAGGGGGCGGGGGGGAGAGGGTCTGCAACTAATGGGCTGTGGCTGTCTCTCCTTCCTCCTCACCAAGATTTGTCCGCAATCTCATGGAACCGCAGAACCCCTTCTCCCAGGCCAATCTTTTCCATTTCACATACAGAGAAACTGAGGCTCAGAGAAGCAAAGGGACCAGCCAGAGCTTGCACAGCAAGTGGGCCACAGATTCTTCCCCTCGTTGGGGGGGGAGGTGCGCGGGGGGTGAGCCAGATGAGAAGTGTCTGCTCTGGGTCTCCCCAGCTCTGGTCTCACGACCAAGGTGCCAGCTCCAAGAGCAGCCGGGGCCTCCCATGGGGCCCAGACACTTCCAAGGGTCGGAGCCTGCAGATTTGGGCCTTTCGGTCGCTGGCTGCAGCGCATAATTGTTCTATTTCTTGGCTTGAAGGTTTTGGCTTATGACCTCGCGGCTGCTCTGAACATTCTCCCACCCTAGGTGCCTGAGGAGACATGCTTCCTCGTTTTTTTCCATCTGAAAAAAAGGAAAGTGACGGGGACATTCCCCAGACAGGTCAGGGGACACCTTTGTCCCCAGGGCTGCCGGGAGCCCCCTCCCCCGCCCCTAGGCGGGTGCCAGTGCGAAGGGACCAGGGAAGATTTCTCCGCCGGGTCTGTCCTCCCAGCTCCCGCACCTTGGTAGCTTCGGGTCCGCCCTCCCCACACCTCGGAGAACTCACAGGGCGAGATGACTATGATTCCCGTTTTCCGCCGAGCAGACTGAGGCCCAAGGGGGAGAAACGCTGTGTCCCGGTCTCCGGCTCCTACTGCGGATCGCCTCCCAGCTCAGGCACGTGCTGTGCTAACTCCACTTCGGTTCACACATACGATCGCCCGGTCACCGTAAGGAAGGCCAGTCCTTAGTCCCACTTCACAGATGAGGAAACTGAGGACCCGAGAGGTGGGAGGTTTGCTTAAGTCTCCAGTGAGGAAATGTGGCAGCGCCGGGGCGAGAACCTGCTGTGTCGCCTTGAACCCGAGCCGTGGCGGCCCCACACGTTCGCCCTTACCTGTGTCCACGTTACAAAACGACCAGCGCCCGCAGCGTGGCCCGCGCCGCCACCAAGCTGGACTGGCGAGCAGGGGTGCCTTCTCCCACCGCCGGCGGGGGGCCAGGGCTCCCCGGCACCCATCCCTTGCCCGGATTCCAGGGCGCCCGGGCTCCGGGAGAACGGCATGTGGATGGGGGGACCCAGAGGATGAGGGTAAAGGCGCGAGCAGGGCTGGGTGGCGGGGGAGGGCGCGGGCCCGGCCTGGGGTGGGGAGGGCCGGGCCTCCGCCCCCGGATACCGCAAGCGCCGATATAGGAGGGCCGGCCCCGGGCCCGGCGCGGCGGGTTCGCGCGGCGCGCACTGGCGGCAGAGGGGCCCGGGTCCCAGGTGCGCGGTGGAGCGGCCCTGGAGGCGGCGGGGGCGGGGAGGCGCGGGTGGGGGGAGCGCCCGAGCCCGAGCGGCCGTCATCGCGGGCGAGAGGCGCTGCGCCCGGGTGCGGCTCATCGCTGGCGGCGGCGCGGCCGGGAGGTGCGGGCTCCGCGCGGGTGGGACGCGGGTGCTGCCGCTCGCAGGAGCCGCCAGGTGGGCGCCTCGCGGGCCGCGGCCGCCGTCGTGCCCCTTCTCTATTCGGGGCCCGGGCTCTGCGCGCTTGGCTCCTGGGGACTTCTACTCTCCGCCCGAGGTCTGCCCCGCCTCGGGCTCGGTCCCCGGAGCCCGCGGGGTCTCCGCCCGAGGTCTCCGCGCCTGCCGCCCGGCCTGCGACTCCGCGCCCGGCTCCCGCCGTCCCCGCGGCGCGCTCTCCGCGTCTCTCCGCCCGACGTCTCGGCCCGGCGGCACCGGCTGCGCCCCCGTCGCCGGCACTGCCGCGGGCTTTGTGCCTCCCCGCTTTCGGGCCCTCTGTTCCGGGCACCGTCGTTTGCCCACCCTTTCGGCTCGAGCCCCCGTCCGGGTTCGACTCCTCGGGGCCCCGCCAGGGAGCTCGGGCTCCGGCGGGCCGTTTTCCGGGCGGCTTCGTGTCCCGACCCGCAGCTGGTGGGTGCCTCGTCTCTCCAGGCTTCTCTGGTCTCTCCAGGCTCGGTCTGTCTCGTCCACCACCGTCCCGGCGCGGCGTCCGTCTCCCCCAGGTTTCTCTGTGGCCTCTGTCTCTCGGTGTCTCGTTCTCTCGCTATCTCGGCTTCTGCCTTTCTCTCCATCTTCATGTCTCCCCAGTTTTCTCGGACTCCGCATGACTGCGTCTCCGTCACTGATGCTCGCGTGTGTCGCCCGGGCCCTTTCTCCGTGCGCACCCCCAGCCGTGCCCCTCGCGGCCACCTGGCCCATCTCCGTCTCTCCTGGACCCTGCTTCCGTGTCCCGTCCCCCGCCGAGTCCCAGAACCCCGGCCCGCTCCCCCGGCTCTCTGGCGTCTCCCTCGCGGCCCAGCCCAACTCGTTTTCTTAGAATCGGGGTTTTGTTCTCAGACGAACGAATCCGGATCGAAGCACATCGAATCCGAGGGTCCGGGCTGGGGCCCGGCCGGGACAGCGCTGGAGGAGCCCCGGGGAAGGACCGGGAGCGCGGGCGGGCGCGGGGCCCTGCGGGAAAGGCCGGCGCGGGCCGCACGGGGCGCTCCCATGGGCGGCCTGTCTCAGGCGGGCTTGCCCAGGGCGCTGTGCTGGGGCCACGGGCCGGACACGAGGTGGGCGCCGTGGGGAGCAGGTCTGCGCGCTGCCAGTCGCCATCCCGCCCGCCTGACCCCCTCCTCCCTCCGCAGGCGGACGCTGCGGGCATGGACTATTCGTACGACGAGGACCTGGACGAGCTGTGCCCCGTGTGTGGGGACAAGGTGTCGGGCTATCACTACGGGCTGCTCACATGCGAGAGCTGCAAGGTGAGCGGCAGGGGACGGCGTGGCGGGCTGGCCGGCGCGGGGGCGGGGCGGGGGGGCATGGGGACTGCGATGGGCAGAGCTCCAGCGGGCGGCAGAGGGGCCCGCGCTGACGCCCCTCTCCCCCAGGGTTTCTTCAAGCGCACGGTGCAGAACAACAAGCACTACACGTGCACCGAGAGCCAGAGCTGCAAGATCGACAAGACGCAGCGCAAGCGCTGTCCCTTCTGCCGCTTCCAGAAGTGCCTGACGGTGGGGATGCGTCTGGAAGGTGCGCTCCCCGCGCCGCCGGCCTCAGACGGCCTCAGACCCGGGACCTCCAGCAGAGCAGAGCAGAGCAGAGCGGGCGGGGGTGGGTGGGAGGAGGGGTGAGGGAGGGAGCCACCGTCCTTCCTCAAGTTTCTGGGGCCTGGCGGGACACTAGAGCCCATCTGGCCTCGCTCCGGGCAGAGTTGAGTTAAAAAGTACCTGCAGGTGAACCCCAGGCCCCCAAAGGGCCGAGCAGCACATGGCAGAGCCCCGCTGCTATACCTGCTCCGACACCCACCTCCAGCGGGAGTCAGCGCTCTCATAGGCTGGAGTTCAAGTCCCAAGCCCGTCCCTTACAGACATTAGGAGGCAAGTTCCTCTCTGAACGGCAGCTTCCCCGTCTGCAAAGTGGGCTTCGTGGTAGGTGCCTTCCCCATTGGATGAGTGTGAGGGAATTGTATGGATAGCTCCTAGTACCGAGCCTGGTACAGTCAATGCTCACCAGGTTTGCTGTTAGTATGATCATCATTCTTTGTTATTATCTGTCTGTCATTGCTGTTTAGCCCTCATTCATACAGTCTACCCATCCATCCCAGGAATTCACTCAGCTCATTCTCTCAGAGGGTGAGATTCCCCACCCCCATGTTTTTAGCCAGACCTGGAGAGAGTGGGGAGCCATTGCCCCCAGAGGTCCCAGGCCCATCCTTATCTCCCCACCCCCACCCCAAGCTCTCAGTTCAGAGGGGAGGAAAGACAGTGCAGCAGGAAGGACTCAAGCTCTTCGAGGGTGGACAGTCATAGGCAGCTGTTGGCTAAAGTTTTTAAACAGCGAAGAAGGGCCCTGGTGACTCAGAGCTGCAGACCCCTGTCTTGCCACCTGGAGGAAGGACTCCTGTCCTGTCCCCAAAGCCCGTGTCCCCAGATCCAGGTCCTGAGTGGCCAGGAGAGCTGGTTGCTGTGAGCAGCAGAAACGCCTGGTGGGGCCTGAGGTTTCAGAGCAGGGCTGCCCACCCCTATAGCACGGTGGGCTGGGCAGGCCCCCAAGACTCCTCCCTTGCTGAGCATCGCCTCTCCCTCTGCCTCTCCCTCCTGCTCCCTCCTGCTCCCTCCCTCCTCCCAGAGCCCAGGGTGGGGTCCCTGTCCGTGCAGGGGCTGGACTGCACTGCAGCTTCAGAGATGTGACCTTTCGGTCTGGCTAGTGACATATTCTTGGCCAGGCAGAGGGACACCTTGCCGGCAAGGGAGGTCCCTTCCCCCAGCACAGAGCCTGGACAGCCCTAAACTGAGCTTCAAATTTAAAGCCAACCTGAGTCATTTCGCAACAGGGGTTTGCCAGGGTTAACTAGTCGGTCAGTGAGCAGCTGGATACTGGAGTCAGCTGCAAGCAAAGTTGTCCAGTACCTACTTCCCGTCACTGTCTCCCTCCCTGCCAGTCCCTGTGCTGGGGACCTGACCCGTTGCAAAGCCCCCAGGAGCTCTCAGCCTGGGCCCCATGGCGGGATGCCACTCAGCAGGATGAGAGTGGGCAAGGGGCAGGATATCTGGGGCTAGGACAGTGGATTCTGCCTGGGCAAATCCAGGAATGCTTCCTGGAGGTGGTGACCTGAGGGCTGGGTGTTCATCGGGCAGAAGAGAAGGAAAGGGTTTGAGGCAAAAGGACTATCAAAGGGAGGGTGAAAGAAGTGCCAGGTTGAGGAGCAGAGAGATGAATAAGGTGGAGTGGGAAGAACACAGGGTCTCATGAGGGACAACCTAGAGAGGGGAACAGGGCTGAGTGCTGCACTAAAGTGACCGACTTCACCTGCAGGCAGAGGGCGTGAGCTGGGAGTGACACAGTCAGATCTGTTTGGGGAAGATCCGTGAGTGGGGTGGTATGGAGGGTGGCTTGAAGAGGGTGAGCCTGACCCTCACCTCTGCCCACAGCTGTCCGTGCTGACCGCATGCGGGGTGGCCGGAACAAATTTGGGCCCATGTACAAGCGGGACAGGGCCCTGAAGCAGCAGAAGAAGGCACAGATTCGAGCCAATGGCTTCAAGATGGAGACAGGCCCCCCAGCGGGGGTGCCCCCACCCTCCCAACCCCCACCGGACTACTTGCTACCCCCTGGCCTGCACGCGCCAGAGCCCAAGGGCCTGGCCTCTGGGCCACCTGCTGGGCCACTGGGCGACTTTGGGGCCCCAGCCCTGCCCATGGCCGTGCCTGGTGCCCACGGGCCCTTGGCCGGCTACCTCTATCCTACCTTCCCTGGCCGTGCCATCAAGTCCGAATACCCAGAGCCCTACGCCAGCCCACCACAGCCCGGGCCGCCCTATGGCTACCCAGAGCCCTTCTCCGGAGGACCTGGCGTGCCTGAGCTCATCCTGCAGCTGCTGCAGCTGGAGCCAGATGAGGACCAGGTGCGGGCGCGCATCCTGGGCTGCCTGCAGGAACCGACCAAAGGCCGCTCCGACCAGCCTGCGCCCTTCAGCCTGCTGTGCAGGATGGCTGACCAGACCTTCATCTCCATCGTAGACTGGGCACGCAGGTGCATGGTCTTCAAGGAGCTGGAGGTGAGTCCCTCATCCCACCCGTCCGGCAGCTGGATCTGGGGAGTCCTCTTGGCTGCCCAAGCCTCAATCTCGGTCACTCCTTGAATGGGGCCGTCCTGCCCGCTGGCTAAGGTGCTGTCTGGCAGCAGGAGACAAGAGGAGTATTTCTGGTCCTTTGCAGCTTCCTTGCCTCCCCACTCATCTCCTCCCTCTCTCTCCTCTCTTTGTTGAGTCTCAGTCTTTCACAGCCTTTGCTCCTTTTACCTCTGCCTCCCTCTCCTTCTTCCGTTCTCCCTCTCTCTCTCCCTCTCCTTGGTGTGCTATCTCGATGCTTCTCTGTGTTTCTCCAGCTCTTTTTGTCTCCGTCTTTTCCTCTCCTAGTCTGGGTCTCTACAGGCGCTGATCGCTCTTCCTCTGAGACCCTAGGCGCCCAGAGGACTCGCTGAGTCCTGGGAGACTGTCTCAGGCTGCCCCAGCTCAACGTCAGGAAAAAGGTCCAACCCACCCTGTCTTTCCCTTTGGAGAAGCCACCCATCCCTGCCAGCCTCAAATGTCATAGGTGGGAGTCTTAGCGTCTCGGAGTTTGGAATGCTTATGGGCCTGATTCCCAGCTAAGGTGAAGGAGTTTATTGTCCCTGCCTCTCCCGTGCACGATGGTCGGTCCCATGTATAAGTATGTGTATCTGCGTGTTTGTGTGTGTGGGGAGCGAGTGTGAGAGGGCAGGTGGAGACTGCAGGGCCCGCCACTGATCCCCAGAGGACGCTGGCTTCCTCCACTGCGCAGCCCTCCATCCCCCTGGGCTGGGGTACCTGCAGCTGAAGCAGCGGGGGGAGCTGAAGCCAGATGAGGAAGAACTTCCCAGTCAGCTTGCCTAGCCCCGTGGTCGGCAAACGGCAGCTTGCGAGCCACATGCGGCTCTTTGGCCCCTGGAGTGTGGCTCTTCCACAAAATACCACGGCCTGGGCGAGTCTATTTTGAAGAAGTGGTGTTAGAAGAAGTTTAAGTTTAAAAAAATTTGGCTCTCAAAAGAAATTTCAACCGTCGTACTGTTGATATTTGGCTCTGTTGACGAATGAGTTTGCCGACCACTGGCCTAGTGGTTTGAAGGGCCCACGGCCTGGCAGCTGTCCCTCTAGTACCCTGGCTCCCTATGACCAGAGTGTGCTGCCAACCTCAGAGGCACCCCAAATCCAGCCAAGGCCCGACTACCCTGGCCTGGGCAAGAGGCCCTCTTTAGCCCAGGCCTTCTGGTGTTTGCCTTGCCCAGGCCGCCCCCCTAGCTGTTCCGGGGCTGGGTGTAAACAGCAGGACCCGTCGCCCTCCCTGCTGGGGCCACCGCAGCCTTGAGCAGCATTCAGTGCTGACGCCACTCAGGCCTGGGCTTCCTCCAGGGGCAGGTGGCCGGATGGGCCGGGGGCGCTGCCTGCCAGGCTGGGCATGGGGGGGCGGGTTAGGTGAGGATGGGCACTGAGCCCTTGAGGCATCATGGGGCCGGGGGCCTGGGTTACTCTGGGAGCCAAGAACTGGTGGTGATTCGACAGTGGAGGGCCTATCTTGGCTGAGGCCTGGGGACATGCCATGTGTCATGGGGTGGGTGGGACATGCCATGGATGGGACAAGAGGCAGGGCCTTGACCAATCCCACCTGCCTGCTTCTCGTGGCTGGAGGCCCTGGTGGATGAGGATCCCAGGACCCTTGGGTTGGTGGCCAGACCTCCCATGAGCCCCTTGTGCAGAAGGGAGGAGGAGCGGAGCATTCCCGGCCTTCCAGAACCCTGGATCCAGGGGCAGGGCACTTCCTCTGGCCGCCTTCCTAGTCTCTCGGGGTTTTTCACGCAGGATGGGAAGGGCTTTTGTCCCAGCTTTGCTGAGTGTTTTTTCCTGCTTCTGGCTTCTCTGTGGTCCAAACCTTCCTGCTTCCCCTTCCCAGAGTCTCTGAATTGAGCCCAGGAATCTGAACCATGGTCTCCACCCTCTGTAAGGGAGCCTTGCAGATACGTACCAGCCCAGCCCTTGGAGGGCCCCTCAGCAGCCACTGGGCCACCTCCCACAGGTGGGGAGGCAGAGAAGTGGGAGGGGTGCTGAGTGACCTGTCCTCCCTTTTGGCCGACCGTTCATCCCCCTGGCTCCAGGCAGGATACATTTCAGCAGACAGCAAAGGGGGCTCCCTAGCTCTGGGAGTCGGGCAGCCCTGGAGCTGGGCCAGAACCTCACAGACACCCACCACTCTGCCAGGGCTACTGCCTTAATATTTCAAAGCCACTCCCTCTCCTCCATGGCCCTCCATCAGGCCTCTCCACTGGGAGCCCAGCGGGAGAGTGGACGGCCCTAAAGAAGTGGGGAAGGCTTCTTTGATCTGTGCTGCTTTGGTCTTGGCTAGGCTAAGGCCCAGAGGTGGGATGCATCCTGTGTCAGGGAGCTCCAGGGGGCCCGTGAGGCGGGGCTGAGAGGTTGGCAGGGCCAGAAGCAGAGTCTGGACCAGTGGGCGATGGACCAGGCTGGCTGGAGCCCCACACCCTCTTCCCCGAGGCCACTCGGCTCTCTAGGAAGCTAATGACGTCCCGATGTTTAGCGGAAGGCCTGGGTCTTCGCTGAGCTGTTGGGGGTGCTGGGGGCTCAGATGTTGGGGCTCCCTTTTGGGGTTCTCCTCCTCCATCCTATCTCTCAGCTTGGGTGTCCCTCTGCCTCCATTTTTCCATCTCACACTTCATGGCCTGTTAGGTCTGACAGTGGAACTGAAGTTAATAGCAACAACCAGAATCAGAGAGACCTGTGTTCAAGTGCCCGCTCTGCCACTTTCCAGGTGTGTGGCTGTGGGCAAGTCACTTTACTCCTCCAGACCTCCACTTCCTTGTCTGTAGAATGGGGAGAGTTGAAATAGATTCCACCTCGTAGGGCTGTTGTAAGGCTTCAGTGAGCGAGGAAAGTATAGCGTTTGGCACAGGGAGCAGCGTTCCCTTCCTGCGGCATCTTCGCTGCTCTGTGGTTCACTGTGTGCGTGCAGCGGTGTGCGGCCTGGTTTAGGAAGCGTGGGAAAAGACTCCTGGTGTCCAGGCTCCCTGGGCACTAGAATTCTGGGAGGAGATGGGGCCCACCTGGCCCTGGGTTTATAAAGAACTCCATACCTGCCAGGTAGCAGAAACCCACCTGTACCTACTGCTCAGTGCGGGCAGTGCGCAGGGCCAGCCGGTCAGCCTGTCTGGACAGTTCCCAGGAAGGACAGGCTGGGAGGATGCAAGATAGGGATCAGCGAGGGGAGGTGAAGGCCAAGAGTGCCTAATGACCCATCTCGACATCACTTCACCCCGACATCCAGCTCCGAGGCCCCTGCCTGGCAACAGATTTCACTGCTCAGATATATGGTTTCATTTAAGCGGCAGTAACTCTGTCAGTTCTGGACTGACAAACGGCGGGCCCGCCGACCACTCGGCCAGAGAGCGCTGTGGCCAGCCCGTGGCATGTCAGCCACTGGAGAATTACAGAGCCCGCTGGCCTTCGGCCGCCAGACCGATCGGACCCCAGAGGGCTCCGGAGGGGGGCCTGCTGGGAGGGAGGTCAGCTCTGCACCCATAAATACCCTGTCTCTGAGGCAGGCTGCAAAGTGTCAAGGCTCCAGGAAGATTTGTGGCAGACAGCAGGAGGGACGGGTGGTGGTGGGCTGGGCGACAGGCCAGGCTGACGAGGGACCCCAGGGCCTGGGCGGCAAACGCCTTGTTCCCAGGGCGGCAGGGAGGACTGGGCAGACTGAGGAGCCCTTTGCTCCGGGAGAAACTTGTGGAAGGTGAAACCAACCCTCTTTGGTTAAGGGAGCCTCTTAGCCACCTGCTTTCCCATGGAGAGGGGCTGGTGGCTGCGGCCTCCGGGGTTTCTATTTTAATAGAAAGCGAAGTGTGTGTGTGTGTTCATCTGTGTGGGGAGTTCGGTGTCTTTATGTGTCCATCTGTCCCTTGAGGGGAAGCACGAGTGAAAAGTCTGGCAGGAAAGATGGCTCGGCTGGGGCACGGCCATGGCCCGCAGAGCTGTCCGACCAACGTCACTGCGCCCACTCCTTTTCTCTGACCCAAAGCGCATAGGAAGTGGGCGCAGAGACGGATGAGTGGCCCCGTGGGCAATCACAGAGGGCACTGGGCGCCAAAGCCAGCCACCATATTGCCCGCCTGTGCCCCTGCAGCTCCTATCACCCCGCTGGGCAGGGCCACCCCACCCGGGGCCTGAGGTCTGGGTACGGAGTCTGCTGCAGGGCTGGGCCAGCCGGGTCACTGTGACCCCTTCTGCTTTCTGCCCGAGGCTCAGCCCGCTTATCTCCTAATTCTCCCCCTTATCTCTCGCTCTTCCCTCTCCCCACCTCCTGTTCCTTCCATCCAGGCACAAGGGTGTCTGCTCCCGAGGGCCCCACGGGTGGGGGGCAGAGCCCTGCCCTGCACGTCCTCCCTTCTCCTCTGCTCCAACGGGTCACCCAGGTTGGGCCAGTGTGACTCCTGGGCTGGTCCCAACTACTTGGGCCTCAGGCGGTTCCCAGCCCCCTCCCCCCTCCCAGGATGAGCCCCGTCCGGGGGCATCTGGGCAGAGCCCGGCTCCCTGTGTTGCCCGAGGCGAGCCTCGGTGTCCTCTGGAATGGGGGCCGAATGCTGCCAGGGCAGGGGTGGGGTCCGGGCTGAGCTGGGGTCGGGCCTGGTCGTAGGGTTGCCTCCCTCTCTGGGACGGGTTGGGCAGGCTTCCTGCCAGCTCTCTGGGCCTGGTCACTGCAGAGGACAGAGGAGGGGAGACAAGGAGGTTTCGTGCTTCACCCTCGTCCGGTTCTCCCTCTCCCCGGCCCCTGCTGCCCAGGCGAGCTGTGGCTGAGCAGGGGGACCCCTGGCTGGGTTCCTGTTCTGACAAAATGGGGCTCTAGGAAGAATTTGGTCCGGAAAAGAGAGAGAGGTTTGGGTTCTTGACATGAAGATGGGATGAGGAAGGGAGGCTGGGAGGCTGGGGACTCAGAGCAGGACAGAGACTGACCCCCCTCCGGGCCTCAGCCGTGTGCGCTGGGGAAGGGGCGGGCCGGGGAGGCCTGACTGTAGGCCCTGCTGCTCGCTTTGCGCTTTGCCCACTTCATGTTGCCCCCGGACGGCCCCCAGGAGAGGAGGGGAACGGACAGGAGGAGGGGCGCCTACCCCACAGAAGAGAAAGCTCAGGCCAGGGGCTGCCTGGCCCCTCTGGCCTGCGGGTTGGGGTGGCTCCTCTGTGCTCTCTGTGGCTGTCTTGGGGAGCACATGCTTGTCCATCAACTGCTCATTGACGCCTCCTCTGGGGGCCCAGTCCTGCCTTCCCAGGCCCAACAGGTACTGGGGAGACAGAGGCATGAATAATGCCATCAGATGTGGCAGGTGCCACATCCAGAGGATGGTGAGGGCACCTGCAAGAAGGAAGGATTGGTGAGGGCTTCGTGGGGGAGGCGAAGAGCCTGCCATGAAGCCCTGGGTGGCAAGGGCGGGTCTGATTCCGTGCTGGGTGGCCAGGAGCACGCATCTGGAGTCAGACAGAGCTGTGTGACCCTCTGTGGACCTCTGCGGGCTCAGTACCTCTCTCCATAGATGGGGACAGCAGTTATACCAACCTCATAGGTTTGTGGAGCTGCAGTCCAGCGACTGTTAGCTATCCTGGTTTGTGTTCGCTCCAGGGCGGCATGCAGGAGGGTGCCCAGAGGTATCTGCTGGTAGATGGCGGCTGGCTGGTGAGCTGCCGAGGCGGAGAGGGATCAGGGTCTGTGCTGTGTCTTCCTAGGGTGACCTGTAGCCCCAGTGGCGGTTCTGAACAGCCAGGAGGGCTCAGTATTTGTCACTGTGGGGAGTCGTGCGCGGAGAGTAGCAGCTGTGGCCCTGGCCTGTGACCCCAGGAGGGTCCCTCACACTCTGCAGGTGGCACATCCTTCATTTGAAAAGTAGTAGTTTACACCAGGGCATCCCTCTTGGCTCTGTATCGCATGGTTCTGAGCCCCACCCCCCAGCTACGAGTGTCCCCTCTTGCCATGGTGAATGCATGACTTCCCAGAGCACAACCCGCCCTCGCGCTGAGCGCCCAACCGCAGCCTGCGTGCGTACAGTCTGTGCTGTTCAGGTGTCAGACCTCTGCCATCTACCTGATCCCTCTCAGGGTTGGGCCAGCAACCCTCCTCTCTTGTCCTGAGCCCGAGGGCACTGCTCCGGGCCCAGGGAAATCCCTCTGTTTTCTCGTCATGAGTGATTGGAGCTGCTAGAGGTATGACCCCAGGACAGATGGGCACAAGTTCAAGTTAACGTTGCTCTTCCCTTGCATTTGAATGAGTCCTTCACAAAGCACGTCTGTGGCCAAGCGCACCAGCCTGTATTGAGTGCTGTGTGCCAGGCCACTTTCTCATACTTTGCCCATTTTACAGATGAGACCACTGAGGCCCAGAAAGGTTACAGAACTTGCTGAAGGTCATACAAGTTGTAAGAGGCAGAGCTGGGGCCTGAAGCCGGACCCTCTTGTTCTTTTGCTAGAGCCTTGCCACACTTTGATGGAGTAGACAGATGGGCAGACTGGGCACAGAGAAGTTAAGCAGCTTGCCCAGGTCACACACCCAGCTGAGCCTCAGCACTGAGCGTTGGGAGGAGGAGGGGTGAGAGGAAGGTCCCCAGCCAGGCCATGCTGGAAGCAGACCCCATGCACCGCCTCCTTGCAGGTGGCCGACCAGATGACGCTGCTGCAGAACTGCTGGAGCGAGCTGCTGGTGTTTGACCACATCTACCGCCAGATTCAACATGGCAAGGAGGACAGCATCCTGCTGGTCATCGGGCAGGAGGTGACAGACACTGCGCCCTGCCCCAGCCCACTGTGCACTCCCAGAATTCTGGGCCCACAAGAGGTCCTGGGCCTCTCCAGGGCTGGCCCTGGGCACCCTAAATATCAGCCCATTTCCCCAAGTTCATGGGATACCCACCAGTCCAACCTCCCTCTGACCGGCCCTGGCCGTGACCTTGAGAGGAGGCAGCCTCTGGGAGCCCTGCTCTGGGGGAAGCAGCTCAGGGGTGTTGGGAGGGTTGGGGAGACTCTAGGAGGAGGTGATGGTGGAACCAGGTAGTAAAAGGTATTGGGGGATATCCCCACCTCCACACAGGCAGAGGGGAGAGCATGGGGAAAGGCTGAGAGGGACATTGGGAACTCCTGAGTCACCAGGAGCCACTGGTATGCTGGACTGTAGGTTTGGGGGACCCTGCCGGTGGGGCACAAGGTAAGAGATAAGGCTGGAGAGGTTGCTAAGGGCTAGATTGGGCAAGACTTTGCAGGCCCTAAATCCTGAGTGAGTGAGTGAGTGAGTGAGTGAGTGAGTGAATGAACGAACGAGCAGAGGGGTCTGGGCCCCAAAGAGACGTAGTCAGAATTTGGGTCCCCCTAGAGCAGGGAATTAGGGGAACTAGGATGGGAGCCCAGGGCATAGACACTCCTGAGATGGAGCAGGGAGCAAGGGGGCAGATTCTATGGGAAGGACACAGCCAGGTGTGAGGGGCACATGAGGGGGCAAGATGGGAGGTGAGGAAGTGAGGCAGCGCCCACTGCTCAGATGCTGGGCACCCGGCGGGCACCATTCCAGCAGGAGGACGGCCAGCTGGTGAGAGGAGGAGGACGGAGGGAGGAAGAAGGGCCTAGCCTGGCCGAGGGCGGAGCACCTCGCAGGGGCATAGGGAAGGAGGAGCAGGCTTCCCAGATGCTCCGGTGGGGGTGGGAGACAGGCCCTCTCCTCCCCCTGCCTCCACCCCAGGCCCTGGTCCTTCTGTCCACGTCCTCAGTGCTCACCCTGGGTGTCAGGCCAGGGGAATGCTGGTCCCACGGGTGTGACTTTGAGGCCACCTGTGAGTGCAAATGAAGAGCCTGAGGTATGAGTGTGTGTGTGTGTGTGTGTGTGTGTGTGTGTGTGTGTGTGTGTCGGCCGTGTCAGCATGCAGGTCAAAGTCTCAGAGGCCATGGCAATGTCCTGTATTTTATTGTGCAAATATCTCCACGCACATAAATGTGTGGGTATCAAGACCTGCCCGTCACCATGTCAGTGGGAATACAGACATGGGCGTGTCTGTCTGTGTTGCCCTGATGTGACCATACCAGGGTGTGTGTGTGTGTGTATATGTGTGTTCACTTCATGAAGTAAGTGGATGACCCTGTGAGTGTGTGTGAACGTGAGCTGAGGTGTGGCCACGTCCCCAGCCGAGTGTCCACGTGTGGGCGTGTGGGACCCCGGCAGTCATGTGGCCCCACCCACGTGTATCCAGGCAGACCTGCCCCCATGCCCAGCACAGCGTGGCATTCGCTTGCAGACACAGCACAAAAGCAGCGCGTACCCCTGGGCCTGGCAGCAGGCCTTTGTGTGTGAAGGACCCTTCAGTCTCCCTCTGCACACACCTGCCCGGTGTCAACTCTGCTGCTACAGGGCCCTGAGCTCGGCAGGCGTGTGAGGAGGGCTGGGAAGTTTGGGCCCTGGGTGTTGGGGCTGGTAGAGCTCCTGGGGCCTGGGGAGAGGCTGCCCCCGCCCGGCGCAGCTCCACGGCTGGGCACACGGACCCTGGCCTCCACCGGAGGCCTCCCACCACGCCCTCCCCAGTCCCTGATGAGAGCTCCTGCCCCGTGCCCGCCGCCCTGACCCCAGGTCTGCCCGCCCAGGTGGAGCTGAGCACGGTGGCGGCCCAGGCGGGCTCCCTGCTGCACAGCCTGGTGCTGCGGGCGCAGGAGCTCGTCCTGCAGCTGCACGCGCTGCAGCTGGACCGCCAGGAGTTCGTCTGCCTCAAGTTCCTCATCCTCTTCAGCCTCGGTGAGTGGCCAGGGGCCGGGGAGGTGGCTGGGCCGGCACTGAGGGGGTATGTGCTGGGGGCTCCGTGGGGCAAAGACCCCTCCCTTCCTGAGGGGACCTGCTCTTACAATGGGGGTGGCTGTCTCTCTGGGCCTCAGTTTCTCTCTTTGCAAGTCCAGCGGGCCAAGATAGTGTCTAGGACTGGCCCTTAGGAGATGCGGACCCCTTCTGAGAATTTGGTGGATTCCCAGCTGAAAGGCGGAGAAAAGGGCCCCTGTCACCTCCAGGAAACACCGTGCGGTTCCTGGAGCTTCTGTTCCCTGGCCTCCTCCTGGGGTCCCTGTTCTACCCAGTTCCCTGTTCCTGGGGGAGAGGGCCCTCCAAATTCTGACTCTGAGCTCTTTGGAGCCCAAACACCTTTGCCCATTCATTCATTCATTCTACAAACTTTTGCTGAGCAACTGCCCTGTGCAAGCACCAAGGATACGCAATGAACAAAAAAGACCCAAATCCGTCTCTGCAAGGAGCTGACCTGACCTTCTTTTGGGGAGAGAGGCAATGAGCAGAAGATGACGGCTAAAGTATAAACTTGGTGGATGCGTAAAATGGATAGCCTGAGAGACTGTGATAAATGCTAAGGAGGAAAATAAGACAGGGAACGGGGAGAGGGCGAGCCCAGCCACCAGCTTGCCCCACACCCCAAGGCTCTGGGGTTTCCTCCCGTTGCCTTCCCTCTCCGCCCAGCCTGTGCTGCTCCAGTCTCCACCGTCCTCTCGGCTCTCGGCAGGGTGGCCTCCTTCCGTCCTCCCTCACCCAGCAAGCCATCTCTATCCACTGTCCTGCCTGTGCCCAGCGATGCTGTGAACACAGAGGTTTTCCTTACTCTCAGGAGGCTCCCTGTCCAGGCAAGGCCTCCAGCCAGTCATCAGGACTGGGACAGAGAGACGGGGAGCCCAGGGTGGGGAACAAGGACTCTGCCTGGTAGGCTTCCCGGAAGAGGGACATCTGAGCAGGGTCTCAGAGGATGAGTAGGAGTTTGCTGGGGGGATAAATCTTTAGCAGAGGGGTTGATGAGATGGAAGGTTGGAACGGGGCCTGAATGCTTCCTCACCTGGGGAGGAGGCAGGATTTGAGACTTAGTCTTTGTGGCAGATGGCATCATAGCCACAGCCTGGCAAGGGTGTGTCTACCCAAGAGTGGGGGCATTGGGGAAGAAGTGGGCTGGGAGGGGGCGATGGCGAGGCATTGACAGTACTCAGTGCATGGCCATGGGTGTGGGTGCCCGGGCTGCATCTTCTCACTCAACAGGCTGGTAGCCGAGGGCTTATCTGCAAGGGGGCAGGATTTGGTAGGGGACAGCCATGGTGGGGTTGGGGTTTGAATCTTGAGCAGCCGGCTAGGAGCGGGACCTGAGGCCCTTGGAGGAGCTGCAGGGGCGCAGGCCAGGCTGGCTCCAGCAGGGGGAAGCTGCCCCTTCCTCTGCCTCCAGTGGTACCCTCCTCCCAACCTTGCTGAGAGCTGCCGGCTCTGGGGACTGGCTCAGGCTGAAGCCGTGGACCGCTGTGGTTGGGGATGGGGAGACTCCAGGAGCCTGGTGTGTGTGTGTGTGTGTGTGTGTGTGTGTGCGCGCGCGCGCCTTTGTGTTTGTGTCTTTGTTTTCACACACGTGCAGACTGTGAACTTCTAAGGCTTGTGTTTTTGTGCGTCACATTGTGGAGACAGTGTGATTGGGGCGTGACGGGGGAGGGAGATGAGGGCTTTGGACTGATGGGTGCTGCTTGGGTGCTGGGGGCACGTAGCATTGGAGTGTGGGCTCTGTGGCAGTCTGGGTGGTTTGTGAGGTGACCTGGCCACCAGGAAGAGGCCACCAGGAAGGTCCTGGGGAGGTTGGGTGGAGGGGGTGCTGCGGGCCACCCATCCTGGTCCAGGGCTCCATCTGTCCTTGGACACACCCTGCAGAAGGGGGACTGTGTCTTGGCTTTCCAGGCTGCCCGGGCCTGAGGCCCATGCCCTATGGCCCCAGCCCCTTCCCACCGAAGTCCAGGCGCTGGGGCTGCAGGTCCAGCAGAGCTCTAGTCTCCAGCAGGAGATCAACCCAGAGGACAGCACAGCTGAGCCCAGCCCTCTCCCCGGGTCCAGGCGAGGCACCACGCTCAGAGCCGGGAGTGCCCGGCCCCCTTCACGCTAACCTTCATCCTGTTTTCCCGAGGAGGCAGCTGAGGCCTGGGAGGCGGGAGTCCACAGTGCTTGTGGGACCAGGCTGGAGGGGTAGGGTGGAGGAGGGGTGGGCGTGTGCGCATGCGCGTGTGTGCAATGTGTGCACTCATGCCAGGCACGATGGGGTGGTGATTAGCAATGGAGACTAGGTTCGGACCACCTGGATTCTGAATCTGGACTCTCTCAGGCTGTGTGTCCTTCAGCAAGTCACTCCCCTCTCTGAGCCTCTGTTGCCCCATCCTAATAACCCTTCATTTGCTACAAGGATTGAATGAGAGAATTCCCTCGGAATGTGTGTCAGCATTGCCTTCATCACAACCATCATTATTAAGTTAACAAGCACATGAACAAGCTAATGGATGGAGTGAATGAATGAGCGAGTCGGTCTCCATCTTTACTGCACGCTGTGTGTCTGGCACAGGCCTGGCCTTTGGGGCTGAGGTGGCTGGGGGAGAGCACCGGCCCGGCAGGCCAGGAACTCCAGTGAGGTTGGGGCTACGGGAGGAGGAGGCCGCTGGGCCTGGGCCTATGGGAGCTCATGGAGGGCAGGGAGAGAGGAGGCCACGTGAGCCGTGTGCAAGGCCTTGAATGCCAGGCCCAGCTCCTGGAGCCTTCCCTGGGGAAGGATCTTCGGCTGGAGTAACAGGATCAAATCTGCACGTTAGCAAGGTGCTTCCCACGGCAGCCGGGAAAGGGCTGAGCCCTGCGGGAGGGCCAAGTGGAGAAATCCGGGCAAGATGAGGGGGGAGACTGCCCAGAATCTGGGAAGTGAGAGGGGCTCCTCCATGACCACCAGAGCTGGGTCCCCAGACCTCCAGCTGGCATGTGGGCATCCCCCTTCCTGGGCTGCGCAGCCTGGACCGGGGTGATGCCTCCCCCCCCCCCCCCCCCGCCACTGCCCTCCTGCCCACTCAGCGCCTCCTTCTCGCCTGCCTCCGCAGAAGGGTGCCATTTGGTGTCTAAATAGCCGTCTCAGGCAGGCGAGGAGGCAGGTAAGAAGGTTTAATTAAAATTAGTGCCTCTCTCCTGGCAATCACGGTGTTTATGAAGATGGCCCGGCGGGCTTTGTTCCACGGAGGACTTAATCGAAGCTTAATGGATTGACCTAACATTCGATTTCCTGACTTCCATTGAGGCGGCAGCGGCAGCATTCCCTTAAGCGTTTGCAATTTACCCACTGCTCCGCGCCAACAAAAGGCAGCCTGAATAGCAGCCCCACTCGAGGGGCCATTGTGCGCGGGGGCGCCTGCCTGAGTCACCGCTATTGGGACAACATTCTTTATGCCTCGCTGGAATGAAAGGATTATTCAAATATTCAATTAAACCGTGAAAAGGGGGCTTTTCTGAGAACCTGGGGGCCCCCAGCTCCACAGAGCGAGGGGGCTGCTCTCCGAGGCGGGGGTGCCATCTCCCGGCCCCTCCCGCCTCCACCACCAGGATTGCCGGGAGCTGAGCGGGCTTGGGGACCCACGCAGACTTTTCTCGAAGGTGTCCCTCTCCAAGCTGCGGCAGCTCAGCGCCAGAGCTGGGCGCACAGATGGGATCCTGTTCTTGGGTGCCTTGCGAGGCAGAGGTTAATCGACCCCCATCTTGCAGACCATCGGGAAACCAAGGCTCCCACAGGGGAAGGGACTTACTGGCCCAGGGTCACCCAGCTGGAGGTGGAGTGGGGATTTGAACCCCTGACACATTAAGGGGCACCTCCAGGTTTGTGTGAGCCCTGCTCCTCATCTGATGGGTGAAGGGCATGGCGTTCTGAAGGATGGTACCTCTGTTACACCCGTGACCCCTCCGTCTTCACACAGTCCTGTTAGGGGGGGTGCTGGGAGGCTGGGAGAAGGGGCGGGACTTGGCCGTGGTCTCCTCCAAGGTGAGGGCCACCAAGTTGAGTCTGGAGCCTAGAGTAGCCTCCCTGGGGAAACCTGGGAGCCCCGGTGGGAGGTCTTGGATGGGACTCCTGGGTTGGATGAAACGTGAAGTTACCATGTCCAGTCTTCCGGGAACCAAGGCCGAGCTTGAGCCCATCCCTGCTCGCTCTTAGGGCTTTGGAGCCAGAGAGACGTGGGTCTGGATGCGGACTCTGCATCTACTCTGTGTCCCCGGCACACCCCACTGTCCCTACACCAGGGGGGTGCCCTTTCCTGCCTGCCTGGGTGTCTGTGGGGATTGACAGCTGGGAGCAAGGTGTCTGGTGGGTGCCCAGCAGAGAGCCGCGGGACCCTCAGCGCTGCTGGGAGGGGCTGTCCCTGAAGGCTTGCCTGTCCTGCACCAGCCCTGCCCTCCGCCCGCCTGTCCCTGGTGCAGTGCTGCTGAGAACAGTAAATCCGGGAAAAGCCACGGCTGGTCCTCCTGCCCCCTCCCCCGCCTGCCTCTACTGCAGCATCCTAGCCAGTCTCCCCCTCCTGCCCCCCTCAGCTACTTCCTCTGGGCCCCTCTACTGCCGTGTGGCCTTGAGCTGGTCCCTACCCTTCCCTGGACCCCCAGCCCTACTGTGAATCGTCAGAAGACAATGTCAGGAGAACTGCCCAGCCTGGGGGTGGGTGGCTGTGAAGGTAGAGGGGACAGTACTAAGATGGAAAAAGGCTGCGATAGGGATGGAACTAGGTGGGGAGGCGGCGGGGGCGGGGGGGGGAGCTTCCCATGACCTTTGAGTGTGTCCAGAGCAGGCCAAGCTAAGTAGCAGGGCTGCGCGTGCCGGTTGCTCACTGCAAGGGCGGGCACCCAGGCTGGGGGCGAGTAGGGGCTGGAATCCAGCTTGTGTGCCCCCTGCCCGGCTGTTTCTGTGGACAAGGGGGAACTTCTGTCTAAGTGGCACCTTATGGACGGGAGGCCATCCGGGAGGCAAGGAAAAGGATGACCCTGGCTTCCTTACTGAAGGGAGGCGAGGGGGCTGGGAGCGGGGGTGGAGGATTGGGGCCAGGTCCTGCCATACGCCCTGGGCCCAGCTCGTGTTTCCCTAAATCCAACTTTGGACAACACAGGCCTCGGCGGGCACACTGGGGGCGGCTGGGGATCAGGGTTGCCAGGAGCCTCCGGCTCTCCTGGCGCAGTGGGTGTTAAGAGGGATTAGAAGGGCCAAGGGCTGCACACACCGCCCGCCGTCCGGCTCCGGCTCCCCCACAGCAGTAGGGCTGGGGTGAGGGGGTAGAGGGGATGTGGGCAGACAGACGGCCATTTTCTGAGCCTCTAGATGCCACATCCCAGGCGAGTCTCTGCTAGGATTTGGGGGTGAGGGACCAGTTCCGTGGATCCCTGCTGACCCGCAGCCTCCAGGCAAGGCACCAGCGGGAGATGCAGCCTGGGAGCTGAAAGACACCCGCCAGCAGGGATGAGCACTCAGGCGACAGGAACTGACCCTCGCCTGGCACGCCTGGGGCCAGGTGCCTGCGCAGGCCTCGCACCCACGCTCTCGCCCCTGCAAGGTGGGCGCGGCCCCTTTCAGAGGAAGAAGGCCTTTCGGGCCGGGAGGGGCAGGATGCAGGCCAGTGCTCCTGAATGATGGGGCTGGGATTTGAGCTCCCATCCATCTCACTCGGAAGACTGTTTTTTGTTGTTGTTGTTGTTTTTTGGTCTTTTCACTGGACCTTGGGTGTGGGGGGTGCATTGACCACACGCCTCTGTCCAGCACCCTCGGCTCCCTGCCACGGGCATGCATCGGTCCTTCCTGTGTAGCTCGGGGCCTCTTGTCTGTCCCTGTTCTTACATAACCTGCCTGCTTTGTGCACAGCGCTTCTAATTTATGTAGAGAGCTTTGCCTTATAGACCTCATTCTGGATCTACCTGGTCTGTGTTTTTCCACTCAGCCTCCTGCTTGTAAAGACTCATCCATTTTCTCTGTGTTGTCTGCTCCATCACTACTACGTACAGGCCACCTCCCCATCACCATGAATACCGCTCTCCTGGGCATCCATGGCCCGGGGCCCGTGGGAGGACCTCCTGGTGGTACAGGAGACTCCTGATGGTCAGTGGGTAGACCCAAGAGCCCCTGCCACCCTCTAGAATGGGGCCACCAGCGCACATGCCTCGCAGCTCTGAGGTGGGACCCTCCCACTCACACTGGTCCTCCCTGGGGATGGGGACAGTGATGACTGTGGCCAGGAGGTGATGCTGTGGTGACCACCCTGGGGACGATGGTGACAGGACGGTTTTGACCTCGGGGATGGGAACGGTGATGATCATGGCTCTGGTGAGAGTTGGGATAGTAATGGCTGGCCCAACGACATACTGGGCCTTCTTCCATGTCAGACACTGTGTCCTAAACACCTTCCATGCATCCACTCCCTGAATTTTCCCGACCGTCTCGTAAAACAGGTGTCATTGTCACCGCCCCTTTTGCTAGCACAGGTGAGGAACTGGAGAGGTTAAATAAGAAGGCCAGGGAGACACCCGGTGAGATGGGTGATGGTCTTGGTGAGGACGGAGGTGTTCACCGTGACCACTGTGATGATGGCAGCGGCAGTCTTGACGGTGACAGGTGCTTGTGGTTGGGTGGTTGGGGATGTGTTTGTAATAACTACAGGGATGTGGGTGCTGGGGACTGCGGGTGACGGTGGTGTTCACAGTGGTGGCGATGATGGTGATGGGGATGAGCAAGGTTTGGTTGATGGTGGCAGCAGTGGCCACGTTTGGGGATGTCACTATGGGCGATGGATGATGGTGGCAGAGTTCATCAACCACGGTGGTGACGGTGGTGATGGGGATAAGGATGGGTGGTGACGGGGAAGCTGCTTGCATTGTTGATGATGATGGAGGCAGAGCCTAGGTCTTTGGTGATCAGAGGGCTGCTGGGGCTGGTGACGTGATGGCCGCGGTGCTGATGGGGCCCCTCCCTTTGCAGATGTGAAGTTCCTGAACAACCACAGCCTGGTGAAGGACGCTCAGGAGAAGGCCAATGCCGCCCTGCTCGATTACACCCTGTGCCACTACCCGCACTGCGGGGACAAGTTCCAGCAGCTGCTGCTGTGCTTGGTGGAGGTGCGGGCACTGAGCATGCAAGCCAAGGAGTACCTGTACCACAAGCACCTGGGCAACGAGATGCCCCGAAACAACCTGCTCATCGAGATGCTGCAGGCCAAGCAGACTTGAGCCTGGGCCGGGGGGGCCAGGACCTGGACCGGGGCTGCGGGAGGGTCACGGCCACCCCCTCAGCCCTCCGGATGGTGTGTTTTGTGACGCTGACCCAGGAGCCCCACCCTGTAGGCCGATGCCCCCTGAGCTCTCTGAAGCCCTGTGTTTGGGAAATGAGGGAGGGTGGGCAGCGCCTGGCCAAGGTGGGGGGCCCCCACTAGCCACTGGCACTTGCCTGACACTCAAGTGCCCCCAGGCGGTGGCTGCTAGCCACCCTCTTCCCCTCCTCCTGCTCCCCACGCCCAGTTGTCTGTCCTGGAGTCCGGAGCACAGGTCCAGGGAGGAGGTTTGGGAATCCCCGGTGGGCCTGGATGTCCCCTGGGTCAGAGGTCATCCCTTCCCCTCTCCCGGAAACGGAAGCAGAAAGAGGTTGAGTGGCATCAACTGGGGGGGAGGGGGGTCTCCAGAACCCCTCCCAGGGGCCAGGAAGGAGGCCCTCTGTTTTGTAAACTGGGGATAACAGTTTGCAAAATCGAACAGGGACTAGAGGACATTGGGAGATGGTTAGGACAGAAAGACCTCCTCCTTAGCCCTCTGCCCCCTTTGCCTCCTGCTGGGGAGAACGTTGACACGTTATCTGAAAAGAATTTTGCTACAATCATCTTTCTATCCCCTCTCTCACCGGAGAAGTTTGGCGCAATCAGCATTCTAGCTCCTCCCACAGTTGGCCCGCCCAGGCCGCTATTTATCTGCAAGTCTGCCAGGCAGCAGGCAAGAGGTTTTTGGCTTTGATTGTTTTTGAATCGAGATACTCCTTGAAAGGTGTGCATGGATAGGGGGCAGATTTGACGATTGAGGCTGGGGTTTGGGGCGAGCACCAAGTATAGCCCATGGTTCCTCCCCAAACACCCTCATACGAAGGACCCCACCGATGGTGCTGGGCCGTTATTTATGGGACCCCCACTCCCATCCAGAGAAGAGCTGTCACCTGCCCCTCACCCCATCCGATGAACATCAGGATGCCCTGTGGGGCTCAGAGGCTCTGTGGGTGGGAATACAGGTGACCTTGGGGAGGGTGCATGGGTCTCCAGATCAGGGACATTGTGGAGAAGCCCCTTCCTCGTTGGCCCTGTCCCATTAGGTCCCTTGCTGCAAACCCTCGAAGCTGGACCTCCACTCCCTGGCCTCCTGCCCTAAGTCCTGAAAGACACTCTCCAGGGCCAGGCACCAGGGGGAGGTCTCAGCTGTCCTCTGTCCTGGGCTGGGCATCCACCCGCCGTCCTGCTTTCACGTCGCCATTGCAGCTTGCGCTGAGCATGCCCAATTGGAGTGACTGGGCTTCCCTGCCCCCTGCCTTCCACCGCTCCGTCTCAGTCCCCACCCCTGCCCACTGAAGCGTGTGCCCCTGCCAAGGCCGGAGACCCACAGCCCCAAACGAGAAGTGCCCTTAAGAATACCCAGCCCCCGTAGTCCCGGAATAAATTTTGCAATTAGTTTCCAGCTACCTTTGGCTATTTACATTGCGGGGCAAAGCCGAGCCTCCTGTGTGGGCTGGGGTGGTCTAAGGTGGGGCAATGCTCTGACTGGGATGGAGGTGACACTCAGATAACCTTCGGTTCAAAACTCGGGGCAGGCAGGAGAGGGTGTGGGGAGTATCAGGCACTGTCGGGGGCCTTTGGGCCCCATCTCATCCCTGGGACCCTGCCATGTCTGGGAGATGCCGGAGCCTTCGGGGCTCAGCCTTAATTCCATCCTGGCCGTGCAGCTCCGCCACCCTCTTGAGCAGAAGGAAGCAAGCATTTAATGAGCACCTACTGTTCCTACAGCGGCCCAGTGAGAAGGCGTTACACTCCAGGAGGGTGCTCCTCGGTCAGTGACCTGCAGGGACAGTCAGACCTGGGTCCACTTGACTGGAGAGCACTGGCCGGGTCCTCTCTGTCCACCTGGTGGCCAGCCTGTCACAGGCCGGGGCCTGGTTCTCTCGTGATTCCCTTGCCTCCCCCTCCCCAGCCACTTGGTGGCAGCAGTGAGCACTGCCAACATCCGAGGCTTCCTCTCCTCCAGGTGCCTTCCCAGGGCGTTGCCAGCTTCGTCAGTCTTGTCTCATCTGTTCTCCAGAGCCGGTAATGGGTACAGAGGGGTGAGGTGGCCTGCCCAAGGTCACACACTGAGAACCGGCAGAGCCTTCATGCAAACCTTGACGCTCCTTGACCAACCGGGTTTATCCCCAGGGCCGCTCCTGATCCTGCCTCTGTGCAAATTCAGAAAAGGCGCCCCCTCTAGGGCAAGGTAGCCCGAGGCACATAGCTTGGCTTTTATGCAAAGATGAAGCATCCCTTTCCCTCGCGGCACCTTCTGAAGTGGAGCGGATGCCCTGGCTCCTGCCCGGGCGGAATGTCCACTTTTGTAGGAGACTTATTCAAATCATAACCCAATGCGATACATCACGTGACTGAGCCAGATAAGATGAGAAGTGACTGGTTCTGCTCCCGTGGCGACAGGAAGTCTCCATTGAAGGGGTGTCATCCAAACTGGGTTTTGAAAGAGTCCCAGGAGTTTACCAGTTAGCCAACTGTTGGGGGACAGTCCAGGCAGAGGAAGCAGTGTGAGCAAAGGGATGGAGGGGTGTCAGCCAGTGTGTTTGGGGACCCAAGAGCAGTTATTTTCGTTGGAGAGTAAAGCGACTGTATGGGAGGAAGGGTATGGAGCAGGTGGGGGGGGGGAGATTGGAAAGGACTTCTTGGTCCCTGCCCCTGGCCCCTCCCCCCACCAGTCCATATTAGTTGGGGGTGGGGGGAGACATGAGCCCTCTGCAAGTGAAGGGAAGGGGTCAGAGGGCGTTGCAAATGCCGGCAGTAGGACCCCCAAGTGTCTTGCCCAGTTCAGCGCAGCCTGATGTCCCCTGTTCTGCAGGTGATAGACGGGGCTTCCAGAGGTTCAACAGTCCCCCATCCCCAGAAAGAAATACCCAGATATCTGTCCTTGTGTGGTGGGTCCACCCCCCCCCCCGGCCCCCCACAGATTTTGTCCCAGAAGAAACCCAGGCAGGGCCCAGGGTAGAAGCAACTTCTAAGGCTGCAGAGGGGCTGGGTGCAGCTTATGCCTTGCTGGTCTCGGGGCTTCCCCCAGGGTGGCCGCCCTGACGCTCCTCACCTGTGCCCCTCACTGTGCCCATCCTCTGGCCCCAGCAACATTTGAGCCAGGCCGAGGTCAACAGGACAGTTAGCCTCTGCACCCGAGTCCCAGCCCCTGGGCACCCCCTTTGCCTGGTCCTTGCCTTGGGGCCTACCCTGATCACACCATCCGTGTTCCTCACCTGGGCCCAAGAGGAGACCCCGACTCGGAGAAGAATCCTGCCTGTAGCACAGAATGGAGAGTGGCAGGACCTGGGGGCACAGCCACACCTGGAGTCAGGTACCTCCTGAAGTAAGACGCTCATCAGACCTGGAGCCAGGCCTGCCCGCCCTGGCGCCTCCTCTGAGCAGTCTGCCTGCGTGGCTCCCATTCACAGGCTCCAGTGTTAACCGGTGGGAGACCGGGTCTCTGCACAATGGGGTGATGGTGGCCCCCAGGCTGAGGTGAAGACCTGCGACTCTAAGGCGGTAAGGGTTCAGCAGCAGCTAGGTACATAGCAGGTGCTAAGTGTTGGCTGCACGTGCCCTGATGATGAAGCCAAAGTGGCAGCTCCCCTGGCCCTCTCTCCTCCCAGGGAGCCTGGCATCCCGTCCGTGTCCCCAGGCCAGGTAAACCCAGAGAGGGACAGGTCACACGAACAGTTTAATTACGAGACACCACAGGGCCATCAGAACTTCAGGGCAGGAGGGGAGGACAGAGGGGAGGGACAGCCACAGGCAGAAAGCAAGGGGGACAGAGCTGTGGGACCGGGTGGGTTTAGTGGGAGCATGGGGGATGGGAGAGGCTATGGCTGCTGGAGCAGGCAGTGGTCCACGCTGCTGTCTGTCCGTCTGGGGCCTCCATTTGGGCTTGGAGAAAAGTCCCCAAGCACGCTAGAAACCTGGGAGGGAAGGGTACCCTTTGGGTGAGCGACCCCGGCACCCCCCAAGATGGGGAGGGGCTGGGAACTGAGGCTAGGGTAGGACCTTGGGTGGGAGTCCTGGCCTGGGTGCCCTGGTTAGTCTTCCTCAGTCCCCCTCTGAGCCTGAGTGTCTCCATCCAAGGAACCCCTGCGTGCCCCGTGGGCTTCGGAAGGGCGGGGCCGGCCTGTGAGGGCACAGCGCGGGCAGCCTGCACTCCTCCGCACCCCGGGCTCAGGCCACCAGAGTAGGTCACGGGGTGGGGCTGGGGGCTAGGGAGTCGGAGGGTGGGGCCGGGTTGGGCGGAGGGGGAAGCGGCTCGGTTGCTATGAGCGGCCTTAGCAACCCACTCATTCAGTGGAGACAAAGGCGCTGTCACTTGAGCGCAGAGGCGCTGCTGCCGCTTTCTTGTTCCCACAGACGCGCTGTGCCTGCAGGGGTGGGGGTCCCGGGGACCGCTGGGCGTGTGGAGGGAGGGCTGGGGCGGGGGGGGAGGACAAGTTCACGCTCCTGGGAACGCACATGCAGCGGGGCGCCGGCGGCCTCCCAACAGGCCTGCAGGGGGCGCCTCCAGCCCACTTTGTAGAAGGGGAAGCTGCGACTCCAAGGGGCTGAGGACACCAGGCAGGGATGAAGGCCCGCTGGGACCCTGGGGGTCACAGACCTGGGTTCAAATGGGCCACGCTTACACCTATGTGATTACCCCTGCACCTCAGTTTCCCTGCTGCTGGGCTGGGGACCTGACCCCACCTCTGCCACTGACCCTGGCTAGTCCTGGCTCCTTTTTTGTGCCTCAGTTTCCTCATCTGTACAATGGGAGGTGGACAGCACCTCCATTTTCCCACGTCACCAGATTGAAGGCAGCAAATGCCTGGGGTTTAGTGCAGAGGCCAGTAAGAGCTCCATAAACAGGCCTCTTGCTCCAGCTGAAAAGAATCCTGGAGTTGGAGGCGGGCAGTGCTGAGCCGGCCCCTGGTAGGGTCGACTCTTGTTTAACTGTGGGAACTCCGGCCCAGGGATCCCCGCAGCTCCTTTCCGGCTGGGCTGAGCTACCCACAGGTGCCCCAGCACGCCCCATCAGCTGTCCTGTGGGGGAACCGAGGCCTTGGAGGAGACCACTGGCCCCTCGCTGGGTTTGGAAGGCCTCTCAGAGCCCGAGGTATCGGGATGGGGGCATGATGGGGGGTGAGGCCAGGAGGCCAGGCTTCGGGGGCCGGAGAGAGTGGGCGCAGAGGAAGGCGGACTCTGGGAAGGAAGGCGGGCTTCTTGCTCACTGCCCCTCCTGGAGCACCAGCTCAGGGAAGGGGACCCGAACTGACTGGCTAAGTGACCTCTCCCAAGGAGCCCTGCATTGTCACAGATGGAGCCCCGGGTGCCAATGGGGGGCTTCCGGGCCCCCCCAAGGAGCAGAGTGAGAGGAAGGCCCGTAGATTGTGAGGTCAGGAGTGGTTGCTTCTCAAATCACTTTCCAGTATTTGGGTGCAGTGTGGGGAAGGGGTGTCCAGGCGCCAAGGGGCAAAGGGAACCCCTGAGGTGGGAGCTCTACCTGAAGCCTTGAATGCTGTCAGCTCCACAGCCTGAGGACAGAGGGAGTGGACAGAGGGCTGGGCCCCCACTCCTCCTGCCCCGCTTCCCGGGGGGCCCTTAGCTACCTTGGTCATAACTCCCCCACCCCTTAGTGGCCTTGGCATTCAGGTCCTGCCAGGGTGCAGTCAGCCCCTCGCAGCTGGTAACTGAGGATGGGGGCCCTGGGTCCCCAGGGGAGCCCACCACCCCAGCCCCACCTAGCCCCTGTGGTTTCCCCAACCCTGCTGGACACACTTGCCAGCCCCTAGCAGAACCCGGTGGTCCCTGTCCCAGCCTCACCGGTCTCTCGGGTTCTGCAATGGAGGAGAAAGCTGTGGGGATCCTGGGACTGTGGGACCCTAGTGGGGGAAAAACATTCAAGGAGGTGAACTTTGGGGAGGGCTGAGGCAGGAATCTCTCTCTCTCTCTGCTCCCCCATTCTGGGTGGGGACCTCGCTATCAAAGAACCTAGGAATCCACTCAAGGGCTTACCCTCCAGGTTAATGATGAGGAAATGGAAGGCCCAGAAAGGGAAGGTAACTTGCTCAAGGGCACACAGCAGGTGAACCAGAAGCCGGAATTGGAACTCCTACCCTGGCCTTCAGGCCATTCAACCCATTCCCTGTCTCAGAGCCCTGATCCTCATCCACCCACCTGCCTTCTGCACGGGTACCAGGGAAGGCGACCCTGGGCAAGCGCCACCTCTGGGCGGGGTACCAGGCGCCCCTGTTCCCTAGTGGTGGTGGTGGTGGTGGTGGTGGTGGGAGGAAACCAGCCATTTCTAGGCCACCCCCCAGGCGCCATGGTGACAGGATCTCCTGGACCTCAGGCCCTTTGTTTTTCAGAGGTGCTGTTGCCCTCCCAGCTCTACCTGAGCACTGGGGAAACTGAGGCACTGGGAGGCACTCATACTAGAGGGTGGTGAGGCCATGCCTCTGAGAGCCAAGTGTCTTCGGGGTGGAGCCAAGGCTACAGGGTTGTTTGGGGCCGCCTCCCAGGGACCTGAGGGCCTGGGGTGGGATGACCGGCCCTGGGGGCTGGATCGGGCCTGAAAGGAGAGGTTGTAGCAGCTGGGACCCAGCTGTGGGGGACCTCTCACCCCACGACCCCTGAGCCTGCTCACACCATGAGCGCCTCGGCTGCCTTCTCAGCCATCCTCTGCAGGGCGCTCCAGACCTGGGGTGGGCATCGGGGTCAGGCCTGGGACCTCCCCTGACCTCTAGGGGCCAGGAGCCCATCAAGGTAAGCTCCTCTTACCCCAGCCCCCACCGATGTCCCCCACTCACCTCCCCATTGTAGGGGGCGTAGACCAGGAAGATGTAAGGCCCCTGGGGACAGACCCAATAGGTATGTGGGTGTCATTGCCTGGGGCCACCTTCCCCAACCACTGAGCTTGGGGCCACAGCAGAGACACCCCCAGAGATACTTAGAGAAACAGGCTGACGGGCACAAACCCTGCCCAGCCCACCTCCGGCACTGGGGGCGGGCAGCTGGCACTCGGTGGCAGAGAACCGGGAGGGCCTCGCCCACTCCACCCCACCCCTTGGGCCTTTCGCCTTAGGCAGCCTCTGCCCTGCATCCCTCCATGCTCCACCCCAGGCCTGCCCCTCCTCACAGCCTCACCCGCTGCAAGTGGGGGGTGGGAGGAGGTACACCTTCCTGAAGCTCCAAGGCTAGGTCAGATCCTGGGATTGATTTCAGAGAGGGCGAGGGAGAGAGAGACAGAAACATCCATGATAAGAGAGAGTCATTGATTGGCTGCCTCCTGCACACCCCCTACAGGGGAGCAAGTCTGCAACTGGGGCATATGCCCTTGACCAGAATCGAACCCAGGACCCTTCAGTCCTCAGGCCGACGCTCTATCCACCGAGCCAAACCAGCGAGGGCCCTGGGATTGCATTCTGACTGTGCCTCTAGCTCAGTGACCTTCACCTCTCTGAGCCTCTGTCTCTTCATCTGCAAAGTGGGGTGAGGCCAGGACTTGCTCCTGACGGGATTGGGAGGTGCTGTGTGTGCAGGGCTCGGGGCCGTGGCGGGGGCATAGCTGTCTCCCCTCCCCACACATGTGAGGACCAGGAGGCCTCACCACTCACAGAGCTTCATCCCTTAGGGCTGTGGTCGGCAAACTCATTAGTCAACAGAGCGGCAAACCGCGGCTCGCGAGCCGCATGTAGCTCGCGAGCCGCAGTTTGCCGACCAAGGCCTTAGGGTCTTACTTGACCCTCACAGCAGCTCCATGTGGAGGTGGGGTGGACTCATTCTCCCCATGTGATGGAGAGGGACCCTGAGGCCTGGCGTGGGGGACAGAGCCGCAGACCTGGGCTGACTGGGAAGGGGCCAGAGAGATGGAGAGGCTGGGTAAGTGACAAAAAGAGGGGGCTCAAAGATCCACAGAAGGGAGACAGAGAGGCCCAGGAAGAGTCAGGTGGGATTGATGCCAAAGGTGATGGGGACAGGGAGAGGGGACAGTGACGGAGAGAGGCTGAGAGACAGAGAAAGACTCCCTCAGAAAAAAATTCAGGGACAGAGACAAAGAAATGAGACACCAGAGAGGAAAGGCTGAGAAGGAAGGGAGGGAGGCGGAGAGGGCGGGAATGGTGGCCCTGGCAGCCTGCAGCTCTGTCCAGCTGAGGGCCACAGGCAGGGATGGAGCTGGAGTCAACACCATGGCAACGGGATGCTGCTGCCTGCCCCTGCCTGCCGTCCTGCTCTGTGCCAGGTGGAGAAACCGGGCAAGGGCACAAGGCCAGGGGGCAGAGCTGGAATATGAACCCACCATTCCCCTTGGCCTACATGGCACCCCAACCTCTGTGCCTACTGTTCCCAGCTCCCCCAGCCCGGGTCTCTCTCAGGGCTGAGAACTGAGGTGGCTCAGGGCTGGACAAAGGCAAGCCCCATGCTCTCTCCCAGAGCTCCAGGGCTTCAAATCCAGCTCTGTCCCCTTAGCAAGGCCCCTGAGGACAGCGACCAGTCCACCTCTTCTCGGTGGCTCAGGACACAGGCTCCGGCAGGCACTCCAGGAGGGTTCCTGCAGGCCCCCCATTTCTGCTTCATTTATGTGGGTCAAGTGTTGTCCTCTCAGCCAACCCCTTTGCTGAACTGCCGTCCTCCCCAGTGGAACATTTCCTGCTGACCTCAGAGCAGGCACAGACCCCAAGGGGGAAGGTCCCTGGTGTCCTACACGCCCCCCTCCCCCCAGCTGCCTGCAGAGGCCCCAGTGGCTCTAGCACCAGCCCGGGCTGGAACTTCTGCCTCACTGAGAATGTCAGGGCAGCGGGATCTTAAGGATTCCCTTTCTGGGCCTTAGTTTCCCCACCTGTCAAATGGGCCACAAAATCCTCGCTGATATTCTGTTCTTCAGTTTGAGATTTTGTTCCCACCCCCATCCTCCCCTCCTCCTCCTGATAATGTCCAGGGTTGCTGTTGGTGCCTCCCGTAATGGGGAGGTAACTCCCTCCCCAGTCCCGACAAACCAGTCGCCCCTCTGAGTTCCAGGGCATGTTAGAGCCCTGGTCCCAGAGGGTCCAGGGCCTGGAGGTACCTGGAGGGAATGGAGGCCCACGGCGGCGTAGGCCCAGGCCGGGCTGAGGTGCACCAGCATGCCGACCAGCCAGGTCAGGCCCAGCACGGGCTTCCGTGGCCCGTGGAGAGCAGGCAGGGCTGATCAGGGTTTGGGGGTGGGGGTGGGGGTGGGGGTGGGGCGGGGGGAGAACGGCATGTGGGAAGCGCCTGGGAGGGGCTGGAGTTGCAGGCCAGGACCCTGGCTCAGAACAGGCGTAGCTGGACTTGGCTGTCCCTCCCCGAAGACCTAGAGGTAGCATGAAGTAGGGTCATGGCTCTGGGGAGATGGGGTTCCATCCCAAACCTGACTTGAAGGAAGGGGTGACAGTTGCCCAGAGGGAGGGCTGAGGCCTGGGCAGTGGGTCCAGGGGGACATGGAGACCGGAAGGGCTTTCTCTCCCCCTCCTCAAGGACCCCTGGAACGCCCTGGCTTTTCCGGGACCCACCGGCTTGGGTGCCACACCCTTGGTGGGTGGGAAAGAGAAGGCCAGAGAGGAGTCAGAGCTTCTGGAGAAAGACCAGGGGTGTCCCCCCTCCCAGAGGGCGAGGCCTTGGAGAGTGCATCATCACCCTGAACCTGAACTTCTGGGGACTCCTTACCTTGTCCCTACCCAGTCATCACTGCCTTCTGCAGGTGGTGAGCCCCTAGGACAGGGCTAGTGTCCACCGCCCCCCTCATATACAGGATTAGTGTACCGTCCCACATGCTTACCACGGGCACATGCTTACACAGATCCACAGTATGTGAAGCATGCACATACAAGCATGGACACATGCACATATATGCTCATATATAGCCTTGTAGCCATGAACACACATGGCCAAACCCACAACCAATATGGACTCATACATGGTCCCGCCCAGCGAGCCTCATACCTGGCTCCCCCACTTCTTCCTGCTGTCCCCAGTCTAGGGCCTCACCGTATCTGGATCCTGACCTGCTGCTGCAGGCAGGGCTGCGGGCTCAGCATGCGGGCACAGCAGCGGGCACTGGACACAGTGACCATCACCACATGGACCAGGATGCAGGTATTGGCCTGGAGACCTGGTGTCAGTGGGGGAAAGGGCCCCCCTCCCCCACCCCCAACATCTGTCCCCCCCACCAGGACCCGAGGCCTTCCGCTCACAGTCAGCACGAAGAACACGGGTCCCACAAAGGCCCAGATGGTGTCTGTGTGCACACTGAGCCAGCAGTGGCCTGTGGCCATGTGGTCATGGGGGGCACGGCCAGGGTGAGGGCCACAATGGCCACAGGCACGCCTGGGGAAGAAGAAGTGACCTCAGGACCTTGCCGCCCATTCTGGCCTCTCCAGGGCCCAGCCCCCTCCAGAGTTCCAGCCCACAGCTATCCCATGGCAGCAGGCATGCTGACGAGCACTGGGGAGAGGCGGGGTGGGCCTGGTGCTTTGGGGTGACACTGGAGCCCTGAGTCGCTGGGGCGTGGGGGAGCTGAGACTGGGTTGAGGGCGTAGGGCTGGGAATCCACAGAGATGGCGGGTTGGCAATGAGCATGGGGTTTGCTGATCCCGGATAGGGAGTCGGTGCTGGAGGTGGGGGTTGAAGCAGGTGAAGTGGAGGAAGATTGAGAAGACTTGGACTTGGGTAGAGATGGAGGTGGACAGAGCTGAGAAAACCGAGCTTGCGTCGGAGATGGGTGCTGGGTGCTGAGTGGTGCTGGGTGCGGGGTGGAGATGGGCGTTTCGTCGTGGTGTTGAGTATGGGGCGGTGGTGCCATGCAGGGCAGAGCTGAGGACGGAGCCAGCGTGGGGCACAGGGGCCTCACCCCAGCCTGTGGCGTAGCAGAGTGTCATCCTGGGGCCCGAGCGCACGCTCACGGCCACCACTCTGCTCCAGAGCAGCAGCCCCCCACCAGCACCCAGGAGAAGGCGACCAACAGCAGGAGGTGCGTGGCAGCTGTGACGGCCGCACATGTCGCCTGTGTGTGCGCGGGGGAGGGTATCACCAAGGCCAGCGTGGTGCAGCCCTGCCCTGGGTCTCATGCCCAGGCCTGGATCACCAACCCCACGAGGCCTCAGGAGCTGAGGTCACCAGGCAGCACCTGGGCCCAGCCCCCACACTGAGGGCCTTTCCTCCCGGGAAATGCGGCCCAGTGAGCATGCAGCGGGCACCGGAGAAGGCCGAGGGTGTTTTTCAGGCCCCCCGAGCTCCCGAGCCTACCCGCTGGCTGCCCACCTTGCTGGCTTCTGCCCATTCTCTGGCCATGAGGAGGCCCTCAGCGGAGGCCAGGCAGAAGGTGAGGTTCTTGTGGACTGTGGCTCGTTCTGACCTGGGCACCCTGGACAGGCACTGGAGTTGGTTAAGAGGACACCACTGCCAGCCCTGGCCATCTCCTGGTATCAGGGATGGACACGGAGCAGAGGAGAGACTCAGGGGCCCCTGAGGGGCAGGTGGGCCCCAGGTGCCAGGCCCTGTGGGGGGCTTGCCTCACCTGGCCGCCAGGAAGAGCAGGAAGGTGGCGGTGAGCGCACAGGAGACTCTGCAGCCCACAAAGGAGAGCGTCCTCCTCAGGGCCTCTCTGTGGGAGGGACAGTGATCAGAGTACAGTCACCACCGGACCAGGCCTCTCCCCACCCCACCAGGCGGGCTCCCACACGGCCTCCTCCCCAGGGCGGCACGGATGACAGCAGCGCCAGCAGGCTGGGCCAGGCCTGCACGTGCCGGCACTTAGTAAGTGAGCCTTTGCACATCCTCTCCTGCTGCTCCCCCTAAACTGGCCCGTCACCCAGCTTTCACAGCTCCTGAGAGCACAGGATGGCAGCACCTGGCCTGTCCACCGGGCGGGGATGGGCATGCCACAGCCACCCGCTGAGGGGCGATACAAAATAATGCATTTGAAAGCATGTTTTCTAGGGTGCTCCCCAACATGCCAGTGAGGCTCAGCCCGTCGAACTCGGCTTCTCAGTAAGTGGCCACTCAGAGTCTCTTTCTGGCTTCAGGGGCTTCTATTGGTCACGCATCCTTTTTTAAAAAAATTTATGATTTCAGAGAGGAAGGGAGAGGGAGAGAGAGAGAAACATCACTGATGAGAGAGAATCATTGATTGGCTGCCTCCTTCACACCCCCTACTGGGGACCGAGCCCACAACCCGGGCACGTGCCCCTGACGGAACTGAACCTGGCACCCTTCAGTCCGAAGGCCGATGCTCTAACCCACTGAGCCGAACCGGCCAGGGCTGCACATCCTTTTATTTCCGACCTCATCTCTGCCGTGGCTTCACCTACTGGCTCCTCGTCTCCAGCTGAGACCCTTCTCTCCCCGTAAACCAGGCCCACAGACTCCATGGCCCTCAGACAGGTGGCTGCCAAACCCATTATCCACCTGTGCCCCCTCGGCGACAGTCCCTCATCTCCCAGTTGCCCAGCCCTTTACCCTGACCACCCCCTCCTCCTTCCTCATCTCTCCACTGTCCCCAGTCCAGGGCCCTCCCAGTGCCTAGGCCAGGCCCTCGGCCCCTTGATGTTCTTCCCCTGCCCCCAGCACCACACTTGAACCAGAGGACACCCTGGTGACAAATCTAATGCCTGCCCCTGCCAATAGGACCAGATCCAAGCCTGGCATTCTAAGCCCTGTGATCTGACCCGTGCCCACCTTGCCTACCACCCTCTTCCACTCCTAGGTCTCCCACTGGAAGGTCCAGACACATCAAAGTTCTAGAACATAACAAGTCTGCCATCCCTGGCCTCCTGGCCTTTGCTCAGGCTGGCCCTCTGCTTGGAGTGTCTTTCTGCTCACCTCCTGTTCATCCTTTAGGACTTGGTCCCCCCCCGCCCCCCCACCACACACCCAGCACTCACCTGGGTGTCATACACCTGCAACAGGATGGCAGAGTTGGTGCCGTGGTTGCAGAAGCAGATGGTAGACTCCTGGTACAGGGCAGCCACAGAGCAGCCAGTGGGGGCCCAGGAGCCCCCTGTGTCTGGGCTGGGGGTAGGAAATGGAAGGGCTGGACATGGGGGTGAGGGCCAGGTGGCAAACCTCTCTCCAAAGCCTGGGGTACCTCAGTGCTCTGCCTCTAACCAGCTATGTGAGCTTGGGCAAGTCACTGCCTCTCCTCAGGCCTCAGATTCCCATCTGTAAAATGTACTGACATTCTCAGGAATGGTGGGAGGACGGGGCTGATGCCAGTGGTCACCACTGATTAACGGCATTCATCATTAAGCAATAGTGACTGATGTTCACTCCCTCAGCTAAAGTTCCAGGGTAAGGAGCTCAGTAATCCCTGTGCCCTCCTCTGCCCCTTAAAATGCCCAAGGGCCCTGGCCCTAGGCACATCACTAACACCTATTTGACAGATGAGTCTCTTCCTAGTTACCCCACAGAGTAGTCTTGCATCCTCCTATGACAGGGAGCTCACTACCTCCTGGGTAACAGACTCTGCTGCCACAGCTTGTCCCCTGCTGAGTGGGGTCTGGAGCCACCCCCACAGGGCGGAAGGTGAATGGAAGCCCCAAACATGCCTGCCTGAGTCCTGCCTCATCCTTAAGCAGAATGACTATCTTTTTTTATGATTCATATATTTTTATTTATTTCAGAGAGGAAAGGAGAGATAGAATCATTGATCGGCTGCCTCCTGCACGCCCCCTACTGGGGACTGAGCCAGCAACCCAGGCATATGCCCTTGACCGGAATCGAACCTGGGACCCTTCAGTCCACAGGCCCACGCTCCATCCACTGAGCCAAACCAGCTAGGGCAGAATGGATATCTTTAAAAAATTGCCTTAGTTAAAGAACTTGACAATGGAAAATCACCTGATGCTGAAGTTCCAGAAAGCACAGATTGGGCTCCACCCGCTTCTGAGGGAAGGCCTGAGGGCAGGAAACAGGGACAGGGCAGGTGTGTGTGGGAAGGAGAGGCCAGAGGATGCAGGGGGGACCCTGAGGCCTCCTTGTGTTTGAGGGGCCAGGGGTTGCCTGCATGGGCCCTGGGGGAAGGGGCTGGAGAAAATGCCGGTGAGAGGGAAAGCGAGGTGGGCAGATGTTCAGGCTAGTGTTATGTATGAGATGGGAATCCTGGGGACAGGCTCGATGTCCACCCTGTGGGGAGGGGTGAGCCACCTGGAGGCGCTGCACCTGGTGAGAACAGACAGGTCTCTGTGCCCGGACACGGAAAGAGACCTGCCCTGTTGTTCAGTAAAGAAAAAAGCTGCACAGCAATATGCACAGCCTGAGCCCATTTATGTAGAAAAAATAAGGTCTGTGTCAGTGTGAGAACACACACGGCCGGTCTGGAGTCAAACACACGGCTGACCACAATGATGGGACAATGACAATGACACGGAGTTTATCCGATGCCATCAGCAGTGAGGGGACAGCTGGCAGCCAGGGGTACCAGCCCCAGTCCAGGCAGGAGGCATCCTGAGCTCGGGCTCTCTGTCCCGCTGGGGACGGTAATGTCACCACCACCTCACTAGAACACCAGAGGCCCAATGCACGAAATTCGCGCAAGGGGCTTGGCCCTCACAGCCTTGGCGGCTTGCCTCGGCCCTCGCAGCCCCAGCTTCGTCCAGAAGGAAGGTCGTCTGGAAGGTCATTCGGGTGTCTGGTCTAATTAGCATATTACGCTTTTATTGTTATAGATGCTCCTTTGTGTCCTACAAAGCATGTTCGTGTGCTTCATTGTGGTTTATCTTCATAGCAGCTTAGGAGACAGGTGTACATTCATGTCACTTCAAATGAGCCAACAACCTCAGAGAGGAGAATCGTCTGCTCGTGATCACACAGCGCAGAGCTGAGACGAGGCCTGGTGACCTCCATGCTCCTCCCACTGCTCCTCTCAAGCTGACTTTGCGCCGATGTGCAATAGCAGTTGTAGGATTGAACGAATGGGGCTTATTTCAGGCCCTGGCATGAAGTGTGTACTACACGACTTCCCTTCCCCTCCCCTTGAGGACAATGGGGACGGCTTGTGGATGAGGATTTTTCTTGAACATTTTTAGACCTTGGTTGTCCAGTGAACAAATATTGGTTGTCCAGTGAACAGATATCCAAACCAGGATAAGTGTACTGGGGTGGCTGTTTCCCAGACGCGCCACCAGTACCTTAGCTTGGTGTTGCAGGTGAAAGGTCACGGCCGTGGTGACTTCCCCGGTTTCGTCCCACACCTCAGAGGAGATGATGGCTGACCCCACCTGGGTGCTTAGGAACCTGTGGGGAGATAAGGAGCTTGTAAGGGCACTGGCTGGCTCTGAGGGAGAAGTCGTGCATGGCTGAGGACCATCGTATCCAGAGACTATGGTGATGACAGCCTCTGTGTGCAAAGAAACATGCGGAAAGTCCTGTGCTGGGAATTATGGCACTTGGTTCCAGTCTTGTCTTGGGGACTTGCTGGTAATTTGAGTAGCACCTGTCCCCTCCTTGAGTCTCAACACTGAAGCCAGGACCCCAGATTGAAGCTGAGCCATGTTCCCACCAGCATACCTCTGGCAGGCCCAGAAATATGTGTGTGCGGTGGTGGTGGTGGGGGGGTGGTGTCAGGAGGGTTGGCCCTGGGCTAAGGGCAAGTTTGCCCACCTCATTGAGGGCTCCTGGGAGGGGATGGAGACCTGGACTTCCCTGGGAGGGCAGCCAGGATTTCAGCAGCTTATCAGGTGGGGCCCACTCACCTCTGCATCCTGCTTGTCTCTTCAGAGCTGTTAGGGTCTGGGGCTCCGGGCCCGGCCCCCCCAGGGTGCACTGGAAGACACTTGAGCTGAACCAGCTGTGGATCACGGTGACTCCGGAGCGGCCTGGCCCACAACCCCACCCGGTGGCTGGCGGAGCCGGCACCATGGTTTGGCCCAAGGGAAATGCCCTGCCCACCTTCCGGACTGAGGCTCGCAGCGGTTACGTGACTTCCCGAAGATCACAGTTAATAAGTGGCAGGGCCAGAATCCCAGCCACCGTTCATGTGCCCAACCTGGCAGCTCCAGAGCCCTCGGCCCCTTGTCCTAACCCTCCACCCCTGGGTGGCCCCAGGGTGGGGGGTCCCTCCGCCACCCACTTCTGAGGGAAAAGGTGTGGGTTCAGGAGAGGAGACTAGTGAACACCTACTATGTGGTAGGGCTTTTAACCTCATGACAACCTACGCGGCAGCTACTAACACGACAATCTTACAGATGAGGAAACGGGCTCTGAGAGGTGAGGTGACTTATTTCAAGTAGCAGAGCTGGCAGCTGTGACAGTGGGGCTTGACCCAGACCCCACCCAGACCCCACCACCCCTTCACCCTCACCACCTTTCCCGAGGAGCCGCCTCGCTTCACCCGCGGGGACGTGCACATGGCCGGGCCCCTCCGGATGCCCACCGGGCACTGTGAACACGAAGCCCTCTGCGCTGGCCTCCCTCAGACGCAGGCTCCGCACCGCCAGGCCTGGGGGCAGATGGGGCTGGGTGGCTGGATGCCAGGAGGGAGGAGTCTCTGCTGAGCTGGCCCGGCTGGCAGAGCTTGCTTCTGCTCTCCCTGCCACAGGGCTAGGAGGCCACTATTCTGCGCAGAGAGGTCCAGCCACTTGCCCAAGTAAATCTGACTTCTCCAAGTCCGGGTGGAGGGGGCCACTGAGAAGGGAGTTATGGGGGGTGGTGGGGACAGGCAGGGCCTGAATATCACTGAGCCATCAATGGGCACACGAAGGACACAAGTTTTGCCTGAAGTTCCCCCATGAGTGCTCCCCCATTCAATCTACACTCGCTCACGAGTGTGTCCTTGGGTCTGGCCCTGAGATGCAGGAATGACTCGGAAATAGCCCTGTCACTCAGCAAGCTGCAGGTGGAATCAGGTGGTCACCCAAATGCAACAGGAGGTAGATTCAAGACAGACACTGGGTACCAGAGGAGGGAGGAGCTGACGGTCAGGAGAAAGCCAGACCCAGGAGGCTTCCTAGAGGAGGTGATGCTCAAGCAGGCTCTGAAGGCTACACGGGAGTTTGCTAGGTCAGGCGGGAAAGGGCATTCTAAATGGAGGGCACAGCCTGGGCAAGGGCAGGAAGCAGAGTGGGGTGTCTGTGGGAGAGCAGAGAGTTCCCTGAGAGCAGGGCTGGGGAGAGAGGTCTGAGCCCAGGCCCCCTGTGGGGGACGGGTGGCTGGACACCAGGGTGGGTGGCAGGCTCACCGGCATGGCGGTGCTGGATTTGCACTCCGGGCCCCTCAGGGGTCGCCACAGTGCCCAGCAGGGGCGCCAGGCGTTGAACACTCGCCACCAGGGCCCTGGGTCCGCCAACCACCTGGGAGGGAGCCGCGTTTCAGTTCCCTCTCACACCCCATACCTCACCTGCCCTGCCCTCCAGGTTAACACATCCTCAGTGATTGTGAGGTGGCCTGTCTGCTGGCCTGTCCTTTGCCAACTGGGCCACATTCTGAAGACAGCGCCGTGCCCCCTGCTTCTTCAGTCTGACTCAGTGCTGGACCTATAATAGCTGCTCAACTTTTAGATCCTAAGAGGAAAGCCTTGTGGGGGGTAAGGACGGGACAGAGGGGAGAATGTGCACCTACTTGCTCCATGCTGGGCAAGGCACCCAATTCACCCATTTACTCCGCTCATTGCCTAAGCAGAGCATCCCCGTTCTCCAGGGAAGAAAACTGAGGTTCCAGGTCCAGCATGTCCTCGCCCCGTGGTCGGCAAACTGCGGCTCGCGAGCCACATGCGGCTCTTTGGCCCCTTGAGCGTGGCTCTTCCACAAAATACCACGGCCTGGGCGAGTCTATTTTGAAGAAGTGGCGTTAGAAGAAGTTTAAGTTTAAAAAATGTGGCTCTCAAAAGAAATTTCAGTCGTTGTACTGTTGGTATTTGTACTGTTGGCTAATGAGTTTGCCGAGCACTGTCCTAGCCTATCCCGGTGCCTCGGGTCCCCAGCTAAATGTGGGCTTACCCCCTCCCCGGATGGGGAGTCCACCACCTGAACAGGTGAACCATTCCATGGAACCAGCCTCCTGTGCTGAGTCATCCCCTCCATATCCCCAAGCCCAGGTCCCAGCTCTGCCCTCTGAGACCAAAGCGGGGACCGTCTCTGCTCCTTCAGCCCCAGAGAACTGCAGGCAATGTCCACGGCCCCTTGCTTTCTCCCTTCTGTAGGCTGGTTACTCCCAAGCCCACCGCCACTTTTGCGAGGGTGAGGTTCCAACACCCTCACCCTCTGCATAGCATCCCTCACGTTCCCCGGCATGTCTGAGCCTTTGTGGCAGACAAGAGGCTGAGTACTCAGCATCCAGGACCTCCCACAGAAGGTGGTCAGCAGATTCTTGGCTATGGGGGAAGCCCAGATTGATTAGTGGCTCTCACTAATTTTTAAACTGTTGTTCAAGAGCAGTTGTATGTGAAAGTTCAACTTAAAAACAGACAAAAGAGGAGCTACTCTTTTTTTAAAAAATATTTTTATTGATTTCAGAAAGGAAGGGAGAGGGAGAGAGAGATAGAAACATCAATGCTGAGAGAGAATCATTGATCGGCTGCCTCCTGCACGTCCCTTACTAGGGATCGAGCCCACAACCCGGGCATGTGCCCTTGACTGGAATCAAACCTGGGACCCTTCAGTCCACAGGCCGACGCTCTATCCACTGAGCCAAACCAGCTAGGGCGAGAGGAGCTACTCTTGATGGACGGGAAGATGGAGCTCAGGGCTACACCGCAAGCTGGTGGCAAAGTTGGAACCAGAACCCGGGCCCTGCCCCACCCGCTCTGTTAGCCTCGCCTCGCTCACGGACAGCCACGCACCAGCCAGCTGCTCCGCCAGGACCAGGCTGGCCGCAGACACGACGCCCCGGCCCCACTCCTCCCAGGGTCCTGTCCAGGCCTCTGGCTCCCCAGCCGCGAGGGCTGTCACCCTCCCCAGGAAGTGTCCTACAGCCAGCAGCGCAGCGGGCCCCGGGGGAGTGGCCTCCTTTGCCAGGACTCTCGCCAGGATTCCTAGGAAGCTGGAGGCCTTGGCCAGGGACAGGTCTCCGAGGGCTTCAGAGAGGGGGTTCGGGAGGAGCTGTGGGCAGAGGATCCACTTACTGCAGGTCTGGCTGTCAGGAGGGGATCCCCTGGGACCACACTTGGGCTCTGCCAGGGTCTTCTTGGTGGGTGGGGGTCTCATTTGTTACCCAGTTCTCACGGATCCCAAAATAGGGAGCATAAACAACCTCAAATCCTGCGGACACATTAGGGGGGTGTCCCCTTACAGGGGAGGAAACTGAGGTGCAGGGAGGTGCCCGTAGTGCCCCAGGCTCTTCAGCACCCTGGAAGGGGGCTCACCACGATGGCGCTGGCCAAGGCGTTGACTCGGCTGCTAAGATCCTGGCCCGGCCGTGACAGGGCGTCCTGCAGCTGCTGACAGAGCTCTGCGAGGGAGGGGATGCCAGCTGGGTTCTGGGCAGCCCTCCTCCCGGAGATCTCCACCGCCATGTGCTGCCCGGGGAGGAAGAACACTTGGACGGCTATGTGTCTGGAGCCTTACAAATGGGGAAACTGAGGCACGGGATGGCAAAATCACTTGCTCAGGGTCACATATCTGGAACACCCCGAGGTCTGGATGGCCCACTGACCTGTGGTCTTGACACCCTAAACTCCCAGGCTGTGCTAACTGCTCATTCCCCCTCGGCTTACACTGCTCCACACCCAGCTTCCCCTTCTGCCGAGCCCAGGGCCCAGGCCGGGAGCACCTGTGCGGTAGCAGCAGAGGAAGGGCGGGGGCTGCAGGCAAGGCGCACGGGGTCCTGGCTCCCACATCGGGCACTCCTCTGAGGGCACTGGCGGGGGTGGGAGAGGTGTCAGGGCTGCATCCTGGCTCCTCAGCGGTCCCCATGACCCACTCGCCTCGAAGGTGCCTGGGCACCTGAGCGGGAGCCAGGACTCCTGACCTGGGAACCTGGAAGGAGGGGCTGCAGGTGGCACCAGGCACCACAGGCGGCTAGGGGGCGAGCGCACGCAGGCTATTGGCCCTGAACGCATCCTCGAGGGACCCGTCCCTGGAGAAGTGGCCAGGTTGGCATGGGGCGGTCTGGGAATGTACGGGACAGGGGGCGGGGCGTTGAGCCAAAGGCAGGATGAGGTCTGGCAGCCAGGGGGCGGGGTGGGCCGTACCCTGACAGAGAAGGCGCACCTGCACCGGGGGCAGCAGTGAGGGCGTGAGGTCCAGGGCGCCCAAGTCCCAGAGAAGAGCAGGCCTCCGGAGCGGGACGCAGGGCGGGGGGTGGGGGGGGGGGGCGCGCAGGCCCGTGCCCGTGCCCGATGCAGCTGCGCGGGGCTCAGTGCCGGGGCCCAGAGGTGGAAATCGGTGAGGTTGCCGCTGAAGGCGTCACGCGCCGAGAAGCCACCGCCCTGAGAGTCCCGATCTTGACCCAGCACAAGGATGCCGCCCGGTGGCACCGGCTGGCCCGTGCCCAGTCCCCGCGCACCCGCGCGCCGCCGCCCGTCCGCGAATAGCGCCCAGCGCCCCCCGCGCTGCTCCCAGGTGGCGCACACATGGTGCCAGTGGCCATCCGCGTGGAAGGCGACGAGGAAGGGCGTGTGGTGCCCGCGCACCACGAGCGTGGCATGCACGGTGCCGCCCGGTTCGGCGAAGGCGCGCAGCTGCAGCGCGTTGGGCGGCGCGGGGACTGCCAGAGAGACGAGCGCGGCGGGGTGGGTGCGGGTGCTGGGCGCGGCGGCCCCCACTGCAGGTGCATGCACCCCGTCAGCGCCCCCAGCGCCGGCACGGGTGCCCGCAGCCGCACAGCCCTGTGTTCAGGGTGCTCTTCCAGCTTTTCTCTCGGTTTGAGAATTTTCAAACTAAAACCTGGGAGATAAGAGGCCCGCGTTTGGGGCAGAGCTCTGAGCACTCCCCAGGTTCCGGGCCAGCAGAATGTATGCAGGACTGGCTCTCTGTGTCCGTGGCCTGCTCGCACCCCAGCCCAGTCTCCCCAGCAAGGAGGGCGGGCAGGAGCAGGGCTGGGTCCCTCCACACTTGCACCATTTCATTGACGACAGGTTCTCCCGGGGCCCCATTTTACATCTGTGCAAACTGAGCCCGGAAAGAAGGCAGGACCCAGACATCAGGGAAGAGGGGGGCCCAGGCTGCCCCCTAAGCCTGTGATCTTTCTCGCTGGTAGTCGGGTGGTGACCCCACTCTCCCCGTCCCCTTTGTATGTCTTCTGGCCCTCCTTGCCTTAGGATCTCACATCTCACCCCTGAGGCCGAAGTTACCACCTTTCCATCCTTGGCAACGCCCCTGCCCCTGGAGCCCCCAGTGCAACTGCCTGGCTTCTGTGAGGTCGCATTTCCCGGGAGATGGCCGGTACTGGGGAAGGGGGGGTGCTCCGTGGACCCCGAGCAGTTTGGGCCGGGGCCTGGCCTAATCTCTTCTCCCCAGAGCCTCGGGATTGTCCAACTGGCAGCCAAGGGCCATTCATCGGCTTAAATGGTGGGCGGTTGTGACAGGCCCCTTGTCTCCACAGACGAGGCCTGGAGGCCATGGGTGAGTGGTAGCCAGGGAAGCCTTGGGCTCATTGTCTGCGGAGATGGGGTGAGGGTGGTGAGGGCGGCCAGGGCCCTCATCCCTGGGCCTGGCCTGGCGTGGCCTCTCAGCCAAGCGGCCATAGTCCAGGGCCAGGGATTTGGAAGGAGGAGCCAGCAGCGGGGATGCTTTCACTTTGGGGTGGCCATGAGCCCCACAGAATTGGGGCTTGGTCACCAACTTTCAGGCGACCTGGACATGTCTCTCTACTCCATGTCTCTGCAGAATGTGGAGAAGCACATCTTCCTTGTGGGACGCAGAGGGTGGCTGTGAGAAGCACTGTGTGAGTATCCTTCCTCTTTCCCACTTCACGCTCAATCGCCCAGCCTGTAGCCACAGTGAATCTCTGTCTCAGCTCTGGGCCTCTGCCCAGGAATGGGTGGGAGCACCCCTCCTCCAAGTCTTTTCCGGCTCACGTCTACTCAGGCTTCAGGTCTCAGCTCGGACCTTCTGGGATGCTTTCCCTGCCCCCTACCTTAATCTGGGGAACCCCCAGATCCCTACAAATGCCAGGGAACCGTCTGACTGTCTCTACTCTTCCCCCTTACCTGGGCCAGGGGTTCCGAGGGTGAGCACTTTGTGCTTGTTGAAATACGGAAGAGACAAGCCAACAGATCTATACACAGAGACAGACACTTTGGGATTCTAAGGTTTGTGTGTATGTTTCTCTTCAATTTTACTAAAAGGAATAAAGACAACAGTTACTTTAGGTACTATTTTATGACACTAATTTCGTAAAAATCTTTTAAAAATGGTAATCCTCTGTGCTGGCACAGTTGTGGTGAAATCAGTATATCCAGGCACTGTTACACAGTGTAAAATAGCACAATTGTCTTGGAAATCAAGAGTAAACATATTAAGCTCGGCCGGTGTGGCTCAGTGGTTGAGCATTGATCCATGCAACAAGAGGTCACTGGTTTGATTCCTGGTCAGGGCACATGCTGGGGTTTCTGGCTCGATCCCCAGTAGGGGGCGAGCAGGAGGCAGCTGATCACTCTCTCTCATCAATGTTTCTCTCTCTCTTTCCCTTCCTCACTCTAAAAATCAATTTTTAGAAAAGGAGTACTATATGAAGAGCACCAAAAATGTTAACATCTTTGACCCAAGTAATTCTTCTCCATGGAATTTATGCTTGGGAGATACCCAAGCAAATGAGCATAAAGAGGTTCATTCCAGTATTATGTATAATATTGAAAAACTTGGAAGCTACCTGTGTCCCAACAAATACAGTGTAACTTAACCACTTGAAGAAATATGATTAAATTATTAAAAATGAGAATTGTAAAGTGATAAGGAAACTGCAAATGACATGACAGCAAAAGAAAAGATGGCCGAAACCGGTTTGGCTCAGTGGATAGAGCGTCGGCCTGCAGACTGAAGGGTCCCGGGTTTGATTCCGGTCAAGGGCATGTACATTGGTTGTGGGCACATCCCCAGTGGGAGGTGTGCAGGAGGTAGCTGATCAATGTTTCTCTCTCATCGATGTTTCTAGCTCTCTATCCTTCTCCCTTCCTCTCTGTAAAATATCAATAAAATATATTAAAAAAAAAAAAAAAAGATGGATGCAAGTAAGATCCCGGAGCTGCAGCAGCCCTGTGTACTTTGAGGCGGCCAGCATGTCAAAAGGCAACCTAGCAAGAATGATGGGGCACCACACACAGAGGCGTATAGCAGCTTTATTCATAGCTGCCCAAACTAGGGAGCAACAAAGATGTCTTCAGTAGCTGAATGGATAGTAAGCTGTGATCCATCCAGAAGTGGAATATTGTCCAGCACTAAAAAGAAATGAGCTAGCTACCAAGCCATGAAAAGACATGGAGAAAACGTAAATGCATGTTACTAAGTGAAAAATGCCAATTTGAAAAGTCTACATTCTCTATGATTCCAACTATATGACGCTCTGGAAAAGGCAAACGTATGGAGACTTGGAGTGTAAAGAGATCAGTGGTTTCCAGAGGCCGAGGGGAAGGAGGGATGAATAGACAGAGTGCGGAGTGTGCAGGGCAGTGGATTACTCGGCCTGGTACCACAGTGATGGCGACAGGTCACTATCCATTGGTCCAAACCCATAGAATGTACAAGAGTGAGCTCTTAGGTAAACTATGGACTTGGGGTGATAATGATGTGGCAATGTAGGCCCATCAGTGTAACAAATGTGCCGCTCTGGCGAAGGGTCTTGATCGTAGGGGAGACTCTGCATGCGTGAGTCAGAGGGTATTTGGGAAATCTCTGAACCTTCTGCTCAGTTTTGCCGTGAATTTAAAACCGCTCTAAAGTCTACTTAAAAGAGGGTGGAGGAGAAGGATGGGGCAACAAGATTGAAAGACCCCGGGTCCATGTCATCATTGTGCTGCCTCCCAACCTAGAGACCACTCCTGCCAGGGAAAACAAGCCCCCACTTATTCAAAGCTCTGTGGTTAGTGGAGCTGAGAGCGTTTCTGACTGACATTGGACAAAGACTTGAAAATACAGTAGGGGGTGCACAAGATTTGGAGTCGGACACACCCATGTTCAAATCCCATTTCTCCTACTCTGTTAATGTGTGATTTTAGGTAAAGCCACTTCCCCTTTAAGCCTCAGTTTCTTTAGCTGTGAAATGGAGCTAACGACACCTACCTATTGGGCTTTGCAAGGATAGAAAGACACGACCGTTGGAAGTACTTTGTTAAGTGATATTTAGGTTTAGTTTCACTAAACTAAAAGTCTGAGCTAAAACAAAGGGAAGAAATGAGCTGTCAGTTAGAGGAGGGAAACTGATCATGAATGTTTTCTTTTTTTGGTCCAAAATATTGTCTCTCATTTCTGGGCAGGGACCCACCTTGGAGGGGACGGGCCGGGACCTGTGGCAGGGACTGTCCTCGGTCCTGTGTGGAGGCAGCGGTAGGTGGAGCTCCAGACTCGTGGCAGAGCTGGGCCTGGCGCTGAGCTCTGCACCTTGGCCCTGGCAGGCGGGTGGGCGCCTGGGAGACTCCCCATCAGTGCCTGTGACTCGAGGTAAAAATAATCAGGGAAGGACAGCTGCTTCCTTGTCAGCAACCAAGAGGGAAATAAAGCTCACGTCCCCTCCAGCGAAAACCTGTTCTCTGGGTCCCCTGGCTCCTGCCACCAACTGCTCGACGTCTGCGTGCCAATCCAATTTGAACGCCTGTGATTCACCCCAGAGAGGGTTTATTTTAACTTCATCAAGCGCCGAGGAAAACAGCCAGGCTGCAGTAAGTGGGCGGGGAGGGGAGCGGCTTGGGGGCCCAGGCAGGGGTGAAGTCCCGGGCTTCGGCCCCTCCAAGTGGTTGGACTTGGCGGCCCCCTCCTTCTAATCTGGTTCAACAATTGACCACGTCCCTGAAATTCAGCCGAGGCTCAGGGAGCACCTGATGGGTGCTCCCTGAAATCAAGGGGATCAAGTCCCAACTCCTGGGCCCAGTGCAGGACGTTCTTTCCAATGTCCTCAGCCTCCTCTCCTGTCCCCTCTCTTCTCCTCGGGCTGTACCAGGCTTTCCACACAGGCCAGGCGCCATGCCTTCGCACATGCCGCGCCTTCCGCCTGCGCTGCCTCTCCTGCTTCCCGGCCTGGTGGATGTCTGCAAACACGGGAGGGTTCTTAGCCACGTGTCGGGGCTCAGCCCGGTGTCACTGGCCACTTTCCCGCCCCTCCAGGTAAAGTGAACTGTTGTCTATGGGTTCCTGCAGGATTTTGTAGGTCCCCGTGTTTTAACAAGGAAGTGGGGGTCTCCCCCTCTTCATCTGCACCCTTCCACCCCCTCTCTGTCAGGTCCTGTGCTGGGTGCTCAGGACAGACAGGTGGCCGGCGGACCCCTGCCCTCACACAGCCTGTGTGGGGGTACAGCCCTGTGTGGGGGTACAGCCCTGTGTGGGGGCGGGTGATTCTCGGGCTGCGGGGACCGTGCGGTCACCGCGCTGCTCAGAAGCAGCTGCCTCCAAAGGACAAAACGAACAATCACGTTTGTTTGTGTTTCTTCCTTTTTCCCCTTTGTTTTTTTTAATCAAATGATGTGCCCAAGACACATTTCTGAGCCCCACTCCAATTACAGGAGACTCCCAGGTTTAGTTTATTAATTCCCATATTGTTTTTATACGCATGCAGTACTTCAATAATGAAGATACCAATAATCTCTTTTAGATAGTAAAATGCAAATCATAATAAAGATCCAATAAATAATAAATTAAATACACATTGAAATCATAATAAAAATAATTTTAAAATGAAGGTTTCCTTTTTGGCCTGGCTTAGTCTCTAAGGGGCATCGGCCCTGTCTCCCAGAGGGATTGTAGTCTGCCTTCATGGTCAGGAGGCAGCAGTGTGCTGGGCAGCCTGGAGCCAGCGCCAAGGACCGGGGCTGTGGGACACATGTCTCCACCACCTGGCCCCTCCCAGGTGGGAGCTGGGTGGTTGTTGATTGAGCCCCTGGCCCATGGGTGACCCACCCCCCACCCCTGTGGGGTCGGTAGTTCAGGGGCAGGGCTCTGGCGGGGATGAGGTTGTCTATTTTGAGTGGTTGGTAATTTGGAAAATCATAAAGTTTAATTGTTTCTCAGGACATGTTGGAACATCCTGGCATCAAGGAGAGTGTGTTGACATGTCTCAGGCTAAGCCCCGGCTGGCTGAGTTTAGAGCTGTTGAGGTGGGCCTTTTGGAGGATGGGTGCGAGGGGGTGAGGAGGAAGAGGGGATTCTAGGTGTGTATGGATCTGGGAGGCAGGGAATGAAGGCAGGCCTGGAAACAGAATATGAGGGGTTGGTGTGGTGGCTCAGAGAGGTAAAGCAACTTGCCCAAGGCCACACAGTTAGAGTGGCTGAGGCGGCCTTTGACCTCAGGTCTGTCTGACTTCAACAGTCACACTCATCTCCCATGAGTAACTGGCAGTGCTGGGTTGAGACATAATCACTGAGGTCAACCCTGGAGCCCTCTACACCTTTGTCTTCTTGATCCCTCATTCTGTGGCCTCCAGGTGGCCCTCCTTTTGGGAGGTCAGAGCAACCTTCTTGGCCAAGGGCCCAGGGGGCCTGCTGGATCTAACACTGGAATTGCTGGGAAACTCATGCTGCTCCAACTAGGGCAGCCACACTGGAAGAATGGGGGCCATCTCTGCCACACGTTAGGGAAAAGTCAAGTGAAAGTGAAGCCCACACAAGAGAGCAAAGTCAAGAGCGGGAAAGAGTTCTTGAGGCCATTCCAGCCAGCTCTGAAGCCAGCACCGATCAGTTTTGTTAAAAACCAATTCTCCAAAGGCCAGTTCACCAAGAGTCAATTAACAAATGATTAAGTCACCGAAGAAACGTGCAATTTGCCAAATGAGTCAAATGTATCTATTTAACAAAAATGATTTATTTTAACTGGGATTGAGAAGCAAGTCCATGACTCTATAGCAGAGAACTGTTCACCCTTAGAAAATCAGCTCCTGGTTTCCTACTGTGTACCTGACTGTGGGACATGGAGTAACTGTGAGCTCTGAGCTGTCCATCATGAGCTGGCGTTTTCTGATCCTCCAAAGCGGAAGGTCAGGTGGGCGCAACAGCCCTCCATCCAATGATGAAAAGCCTGCATTGGAGTTTGGGCCTAATCAGTTCCGGAGGACAGAAGTTATATGACTGTGAGGCCCAGGTGTGGATGTCATAGGTCTATTACCTACATGCCTCCTCAGCTCACCCCTAAGGCCCCAATTCTGAGTCTCCTGCCTCTTTCTTTAAGGACCCACGTGATTACACGGAACCCACCTGCATAACCCAGGCTAATCTTCCCATTTCCAGATCCTTAACTTAGTCATTTCTGCACAGTCCCTTTTACCATGCAAGGTGACATCTTCACAGGTTCTGGAGATTAGGGCATCGACATCTTTGAGAGGCCATTATTCAGCCTCATGCATCTACCAACGATGTGGGCATTCATTCATTCCTTCATTCATTTCATTCATTCATCCAGAGCCTTCCTGGAGATAATAGGAGCTCCTTCCCAAGGGAAAACCAGAGGCTGCCCTGACCTCCCAGGCTATCCAGCTGCAGCTCCACTGCCCTTGATCTTGTGGCTCGGCCACTGCATTACTGCGCACGTGGACACACACGTGCAGGTCCCTCTGGGCCTTTCTCTCGCGGCTGGAGAATGAAGTAAGTACAGTCTGCGTCTGACCCAGCAGCTCTCACAGAGGAGCTCCTCTGTGCCTGGCACTTCATGGCCTTTTGCCGACCTGAAGGGTGGGCTTCTTCTCTTCTTTACAGGGATGGAAGGCTCAGAGAGGCCCAGTGGCTGGCCCAAGGTCACACAGAGTGGAAGTGGCAGATAAGATCCGAGATCTAGGGCGTGGTCGGCAAACTGCGGCTCGCGAGCTGCGGTTTGCCACTCTGTTGACTCATGAGTTTGCCGACCACTGGGATAGGGGCTTAATCACAAGGAACAACAACAGCCTGTAATTATTGGAATCGAGAGTCTAGGTCAGTGGTCAGCAAACTCATGAGTCAACGGAGCCGCAGTTTGCCGACCACTGATCTAGGGGACTCCAGATCCTGCCATCTCCCGCTTCGTGAAACCAGAGCTGGGCCACAAGGATGGCAGCTTCCCCTCAACTCGGAGTCATTTTTCCTTCTGTCCCCAATTTAGAGTTCTAGTTCAGTTCCTCTTAGTTCAGCAGGAGTTTGCTCTTGGCTCTTGGGGACAGAAGACATTAGGCTTCCTGTGCTGGGGCCCCCTGGCCACCTGGCCCCAAAACTGCTGTCACCTTTTAATAGATTTCTCGGGGAACGAGTAATTTGTTGCTGTTGCCGTTTGGTGTTCAGCAGGAAGTCCCTGCAGGCCTGGCAGGTCAGTATGGAGCAACTCAAAGGCGACTGCGGGAGGAGGATACTGGGTCAGTGCTGGCCGCTTAGCACAACCGCACCGCCAATTACCGCGCGGCCTGCTTCCTGCCGCAGACGTGCCCAGGGCCAGGGCTTTGAACCCTTGCAGGGAGGCCAGCTCCGAGTAAACAACCCAGGGCGGCGGGCAGATTGACAGCAGAGATGCAGGAGGATGGGCCGGCCACGGGTGCGCTCGCCGCTCCTGCTGGCAGGTGGACAGAACCATAGGCCCGGGGGTCCCCACGGTCAGGGGCTCAGGGGGCCGTCAGAGTGTCTGAGCCTCACTGCTGGGTAGACAGACTCCTGCCCTGTCCAGTGGGTTTTTAGGCCATAGTTTCTGCGCCACAGAAGGTGTTTTTTTCTGGATCGGTGATGAGCCTGGTCTGGGTCCCTTCTCAAGCACCAGCCTGGGAGCAGGGATGGAGAGAGGACATCAGTGTCCGGCTTCCTCTCTCCGCAGGAAAGCCTCAGAAATACTTTGGGGGCCGCCGGGGGACTGCTGGGCTCCCTCCACCACTTTACTTGGCAGTTAGAGGAAGGAGTTGTGTTCGCTGTATCATTCCGTTCACGGGAAGTTCTAGCATTTTTCGATTTTAGAAAGCGGTTGCTTTTATGAGTGATGGACTACAAGGAGCAGGAGGGAGCCTTCTGGGGGTGACAGAAAGGCGCCATGTCTTGGTTGGGGTGCTGGTGACACGTTTATCCAAACCCATTCAGCGGTATCCTTAAAATCTGTGCATTGTACTCTGTGCACACTATACCTCAACAAGAAAAAGAGGAAGGTAAAGAAGAAGGAAGGAGCCCCGCTGGCCAGTGTGGCTCAGTGGTTGAGCATTGACCTATGAACCAGGAGGTCATGGTTCGATTCCTGGTGAAGGCACAGGCCCTGGTTGTGAGCTCGGCGATCCCCAGTAGGGGGTGTGCAGGAGGCAGCTGATTGATGGTTCTCTCTCATCATTGTTGTTTCTCTCTCCCTTCCTCTCTGAAATCAATAAAAACATATTAAAAAAAAAAACAAAAAAAAACCAAGAAGGAAGGCGATTCAGAGGCCTGGAGAACTTGGGGACACACACTCACTCATTCACATGTTTTTATCGTCTACATTTCCCTTTCCTCAGTGAAGCTGAAAAGAACAGTTTTTCTTCATCTTTGCACCATAACTGACATCCTTCCGGGAGCAAAAGGTAAATGGGTGAGGTGTGAAATGAGATGCCCACGCAGGCTGGTGCCCCGTCTCCTTGAAGTGGGGCCATGAATTAAAGCTGGGCTGGGGGTGCTTCTGAGACCAAGAACTCCGAATGCCCCCAGCCCTGCCGCTTCCCTCGCTGCCTGCGGACCTCCTTCACCCCCCACCCCGGTCCAGAGGTGAGAGGCTGCTTCTATGGTCCCTGAGCCTGGGTGCACCCAGCAAGTGCTCCGCTCCACGCCTGGGACATCTTACTGCGCCAGCACGTGAAGAAGAACTCAAACTGCTGGGGGCCAGTTTGAAAGGGCTCCAGTAGCCAAATTCGGGACAATTGGAGATCAAAACGATTAATAACAAGAATGGATTGTAACACACAGAATAAAAAGAATCCTTGAAATAAAAAAGATAATTTAAAAAACAGGGGGCGGGGGGAGGCAGGATATGGGAAAGGACTTCCTCACAGAAGGAGTAAAAAGCAGAAAGTGGCATCTTACAGTCGACGTCACAATCACTGATTTGGGTAAAACTCATCAGGTGGGAGCCAGCACATTGGGAAGAAGACCACTGGCAGCAGGACACGCACAGTCTCGGAGAATGACCCGCGTGCCGCCTTTTCATGATGAGAAAAGATACCTTACAGATGGGGGGAAATGACAGACACCAATTTGCCCAAAGGATTAAACTGAACCCCCCAGGCCCCCTGATAGGGTGCCCTGGGAAGGACGCAGCATGACTTATGAGGTGCTCCTGCCAAAAATGTTTACCTGCCCAAATCCTCAGACAGAGCCACACTGAGGAGCATTCTTCGGAATAGCAGGGCCGGCTCCTCACGAGGACGGAAGAAGGCCTGGGCACTGGTCCGGCCTGGACGGCCTGAGGAGTCATGGCGGCCGATTTCAGTGGAGGGGAGAGGGCGCTGCCGGGATCCTGAATCACAAAAATCCTAACGGTGATATTGGGGATATTTGAGTGTGGACTGGGTATCAGGTAATAATACTGAACCCGAAGTTCCTGAAGGTGATAATGGTATTGTGATTTTGTAGGCAAATGCCCTTGTTTGTTTGTTTTTTAAATATTTTTACAATCCATTCTTGTTATTAATCGTTTTGATCAGAGTGGAAGGGAGAGGGAGTTAGAAACATCAATGATGAGAGAGAATCATTGATTGCTGCCTCCTGCACGCCCCCCACTGGGGACTGAGCCAGCAACCTGGTGTCCCCCTCCCCTCCACACACAGGGAATTGAACTGTGACCTCACATTTCATAGATGGATGCTCAACCACTGAGCCACCACAGCCAGGCCAAATGCCCTTGTTTTTAGGAGACCCTTGCTGAACTTTTTAGGGACAAGTATATTTAATGTGTGATCCTTGATTGGATCTCAGACCACAAACATCATAAAGGTAATTATTATTGGGATCATTGGGGAAAGGACTCGCAAACTCTGAAGAGCTGCGGAAGTGGGAGGTATTCACATGAGTGCCTTGGGGCTGCACAGGCCCTGGAGAGGAAGCGGGGAGGAGGTCCGCGCCCTCACCATCAGCTGGGGTTGGCCAATGCATGGCTCCTCTCATCTCCTGGGGGTAAGTAGTTAAACACCCATCCCAGGCCCTGCTTACAGCGATTGGGATTCTGTGGGTCTCAGCAGGGCCCCGGAATCTGCTAAGTGCCCCAGGAGAGTCTGGAGCGGGTGGCAGGAATCCACACTTCGTGCCCTCCCACTGGAGCTGTGTCTTGGTGTCGCTGTGGCCTGTGCCGCGAGGGTTGGCACCTGGGTGCTGTGCCAGGGGTCCTGGAGCCTGGAGCAGCTGCTCTAATTCATGCAAAGGAAGGCGCCCAGGTTTGCCTTGTCTATTTATAGATTATTTATGAAGAAGGAAAAACAAGGGCTCCGTTGCCTTAGCAACCAGGAGCATCATGGGCTGCTTTTCCTGCAATGGGAAGATGGCCAAGTCTTCTTGCAAGGGGGCACCCCCGGATGTGTGTGTATCCTGACAGAGGATGGATGTGCCTTCTAGGCCCTAGCCCACGCTGGGTTCCTCGCAGCCTGCAGATTGGGGGAGGGTGTTGCCAAGCCCTTGGAAAATGTAGGCTGATACACCCTCTGGTCTCCTGTCTTCTGGGCGCCCACCCTCCTGCCTCAGGCCTACTCAGGAGTGCTTTCTTGGCTGTGCTCTGGTACATGGCCCTTAGGGCACTTGGCACAGTGACCTGGAGGTATAGTTCCCAGACCAACACCTGCCAAGTCTGGCACAGAGCCCAGCACCAAGGAGGGGCTTTGTAAATCCTGGGTGATGGGATGAATGAGTGAGTGGATGAATGGGTGGCTTTACAGCTTACACTGCATGCTCTCTTTTGGTGTCCATGAGCTTCTCTCATTTTGCAAATGAGAAGATTGAGATGAAGATAGGTGAAGAGACCGGCTCATGAGGACGAGAATCCTTGAGGAGGGAACCTTGCTTTTGCTCTGCCGAAGCCCTGGGGAACACGGGGACTTGGGTTCCAGCTGGGCCAGCAATATCAGGGGGTCGGGGAAGTGGTGCTGTGTCTAGTTGGGGGCTGGAGGGATGTGGTTTGAATCTTGACTCTATCACTTACCAGCTGTGTGACCTTGAATCAATGACTTTGCCTATCTGGGCCTCAGTTTCCTCATCTGAAAAGCGGTCTAATGATGCATGGTCCTGAGGGACTGCTGGCTCCCTGAGGGCAAGCACTGTGTCTGTCCCTTGACCACCTGTCTTCCTAGTGTCTGGCACATTCTAGATGCCTAGGACGATGATCATGAGATCCTGTATATAAAGTGGTTAGGACAGAGCTCAGGACACGGGTGTTCTTAGGCAATGTTGGTTGTTCCTATATTATTAGGAACAGAGGCTCAGAGAGCCTGATGGCTCCCCTGAGGTCACACAGCCAAGTCCAGAGCAGAAGTGGTGGCTTTACTGGTCAGTTGGGTTTGGTGGTACTGCCAGGGATTAATGGGACTGTGTCCAGGCCTTGGGGAGGACTTCCGGCTGGACCGCAGTCCCAGGGGGCAGCGGTCATGTTAGACAGAGAGGCTAACGCAGGAGTCCCTGAGATCTGGGAACCTAGAGTTGCCCTCCAAATGCTGAGGTACCAAGGCCCCGCCCCAGGCTGACTGGGGTTTGCTTGGCCTTGGGCTCTGCCTCTCAAGGTCCAGGCCCTGGTTGCCTGGAGGCTCTCTGTCCCCCTCTGCTGGGCTCTGGCTGCCTCTGTTGGGGCACCTCCAGAGGCCATAGACAGGCAGGCAATGCCACCTCCTCAGCTCAGTCCCGGTGTGAAAACCTTAACAAGGAGACTCACTTAAGAAGAGAAATGCCCCAGGGAAAAATCGAGGTCACAGATCATTTCCACATCCTTCCCTGGCCCCTCCAGCTCTATGGCAGGACACAGGGGTCCCCATCATCGCCCTCTGGGGGCTGCAGGCTGCACTGCTTCCCTTCCCTGTAGCTGCATCAGATTCATCACCGGTTCCTGAAGGTTCCTGAAAACTATCAGTGCTCAGGGCTTTGTTTATTCCATACCCCAAGCCATTGCTGTGTCTGTCCCTCCTGCCTTCTTACCCCATGAGCACGCACTCTGTCCTTCTGAACCTCTAGGTTTCTGCAGAACCCAGCCCCACCCCATGTCCCCTCCACAGGTCCTTAGCACACAGGGGGCTTCCTTCTTCCCCGAACTGTCTAGGTCTTATGGAGTTGAGTCTCTCTCAGCAGGAATGGGCTTCTTCAGAGTGGAGTCCAAGTATTTTTACTTTTTACATTTACCAACGTAGAGACGTGGTGACACAGGAGATACTCAAACCTTTTATCAGTAGTTTTCTGTGGAGGTAGGTAGGTGAGGTTTTATTTTCTTAATTTCACACAAGACCCAGAGAAGTAATGAAAGAGAATTTAACCTTTGACAAATATTTATTGAACACAAAGTTGTGACAGATACTAGTTCTAGGTGATTGAGATGCCATTCATTCATTCATTCATTCATACCTAGAAACATGTCTGACACAAATATCTGCCGAGTGAATAAATTAATTCATCACACAGTTGTTGAGGCTGTCATTTACTTGCTAAGCAAATTTGAGCAAGTCACTTCACTTTGATGGACCTTAATTTCCATCAGTAAAATGAGTTGAATTACATAATTACTTCTTAGGGTTGTTGGCAGGATGAAATAAATGTATTAACAATAATGGCTATTTAGAAGCTGCTCTGTGCCCAGATGGATGCTTCCCATATATAATTTTCAATCCTCACAGCAGCCTTTTAAAACTTGAAATGAAATTTACATAAAAAAATTCACTTTTTAAAAATGTGCTGTTTATTGTTTCTTAATATATTCACTAGGTTGTGTAACCAAGACCTCTATGTAATTCTAGAACATTTTCATCATCCCCAAAAGAGACTTTGTACCCATTTAACAGTCACTCCCCCTGCCCCTGCCTCCACCTCCTAGCAACCACTAATCTACTTTCTGGCTGTATGGATTTGTCTAGTAAGGACATTTAATAGAAATGGAACCATACTATATGTGGCTTTTTGTCTGGCTTCTTTCACTTAGCACAATGCTTTCAAGGTTCATCCCCGTTGTGTAGTATGTATCAAAGCTTCATTCATTTTTATGGTTGAATAATATTCTGCAGTATGGATGTGTACTACATTTTGTTTATCCATTCATCAGTTGATGAACATTGGGGTTGTCTACATTATTTGGCACTTTATGGATAATGTTGCTATGAATACCTGTGTGCAAGTTTTTGTGAATATCTTTTGAATTCTCTTGGTTATATACATAAGAGAGGAATCTGGGCCCATATTTAACTTTTTGAGGCACTGCCAAGTTGTTTTCTGGAGCACTTGCACCATTTTGTATTTTACCAGCCATGTATGAGGGATCTAATTTCTCCATATCCTCACCAACACTTGTTATTATCTGTCTTATTGATTACAGCATCCTAGTGGTCGTGCAGTGGTATTGAACTGTGGTTTTGATTTGCATTTTCTAATGATTAGTGTTCTTGTTCAATTCACAGCAGCCTTGTGAGGTAGATATCTTCTCCATTTGACAGCAGAGGAAACATTCAGAATTGAGAGAACTTGCACAATGCAAGAAGATGGTGCGGCTGTGTCTGGAACCTGGGTGTGTCACGTCTCCGGTCTGGCTGGCATAGGCCTGGTCTCTAGTGCTCCCACCTTGGGACAAGTCCTTTCCCCGCTCCGGGCGTCAGTTTCTCCTCCATGCCATTTGGGGTGGTACACTCCAAACACCTCCGGGCTCCTCTAGGATCTCGCAACTCTAAGGTCAATCGCTCCAGCGCGGAGTTTGCCCCGCCCCTGCAGCCCGGGTCGCCCGCAGCGCCGGAAGTACTCGGCTCTTTTTGTTTGCTCCCGCCCCCGGCCCGGAAGTAGTCTCTTGGAAAGATGGCGGCTGTGTCAGTGTGCCAGCCACCGGTTGGAGGTTTCTCGTTTGATAACTGCCGCAGGTGCGACCCTGTCTGGCGCCGGGTTCAGGGTGGGATTGGGAGTGCGGTGTTGGGGGTCAGCGCGGGGCCGCGGCCTAGTCCGGGAAGTCCAAAGGAAGGGCGAGCGGCGCGGCCCGCCGCCCGCGGCCGTGTGACTCAGGGGAATCGGGGCCTGAGCCTGCGTTTCTCCTGAGGCCGGGTCTGCTCTCCCACTTTCCCTAGAGCTTGGATACCCTCCTTCTCCGTCTCCTTAGGCGAGGTGCCGCCCCTCTCTGAGGCTCTCTTTGCTGAAAAAACGGGACTATAGTTCTGATTTTGGGAAGGAGGATTGAGTGAACAGATGGGCGTGATAGTGAATAGGGCGTTCTTTTCCCCCAAGTTTCCTATTAGGCACTCTTTCTGCCAGTGCGGCGCAATGTGGTCAATGTGTTTTTCTCTCCTTTGCTCCTAGAAATGCCGTCTTGGAAGCTGATTTTGCAAAGAAAGGGTACAAGCTTCCAACGGCCCGGAAAACAGGCACGACCATCGCGGGGGTGGTCTATCGGGTAAGCCGGGACAGGCGACGAGCAGCGGTTGTACACGAGCCAGCCCCCTGGACGCCTCTGGGCTCTGTCGGGAAGGGCACCTGCTACAGAGCACATCAGGAACTGGCCCTTCCGGAGGGACTATGTTAGGTTTTGTGTGCTATCAACAGTTTATATTCTTCTCTCACTTTGCAGAGTTTTTGCTAGGAGGCCAACTTACTTTCCTGTCTTAAGTTACTACTTTAGAAGGCAGGATGATGTAGTGGGAGAACACCAGATTTGGGGTCAGACAGGCGTCTGTGTAACCATTTAACTTCTATGCTGCTTCCAATTTGGGACCGCTCACTTTTCTTCTTACAGCCGCACTTTCCCCATCAACCAATTGAACATAATAACTCCTGCCTTAAATTGTTGAAAGGGTCAGAAGGGATAATGGTTATTGTTATTAAGGGTAAAGGGTGAGACCTTTTAAAAATAAATTGACAGGTGGCTATTTTAATGGATTTCTGTATCTTAATCTAGACTTTACCCATATTAGCTTTGGTTTGTAAGGGAATTCATTAAATCTCTGAGCCTCATTTGAAAACAGGAATGATAATTCCTACCACCTACTAAGGATTCAACCAATAACATTTGTTAAAAAGCCATATCTTGAATTCTGTAAGTATAGCACAGTATTTTTGGTAAGAGGTTTTTTTTGGGGTAGATGGTTGGGGGAGCAGGTTATGGCCAACATTGTTTTCCCCAAACTAGATTAGAGAGCTGTGGCTTGTATATGTAAGATTGTTTATAAGTATGTATTTTTAAAAAACAGGATGGCATAGTACTTGGAGCAGATACAAGGGCAACTGAAGGGATGGTTGTTGCTGACAAGAACTGTTCAAAGATACACTTCATATCTCCTAACATTTAGTAAGTACTGATTCGTTTTAATAGCTTTTATATTTTTAAACATTTCAGGGCTAAAATTGAATTTACTATGCTTCTCCCTAAAACCTGTGGTTCAATCGGTATTTTCTTTCTGTCTCCCTTAAATGGCATTTTTATCCACCTGGCACTTAAGTCATCCTTAAGTGCATCTTTGCTTTAGTCTTCGATTCAGTTGGTACCTGGTGTGCCTTCTGTGTCCCCTGAATCTATTCCCTCCTGTTCTTCCCTCTGCTAAGGTCTTAGTGCAGATTTTTTTTCTCAGCTGGACTGTTGCAGTTGTCACTTAAAATGGTTTCTTTGCCTCTGGTTTCTTCTCCATCTATGTTGTTTATTCCTCTTATCATATTGGGTTTTGTAAAACACAAATTTAAAATTATGTTCCTTTTAAAAAACTTTTCAAGAGACTTTTTACAGGTTGACACTGCTTTTTCAGGATAAAATCGAAACTGTTTAAGGCCTTGCACAATCTCATAAAAATATTACCTTTTCAGCCATTTTAGTTGCCATCACCCACTGCTCTACTTACACCTGGATGGTCTCTATTTCCCTCGTGTCTTTATTCCCCTCGTCTCCAAGCTGTTTCACCTTTGCTTATACCAGCCCCTTTGCTTAGAAATGCCCTCTCCTCTTCTCTGCTTATACAGTGTTTTTATTTTATTCTTCCAAATTCAGCTCATATGAAACCTCAAAGATCAGAATTAATTGCTCTTTCCTTCAGTTTCCCTTAACATTTTTTACCTGTGCAACTGTATTGTATCATACAAGGAAAATTTTTGTTTACCTGTGTCATGTCCACTCAATTTTGAAATCAAGTGCTAGGACTTTGCCATATTTTCTTTACTAGAGGCCCGGTGCATGAAATTCGTGCATGGGGGAGGGGGTGTGTTCCTCAGCCCAGCCTGCACCCTCTCCAATCTGGGATCCCTCTCATAATCCAGGACTGCTGGCTCCCAACCACTCGCTTGCCTGACTGCCTGATTGCCCCTAACCACTTCTGCCTGCCAGCCTGATCACCCCCTAACCACTCCCCTGCCAGCCTGATCGATGCCTAACTGCTCCCCTGCTGGCCCGATTGCCCCTAACTGCTCTCCCCTGCAGGCCTGGTCGCCCCAAACTGCCCTCCTCTGCTGGCCCAGTAACCCCCAACTGCCCTCCCCTGCAGGCCTGGTTGCCCCAAACTGCCCTCCCCTACAGGCCTGGTCCCCCCCAGTTGCCCTCCTCTGCTGGCCTGATCGCCCCCAACTGCCCTCCCCTGCAGGCCTGGACCTCCCTAACGGCCCTCTCCTGCAGGCCTGGTCCCCCACAACTGCCCTCCCCTGCAGGCCTGGGTTTCCCCCTCCCCCCCCCCCCAACTGTCCTCCCCTGCTGGCCTGATCGCCCCCAACTGCCCTCCCCTGCAGGCCTGGACCTCCCTAAGGGCCCTCTCCTGCAGGCCTGGTCCCCCACAACTGCCCTCCTCTGCAGGCCTGGGTTTCCCCCTCCCCCCCCCAACTGTCCTCCCCTGCAGGCCTGGTCACCCACAACTGCCCTCCTCTGCTGGCCCGGTCGACCTCCAACTGTCCTCCCCTGCAGGCCTGGTCCCTCCCAACTGCCCTCCTCTGCTGGCCTGATTGCCCACAACTGCCCTCCCCTGCCAGCCATCTTGTGGTGGCCATCTTGTGTCCACATGGGGCCAGCCATCTTGTGTGTTGGGGTGATGGTCAATTTGCATATTACTCTTTTATTAGATAGGATTCCCAGCACTTAGTGCGATGACTGATACCTGGTAGTAAATATTTGGTAAATGTTAAATTGCAAGATTTTTAACATGCCTTGCTCTTTTGTATAACCTGGATCTATTTGTAGGATTATATATACTCTTTTAGGAGCCAAGGAACTAATGATTTCAAATGTTTCATTTGTGCACAGGAAATATACTTGCATATAGTTAGATGCATATTGCCAATTTAATGTTTATTTAAGTTTGGTTAGACAGAGCAGTTACGGTACAGATATACTCAGAAACATCTCTCTATGTACCTAAACTTCGTGGATGTTTTTGAAGAAACTCCTAATTGAACCCTCTGGTAATTGATTTCAGCTGTTTTCCATTGTGTTTTTTAGTTGTTGTGGTGCTGGGACAGCTGCAGACACAGATATGACAACCCAACTCATTTCTTCCAACTTGGAGCTCCACTCCCTTTCCACTGGCCGCCTCCCCAGAGTTGTGACGGCCAATCGGATGCTGAAGCAGATGCTTTTCAGGTAAGGTTCTAGGATGAGGATTTCTACAACATCTTTTTCTCATGTCTTAGATTTGCAGGAAGGGAAACATGGAAGCTAGAGGAAAACAGTTCAGAAATACATATTTTATTTTAGAACTCAACTGTTACTAAAAGCCATTTTATTTTATTTTTTTAAATTTTATTTCAGAGAGGAAGGGAGAGGGGGAGAGAGATAGAAACATCAATGATGAGAGACAATCATTGATTGGCTGCCTCCTGCATGCCCTACACTGGGGGTCGAGCTCGAAACCCAGGCATGTGCCCTGGCTGGAAATCGAACCGTGACCTCTTGGCTCATAGGTCAACGCTCAACCACTGAGCCATGCTAGCCAGGCTAAAAAGTCATTTTAACTTTCTAAGGCTTTTGATAATGGGTTTGAATTGATGGGGTCTGTCTGTTTTTTTCATAAGTAAATGACGTGTGACCAGTTGAGTCATTTCCTCAGGCATAGGGATATTACTGGATAAAAAACCATTTTGTTCATAGGAAGAAAGAGCTGGAAGGAACCTCTGAGGAGTTCGTCTTGTGAACACTGTTACACAAACACAAGTGATTGTTTTTTCCTCCCTCTTTCAAAGGGCACGAACAATAAAATAAAAAATGTGACATTGATATTAACCGATATTTACCTCTTTGTGCTGGGTCCTGCGCTTAGTGCTTTATGCCTGATCTCATTTTATCCTTTTAATCCTGAGGTCTGGGCTTCTCCAGCTTATATGTGAACAAATTGAGGTTTAAAGAGGTGCAGTCACTTGCCTGACCTGACCTCACTGCCTGCTGACTCCCACAGACAGTTTCTCTTAGTAGTTTTGTTTTTCTTTCTTCCTTAATCACATTATCACTTTATGTCTGTACAGGTCTCAACAGTTTTAAACTCTTAAGTCCATTTTCTGATTTACTTCTCGTGAAGAGAGTCAGTGTACTATAGTGGAAATAGCCTGGATATTTAGTCTTGGTTGGAATACTGGCTTCTTTTGGGACCTGCCTTATCTTTCACAAATTCTTTCCTCTTCCCTTTGTGGAATGTGTGCATCATGATACCTTTTAAAAAAATATATGTTTTTATTGATTTTAGAGAGAGAGGGAGAGAGGGAGAGAGAAAGAGAGAGAGAGATGGAAACATTGATGAAGAGAGAAACATCATTGATTGGCTGCCTCCTGCAGGCCCCCTTTGGGGATTGAGTCTGCAGCACAGAGATTTGAATGAAAAATCAGGATTTCTGGCTTCTCTGGAAAGAAATTAAAAAAGTGTGGGGTAACACATGGCAGTAATCTTCTGGAACTGAGTGTCAGATGCTGCCTTGAGAAGTGGGATCCTGTGTCTGGTCTGTCAGTCCCTGCCTGGTTCACTTACATCTGTTTCCTGCCTGGCCCTTGCCTTCCTGTACAGTTGCAGGCCTTCATCTGGCGTGGCCCCGAGACTCTCAGTAAGTGGAGATGAGGTTAATGTAGCTCTGCAGCAATAGTAGTGTACTAGTAGCTCCCGTTTGACTGGTGAGGTGACCAGGACTTATAAGTCATATGGGCAGGAAGTCTAGTTACATCCACCCAATTTCTGCTCTGGCTGTACGAGACCTGTGTCAGTGATTTCTATTTATTTCTGTACATAATCATCATCCTAACCCTGGAGATATATCGCCTATCAAATAAATTCTCCCAGTATAGTGTAAGAACTTGTTAAAGCATATCCATGGTCAGAATTTCTGATGAGCCCTGGCCAGGTGGGTTCAGTCGGTTGGAGTATCGTACCGTGCACCGAAAGGATACTGGCTCAATTCTGGGTCAGGGCACATACCTAGGTTTCAGGTTTGATCCCCGGTTGATGTTTTCTCATCCCTCCCTCCCTCCCTCCCTCCCTCCCTCCCTCCCTCCCTCCCTCCCTCCCTCCCTCCCTTCTTCCCTCCTTCCCTCCCTTCCTCCCTCTCTTCTTTCCTCCCTCCCTCTCTCCCCCCTCCCTCTGTTCCTCCCCCCCTCTGTCAAATTAGCAACCCCCCCCCCCCCCACAAAACCCATCTTCTGGATTTTAAGGAAAAAAAAAAAGATTTCTGAAGACATTTGTGATTTTGATTAGATTTTAAATACAAAGCTCCCTCTGGTGGCTTGTATGGTGCATTACATTTAAAACAATTTTGAAACTTAGAAAATTGCAAATAGACAATTTCAAGATTCCTTGCAATGTCATTTATAACATTTAGCTAAATCTAGAAGATGTTTCTGTTAATCTCTTTAGAATGTTTTAGGAATTCTAAATTTTCTCTTTTCAGTGTTCTATTGTTTTTAGTTTAACATACTTTGTAAAAGCGAAATTATATAAAAGTTTTGAGAGGAACATTTAAAAATTTAAACCAGAATAATTATGGTGCTTTATATCTTCTGACATTTCTGTTGAGTTACATAAAATGAGTCAGTTGTATAAGGAAAAAAGTATAGGATTTGACTTTATTATTTTCTTTTTTTTTTTTAATTGACTTCAGAGAGGAAGGAAGAGGGAGAAAGAGATAGAAACATCAGTGATAAGAGAGAATCATTAATCGGCTGCCTCCTGCACGCCCCACACTGGGGATTGAGCCCACAGTCTGGGCATGTGCCCTTGACCAGAATTGAACCCGGGACCCTTCAGTCCGCATGCTGATGCTCTATCCGCTGAACTAAACCACCTAGGGCAGGATTTAACTTTAGAAGCAAGGCTTATGACAATGCCTAGTACAGGGCCTGGTACACAATTAGATCCCCATAAAATTCATCCCATTCCCTATTTTGTTTCCATCAAAGCTATAACCACTTAATGAAATAGTGGCAGTGTAAGAAACGCTTTTTGTTTTCTGACTTCTTAGATACTTTTAGTTAAGTTACAGTGACTCATTTTTTTTTTATGCATACTCTGATCACCAGGTATCAAGGTTACATTGGTGCAGCCCTAGTTTTGGGGGGCGTAGATGTTACTGGACCTCACCTCTACAGCATCTATCCTCATGGATCAACTGATAAGTTGCCTTATGTCACCATGGGTGAGTGTAATGTTTCTCTGATGTTTCAGAATCCTCTTATTTACCAAGATGGTCTCTTAGAGAGCTGCTCTATTTCCTGTTAGAGAAGACAGTGCAATAAAGTGGTTCATTCTACAAATATTTACTGAGTTCTTTCTACAGGTTGGCTCTGTGCTTGGGATATAACAGTGAACAAAATTTTGATAAAGATTCTTGCTTGCAAGGAGTTTATATTTTAGTGGACAGACAATAACAACTATTAATATCACTTTCTAGTGCTAAATATTAGGCGAAAAAAAGCAATGTAGATGATATATTACTGTTATGCAAGATTTTACATTTGGGGGAAACTGGGTCAAGGGTATATGACAACTCCATGTATTAGTTCTTACATTTGCATGTGAATTTATAATTATCTCAAAACAAAAAATTTAAAAAAAAATAAATGCAGGGCGGGGGACTCGGGAGTGTTGGGATGGAAGGCAGACTGTAGTGTTAAATAGGAAGGTCAAGATAAATCTTATGAAAAGGTGGGTTTGAGTGGAAGAGCCTCCTGGGCAGAGGGAAAGCTGGGGTGGCGGCCTCGCTGTGGGAACATACCTGGTAAACGCAGATTTTTTTTTTTTAAGTAGAGTAACTGGAGTTCCTCTTTGCCACTTAATCTCTGAGGGATCATAGGCATTTAATTCCTTTGAACCTCGATTTCCTCACTGTGAAATAATACCTCCACACACAACCAGGTTATAAATAATATATAAATAACATTATAAATTACATATAATTCCAGTACTTGGCCTATAAATAGTAGTTACTCTTTTTAGACCAGCTTTTTACATTTGTATTTTAGCTCTAAGTGCTAGATAAGAGTATGTATATGTTCTTTATTTATTCATTAAATAAATGATTTTTAGAGAGAGTGGAAGGGCTAGGGAGAGACAGAGAGAGAAACATCAATGTGACACTCACATCGATTGGTTGCCTCCCACAGAGGGGGCTGGGGATTGAGTCTGCAGCCAAGGTATGTGCCATCGACTGGAATTGAACCCAGACCCTTTAGTCGGAGGGCTGACACTCTACTTAGCTAAACCAGGTAGGGTTATATATCTTGTTTTAATCCTCACCTGAGGATATGTTTTTTATTGATGAGAGAGAGAGGGGGAGAGAGAGAGAGAGAGAAACACTGATATGAGTCACCTCCCCTATGTGCCCCAACCAGGAATTGAACCTGCAACCTAGGTATGTGTACAAGGCAATGCTCCAACCAACTGGGCCACCTAGCCAGGGCAAGAGTAATTTTTTAATGACCAAAAAGAAAAGAGTGATAAAATTATGTTAAGAATTGGGGTAAGTTCTAAATTTTATGTTAAACTTGTGACCCCGTTCATGGATTCGTGCACATTGAAAGGAAATTAATTAGAAGGTGGCTGGCGGTGGGTGAGATGGACACGCCCTGGAGCCAACCTCCCGTAGTACCTCCCCGGCCGGCCGCACCTGGGGTGGCGCCATGGCTTGAAAGGCATCTGGGGAGTGAGTGGGGTCCCTCTGGCAGGTGGGGTCCCTTGGCCTGACCTGTGGGGATTGGGCCAAAACTGGCTCTCCTACATCCCCCAAGGGGTCCCGGAGTGCAAGAGAGCACTCTGCAAAGTTGCTGTTGTATAGGGCAGTGGTTGGCAAACTCATTAGTCAACAGAGCCAAATATCAACAGTACAATGATTGAAATTTCTTTTGAGAGCCAAATTTTTTAAACTTCTAACACCACTTCTTCAAAATAGACTCGCCCAGGTTGTGGTATTTTGTGGAAGAGCCACACTCCAGGGGCCAAAGAACCCATGTGGCTCGGGAGCCGTGGTTTGCTGACCACTGGTATAGGGTGTGGACGCAAGCACAAGTGTGCAGTAAACCAGATTCGGGGCGGACACTGCCCCAGCAACAGCAACAACATAACCCAGTGGTCAGCAAACTCATTAGTCAACAGAGCCAAATATCAACAGTACAATGATCGAAATTTCTTTTGAGAGCCAAATTTTTTAAACTTCTAACGCCACTTCTTCAAAGTAGACTCGCCCAGGCCGTGGTATTTTGTGGAAGAGCCACACTCAAGGGGCCAAAGAGCCGCATGTGGCTCGCGAGCCGCAGTTTGCCGACCACTGACGTAACTCATGGCCGAAGGTGGAATTGCATGGCCCGTGAGGAATCGGGCTCCCTCCTCTCTGGTTTCGGGGTGCATCACTTGAGAACCACCGCTGCCAAGTCACTGCAGCTCTGCAACTTCTGCATTGAGCATCTGCTCCCGGGTGGTCAGTGCATGTCTTAGCGACCGGTCGGATGGTCATACACTTAGCATATTAGCCTTTTATATAGATAGATTTCTGAGTCAGATAGTATAGGTCTAGCCCTGGCCGGTGTGGCTCAGTTGGTTAAGCATTGACCCATGCACGGAGAGGTCACTGGTTCTATTCCCTGTCAGTGTACGTGCCTGGGTTGCAGTCTCGATCCCCACTAGGGAGTGTGCAGGAGGCAGCCGATCAGTGTTTCCTCATTGATGTTTCTTTCCCTCTCTCTCTAAAAAAATCAGTGAAAACATATTAAAAAATTGTATAGGTCTAGAAATTTGAACAGGTCTGTGTACCTGGTGTTCTTCCTGCTGTTTTTTGCCTGTTACATTTTCCGTCTTTTACATTTGGCTCTGCAGAACTAGGAGCACTGCTGCCTTGAATAGTTTGGAAATTGCCAGTTTGACACTTCGCTATTCCATTGTGTTATCTAGCCTCTTAAAAGGTTTCATACAGTAGCTGTTCGCTGTTTGTGGTGTATGTGAGGAGAATGATTTACCCCTGGACACCGTATGGATGAATCTTTGTAATTTTTTTAAAATGAAGATACAGTAATTTTAGAATTGTTTTGAATTGCTTTATTCAAATGTATTTGTTATCTCCCTGGCTCGCTGCTCACTTTGCTGCCCGGCTGTCTCAGGAACCCAGTCTTCCTGCCATCTTGCTCACCACCAGAGAGTTCTTTGTAAAGGAGAGTGGGTGCTTCTGATGGGTGAAGCTCAGGTACCTCCTCATACAGTGGTTGGGTTCCCCAGATGTAGGAAGGAAGTATAGCTTCTGACAGCCCAAAAAACTGACAGATGGCCATATAGTACGTTTTACCTTTTGAGAGCTATTACCAAATTGCCCTGCAAAAAGATTGCAGTAATTTCTCCTCCTCCCAAGAGAATAAGATAATGCCTTTCTCTGACAACCAACCCTGATAGGTGAAAGACTGGAAGAAGTAACATCAGCCGAGACCTAGATGACAAGTAGGAATTAGCCAGGAATTTGCTTGCCCACTCTCTGCCCCCAAGGGAAGGACTTTTCAGGCCCTGTGGTGCACAAGGGACTGGTGTGGTCAAGGAATGGAAAGGCCAGAGTTTGCTGAATGGGTGAGGCAGGTGCATAGGGTGGGAGGAGTGTTCCATGCAGGAGTGCAGCAGAAGCAAAGACATGATGTTCAGGGGGAGCAGAGGTAAGGCTGGAAAGCTTTAGGCTGGAGAGGGCCCCGATGATACACACTGAATTGTCTTGATTTTGCCCTGGAGATTCCTGTATAACGTTTTCAAGCAGGAATGATAGGGGAAGAGTAGTTGCTTGTTAGAAAGAGCAGTGTGACAGCTATAGGGAGAAGATGGTTATGCGGCGTCTGGAGGCGGGGAGGGCGATTACATCTGGCCAGAAATGTTGAGGATGTGGACGGTCCAGTGGCAGTAGAGATGGCCACTGACATAACAGAGATCACCCAGAAACAAGCCAACCATTAGGCTTGATTCCTGGTCTCTGTCATCTGTCCTCTCCTGTGTTCCTCAGTGCCGGTCTCTTCCTGGCATTTGACTTCAGTGTTGGAGTAACTCCTTCACCTGGGGCCACCTCCCTTCAGTTGGGCTTCAGATCCTTCCATCTCCGCGCCCCGCCCCCCCCCCCCCCCCCCCCCCCCCCGCCCTTTCCACCACTTGTTCAGTAGTTCCCCTTGCCTCCCTGAAAAAAAGCCATTCTGTGGGACTGCCCCAGGCTGAGTTACTATGTTCCCCTCAGGGCATTTGTGTGAAACAGGATTCCAGGATTCCAACCTCGTCCAATCTCTACTTTCCCTAGCCATTGTCCCTCCTGCCCCTGTGAAAATTTGAGAGTAGAATTTGTATTTTACTCCCAGAATCTCAGACTCCTGTGTGACTCTATGAATAGTTGATGCTTAATTTTCTGGTCCTCTAACTCACTCGTGCCAAAGAATGTCTGAAACAGCGCTAGAAACCTTAGCTGCTGGTTATTGTGTGGAGCACCGCTGGAAGAGAGTTGGTTTAGACTGTGTTCCATTTGTGTGGCTCCAGGATAGCACAGAGCATTTGCATGTGTGATAGGTTCCTTTTTCTTCTTTTCTTTTTAAAGCTTAGTATTAGTTCAAATTTAAGCACTTACGGAGTGTCTCTGTGCCAGAGCATGCTGTTGCATTATTTTCAGTTAAAAATCTAGGGAAGGGATGCTGTCATTGCCATTTTATTGATGAGAAACCTGAAACTTAAAGGAGCGATTTCATAACTTGCCTCTTATTGCTCTGCCTGTAAGTGGCAAAGCTGGGATTTGAGCCCTTGTTTCTAGCTCAAGCAAGCCCAGTACAACACAGCTGCTTTGATTTGGTCGGCTTACAGGTGTTACTTCATTAAGCTATTAAGCCTTGCTTCTAAATACTGGAAATATTTATACAAGTTCCCGAAGGGCGTTTGTTTTGCATGCTTTCGACCACTCTTTGTGCAGATTTTCCATCCTGCACATTAAACACAGTATTTACTGAAACAATTTCATAGAATCAAAGGAAAATTTAAAAAATTATACACAATTCTACCACCCCAAGACAACATGACTTTTATTTTTATTTTTTTCTAATCGGAGTTAATTGGGAGAGAAGCCCTTTCCCAGAGATTGTAGAAGAAAATACAGTTTTCGTACTGCCCTGGCTTTGTCTTTGTCTTTCTTTGCGTTTCTGTTAGCCACTGTTCACTCCTGAGCCGGTTTGTACACATCTTTGCCTGTGGTAGTAGCTGTGCTGGGCTGCCTTGCTTCCAGATGAAGGCCGTCTTCTGTTGTTATTTTTTGTTCCTTTTTTCCCTCTGAGGGGCTGGATTTTGGGAGAGATTCCCAGAATTGCCAAAATTTGGTGGACTTTGTTTGAATTCATGTTACTAATTTTGGGTGAGCTACAAACTAAACCTCAAGCCGTAGGTAAAATAGAGGGCCTCCTAAGTGCATGGCTCCCAGGGAGCACTGACATTCACTGTGGACTGAGGCTTTTCCTAAATGTAGCTTAAGCGAGAAAGTGAATATTTCATGCAAATTCTCAAGCTTTAGTTAAATTATAAATTTTTTTAATTATAAGAAATGAAAATATCTTTGTAATTAATCTTTTTTCTATCTGAGTGATTTGACAGTGAGAGCTGGAAGTTATAAATTACCCATACGACAAGGGTGTCCAAATTTTGTCTACTCATGGGCCTGTGCTGGCGACCAGCCAGGCGCCTGAAGGCTACTCTTAATTTACATTGACTAGAGGACACCTGTCTTGCCGTGTGCATCTTGAACATGCTGGCACAGCTCATTGAGCACAGTCCAGGAGCCTCTTCTCTGAGGACTCGCCTTCCCGAGGGTTCACTGAGGAGAAGCATCTATCAAACTCCGTATGGTGTGGCCCTTGGACAGCTTCTGTCCTAAAACCTTTTATGGACGTGATGTTGACCATGAGAGCGACACGCATCCAGCAGCTTTCCAGCTGCTGCACCGGCAGTGTTGAGAGATGCTTTACTGACTTAATCTTTGCAAGACTGTGAGGTGGGTGCTGTTACCCCTGTCTTACAAATGAGGAAGTTGAGGCTCACAAAGGTATGCCAAGTTCACATAGCTGGCAGGTGCATGATGTGGGAGGGGCCCCCATTCACTGTGACTGTTCCCCTTGGCTGTGTTATTGCTGTGAATGGTGTGTGGCATGTGGTCCAGAGCAAATGTGATTTGGTTCATTCTCAAAAAACAGGGGTCCCTTAAGTTTTATTTAATTATTTCTTTTTTAAGAGAATAACTTTCAAGAGACTCAGATGATCGATTAGTGTGATTGTTGAAAGCCAGGCAAGATTCTTTGACTTTTCTTTCCACTACGGGAAAAGGATTATGGTTCTATTTTTTTATAGACAAAATGTAGGTTCTTGTAATTCTCAGATTAATTAGCTTATTCTTTTAACTTGCCAGCTTTCCTTTATTAGGCAGACTGAAGTGGTGTCAGGAGAAGCCTGGGGACCATCTTTTGCTATTAGTTTGGCGGTGTTTCTTGAGCAGCATTGGCAAGGTATATAAAATTTTCGCTTTTGCCCACTTATTCACATAGAGAATTAACATGAATAAAATTTCAAGCACGACATTCCTGGAAATGAGGCCCTTGGACAATTCAGGAATTCTAACTGAAGGAATAAACATTGGTATGCACCATCAGGGATGACTTGGGTCACTGTCAGCCCATTCAGGTAAAAATCGATCTCCAGATAAACTGGCTATGCAGTTTCCTAATTACTAGAATGTACCTCTCAAGTCCCAATTTACAGAGCCCCCTAGCGATTAAAAAGATGCAGGACAGAGCAGTGAACATACTGCTGTCTCACCTTGTGGGCAAAAACGAGTCTCAGAAATTAAGCTGGAACATAAGAACAATGGCAGGGAATTCAGGTCTGCCATTTTCTCTGTATTTTTACACTGAAGGACAACCTTTGTGCAAACATTTTGATATCTCCGCATGACTCGATTTTGAAAATGTTCCTGCGCTGTGTAAAATTAATGCACTAGAAGAAGGCAAGTGTTTTTTCCACATTCATTTTCAACTCTTAGATCAGGTGTGAACTCTGCAGCACTGTATGTAGTTCAGAGGCCTACATGACAGCTTCTCAGAGGGCATGTGGACTTCATGGCTCTGGTGTTGCTGGAAGTCCTTTTCATGGGCCATGTGACTCTGCAGGGGGTTCCGCAGGCATGTGCCCCCATCAGCACTGCAGTGAGCCCCGGCCCCTGCTCTCTGTGGGTCAGGGGCTATGCAGTGGAGGGAACCCTATTCTGGTGGGAGCTTTGTCCATACAGTAGGTGACCATCCAGAGCAGACTTTCTGTAACCAGCTGAGGTATCACCTGTAATCCTAGAAAAAGAGACGGAAGCCCTGGCTTTAGTCCCAGCCCTGCTTGCCTAGGGCTAGTCCCTTAATCTCTCGGAACCTCAAACCCCTCATTTCTAAAAACAAGCTGATTGTTTTTGACTTGGGGAGATCACAGGGCGTTGGGATGCTGCAGTGTCATTTTGTGTGTGAACGCGTTTCTCCCGTGCACGTGTTGCTCTTCCTGTTGCATTTTGAGGTAGTGTGGGCCAGTGAAAAGAGCTGGGCTTTGGAGTCCAGCTGGGTTCCAATCTAAGTCCAGTGTTAGCTTTTGAGTATGAGCATTGATGTCTTTTTCTGTACAGTGGTGGTTAGAGGAACTGTCCCCTGGGAAATGTGCGGATTAAGTGGAATACCATATGTCAGAATCTTTATGTAGCACCGTGTGGTGTTATGTGCATGGTGTTTTGATAATTTTAGTGCTAACACATTCTCTGTGTGCAGGTCTGTGTACTAGGATTTCTCTGGCAGTTTTTGCTGCTTTGACTAGTATAAGATGCATTTCAGAAGATTTAAAATGTGCAATGCATAGATTTTATATTTTAAAAATTATCTGATATGAAATGCCAGGAATTAAACGAAACCAAAAGCTCATGAAAGTTGACTTAATGCATCTTGATTCCTGGTTGCTGCAAAGGTGGTACTAAGCCAATAGATGGTGCCATTTTGTTAGGAAATGAGAAAATATTTACTTCTAAAATTCATCATGTTACATACTGGGAATGTGATATAGCCAGCGCCTGCCAGTTCTTAATCTATTCTAATTAGAGAGTGGACTTTGTTATTGATACTGCATAAAAATGTTGAATTGTAGGCAAAATGGTGAGGTATTGAATTAATCTGTAGGGTGCTACTCTTCCTGTCTTTTCTGCTCTGACTTGAGTTCAGTCCTTAGTCTACAACCAAGTAAAAGTCCTGGCCAGGAGTCTCAGAACAGTTAAATGCAGTCCTTGGTTTTCAACCCGCCTTCAGGTAACTAGTTCATCCTTACCTGCCCTTGTCTCAGCATTGGCTCTGCTACAGAAAAGTGCCTTTATACTCTCATAACCTAAGCCTCGACACTCTTTTACTTTCTTAATGGATAGATAAGTGGAAAGTCATTTTATGCATCAGAAGACTTTCCACTGCAGAGTTCTTAGAACTAGGGGTTTGTGTCAGCCGGATCTGTCATTACTAGCTATGTGATTTTGTGTAGGTTCCTTCACCTCTCTGAACTTTATTTTTTTCCCCATCTGTAAAATGGAGATAATAGACTCTAGTCCACAGATGAATTGAGAAAATATATGTAAAAGGGCTTTGCACATTTTTTACAGTAAGTAGAATTTCTTATTGTTTGCACACAGGCTCTCTGGATAAGATAAACCTTATGATTAAGACTAGATGTGTTTCATAAATTATTAGTCTCTGTGGTCATTTGCCCTTGAGTGCTCTGAGGGAAATGAAAACTTGGTAAAGACCTGCGAAGTTGAATAACTTGCGCTTTGGGAAGTTATTTTGGAATGTGGACCAGAGGAAAGGATGCCTTGGAAAGACCTGTCCGCTGAGACTACATTGAGCGCCCGCAGTAGGAGGTGAAGTGTGTGCCCTGCGCCCAGCAGAGCACTTTGCTGACTGAGAGCCTCTGTTTCTTGGCAGGGCTTGATGATGTTGGAGTCTGCTTAAGAGAGGCATAATTTTTATCCTCGGTCTTACCTCCTAAACATAGGGTTAGGTGGCTCCTCTGTTTAAAACAATTTTCTGTCCTCGTATCTTGTGACATTTCATTAAAATACATTAATAAAAATAAAACCTTTCACACTTTAGGCCTGGATGCCCCGATTGTTAGTCTTTTCTTAAAAATAAGTGTCTATAACCTGTCAGGTCAATGAGAAGTTGCACTTGCAATTATAAGGAAAATCCCTGTTCCCTTAAGGTGGTATTTTAAATTATTTACTTAGAGTAAAATTTAACTCCTTTTTGACTACATTATGTTTAGAAAAAGAACTGCCTTTTTTGAGAAATTAATTTTGAGTGAAATGTTGGATGCTTTAAAAAATCTATTTCTAAGCATATTAAATGGAATATTTTTTTATTCATTGGGAATAAAAGATAGACTCTCTGACATTGAGGTACATTTGCTGATGAAAAGGAAGCATTCTTCCCCTCACGAGGGGTTTAAATGTAATACTCAGTGCTTACTCAGGAGTGAAAACATCAAATTAAACTGTTTATGCTGACAAAGGACAAATCTGGATTTCAGCAACCCATGCAAGATTGTCTGATTGCTTGGCCTGCCTCGCCTGGAAGCTTTTGGCCAAGACTTATAATGAAATGCATGCATACAATTAAACCACTTCAAGTCGGTGTCTGAATTTTCCCGAGCCACGAGAGGTGTTCCAGTGCTCTCTAGTGGCTGAACGTGGTCCCTTGGCACCAACATTGTTTTATATTCATAAATCAGCTCTTCACACATTGGCCTCCAGAGCAAGCATCAACCGCCAGAGACTCGGCCCTGTAGACAGGAACAGTGTGAAAAATGATCCCAGTCCATGGGCTGTGGAAAGCACCAAATTTCACCCAGGACGAGTGGCCAGTGGACTAACAATGAGAGCAAGTGTGAGTAAGCGCTCTGTCAGGGAGAGCTGACACTGATGGATTAGAAAGTTGTGTGTGTCTTTTTTATCGCTGCATAGATCTTATACCTGGTAGGTCACAGTGCCAGGCAGGTCCTGGGTGCTTACAGTGGACCCTCCTTAGCAGGAGGAACAGCTTTTTGTCTCTCTGAAAAGATCTGGTTAAATTGATGTGGGGAAAAGCAGTAGAAATCCTCCTGGTTCTCAGAACTTCATGACTTTGAGAGAAGAGATTTTGAAGACCTCTGTTTCCATTAAAGCTGCCAACCGTGCGACTTGCTAAGAATGATTGTATAAGATGGTCTTGGAGGACGGGGACCTTGTCTTAGAATAATTATAGTAGCTAGCTTTTATTGAGCTTTTACTATGTGCCAGGTATTCTGCTTTACACATGTCCTCTCCTTCAAGTCTTCAGCCACCCTGTGAGGAAGATGCCTTCTGTCTCCATCCCCTTGGTGGCGGGGAGGGAGCTAGGGCGTAGGGCTGCTTCGCTGCAGTTTCAGGGCCAGCATTCACATTGTGCTTGACGTGATGATGCTTCCTGGAGTAGCTTGTCAGCCTTGTAGAGTTGGGAGAGGGACTCAGTGATGTGCTGGGGAAAAACAGTGAGGAAGTGCCACTCCTGTCCCATCTATGTGTTTCCAGAGTTGCTGCCAAGTGGGCACCTGGCATGGTTTGTTTGAAGGAAGGCGTTGGAAGTGACTCAGTGCATGAGCTTAAGAACCACAAGACTTAGGTTTGACTCTTGGCTCCACTTCTTAATGACTGTATTACCTTTAAACTAGCTGAGCCTCAGTTTCCTTGCTTGTAAAATGGGGAAATACTTACACCACTTGAGGTCAGGGTCCAGGTCCTAAAAGGCCTTCAATAAATTTTCCCCAGCCCCGTCTGAGAGTCTGTGAGCATAGACCTTAAAGCAAATTTCTACCTGCTGGCTTTCAGAACCTTCCTAGAGTTTGACTTAGAGCAGCAGGTTTTAGAAGATTATTTCAGTCTTATCTTGTTTCTTCAGTATGTCTGATGACATAGTTTCTAGAATTGCTGTTTGATTTAGTATTTCAATGAACTCTATAAAAATGTTTCATGTTTTTAAAAAAGCCATACAAATGAAGGTCTTTTTAAATAATAGAGCAAGTAAAAGCATATCTTAGATGGTAAATTTTTTTATACATTTCATATTTTAGTTGGGTTCTCTCGGGAAAAGTAAGGTTCAAATTGAGCTACTAATGCTGATAAACACCTTCAGTGGTTTTAGAAAATGGAGACGAATTTAATTTGTTTTGAATGGGGCTATTTTAAAATAAAGACTCATAACAGACCCTGAGTGGTATTGCTAAACAGTGAATGGCATCTGTTTAATCATTTAAAATATTTAACTAAAATCCCAGTCTCATTTGAATTTCCAAGCAAAACTACGCAAATAAACTATATCCAGATGTGTGGTAATTGTTCTGCTGAGATCTGAAGAAAAGTTAGATAGCATGCTTTTGTGGGGTGGGGAGCTAAGAAAATAAAGCTGCTTTCATGCTTACTTGCTAATCTTGATTTTAAGCTTTGGCTTTGTTTTTTAAGAGGCAGCATGGTGGAATGGAAGGAATGTCCGACACTTTATTTTTTAAAATTATTTTTATTTTTTCAAAAATGTTTTTATTGATTTTAGAGAGAGAGGAAGGGAAAGGGGAAGAGAGAGAGAAAAACATTGATCTCATGATCAAGCCTGCAACCAGGGCATGTGCCCTGACTGGAATCAAACCAGCCATCTTTTGGTGCACAGGGCAACTCTCAACCAACCGAGCCACATTGGCCACGTGTTGGCCACTTTAAATTCAGATGATCTGGGCGCACATTCCCAGATGTGCTAATCTCTGGCTGTGTGATATGGGCAAATTCTCATCGAGGTTTAGTCTCCCTGCTTCGTAAAACAGGACTGCTGCTACCTGCCATGTCTGAAGAACAGACAGAACTGATGTGACTGCTTCGAAATTTCTTCAGCACTCTGTGTCCTATGTTTGTTGTGGTCCTTTTAGTAGTTTTTTTGGCCATGGAGTAGACTTCTGGATAAGTGGGATCTGGCTTGGCACTGATATGCTCAAAGGACTTCATTATGAGGATGATTTTTACCTCCAAGAGCATCCTAAGGAAGGACGCTAGTAGAGAGACATGGTGTATTTATTTGTGTGTGATGATTGATTACTGTTGTTACTTGGGACTGTTGACTCAGGCATGGATTGACCGTCAGGCCCCTGTATACAAATTTCAGGAATAAGCGGCATGCTGCTGCTGTTACACAGCAAGACTGTGACAGCTGGTAAGGTCTTGGTCTTTTTGCTTTTTTTCCCTCCCATGCTTCCGCAATGTCGAATTCTCATTTTTATCTAAGCCTATACCATAAAAAATTGCAATTAATTCATGGTCTTTGAAGAAAAAATAGAAAGAAAAAAAAAGTAAGCAGAAAGTAAATAGCACCACCCAGAAATAAGGATAATATTTTATATTCTTCCAGATTTGTATAATATGTATTGTATAAGCATGTCTCTTAATATTACTTTGGAACATGTCACCCCCCTCCCCCACCAACTAAATATTAGATCACTAGAGGCCCGGTGCATGAAATTTGTGCACGGGTGGCGGGGGGGGGGGGGGGGGGGGGGGAGGCCCTCAGCCTGGCCTGTGCTCTCTTGCAGTCCGGGAGCCGTCAGTCGGACATCCTTAGTGCTGCTGCGGAGGCGGGAGTGTCTCCCGTCACTGCCGCTGCGCTCACCAGCCGTGAGCCTGGCTTCTGGCTGAGGGGCGCTCCCCCTGTGGGAGCACACTGACCACCAGGGGGCAGCTCCTGCATTGGGCGCCTGCCCCCTGGTGGTCAGTGCACGTCATAGCGACCGGTTATTTCGCTGTTTGGTTGATTTGCATATCAGCCTTTTATTATATAGGATGGACATCTTTCCATTGCCAAAAAATATTGTCACATTTAATAAATGTACACATAGTATTTTATTATTTATTTTCCATATCTTTTGATTGTCAAATCTTTACCTCCAGTTTTTCTATTTTGTTGCTAATCTAAATAGTGATTTTTTAAAATATACATAATTATATACATAATTTAGGTTACTTGTCCATTAATTTCTTTTTTTTTTAAATATATTTTATTGATTTTTTACAGAGAGGAAAGGAGAGGGAGAGATAGTTAGAAACATTGATGAGAGAGAAACATCAATCAGCTGCCTTCTGCATACCCCCTACTGGGGATGTGCCCGCAACCAAGGTACATGCCCTTGACTGGAATCGAACCTGGGACCCTTCAGTCCGCAGGCCGACGCTCTATCCACTGAGCCAAACCAGTCAGGGCTGTCCATTAATTTCTTTAGAATAACTCTCTAGCAGTAGAATTGCTGGTTTGGAGGGTATGTATAGCTTTATGTTTTCTGATTGCTACTTCTAAATCGCCCATTAGAAAAGATCTACCCATTTTGGCTTCTACAAGTATGTTAGAGTGCCCATTTTACCACATCTTTGTTAGCATTGGGTATTATTCTTTTTAATCTTTGCTCATCTAAAAGGCAAAAAAAGGTTATTTAATTTTAATTTATATTTCTTTGATTAATAGTGATCTTGAACGGCGTTTCTGAATGTGTCTCTGCCTTTGTGTGTGTTTGTGAACTGCTGTCTCATTTTTTTTGTTGTGTTCTGGTGTTATTTTCCCTGAGCTCTTTTCAGTTATGAATGCCCTGTATGCTGCTCTGGTTTTTGAGTTTCAGGGCTTATATTTTACATTGTTCATACAAGTTGTTCTTTTTTAAAATTTAAGCCAAGGTCCTGTTATTACTAACAGGTATTTCATTAAAAAAAGATTGGCTGGAGATGTGGCCACTGGTGGCATTTGTGCCTACAACGCCCTTCTGGAGTTCAGCAGTTTAGGCACCCACAGTGGCATCTTGAAGCTCGTGGGTGAGGCAGTCCCTGACAGTGAGATGGGAGCAGAGTGTGCTTTCTGGGACTCACAGAGGCATTTGTTAAAGGAGGAATTATTTTTTTCCTTTTTTTAAAAAAATTTTTAATCCTCACCTGAGGATATGTTTTTATTGATTTTAGAGAGAGAGAAAGGGAGAGAGAGAGACATCGATATGAGAGAGAAACATCGATGATCGGTTGCCTCCCATATGGGCCCTAACTGGGGATTGAACACACAACCTAGGTATGTGCCTTGACTGGGAATCGAACCCGTAGCTGTTTGGTGTACGAGACGATGCTCCAAACAACTGAGCCACCCAGCCAGGGCAGGAGAAATTCTTTTAATGAGCACCCAACAGGGCAGCCAGGGCGAGGCAGTGCAGAGCAGTTCCTGGCCCCTGTGGATGAGAGAGGGCTGAGCTGTGTCTCCTTCCCTATTCTTGTCTCTCCACACACAGCTTTGCTGCTGGGAGGTTTGGTGCTTGGTGGTTTTTTGGGAGTTGGGAGTGATTGAGCCCAGTGGGTGTGTGTGGGTGGTGTGGGGGAGCTGGGGGAGCTTGGGGGAAGACAGTGGATGCAGGAGGTAAGTCAGTGGATAAGTAGGTAGCCATAAACAGTGTCTTGCACAGTCATCTCTCTAAATTCTGGTCGCTGAATTGCATCTCGTTTTTCTGTTTTAAAGAGCTTTGTTCTGGAAGCCTCACTGGCTACTCAGTAACTGTGGGTGGGCTGAAAAAGGCAGCCTTGGTGGAGGTTGCTAAGGAGCAGCTACATGGAAACTACTGATGAGACAGGGAGCTTTGGTAATAAAATGCAGAAATCCAAGGAGAGCATTTCACTCTTATAATATCACAGAGATTTGGACCAGACTAGGATGTATAATAGGACATGGTTTTGTGGGTTTAAAGCCTTTTTTTCTTTTTGAAAATTGAGCTTGCTTTACATTTGAGTTTACTTAGATTCATCCCAGTATGGTAAATTAGGCAATAAATGTTATTTTACACTTTATCAAGGCATTTACTGCTGTCATCACTCCTTGAGGGCCAGCTCAGAGTTTCCCCAGCTCTTCCATTTGGAAGTTGTACTCAAATCAGCCCAGCTTAACTCAACAAATTCTTTTTAGTGCTTGCTGTGTGCCAGAAACTGCTAGGCATGGGGGATGTGGATATGAAAGGAGGATGGGCAAGTTACAGAGATGAGAGTGGAACTTCCTTGGTGTGTGGTGGTCAGGGAAGGCTTCTGGGAGGAGGTAATCTCTCAGCTGGGGTGTGAAGGGTAACTAGGAATTGTGTGGACTGTCAAGGGGCAAGGGACTATACTATGTGCCAAGGTGGGATAGGCTTGAGGTGGTATGAGAATTTAGGAAATTATTGTCAGTTTTGTGCTGATGGAGTGACAAGTGTGTGTGTAATGGGGAGAAGGAGGGGCTCGAGGGAGACAGAGACCTAGTCCCGGAAGGTTAGTCATGTGTGTCTGCTCTGAACTATTATGGCATATAGAACTTTTTGTATGAGAGAGTGACATGGAGTCACAACAGAGATAGGAATTCTGCCCTGTGCTTATTAGTTCTGTAATAAATAAGAAGCTTTATCACTTCAGTGGGTTGCTATGCAGATGACATGTTGTGCAGCACATAGTGGGTGCTCAACAGGAGGCTCTGGTTTCTCCCCCCTTGGCTGCCTTCCTTCTCCTTACTGTAAGTGCTTTGAGGACAGGCCCCACACCCTTTGCTCCCAGAGCTCATCCTACCCTGGTGAGAAGCACACTGTTCCCTCCGATATTAGTTTCCTTCACCTGACATGCCTCCTGTGTAAAGCAGAGGCCCCTGTTCCACGTACACTGCCCCCTGGCTTTTCTGTTTACTTATTCCTTAATGGGAAAGCCAATAGTCAGTCCTAATTGTTTTTGGAATAGAAAATCAGGGTAAATGTTCCTTCAAATGATTTTTGCCTTTGTTTTGGTATGAAAGTGCCAGGTTAAGTAGGTTGATGCTGAGATAATAGAATACCTTAGGGCATTATTATGGTTTATGGGGAAAATGGGATATAAATATATAAACGTTTTGTAGATCACATGGCTGCTATACTAGTTTGTCATCTGTCTGATGACTTATTATACATATGTAGTTTTAAGAGGTGTTGAAACAAACCTAGGAAACTTGAATAAAATTATTAAAGGATACTGGTCTATTGAGTTTACAATCTTTATTCTTCTTAATGGCCAACTCCTTCTTCCATCCCCAAGTTTACTTGCCTTGAAATGTGAAGATTTGCATCTTGTTCTCTGATCACTTTGGGCAACTGCAGTCCTGTTTGAAATTCTAACTTCAGTTTTCTAAACAGCAGACACACATTCAGTTTCCTAGAAACCTGTTGACAAAGTCAGTTAGTTGTCCTAGCACTTCTGTATATTTCTGAAAAGGGGGCGCCAAAGTCCTCCTTTTTTAAAAAGCTGGGAGCAGGAGCTGATTTGCAAGTGATTTAGAAATTGTTTTTAATATTGAATCTACCTTTATTTTCAAGTTTATTTGTAGTCTACTTATTTTTGATCCCAGGGGAACTAGCATCAGGCAGTTCAACAAGCTCCTGCTTTCCAGAAAACTGTGTGTGTGTGTGTGTGTGTGTGTGTGTGTGTGTGTGTGTGTGTGTTGGGGGTGCATGCCTCATAAAGGGGGAAGCAGAAATACAATGTAATAAGAGGACCTCTGTGTCCTTTCTATGTTTATTTCTCCTACACCTTCCAGCTCTTAAAAATCAGTGTCTGATATGTGACGTATCCCCACACTGGATAGATACATTTTGTTTTAAGAGTTTAGATTTCGTATGTAATTTCCACTTACAGAAATTTTGTCTGCAGTGTTGTTCCTAAGCAGGAAAAAACATTTTTGGATAAATGAAGAATTATATTGGGAGGGAAATATTTTTCATTTCTTGAAATGGTGGATGGAACTAAGCAGAAGAAAATAGATGTGCCCAGGGAAAATCATAGTAAAACTGATTTATTTACTGTGAAACAGTCCAAAGAAAGGATGGCAAAGAAGAAAAAAACAGGGTTAGTAAATTTTAAGGAAGAATGCCTTTAAGATAAGCGTGGTTTTACCTTTTACCCTTTTACAATAATTGATTCTTGTTTTCCACAAAGTTGTTAGCTCTTAGATACCTGCCCTTCCCCTATCCTTTTTTTCCCACATCCTTTAATCAAATGTTTTATTTAAAATAAGATATATTATTTGAGTTTTCTATAGCCCTCTGTAAACAAACAACATTTTATATCTTTTTATTTTTATTTTTTTTATTTTAAGTTTTACATGTCTCCTTTTCCCCCCAATTGACCCTCCTCCCCCAACCATTCCCATCCCGGGCAACCCACCTCCCCCCCAGTGTCTGTGTCCATTGGTTATGCTAATAAGCATGCATACAGGTCCTTTGGTTGCTCTCTAACCTCCCCCTAACCTTTTTTAATGCTTATTTCGGCCTCTGGTGTGGTTACCCTGACTCTTCACAGAGATATTCTTGGACCATGTCACATGCTGTTGTGTGCTCTGCAGGAGCATTTTGTAATTAAAAGTATTTTTTCCGAGATTTCTTTATTTGCATACAAAACCAGCTTGCTTTTTACTACCAAGTCTGAGATTGGTTCTTAACCTGTGCCTTAAAACAGACACTTAGGTTACTTTTCCTCTTAATCCCTGAATCTCAGAGTAAACGTGTGACTCACAAAATATTAATAGACTATTTCAGATATTTAAGAACACGTTTACTATGAAATTAAGAGGTTTGGTTTTGGTGAACTTGCTCTGGCATATCTGCTAGTTTTATTTGGGTGGATTACCTTAACATCTCTTTAATTTTTACTCTTTCTGAACTGCTTTTAATAGTCCTTTAAATCATACCCCCCCCCCTTTTTTTTTGAAAGGGGAAAAAATTCTGAGGAGGGAAAATGGGGTTGCCTTTTGCTCCCGAAGCCTAAATGAATAGTCATTGCTTGTAATGCCGGTCTACATTGACGCTTCCTACTGCTTTAGATGTGATGTATCTGGTGCTGTGAAGGTAATGATCCTCAACCGCAGCAATATTCCGTAACAGGAGTATCTGTCATATTCATTGGGATTACCATGTTCATTGATTTGTGTCTGTAAATCTGCTGTTTCTACCCTTTAAATTTGATCTATAATTGGACCTCCTTAAATGGTTCAGATAAGGTAGTCTGTATTTTCTCAATGCAGCGTTGCTGTCAGCTTCTCCTTTTTCATTATACATTCAGCAGACTTGATAAAATCAGCAGGACACCTCATTTGAAACTGTTTAATCGCTGCCTTTTTCCTTTGCTAAACCATTGAGGTGGTCAAGCGATGTACACAAATCATTTTAAATAGAAAATATGGTTTTCTCTGTGACCCAGCTAAATAGATAGTGTTATGCAAAACAAGTTAAAAAGTAATAAATGCCAAAAAATTCTTCTAATTGGAGTAAAAAATTGTGGGCAACTCTATCTTCTTTCTAAAAGTAGAGTATCCTGAGATATTGCCAGGACTGTAAAGACAAGATGATGGTTTTCTAAAGATTCTCTGGTTTCTGAACAAAGCCAGTTTAATTTAAAATTTCAAATAGCACTGCACTGCCTTTTACATCCATTCTCAGGGAGCCTGTACGTATTTGTAATGCCTTTCCATCCTACTTTTGTGGGGGGAAATTTGCTATCAGTTAATATCTATGCAGCATAACCTTTCAGCCGTTTGCTATTGTGATAATAAATTTTTGTTTCTTTGTCTGTCATTTTGTCTACTCAGCTGTTACTCTTCAAAGTACAAACTAAAAATAATAGCTCTAAATAAATGCCACATAATAAAGTGTTTTACAGTTGTAGCTGGAATATCCTGGTGGCTGCAGCTCGCAGTCCTATTACCATTGCTGGTGCTGTAGTTCTTCCCCGCGTGTCAAGGTGACTCTACCAGGACCAGCTCATTAAAACAGTCTATTCTTTCTAACTGGCTTGGTATTTAGCGCCGTACCCAGCAGCCTGCCAAGGCACAGTTGTGGAGCACAAGACTCACGGCATAGGATATATGAAATTATGTGGCATTCACTTTTTGAAAAAATACAAATTCACCATAACCTCATTTTCCTGCTTCAGCACTTTATTGTAAATAATTTACAATTACTACTGTCAGTAGTAGAAGTGGGGCCAGTTGCGGGTTTACCCGAGATAGTGGTAAGTGTGACTCCAGGCTTTTGAAGAGCAGTATTTACCTGGTTTATGTGTTCCTGTAGGATTAATATTTACACTGTACTTGAATGTGACACTGGGCATGTTTTGCCATTGTTGCTGCCCCAAGGTAACTTGAGAAGCTGGGAGTTGGTAAATACACTAAAAATGCATCTTTCTCTTACAGGTTCTGGCTCCTTGGCAGCAATGGCTGTGTTTGAAGCTAAGTTTAGGCCAGATATGGAGGTATGTAAGTCCCTGCAGTTTTATTCTTGCAAATATTTTTCCAGTTGTATGTCGAACATTTGCAAATTGCTGATTCCTCCAAAGCTTGTACAGCACTGTTGTTAGTTGGAATGCTCCTTGGCACAGACACTGTGTTTGCTGAGAAGACCGGTTGCTCAGGGAAAGCTTCACTTGGAGTGGCCCTGCGTGCCTCTTGGGCTGGAGGTCAGCACTGCTCAGCTTTTTGCTCTGGCTTTGGGCTGTTTAGGAGTCTTCTTGGCTGTAAATGCTGCTGCAGTGTCGGATGTTTTCTTATGTACTAAGCTTTCTGTGTCATGGTATCTCAGAACGACAGGTTTTCTGTTTTCTTACTAAGAATGGAGAAACTATGGATGTCTTTGTCTGTCCTGGCCTGAAAGTGGGGGCAATTTTAAAAATCCCTATAGATGGTTCTGCATCTGGCAGCAGAAGATGGGACGAGACCTTGAGTGTAGTGGACTGTTGCCAGTGTGATGAATCTAGTGTCTCAAACACATTTATAAAGACATTCTTTTATTATATTTTCTTTGGTGGTGGGGGAGGGTGGTATCTTCTGAATGACTTCCACCCAAGTCTGCTTTAATGATAGATGTACCCCCATTAAGCAACCCCCCCTCTCTCCCAAATCTCCAAGAACAAGCCCACAGGTCTTGCGTTGTCACTTTCATAGGAGTGTTCATGTGCTTGGACACTCCCTGGCACCATGTTATTCCCCACTGTGCTTTATCCTTGCCACTAAACCAGCTTGTCGGCACACAAGTCCTGAAGCAGCTTTCATCATGTGCTCTTGGTTTTTTGATAGATGTTAATTTTTGATGGGGAGTGTTCACTTGTTTTCAACAGTAGTAGGCTGTTTATGAGTGGTTTACCCTATTTTTAATAAATAGGATGTCTCTGGGAATTACTATTTGACAAAGCTTTATGCCTAATCATCCTTGGAGAGGATTGCATATTTAAAAAAAATTTGTTTTTGCCCCGTCCGATTTGCTCAGTGGTTAGAAAGTCGGCCTGAGGACTGAAGGGTCTTGGGTTTAGATTCTTGGTCAAGGGCACGCACGTACCTGGGTTGCAGGTTTGATCCCCAGCTCTGGTCAGGGTACGTGTGGGAGGCAACCAAACGATGTACCTCTCTCGCGTTCCTCGCGTTAATTTTTTTTTCTCCCTTTCCCTCTCCCTCCTTCCCTAACATTCTCTCTAAAAATCAATGGAAAAAGTATCCTCGGATGAGGATAAAATTTTTTTTAGTTTTTTTCACCAGCTTGTCATTGGAGCATCAAGTGTCATTGGAGCTCTGAAGCTCCCTCTGCTCTGTAGGTTTAGGCCAAGTCCCGTGAGAGCCAGAGAACGTAGGGTTGTGGATGCTGCTCAGCCAGCACAGCTGTCTCCTGCCAGAAGCCACTTTGCCTTGGGTACATGAGGATAACACACATAAATGACTTGGTTGCTGATGGCTAGATTGCTTCCCTTTCTTGGACATCTGTAGGAATAAAAATCCTGACTAAAGATAGGATTTAGCTAGGTGTTTTAGGCTAAGAACAATAGTATTTTGCTCCAATTAAGAGTAGTAAACAGGTCCAAGTATCAACTATAAGTGAGATTAGGATTGTGTTCTCATTTCTCAATGTGAAAATTTATTCCCATATCAGCATTATTTTCTGTTTGGGGTTCTTAAATACAGAGAAAAAAGAAGATATACTAGGTCACTAAAAAGAAAAAGAAAAAACAAGGTCTTCCAGTCTTGTAACCAAAGGAGAGGCGTTCCTTAGGCTCCACATATCCATTAGAAATAATGAAGGTAGAGGGAGAAGGACTGGTGGTTTCCGTTAGAGAATTGCTTCAGTAATGTCAAGCCCTCCTTTAAACCACATTAATCTTTTCACATTTTCTTGAAAGCTTTGTCTCTTTCCAATTGATTGGGACCTCCATATGTTAAAGAAAAATGAGAATTGCAGAAAACGGAGGTATGAGGTATATTAAAAGTGACAACACTCTGCTAAAGTAATTTTACATTGTTTATTTAGAGTTTGGATTTGAAATTATTCAAAGGCCATGAATTTAACATTGACGTGATTTGGAGAAGTAAAGGGAAATGTGCTCAATAATACTTCTAATACTATCAATCTGAAGCCTGTGTTCCTTAGGTCAATTTTATCTGTAACTTGGAGAACTTTATATTCTGCGTTAGTTATGAGACTGTAAACAGGTTGTTCAAATTTCTATTTCAGATTGATTACCTACATTTATAATTTCAGGTGACCTTTTTTTTTATTCACGGAAGTTATTGAAACTTGAATCAGACTGACAATCAACAAAATCATTTTATTAAGGTGAAGGTAGTACCTGCTTCTCCAGTGAAGTGAGCTGAACAGTAAATAGCAGGCAAATAATAGTGTAACACCTGTCAGTAGATAATACTTTAAAAATCTAAAGATGTTGATACTGAAAAAGTTGATTGTGAAGACCAGCAGCTGCCCGCCAGCACTTTGCTTGCTTCTTGTGAAGATGAAATGGTGCGGTGTCAGGGGCAGGCTGAGACTGCTCACCAAGTTGAGAGGACACTGTTTTAGTGACTGTTGTGAAGAGAATTTGGCCAAGGTGTCATTTGGTTCTGCATTTTCATAGAAATCAGGGAAATACTTTGGTTTCAAATTTCCAAACTTTTTATTTTCTGGGAAGTTTTTTTTCTGGGGCAAGAAGCCCATAACTTTTCTTGTCTATTTTGAGACTGCAGGGTTGGATGACTAAGTCTGCTCATTCCTTTCCGTAGGGGAAAGGATTCTGGACATGCCTCCAACAGAAACCCAGGAGAGCTTGCTGCCTCTCCAGTCTCACAGGGATTGCCAGGACAGTAACGGGTCACACTGCACAGAGAATTGCGTTGGGACCCTTTGGTCTGCAGGCTGACGCTCTGTCTGCTGAGCCAAACCAGCTAGGGCAGTATGAATTTTTTACTTAAAATCTCAGTATTTATATTGATTATATTAAATACATACTACTTTACATTAGGTTGAATAAAAATATTACAGTTAATTTCACCAACTTTTACTTTTTAAAATGTAGATACTAGAAAATTTAAAACTGTATATGTTGTTCACATATTTCTGTTGGACAGGGCTAATCTAGCATCATTTCTTGAACTTGTCATTTGTATATCACAACTAAGATTTCTGCCATATCCAGATGCCAACTGCACTTTTTGGAAATTTTTTTCAAATTAACTCACTGTTTAATAAATTAAGGTATCATTTACTTACTATAATGAAATGCACAGTTTGATAGGTTTTGGCATTTGTAATTAACCAAGTAACGGAGACTCAAACATGTAATGTTTCCTTCACCTCACCGCAAACTGTCCCTCCCTCCCTTCCTTCCTCCTTCTCTTTCTTTCTTTTTTTATAAAGATGTTTGTTTTAAATATATGTTTATTGATTTCAGAGAGGAAGAGACAGGGAGAGAGAGGTAGAAACAACAAAGATGAGAGAATCATTGATCGGCTGCCTCCTGCACACCCCCTACTGGGGATCGAGCCCGCAATCCGGGCATGTGCCCTTGACCTGAATCGAACCTGGGACCCTTCAGTCCGCAGGCCAACGCTCTATCCACTGAGCCAAACAGACTAGGGTGCAAATTGTCCCTTTTAATCAGTTTCCTCCCCCCTCCTCCTCACAGCCACTTCAGTTTTTTCCTTTTTAATTTAAATTTATTTTTAAAAATAGGTTTACATGTATAAAATCTTGGGTTTGATATTCTGATAATATTTTCCCCCAAGACATATGAAAATGAACACATACTATTAATATAAGTAAAAATGTATTCATTAGCACCATCATGTGTAAGCCCAGGAGTGTGAATGTTAAACTATGGGAAAACAGGTCTCCATTCCTGCCCTACTTCAGCCCTTCCTACCTCCTCCCTGTTCCTCGAACATACTGTGTACTTGCCCAGGAAGCCTTCCACTGCTAGTTTCTGCCAGCAGTGCCCTCAGTTGCTTCCTCTCTTATTTGTGTCCCTGCACTCCATTGTACACACTTGTCCCATTGTTTTATGGCTGTTTTCAGAGACATGTCCCCCCAATTGCCATTGAGAGAGGGAGATTTTTGAGGGCAGGAGCTGTGAAATCATCTCTGTTTTTCAGCCCCTGATGTTCAGTAGGTGTTTGTTTGAGTTGAGATAGGATAACCCTGAGCTAAAGTGAAATCTGAGTCATCAAAAACCACCTGGGAAATGGAAGGGACTTTTTGCCCCCATCTGGGAAGTGCTGAAATTTTTTTTTTTTTTTTTAGATATCAGAGGAAGATAACTAGTACACTTCTCAAATAATATACATTATCGGGGTAGAGTGAGCCTAGCAAACACCCCGTTAAGTACCCAGGCAAAAGTGAAGATGCGACAAAGGGCAAATGCTCTTTGGGAAATTATAAGCCAAAAGGCACAGCAGTGAAGCCCAGCTGGGATTCAGAAATGCCAGAGACTGGCCTCTGCTGTTCCCAGTGATCTGAGCCAGTGTCCTGCCCCAGGGAGAAGCCTTGGTTCAAGGTTTCAGAGAAACTGCCAGCTAATCATGTGAGTTCACGACACATTAAAAACCTAAAAACCCTCACCCAGATGTGACCTTCACATTGCCTTCAGTGGTCTTGTGTAATTTTCACTTTCTTGCTTTTCTCCTTGCTGTTAGCCTGGAAGTGCTCCTAGCATGGTAACTGGTACACAGTAGGTATTCAGCCAGTATTTGTTGAATGAGTGGATAAAAAGGTGTTAAAAGCAACTTTGCTTAATATACAGTTCCCAATCTGATACCTTCACCTTTAGTGTTCATAATACTTAGCAGTGATAGAAATGAAGGCATAAAAGATTTTATTACTTACTGGTGGTAATCCCATGCTTTATTTTTATTTGCCAAGGTGCATATTTGGAGACTGTACCTATGTATTAGCAGAATAGTGCATTTTGAAAATGTGGACATTCACCTGATGACCAGGCGCCAGTTAGAGGTTTTTTTGGTGGTGATGAATTGCACGAAGCTATTCCTCCAGATTTTTTCCCCTGTTGCTTAGGCTGGTATAAGAAGGAAGCCCTGGATTCTGCTAATTACCCACAGGCTAGCTGGACAGGAAACAAGTGATAACCACACTGTGGCCTTTTGAGTCCATTTTCCAGTTAAGTTTAAGGAATTTGACCATAGTACTTGGATTATGGTGTTTGCTTCATGGGAGTATGTTTCTTGAAAATTGCTAAAAGTGCTGAAATAAAAACAGGTTGTAACCCTAGCCGGTTTGGCTCACTGGATAGAGCATCGGCCTGCGGACTCAAGGGTCCCAGGTTCGATTCTGGTCAAGGGCACATGCCTGGGTTGCAGGTTTGGTCCAATGTGCAGGAGGCAGCCAATCAATGATTCCCTCTCATCATTGATGTTTCTATCTCTCTTCCTCTCCTTTTCTCTCTGAAATCAATAAAAATATATTTTAAAAAAACAAAACAGGTTGTATTTTAGGGTGGGAAAGGAATTAAGGAAATGAATCAGATGACTTAGCTTTTCCTTTCATTCTTTTCTTTGTAAGAAGGAATGTTTTCATTTGGCCCAGTGAGAAATTTACACTCTTAAATATTATAATTCATTAAAATGGGTAGAAGATTAATATTTAGTCTGTCAAGATTAATACTGTTCCCTCTTTGCACTAATTGTCAGAATCTCGTGCGAGGGTTGCTGAAGGGTAGTGGTGTGCGGCAGGACCCTCACATCATAGGGAGATGATTCAAAGGCAAACTGTCCTGCACCCTCTGGTATCGACTTGCAAATTAGCATCTGGAATCTAATTAAACAAGCTTAATGAAAGTAGCAGCTGAATGCTGCTGGAAAAGACAATCCGCTTTCCCCCCTCTCTGGTACATATTCTGTACTATTGAAGTTGGTCACCAAACAAATCACGTGAGCACAGTTAAAAAAATTAGCATTTATTTGAAGAATAGAAACTGTTTTTCATTCTGTTATGCATTTGGCATGCTCTGGCGTCCCATGAGAGCCATGCCACAGCAGATAGTGCACAATATTTATAAATCCATGACAGGCAATAATAGCAACTTGAAAAATTCTTTTGCTAGAATCTCAAGTTGAGAGCTGCCAAAAGCTGAGAGGATCAGATCTGCAGTGGCAGCTGCTGTGCCCTACAGTTAGAATTCTAGACTTTGAAGATGCTCAACTTAAAGAAACGAAGACTGCAGGCTTCGCCAATTTTTGCAAGTTTCTAGAGCTCTGGCTCTCTGCCTTTTGAAGATGAGTTGCTGAAGCTTCTACCACTGCCTGAGGCGTGCTAACACCAGCAGGATCTTTTTTCCCCTAGTCTTAGTGTGTCTTCAGCTTTAAGTAGCACATGCTTAGTCAATGCCAACTGTTATGGTCCCTTCTCTGGTGCAGTACCGAGGGATGAGCTCTTACCCTATACCCTTCAGAGAGAAGCTACGAAGATAGATGGTGACGTATATAAGTGCCACTTCAGCTGTCTGATTTATGGAGTCATATTTCATCACTCAGCAAGTGCTGGCCTCTAGAGAAGCCCTTATAGATTGCTAAAGATGTGAGCAGCCTTCGCCCTAAAGACTTGTGGTTATCTCACAAACGTGATGCCAAGCACCTAGCTACAGAGGAAATAGAATTAATCTGTCATTGCAGGCAGCTATAGATCCACTTTAAATAATGAAGGAGTTGATACTAATATGGTATCCTGACAGCAAATCTTAGAAGTAACTGTAGGTATTTTGTTTTGTTTTGTTTTAAGTCCAGTAATAGAAAGACACTGAAGTTATAGATTTCTTTGTGCTTTGCAGATGGACAGTAGTGTGAGAGCTCGGTATTATTTTGATTTAAAAAACCCACAAAGAATCTGTTCAGTTTGGCACATAGATTGCTCCCAAAGGAAAACAGAGTATGTGAGTTCAATGTAGTTGAATGGGCACGAGAGGTCAGGAGCCTAGAGTACTGGGCTGTAAGTGTGTTTCCACTGTACTTCTGCACGACTCTGGGCAAGCCACGGTCCTAGAATGTCCATCTAGAAGATGGGGACCCAGAGACCTGCCTGCAGGTTGCTATCAGGATTAGATGTGTCTGTAAAACACTTCATGTGGTGGCTCATACAAAACTGGCTCTAAAATATGGCAGCTGCTTCTGTTTTTTATTCAGTAGTAGGATACAAACATCACATAGCAACATCTAGCATGATTATTTGTAGTTGCATCAGGCTTGGTGATTTATAGCGTAAATAGATATGATTCTTCTTTCCCATCTGAAAGCTTAAAATCGGAGACAGTCCTGTGTAGTGGTCATAATGACAGTGGAAGAAGCCTTTTTAACACCTAATGCAGGCTGTGGAAGGACTTGCTGTGGGGAGACGGTATTGAAAACACAGTAATCATAATAGCCGATGCTTGTTGAGCGCTTCTACCGTGTCAGGCTTTGTTCTAATAGCCTTTTCTGCATTATCTTATTTACATTTCAGTAGTCACGTGAGGTCTGTACTTAGTTATCCCCATTTTGTAGAGAGAAAAATGGGGGTACAGTGAGGTCACACAGCTAGTCAGTGGTGGACTCCTGGTTTGAACCTGGTCATCTGACTTTAGAGCCCTCTGATGTAATTGATCACTGCTGTTCTGCTTTTTTGCTAGGCTTGTAATTCTTTGACAGCAGATTGTGGAAGACTTCTTATTCCAGGGGAGCAGAGATGTGGGCTCCTTGGTCTGTTCCTTTTCTCTGATGAGGGCTTATGGAGATGGCAAGTAGTTACACAAGTGTCAGAGGAGGTTCACACACCTCTGACAAGTGGCGTTGGAAGGAGCCCAGGAATAGAAAGGTTCAAGGAAGTTAGATTTACAGAGGTATTGGGAAATAGAAAGAAGTCGTTTGGCCATGGAAGATACTTTTTTTCTTCTTTGAATTCTAGATTTGTTTTCATTTCTTAACTGTCTTCTAACCCAAATATCCTGTAGTTGCTTCCCACCCTCCCCCCACCCCCCCCAAGTTTTCAAATATTCTTTACAAGAGAGCTGTTTTTCTCTATATAGGTAATGTTCAGTTGGCATAGCCCTCTTCAAATTTAGTAATGAGACCAGGAAGTCTTTACATGTTGGTGAATGGCATTTGTCCATTTGAGGCAACTCATGAATAACTTGAACGAAAATAAAAAAATAAGCAAGGCTATCATATTTGAATAATGAGGTGCTCTTTTTTTTCCCAACTGCCAAAACTTTTTAATCTTTGTCAACAATTGTTCTGTCCTCCGTCTTATTTAGGTTGCATCTGTGCGACTCTGAGCTCAGGAGCCCTGACAAGCGGCATATGAATTCTGTATTCATTAGTGATCTTGATCCAAATGCCTCTGTCCCTGCTATGGGGGCTCAGGTGTGGAAGCTGCTGGCTAATCCCACCAGCTGACATTCAGAGGTTTAATGACTCCATAGGAAGGTGACCACTTGCTGGGAGGTTTGCTGACGGAACCCACGCAGCAGACAATGGAGATCAAGGAAGACTATCGGTGTTTAGCCGAAGCACCTTCCTGTGCAACTTGAACCCTGTTGGCATCAAGCAGAGTTTTAATAAATGCAAAATTAAAAAAAAAATCTGACCTTTGATAGCTATCATAACAATGATTTTTCTGTCTATTGATATTGGTGGTGTTTAAGACAGTTTTTCTTGTAGCACTTTAATAGGTGTCAGTTTAATGAGCTGAACTTGACTCACTTTTGCAGATTTTTAGATTTTAAGGTTATGTTGGTCTGGTTGCTATATCTGTTTAGGTATGTTATATGTCTGGGAAAAATCATATAGTTAGAACCAAAATGCATTCTTACTAAATGCTTTTAGGGATTTATGCTGACATTTTTATTTATGTGATCTCTAGCTTTTACAAAATTACTATTAGAATGTGAGTTCTTGGATTGACTTGTGACATGTCACTAGATGTTTTGACCTTTTTTAGGTCCTCTAGTCTAAAAATGTTGGATGCCTTATTATTTAATAACAGCTTCATTGAGATATAATTTGCACCCATACAATTTACTTAAAGTGTACAATTCAATGATTTTTTTAGTACATTCAGAGTTGTGCAAATATCACTAGAGTAAATTTTAGAATATTTTCATCACCCTCAAAAGAAACCCATACCCATTAGCAGTCACTCCCCATATCCCCTGATCCTCCCAGCCCTAGGCAACAACTAACCTACTTTTTGTGTTGATACACTTGCCTATTCTGGACACTTCGCATGGTAGGAATCATACAATATATGGTCTTTGTGACTGGCTTCTTTAACTTACAATATTTTCATAATATTTCATCCATGTTGTACTATGTATCGGTACTTTATTTCTTTTTTTATGGTTGAACAGTATTCCATTGTACGGACATACCGCAGTTTGTTTATCCATTCATTAGTTGGTGGACATTGGGGTTGTTTTCACATTTCGGCTATTAGGAGTAATGCTGCCATGAACATTTGTGTACAAGTCTCTGTGTGAATATATATTGTCATTTTTCTTTGTATATACCTAGGAGTGGGATTGCTGAGTCATATGTTTAACCTTTTGAGGAACTGCCAGACTGGTTTCCAAAGCAGCTAGGTCACTAGCAGTTTAAGAATTCTAATTTCTAACCCTCGCCAATACTTACTATCTCTCTTTTTGATTGTAGCCTTCCGGTGGGTGTGAATTGGTATCTCATTGTGGTTTTGATGGATTCCTTATTGGTAAGACTAATGCAACTGTGATGCTGTTTAGATGGAACTGTTGAAACACTGGACACACTTCCTTCACACACTGGATTTGGGCAGTAATTGAATTGGTTGCCCATTTGTTTAGATACTGAAAGGCCCCTCTTAGAGGCTCTCCCTGAGGCTGTTATTGTCATTTGATTTTGGTGCTAATACCTGCTTATTGGCTTTCCTTAAGACCTGCAGCATTAACATTGTAAATTGTCTTTATTTTTGGGTCAAAAATGTGTTAATTTTCTCCCTAGTTGTATTTAATATAATGCATTAATTTTTAGAGATGTCAGAACCCAAAGATAACATTTCTGGGGCCCTGATTAGAATTATTCTTAGTAGTCATATCCAGTGGAGTTAGTTAATTTTAGAAATGAACAGATATTGAAGATGGCACTCATTTTGTTCAGTGGGTGATTTGGAGAATTACCATTGACCTTTAGAATAGATATGAATGAGAAGATCCTGTTGATGGTTAAAGCTTTTCACCAGCATCAGATATTTTGAGTTGTCCTTCTTTTAAAAAAGTGAGTTTATTCTCCTAAATTTGATCCCACTGGTAGGCCAACTTTGGAGAGGCAGAAGGAACTTCTTGAGTTAAGGTTACTCCCTTGGATCTTCTTGCTCACATTTTCACCTTGTGGTGTTTTAGAAGGCAGATGGAAGTTTTCTTTGTTTTTTCACCTGATGCTTCAAAAGCAAGACTTGGCTCTCTACCATAAGAGTTTGGAATTTCACATGTAATTGCTTCTCTCCCTTTGGTTCTCTAGGATTCCTTAGTCTTCCTTGACTTAGAAATAGCCACTTATGTCTGTTCCTCCGGCCAAGTCCGCGTCTTCCTTGTCATGGTGGTGGCTCATTATCTACCCTTGCCATTGTATTCTGCCTTTGATGAACGTTGAAGTTCAAAGTGGGATTTTTGGGTAAGGAGATTGAAGGAAATTTTGGAAAGTTTGTTCTATTTTTCCTGTTTAGTATCAGGAAGCAAAAGGGGATTAGAAGAGAGGAGGCCAAGAAGGAAAGGTATAGTTTACTAAAATGAGCTGGGAATGGATTCCTCCTGGGGCCTAGGCTCTGGAATTCAAGAATCCACAAATCTTAGGAAAGTGACCTTGTTTAAAATTTGAAGGTCTCTATTTCCAATTCTTTGAGGAGTAATGAAAGTACTACAAATGGTATAACTGACATAGTTATTGACTTTGAGAATTCTTCATTGATTTTTTTCTGCCAAAAATATTTCTGTGCAAATTTTCCCCTGTCTTCTACCCTACTATGTAAGTACTGAATTCATTTTTTTAATGAAGTCAATATGCAATCAGTCAGCAGTTACTTATTGGGGACCAACTGAATGCAAGGCATTGCACTGGGTGCTGTAACCCAGAGGTAGTATTGAAAGAGGCTGTTCGTTCTGTCTGGCGGTGTAAGTTCCTTATACAGCCATATGCAAAGTAGATTGAAAAGAAGGGGTTATTTGATTCTGTAGTAGATGGGTAATTATTTGTGATGCATTTCTTTGGAACAGGTGTTCTATTTGAAAATGTTTTCTCTTAACATATTCCCTGTAACTGTGGAATGTAGGGGAAAATATACCATATAAGAGAAATATTTCACAAAGTATATTGCTTGCTGCACCTGTGGCAAAGATCCAGCAGGCAAAAATAACTTCTTTGTGACAGAGATTCTTTACTCAGAGAGGCAAGAGCTAGATTCAGGGATGATGTTGAATAGAAATAAATGTTTAGTGACTTCGAACTGTACAGGTAGAATTAAAAGGAAACTATTATTTCTATCTACATCATGATATCTAAGAGAAAGTGGACTTTCCCCCCCATCTCTTACCAAATTGAAATGCCTTTGCTAACTTGGGTCTCAGGGTCATAATTTAAGACACTAAAAATACTCCCTCTTTCTAAGTTACCTTTTTCTGTATTCAAGCCAAGCCAAGATCTGGAATGTTGTAGCTTCTTGGGGAAAGAAATAAGAAGTTCTTTTATTCAATTTCATTCTATTCTAGAAACTCATTTTGTAAAAATTTTGAATCACAGCCCCTTACTGAACAGTGGCTTTCATGGAAAGAGAGGGGATGAACCCTCCCTCCCCCATCCCTGCATTTTGTGTCAAAAGTGAGGCTGTATGTCTCAAATCCAAGAGGTCATCTGTGGTTAGAGGCTTGCAAGGTCTTGAACAATGGCTTTTCTGTGTTTCTTGTATACAGACTGGAGAAACGGAAGAAGTGAAATACAGGATTGAGTGTAACTGGATGGCAGCTTAGAATCTTATAAGTTTTGCCTTGGCAGGTAATTTGGCATAAATTGTTAATGTAAATCTGGGTTAGTGGTGAAGACGTTATTTTAGTAAAAAAGATAAACTGCTGATTAATTCAGCATAGAACTCAATTACAAATTGAAAGTGTCTCTGCGGGACTCCCGGACCCTAAAGACAGCAGATGTTGAATTGATACTCCAGCATATTTCACAGTGGTATGAAATATTAACATGGTTTATTATACTTGTGTGGTGTGCGGTATCAGAAAGGGGGAGGCGGGGTGGGGGGAGGCCATGTGGGTGTGCAAAGCAGCCAAGCATCACACATTTGCTAATATACACTGAAGTGCGATTAAGAATTTCAGGAAAGTTTCTTCTTATTTTTTAAAAAAATCAAATAGCTCTGTGGAAATATTAAGTTTAAAATAACATTTAGGCTAAATATTTAAATGTGGTAGCTATATACATTCACATTGTACATGTAAATGAACATAAAATAAAAATAGTAAACTCACTAACAAGATTTTTAAATGGTAAATGGGACCACAGCCTATTCTTGTAGGGGAACTTGAGGGCTTGAACTGTATTTCAGTGAGTTAATTGTCAGCTTTTTGGGCTGGAAAGTTTTCATGGGCTGCTGTACTGTTTTTACCTTCTGATCTAAAACATATGGTAATTACAAAATGCCCCTATAATTTTCACTGGCAGAGAAGTTTCGTTTCTAGCCAAAGAAAAAAGGCTTCACAGTTTTCATATATCTGTATCAACTCAAGGGGGGAAAAAGTCAGCAAATTTTATGTATCAGAAGATCTGAATAAATGGAACTGCCAATATTTGAAGGGCTTGGCAATTCTTAAGAGGTATGAGAATAAAGTTGGCTTAGATGAGATATTTCAAAGCCATTACTACTATTATGACAGTTATTTTTTTTTTTGCTTCACAACCTGTATCAAGTCTAGGTTTTGCTAGCTGAAGTAAAAACAGTTCCAAAAATAGCCAAATGATTACGATAAGAACTAATACACCCTGGATACCCTCTCCTATTATGAAGGGTTTTTTTTTTTTTTTTTAAAGAAGTGCTTTCTCAAAGGTTTCTGAGACATAAAAATTTGGCAAAGGCAGAAGGTCAGTGAGCAAAGAAACCAGAAGTTTCTTGGTACCCACGCCACCAGAAGAACATCTTTTATATCCCAGGTAGAGTGGCCTTTAAGCCCTTCATAAACTATGGTGAGGTGGTGGGCATTCTGAGATATGAAGGGTGCCACTGTGTTCCATTCCCCGAGTTTAGTGATCTCCAGCTGGGTGCCAAGCTCTGTGACTGCTTATGAGACATGGCCCCTTTCTTAGAGGCATTTACAACCTAGAGGGTGGACAGGTCCACAGACTGGGAATTATGGCATGAAAAGTGCAAGAGAACGGTAGATATAAGGAGGTACAAAGGTAATAAGAAGAGTTGGTGGAATCCCCCTGGGGGGTGAAGGGGGGAAGCTGTAAGATGGCCTCAAAGAGCATGTGACTCCTCGCTTGAAATTTTTCCGTCTTGGGTTTGAGGAAGGAGTGGAGCAGGGAAGCTGAAGAGAAGAAGAGATCATTCTAGACAAGGGCATCAGCCACAGAGGCATGGGGGCTCCTCCTGCTCCAACTTTCTGACAGTTGGGCAATCCTGGAAGTTTGGACAGCTGAACATATTGGGAAATAGGAAAACGAAACTCCAGACAGTGTCTGAAGTTGTCTAGGTGGTCATTTCCTGAGTCAGTGTGGCCTTTTAATTAGCATCTGCTCTTCAGTGTGGAATAAGGCCGAGCTTAGCATCCCTGTCCCTGCATGTGAATATTTAGTTTAGAAAGCTGCCACGTTCCATTAGAGATGGTTGTGTTTCGGCAGTGGGTGCAGGAGCTGTACAGACTTTTCAGATGTCCTTTGAGATTTACGTTGCAGTGTAATTGGGAGATGCTGGTACTTAGTGTGTTGTGCATGGCAGAATGTGAGATTACCTGCTGTAATGAGACCCCAGCAGCATACCCAGGGAAGGCAAAGTTTTAACCTTAACAGATAATGTTACTTGTGGGTTTCTGGGAGGTAATTTATACCACTCTCCCCTAACCCTGAAATTCTGTAGGAACAAAAATAAAAACATGGTGTGAAGTTGTGCTAAATAGAAATTTTAAAATTCCACCTAGTAGTACAGGTTTTTTAAGTATATGCAGGGAACATTGTATCCGTAGGATGCAATCACACTTCTAGTCTTCGGCATTCTGTCATAATGTTGGAATATTGTTTTTCTGAAATTGGGACTTTGGTGATGTCAGAATATTAAAAAGACTTAAGGACTCATTATCTTTGATTCAGATACTTCTTACCTAGGTTTCTTCTAACTCAGATCAGTTGAATCGGGGTGGGAGAGGAATAAAAAGGGTGTGATGGAAACTGTGGGCATGGGCTTTGAAGAAGTCTGGGTCTGAAGATTAATTTTTGCCTCTTATGTAACCCATGTAGCCCTAGTTTATAAAATATAAAACTCATTGGTAAATGGGCTCAGGTTAGTACTTGAAGGGGTTGTTTGGCGAACCATGTTTATAAATTGCAGTCTGGCTTAACAGAAGTTTGCTCTCTTATCCTGTGGCCTCTTTGGACTCTACACTCTTCATGTCTGTGTCTGTTCAGACTTTCTCCCCAGTGTTGAGCACAGTGTCTGTGAGAGCATCAGTGTCATCAGTGAATGCTCGCAGCACTAAACTGACCTGTACACTTCTTTCATGGGTTTTATATCGTTTGAAATTGGCTTCATATGTGGCCATCTTTAAACTTCCTAGACCGAGTGCTCTGTGCTTCCTTGGGTCTCCTTCCTGCCCCTCTTAATCCTCATGAGGCTGCAGAAGCGGATCATGCAATCTAGTGTGTTCCCAATCATAGCCTTCCCACACCCCTGCGCTCCACAGTGGTTTCCAGCTGCCAGCCCTCGGGGTGGATGGGCTCAGTGCGAATGGGGCTCTTCTTTTTTATCTTTATTGTGTGACCAAGGAACAAATTCACTTCATTTCCCCCCTCTGTTTCCAGATGATAACCTTTTCAGCATCTCCAGGAATATATTGGCAGTTATCCCACTGACCGCATTGTTTTATGGAGGGAGAGAGAAATATTATTAAGATCTTATTACTACCTGGGGCAGCTTGGTTTTCATTTGGAGGATTGTTGAACATGTTTCTCACTTTCTTTAAACCCAGTCTTGTTTTTTCTCTCTGATTATATTTGATTCAGTGCAGCCTTGCAAATATATATTTATGTACACATATGCTGTGAGCGCCGATTTCTTCTCCTTGTGGAAAGCAATATGTTCCTATCTCTCTTGGTCCTTTTCCCTCTGGAAGCTTAGGTGTTTTTCCTTCTAGTCACTGTCTCAGAATCCAGCAAAACCTCTTGTCCACCGCTGATTTTCCTAGTGGGATAGGAAGACATAGGTTTTGGTGATGCCAGGCACTAAGTTGGCCTGGATCCCCCCCCCCCCCCCCCCCCCCACTTATCATAGCCGTGTGCCTTTAGGTGCACCAGCTAACTTTCTAGAGCCTCAGTTTCCTCTGCTGTACAGGTGGTGATTATGAGGATGAAATAAGGAACATAAGTGTTTGGCTCAACCCAGGGATGTGGTGGGTGCCCCTGTTAGTTTCTCACATCTTTGCCTCTTTCCTTCCACCCTAAACTTGCTAACAATTCTGTTTGTAAAACCCATGTTAGGGGGCATTCCTGTTCCTTTATTCCTTCCAGTAGCCCTTGGACAGAAGCATTATCCCCATTTTCCCAATGGGCAGTCGGTGGCTCAGAGAGCTAAGTGCTGTGTTCATTAGTGACCCAGCTCTCCTGGCACTTCTCATTCTGTGCTTTGTGACAGCCTTTTGTGGCCCGCTGTGCCATGCAGCCTCGGGCATCTCCTCTCCTAGCCCTAGAGTTGCAATCTGGGACAGGCCAAGTTGGCCGTGACTTGGTTGGCAGTTCCTTGTACATGAGCTCCCCTCCCCATCCCTACTGAAAGCTCCTTAGATCAGTGGTCGACAAACCGCAGCTCGCGAGCCACATGCGGCTCTTTGGCCCCTTGAGTGTACCTCAATCAGATTGAGGACGTTTTTAGCAAAGGCCAGCTTAGGAGTACCCTAATTAAGTTAATAACCATGTACCTACCTATATAGTTTAAGTTTAAAAAATTGGGCTCTCAAAAGAAATTTCAGTCATTGTACTATTGATACTTGGCTCTGTTGACTAATGAGTTTGCCGACCACTGCCTTAGATCACCCTGCACCCACCGCAGATTTTCCCTCCTTATTTGCACCACCCAGATCATGGGTGTCATAAAAAGCTACTGAGGAAAGAAATGACAGCACCATCTAGACCTTAAAGACACAGTCACTAATTCACTCTTCCTTTGGGCATACCCAGTAGCCGGTGCAACTCCATTACACCAGACAGTTCCTAGGTATTCACACAAGTAGACTGTGTTTACCCAAACAGCTCAAGCCAAAAACAAAACTCAGACACCTTTGTTTTTGTTGCACAGCCCTGTCTAAAAAAAATTAAATTAACTTTTCCCACTGTAAGATACGTGGCTACACATGGGACACATCAGGTCTGCTGCACGATATCGGGGGCATACTGCTTGGAGAGGGGGACTGTTTTAAACACTTTTTGAGCTCTTTAAATTTTATCCAACCATCAGCCATGAATGACTCCTTTAGGCCACATCACTGGCATAGTCAGAACCCCAGCATGTCTTCAGGCCACCACCAATCACTGGGTTTAAACCTCTCCTCTGGAGTGTCTGTCTTTGAATGCTCTGGTTCCCTGGTCCCTAGTGGGGACTGATGCAGTTTTGAAATCACCGCATTTTTGGTAATTAATGTGTCTCATAATTAATTTTATCTTTTAGTTTGGTAAAGCTATGAGTACATTTGAAGTTGATGTTTTATTTGTTTATATGTTGACATCCACACCTAGCACTGTGCTAGCTGCCTGGGACAGAGATGGAGATGGCGTGGTTTTAATCCCCTTTTTAGAGACCCAACTCTGGTCACAGCCAGACTTTTATCTGCTCTGCTGCCGATCATCAGAGCAGTAGCAGATCAGAGTGATAAAAGATAATACAGGTTTTCCCAGATGAATTTGGACTGCTTTAATTCTATGTGAGTCAAGTCCTTAGTTTTTAGTAAAGGAGCAAACTGTTATGAAATAAATATCCTCAGATGTAAATAGCAAGTAGGAAAATTGATGAAAGTTGTGTGAGAGGTCAGTTATGATGCCACCCACATCCTTAGTCGCCTCAAGCAAAGGCAGGAGGGCCACTGTCCCGACTGGCATGGTGGTGGGCAAAGGGACCCCTCTGCAGTGCCCTGAGAAACAGCCAGGAGAGCTCTCTTCTCGTGAAAAAGGCAGAATGTTACCTTCTTCTCAACCCCCTAATGTCAGTATGTCTGCTACGGAAATAAAAGATACTTTCCCAGCATATAACCAATTTTATTTTTTTAAGAATTAAAAATATTTCAGTTACAAATTGATTATTTCAAGTGACTTATCATATATTTGTATTTTCACATTCCAAAGCTGTATCTAAAATAGTACATTAGTTTTTCAGTCAAATGCATATTTCATATTTTGTAAGTAAGGCACTGTTCAGAATGCATAACTGAACAGTTGGATGTAGAAGGTTTATTTAAAGAGTATTAATTTGATGCTGAGCTGTCCAGGGTGCCCATTGGCTAGGGCACCTACACTGTACGCTGGTGACATTCCCAATCTAAAAATCACTTAGGTGAGAAGAGAAATTTGATTGTAGCTGTAGATGAGAATAGTGTGGAAAAGTTTCTTTGCGGTGCTATTTTGGACCTGCACCACAGCGGAGGCCAAGGTAATCTATCAGTTTGTGAGTGTCTACAAAATGCAACTCTCCAGATAACAGGTTTAAAGTAAAGATTTAATACAGTCTCCATCTCCTATGATGTTGCAGTGACAGTTTAAAACTCATTCTCTAAATCTCAGCAGACTTTATAGCTAGCAGTGGGCCAATATAAAGTTTAATAGCATTACAACACATAAATCATCTTTTAAAGATGCTGCTAGTAGCTCCAATATTAAATGCAGACAATCGCCTGTGTTATAAATAATTTATCAAACACCATTTCAGATTAGCCTTCCATGCTGAGTTATTTATTTTAGCCTTTTCTGTACGATTCCTAAGGCACTTTTTGAAAGATCCATTACTGGTCAGTTTAATGAACTTGGGGGTCTGTTTTGTCCCCTCAAGCACTCGGGTACAGCTGTGGTGACCATTACATGGCCGACGTGGACCTCTTTGTGCCTTTTACAAGTGCTGCCCATTTGTCATGTAGCGGTAAATGGAGCTGCACATTGGAGTCCAGGGACACATTGTGCGATGCAGTGATGGAGACAAACAGATAGCTCTATAAAGTGCTGCTTGTCACAGCTGACTTGTAGTACAGTACATCACTCTTATTGTAATCTCATTTAAGAAGCAGGGGTGGCCCGTGGGACTGATATTCCCAGTTAGTTTGGTCTTTGTAGCCATAAAGCAGGAAGTGCTCCTTTTATATTCTCTGAACTTTAGGGAGTGTGCTTTTTGCTTGGATTAATTATTACAGGAACTTCTCCATGGCACTGGGTGAAGATTTGTCAGCACGTTTGTTTGGGCCTCCTCCTGGCCGGGGCTTTAGTGTGGCTGTCATTGCTTAGAGATAAACTGTATCTCTAGGAGCCCTCTGGCTTGCTTGATTAACTAAGTTACCATTTATTAAGCAACAGCTACACGCCAGACACTATAGTAGGTGCTTGTCATACTTTATTTCTGATTCTTGCAGCAGTTTGTGAGGACTCCTAGTTTATCATCACTGTGTTACAGAGGAGGAGGGTGAACCCAGAGAGGTGAAGTGACTTGCTCAAGGTTGCACAGCAGTTAAGTAGGAAACTGGGGATTTAAATCTAGCCGGTCCACCTCCACATCTGCCAGATTACCTTGACCCTGGGTCCCCCAACTAACTTTCAACCACCAGGATCATGGTGATCTTTTGCTTGAATGTCGCAAAATAAAAAGAAGCTATATCATTAGCCTGGGAGATTTTTCTGGTAGCCAGGCTGAGTCCTCCTGGTCCATCTACATACTAATCCAAGCTCCTCTGTGACTAGCAACATAAATCTGTGAGCAGCTGGCCGGGGCGGATGCCGACCTGGCAGTGGGAGAGCATCCCACCTGGGCCTGACAGCTGGGGTCACGGGCTCTGCAGGGCCCTTGTCAGAGCGCTCTGTCACAGCTGTCCCCAGTCAGATGATGCGCAGGACTCGGGTTACTCTGCATCTTCCTAAAAAGGGAGGTGCAGTTTCCCCATGAAGAATGAATCCCAGAGGAGGAAACAGTGCTGCTTGCCTGAATGGTGGGCCAGAGACAGATACAAATGTGGTGTTTTCCCTACCTCTTGCTTTTAGTTTGTGATTTTTTTTTTTATAGTTTTCCTAAATAGTTGGTAGCACGTGTTAAAGACAAGAGTTGTTTAATTGTGAAATTCTACTATAAAGAAAACACAGTATGAATATGCCCAGTAGCACATTTGCATATGTGTCTAGAATTCTGGGAATGGAAATCCTGTGGGGAAAGACAGTGTTCGACGTGTGAAGCAGTTCCTGCGACATAGTGGGTGCCTGTAAATATTTGTTGAAGACATTGACTGTGTAAGTAATGGGTGGACAGCAGAGCCTTGTTTGTGTTTTGAGAGGGCTTTGATGGGGGTGGGGCTATGTGAAATAACACTTTGGATCTTAATATTGATCTTCGTCATATTACATTGTAGACATGTTTATTTAGGTGGTAGTCTGTGGGCAGTTGGTGAAACTGCTCACCACTCCCTTGGAAATGACCCTCAGAGGAGCTGTTAGTTGGCTCAAAGAGAAATTGGCAACCACCATTCTTCTTTTAAACTTGCCCGAGTTCTGAAGATCTCTGGTGACGGGGGAACGACATACCCTTCATCAGGGAACTGCTGTCCACTGTCCCCGACTTGCCAAGGAGCCCCCAGCCCAGAACTGAGACAGTTTACTTGTGAGCTGGTGTGGTGCTGTGGCATGCCAGCCCTGGAGCCTGAAGACCTCTTTTATTATTTACTAGCCGTGTGACCTTGGGTGAGGATTGTGTCTCTTTTCCCCCCCTCTGCCATAGTCTGTGACAGCACCAACCTCAGAAGGTGGGTGGGAGCAGGGATAAAAACCATGATTGTCAAAGTGCCTAACTCAGTACTTGGCACATTATAGTAGTGCTCAGTAAAATGTAAGGTTCATAACAGTTTTGAGTCTGGTGTATATGAGGAGGGTAGGACTGGGGAAAAAAGTAAGGGACTTGTGAGATTCTTTTTTCCTTAAGGAATTATCTTGCGTAGAATTGGTGGGGAGGAAAGGAATTTAAAAGGTGTTATCCCAATTTTTAAAAGCCTTTATTTTACACTTAAATAACAGCACACATGATAATTTTATGAATAAAGTTATACATAATATATCTTAAATGTGCACATTTTTAAGTTTTGTAAGTGTATCTACTGACAGAATGTTTGTAAAATAGAGGAAGGCTCACCTACAACTCAGCACTGTCAGCATTCTGGTATCTATGTGCCGGTCTAATTGATTGACATTAGATATGCATGCCTAATATCATGTGTATATTTCAGTTTCCTTTAAGTCTCCCCCATCCCCATCCCCAAATATAAAATAATTTTAAACTGCAGTCCTAATTGATGCCAGCAGGATTTGTGACATCCACTAGGTACTGTTGGCTGGCTCAAGGCGCCAGCGGCAAAAGCAGCGATGACAAAGCAAAGGAAATAATGCAGCAGGAAGAGAAGGAAAGTAGAGATGGTGGGTCAGGAACAGGGGAATAAACAGGATGCCCCCAACACACGCAGGCATGCATGCTCAGGGTTGTTTAATAAGAAAAACAAGTTGGAATGAGGTTGCATTTGTTAAGTTAGTGGTTGGCTTTTGCTGTGTGTATGGTAGCATCAGCAGCAGCCATCTCCTTCTCTAAGATGCTTCTTTATTACCACCTTCACTAGTTTCTGGTAAGGCTTAGGCCTCATAGACTGTTGGGAGTCCCGGGAGAGAATTCCTGATTACAGGATCTTGTTATGGGGCTGTATATGTGCAAGACAATATCCGACTTTGGTGCCCCACATAGGTGCCAATCAGAAAGTGAATAAAACTGGGGAATAAAGATCAGAATGATACCCTAGCCTCTGCTGCTGGGTTGCTGAGGATCCCACTTCTGGCAGAGCCATCTCCGTCCTTCTCTGAGTCTGTGGAGGGTGCTGTTGACACTGGAATCCCACTGCCTGGCTTAGGGCAGGCAGAGGAGCAGGAGTCCTGAGTGGTCTTTCCGATCTCAGCTTGAAGTCAGAGGATTTGCCCGTTGATGTGATGGTCTCAGGCCAGCATTTGGGATGGGGAGCCTTATTTCTCAACGGATGTTACTGGATGTGCTCTTTAGTTTAGTTGGCATGTTTATGGACTCTCGTGTCCTGGTGGGTAGGGAGGGGGCTGCAGCACAAGGTAGAGTCCTTCTTTGGGAGATCGATTCACTTTTGTCATTGTTGCATAAAGAGCTCGAGCTTGCTGTTCCCAGGTCCCACCTTGCTTTCTCCTGCCCGCCTTCTGTTTCACTGCCCTGTTTTCTGAGTGCGCGGTGTGCGGCCTTTCCTTCAGTCCTCTCGGGAGCTTTGCTGACCCAGCCAGTGTTCCCACCGCTCCTTCTGTTATCTGCTAGCCATACATTGTAGTTCCTTGGGTCTGATGTCCCCGCTGGACTCCAAGTCCCTACAGAGTAGGGACCTTTGGGTCTTCATCCATCTCTGCAGTCCTAGCTCCCAGCACAGGACCCGGCATGTTGTAGGCCTTCTTGGATAGGAAGTGAATTAAGCTATTTTTTACCAGTAACTGTTGGGGACTTAGACTTGCTTCTTAAAGGAGAAGTAGAAGAAAGAGTAATTCAAAGAAATGAATCACTTCAATGAATACGTAGGCTCGTTAGTCGGGGAGGTGATAGATTCTCTTGGGCAAGAGGTCCCACACTTGATTCTGCCAGCATTTTCCCAGAACTCTCGTGTTTGGTGTTACTTCTCCCTATGATGTTGACTTTCTTCATTGTATTATCAGGAAGCACGTTCCAACCGTTGTTGGATATTTTCAATCAGGGGTTGGCAAACTACAGCCCCTCGGCCAAATCCATTCCACCGCCTGTTTTTGTTAATATAGTTTCCTTGGCACATAGCTACACATACTTGTTTACATTTTGTCTGTGGCTGTTTTGTGCTCTCATGGCTGAGTTATGACATACAGGCAGTCCTCAGGTTACGTTGGACTCAATGTACGTCTTTTCGTGGTTACGTCGCCATCTCCCATTTATTTATATAAAAAAAAATTCCGTCATTTCGACGTAAATTTTTTTTACTGTTTCACTTCATAACTGCTGTGTATGTGCTCCATGTGAGTGAAGTAGATGCTTATGTAGGTGGATTCTGACTTACGGCGAAAATAGCATTATGTCGCGCCGTAGGAACGCATGTCCGATGTAACCCAAGGACCTACTGTATACTGTATATTCACAAAGGCTGGCCCCCTTTACAGGAAGAATGTACTGAGCTCTGATAAGTTGTTCTCGTCTGCCCATCACCCTCAGTTATATGGTGATTGGCCTGAAGCAGTGTGTGGAAGAGGGGTGCATGCATAAAAGGTTTGAAAGGACTCGGTCCCGCACTTACCAGATGAGGAACCTGTGGCAAATCATTGAGGTGCTTTGAGACCTTTCTTCCATCTACAAATGGGCATTGAAAACAGTGCCTACGTCCAGGGGAGTGTGCGCACGGCTGGACCATCGTTGTTGCCATTCTCTTTCTCAGGAGGAGGAAGCCAAGAAGCTGGTGAGCGAGGCCATTGCAGCTGGCATCTTCAATGACTTGGGGTCTGGAAGTAACATTGACCTCTGTGTGATCAGCAAGAGCAAGCTGGACTTTCTCCGCCCGTACTCAGTACCCAACAAGAAGGGGACCAGGTGAGTGAAGGGAGTGCAGTTCTTCCCGTGTCCCATGGCTTCCGTGGCCACCCTTGGGCTCTCCGTGGCATCTGGACAGAGCCTTCTTTTAATATTTTTATTGGTTTCAGAGAGGAAGGGAGAGGGAGATAGAAACATCAATAATGAGAGAGAAACATCAATTGGCTGCCTCCTGCAACGCCCTCACTGGGGATCGAGCCCACAACCTGGGCATGTGCCCTGACCAGCAGTTGAACCAGGACCTCCTGGTTCATAGGTTGACGCTCAACCATTGAGCAATGCCGGCCAGGTACAGAGCTTTCTTGCTTCTTACCCACGTTAAGTAAATCCAGTGTCCCCAAACCAGCCTCACACAACAGACCTTTGAGTCCTTTGATTTATGATTCTGGGCTGCTGTCAGGATTGAAAAGTGATTTAATTTGTAAAATGTTGATGGGAGAGGTGGAGTGAGACCCACAGAAGTCCTGGGTGGAGGGTTAGGGGAACAGGGTTGAATTACCTGCCGTCCTTTCTGTGTGAAATTCAGTGTGAAATTCTGTGCGAAGATGCCCTTTTCCAGGGGAACCGGTCCATAGCTTTTCTCAGTGGTGCGCGTCCTAAGGGGGTATAAACCACTGGTTAAGAGTCTGAAGCCCAACCTTGGGAGCTAACAGGTGTTTCCGACTCCCGAGGGAGCTGTGCCAGTTAGCCTGTGGCTTGTGCTGAGCCGCACTGGGTCTCATTGGTGCAGCCCAGGCTCAGAGCGGGGACAGGTTAATTTGCTGAACAGGAATGCACCGTTTCCAGCCCTGGTGGCTGGTGTGTGCAGATGAACCACTCATTTGCAACCCCGCATTGCTGTCCAGCTGCTTGACCGTCCTGTGTCTCCTGACCTCTTCTTGGAGCCTGAGCCACTCAAGGTGTGTGTGGCTGCCTGAGTGCTGCTTCCAGCTGCATTCATCTTAGGATAGCCAGCACATCGCCTTCTGGAACCCTTGCTTTAACTTTGACAACATCCGCTCAAAACCCAGAGCAGGGTTAACTCACAAGGAGAGAGAATAGGACATTGAGAACCAGCAGGCACTCACTGCAGTGTGTGCTCAGCATTGCAGAAACTCAGTGTGCTCTTGATGGGGTTCAGCAGCAGAGAGCTCTGGTTAGGGGTTGGGGAAATGCCATTACCTGGCATGGTGACTTGGAGGTGATGGAGGTAGTGTAGGTGCTCTCTGCTGACCCCACACAGTTCGTGGGAACTTGAGCGGAAGAGAAGCAACCTTTCAGGCCTGAGCTGTGTTGGAAGCAGGCGTGGCTGAGCTCTCTCAAGTGGGAGCAAGTGCCCCTGCATGACCCACTTCCCTGCTGTTTGCAGGTTGCTGCACGACCTGAGCAAGTCCATGGTTATCCATCCAGACTGAATAGTGTGCTGGTGAGGATTCTGGAAGGCTCGTTTGAGCCATTGAAAAGTAGTACTTGTGGCGGGCAGGAACCTGTGCTCAGTGCAGGAGTCCTTGTCCAGAGGGAAGTGCGGCAGCGGCACATCTTACTCCCTTGGGACGCAGGTCATGTTATAAAGGATTCTGTAAACTCATGAGTACAAACAAAAGGGCCCCTTGGCTCGTTGTGAACATCCAGTGAGTGGTGTGAAAGGGGCGGTGGCAGGTGTCAGTAACCCGCCTCTGGGTGGCGCTGCTTCCCCCTCGGTGCCCAGGCACTGCAGCAGGTGCTAGGTGGCAGCAGTGCCTACTGTGGCACCTTACTGTTACCTTTTCTGCCAGTGGCTGAGTGATGGGGGTACTGCCTGGGTTAGGGAACCTCTCCCAGAGTGGACAGCCAGGGCAGGGCAGAGCCTTAGGCCGGGGCAGGCATCCTGTGCCCGATCCCTGCGGGCCTGGCCCTGCACATGCCCGTCAGCTCCTCTGCTCTCAACCCTCGGCAGCCCATTCTGCAGTCCACTGTTGCTTACCATAGAAGCCCTCCCTGTGTGCTTCTCGTAACCCAGGATGGTGAGGAGGCTCTTGTGTGTCCAAGCCTTCCAGACGCTGCAGTTCAGATGCGTTGGGTACACAGGAGCTGGGTGGGACTCTGACTCCAGATGACAAGCTGCCAAGGGTCCATTCTGGGGGAAGGAGCCACCTTCTCCACACCACAGGGGAGGGTGGGGAGCGTATTAAAAGGTGCAGGCGCAAAGGAGTGTGGAGGGCCGGTGAGGTGCAGCAGAAATAAAGGCCAGCCATTCTTTGCTGTGCACGCTCCTGAATTTATACAGAGCTCCGTCACATCGCCCTCTTTTTTGCTTCCTGCTTTGTGTGCACAAGTGTCCATTTGAGAGGATGGATTTTCGAGGAGTACGTGGTCATGGCACAGCCAGCAGCGTTGTGTAGTTCCTGCCAGGTTGACAGAACAATGTCCCAGCCGGGGCAGACCAAGGAGCAGTTGGATTTGTGCTGCTGTGTGACTGTAATGTAATTCCTGGCCCCAGCAGTTCAGATATGTGTCTTCCAGACTGCCTTGTGTCAAAGAAACCTGTCAGATTCACTCCAAGAAAGTGCTGGGTGTGTCCCAATGGTGACCCACCGTGTCTCTGCAGGGGACAGTTCACTTTCCTTGAGTCTTGAGAGTGTGGTCTAAAGTGAAAGCCCAAAGTCTGGCTGTGGGTCATTTTTATATTGTTTATGCTTCCAAATATTTCTAAGTGTTTAAGGAAACAGGTCAGCCTTGTTGCCACACCAGAGAAGGGTGGTGGCAGCTTGAAGGCAAATGACCAAATGCTCTCCAGCATGACTGTCTGGGGCTGGTGAGGTGGGGGAGGAAATGTGAGTGCCTACTAAGTGCCTGGTGCTCTGTCTGATCTTTGAGTAAAGTGCATCCTATCTACGAGGTGTTCCTGCTCTGTGGCTCTTGAGAGCTGCGGAAAGTGAGCAGGATGCAGAGCTAGAAATCAGGAAAGCCGGGATCCCAGTCCTGGCCTCTGCCTGCCGGAGTACTCGCCCCTCTCCAGCCCTCAGCCGGGCCCACGAGGGGATCTTAACTCTTGGCTGTTACGTGTTTCTCACTAGGTTTGGACGGTACAGTTGTGAGAAAGGGACCACTGCAGTCCTCACTGAGAAGGTCATTCCCCTGGAAATCGAGGTGCTGGAAGAAACAGTGCAGACGATGGACACTTCCTGAATGCCGTCACTGGATGGCTGGTTACTGCTCTAGAAGATGGGGGGCAACAGAGACCCCCCCTGTAAGACATTCATTTCAGTTTGCTGATTGAGACCCAATAAAAAATGGAAACCAAACTGGGGCTGAGGTCTAGGGGCTGTGTGGTGGTTTTTTTAGCCATTAAGGCCCATCGACCTGGCCTCCCCTCAGGACGTTAATCCTTTCTCAAGTGGGTCTGTGTTCAGGTGGGTGTAAGAGCAGCGTATCCCTAAAAGCAGACGAGGTTCATGTTGGAGAAGTCAGATTAGGTTACTTTGATTCTTCAGGTGAGCCTTTATTAACTTACTCCTTGTATTAATTTTCCTTCCCTTGGGGTAGGGTGGTCCCTGGGTGCTCTCTTTTTAATTTTTTCTTTTTTTTAGGATGAGTGCAGCACAGCCTTTCCCCTCAGCAGCCAAGTAGGAAGACAAAGCAGGTAGGTGGAGGTCTGCTTGGCCATAGCTGCGGGAAATTGGTCGAACTCTCAGGCAAATTTCACGGAAGTCAGAGCAATGCTTTGGGACCACTGTTTGTAATAAATAGGATACGCTCATTTCACAAACACTTAGACCTGGTGACTGGTTGAAATTGTACACCTCCACAGGGTCCTAGAGGCAGAGTGGTTCTCCTGACACAGAAAGCAAGTTCTGCGTCTGATGCTGATTCTGCCAAGGGGGACACAGGAGGGTCTCGGAACTGTAAGCAGAATCTTTGCAAAACACCTGTCTGGAATCCGAAAAACTTCCAGTGGCCAGCGCTGGGGAGGAGACAGGGCCTTGACCCTCCTGAGAGAGCATGGCTGTGTGAACCAGCCTCCCGGGTTAGACTGCCAGGAGTGGGGCAGGGAGAACAGTGGAATTAGTTTAGGGCAGCACCTTGGCCGATGACTGTCAGAATTATCTGGGAGCTTAAAAAAATGCTGGGATTACTCAGGATGTCTGGGCCCTGAGAAGTTGTGTTTTAAAGGTGCCTCGAGGAATTGTGCTTCAGTGTAAAGCTGTTTTAAAACTCTCCCCGAATCATACTCATTCACACAAGTAACCCCCTTCCCCAGTTTTATTTCAAACATTGAGGACACATACAAAGCAAAGGTGGCATCTGAAGAAAATCTCTCAAACCCGACAGTGTTAACAGTAGGACAGAGTTCACACATGGAAACAGAGCAGCAGCCCAGCCCACGTCCTTTATCGGGAGCTCAGTCAGGCCAGGATGCATGTGGAGGGGCGCGTGTGCTCTGTCTGGAGGGCGGAACTGTCACCAAGTCAGTGGACGACAACTTGGACCATCTGAGGATTAACGAGTATAAAGACAAAATTCAATCTATTTCTTTCAGAGCTTGAGTTTTCCTTAAGTTCACATTTATAAATTAGTCTTCACAGTTAATCCTATTTGGGAACAAGAAATAAAGGAACACATTTCTAGTTTCCTAGACATAATACAGTTGTACATTAATTCTTGATTTACGTGGTCCATGGACTTGAGTTTTGTGACGGGGTGAGGGCTGCCATTTTTGGATCATCTACAATGTGCTGGACAACTTGCTTATTTTATTTCAGATTCTGTCAGCACCCTGAAGGTAGGTATCATTAGTCCCATTTTACAGATGAGGAAACTAAGGCTCAGAGAGGCTGAGAAACTTGCCCAGGGTCATGATAGGAAGTTACGGAACCAGAACTTGTACAGAGAACAGCCTGAAGGCATGTTTTATATTTATAGCTTTGTATCCCATGCTTCCGTCCCACGGAAAATGCTTAACACTGATCATTAAATGAACTGACAGCACTCCGGCAGGTGATGAAGTGCCTGGCAGAGAGCAAGTGTCAGGAGAGGATGGCTGGGCTGGATTGCAGGGAAGACAATGCTTTTCAAATGCTGTTTGTCTTCTGAAGCTCTGCCAGGTTCTCATCCTCATTCATCAAGTTAAAAACGTAGATAAAAATATTAGGAAAATCTTCGCTCTACTTATTTAAAATATTATGTCCACTTTATCCCTTAACAACAGAGTAAATTAAGCACACAGCTTGACTGAAATGTTTCTAAGAGCTAAACGGAACTCGCTACAGCCGTTTTCAAAGGCTCACTACAAATCATACAGTCCCGCAGTTCTGTTAGCATCAACCTTGACCAAGTCACTGAAGGAATTACCTTAAAGATTCACATTACAGGGGTGTGTCATGGCTTGCTGAACCACACACCCTGTTAACAACCCAGCTGAGATTGTTCACAACAGTTTAAAGAAAGGACTTTTGAATTTGACGACCAGTAATGTGACCAGTGCCCCTCCCCCCAGCTGCTCTGCATTCAGCATCTGCTGAAAAGCTGGCCCCCCTCGGGAACCTGCTGAAGCCTCTCGTCTTAGTGGATCTAGGCTACCAGGTGGCCGCTTTGGAGAGAAGACCCAGGTAAGGCAGAGTGGTGCTGGCTCTGATAAGGCACGCCGCATCCACGTTCAGGTGCTTGAAGTCCACACGTGCATCTGTTTGGCAACCTGGTGCACATATCCAATGTCAGGTCTCTGGTTGGGGTCGGGGTAGATGCACATACTGACCAGCTCTCGTAACTGCAAGGGAGAGGACGGCTTGTGTTAGTCTTAAGAAAGCAGCCTTGCTGAGGCTCTGGCAGTACTATCTGCATCATGTAGCCCTCAAGGCAACTAGGGGTGAGCAATGATGCTAAGAGGCTAAGTGATGGACGCACTGTCACAGCCACTGCGCAGAACCAGGCAATCCGAGGCCTGTCTGGCCTCCAAGGCCATGCTTTAATACCCTGAGAGTGGTTGCCCCAAATAATTTTTGAAGTTTCAACTGTGCATACTGTTAGGCAAATCTGTGTGTGTTTGCTGTCAGTCACGCAGATGCCCGAGCCAGAGGACAAAACTGAAGGCGAGGGCTTATTGATCATAATAAATGCATTAACATGCAGCAGGGCTGCAGTCTGCCCACCCCCTGGCCTCTATTGTGCTCATGAAAGACAGAGCTTTTAATTACACAGACACTGAAGGCTGCGCCGCCTCGGGGTGGGGGAGGGGCGCCTTGAGCCTCTGATCGCCTCCCTTCTGATAGCCAGAGTGCCAATTATTTTAATGGTAATTAAAATAATGACCTTAAAAAGCCCACATCTTAACTTGCATCACAGGGCTGACTGCATCTCTCCCCCCCCCCCCCCCAATTTAAATACTTGCTGCTGGAGGGGCGGGCTGGCCCTGTGGGGTCATGATAGCTGCAGGAGAAGGGAGGGCTGGTCCTAAAGAAGAGGGCTCGTGTGGATTCTGTGGCCGTGCTCGGGGCGTCTGAGGAGGCCCCGGGGCTGCTGCACAGTCCATGTCACTCCTGAGGTGTTCCGGGTCAGGCATTTTAAGCAACCCTCTGAGTTGTATGTCACATTTCTGGGATTCCACCTCTTTATAAACCCTGGAAGGCCCCGGCAGCTGAGCTGAGCTGAGCTGAGCTGAGCTGAGCTGAGCCTGCAGCTGCTGGACACTCCTGGAGACCGAGGTTGCCCAGGATGAGATGATACTTTTCGGACCTTTCAGGATTCAGGTGAAGGTTGGCCTCTTGACAGGTGAAGTACCCAAGAAAACTGGATTAAGGTCAAGTTTATGTGACCCCCGTTGTCATTTGTGAGTAGACCATGCAGTTGTCAGTAAGTGCATGTTTGAAAATGTTAGAAGTCAGGAGAAAAAAAATTGTCTATTTCCATTTCTAAGAGGTGACAGAAGTTCAAAAGTGAGGTGTGCAGGGGATTCCAGGGCCAAGAAGCACCTCTCGCTCCCAGACACACAGCCTAGAAAGGTGCACGTAACTGGGAAAGCCAGGGGCTGCGGAGCGGGAGCTCATGGAGGAGAACGACGGGAGGCGGCGGCTGAGGGCTTTATACAGATTCCTTCATTTTAGCTTCATACCTGGGAGGCAGGTTATGGTTGCCATTTATAAGCGGGAAACTGAGGCACAGAGAAGTTAGGATGTGCTCTGAGTTCCGTGGCTCCAGGCTTCTTGGTGGAATTCTAGCATAGAATCCCAAATTCAAAAGAAAAACCAAAAACAGCTGTTAACTGTAAAGAACCCTAACTAGTTTTTCTTTTTTGCCAGCTCCAACTCCAGAGCACAAGCCCTTCCTCCAAGGGTACACGGAGAACTTGGTAGGCCACTGAAGCAAAAGCCATGAGAGACTGAACAGTCTCCGGGCCTGTCCCCGGGGAGTCTGAAACCAGCGAGCCTGGCATCAAGTTCAGAGGCTGGGTTCAAATCCTGCCTCCACCACTTGCAAGTTACGTGACCTTGGGCAAGTGACTTAACCTGTCTGTGTCTCAGTTTCCTCACGGTAAATAGGATGGGGGAGGACCCAATCAATGTGAAATGTCATTATCCTGAGGCAGTGAGTGGCCTGTAGTCCTGCAGACTCCCCTTCACCCACTAGTGTTGACCTGGGACAGAAATAATAATGGATCTACTAGTATTAACCTTGAACAGAAATGACAATAATAGTTGATGCTTACTAAGCATTTACTATGAATAGGCCCTTTGCTACATCCAAAAGCTACTTTTGATGATGATGGGGTCATTTTAAGCCTGTTGCTAGACTGAGCACATTATGTGCACTGACCCTGTGAGGTAGATTATAGGATTACCCCCATTTTACAGATGAGAAAACTGAGACTCAGAAAAGTTCAGTGTCTCATCCAAGAACAGTAGAGGGAATATGTAAACCTATGTGTCTGTCTATACCCTCAGCCAAGCTGTGCTATAAACCTGTCATTTCATCCTCGCATTTTATTCATGAAGGTAAATATTAGCCTTATTTTCGAGGTCCAGAACAGGTGAAGATGATGCTCACACATGGTACCTGACAGAGCCCCATGCAGACCTGTCAGAGTCTGTGTCCCTGGTGAAAATGTTGAAAATAACCCAAGGTGTGACTAGGTCTGTGACAGCAAGGAGACCAGTGTGTTTGCTGGGTTTCCTGTCTCTGGGGAAGTGGGGCAGCTACGGTCCTGCCACCTCCTGCGTCTGGTTCCTGTTGTCTGACACCAGGCAGAGCCCGTCTCCGGGACGTGTGGCAGCGAGCCCTAATGTCAGAGGTGTGCCCACTGCCTCCTCGGGGCTCCTGGTTTCTGTGCCAGTGGGTGGGCCACCAACCTGCTGTGGGGCCCACACTGGTATTTTTGAGAGCTCTTCAGTAACAACCATCTATTTTCTCCCTCTGAGTCACTTTCCCAGAAATCTCCCCTCCTCCACCCTGTTAAGTGAACCCAAGCTCAAGCCCCCTCCCCCTATGGGCTCGCTAGGTCTGGCCCTGGGGCAGCAGACTCACCTTCTCGGAGTAATGTTCTCCAGGGAGAGGGGGGTAGTCACACTGCTCGATCTTCTGGCAGAGGGAGAAGAGGTTCATCTTGTCTCCATAGAAGGGGCTTTGGAGAGCTGCCATCTGCAGGGGAAGGGTTGGGAGAGGAGTTTTCAGCCTTGGGGTCGAGAGTGGGGTGTGGCCCTCCTGTCTCCACTACAGCGACTGTCCAGCAGGACGTCCCCCAAAACCCAAGGAAGTTGGGATTCCACAGAAGTGGCCTTTGTTACAATCCTTGTTACATTAGCAAATTAAATGGGACAAAGGTTTCGGTGACAAAACTTTAAAGGCAATCAGCCAAAGACTGGGGGCCAGCTGCCTGCAGGCCCACACCCTGCCTCACGCCTCGGCTCTCCAGGACCGACGGTGGTCTGCACACAGCAGATGGCGAATGGGCTCTGCTCACTGGGATTGGTGTCTGGGCCTGGCAGGTCCTCTCGGCGCACCGGCCTATATTTTTCTAAGGAGCAATTCCAAAACACCCGTGGGAGGATGTTTATTTAAGTAATAAAGTTAGGGAATTACCTAAGGACAAACATTGAGGGGGGTGATGAGGCATTTCATTTTTGGCTTTAATTCTGGTTGTTTTCTCCAGCCCACAACAGAGCTGCTGTCTGAAGGCCTGGCTGCTTCTGTCTTGGAAGCTGGATGCCCAGACACCAGGGAGGGCAGGCAGACGGGCGGGCCGGGTGCCACCCTGACACAGGGGCCTGGGACAGTGTCCCGGAGGCTCCAGGCTCTACAGGCAGCCTCCGCTTGCCCAATTCCCTGCTCTGCTCTCGGCGTGCTTGCTGTGTGTCTGACCTGTGGTTTCCTTGTCCCTAACGTGGGAAGAGGCTCCACCTGCAGGGCTGTGGTGAGGCTTGGCTGGCCCAGGAGGAGGCGCCACAGGCTGAGCTTCATCTCTGGTGGGCATCAGCTCCACCCTGCAGGCAGGCACGCACGCACGCACGCACGCACCTGGGGCACTGGGAAGCAAAAGGGCTGTGGTGGCCCCAGCGGGTCAGTCAGGGAACTCCCAGGCCTCACTCTGCTGGAGGGCTCCCAGACTCCCCACCCCACCAGAGCACTTTTGGGGGTATCTTCAGAGGGGGCACACGGGAGCCGTGAGCAGGCTCCCTGAGGCAGCAGCATGGCAGCCCAGCACGGTGCCCGCGGCCCCATCTGCTGGTTAATCCGTAATGGGATTCAAGTGCTTCTTGTCACTCCCGCTCCCTGTTGCCTACCGCCAAAAGGCAGCCCAGCGCCTCCTGCTAATGAAGTGCAGCCGGGCAGTCGTGCCTGCCTGTCTGTCTGGCCCTCGTTCCCTTGGAGGAGCCAGGCTGCCAAGGCCGCTCTGCACAGATCCAGGCAAGGCTCCTGGGCTCTGGCTGTGGCAGGGCATTGGGACATGGGAGGAATCCTCACTGTCCTCAGGCCTGGAGGTGGCCAGTGCGCCCTATCAGGGCAGGGAGCTGGGCTTGTGAGTACCCATTGGCTTTAGCTTCCACCTACCCCCATCCTCTGTTCACTGCTGTGAACAGGTCTGGTGACCGCAAGAGCTGGGCCTGCCTCCAAAGGGCCCAGCAGCATCCCTGGATTTACAAACGGCTACTGGGAGGCAGCAGTGCGGCCTGGAGGTTTGGGGGCTTCCTCTGACCCAGGCCCAGAGTGTGTCTGGGCAGCACCCGTGGGCCTAGAGGCCTGGGGCAGGCCAAATGCTTCCAGTGGGGTTCAGGGCCAGCCTCGCCTCTCTACTGCTGGGGCCAGGGGTCTGGGCCCCTCTAGGAGGGCTGGGAACCCGTCTGGAATGAGACAAGGCTACACAGAGCGAGCAGCCCTGGCACTGGTAGGAAGGATGAGGGTGCGGAGGCCCTGCCTCCTGCTGGCTCTGCCAGCCTGACTGGGAGCTGGCTTTACCGCAAGTGTGCAAAGTGGCATCGCATGGGGGTGCATTTCCAGTAATTAAAATGAGAACCTTGGGTGCAAAGGGTTAATTGGGCAGTTTCTAAAGGCATTTGTTGCCACAGCGGAGAGCAGCTGAGGTTAGGGGTCACTCGGGTGATCTGGTGCCCTCCAAGTTGTGGCGGGAGATTAGGATGGGTTTTCCTGCAGTGGTTCTGCTCAGAGTAGAAAGGACATTTAAGTGTTGGTCCCATTAACACAGGCTCTGGTTTTTCATGTGTCCCACCTGGGAGGAGGGGCTTGGTGATGCTTTCAACCAGTCAGTCTGATCTGATTTGGAAAAACCTTGCTGTTTGCGATTCCAAAAGGGCCCAGAAATTGGCGAGGGGCAAGCCCCATATCCACCATCCCCTCAGATCATTTCTCCCTCCCTTTACTGTTTGGAAAAGTGTATTGAACAGGGTTAGCAGTGGGCCATGCCAGAGGCGGCTAGTGGAAGCAGCGACCCCCCCCCCCCCCCCCCCCAGCTGCCGGCCTTCCACCTGGATCAGGGCATGGGGCTGTGCAGGAACCTTGGGGGCTGCTGGAGGCGCTGGGATTAGACCGATTACCCTGATGGCGAGATCTCCCTGTACCAGTGGCCACTCCTCCGACTGGTCAAAGAGAAGAGGAATTGCTCTTTGGGGCTGATACTGGCTGCCTTGTTAGACCTGCCGAAGTCAAGGTCTCCTCAAATGCAGACCTTTTTCTGTCTGGTGTTATTGGGGTGACACATGGCCTGGGAAATGGGAGCGTGTGGGCACTTGCCCCACTGGGAGGGCTCAGAGGAACTGGTGTGTGTGGTCTGCGATGTCGGGGAGAACGGGATCCAACTGCTGAGGACAGTGCCTGAGACTCCCACCCTGTCAGGGACTCAGACACCCCTCTCGTCACCCAGCATCTCCCCAGCACGTCCCAGAGTCTGAACCCAGAGGCCAAGCAGTCTGCAGCCCTGCCCCTCCACGAGGGAGGGGCACCCAGACCATTTTCCGGCTCAGGCCAGAATCCCAGAGCAGGATTCCCAACAAGGTGCAGCTGATCCTGTCTTTGCCCTGCCTGCTTTCTTGCTGGCTCTCGGTACCTCACGGGCCCCTGGAGGCAGCTGTGAGGCCCCCCAGCTGAGGATCCTGGGGCCGGCACTGAATGAGCCAATTCCTTCAGCTCCCGTGTAGATAGATAGATTCTGCAGAGCACGGCAGCCCGCTGGGCGCCTCCACGGGGCGTGCTGGGTAATCAGAATAAACCACCAGGCTTCCCAACTGGGCCGAACTCGGGCACCTCTGCTGGGAGCTCCCACTGCTGACGGCTCTGGCTCCTCACCACCCGCTTCCCCCTCACAGGGCTCTGGGCAGAGACGACCGCCCCCCCCCCCCCCCCCCCCGCATCTCTCTCCACTGAGGCTACGCCTACCCGCGGGCTGGCGAGAAGGGAGAGGCCCAGCTCCAGTCTACAGGAGGGTGGGCTTTAACAGGCAGCCTGGGGACCAGGGCCCCGCTTGGCCACTTCCGTGCTGTGTGACACCAGGAAGTCTCTCCACCTCTGAGCCTCAGCTTCCTCCCTTACAGCGAGGCTGGGACCGTGCTGATGCGATCCTTGCCATTCATTCCAGTGTCCGGGCAGTGCTGTGGCACCTCCCATGCTGACCTCTTCCACACAGATCCCACTTGGCACCCAGCACTGAGGGCCTGGGCCTGGGCCAGGTGTAGTGCCTTGTGGTGGCTCCTCACTAGACGGTCACCATCAGCATCTTAGGTGACCCCAGGAGGTCCTCAGAGGGCATCTGGCTGCCCAGGTGAAGTGGGGTGTGGTGGGCTGAATGTTGGCCCCTAAAGAGGTCCTCACCCCAATCCTTGGAGCCTGTGAGTATGTTACCTTATATGTAGAAGGGATTTGGTGGGTGTAAGAATCTCTGGGTGGAATTTTATCCCAGGCGACCAGGTGGGCCCTAACTGTAGCCACACGTGTCCTTATGAGAGGGAGGTGGAAGGTGATTGGCTACAGGAGGAGGTGTGTCGAGGGAGTGATGGGGTCATGAGCCCAGGAATGTAGGTGGCCGAACGAACCAGCCTGATGACACTTGCCTTTAGTCCAGTGCAACTGATTTTGGACCTCTCCCTCCAGAGCAGAGTGATTTTGTATTCCTGAGGCCATCAACTCTGGTGAGCGGTTACAGAAGCCACGGGAAACCCACCAGGGGCTTTGGTTCTTCCCGCCCTCACCGGGCTCGGGAAGGGCAGGCCTGTCCCTGTGAGGGGCAGGTTTCTCTGGCCAGTGCCCAGGTGTGCTCCACAGGGGCCACACCGAATCCTCAGACGGGGCTGAGTGGGTGGGGGACCTGTGCAGCTGTGAGGCTGGCGCCCCCGGAACCCACCAGGCGGGAGGGGAGCTCCTGCCGTGTCTGCGGGATGTTTCCTTCCAATTACCAAGCCCTGGGCTCAGACGCGCCTCCCTCCCCGTCTGCTGGGAAAACATCAGCTTCGGAGAGTGGGTCTGGGGGAGTGGGGAGGCAGCCCAGGCAGCGCCCTTTGCCAACTGTCACTCCCAGAAGGGCTGGCCACGTCAGCCACACAAGTCCCCTTCTGTGGGAGGCCCAGGGCCATTAGCTTGAGATCAGTCCTGCTGTCCCTGAATACGTTAGTGCCCACAGGACTTGCCTGATTGATTTCATCGACTTCCTACTGCTGCTATGTCCCTCCCAGGCTACAAGTCGCGTGGCCCCACACATAGCCAACAAATAAATCAACCCGGCGAACCAGAGCCTCCGTGCTGGGCACCACAAACACGGCCACTGCCTCGTTAGACGGGTTCAGCTGCCCAAGACAAGGACTCGAAGGGCTGCCTGGCCCGGGGAGACCGGATGGGCTCCGGCTGCAGCTGCCTCTAGGTGCCGAGACAAAGGCCCAGGCAGGGGGCAGGGCTGCTCTCCAGTGGGAGGCTGGCTGGGAGCACCGGGACCTCGGCCATGCACGCCGTCCCCCCCTGCTCAGCCTGCCTGTCTGTTGGTTTATGTTCGGGGACCCTCACAGTTCACAGAGGCAAGACAGCTTACGGGAATCCCCAATGCAGAATGGAAAAGCAGGACCCAACCATCTGGACCAGGGATAATGTCTAGGAGGGCAGGAGGACAGAGCCGAGTCCTCCACGGGGACAGAAGCTGAGCTGCACTTAGGCTTCCACTGGCCAAAGCAAAGACGGAGACGTGATCGGCGGCAGCCTGCCAACCGCAGGCCCCGCCTCAGGTCAGGCCTGCCCGCCAGTGCCCAGGGCCTCCTCCGAGCCTGGTGCCACTCACGCCTCAAGGAGGGCCATGGTGATTGAGGTGAGAGAGAGGCAGGGTCCTGGTGTGGACCCAGACTTTGGCCAGGAGGACCTGAGTTCAAAGCTCAGTTCTCATCAACCCCCCAATAGCCCCAGGGCAACCCGCCCCCCCCCCCACCCCCGCTTCAGTTGCTCAGTATAAAATGAGGTCACACCTTGCACGCGCATATGCATGCACACACTAAGTCAAAATGGCACCTCCAGGCCCTCCAGCCAGGATGGCCACCAGATCTGGGAATGGACCCAGATGCCACAGATGGCTACCACCCATCCCTGGGTTCCCACTGAGCTGGTGGGGTGCACCCTTGCCCCAGCTGGATGCCCGCCACGAATGCCCTACCAAATGCCGCTGAGCTCACCTCATATAGCAAACAGCCCAGGGACCAGATGTCGGACTTGAAGTTGTATCCGTTCTCATGGATCCTCTCCGGTGACATGTAGTATGGCGTCCCCACTGAAACACAGCAAGGGGATGGTGCTTATTCTCTGTGCAGAGCATGGGGGAGGGGAGGGCTGGGGAGAGACCTGGGCTCTCTCACAGGAATCCTGGTCTGTGCCTTTCCCTCCTCCTGTCCCCTCCGCTTTCAAATGAGAGGGCTGGGCCAGATGCTCTGCCTTGGTCTGTGAGACTTAAGGTTGGAGTGCTCTGCTTCATCAGAGGGATCCTCAACTTGTTTCGGGGGTGAACACAGCCCCTCCTGTTTTGCCAGTGTCCCCTGGGAATAAGTCTGTGAAACCCGATTTTTATACTGACAAGTCCTCAAACATTCTGAAGCATAATGCAAAACTTGCATTAGTTTTCAAGATAAAGATGAGAGACTTCAAAGAAGCTAGATTGTGTCCCCAAGCCCCAGGGGAGCAGTGACTGGGGAAGAGTGGGAGAAGCTGGCAAGAGGAGGTGCCCCAAATGTCACGTGGACGGCCCTCGTCCTGCCCCAGGGCGTCCTCTGCGGGCACTTGGGCAGGCAGAGCAGCAGCACAGTCTGACGGATGCTCAGACGCACAGCCAACAGCAGATCTCGAATCCCCTTCCAGCAACATCCCCCTCAGACCAGCCAGCCTGAGCCACCCTCTCTCCTCAGTGGGGGGGGGGGTGGGGGGCGGGGGGGCCTGGCTCTGCATATGAAAGAGGCGCCGGAGAAACCCTGACCTTCCTGCCTCTGTACCTAGAACGCCCAGATTTCAAACCCGGCCAGATATCAGAGAACTGGGGACCTCAAAGCGGAGGCTGATTAAAGGGGCCCCGCTTCCCCGAGATGCGCCTGTCAAAACAAACTTGGCCGTGGTTTGAAATGCTCACGGTGTTTGAAACATGTTCATTAGCTATGAAAACGGCAGATTCCACATGGAGGAAGGCTGGTGTCTGCGGGCTGCATGGCTTCCCCACACGGTGGGGTTGAAGTGACTGGAGGAACATGGTGTCACCGTATCTGTCGTCCAGGCGGGACGGGGCCTCGCCTGGGCTGGACAGCACGGCTGGGGCAAGGGGGCACTGGGAGCTGCACCCTGTGGGCCTGACTCACTCCAGCCGCTCCCCAGCAGAGAGCTGAACTGCTCCTAGCCTGGGTGTCCCCACCAGTGAAATGCAGAGGCCGAGCTCATGGTGCCAGGGTCCCTCCCCCACCCTTTGGAGCCCTGGTTTCCCGTGTGGAAGGTGGGGATAGAGCAGTGGTCGGCAAACTCATTAGTCCACAGAGCCAAATATCAACAGTACGATTGAAATTTCTTTTGAGAGCCAAATTTTTTAAACTTAAACGTCTTCTAACGCCACTTCTTCAAAATAGACTCGCCCAGGCCGTGGTATTTTGTGGAAGAGCCACACTCAAGGGGCCAAAGAGCCGCATGTGGCTCGCGAGCCGCAGTTTGCCGACCACGGGGATAGAGCAACCTCCTGCAGGTTGAAGGGAGAGGATGGCGAGAGCAGGGCAAGAACCAAGGAGGTTCTGGAACCCCAAGAGCAGGTTCCTTGGCACTGGCAGTGTGAGCTGCACTGCTCTCTGCTGCACCCCGCATCCCACCAGGCCCCGCCTCTGAGGTGTCCCCTCCCCGTCTGTCCCCTGCCAGCATTCGCCTGGACAACTAACTGGCTTCGTCCCTCCTGTCCTGCCCATTCCCACCCACCCTACCCACCAAAGCAGGGGCCCTGCCCCCCATGCCCAGCTGGCTCCTTATCCCCCACAGGAGAAAGGGCAGACTCTCCACAGCAACACATGTACACACACATGCATGCACGTACACACACCACACGTGTGCATGCCCACACACAGGCACACCTCCACCAGGCTCATCTGTCACCGCTTATCATCACGTCCTTCAATGAATTACCAGCTGACCCCATGCCGAGCTACACAGCGCTCTCAGGAGAGGTGGTGACGCTGGAAAATCATTGTACTTTCAGCAGCATTGACTTAATTTCACATTGTTTGCATTCGTACAAGCACCTGCCTATTTCTAGTTCCCACACTAAGGAATTGTGGGTGCAATTCTTTGACTCCATACAGCAGAGTGTGTTCCTAGGTATTGGGGTCTCACCCACTGACTCAGGGAGTCGGGTGGGAAACTGAGGTATGACCTCATCCCCCCCTCGCCCACCTTACTGCACCTGGGCTTCTCCATCTGATCACCTGCTCTATGGCGGCTCCCACCCCAGGTGCCTGGAGTGCTCAATGAGGCCAGACCCGGGATGTACTGATTAGAACAATGCTTGGTTCTTGGTGAAGCCTCCAGATGCATTTCCATCCCAGCCTGTAAGTTCCAGAGGGTGGGGCCTTCCCGTGAGTGGCAGGGCCTGGCACAAATCCTTCTTGAGTGAATGAGTGAACAAAGAGACAAGTGTAGTTTGCATCCTAGGCCTGATCAATTCTGCACTTGCAGTCCCCTGAGACACACACCCCCCTTCTCTCTCCGGCATCAGTTTGTCTTGCTCTACAGTGGTCGGCGAACTGCAGCTCTTCGGCCCCTTGAGTGTGGCTCTTCCACAAAATACCACGGCCTGGGCGAGTCTATTTTGAAGAAGTGGCGTTAGAAGACGTTTAAGTTTAAAAAATTTGGCTCTCAAAAGCAATTTCAATCGTTGTACTGTTGATATTTGGCTCTGTTGACTAATGAGTTTGCCGACCACTGCTCTAACAGTTTGTGTCCCTAAAAATGCCAGGGACACGGCAGACAAAGCAGGCACCACTGGCTAGATCGGTGTGACCTCCTGTGACCTCCTCCCCAGGTGTCAGCACTCAGAGCTGGGATTTACCTGCTGAAACAGGTTTTCTAGGCCAACTGCTCCCAGGTGTCCCAGGCTGCTGGGCCAACTGCTCCCAGGTGTCCCGGGCTGCTGGGATGGGTGGGAGGAGGCCCAGGGACACATCTCTGCAGGGCTCTGTAAGCACACTGACACGGTCCCTAGGGGTGCCTGGCTGGGAGGACCGTCTATGCACTTGACAAAGGTTCCATAGGGCCTATCTGACGCCGGCAGGGCACACTCGTGGGAGTGCTGGCACTCAACAAGGAAGGAGGCTCCACCCGCTTCTCTGTGGCCAGGACAAGCCCAGGTCCTGCACGGCCCAGCTGTGAGGTTGGATGGGCTTCTCCCCAAGTGGCTGGGCACTCGGTGCCCTGGGTGTCCCTGCACCCAGAGCTCCTCAGGGTCCAAGCCCACGTCCCAGCACCCGGGCTGCTGTCAAATGGAGAGAATGAGCCTCAGTGGGATGATTTTTGAAAAGCAAATCTTTTTCAAGCAGCTTGTAAGCCTTGCTTTCTTTGTTGACTCACCTCTTCGGTGAGTTCAGTGACCACACAAACTGAAATAAAGGGCAGCTCCATGCCCCTGGTTTCCACGGGGAGCTCAGCACTGTGCCTGCACACAGTGGGCCTGCAGGACACGGTTCCACCTGTCCCCATACCACGTTATCCTGGGACTGACTGCGTCTGTCCCTCACCAGTCTGGGGGCCCCTGAAAGCAGGGAAAGATGCTTAATCTCATGTCCTCTACCCAGTCTGGGGAAGGGAGAAGGAAGAAATGTATGCTCTGCAGCCAGGTCAGGGCTGGCGGCCTGGAGAAGCCAGCAGGTCCTGACCCCTCTACCTGATGGGTAGGTCACTCCTGAATGGACTGAGAGGTGGTGTGAGGCCCTGCCCGGCCCTGGGTGTGAACCGGCCTCACTCCCACCCTGACTCCAGCGCCAGGCCGCCCTGTCACGGCTGCTGAGAGGCAGGGCCTGCTCTCCCAGCCCCACAATTTGTCTTGCAGCTGCTGCTGTTGCTCGGAGCGAGACACTTGCTTGTAGCTTGTGAGCTGTGTATAGGCAAATCTTTCATTTTTCTTTCATTACGCCAGCGTGTACTGTCACTTAATTTTTATGTATGCAATCCTTCCTGACAAATATGATCTGCTGCCTGGTAATTCGTCTGACGCTCATTCTGTTCCTCGCTCTAATTACGGCTCCTATGCCTGACACCGAGGCAGCCGCTCTGCCACCGCTGGGTACCGCACCTGTCAGCCTGGCCATGGCATGACTAATGCCCTTTCATGCCAGCCTCGTGTTAGCAAATACAGAGGCGAGGAGGGGGCTGGGAAGGGGGCAGCAGGAGAAATGGGATTTGCATAAACCCTGCCAATGGGTCTGCAGCTCAGGAGAGGAGTTGGTTGCCAGGGCAACGTGGCTGCCACCACAGCAGCCCCACATAGTAGGTGCGCACAGATGCATAATTCAAACCCCTGCATCCTTCCTGAGTCATGAGCCGATGGCAATGACTTCAACCTCTCCCAACTAACGGGTGTGTAAGCCTTCGTCAGCGGCTTGCAGAATCTCGCTGGGGAAGGGGGTCTTTCTCCTGCATCTTGGGAGACTTCAGGTCCCGGGCTTTGGCTCTGTGCTGCCCCCCTCTGTTCTGGAGCCACGACCCCAAGAGGTCTGCTTCCACCCACCACGCCCAGCAGCCGCTCCCTGGAAGAGCTGGGCTTACGGGGGCAGCCTTTTCCCAAGTCCCAATTCCTTCTCATTAATGTAATAAGCGCAGCCGTCAAGTCGATAAACCCGTGCTGTCGCTGAGCCCGTCCGTGTTCCTGCCCCTTCCTAATGATGTGATCTTAACCGGCTCTGACGAGCACCACAGCCTCCCCCCGGCGGGACGGAGCAGGGCTGGGCCTGACCGATGGGGAAGGGAGCCAGTGGCTTTAACTCTCCCCTCTGACGGCGTTCCCTGGGTTTCTGGCCCTTTGAAGCTCTAAAACCAGAGACGTACAGTCCCAAACTGACAGACACACTGATTTTCACAGAGAGGGTCTGAGGGGCCCGGGAAAGACAAGGTGTCCCCGGGAGCAGTGGGTGGCCGAGCTCTGGGGAAGCCCCAGCATTGTCACCCCCCACCCCCTGCCCCTGGTGGAGGATGCACGGGCTGGGCCAGGCCAGGCCTGCATCCAGGGCTGAGCTGGGACTCTGTTACTCGAGCTCCCGGATTTCAGACTCCTCGCTGGCTATTTGAGGCCTGAATGAAGTGTCACAGACTCATGGGGTGGCGGGTTCTTTCCTTTTTTAGCTAAAGGAAGACCAGTAACGTGCCAGGCATCCTCCAGGGTCAGATGGAGCTGAGTTTCACCCCCCCCACACACATGCAGATACACACATGTGCACAGACACGCACTGGTATGCACACACTGGTATGCACACACACTCACACGCTCACACCCCTATAAGCAGCTCAGAGCACAATTCTCCCGATGGCGCGCTGTACTGAGCGCCCCGAAGCCATCGGGGCTGTAGCACAGTGAGTTTCCACTCAGAAAGTGTCTTCCAGAAGCACCCCCGTCGTCCCCGGAGGCTGCGTGCACGCCTGGCCTGCGCAGAACCCCAGGTCGGAGGACGGCGGACACTGGCTGGGCCGTGCAGTTTGCGGAGAGGAGCCGAGAAGAGTGGTTTTCCAGGGTGGGGGGGCGTACCCACGCACAGAGGGGAGCCTGGGAGACCTTCCTCCACAAACCACCCCAAAGGGCCGGGAACTGGCTCCGGGAAAGGGGGACGCCCTGCCTGACTGCAGTGTTTCCACGCTGCCTGGTTTAATGCCGACACGCCTTGCTGTAAAACGGGGGGCTTTGCTGGCTTCTCTATTCTGGTTAAACGTAAAATCCCCCTCCGCCACGGTTCCAGGTTTCCCAGGCAGTTACATAGCCAGCATGTGGGTTCTGAAGCTCAACACGGCTCACGTGACCCGAAACACACACCCAACCCAGTCTCTCTCCCTTGCCCCCCAGGGCTTGGCACTCCCCACTCCTGGGATGGTGCCTGCCCACACAGCTTGGCATTCAAAGCCCCACTGCCTTCCTTGCCACCCGAGGTCCTGGGGACCCCGCTCCCCAGCTCCCCCAGTTCCCCCCTTGCTGCCCCACCAGTTCCTATTCACTCCTCAAGAGTCCAGCCACAGAGCCACCTCCTCCCGGGCATTCAGCCCCCACAGCTTCAAAACTGCCCATTCGAAAGACAAAGGTGACACAGCTCGAATGTCCCCCAGCAGGAGGAAAGGGCCGCGTGCGGTGCACCCGTGGGTGGGACACTACGTGGCAACGAGAAAGACGGGGTGGCTACCCTGTGCCACCGCAGAGCCACAGCTCCCCAACCCCCCGGGCTCAGTCATCCTTTCCTGGACACAGGGAGGCCCAGCCAGGACCCCCAGTCTCAGTTTACTCCCTCTGGGTCACCTCTGAAGAGCGAGTGAAGTTTGGGGTTCAGGAAGGCACTTTCCGCGCTAACTCTCCCCAAAGGCACTGTGGGGATTGTCCACATCCCCCCACGGTCACGGTCACGGGGGCTGGGGCTGCCGGGGCGCGGACAGGCCCCCTTACCTAGGGAGTGGGCCGCGGTGGTCTCGGAGCTGAAGAAGCGGCCCAGGCCGAGGTCCCCGAGCTTCACGACGCCCGTGGCCGTGATGAACACGTTGGCAGGCTTGATGTCTGCAGGGGAAGGAGAGGGGGCTGCTGTGGGGTCAGGGGGACAGAGCGGGAGGCCTGAGGGGCGAGGGCAGGGTCTGTAGGTGGCCGGGACCCAGCCCGCCGTCCTGCTCCCTCCGAGCAAGCCCGGCTCTGCCCAGCTGTGGGCCCTGAGCTGCGGCCTCACTGTCCTCACCTGTGGGTGGGCCTGACCACTGACTCCACAGGCTGCTCTGAGGCTAGGAGGGCAGGGGTCTTTGGAAAGCTTCCCCCTGTGCCTAGCATGGTGTCGGGCACACAGCAGGTAGCATGGAGGAGGATATACATGACGAGCGAAGCAAGTGCTCAGTGAGGCTACGCACGCTGTTCCGGGCCCGGGCAGTGCCCGCGGACGCTGGTGAGCACAGGTGGGATGAGTGAACGGAGGAACCAGCGAAGGACGCTGTGTGCCGCACCAGCACCTCCTCCCTCACGGTGCCGGATGACGCCAACGTTCGGGAACTTTCCTTTGTCGGGATCTCATTTCCTTTGCCCAGCCGACTCCTAAGACTTCGAAGCCCGAATCAAAAGTTCCCTTTACTGACTGCTTCCCCTGTCTCCCTGGCCGGCCCCTCCCCCCATCCTCGCTGCACCCTCCCCTGTGCTGGCCCCAGGCTGGTACTGGGGGCGGGCGACGCTGCACCGAGCGCGGCCCCCGTTCCCTGGGTCCAGGTAACTATCTGGCTTTTACCCCCCCAGGGGTCAGGCATGCGTGTGCGGTGAGCCCGGGACCTCACATGCCCCCTCAGTGACCTCGCCAAGGACAGACAAGATGCTCGACACCCACGTGTCCGGGGACACACAGTGGCCAAGGTTCCTCGGGGTGTCCCGGGCGCCACGCGGGCGGTGCGCACGCACCTCGGTGCATCACGCGGCGGGAGTGCATGTGCTCCACGGCGCTGCACAGCTGCACGAAGTACTTCCACACCGTCCTCTCGGGGATGAGCCGCTTCTGCTTCTTGAAGTACTGCGGTGGGGGACAGACAGAGGGACAGGCCGGTGAGGGGCTGAGAGGCAGGCGGGTGGCGCCTGGCCCGGGGTCCCCGTGTTCCCATCGGTACGTCGGCCCTGACTGCCCTCCGTGGCCCTCCGTGCACCCCGCTCAGTGATGTGCTCCCTGCAGGTGGGTGTCCTGACAGCACTGCTGGATGGGGGCTGGGCCACCCCCGAAGGCTGCTCTCGATCACACTTTTTCTGGATCCCCCTGGACACATGTCCGTCTCCTCCCCCCGCCCGACAGGGAGCGCCTCGCCGAGTGGCCTGGCGTGGCCTCTCTGCGCCCAGCCACAGCCTGCCCAGCACGGGGACACCCAAGCCGGGCTTGCGGGTTAAACCACAGCTGCCCTCCTCAGAGCGGGCACGTCTCAGCCCGCGTGCTCGTTCACAAACACGGCAGAACCCCAGGGGAATGGGCCTCGCATTCTCGACTGGACCCGGTTTCGACAGGCATTCACCTGCTTCACGGCCCGAGGAGACAGTTAACGCTCCAGGAAACAACGCCGCACCCGCCCGCCCAGGCCGCGCCGGGCGAACGCGGAGCGTGTCCGGCTCACAGGGCGGAGGGGCGTCCGGTGAGCTTTCGCGGAGCCCCTGCCCGTGCTGGCCCTGAGCGGGGCACTGTGCCCATCTCGCTGACGAGGACTCGGAGGGCCGCACCGCAGCTGGCACGGGGCAGTCACAGCTGGAACCCCGACCTGGCACTAACACCACCCCCACCTCCAGGCCCTCCCAAGGCTCCATTCTGGGGGCGGGGCCTCCGGGTGAGCCAGCCCAGGCTCCGGGCACAGACCCCCCAGCACAGGACCCCACGCCCCCAGGGGCCACGCCAGGTGCGAGTTGGGCCGGGCCGGGGTGTGATTTACGCCGTGATGTTGGCTAATCCTCATCACAGCAGTTAAGTGGGACGCGCAGGGCTGCGGCGGTGATTTTCTAAATGTCACGCCAATAAGCGCCGTGCGACATTTCGCGGGAAGGCGCCGAGTCTCCGGTGGGCTTTGGGGTGGTGGCAGTTCCCGGCTTCCGCATCAGCTGTAAATAATGCCAGTGCCGTGGCTGTGGCCATGATGCCTGGCCCCTGAGTTTGGGGGCCCTTAGGATGCAGGGTCTGCCGGTCAGCAGCCCCCAGTTCCCATGCGTCTCTCGGGACGGGATGGAAACGGAGGTTCGGGGAAGGCAGATTTGATTTGCCCCGTCACCCCTGCCCCCTGACTGTCAGACTCCATGGATTGCGAGTGGCAAGTGGTCTGGGGTCTCCTGGGGCTGACAGTCTGGTGCCCTCACTGTGGGCCACATTCTGGGTCTCTTCTCGGTCATGTCTGCTCCTCCCCCCACCCCCAGCCCCCGCTGGGCATGCAGTCTTTCTTCCAGAACACAAAGCCGACCATGTTACTGCCACCATGAGTCTCAGGAAGCTTCTCAATGCCTCAGGGCAAGATCCCAAATTCTGAGCCTGGACCGCGAGGCCTGAACGGTCCGATGCCTCCCGTCACACACTGCTCTCCTGGACCAACGCGCTCTGTGGGGCCCCAGTTTCCATCCCTCTGGGCTCTTGCACAAACGGTTCTGCCACTGGACTTGGGGTCTCCCCTCAGGTCCACTCAGGTGTCCCCGCGCCAGGAAGCCTCCCGGCTGGCAGGCCTGACTGGGCTTATTCCCGCTGGCTCACACGGATGGTTCGCGGCTCTGCTCTGCGCCCATCCCCCCTCTCCCAAGGGCAGCACCCCTCGGTCTCAGGACGGGCCTGGCACACAATGAGTGCAAAGTGCATGCGTGTTCAGGGGGAGCATGACATGTGAAGGAGAAGCCGTGTTGGTGGGGGGAGAAGGAAGAACTAAGACATGATATAGCACATCTGTTCCCACCAGGGATGTGTGGAGATTAACATCCCTGCAAATGCATTAATATGTCAACGAAAATATGAAAGCAGGTGATAACAGCTCAAGTAATGCTGCTTCCCAGAGACGCCCTATTCCTAGGAGCCAGATTTCAGAAGAGCAAGCGCCGAGCAACTGCTCAGTCCCCAGTGCCTGGTGGGAATGACAGAGAATCCACGTCTGGTTCCATTCGAAAGTGTGGCTGGGAGCTGAGCGGGGCCGGGGGGTGGGGGGTGGGGGGGGAGGGGGGAGGGGGGGAGGGCTTGAGCCGGCCCACTCTTCCTCAAGAACAGACAGTCTGGGCCTGGGGGAGGGAGGCGATGGGCGCTCACCATAGGGGCCTGCAGACTCACGTCAAGCTGGCAGGGAAGGCCTTGAGAGAGAAACAAGGAGTAGGGCTAAGGGCTCGGGCCTGACGGTCCCATTAGAGGCTGTGCTGCCACAGGCAGGTGACTAAACCTCTCTGAGCTTTGCTGAGAATAGTGTGGACTCAGTGAGTGATGCTAGTGGTCAGCACATTGTGGCCCACAGCAGGTGCTCCATCAGGGGCTGCCATGATCCCTGATCCTAGACTCACGTGGACCTGGTCCTGGCCCCGAGGTGGGTGAGGGGTGGAGTGCCGGGAGGGCTGCGTGGAGTGCACAGCAAGAGCCAGGCCTGGCCCTGAGCCCGCCTGTGGGACTTGGCAAGTCAGTCAGCCTCTCGGAGACTCCTGGCCTTGGCCGCTACGTGGGAATGAAGATGCCCCTCAGGGGCTGGAGGGGCCTCAGGGAAATCAACTTGGGAACAAAATCTACTCGAGGGTCCCAGGCCTTGAAACAGAGACCTGGGCTACAGATCCAGCTCTGTCCCCACGTTGCTGGGTATTCCCAGGAAAGTCTCTTAACCTCTCTGGGCTGCTTCCCGTCTGTAAAATGAGGCAACTGGACCCACAAGACACTTTCCCAGGTTCCGTGACCTAATGCAGATTTGGTGCCTGCTCCTGTGAGGCAGGAGAAGTGGCCCATGAGCCATGGCAGGCTGGGACCATGCGGCGGGGGGCGGGAGAGGGATCCTTTCTGTCTGTGGCTGGCCCTCTCAGCACATGGGGACGGGGCCTGAGGCCCGTGGGCTCAGCAAGGGGGGCTGAGTGTCCCAGAGGACCGAGGAAGGGCTGCCTGACCCTGGGCAGCTCCCAGACCCTGCCTGCCCCCTGGCACCCTCACCTTGATCATTTGCGAGAGGTCACCCGCGTCGGCCAGCTCCAGCACAATGTTCAGCTCGTTGTCCTCAATAAACGAGTCCAAGTACTTGATGATGTTCGGATGGTTCAGTTGCTGCCCAAGGAGAGAGAGAGAGAGGCAGAGTCAGTGAGAGATGGCTGGCACCCCACGGGCGCCCACTGACGCGGCCCTGGCATTTGCGGGAGGGGTGAGTGTCTTAGGGAAAAGGCCTGTGCTTGGGAGTCTGGCCGAGCTGGGTGACGCTGGGAAAGCTGGGTGACACTTTGCATCTCATTCTCAGTTTCCTCATCTGTAAAATGGGCATGATGCTGTGAAGATTAGATGAATACCCTTGAAATGTCCAACCAGGTGACCAGAGGGAAGGACCGAGGGCAGGGCTGGGAGTAAAGAGCCCATCAATAGAAGGTCCCCTCGGATCTGCCTTCCGCGCTGGGCTGCATCCCCCGTGCTCAAAAACGGTCCCGAGCCCATGCGTGTGTGAATCTGTGCTGTGCTGGCCCCTTCCTGCCCCACACCCATGGCCTCTGCGCCGGGAGGTCCTGGGTTTCGGGTCCTGGCATGAACAACGTGAACAAGTCGCCCAGTGGCCCCTCTGAGAACAGTGTTTCCCTTTGTTTTGCAGGAAACACCTCCTGCCCTGGCACATCCTGTTGACTCCCCCACGGGCAGGCGGGAGCTGGGTCGGCGTCCTGGAAGGTCCTGGCGTTGCCCTCCCGCGACCACAAGGGCTGCCTCTGGCAGAGCACCTGGCACACACCAGGACTACCCTGAGCACCTCCAGCCTCTGCTCACCAATTCCCCGACACCCCGAAGACGGCACATTGTCATCACCCCCTTGTACAGATGAGGAGACAGGGCCCGAGCAGTCAGCAGCTTGCCCACCGCCACACCGCTAGTGAGCCAGGGGTGTGTCCGCCCCGAAGCCCACGGTCACCGGCACTCAGCTCACCGCCTGGGGAAGGGCCAGAGCCCACCCAGCAGGCCCAGTTCACACCACGCCGGGCCTGCTCCACCGAAGGGCTGTGCTCACACATTTCTGTACCCGGGGACCCGAGACAGGCGGGCTCAGCTCAGTCCACACGCGTGTGCAATTCCTTACTCGATGTGGATGGCACACGTGTGTTCTTGGCCCAGGGTGGGGAGAGGGGGTGGGTGACTGGGACAGCTATTCCCCCAGGCTGGCTAATCAGGAAGAGTCCCCACATCACAACCTGGCCCCCAATCCACGCTGTCGGGGGTCCTGCAGCAGACCCATCTTTGCCTTCCAGGTTCTGGAACGGGGCCCCAGCCTCTGTAGGGCTTCCCCTGGGCTCCATGGCCCCTGAGCTGGCCAGCAGTACCCTGAATGGTCACCCTCTGCTGCCTGCCTTGATCCCCAAGGACAGGGCCAGGCCCGAGAGCCCGGGGCAGGGCTCAGCCTCAGCTGCCACTGGACCCTGTGCTGGTTTCTCAGAGGGAGGCCCCTCCTCAGTCCTTCCGGCTCAAGAGCAGCATCACGGGCTGTTTTCCCAAAGCAGGACACCACCTCCAGACTCCTCCTCCTCCTCCTCCTCCCTCTCCCTCTCCCCTCCCCCCCCCCCTCCTCCATCACTTCCCAGATCTCAGCAGCATCCTACAACTGGGGGGTGGGGAGGGATCCCCAGGAGAGCGCAGCCCGGACCAGGGCCAAGTCTAGTGCAGAATGTCCTATAATCTCTGACTCTAGGGAAGCCAGTGCAGATGCCAGTGGGAAAAGGAAAGCGACCACAGATGCCACCACCATCTGCGCCCTGCACACCTCCCCCAGGTCAGGCCCTGGGGCACCTGCCCTTTACACGCCTGGTCCAGTCAGTCCTGTTCCAGCTCAACGGAGGGCTGTCCTCAGAGACCATCCCGCTCAGGGCTCTCACCTTCAGGAGGCCGATCTCCTTGACGCAGTCCTGCCTGGCCTTGGCGTCCATCATCTCAAATATCTTGGGCGAGAGGAGAGAGAGAAACAGGATGGTTAAAACCCAGCCCCAGTGTCCTGGTTCAGCCACCTCCTTGCTGAGTGGCCCTACAACAGCTCTGCTTAGTGGCCCCGCCATGTGCCCGGCGCCACGCTGACCGCTTCGGGCTGAATCCTCAGGGCGACTCCCACGAGGCAGGAGGTCTTGTCACTGACTCACAGAGGAGGGGACTGAGGCCCGGAGAAGCCCAGTGACTTGCTGAGGGCACACACTGAGAAGTGCAGGCCAGGAAACACAGGCAGAGCCTCAGTCTTCGCTTCTGTAAATGGGGCCAATAGCCCGAGCTGGATAGAGTGGGAAGGTGAAGCACAGCCCTTGGCACCTCGACCCCTCCTGCCCCCGACCTCCAGTGCTCGCTCACGGTGGGTCCTCCCTCCACCTTCTAACTTACAGGAACGAAGAGCTGGTGGGCAGGCCAGCAGCCTCGTCACCAAATCCGTCACCAAATCCGTCACCACACAGATAAACCCAAAAGGAGCCCAGGTGAGCCCCTCCTTGGAAACTAAGGGCAGAACGTGGTCCTTTTCTGAACAAAGGCACCCATTGCTCCTCCAGGGCCTGAAGCCGCGTGCGAGTCCCGGATCAACGAGAAGACTGATGCCCGACCTTCCAGCGGGCGGCCTCCACCCGGCTGCCACCCTCTGACTGGTGCCACCCTGGGACTGCGCCTGCCGCCTCCGCTGCCCAGGCTGCCAAGCGCGCACAGGGGCTCGGGAAGCTCTGCAGAGGATGCAACAGCACCTCCTGCAGCGAAGCAGCGGTCCAAGGGGCCCAGCGGCTCTCACTGAATGCTTCCTGGCCAGAGTTTGCTGCTTAAAACGGTCTGCCCAACCCCCTCCTGCCATCTGGGAGGGACACGGGGGTGGGAAGGACCCTCCGGCCCAGACGGACCAGCCAGTGCGGGCAGCAGGGTTGTTTGTGGGCCTTAGTCCTGAGGGCCTGGCGAGTCATTCCCTGCTCTGTCCCGTTTTCCTCTCCTGAGCAGTGGATGCTAGTCCCCAGCCAGGGCTGTTGTCAAGGCTCCGTGAGCTCCCAGCAGGCCCCAGTGCACACAGTAGGTGCTCAGTTTTTTCCTTTACGGCTCAGATTGAACTTTCAGGATTCTGCCTGGTTCTCTCTGTACCCAGTGAGCTGGGTACTAATTTCCCTTCTTTACGGTGGAAAGGCAGGGAAGTGGGGGAGGCGGGAGAGGGGCCGGCCCCGGACCACCACGTTTAGACACAGACGGGGGCTCCTGCAAGGCAGCTTTGACCCGTGGGGTCGCTGGCTCACCTGCACCTTCTTCAGAGCCACCGTCTTCCTGTCCAGCAGGCAGGTGGCCTTATACACCTCGCTGAACTGCCCTCGGCCGATCTTCTTCTCGATCTGGAAGTCTGCCAGCGAGCAGCGGAAAGACAGGGCGTTCGGGTGCCTCTGGAGGGGAGACAGAGGGCATCGGCGTCCAGCCAGGCCGAGGTGGAGTGCTGCCCTTCCCCAGCGCCCCTCCGAGGGGAAGGAGGGCTCTGGTCGCCACCGCGCTGTCATTTCTCATCGCCCCGACCCCCCACCCCCGTGCTCTCCACACCCACCCCAGGTGCTCCCCGCAAGGATCCCACTCTGCAGATGAGAAACGAGGCTGCTGGCTTCCTCCATAGCCCTTATCACGCCCCCTCACGGTCTGATCACTGGCTTGTCTGCTCCGTTCAGTCTGCCTCCGCCCCCCCCCCCCACATATTAGCACCTACTACGTGTCAGTTACTGTACTCGCTGCTTAGACAGATTTTATGACTTAAACCTTCGAACAGCCTTGTAAATTATTAATCCCATTTTATAAATAAGGACAGGAGGCCCGGTCCCCCAGCCAGGCGGTGGGGGCTGGGACTCGAGTGCCCGGGGTTTAGAGCCAGCTGCACTGCTGGGTGACATGCAGCAGGGACCCTCCCTCTCTGGGCCTCAGTTCCCCCCTGGGACTTGAAGTGCTTGGAGGATGCGATCTCCAAGGGTCCTCGCTCTGGGAACCTGGGCTCTTCTCCTCAGGAGGAGTGCTGGGTCCCCGCACCCACGCCAGGGATGGCCCCAGAGCCGGCTGCCCGCTCCACAGCCTCCAGGAAGCTCCCAGAGGACGTGGGTGACAACCTAGCCGGCTGGCTGCCGCTCCAGCTGCACATCTGCATATGCGATGACCCAGATTTGCATTTCCTGTCACAACCCATTCGACCTAATTAGAGGAATAAGCTCCTGTGGTGGGGCAGGTCACTGGGGCAGCAGCACCGGGTGAGGGTGCCTCCCAGGGTTGGATGGGGCCCATCACCGGGGTGGCCTCTGCTCTGGCGGGGGGCACTGCGGGACACAGGGCTCCCAGGCGCAGCCGCCTGAGCCAGCAGAGTCCTGACCCTGATTTCACGCCGGGGCTGTGAGTGGAAAAGGAAAGGTGACCTGAGCTCTTGCCCCGAGAGGCCAGGCCGCCCTCTGCTGCCACCTCCAAGGCCTTCCTTGTCCTGGGTCAGCCCTCGGCAAGCTCCACTCCTGCCCCTGCAGCCCGTGAGGTCGTCCACAGCCTGGCCGCGTGACACCAGCCTCAGGGTTCCACGAGGTCCAGGGAGATGTTACGGATTAAAAGGGTCCCTGGAGCTCTAAACGGCTGGGCGAACACGGGGCTGGGCCCAGACAGCTCACACCAGGGTGGCTCACAGTCAAGACCCTGTCGGCCTTCCTGAGGACTGCTCATCGGATGCTGCTGCGGACGGCCCGTTAGGACTGGGCCGGGCTGGCTGGCTCCTGGGGAAAATGAAGAACCTCCAGGGACACGCGAGTCCAAGTTCTGCCACTTCCTGGCTGTAAACCTTAGGCAAGCCCTTCTGGGCCTCAGTTTCCTGATCCGTAACCCCCAGGGGGTTAAACAGGTTAATGAATGAAAGCACGTGGCACGTAGGAAAGGCTGCGTGTTATTGGTGTCGGCGTTGGCATCGCAGATGTCTGTAGAACGGCAGCACCTATTTCCCAGAGGGCTGGGCCGGATGGAGGCAGGGTGTGTACGGCAACGCCTGGCCCAGGACGCAGTGCAGGGCGTCCTCGCTGCTGTCACCAACATCGCCACCGTCCTCATCCCCACGGAGGGTCTGCACTGAGGGGATGCCCAGCTCTGGGCTCTTTCGCTGTGAAAACTAAAATGAGTTTTACACAACAAGAATAAGATCAACAACGCCCTAACCAGTTTGGCTCAGTGGATAGAGCATTGGCTGGGGACTCAAGGGTCCCAGGTTCGATTCTGGTCAAGGGCATATGCCTGGGTTGTGGGCTCAGTCCAACGTACAGGAGGCAACCAATCAATGATTCCCTCTCATCATTGATGTTTCTATCTTTCTCTTCCTCTCCTTTCCTCTCTGAAATCAATAAAAATATATATATATTTTTAAAAAAGAATAAGATCAACGGCGTATCATTTCCGCGATGTGGGATGTCATGCTGGATGTTTAAAGTTTACCATCTCATGTAGCCTTCATGGCCCCATTTCACAGATGAGGAAACTGAGGCTCAGAGAGGTCACTCACCCAATGTCACCTGGCTAGAGTAAAGCAGTGACATCTGAGACGGCACTCCCCTTGCCTCGCTTCGCCATGGGCACCAAAGGCCGTTTCTGACTCCTCATCCTCCTTCCCTGGGTGGGAGCCCTTTAGTTCTCCCCCAAAGGTCGAGGAGATGCGGTGGACGTCTGGCTAAGGAGCCAAGAAGATGGCCCAGGTCCCTGAGTCACCTCTGTCCCCAGCCCCCCCTCCCAAGAAATGCTGCCAGGCTTCTCAGGCCGAGACGGACATGCAGGGAAGGGGGTATCTTGGACACCCCCACCCAGAGAGCTTGGAGAAACCCAGCTTTCTTCTCCAAGTCAGATCAAATTAGGCCACAAATGCCCCCCACCCTATGCTAATTCGTGTTAAAAATGTTTGAACCACAATAAGCCTTGGCCATCGACAAATTCTTTTTTTTTTTCTTCTCCAACAGGAGCATAAAATTACATGTTGAAAGTATAAAAATGCATTCGCCCAATTAATTTCCTGAAATCTCATTAAAAAATTTAGCCTGACTAAGTCAGACTTCTGACCTGAATTTTAATCATCTTTACACTGGATGGGTCTTTTTCCCCGATATTTGCAATGCATCATTAATTTTAAGGCAACCGTTTCTGTGATTTTAGAAAGCGCACTTCATCAGAATGACATTTCCCGTAAACCAAGTTCGCCTTTAAAGACATCTGACATCGTGCGTAAGGAACGTGGGATGTGTGTATGTGGCAGTGCGTTTTAAATCCACGCTGCACGGAAGGGCACGATTCACAAAGAGTCCGTATTGTCGGGCTTTTTAGGAGGCCAGCCCCGCTAGGCTCTTCACAATCTGGCTAATTTCAAACTCAAGAAGGTGCACACGGGCCACACGACGGGAGTGACTCCCGCTCTGCGCCTTCCAAGCTAAGGGGCAAGTTCTTTATCGCAGCGTCGCCCCCACCCCTGCGAACGGGAGCCCCGAATAAGACCTACTGCTCTGAGCTGGTGAAAGGACGGAAGGAGGTGGGTGCAACCACCACCGTGGCTCTCTCAGCCCGGACATCTACACGCAGCGCCACGGGAACAGCGAGCGAGACGCCCGGAGCACGCACGAGAGACGTCTGATAACAAAACCTAAAGTCATCTCCACTGTCGTGGCTCCCAAGCCGATCCTCATTAACGAGCTCGGAGCTCGGAAAGAGCTGAGCTTAATTAAACATACGGATGAGAGACTCTGGAATCAGCTCCAAATGACTGACAAGCCAAGACTTGAAGGGTGAAGCCACAGAGCAGCAGCCAGCAGCCAGAAGGCTGGACACATCCTGGACTTCCTTCTCCCTCTTCCCTTCCGTCACCAAAAGCAGGTGGCTTTCCCCCCTGGACGTCTCTGAAATCTTTGCTCCTGCGTCCAGCCTGGTTAGGGCTTAGGCATCAGCTCACCTTCTCACCTCCCTTTCCACCTTCCCTGGGCCTTGAGCCTCAGCTACCAGTGATCTAAAACCTCGACCCCGTCAACTTCAAACCCATAATGGGCCCCCATCTGCTGCAGAGTCAATTCCAAATGACGCAGCGCGGAGTCCAAGCCTTTCGGAATGACTGGTCATTCTACCTTATCCAAGCACCGGGACTTAAACCCTTATCTAACCCGACTGGTCCTGCACCTTCAGGTCTGGCCCTTCCCTCTTCCTGGAACACGCAGACCTAAGGCAAAAATGAGACAAGCACTTGCTGAATTTACAACAAAGCAAACACTTCTTGAACTTTAATGGCCATCAATGTTTGGTCATTAAATCTTCTCTAACGGCCATCGTTGGCTTGGGAATATTTTCCTAACGATCTGGGCCCGTGCAATGCTGTCCTCATCTCCGGCAGAGTCAGGCACGTTCCTCTCTCTCTCTCTCTCTCTCTCTCTCTCTCTCTCTCTCTCTCTCTCTCGGAACAGTGCCGAACACAGCGGAACTTGGCACAGCCCACGCAGGTCTGCAAAGACTTCCAGATGGGAGACACATTAGCCAGGGCTTTCTCAGACAAGAACACTGTCCTCCTGCTCGGAAATTCATGTGGTTCTTACCGGGTCAGCTGAGCCTTGCCTTTCACTCCTGATGAAAATGCTCTGCAGCCACTTGGCAAAAATCATAAAGCATAGATGCTTTTTCTCAACTGCATTCATTCATTCATTCATTCATTCATTCATTCAAAACCTTAATAAAAGCCGGCATATACTAGCCTTCCCAATTACTAGTATATATGAATTTCACATATAATTTCTGTCGTGTTCAGCAAACATATTTTCATATGCGGATAGCTCTCAGCACTGGAAAGCTCCTGAAATGAGCAAACCATGTGTCCCGGGCACAGAAGGTTATTAAAAATTGGAGGGCTAAATTGTTCTTTCTACATTGGGGGGTATTTCCAGCTCTGGGCTCTTCAGCTGTGAAAACGAAATTAAATTTTAGAATATCACCACAAGATCAATGACATTTGATAACACCCATTTCCGTAACACCCACGATGTTGGGTGCCATGCTGGATGTTTAAGGTATACCATCTCACTTCGTCTTCATGGCCCCATTTTACGGATGAGGAGACCGAGGCTCAGAGAGGTCATTTACCAACGTCACCGGACTGGTGAGGGATGGAGTTGGGAACTGAACCCAGGCCGGTCCAGCGTGCAGCATTCTTGCCGCCCTGGAGCCTCGCTCCTTCCTCTAAGAACGATTTCGGGGAAAAAGCAATGCCTCCTACCATACAGGAAAATGCCCCCGCCATCAACTTCAGGTGTTTCTCTGTCCTGAAACAGACAAAATTCAGGCCCTGAGATCTCCTCAGATGGCGTTTAAATACCAGACGAGGAGACAGAAAGTGCCAGACTGTCCTTTGTCCAACCCAACCGTCCGCAGACCCAGCGTCAACACCACTGTTCTTCCTGGTACTGCAAACCTGGACTGGGGCATCTTCCTGGCAGGACTGGGGCATCTTCCTGGCAGGACTGGGGCATCTTCCCCGACAGGCCAACGCTGAGTAATCGTATCTAATTACACTTAACTATGTCATTACCACTCCAACATGTGCGGCGAGACGCCATGGCGGTCGCCGCCGCCGCCGCCGCAGCCCAGCGCGTCCTTGTTCGTGAAATAATTACGGGGCTCTCTCCTCTGCCAAACGAGGCTATAATTAACCCTAATTGCTTGAAATGCAACTGGCTAATTCTGGGAGATTAATCAAGGGGGACTCGATTGTTAGTGAATGACTTAATATGACAAATTGCTACATTACCCGAGGAGGCCCCGCTGCCCCAGCCATCGCTGAGATGTCCTGGTGGACTCTGGACCAGCAGTGTCCACAGGCTGCCCCGATTTCTGGGATCCACCTCCCCAAATTCCATCTAGGAAATGGGCCCCTGCACCTCAGCCCGTGACAGAAATGGAGAGTGTAGATGCCCTCGGACCCTTGTGCACTTGTGTGTATGTATACACGCGCACGCGTGCATACACACACACACACACAGACTCTCCTAGCTCATATGTCGCCTCGGCGTGAATCTGATATAGAGGCGCTCCTCCCTGGGGCTGAGGCAGTCCACTCCTGGGAGCATGGCCTGAGGAGAGCACAGGGGCCAGAGAAGGGCTCCAGGCACCTCTGTGCCGTGTATAACCTGTGCAGCTGTTCACGGCCGCTCTGCCCAAACAGGTCACACCCAGGCCCCCGAAGTCCTCCGACAGGAGCTACGCGGCTGGAAGCTGTGACGATCCTTCGTGGCTGAGGAGGGTGGCTGCCTCTGGGTTTCCCCCTAACGTGGATCTCACAGTCCTGGGACAAAAGCCAACCTGGACAATTACTTTCCATCATTCCCGGCTGCCCACGGGACACCACAGCATCGGGCCACCTGCTCTACCCAAGCCCTCTGTCCCCTCCAGGCCTGTGCAGGCCACTTCCTCCAGGAAGCCTCTCTGGCTTTGGGTCAGGTGCCTTGTTGGAGCTTCACTGGCTCCGAGTTTCTTCTGCATTCTTTTCTGTGACCCTCCCGTGAGACTGCGTGCTTGGTTAGAACAGACATGGGTCTGTGTGCGTCCTGGGTGCACTACACGTATGTGCAGTGTATTAACTCAGCAGGCATGAGGGGCTCCAGAGGACTCTCTGTCTAAGGAGGGAAGGAGACCGAGGATCCAGTCCCCCAGTGGGATGTGCTCATGGCCGTGACCCAGTGCCTGGGCACAGGTGTGGAAGCAGCACAGAGGAGGGGTGGGGTGCAGCAGGAAGGCTCCCCAGAAGCCGTGGCGTTTCTGAGGCTTGGAGGAGGAGTTGGGGAGGGCACTCCAGGCCCAGGGAACAGCCTGGGGTGTGCGAGCAGCTCAGAACCCCAAAAGCTGTCTTCGGAAAAGCTGCGAAAGTCTGCCCGGCTCTCCAAGGTCTACGTGAGGGTGAGGCAGGCGGAAGGAAAGCTGTGATTCTTCGCTTTGCTGGTTCCGGATGAAGACGCTGAAAGGGTCATAGTACCGACCAGAAGGGAGGCAGACTTCGGCCCCGAGTAAGGAAGTTCTTTCTGACCCCAAGTTCTCCCTGCCCATCTCCCCGAACCCTTCTTTCTCCTCGGCGCTTCCACAACTCCCTCCACGTCCATCCTTCTCCGCAGCACTGATCCCTCCGATACAAAGCGGTTCCATTCACAATGGAACACCAGGGGCAGGCCCAGTGCCTGGCATCCCCCCAGAGTCCAGCACAGGGAGGCTTCTCCGAGTGCCGCTGAACGAAATGAAGGGCCGGCTAGGTTAGGCAGTGAGCTCTGCTCCCATCACTGGAAACGTGCAAGAGGAGGCTGTCCTGGGGCTGCCCCCGTTGGCCCGGACGAAGCAGCCTCAGGGATGTATGTGTTCCTGGGAGACTCCAAGGCCCTGCAGAGAGGAAAAGGGCTTACCTGTGGGTCAGGAGGGTGCGCGGGCCCCGGGGTGTGGCAAAGGCTGTTGGGGTTCCCTCCGTGGGGCATGTGGCTGGGCTGTCCTGCCATCCTGCATGCCAGCCTCACAAGGGCACGGGCTGCAAAAGAAAACGAGGGCTTTCTTGTGTATCTGCCTGTTCATTCTCTCCTCCCGGAGCCCGTGGGCGGAGGAAGTACTTTCGCTGGCCCCATTTTACAGATGCGTGAGTTGAGGCGCACAGCAGGTAAGCACCTTGCCCATGGTCACCCAGCTCAGAAGTGGCAGGGCTAGGACTCGACACCCTGTGTGACACACTTTCCCTCCCTTATGCTGTCCTGACGAGGTTGCTAGGATTGTCCCTGATGGATGGAGGGGAAACTGAGGCTCAGCAGGGAAAAGTCTAAAGGTGGCCCCAGCCAGCAAGGGGGCACCAGATCCAACCCCACTTGTGCCAGACTCCAAAGCCTAGTTCTCTCCACATCGCTGTCCTCCAAGCCTCTTGGGGGTCGTTCTACACCCTTGTCCCCCAACATCAGTCCCACATAACCCCAGGCTGGCAGCCTGGGTGGTCAGGAGAGGCAGACCTTGAGCCAGACCACAAGCAGCAGCTGCAGGAAGGGCCCTGCGTCCCCCTCCTTGCGGGGCCCAGGGCACCAATGACTGCAAGGCCAAGGCCATGGGTCCCTCTCACAGTCCTGCTCAAGCCTCTGCGCACCAGGGAGCAACCCTCTCAACCTCCAGGGCTTGTCACATCAGAGGCTCCCAGAGAGCTCGGCTGCTAGTCACTAGTTGCCATAGTAACCGCAGCAGCTGTCCCTGAGTGCCACCATGCGCCCAGGCCTGAGCGGAAGGCCTTCTGAGTATCACTCCCAATATCACTTCCACTCCTGGTGTCCCAGGCAGCCTCTCCGGCTCCCAGCAGACAAGCACCCCCGGGGCAGGGATGGAGGCTCAGACGTGCAGACGCAGAAGCAGCTGTGGGGCCCGCAGGAGGACACCACCCAGCCCCGTGACCCTCCGGATGCCAGGGGAGCAGCCTCCTCCTCGGAGGACAGGCCCTCATTCACCCACGAGCGTTTCTGCAGGACCTGCGTGTCCAGGGCCACTCCTCCCTCACACACCTTTCATCTGCGTTTTCGGGTAACGCTGCTCTCCAGCACGCACAGCAGACGGCAGAAAGCGAGGCCACATGGAGCCGGCGGCATGGCGCGGGCTGCAGGTCCACACGACTCAGGCTGGCAGGGCGCCCCTCGAGAGTCTCCTGCCCAGCCCGGCCCGGCCCGGCCCGGCCCCTGGGTCTCCTGTCTGTGACGCTGCCCAAACTCAACCAGTTTTGACTTCCACACACGGCATTTTATGTGGTTCATCCTGATGTACACAGATAAAGGTAGAGCTCTTGCTGTCTCTTTTTTCCTATCTCAAATCAATGTCACAGCGAGGGCACAGTGACGCTATGCCTGTTCTTCTGAGGCCTCTGTCGCCACACACCCCTGCACTGCCGGATCGGCTGGGCCTCCAGGGCCTAGGGCCCTCCCCACCACGCCCTCCTCCTCTGCCTGAGCCACGGAGGCCGCTGAAATGCAGATGGGACCGCAGTCCCCTCAGCATCTGCCCACCATCTGTGCCTGCCTCCACGCTGGAGCGCTCCCCCCAGGTGACACAGTGAGAACCTGAGCACGAAAGGCCCCAGGATAAACAGATAAACACGAGCAGCTTCCCGAGGCAGCGCTGTTACTCTGGGGGGAAACGTGTGCGACAGGAGACCGGATACAGAGGGAACAGAATGTAAAATGCGCATGAATTTTAAGATAAAACCCGAGGCTCCTGCAGGCTCTGCAGCTGCTTGGGGCTGCACCCCCAGACCCCTCGGGGTGACATGTTCACCGTCCTCTGCCCTTAGGGGGACCTCTGGGAAAGGTGGGAGAGCTGTCTTGAGCAGGAAGGTTCTGTCTTTATCGCAGAAGCACTGGCACGGCCCACGGTGCATCGCTCACCTGCCCACCTGCTCACCTGCTCACAGACCTCACGTGCAACAGTCCTGGCTTCCCTTTCCCTCGTCCCACCTCACACAGCCTCCGTGGCCAGCCAGCCTGGGTTGTGTTGTGACCCTGTCACTCCCCAGCTGGGACCTTGGGCAAGTCACATGGGTCAGAAACCTAGGAGGTATTTGCGAAGGTCACTCCCCACACCCCCACACGGCACTCCCACAGCTGAGCTCAGAGGCAGTGGTCTGCACGCCCTCAGGAGCGCCTCAGGGTCCCCCGGCTCCTCACACAGGAGCAACATGAGGGCCCCTCACCCAGGCTCACCAGAAACAGTCATGATAAGCCAACAATCGTATGCTGGCCCTGCTCCCTACACCTCAGCTGTCAGCCCATCTCATTTGAACCATTCCACGGAATAGGGTCTCTTACTGTTCCATTTGACAGATGAGAAAACTGAAGCACAAGGAGGCTAAGAGATTTGCCCAGATCACACGGGTCACAGGCAGAGGAGCCAGGATTCAAACACACAAAAGCATCTTTGCCCCAAACCTCCATGTTGTGCTCCTCACAGCCCTTCCCAGCATCCTCTCTTCCTGTCTAGGGGCTCCCCACTGAACAAGAACGAGATCTGTGCTGAGTGGGCCACTTCCCGCCACTGGGGCCCCATGGTCCTTGCCCTGTGGGATGGCACCAGCTGCTACAGCACTGCTGTCTACGTACCTTTTCTGCCAGACCCCTGGGCTTTGGGGAATTCCTGTTCTGAGAGCCTTTCTGTCCAGACCCTAATGGAAGGTGGGGCACCATGCTCCCCAGTCGGGGGGGGGGCTTTGTTCCAGAAAAGCAGCAGCCAAGGAGGCCCCTGCAAGTCATAGCCCCCCAAGTGCCCGAGAGGGCCACGCCAAAGGGCAGAGGCAGGGAGGGAGGGCAAGGCAATGAAGGCTCTGAGCTTCCAGTGGGCCGGGTCTTTCCCATCCATCCTGGGGAATCAGGCTCCGAGCGGAGGCTCAAGGTCGTGTCTCGAGTGAGCTACAGAGGGGGATGTGAAGCCAGGCCTCACTGACTCCCAAGCCCCTCCTAGGTCCCAGAGTCTCCAGAAAATTTCAGAGCATTTTCGTTCTTTTTTTTGTCTGTACTTCAACAGAAACCGAACCCTTTTATCCCAGAAATTTCCTGCCCGAAACTGCTTCTTAGGGGGCTCAGACGCAGAAAGATCAAGACAAAGGGACTTGGAGGGAGGACATGGAGAGCAGGGCAAGGAACCACAGCACATGCCGGCACCTCCGGGTAACACAGGGAGCTGCCTGCCGGGCTCCTGCCAAGCTGCTGAACAATGAGGAGCAGGCTGCCAAGCCCAAGTCAGGGCCAAAAATCCGTGGAATGTGAGACCCAGGGCCGCAGGCCACACCGAGTGCCACCTCCGAGAGGGCCTTTCTTTGCAGGGAGTGAGGGTCCTGCGTTTCCCAGGCGCTGTGGGCGAGGCGTGGCTTCCCAGCCTGGGCTCTGGGCGCGTGTGCCTGTGTGTGTGTGTGTGTGTGTGTGTGTGTGCGTGTGCGTGTGTGTGTGTGTGTTTGCACGCGCCGTGTCTACCAGACTCCCAGGGACCGAATCAGGAGGAGCCCAGGGGTTATTGGGGATGGGCGACCTTTAAGTACTCAGTTTCCTCATCTGGGAAATGGGGCCAATAGTAAAATCTATCTCGGAGGGCAATTGAGAGGCTTAAACACGTTAACAGACATGAACGCCGTAGAACAGGGCCTGGCACACGCACCGGCCCTCTGAGGCTCTAGCTGCTCCCATCGTCGTTAGTGCTGACCCTGGGGCCACGGGGAGTGATCGCCTCCACGTGCCAGGCGGGAGCTGGGGCTCAGAGACGGCCATGGTCTTGCCCGGGGTCACGCAGCGGGGAGAGGCAGAGCAGGGCTGTTGGACCCCAGGTCGTGCTCTGCCTCCGGCACGGCGTGGCCTCTCTGAGCTGACTCTGGAGCAAACACCTTCACCACCTAGGCCAGTGGTCGGCAAACTCATTAGTCAACAGAGCCAAATATCAAAAGGACGACGATGGAAATTTCTTTTGAGAGCCGAAAACCGACTTCTGCGCATGGGCCACGAAGTTTCAATCACACTGTACGTGCGAGCCCGCACGTGGTATTTTGTGGAAGAGCCACACTCAAGGGGCCAAAGAGCCGCATGTGGCTCGCAAGCTGCAGTTTGCAGACCACTGGGAACGGCGGCTACCTTTGCCAAGCCCACTGACAGGCTCCTCCCGGCCTGGCCTTTGACAAGGCTCTTACTCCTGCAGGGGGACGTGGGGACTTGGGTTTAATCCGGCCACTTCCTAGAAGGGATCAGCTCCTGCTGGGCAGGGCTCTGAGGTAACCCAAGTGGCCTTTCTGACTAAGCCTGCTGTCAGGTTTTAGCCTCCCAATTTCTGGAAACTTCAGCTAGGGAAAGCCGTGTCCCTCCTTTGTGCCTGCCAAATGCCACACCTCGTGGAGGCCGGCGGCTCCCTGGGGCCCTTCCCCTCCCAGGGCCAGATGACCCAAGACACCAGCAAGGCTCAGGCCAAGGGCCGGGCTTGGGGCAGGGTGGGGGATACGTGTGAGGGGGGGGTGTGTTGTAGGGCTTCTGGAAGCGCATTCTTAAACCATGTGGGCGCAAGTGTTTGTCACTTTGCTCCCAAGCCCTGAGTGGAAACAGCGTGTCCCTGCCTTTCCCGCACATGTGTGTGCAGGCGGTCAGGGTTCATCGGTGACCACGGGGCTGAGCCCAGCCAGGGCTCAGTGCATCCACTGAGGCAGGGGCGCCACTGCCCTTGTTTGGGGGTGAAGCTGGCGAAGATTGACAGGTTCTGCCAAGCCCTCGGGAGAACCACACAGACGTCCTTGGAGGCTTGGCCTCAGCTGCCGCCAGACCCTGCGCTGGTTTCTCAGAGGGAGGCCCCCACAGGCCCGCACTGCCCAACGCACCCCTCCGCAGTGGCGATCTACGGCCCCGCAAGGAGACAGGCAGCTCCAGCTGGGCCACTGGTGGTGTCAAGGCCAGACCAGCTTCAGCATCAGCCAACATCCTTGCCAAGCAGCCCCCCTGAGCTCAGTGACTTGATATCTTCCGAGAAGCCATCACCCCCATTTTGCAGATGCAAAAACGGAGGCTCCAAGGAGTCCCAGGTGGCTATTATCTACATTATGCGAGGCAGAAGGGAAAGTTCCGGCCAGGTAACTGAGGGGCCCATGGCCACACAGCAGGCAATAGGGGAGGTAACACTTGAAACCAAGTCTGTCTGATGCCCCCAGTCCACACAGCCTTGGAAGAGAGCATGAATGAAGGGATGAGTTGTGGCTCTGGCTGCACCGCCCCCACCCCCCTCCTTCCCCGCCCCGGCCTCCCTTCTCTTCTGGTCTTGGGATAAGCAGCCGTTGCCCATTCATCACTTGACAGGAAGCAGCCAGCTCTCAACTCACAGTCATGGGGGCCTGGGAGCTGTAGGGGAGCAGCCACAGCTGGTGTCTGGTTTCCTGAGTGGTCCCCTCAGCTCCCACCCCCAAAGCCACACTTGCTGCTCAGATTCCTGGGCCCCGTAACCAGCAGGAGCCTGGCTTCTCTTAGACAGGGGGCCACAAGCAGCCACTGCAGAGAGGCCCCGAACCCTCCTGGGGCAGCGGGCCTCCCACCTGGGCCTGCAGAGCCTGGAGGCCACAGCCGAGGGGCGATGCCCACCCAGATGATGGGCCTTTCTTCCCGCTCAGCTCACGCCCCCAGCACCAGCCGCTCGCCTCTCCTCACCCATCACCCACCCCTCTCCTTCTCTCTCCAGAGCTCCAGACCCCAACCACCAAAAGCCACCGGCACCAAAGACTCACCTGGCCCAAATTGGATTTTTTGCCTGACCTTCCCAAGCCCCCATCTTAGCAACGGGTCACCTGTCTGCCCAGGGATTTGGCAGGAACCCAGACTCACTCCACCCCACACCTCGCCCTCCCTCGGTCCACAGCTGGACTTCATCCAGTTCTGCCGATTCTTTCCCCCAACGAGTCTGCACTCACCCAGAGCCCTTGCCCTGTGCTGGCCTGGCCCCTTCTCAGCGGCTCCCTCCTGCCCCGTGACCCAACTACTTCCAGGCCACCATGGGAAGGCCCCCCTCCAGCACACAAATCCCAACCAGCCGATCCCCACCCCAAGCTTCCCAGGGGTGTCCCACACGACTGAGAAGGCACTGCAAGCTCTGGCCAGCTGGTCGGAGCCTGCCTTCCTGCATTTCCCCCGGCTCCCACCCCACCCCTTTGAGGAGGAAGACTGCTGAGCCTGTCTCTGTGCCAGTGAGTTACATGCAGCACCTCAGCACATTCCTGCCACCACGTCTGCGATACCCCACTTCCACACATGAGGAAACTGAGGTGCAGAGAAGTCAGGTGACTTGCCAAACTCGTGCAGCTAGTAAAAGGCATACCGTTTGCACCCAGATCCCACGTTTACAAAGGCTGACTTTCAGTCTCATTTGTGTGGGGTGATCCTTCCAGACCTCCATGGAGCTGGGGTATCTCACTCTGCTAGGAGCACTGGACCCCTCAGACAGGCTCGCCATCCCAAGGAGCCCTGCCCTCCAGGGAAGTGAACGTGGTCTTTCCTCAAGGCCTTGGCAGGCTCTGCTTCTCCCTGTCTGAAATGAATTGTCTCCAGGCAAACCTGGCTCCTCCTTCATGGCCCAACCTGGGCACTTCTTCCAGGCAGCCTTCCTGGACTCCCCCAGTTACGCCTGGCTCTACATCCCTGGTGCCTGTGCTGTCACTGACTGCTACACGTTTTCCTTGAGTGCAGAGACCAAAACACTCACCCTATGGCCCCAGCAGGCTACGGAGTGAGGACCAGGTACAGCACCACCAGAAGTCAGGAGGAAGAAGCCAGGGAGGCAGCCCCGGGGGGCTGGAGGGCCTCGGTGTTTGTGAAGAGCTTGCGCTGGGCCCAGGATAGCACCCATAATCCTACCCAGTAGCCTCTCCCCAGGACAAGTTCTTGAGCCCCTGGCCTCCCCTAATTTTCTCTCCTGTCCTGTTTTCAGGTTTGAGGAAACAGCTGTCCCTGGAGGGAGAAAGTTCTGTGGAGAACTCGCCGCTCCGCCATCAGGAAGGGGCCCCAGCAGCCAACACCCACCCCGAGACAGCACTGCTCTTTCTGCTTCCCCTGTAACCTCAGGAGTTCTGCCAGAGCCGAGGATCACTCAGTGTGACCCCTCCGCCCCCCGCATGGTAGCAAAGGTCAAGTTCGGCTGATGGCACTGGCCCAGTGGTAGCCAAGGTCGAGTGCTCTGTCAGCCCAGGCTCCCGGGGTCCCCCAGGCCTGACCCTCTGTCACTTGCTGGGCACACCCTCCAGTAGCCCAAGGTGGCAGAAAAGGGTGAGGGGTTCCCCCAGCAGGAGGCAGGGCGAAGGCAGGTACCTTGCAAAGTGGCTCCTGAGAGGCTCGGGGAAGCTGTGCTCGGCTTGGGTGGAGGGTGGCCTCTCGGTGCCAGGGCGGGTGAAGGAAGAGGGGCCGGCCCTGTCTGCATGGGACTTCCCCTGCCTGAGACTCCATGCCCAGCCACTGCCGAAAGGAAACCCCCACCACACGCTGTTCCAAAAATAGCTCCGGCTGCCACCTCTGTGGCGAATGGAAGTTGTCATAGTCGCCAGGGAGTCCGAGGCTCACCAGGGGCTGGTCTGTGGCAGCAGACACCGGACAGTCTGGAGAGAGTGCACGCGTGTGCCTCAGCCAGTGGGCGTGGAATGCAATCAGAGTCCACTCTGGGAGCAGCCAGTCCTACCCCCCCACTTTACCCACCGGGAAACTGAGGCAGAAAGCAAGAGACTTGCCAGGGCCACGAGCTCAGCAGTGGCAGCACCTGGCCAGGACCCAACCCCCTCAACCCACGCCATACCCACCCGGCGGTGAAGGGCTCAGCCCTCCAGGCTCTATCAACCCTTTACCCCCAACTGCAACTTGGAACAGAGGCAGCAGCCCCAGGATTAACCCAACCCGGGCTCTGGGAGCAACGAGGGTCCTTCTCTTGTCTCTTGACCCCACCCACCCCACTGGGGCCCAGCAAAAGCGAAGAAGCATGAACGTTCTTACTGTCCCTTTAAAAGCTTACCCTCATCTCTCTTTTGTGAACTGAGCCAAAAACATTTATCGCCGGAGAGACGAACACCTTGATAGGCAGCGGCCCTGGGTTCAAGTCCTGGATCTGCCACGTCCCAGCTGTGTGTGTCCCGTGTCCTCAAGGGTAAAACAGGAACCAGAATAGTTTGCGTCGCCCCCGGCTGCTGGAAGGTTCCTGGCTTTACGTGAACCAAAAGTGCTTAGCCTCAGGCTGGCACACAACAGACACCCAGTTAGTGGGTGCTGGGCCTGTGCTGACTCCCAGACGACACCGATGGAAGCTCTTGCTCTCACAGGGCCCGCTGGAGAGAACCCTGGGACACAGGGACAGATATCCACGAGCCAGGACAGAGCACGAAGATGCCTCCAGGGAGAGGACTGAGGGGCGCTCGGGTCTGGCCAGGCAAGGTCACGGACAGCGTCTCGCAACAGGTGGGGTTTGAGATGGCTTAGAGGGATGGGCAGGATTCGAACCAGAGGGGAAGGGGATTCTGGTGGAGGACACGGTGGGATCAGAGGTGTGGAGGCTGGTGCACCTGCAGGCATGTGGGAGGAGGTCAGGGCAAGCTCCAGGCCAGCCCATCCCGACCTCCTCCTCCCGAACAGGAGCCACCAACACCCTGCGCAAGCCACCCCCTCTGGAGCTCAACCGCTGGGACTGGCACAGGCATATGGCAGCTGAGGCCCTGGAGGACATACAGAGCTGGCACCAGGGCTTGGCCACCTGCCAGCGCACCTTCCCCTCCAGCTGGGCCCAACTGTTGGGGTACGCCAGGTGCCAGCCCCCTGGGTGGCCCAGGCCGGGCCCAGGCCATCCATCCAGGGGCTTGCAAGCCCCCCCCCCCCCGAGGCCCTGGTGAGGGTGGCACGCTTCAGGGACTGTCCTCCACGACCCCGCTACGTGGGCAGTACCCACCTTGACTCACAGAGGAGACTCCAGATGGGCACTTTCTGCCTAAACTGTTTTCTTTTGCTTCCAGCCTCCTGTCTGCTGGAGTGGAAATCCCTCCAGGCAGAGATGTGCCTCTGAGGGGCACCTGTGCTCGGCCTAGGACAGGGCCCAGCGCCCAGCGCGCAGGGAAAGTACGGATTCACACCATGTGAACCAGCTCCATGGAGCCTTCCTCTTCCTCCTGGGCTGGAGGCAGCCAGAACCTTCCAGAAGTCTGACTTGGCTCTGGCCAGCCTCTGTGCCCTCACGTGCACACGCACACACGTGTGATGTCAGTCACTCCCTGCCTGTTGACCTGGGACACAGAAGATAGGGCGGAGCTGTGCCGAGGGGCACAGAGGGCACCCAGTCCCCTCCATAGGTGGCCGGACGCGCAGGGCCTCCAGAGTCACTGTGAGCATCCACCCCACCCCCACGCGGCTAAGCGAGGCTCAGTCTGAGGGCACAGTGTCCCCTCTGTCCAGTTCTGCCACCCCATGGGGAGTTGGTGATTTCTGCTCTAAGCCACAGTGTGCGTGGCATGATGGCTGGGACTTCACAGGGTCTGGGACTCTCATAGAGATGCATGGTCTTGGGAAAGTCACGGGCTACCCCTGGGCCTCAGTTTCTCCACCCACAACATGGGTGGGCCAGGCTCCGTGGTGCAGAAGGGCCCTTCCTGTGCTGACGTTTTTTTGTGCTGCTGATGGGAGGACATGCGACTCACTGGTGGCCGTGAAACTGGGCTCTGGCATCCTGACAAATCTGGAAACTGAGGCTCTGGGGTCATGTGACAGCTGGAGAGAGGCAGAGCCTGGATGAAATGCAGGCCTGAGTCCTGGCTTGCCTGGAAGCCCTCTACCTGGGCTCCCGCCCTCAGGAAGGAACCAAATGGGTGGTCGTGGTGAGGACCAGATCACAGTGCTTAACTATGTTGCAGAATCAAAGGAGGGGCCATTGAGTCCAACGTGGGTCAATCAAGGGGGGCTGCAGGGAGGTGGTGGCATTTGATCTGGGACCAGAGGGCCAGGTAGTGAGGAGACAGAGCACAGGCTCTGGATTCTAGGAGCCCCAAGTTTAAATCCTATGCTGCCTCTGTCCAGCCACGAGAGCTTTGGTCAGGCCCGTGGTCACCTCTTTGCAGTTTCCCGCTCTGTAAACAGGGGGGCACAAAGGACCTGCCTCATGGGGTTGTTATGAGGACGGAGAACATGCAGACAAAATGCCAGCCCAGGACCATCAGGGCCTAGGTATACACAAGAGCTCAATAAATATGCCTGCTGCTACTATTATGATTACTATCCTATCCTATATAATAAAAGCCTAATATGCAAATTGTCCCCTTGGGAGTTCAACTGCTTGCTATGATGTGTGCTGACCACCAGGGGGTGGCAACAGAACATCGTGGGTGTCAATGATGTGGTGCTGGCAGTGGGTGGCAGTGGAGGCGCTGCCGCCCCGATGAGAGCGGGTGGCGCCAGGCCAAGGTGGGTGCAAGCAGGGGCCCAACTGCCCTGCCAATCGCCCCATAGACGGTGACCAGCAGCAGCGGGGGGGTAGGGGGGGCAGGACCACTCCCCCCCCCCAGGCTCCCAGGCGCTGAGGGAGCCAGGTGGGGTGGGGGTGGGGAGGCCCAGCCCCAATCAATTACCCTGCAGACAGGATGGTGGAGCAGGTGAGGGGGGGCGGTGACAGGCAGGGCTGTGGGGCTGCGAGGCTGGGGGCATGAGCTGGGGCCTGATCCCCACAGGCCACCCCGAGGTACCCCACTCATGCACGAATTCGTGCACCAGGCCTCTAGTTATCATTATAAAAAACCAGTGCTCATTCAACATCAACATCCTTGCGACAAACATATCTGACAACCTGCTCAGCAAATCAACTGTCACAGTAAGTCTGGTCCTCATTCTCTAGGGGACCCCAGTCTCGTGGCCACCCAGGCCCTTGGGTCTGTGCACCGCCCGCCCCCTCTGAGGAACCCCCTTCAGGAGGAGGCTGGGAGAGGCCACACCGGCGCCTGCTGCGTCCTCCCAGAAGCTGGGAAGTGATGGCAGAGCATTTCACAAAGTTACCAGGACGATGAACCTGAGCCGTCTTCCCCTCCTCCCACTGTCTCAATAAAATAAATCTTGGCCCGCGGCTGGCGAGAGACCCTATATATTTACATGACGATCGTGCCTCATGATCACAGGGCCCGTGTTTCCGGCAGGCAGCGTGTGGCAGGGATGACAGCGGTCCTAGGAGACCCACTATTTTCCGGCGACTTTTATTGTCCATTATATCCCAGCGTTTACAGGGCTCTGCTCCGGGCCTGGCAGGAATATCGCACACAGCGGGGCTGGCAGACCTTAATGTTCCATCCGAGGGGTTGTAGATCCGTCTTTGGGTCCCATCTATCCCTCTCATGACTTTGTGTGGTACTGAGACCCCAGGGAGTGCCTGGAGCGCTGGTGGGAGAGGGCTGGTTGCCGGAAATCTGGCCCAGTGGGAATATTTGCACCATGGAAATTAGCAAATGCTACAAATTAGAGCTTTGTACAAATATCTCCCCCCACCCTGCCCCTCTGCCCGGGAACTGTTAGCCACTTACCAGCATACCCTGGGGAGCTGGAAGGACACATGGACTTAAGAGTAAGAGGTGAAACCTGACCTCCTCAACCACTTGCTGTGTGGCTTCAGGAATGTTATTGCACTTTTTGATCCTCAACTTTCTTATCTGTAAAATGGGGACATACCTGAACTGCTGGGGTTGTTGTGAGATTATAGGATCTTATGGAAAGTTCCCTGGGTGATGCCTGGTCTGTAGCAGGTACTTAATAAGTGATAACTATTTTCATTCATTCATTCAACACTCACTGAGCACCTACTCTGTACCAGACCCTGTCTGAGTGACAGGGATACAGAGATGCCCCAGGGGAAGACAAATATCAGATTCTTTACATCCGAACAGTTCTTAGTTCTTGATCACCTGCAGAGGAATTTTACCCACATCATCTTATGAAGCCTCATGACAATTTTGAGAGGTGGCCAGAGCAGGAAATATGCGCATGGTTGAGACGAGGAAATGGGGTTCAGGGTGGGTATGACTTGCCCTAGGCCCATGCAAGGGGGTAGCAGGCCCACCACGGATCCATCTCTGAATTCCCAGGCCCAGCCTCTTGGGCAGGCAGGAAGAGGGGAGTGAGCCGAGCCAGGACTCCTGCCCACCTGCTTTGAGCTGGCAGGGCTCCTCCACCCATTTCACAGATGAGGGGGCTGAAGCTCAGAGGGGTGGTATCAACAGCCTGAGAGCCGGGATTCCTAACAAGGCTGGCAGCTCCAGAGCTGGGGGCTGGGTGCCCAGCAGAGAGCAGGACACCACCAAGCCCCCCAGTTCTGACGCCCAGGAGGCCTGCAGATGGGACGCATCTGGCCACCTTAGCCTCAGCACAGAGGAGAGGAGGGCGTTCAGCTGAAACAGGAGAGCGAGAGGGCTGTAGACAACGCTGATGACTCAAATAACCTTTGAAACTGGGAGGCGGGCGGAAGCGGGCAGCATTTCTGGTGGGTTTCACCTCACTTCCTAGAAGGATGCGTCACCCGCTTTCGCTGAGTCAGCACTCACCCGCGTCCGGTGGCACCTCTCAGTTCGCTTGTCCTCAATGCAGTTACAGGCTGGCAGGTGGGGGCCATCCATCTGTCAAGGGGGCACCTTTTCATTTCACAGATGGGGAGCACAAGGCCCAGACGGGAGGAGGGTGGCTCGGGGACACACAGCGGGACCTAAGTGTGTCAAAGGCTGCTTTTTCTATTTTGGGAGAAAGGAAAGGAGAGACCCTCTAGAGCTTTAAATGAAGAAAAAAAGGAGAGGGAAAAAAAAAAAAGAACTAGCAGCTGAATAGAACTGCAACAAGGCCCCTGGCCAGCCCAAAGAGGTTTCTGAAATTCTGGGCAGTCTGAATTCTTGCCGGCTGAAGGGTCACGAGATTTCCTTTGCAAAAGGCAGAGCTGAAAACGTCTGACTGAGGGGGAAGGGGGGGGGGTGTCCACGAGACTGGAAGTCATGAGTGTGAGCCTGGCTGCCCCCAGTGACTTTCTGGGTGACCACGGACCTTTCCGGGCCTCAATTTATCCTTTTTTATTTACTGCCCATCAATGCTTGTTCTAATGCATCCCCCCGCCCCGCCCCGTAGTACATCAACTCCATTTTACAGAGGGGAAAACTGAGGCATAAAAAGGCCAGGCCGCTGTCCAGTGTAGGAGAAAGAACTGGGATTGGAAGCCAGGTAGTGTGCTTCAGACCCATGCTCCTAACGCCAGGCCACGCGGCCCTCGGGCCTGCGGCAGGCTGCTCCCTCGTCCCGGGTGGCCTTCCTGTCTCGGGGGCTCGGCATCTGTGGTATGGCTGCCAGCAGGCCCGTTTCTGGAGACACAGACCATCCTCCTCAACTCTGGCGGCTGCTCCACGCTGCTGCCTTTTCCGTGAACTGATTCCTTCGGGTTGCTCAGCAGCCGTTATAACCACAGCGCAGGGGACCCTCGGGAGACGCCCAGCTCACGGCGGCCATCGGCCCACTCTTTGAGCCTCGCTGGGAGCCACGGGTCGGAGGAGAAATGGATGGCCCCGCTCTGATGTCCGTTTTGGAGTTTTAACCCAGGCCCGCCTCTGGGACTGCAGGAGGGAGACGGCCATTCAGGCGTCCAAGAAAGAGACAAAGAAACGTCTATTCATAGCCAGACAGGCTGCTCTGTGGAAACGATGCTACCAGAACGCGCCATGCAGCCCAGCTGTGCGGGAGAGCCCCAGAAGCCTGACCTGGGACGGTCCACGGGGAAGGTTCAAAGGCCTGGGTGCTCACCAAGCCTAGAAAATAGGCCTGGATGCTCGACCGTGACATCCCTGACGGCATACGGTTCTGACCCAAAACCTGGGCTTGTCATCCAAAGCAAAATTCTTCCGACAGCAGACTTTTGGCTTCAACACACAGACTGCCGATCTGCTTCCCTCAGATCTCTCGAGTAAGGAACTCTCATGCTAAGGAGAATAGCCCCACAGCGTGGGCCTCCACCCCAGGCCACGCACTGCACCAGGGTCCACCTGCCACTCCCTTGAGGTGGGTGTGACTATCTCCATTTTGCAGATGAGGAAACTGAGGCTCAGCGGTGCACATCTGGCAGAGGTGGGGCTTGGAATCTGGTGCCCGCCCGGAGTGCAGAAAGTGGGGGTGAGCCCCAACGGAACCTGCTGTCTGCACCACTAGGAGGAGCCCTGGGCAGACGGGGCAGCACCGAGAGCTATGTGGGCAGGTGCACGTCTCGTGTCGGCCCCGGATGCACACATTCAGCCCTCCGCAGGCACGGAAAGAATGCCGGCAGAGGGACAGGTGGGGACGAGGTGGCCCAACTGCAGTCAGAACAGCTTCACGAGGCAGCCTTCGTCCTGCCTTTTCAAAGACTCTGGAATCCATTCACTGGGAATATGCCGAACCCCCAGAAAACCCCTACACGTCATTCATATTGTTGTGTCAGCGGCAGACAATCGTTAAACATGCCGGCAGTCGCTGCCACGCTTCCGTCAGTGCCTGGGAGCAGGAGAAACCCTGCATCCATGCATGTGAGGCCTCATGTCTCCCCGAGGAATCCACCGGTCTACAATCTGCATTTGAGGCTCAGGGCAGAGGAGAGATGTGTCCGAGGACATTCGACTGTCTGCTCACTCAGTGGACAGTGGAGAAGCGGGAGGGCACTCCAGGCGGAGGGCACAGCACGTGCAAAGGCCTGGAGACTAGGCAAGCCCGCACTAGCTGTGGGACAGGGGCCCAGTGGCCACAGTGGCCTCGGGTCTGCAGAGGGAGGGGTGCTCAGCAGGACCGACAGGGCGCCGTGAGCATGTGCCCCATGGCTAGTAAGGGAGCAAAGCCAGGCCCAGAACTCAGCTCTCCAGGGCTCCTTGGCGCACCACTCTGCTTCCCCCTGCACCGAGCCTACGTGTGATTTTACTCAAAGGGCCATATGATGATTCAAAGCCCCAGAGGCAGTTTGGCAGCATCTTTCCTCATGACCTCGGCACCCTGCCCCAGTCACCTCAGGTAACTGCGTGCCCACAGACAGGAGGAAGGAGATGCCTACAGAATCTCCCTCTTCAGAGACCATGCTGGAAGATACACTCTCTTATTGAGCCTTTATCGAGCTCCCGCAGTGGGTCAGGCTCCGTGCTAGGCACTGGAAGGATTCCTACATCGTGGTTACGACCTCTAACTCACTCCCCTAATTCTCCTGAGAAGGGCAGGGCTGGAATCATGACCCCAGTTTCACAGGCGAGGCGACGTGGGCAGAGAGGTCCTGGGTCCTGCTTTCTCGAGATCACTGCCTACGAGGTGTCGGGGCTGGGACGCAAATCCAGAAACGTCTGACCACAGAGCCTTTGCCAAAATAGATAAGGGTCCCTGGGGGATGGAAACAGCCGGGATCCCTCCTTCCTGACCTTTATCCACGAAGCAGGCGGAGGATGCAGGGTCAGGCGCCACGGGGAATGGCGGGTTCTGATCATCACGGGAGGGGCTGCTCCCCCGACCCAAAGGAGCATGGCCAGAGCTGGGCTTGTGCCGAGTGCTGAAGGTTCCCGGCCCTCAGCTGTCCTGGCCGATGCTGCCGAAGGACTAAATGCTGATGGCCCGTGTTTAAGAAAAGCGTGCGAACATGGACCGATCTGCTCGCCTCTGGCACCTGCATTAGAGCATATAAACAAGTCTAGGACACAGAGAACCCCTGGCCAGGTCAGCTCCTGGATTCTCTGAGTCTATTCAGACCTGGCCCTGCGTGGTGACGGCTCTCAACCCTGACCTGCGTCCTGGGTGCGTCTGTCTCCTCCACAGGAATGTCAGCCAGCACCTTGTGTCTGCTGGTCTGTCCTGTTCAGCCCCAGCCCAGTGCCTGGCACGGAGCATGCCTGACACAACTGTGCTGCTTCCGTGCCATCCTCATCCACTGGTGAACAGGTGGCCTGGGGGGCCCCCCAGGGAACCCTGCTTTAACCCAACTTAAATGGCCACAGACACTTCAACATCTTCACGCTTTGCAACACCTTATCCAGACAGGCCTTCTTCCTCACCTCTGGGTCTCTGTCCTGGGTTGAAGAGTGATCTATAAACTCACATCTACCTGAAACCTGGGAATGTGGCCATATTGGAAAATAAGGTCTCTGCAGATGTAATGAAGGTAAGATGAGGTCATATAGGATTTGCGTGGCCCTAATCCAATGGCTGGTATCTTTTTTAAAATATATTTTTATTGATTTCAGAGAGGAAGGGAGAGGGAGAGAGCGATAGAAACATCAATAATGAGAGAGAATTGTTGTTTGGCTGCCTCCTGCACGCCCCCTACTGGGGATTGAGCCCACAACGTGGGCATGTGCCCTTGACCGGAATCGAACTCAGGACCCTTCAGAATGCAGGCTCTATCCACTGAGCCAAAGCAGCTAGGGCCAATGGCTGGTGTCTTTAGAAGAAAAAGGGAACTTGGACACATTCACACGGGGCGAAGTCCACGTGATGACAGAGGCACAGAGCGGAGTGCTATGTCTCCAAGCCAAGGACGCCAAGGGTTACTGGTGGCCACTGGAGGCCGGGAAAGAGGCCTGGGACAGTCTCCCTCAGCACCTCTGGGAACCCACCCTACTGACACCTTGAGTGTGGACTTCTGGCCTCCAGGTCTGTGAGAGAGTGCATTTCTGTTGTCTTAAGCCACACCGTTTGTGGTACTTTGTTAAGCTGGCCCTTGGAATCAAGTTGTCTCGCAGCCCAGCCCGGAGCCCAGCCAGCCTGCACGTGCGGCTGCAGCTGGCCTCACTCTCCAGCCTGCACACTTCACCCAGAGCTTCCTCGGCTCAACTTCGGCTTCTGGCGCCACAAGGGAAACGCACCAGGGGCTCCCAGGCCTGGAGATTGCACAGGCCCGCCAAGCTTCCCTCACACTCAAAAGCCGAACCTAAAGTCGCCAACTTTTTCTGGATAAAATTTCCATCTATTATCACCATCCTGCATTTGAAGGACGTAAGAAAAGTAGCCAATGCCAAGCCTGCCTGAAGTTGGCTCTGCTCACACGGATCGGTGACACTCTCACAGAACGCGGGGGGCGGGCCTGGGAACCAGCAAACTGGCTCAAGTCATGTGTCCTCTGGGTGATTATTTTCTGGCCTCCTCCTCGCTCCTGTGAGTACACAAGAGAGGTTTTGTCCGTCTTAAAAATTTAACCAGTATATCCCAGTTACCTGGTGGGGAATTCTGGTTAGTCCCCTCTGAGCACTGGGGCATCTCTCAGCCCGAGGGAGGAGGCATTCCAGGCCAGTCTGAAGGAGGGGGCAGGAGGAAAATAAAATGAAAATGAAAAGCAGGGGAGGGAGAGAGAAGCGCTGACCCTTCTTCTGAAAAGAAAACCAAATCGTGGGATTACGCAATGGGCAGGCATCACGGCGATGACTCCAGCTCCCTTCAAAGACACCTCGTAAACCCGCGCCAGCCTCGGAGGGAGCGGCCAGATGCCTGGCTTTCGAAACATCTGGCCCTGGCGGCCTGATAACCCACCAGAAGCGGGTCACCCTGTGCTGGGTGGACGTCGCGCCCACATCTGCCTCGTGGTGACCAGTGAGGTGTGCCGGGAGAGCCACCCCAGGGACAAGGATGTGTCTGAGCACGAGGAATGCTTTTCTAGTAACTCAAGAGCACTGATCCCGAGTCAGAGGTGCCCGGAGGCTGTGGAACTTGTGCCCCGAGCTCAGGCGAATGGCCCTGCAGGCGTGATCCTGCCGGACAGTCTCAGGCGCAGGGCAGCAAACCTCTGATGATAAGGTCTGACGCCGTCGCCTTCCAGGCCGGAGTCCATTGCTCCCTCCCTCCCGCTCTGCACGCCCAGGCCAGGGGCAGGGTGGGCCCCAGTTCTTAGGAAGCCAGGAAACACACTCTTTTCTGGGCTAAATGCCCAGATTCCTTGAGCAGTCACAGGACACGCTTTTTCTGAGCCGATCCAAAGCCACAAGTGTGGACTGGAAGTTTCTCTGGGCAGCGTGGACCTTCGGGGACACAGACAGGCGCACCTGGAATTCCAGGCCCAAAGCGGTCAGTGAGAGAGGCCCCAGCAGGCAGGGTCTGTGCTCCGTGGACCTCAGTTTTCTTTAAAAACACACACACACACACACACACACACACACAAAACCAAACAAAACGGGGTTCATTCATTCTGTCATCAAGTACTTTTTGAGAGGCTCACGGAGCCAAGCACTGTCTCAGGCACACCTGCCCCCCAAGAGGTGGATAAAGGAAAGTCTGTTCTTGTGACAGCAAAGCATCCTGGGAGGGACAGGCAGGCAGGGAGTGGGCCATCCTGCAATAAGGGGACCTGCTTCACAGAGTGGTTGGGAAAGTTACATCAGACTGTGCAGCAAACTGCTTAGCACACCATCAGCACTCAGCCGATAAGCAGGGGCCTCCCCGCCTCCCCGCCTCCCGGGTGGGGGAAGGGGCAACCGAAGCCGGAAAGAGAAAGGCAGGAGTGGGTTGTATGGACTGGCTGGGCTGGTTTGGGACCCTGATGGCCCCACGTTTCCCAGGGAGCCAAGGGGGTGCCCCCCATCTTGCCGGGTCCTAGGAGACTCCTGCTCTTTCCTGGTGGGAAGGCTCTGCCTCTGGCATCATGCCCCAGGTTAGCCAACAGAAATGAGTCCCACCAGCAGGACTATGCTAGGAGGCACTGTCCTCCCTGGATTTAAAGTGGGGATCCTTCACTTATTTGCTGGGGAATCTTGCCCAAGTTCCATCACCTCTCTGAGCCTCCCTTCTGTGATCTGGAGGTGGAAGAAGATCTCCCGAAAAGGCTCACCTGTGCAATGAGACTCAGAGGCGAAGGGCCCGGGGTGCGCCTGGCACGCAGGAGGCCCACCTGTCCCATCTCTGCCCAGCACTGATGGGGGCAGGGTGCTCCAGAGGAGGGAACGACCCTCACGGGGAGGAAGCCAGAGGGAAGGGGGCGTGTGGACACTGGCCTGGGCAGGCCACGTGCAGCTCTCGGGGAGCCTGGCATGGGGAGGGAACAGCCCCATAGAAGGGGTGGAGTCAGCGGGTTGGTATTTGCTGGGTGTCTCGTCCGAAAGCCTCACCTCCCTGAATCAGTCCCTCCAGCTGAGACATGAATTCTGGTGATGATAAAACGAGACCCCGGTATATCAAGTCACCCAGCCAGTCCCCCCCATTCATCCATTCAACATAAAACTATTTGGACCTCACCCAAAGGGGTGCTCGGCAGGCCCCGTGGTGGGCCAGGGTGGGAGGGGGTGGCTGAGCCCGTTGGCAGGCAGAACCCCGACTCCTCTAGAACTATCCTGCCTTACCTGGCTGTGAGGAGATGGGCAGGGGGCTGTGGGCTAGCCTGGGTTCACCCTCCTGCGGACCTGGCCTCCATGGAAAACGCTGCCTGGACAAAGCCTGGGAACTGCCAGTTCATCCGGGGGGTGCTCCCTGCCCGCCCCACTGCCGCACTCCAAACCTGACGCCAGGAGCCCCCCTGCTGTGTGCCACACGGCAGCCCAAGACAGGCTGACTCCCGGGGGGCCAGGGGAACCGGTGACCCCAGCCCACCTCCCCACACACACAACACGCCCCAGACAGACGGGAAAACTCAGGGCTGTTCGTTTTTACGGCTTTCCTCTGACTTCTCCAGACCAATCAGTCAGTCAATCAATCAAGGGAGAATAGGAATCCAATCACAGAGACGACACAATGCGCTCCCCAGGAAAGGCGTCAGGCTGGGCTCTCGCAGATTAATGAGCCGGCCTGGAAGTGGGGGATAAATGTATTCCGCGCAGACACTGGCTCGGCGGCTCGGCTGATGCTCTCCCATTAACTCAGGCTCCTCTCATCCCCGGGAGTCAAAACAGCTTCCCTGACGGGGAAGAAAAAAATGACACGCAGAAATCCGGATTTAGGGAAAATAACACATCCATGGCACTGTTTTCCCCTCCCCAAAGCAGTGCTGCGAGCTTTACATATTTTATCATTCATTCTCACGTTGTCCCCAGCGAGTCGCGGGCGTCGGCCTTGTTTGTCACAGGAAAGCTGTGAGAGGGGCTGAGGGTGTGAGGGTGAGCGCCCCCCCCCCAAACCCCCCACCTGGCTCTGACACCCAGCGGGAAAGGGCTGGGTGGGTGGGGGTGGGAGGAAGCCAAAGATTGTTTTTGAGTGGAACGGCGGCCTCACAGGCAGCCGAGAGGCTCCGGGAGAGGCCAGAGGGGCATCCACACCGGGGCCTCCTTGCCAGCCTCAGTCTCCTGGCATCCCCACCCTCACCAAACCATTTCCACACACGCCACCAGAATGATCTTCCTAAAACGCCTCCTGTCATACCCCTCTCCTTATCCACCTCCTGAGCTCAGCAGCCAAGGCCTCCTGACCCGCCTGACCCCCGTCCCAGGTGACACCTGTCATTCCCCACGTCCGCTCCACAGGCCTCTTCGTTTCCTGCGCCTCTGGGCCCCGGCACACGCTGGGTGCTCCCTCTGGCATGCCCGCCCCATCTGGCTAACTCCTCCCGACCAGACCACCGAAGGGGGGTGAGGCAGGGGCAGGCTGGAGGTGACAGGCATCTGGGCTGGGAGTCCTCGCTCTGTTCTCAGAGGGCAGCCCAGGAAAATGGACAGACCTCACAGCGACCACTCAGGAGCTATGTGATCGGAAGCAAATCTGGGGACTCTCTGGGCTTCTGCTGTTTTATCTGAAAAAACGGAGCCAATGCTACCCACTCCCCAAGACAAACCCAAAGCGGCCAGCACCGTGCTAGGCATATGTGAGTGCCCCATTCATGCTGGGTCCCCCGCCTTCCCTGCCTCACCCTGCTCTGCCATGCTGCACGGGTGACCAGCCCTCCTCACGTGTGTCGGGAACCGGGGCCATCACGTGCCCTGTCCGCTCTCCTCCAAGAGGCGTCCCGGGGTGGCTCTCAGGGACGTGAGCAGGACACGACTGGACCCGCCCGTCCCCCTTCCCTCCTCAGCCCAAGCTCTTTGGACCCAAGGAACCACCCATCGGTAAGGGGTTGGTATTTCTCCGTCTCTCCTTTTTTTCCTTCCTTTCTCCTCTAAGCAAAACTGCTCGGCGGGCTCCTGCCTCTGTCCCCAAGGCGGTTCCAAAGGGCCCATCTCATCCTGCAGAAGCGATGACGGTAATTCTGTTAATGGGAAGCAAGACGGATGGTACGCAGTGCCCAAAGTGTGCGCAGGAGGCCTGCGGAAGCGGCCGCCCCGGGGGGAAGGAAAGTGTGGCTGGAACACACCCTCCTTTGGGGCCTTATTAGGTCTTGAAAGAGCTGCTGCACTCGCTAAAACCTGCTTTTGCCAGCAGAAGCCTCATTTTACAGATATACAACAAAAACCCGTAATGGGAAGGAAGCCCTGAAGACCGCGCTCCCCTGCTGCAGCGGGTGGCGAGCTGCAGTCTTTAGCCTCGTCGACTCCGGGTTTAAATAAACGGGCCCGAACGCCGGCTCACCATGTTGTGAACGCGGCGGTTTCTTCGCCGTTTAAGGACTGTTTGCCAACGGTGGGATGGGGGAGCTGTGGGAACATTTTCCTTTCAGAGGCTTGTCTGTCCCAGATGCCATAAAACCCGAGGCCCTCCCGTCGGTCCCAGGGGGGAGCCCTGACACAGCCCCTCCCCGTCACGCCCACAGGCCCTCATCACACACTGTCGCTTCGCAGGTCCTCTCCTGCCAGGAGAGCCATCGGCGGCAACTTCTCTGCAGAATGGGCGTCCATTTCCAGTTACAAAACGGGCTCACCACCCTTCTCTCCCATTCGGGATCAAGCTGCCAAAGGGTTCTTGGGGCTTCGGCTGGTCCAAGTGCAAAATGAGGGTGGAGGCCGACCCCGTGACAGAAGCAGCTGTGGTTGACCACGGGCAGAGCAAGTGGCCGTGGAGTCGGGCTGCCCGGGGCTGTGTGACCTTGGCAAGCTGTGGGACCTCTCTGGGCCGCCGCCTCCTTATCCCCCAAGCAAGGCTAAGCCCATCCACCTCACAGCTCTGCAGCAACCCAGCTCCCAGGGCAAACGGTCCCTTCGGCCAATCTGAGCGCCCACGACCTTTCTGTGCTTCTCGGCCACACCCTCCCACAACACCCAGTACCACCCTGCAGGTACCACACATCGTGGGTGCGTGTGGAGCATATGCTACGGTAAGCAGAACCTGTGGGCTTTGGCTGTTTAGACAAAAACATCCGTTCACACTAGAGCGGATTGGTTTAGGGCAGCCGTGGGCAAACTACGGCCCGTGGGCCGGATCCGGCCCGTTCGGCTGTTCTATCCGGCCCGCGGAGCCGAAAGAGCGGAGGGTTCTCTTGCTCTCCCCTCCGCTCCTTTACTTTGAATTTATATTAGTTCACACAAACACTCCATCCATGCTTTTGTTCCGGCCCTCCGGTCCAGGTTAAGAACCCATTGTGGCCCTCGAGTCAAAAAGTTTGCCCACCCCTGGTTTAGGCTGTGTGTTCCAGGAGCCAGAGGCCTGGGCTCAAATCCTGGCTCGGCCACAAACCTACTTGAACAAAGGACCCAGCCTCGCTCAGCTTCCCTTTCCTGGTCTAGGACCAACGGAGCCTGGTCACGGGGTCACAGAGAGGAGTCCAAGTGATAGCACATGGCCAGAGACTGCCCGATGGCCCTGGGGACCAGCGGCCTTGTGAGAGAGCAGCGGAGTCCTGGGAGAGCCTGAGAGAAACTCCCACATTCACACTGGGGAAGCCACTTTCTCCAACACCTGAGGCAAAGGAAGCCCGAGAGGCCATCCCGGCCCATGGGAGAGCCGGGACCTTGCGCAACAGGCACATGTTACATCCCCAGCAACCGCCTTGGGAGGGGAGAGAGACACTGGGGGGTGCATCACTCCACCAGGCAGCCCGGAGACACCACGCCCCCCCCCCCCCCCGCCAGGCCACGGCCCTGTCCATCTGTCTGCAACACGCAGACCAGTAACACTGAACACACTTTATTCACTTCCTGCTCATGATTGCCCTCCCCACCCAGCACGCCAGCTCCATTCTGTGTCTTCATGATGCGCTGAGAACAGTGCCCGGCTCTGTTGGATGAACGAATGACCAAGCAAAGCAGGAGCGGATGACCTGTTTGGGGAGGGCGGCTCTGGGCTGTGATTTCCAATGTGTCCCAGTGTGGAAGGTGCTCCTGAGCGTCATGGGTGCACCGAGCTGCAGGCCTCACTCCACAGTGTCATTTATTATCCACACGAAAGTGCCACCCATGGCTGTGTGCCTGTGGTGCACAAGCTTCTCTCACTGGGTCATGAACACTGCCCCACAGGCAGCAACTGAGATTACCCCTCACTTTGCAAGTGAGAAAACGGAGGGCCCCCGGGGGAAGTGACAAGCCAAGGAGACCGGTGAGCAAAAGGTGGAGAAGTGACTTGTCTCCAGATGTGTCCAGACCCCACTGCCTGCCTCCTCCATCTCTGGGCCTAAGTATGGCCACGGGGCTGGCTGGATCTCGGAGGAATAAAGCTGGACCTGGAGTCTCGGGACCCACTCCCTGCCAAGAAGGGTGATTGCTCAGAGGCAGCGGCTGAGGTCTGGCTCCTGGCCCATCCCCACGCACAGGCAGCAGACGGTGCGGTCAGAGGCTCAGCCAGGCAGTGACCCCAGCCAGCCGGCCATGCCTGGGACTATGCAGAGGACACTGGCTTTGGGGGTCAGCTGGGCCTGGGTTCAACTGTTTTTAAATGGTGTGGCTTTGGGCTTCATTCTCTGAATCTCAGTTATCCTCATCTGAAAAATGGGGTCAGCCCAAAGTTGTGAGGATTAACTACGGCAACACAGGTAAAACCCTTGGCCAGGTCCCTGGCCCACAGCAGGTACCGAATAAGAAGCATAGCTAACTCTCCCGAGCCTCCCTCAGTCATGTTTCCAGAGTGGCCAGACATCCACATCCTGTGGCTGCCAGACCCCCAAGTTCAGGGCTGGGAACAGCGTGGGTGGCTGGTGGAATCCGAGCTCCCCACCCTCTCTGATATCCAGGGCACCATCTGCTTGGCGTGCTTCCCGAGCGAGCGGGTCAGCAACCTTGTCATTTGATTTCTGACCCTTTCACTCAAGGACGGGAAGTCGGAGGGGACGGGTTTGTCAATGTAACAACATCCAGCAACAGCGTGAGGGATTAGATCAGCAGGGCATTTCCGAGGAGGCCCATGTTCACGGTGCCCTTGGCACGAGAGGCCCTGGGTGAGGAGGGAGACCGGCTGACAGCGCTCACATCCTGGGCCAGTGACAGTGCCTCGCGGAAGGACGTTTCCTTCAAATAACATCTGGCTCCGAGCCCATGGAGAGGCCAGGTGCAGGGGCCATGCTCTCTGTGAAATGTGGGTGTTGCTGGGAGGAGGCCACGGCCCTCCTGTCAGGGCCAGTGGCACATGGAAGTGGCCAGCGCATCGGGCCTGCCCTCAGAAGGGAGCCCGTGCTTGGGATTTCAAGGTCTGTGTTCACATCTTGCAAGTCCTTGAGCTTCTAAGTGAAGTCTGGTGGGACAAAGGTGCACGTGCTGGGGCTTGGAGCCTCAGCTCACCTGTGGCCAGCCTTCCCTCCCCAGCCCAGCAATCTCTGCCGCCCTCCATCCTTGGCAGGGGCTGGGGAAGGTTGGGGTCAGAGGAGCTCACACACCCAGCCACAGGGTGGGGCTCCAGGTACCTTCGAGGGTCTGCACTTGCCCCAGGAGTGGCCCCGTGCATGTTAAACAGCTTATACAAAACATGACAGGAGGAGAGACCACGGAGGAAAGGAAAAACTTTAACAAGGGGACCTGCATTTTCCTTCTGTACTGGGCCCCACACATTATGTAGCTGGCCCTGCCTCCCATTTCTATGGCACTCTGACCCCTCTCCCCTGGCCTGGAGGATCGTGGGGACACCCCCAGGCCTCTGTAGAACTAGACACAACCGGGTCCGAAACAGTCATTCACCGCCTGAGGAGCTCCTCAGAACTCAGACCCTCCCCCAGTCCCCACCCAACAGGTCTTATTCTTCAAACCCCTGTGGTTGGTCACTTATTCTATCTCGTGGGCCAGGCCTGGTTCCCGGTGTTGGAGATGTGACAACTGACCAGGACTCAGCACGGTGATGAACCGGGCGGACTGACGACGGCAGGGTCAGGTGGAGGGAGCCCGTCCCGCAGAGCAGCAGGGAGGGCGTGGAAGCCATAGCTCCTCCAGCTGCCCCATTCGGGCTGCCTCGGAAGGCTGGGGCGTGGAGTCGGCTCCGGGAGACACAGGAGCCCCGCATCTGTAAGGTGGGCTGCCGGAGCCTGAGGGGGCTGTGTGTCTGAGCGTCCCCAGCCCGGCAGGCACTGCAGAGAGAGGGCACAGCCCAGGCTGGGGCACAGACACTAACTGGGGGACAGTCTGCAGCGAACTCCTTCGGGGCCACGATGGCTCTGCTGTTAGATAGTGGCTCCCTGTGGTTTCTATTCCCACCTGACATTGTACAGACATCCTTTCTGTGACTTAGGAAGTCCAGGTAGGACCAAGCAAGGGGTCAACCAGGTGGCGGTGGAGGCTTTTCTGATTTGACCCATCACCCAGTCAATAGAACTCAGATTGCAGAGCGGAGCCACCCTGGGCTTGATCCTGGGCCACCCCCAGCTGTGGGGCCTGGGCCCCATCGGACCTGCCCTGAGCCTCAGCTTCTCATCCCTAACTTGGGGTTAGTAAGAGTCCCATTCCCGAGAGGTTTGCTGGAGTGATAAATGAAATGGTGTCAGTGAAGGGTACAGCATACAGCAAGTGCTCAATAAATGTCAGCCATTGCTATTGTCACGAAACCTCAGAACATCTCAGAAACCCGAGCATCGTCACGTGCTGCTTCCTGAGACCCGCTAATCCGCTCCCTCCTTCCCAGCATCTGCCAGGACTCTGCTTGAAGACTGACTGCTCGCTCCCCCATTGTCATGTCGCATCCGCCCATAAATATTTAAACAACATGTCATCAGATTATTATAACATATGATCTATAGCACTGATGTGCTGCAGTTCTGCGCATTTGGGCTTCGTTTTCAGAATATCGAGACATAAAATATTTATGTATTTAGCCAACTACGAGATCTCACATTCTGTCTCAAAATGCTGGGTGGCGGCAAGACGCTGAACTGAGACGCAACGTGTGAAGGGTATGCTTTGTTCTCACGTCGGTTCCTGGGCATCTGGATTGTTTCTGGCTCATGCCCGGGACCTCGTCATGTGGCCTGTGCACGGTGGCTGGCTGTGTTTATTACCGAAAGCAAAGGGACACAGACAAAAGACATCATCAGAATGGGGTAGGAGTTCAAACCACTAGGAGCCGTACCATTTTCTTTTCTTTTTTTTTTTTTATCTCCACGGGTCTGCGCATAGTAGGTGCTCAGTGAACGTCCATGGGGAAATGAATTAGCTCATCTGTAGCCCAAAGCACCACCCAGTGGGCTGGCACCCAACACGGATTTAGTAATATTTGTCCTCCTGTTTCATTCTCTCCCCAGCGCCCAGCACCAGGCCAGGCATGGAGAGGGATCCAGGGAATGTCGCTGGATGACTGGCAATTGTAGGAATAAACGTGTGACCAGATAAATCACTTAATCAGCTAATAAGTTAATGAAGGATAATGATTCCCTGGTCCGATTACACTGTACAAGACCCTCCTCCTGAGAAATAAAGGCTCTCCAGTAACCCGTGGTGGGTAGGCAAGGGGGTTTTTCTGGGTAATTAAATATCTCAACTGCTAACATTAGCACATCGCAGTGACCATATGCCCCGGAATTTTCCGCACTGTGCAATTTCAAGGATGCCACCCCCTAAGCCATTCGAGCATCCAGGAACTTCTCACACACCAGCGACCAAACAGCCTCTTCCAAACTTGCCTCTCCTGCCCCCAAAATGTCGCTAGAATGCGTTTACAGACCACTGTCCTTTGAGAGTTTGGAAACTGTGCTCTTCGTGTGCCTAACCTATCGATGATCGATGTCTGAAGAGCTGGGATGTCACAGAGGAGGCGCTACCCAAAGGTGTTAGCTTGGAGTAAAAGTATCTTCTTTGCGTGGTTCCTGAATGCCATGCTGTCACCCTCAAGAGCAGACAGCTCCCACCATGGTCCCAGCCTCCACACAGACCGAAATCCAGTCCCGTCTCCTCCTGGGTTAGCCACGGAGGCTGGCGTTCGAAACAAACACAAAAGGCCACTAGAATTCCTGCGGGAGACGAACAAAGGAAATGCGCGCCACTGAGGCAGGCACGCCACGTCTGCACTTGAGATCCGGCTGTAACTGCATCCGCTGGGACTCAGCTGGACCTGCCAAACCCCCGGGGTGGGCTCCCTCTCCCTGCCTCCCTGTCTGCCATGTGGTGACCAGCGGTCCACCAGTTAGGGAAGCATTTCCTTTCAGGCCGGGAGTCCCCGTTCTCTGGGCTGGGCGCAATCCGAGGTCCCGCTTATTTGCCACACAGCAATGTCTGTGCCGAGAGGAGCCGTGGGAGGGTTTAGCCCCTTCCCCTCCCTACGCAACCCCAAAAGATACGCCCTCTAGGAAAGGAAGTGTGCTTGGTAGAACATGGAACTTTAAGACAAGGCACTTGCCCATTCCAACCCAAAGCCCCTCCTATACAGACACTCAGGAGCAGCCGGGGAAGAGGAGGGGCGGAGGATGGAGACCTGTAACCCTGGGAGGCACAAGCCCTTCTGGACTTACGTTCTTCCTATTTGGAATACCTGGAGGATGAGCCTTTCTCTGAGAAACCTTCTCTGCACAGAGCAGTCAAACAGGCACCCCTCAGCCCTTCACTGCCCACTGGGGGAGGGGGGGCCAAGTTTGCTCACAGATTCAGTAATTTCATATAAACATTCTCTGAGCACCCGGCCACTTAGCACTTCCCATCATGAGCCAGGCACAGTGCTGGGCCCCAAGGACGCAGCTGTGGTTCACAGACCAAGTCTTACCCTCATGGAGTTCAGGTTCTAGTCTGGGAGGCAGAGAACACACATATGATGTCAGGGAAGGGAAGGGCCCCAAAGAAAAATAAAGCCAGGCCAGGGAATGGGGGGGGGAGGAAGGAGGGACTCGTTTTGATGTGGGGGGGGAGGGTCTGGTGGGATCTCTTTGGAGAAGTGACTTTTGTAGTGGTCTGAATGAAGGCTAGGAGCCAGTCATGGGAACTTGGGGGAAGGGTTTCAGGAAGGAGGGACAGCAAGTGCAAAGGGCCTGAGGTGAGAGTGTGCTTGGCATGTGTGAGGAAAAGTAAGGCGGCTACCTGGCTGGAGCAGAGTAAAGCCACAGAAGGTGCAGGGACCCCACTGCTCTTGCAATAAAGACCAAATCTCGCCCAGGTCCGGTCGGACCTCTGCAGCCTTCTCTTCCACCTATGCCTCTGTTTTCTGTGGCTGACGCCCGCCCCCACCACCGCCTTCTCTTACGTAAGACAGATGCTCTGTGCTCCTAGCATGGCAGCTGTCACATGCTTTCCTCCAGCTGCCCAGGAGGCCCCCTCCAGGCCCTGGGCCTGGCCACCAACTCACAGTCCACATAACAGGCACATCAGATGGCAGCCTCTGCCCTCGACTCAACCCCCCCATGCGGGTTCCTCCCAGCACGCATGCTAATGATATCGAAGCACCAGATATCATGGATTCTGTTTCTTTGTCCATAAAATGGGCACACTGGTACTTACGTCATAGACTGTCTGGCAGGATGAAGGAGTCCACGAAGAGGGTTAGAATAGAATGTAACACGTGGTAAGTGCTCATACAAAGGACCCATTGACGGGCTCAAAGGCTAAGGAAGTGGCAGGAGGTCCCTGGCTTCACACTGTTCAGGGTCTGCCCACAGCCCGGGCCCCGGTCCTGCTCCCAGCACCCCATCCCACAGCCCCACGCACCCACTCACTCTGCGGTCTTCCTGCCCTTCACCCCTGCCCGCTCAGGTCTCCGGGCCTCAGGTCTCTGGCTCAGCTGCCCCTCCCTCCTGGACGTCCTCCCACTTCCCCAGAGAGTGAGTCCCCAAAGATGCTCACTGCAAATTACCTACAAGGGAGTCGTGACACACGTGTCCCCACCAGCTGGTGGTGGGTCCAGGGGTGGGGTTTTTAGAGGGTCTCTGGGCCAGCTCCCAGCACCATGCCTGACCCAGAATGTTGGGACGTGTTTCTTGAATGAATGAGTGAACCGACAGTCACATACCAGGCAGCGTGGGTGTGTCTGTTAACAAAATAAGAGTCCACTCAACCGGCTCAGCGCTGAGCAGTCTGTGCTTCTGCAGCGAGCTCTCACCCACAGCCCAGGCCCAGGCGCCACCACCGGGGCCTTGGCTGAAGGCTGCAGCGTGGTCTGGCTGAAGCCACGGAGCAGCCACAGACGCCGCGGAGACCTCAGGCTGGGGACAGTCTCTTGGGGCCTCAGTCTCCCCCTCCGTAAAGTGAGAGGCTTTCATGCTTTTGATTTCTAAGCGCCAGAACCTTTTCTTATACTACACCCCCCACCCCCGCCAATAGCATGAAATTAAGCATTTTAAAGTGAACAATTCGTGGCATTTAGCACATTCACGACGTTGTGCAACCGCCTCCTCTACCTAGCTCTGACACATTTTCATCGCCCCGAAAGGCGTCCTGTGCCGCTGCTCCCCTCCCCCAGCCCGAGACCCACCGATTTGCTCTGTCTCTAAATTGATGGATTCTGGATATCTCATATAAGAACCTTTTCTTTAAAAGACTCTTGTGCAAAACCTCCTCGTGTAAAACGTGGTGGGAGAAGCGCTGTGGCTGAAGGCAGGTGTGGGTCCCCGCACCCCTGCATCCCGGAACTCACGCCCCTCGTTCACAGTGGCTTTTCAGGGAAGATTATCCCAGGCCTTTTCCTTTCAGAATTCTAACCCTAAAGCTGGAGTTCTAAGGCAAGTCACCCCAAACAGTGTCCAAGAATCCAGGGCCTCAAGCTTGAGGTTACTGATCCATTTTCCAGGTGAGGAAGTGGAGGCTGTGCCGGAGGGGGGGTGGCCAGCAGGCGCCGGACTGCAAGATCTCCCGAGCCTGCTGGTGCCCTCCCCTCACCACACACACCAGGTGGGCAAATTGCCGCAGAAGCCGCCTCAGGAGGGGCAGCCATCCCCTGGGGACAAGGATCTCGCCTCTCCCTCAGGAGAAGAGGTCAGCCTGCGGGAATCCCAAATGGCCCAGCCGTGGGCAAACTACAACCCGTTCGGCTGTGCTATCCGGCCCGCGGAGCCGAAAGAGCGGAGGGTTCTCTTGCTCTCCCCTCCGCTCCTTCACTTTGAATTTATATTAGTTCACACAAACACTCCATCCATGCTTTTGTTCCGGCCCTCTGGTCCAGTTTAAGAACCCATTGTGGCCCTCAAGTCAAAAAGTTTGCCCACCCCTGGCTTAGTCCATGCCAAACCTGCATGGACTCCCTCGGGCCCCTGGCGGGGAGAGGCCCGCTAGCTCTCTTCTGACCCAGGGCTGCCTGGCCCGCCTCGGGTCTATGACAGCCGCTGCTGTCAGCACAGACCTCTGCTGGGGCTGGCGCCGTGTAAACAGCCAACACGACATCTGCCTTGCTTAATACCGCACTGTGGCCGGCTCGGCTCTGGGAGCCTCCCGAGACCCTCCAACTCCAAGAGGTCACACCAAAAACACACGCCAGGCTCACTTGGGTCGCCTGGCAGGGGGTGGGTGGAGAGGAATGAGAAATACTGATTTCTAAACATTTTCCAGAGATGCCCAGGGCCTCCTGACATTTAGATCTTGCCTCTTTCCAAACGGCTGCTGTCTCCACCCCGTCAATTTTGAGGGTCATTGGTCATAGGAAAGTACTTCAATGACACCCCTTTCTGCCTTGTTCAGGGCCTCAACACGCAGGGGCACTGAGATGCTCTGGACAAAGAGACGACCGTGGGGCCCTGGGCGGGTCCTTAGTAATGAAACACTTTCTATGCTGTCTTTCGTAAAAACTGGGGGAGTGAGCGGCAGGCACGGGCGAGGTGATCCCCACACGCTGAGCATCGTATATGCATCACTTCACGGGGTGCTCCCCTCGGAGACCAATGACTGGCTCCTGAGTGGTGCCAAGGCTCAGTTCTTAACTGTGATTGCGGGCGAGTGCCTCCCCCTCGCCGGGACTCAGTTTCCGTTTTCTTCTCTGGGTTCTGAGCCAACTGAGTTCCTCACCTGCAGCTTGAACCGATCGTTTGTAAAGTAATTCCAGTTAGGCTCTGGGGGCAAATTCCAACTCTGCCGCATACCTGCAGGGAGAACGGGTCTGAGGGACTCAACCCAGTAGCCTGGGCTCAGGAGGTTCTCCGTCAATGGCCCTCCGTGCGCTAGGGTCAAGCGCCGCCCCCTCCCCCTGCCCAACTTTGAAGTGTGAAGGTTAAACAACTCCGGGAAAATGCAGGCTCTGAATGGCGGCTTCCCTCCCCCTTCCCTGGCCCGAATTCCTTCACACTCTGTGGATTTCCTACATAAAGCCCCTTTTTCTTTTCTATGAGGTCACCATCACGCAGATGTCTAAGAGAAAGAAAGAATGGCTCCATGCGGATCAAGGCCGTTGGAACTGAATGCATTTCAGATCTGGCTGCGCCACCACCTTTCAGTTCCGTGGGCCCCTCACTCGCCCCCTCCCCTCAGACAGAGCCCCCCCCCCACACACCCCGCCAGCTCCGGCCCCACTGCGGGTTTGGAGGGGTGCGGTGATCCCGCCAGTGGATGCCAAGCAGCCTGGCTAGAAGACTGGTCCTTTGCCACCGGACCACCCGAGAAGTTGTCTGTGGAAAAATCCAGGATTGGAGACAGCGGCGGAGGCTGTGTGTGGGGGTCTGTTTCCACACAAGCAAGTCCTGTTAGAGGGACAGATGTCAAAATGCTCGTTCAAGTTCCCAACTTAAACATCACAGGAAATTACACCACCAACCAATCTGCCCTAATGTCAGCTCCTGTCTGGGAGTCGGGCCTGAGAAGGCCGTCAGTCTGATTCAGTTTCAGCCAAAGGAAGGGACTCTGTGTGTGTCACCAGCTCCAAGATGAACGAGTGAAGCCGCTGGCCTGCTTATTCTCTTTTCAAACTAACATTTCCCCAAAAAGCTACCTTGTCACGACCCAAGAGTCAGAAATGAGAAGATGGCCAAATACCAAAAAGCCACTGAGGGCCCCTGGCCAAGCCTGGCTATCGGCTCCTATCGGCGCAATTTCACAGACACTCGCAGGGTGCCCGACCACCCCCAAAGACTGCTGCACCCCAGGCGCCCTCCAGGTCCCCTGAGCTCCACAGCCCGGCGCCATCTGAGGTGATGGCCCAGGGAAGGGCCAGGGCATGTGCACGCTGCTTCCTAAGAATGACGTCAGGGGAAAAAGAAGATAAAAATGTAGAAACAAGGACTATTTTTACCTCTCCAAATCACAGACCAGACGGGAGAGAAATCCATCAATGCCAGAAATGTGGCTGAGCCTTCGCTCAAGATCTATTATTTCACACCTTAAATTAACGCATCTCAAAGCAATTTGCAAATGTTCATCAATTTGCAGAAAGTACTGGGAAGGGAGAGAAATACCTTTTCCTTTCATCACCGGAGGACACTTACAGGGGCACCACACACCCCAAACCACACAGGTCCTCACGCACAACATTCCTTTCAAGTACCGTGTAGTATAAACCCAGATATAAATGGAAATGAAGGAGGAAAAGAGGCAGGCACGGGGCTGAAATGGCAAGTGACAAGGAGCCGTTCAGAGCTGGGAGTCAGGCCCCTGGGAGGCAAGGCTCCACCATCAGGGGTCGGAAGGCTGGGCTCTTCCGGCGGGCAGTGTCCCAGCTTGCTTCTTTCCCACAGGAGCCTGGACGTGCCAACCTGTATTTAATCTCGCATGACTCATCAGGGTCCTCCATTCTCCGCCCTGTAACTCCTTTTCTTGGTCTGACCGGAAAAGAGGAAGGGAATATTCTTCTCTTTCTGACAATTGTTTTGACACTTCCCTTCTGAAAGCAATCTTTGGCACTTAGAGAGGAAAGAGAAATGTGAATGAACTGTAGCCCTTTCTATCTGACAGTGCTGGCCCTAGGCATTGGTCACCTACCCCAGAGAGGCCACAGGGGACAAGGACGGAGGGTGGCCTTCAGTCAGACCTCTCTGAGGACAGCTGGGCAGGAACCTAGCATGACTTAATCCACTTGTGTTTTTGTTTTGTTTGTTTTTGTTTTTCAGCAGAAAAGCAGGACAAAGGCAGACAGACCTGGTTGAAGGTTAAAGAACTTCAACTCTGGAACCAGAGGCGTGGATCCTGACTTTGCCATTTGCCAGTTTATGACGCTGCCCAAGTTACCTAACCTCCCGTGTCTTCATCTTCCCCTCTAAGATCAGGATAACAATCCTGGACCTTAGCCCTGGGCCAGACACTGGACACAGCAACTGTCCCTTTCCTGGTTCAGCGGGAAGAAGACTATGGGCTCTGCTCAGCCAAGATGGGTTCAAATCCAGGGTCAACCAACCGCATATTAGCACATGATCTTCAGTATGTCATTTAACCTATGTGTGCCCCAGGCTCCTCATCTGTAGAATGGGCATCCTAACAGTTTCCATCTCACAGTGATGGTGAGTAGATTGGGTGAAATAAAGTACTAAAAGGACCCTGGCTGGCAACCGGTATGCCCTCAATAAACAAACAGTGGCCATTAGTTGTAGTGCTAGTTTCATAATATTACGTACAACATTTCATCTCCCTGAGCCTCGGTTTTCTCATCTGTAAAATGGAGATAATAACCACCTCGCTCACGGTGAAAATTAAATGAGTGGATGCGTGTAAAAGCACTCAGCACCCAGTCTGTGCACCTTGGGAAGGCAAATGTCACACTCCTGATGCTGGAACAAGGATCGGCGGGAAGTCAGACAGGTGACAGGATTCTGCTTCTACCTCCTCTTAGTGGTCCCAGGACACGGCTTGACCTCTCTGAGCCTGTTTCCTTGTGCAGATAAAACCAAACTCTGCAGCGTGACCACTGGGAGGGTTACGGCACACAGTGGGTGCTCCATAAATGTCACTTCCCTCCCCCTTTCCCTGCTCCTTCCTTGCTCAGAGCCACCAAAAGTGCCACTTGGCAAAGCCAGGAGCACCTTTTCTTGAAACCCGTACAGCCCTGAACCCAGACCAACCCAGGCTTAAGTCTGAGACGTTAGTGTGTGGAGAGAGAAACAACTTTGCAGTCATTTTCGAAGCAGACAGGACGGCAAGGGCTGACAAACCACAGGGACCATTTTAAATCCTGGGCCTTTCTTCTGGGAAGTTAGGCAAGAACCTTCCCAAATGTTTGCCCGTGGGGCTCTCTGCCAGGGAGTGACTCATCCACAGCTCCCACAGGCATATTTTATTTAGGGGTGGGGGATTGAGGGAGGGCCCAGCCGTGATGGGGGGAGGGGAGGCAGCATTTCCAGCAAACCCAGAGGTGTGTGTGGGGGTTTTTGTTTTTTGGGTTTTTTTTAAGACAAAAAAAGAAAAAAGAATGTGGGTCTTTTTTGTTTCCTTCCAGGTTTTGTTTGCTGAAAGAAGACGTCCAAAGTTCACTCGGTGAGCTGCTGAGCTGGGAGCAGGCACTTCCAGCCGCTCCGCATCCCTTTCAATGAAATTCTTCTTCCATGAACGCCATGGTTTTCAAATGTGCCTCGAGGTTCCCCTGCACGTACAGCGAGCTCCACAGACGACATTTTCCCCCAGAAAGGCAGGCTGAACTCTGACAATTCAGAGAAACTAGGGGGCTCCAGAGTTTCTAAAGTTTGCCTTAAAGCAATTAAGACTTTCGACTGGAGAGATTTTCCACATGTATAAAGCACAAAAGAACTGTCAGTCAAAGCTGTGAGGACAGACCTCGGAAGGGTGTCCCAAGCCTGCTATGATCAATTTGTCACTGTCTTGGGGGCTCCGGGAGGCGGGGGCTGGATACAAACAAACCAGAGGAGCAGCTTTCCATTTGGCAAGGTAGGCACAGAGCTGCTCAGACCCAGACGAGTGTGTGGGGACCCCTGGTCTCCCCCTCAAGCCCCCGCCAGGCCTAGGGGAAAAGTTAAAATTTGCCATGGCCAGAGAGGGGCTAGGGGACCCAGAAGGCTATCTAGGAAGAACTGGACACAGGTCCCCCAGTGTCAGGCCCACAACAGCCTGGCCCTGTCTGTTGCTCCTGGAGTCCCTGAGGGTCCAGCCAGTGACCCTGCCAAGGCTTGGCTCTGAGGCCACCCCCCTGCCAGACCCAGCCAGGCTCTGTGGTCTGACCTCTGGCCCCCTCATTCACCAAACAAAGCTTGGCACCAACTGGGTGACCACACCAGGCCTGCTTCTCTCCATGGGCTCCCTGGCATTGGGACCAGGCGGGCACATCACACAATAGTCCTGGTGGGCGCAAACGGGGACCCTCAGCCTTCCTCATAAACGTATTTGCACACTCCTGTACACTAATTACACATTCACATCCACACATGAACACTTTTGTTCTCAGAGGCTCATGAATACCCGAACAAATCACTTGTGAACGGTCATACACGTGTGCTCCCTGAATCCACACATACTCGGTCACAAAAATGAGACCTTAGCTGAAGCGCTTGGCACACTCCTTGGCACATAGTAAACACTCAGTAAATGGATCAATGGGAGCCATGTCCCTGCCCGTCCCCCCCTCCCCCATTCACTCCAAACCACACAAGCCAGGCGCTCCGATGTGCACACGCACCAACTCTGCCTGAAGCACCAACACACACTCCTGCGAACACAGCCTGGGGGGCAGATGGACACGCACGCTTGGACGCACGGCCGCGGACACGCTACACTCAGACTCACGCGTTCACACGTGCCCCGACCTCACACGCGCACACCCGCCTGCTCTCCCCCTGCGGAGCCTGGGGCGCGCGCCGCGCGGGCACGCGGACCGCCCTCGGCCCCAGTGTGGGTGACGGCCCCGCGGCCCGGCCCCCGCCCCTTCCCCGGCCGCAGGCCCATCCAGCTGGGTCCCGGCCTCAGGCCACTCACCGGCGCGGCGGGCTCAGCTGCCGGCGGAGGACGGCGCGCAGGACGCCAGCGGCAGGCCGGAGTAGTGAGTCCTACAGGAGTTGGCGGCGCTGCGGCCACAGGCTCACCCGCTCGCTGTTCCGCCGCCGCCTGTGCGGGCCGCGCGCGCGCGCTCCCGCCCCTCCCCGCCGCGGGGCCGCGCCGCCCCCTGCGCTCGTGCGCGCGCGCCACGCAGGCTTGGGGGGCGCCGGGGCTGCTGCCTCACCGCGCTGGATCCCTCCACGCTCCCAAGAACTTTGGAGGGCCGGTGACTCGCTCAGCCCAGGCGCCCCTCCCCATTTTAAAGATAGCGTCACTGAGGCCCAAACTCACACAGCGAGTCCCACCAACATCGCCCCTTCTTCTGGGGCTCTAGACACTGAGGGCTAGGGTCTGCAGGGGCCAGCCCCTGGACACCTCCCTCGCATTCTTGGGTACCCCTCACCTAACTGTGCTCCCATTACAGTCCTGGTAATACGGAAATTGGCCAATCAACAAGCGTTTATTTTGTGCTTGCTGAATGCGAGGCCCCAAGGGTATCTCGACTTGGTGAGCGCTCTGCTCCCTGCCCACCAACATCTCCTCATCTGGAGTTCCCCACTTCCTGTGTACCCCAAGACCAGTAAGAGTCGATGTGCATAGGTTTCTGGAGGAAGTAAGACTCCACTAATCAATGTTTAACACCCCCTCTAAGGAGAGAGTCTCCGTGGCGGCCAAAGCCACAGCTCAGTTCCCAGCTTCACTTCCTCAGGTGACCCCTCCCCCCACAGAAGGGGCAGCTCCTGGCTGAACGGTTCCTGTTTCCACACTTGCTGCTTCTCCACGTGCAAAACTGTGCTGTGTCCCCCAGCAGGGTGGGAACCAGGATGCCAGTTGCCCAGCTTGAGCACAGGGGGATGCCCACTGGGCCTCATTTGCCCCGTGAATGAACCAGCTGCAACTGGCTATGATCTGTAGCAGTCATGCCACAAGCTGAGCACCCACTGTGTGCCAGACTCTGCCAGCCTTGTGGTGTTCCGTCCCACAGCCATTCTGTGAAGGAGGTATTATGTTACTTTTGTGCCCATTTTATAGATGGGTTAAATGAGGCTTAGAACAGAAACTGAGAAAGCAAATTCTCTGGCTCAAAGCCACCCAGCTGGTGAGTTGTTGAGCTAGAAACTGGACCACAGACTAATTCCAGTGCCTGAGCCTAATCTAGAGTCTCAACAGTCCCATGTCACGGACGGCATAGCTGTGGGCCGCTGGTGTGAGAAGGGGCAGACCAGCCAGCAGCCCGTCTAGCGCAGCCAGCCCAGTCCCAGCCCTTCACTAGCCAACAGGAACAAAATGGATCGTTCTGCACATTGGTTAGCCGTTTAGCTGGGGATCTGTTTACAACCTCACTTCACAACAAACATCAGATAGAGTGAAAAGTTAAATATAAAAGATACACATTGCAAAAAATAACAGAAAACTAACAGTATAAAAAATAGCTAGAAGTGTGTTGCAGTGTTACCCGCAGTCAGTGATATTGGCTATGTTTGTGCAACAAACGTTAGTTCATTCATTCATTCACCTGACACGTATGTATGAGTGCCTTCTACCAATCAGGTACTATTCGAGGCACTGTGTCATGAACAAAATATAGCACACCCTCTTGATGGACTGCAATCTGGAGGTGGGGTTAGAGGAAGAAAATATCTGGCATTCGAGAATAATAAATTTGGGGAGAAAATAAAGCAGGGAAGGGGTAGCAGGTGCTGGGAGAAGTCCTCCCCAATGAGGCTCAGAGAGGTCAAGCAACATGCCCCAGGTCACACAGGCAGCCGTAATCAGCAGAGAGGGGTCTAGCTGCAGGCCAGCTGACGGCTGCTGCTGAGTGTTAGGGGAGTAACGAACTCCTGTCCACACCCCCTCCCACTTCCTTTTGGACTATAATTCAAAAACAGGTGTGGGTGGGGCATTTGCTGGAGACTGCTAGAGCCTGGAGGGGTCAGCAGCAGAACGTGGGGGAGGAGGGGAGAAGTCACCTCCACCCTATTTCCCTGGCCTTCTTCCTCCTCACCCCGCTTCCTTTCCTCTGGCCAAGTCCCAGCTCCTGGTGACATGCTGGGGGGAAATCGGATTAAATTCTGCCCAGAGACTCTCCAAATCTTGCACTGCTCCCACTACCCTGGCGAGGGCAGGGGTGGAGGGAAAAGGTTCCGTACAACCCCAGCCTCACTCGACTTTTGTTTTTAACGCAAAGGAATTTTCAGCAAGTCCCCAGATGAGTCACCATGAAGAGGTGCTTCGCAAAATGACTCCCAGAATTAGAATCACCGTCTCCCTGTGCGTGGCGCCTGACACTCTTCCTCCCACAGTGGCATTTGTGAATCTGGTCTGAGAGAAAGGCTCTCTCTGTGTCCATCCCTAGAGTTTCAGGATGAAGCCTGTGTCGGTTCATTATTTCTCTGCATTAGGGGAAGAGAATCCACTCTCGCCAGGCGCCTTCTCCCTGCCCGGCTCAGTGAGACATTTCATTCTCACGGCATCCCTGTCTATCGAGAGGGGTCATGCTTTCTGTTTTACAAACGAAGGAGCTGAAGTCAGAGAAGTAAAGTGGTTTGAACACAGCCAGGATTGGAACCCGGGTTTGCCCAAAGCCTATTTGTTGTCAGTATTTTGGGGGGAGGAGGGAGTTGAGCATGAAGTACTAGAATCCCACCATCTTCCTTTGAAGGTCCTCTGTCCCAAATGTCATGCTGCCAACTTCCTGATGTCAGGGGATTTTTGGGGGGATAGACTTGGTTTGCCCAGGAAGCCTCTTTTGTCCTTGCCGTCTGGCCCTGGTTATTAAGAGCACCCCTTTTCACTCCCAACGCATCTTGATTTGGATGATCAACTTCAGGGTCACCCTGGTTGCTTACAGAGGTCAGTGCATTGGGGGACTCAGATTTTACTTTACATCTAATACAGAATGGGGGGCTCTTCTCTGTAGGGCCTTTACATCTAATACAGAATGGGGGGCTCTTCTCTGCAGGGCCTTCTCCACATCCTGCCGCAAGAGTTACGGCTCCCCGGGAGCAGCAAAACCAGCTGCGGGGAGGACTGCCTCCACCCCAGGCTGCCCTTCACTCCTGGGGACCCTGGGCCAGTTTCCCCACTGGCCAATGCGAGTGGATCTCCAAAAGTCCTGTAGACCTTGACCTTCTTCTAGGATTTCCCGTTGTCCAGTGCATGCAGGGAAACCAGCTGAGTGTTCTGGGAGAAGCAGGGGATGCAGGAAGCCTCAATCCCTCCATGCCACAAGATGGTTCGCTTTTCCAAGTAAAAAGTTTCCATCCCACCCCTGGCTCCCAGCTCCCTCCGTCTTTCCCCTAGAGGGAAGCAGTGCCGACAGCACTCTCCGTTCCCAGACGCTGTTCGGTGTGGGTGTGTGTCTATGCATGTATATGTGTGTATTGTTTCTTTTCTTATTATTTTTGCAATTCAGAACACAAATTCTGGGCCCGTCAGATGCCTCCTTAAATCGTGTTGCAGACAAATGGGTTAGCTTCTCCATGCATCAATGTTCTTTCTCACCTGTAAACACTCTCACTGGGGACATCAATCCCCATATCACAGAGCTGGTGCCTGGCACCCTGGCTGACCGAGATAATCTGTTTGCTCATTTATTTATTCACCTGGTCAGCAATCGTTTCGTTTGACATGAATAACAAGGTAGCCATTAAATCTATTGTCCAACCAAGACACTTCTGAGAGTGAAAGGGGCCGCTATTATCAACGATGCTGGGACAGCAGGTGTAACCCATTGACCATATTTCTCCCTCAGGGGTCCCCCTGGGCTTTGGTGGGGGGCAAGTGAGGGGCCCGAAGCGCCTTCCTTCCTGAGACACCTGGAGCATGGGGCTGAGGTGAGGATCCTCTGGGCCTGAGGCCTCTCGGCACGCCCCGTGGGGCTGGCTGCTCTCAGAGCAGGTGGAGGCAAGGGGCCCTCTGGATTTAGGGCCGACGACAGCATCCACCTATCAACCCCAGATCCCAAACGTGAAGGAAGGCACTTGGTTGCTGGGTTTCCCCGTCCTGCCCCTGGTTTCCTGGGAATGGGTGTGGTTTGTCCAGGCATCAGGACGTGCCAGGCTCCTCTTGGGGGTGAGGGGAGAAGGAACCAGATGGGGACTGGCAAACAGGGCTTAGAGCAGAGAGGAAGAGGGAGAACGGGGAGCAGAGACAGTGTGATTAGTTTTCTTTGAGAAGGCACCTGCCAGAACTCATATAATATTGAATGGTAACTGCAATGAAAAATTGGTTTAAAAAATAATAAAAAAGAGAGAGAGAAGGGGTTTGCCAGGGTCTGGGCTCTGCGCCTCCCTTCCCCCAGGAGGGGCAATGAAGGGCTAACCCATCATGCAAAAGAAAGTCCATTTCCCCTTATTCAATGATATTCTGAGGGACCTGCTTTTGGGGGACATAGGGGTAGACGAGCTCACCAGAGGAGAGGCAGTGAGTGGGGGGGCTCCAGAACCCCTGAAGGAGGAGGCACGTGGGGGTGCTGCTTGATTCTACACCACAGGCGTTGGGCTCTGAGCGGAGTTGCTCAGGCAGCCCCCTGGCGATATTCTGACCCCACACGTTCCACCTAAAGCCATTTGCCAAGTACCCTACCCCATGCTCTGCAGTCAGCAACCCCAGAACGGGCTGGGGCCCAGGACATGGCAGAAACCCAGCCTTGGAGCCAATCAGACAAGGTTCAAAGCCTTGAACAAGCCCCCTCACCAACCAGAGCCCCAGTTTTCTCACTGGGCAATCGGAGGGGATAACATCTTCCTCCCCAGGTTATGGTTAGAAGATACCAAGCCAGTACTGGCTGAACACAGTATTAATACCAAGTGTTTATCAGCCTCAGAACCCAGCGCTTTACGGGTTGCATATGGCATTTCATTCACCATCCCAACAAGCCTATGGGGTGGTGTCAGCGTTAGCTCCCTTTACAGATATCCAGACAGCTGGGCATTTGCCTCAGTTTCCCTGCATGACAGGAAGGCTCAGAGTGACCTGCCTACGGTCACGCAGCTGGGAAATAGTGAAGCTGAAAGTTGTACTAGATCTGCAGGTACATTTAGCTGACACAGCTAGCCCCAGAGCCTCATCTGTGAAATAAGCATAATGATACCATGAGTCACTTCCTACTTCTGGCAAATCCTACATTATTGGCCTTTGTAAAAAAAAAGTCCCCGATTTATAGTGTTTGCTAATTTCCCTGGTGTAAAGTACTCCCACCGAGGCTGATGTAAAGCTACCAACCACTGCCTTGAAACTCCCAAATATTTAACAACCAGCTCTGGTTAGCAGTCGCCTTCTCGCCTGCCAGTGCAAATCCCTCCTCTCCCCTCCCTAGGCCCTGATCTAGCGCTTTAAGATTGCGTTTTCCTTTGCCAGGGAAAAAGGAAGGCAGTACTGAGTGCCTACTGTGTGCCAGGAACTATGCCACTGCATCCAAACCTACGACCTCCTTTAATCTTCACAACAACCCTCCGATGAAGGTATTATGATCCCCATTTAACAGGAGAGAAAACTGAGGCACAAAAGAGTAGCAACCACTGGCCAAGGTCACCCAGAAAGTAAATGGCACAGTCAGGATTCAAACCCAGTCGCGCCTGACTGGATCCATGCCACTGAAGGAGGCTGCATCCTAGGAGGTCTGGGTCTGACCCAGCAATTCATGTCCCCTTTCGGGGCCTCACGTTCCCCATACGTAAGGTGAAGGGATGCAAGTCACAATTTTAAGACGGATCCTTGAAGGGAAGAATTTCGCATGTTTCCCAGGGAGAGGTGTGCAGGAAGGGCATGCAACTGTACCTGGGACACATATGCTTGGGGGGCCACGCAGTGCTGGGACCAACCTGGATGTGAACCCCAGGCCCTCCACTTCCTGGCTGTGTGACCCTGGGCTAGGAGCTTCACGTCTCTGGTTGTTTTGGTCTTGCTAGTAGTCTGCCCGGGTGTCTGGAAGCCTAAACGGGCAGGGAAGGGTCCCCAGGGTGGAAACCTTTGCACCAGGTGGACCTGGAACAAGTCCCCCTATCCTCCCAAAGTGTCATGACTCCTCTCCGTCTCCAGCCCCCATCTCCCCAAGGGGATCTACCAAAAGCCTACGCTCTGTGCTCCCCGGTCTGGGATTCCAGAGCAGCTGAAAGACGGAAAGGCCTGAGGTTTCTGTTTTCATCGAAGGCAGCCGCCAAGCCCCACCTCTGTTCCCCCACCCATCTGGGCCCACCTCCCTCAGCCCTGCACCGGCTGGCTGGTCTTCTCAGGTTTCTGAAAGCCTGTGTTCCCAGAGGAGGCATTACGGATGGAGGAATGCAGGCCCGGGTGTGAGGGTTTGAGGGGGCTGTGCAGAGAAGCTGTCTGGGGGAGAGCCCCCCTCCACCCCACCAGCTGCGTCCCAGCCCAGCCCCCACTGAGAGGAAGAGAAAGGAAGCGGAAAGGAAACTAATCCAGCTGCTCTCAGAGGAGCCCCTGAGCTCTAGGTTCAGATTCTTGTGTGGGGAGGGGAGTCAGGGGGCTCAGACCACGTGGAGAGGATGAAGGCATTGGTTAGTTTGGGGCCTTGAGGCCACGGTGGATGGTGGACGGGGTCCATGCAAGGGTGCTGGTTGGTGAACATGGAAGGGGCCGGATATTTACTGAGTAACTACTGCTTTTGAAACCTCCTTACCTGTATAACCCAGCTATAACTGGGCCTTCTTGCTCCCAACCCAAGGCACATCTCAGCAGGGAGTCACATCTAAGAAAGAAACGAAGCCACCCACCAGCAAGCAGAAGCATGAGATTGGGGAAAAAAAAAAAAAAAAAAAAGATCCAATCCAAATCCAACCCCCAAACTGCTGCAAAGCAAAGTAGCTCTTGACGGTTCTTCTGGGCTGCTGGAGACGGATCGGCCCAGCCTGCGGCCTGCGGAAAACCTCCCAACGCCAGCCCAGCTGCGACGTCGCCCTCGCTCGGAGGTCTGCTCGGGTCTTTCCTGGCCTGTCTCTCTCTGATTTCTGCATCTCTTGTCATCACCAGGGGGTCAGAGATTCCGCTTTCCTCAGGACGGCCCTGGCTTATGGCTGTTTATTACTAATCACACCCCGATTCGTGCTCAAACCTGTCTGGGGAGAACAGTGAATGCTATGGCCTCCCTCTCCGCTCTCCACTGAGCTCCAGGGGCAGCAAGGCTCTGCCAGGAAAAGACACCCCGGGAGGGCGAGGGAGGGAGCAGAACTACTCCCCTTCCATTGTCTTGTCTGCAGCACCCAGGGTTTTCGCCTTCTTTCCATACAGCGCTGACCTAGCCCATCTGTGGATGAGGAAATGAAGACCGGAATGGAACCAGTGCTCAGAGTCCAACATCTCGTACATCCCAAGGTGGAGACTCAAACTCAGCTCCACCTGAGTCCACATCCCTCATGTTTCCCACGAGGCCAGTATGGTGCCTGGCAGGAGAGGATCAGGGTGGCACACCCTGAATTTGCAAGGGAGAAATCAACAGGCTTCTTCCTGCTGTCCATGGAGACCCTGAGGCCCAGAGGGGGTCTGTGCTTTACTCAAGGTCACACAGCACAGACTAGGCTCCTGAGCAGACAGGAAGCCTGGGTGCCACCCTGGGGCTGGAGTGAAGGCCAGGGAGCCTGGGTCTCCAGTGTCTCCACCTCCTTCTGTGTTGGTCCCACCCATACAATGACTGTCTGCCTCAGTTTCCTTGTCCAATCGACTCTAGAGCTCTTGACCAAGTCTCTCCTCTTGGCCCATCCTTGCCAGACCTTCTCCCAAGAGCGAGGAGCCTGGACCCATACCCCGAGCATCTGCCCCAGTAGATGCTGTGGGCCTGGGATGGGAGTAGTGTTCAGATGCTGGAGCCCTTATCCCTCTTCAGTGCCTGATCACCAGAGTCACTGCCATACCAGAAGCGTCCTAACCGTGTCACCAAAACTTAGTTTGGTGTTCAAGGTCCTGTTTTCTCCACCTCGTCCCCTACACGCATCCTATGCCCCGGCCACACTGTTCTAAGCCACGCTGCTCTAAGCACACCGGCCTTAGCTCATGCTGTTGACTCTGCCTTGAGTGCGCTTCTCCCCACCTGTCTGAAGAACTCATATTCATCTGCCAGGCCGAAGAGCAAACGTCCCTTCCCAGGACATTCATAATCACACTGATGGGTCCTATGGCGTTTACAGCTGGTATCCTTTCTGGTTGGTCAGTGGCTGTGACAAGCAGGTTGGTAAATATTTAGATTCTCCCCCAGTCACTCCCCCTATGAAATCTCCCCTGACGCTAGGCAGGGTCCTCCTTCTGTCCCCTGGGGTCCCTCTGCTGCATGGGTACAGTGGGGTCCCACTGGCTGGCTTGGTTCTGCCTCCTCCTGGACAGTGAGCTCCCAGAGGGCAGGGCCCAGGGCTGGTTGGTTGGCTCATCATGGTATCTGCCCAAGCAGGTGTGCCAGCACTTTGGGCACAGGTTTTGCTCCTTGGAGGGACTGCTGGGAGCCGGAGGAGGACCAGGACACCTCACACAGCTCCCATTCCCTCACAGGGGGTGCTTTCTATGGGCTCTCGCATTGACTATGTGCTCATGTCAGCTCACCCCTTCCATTGAAGAGTGTCAGTCCCATTTTACAGATGGAGAAACCGAGGCTCAGAGAGGTGAGGACACTTAGCCAAGTAAGTGATGGGACTGAGATTCGAACCCAGGTCTGAACCTACAGTGTCTCATGCAGTCTCTGAATCCCACACAGTCCTGCTGGGGCGAGGGCAGTATCCGCCTGAGGGACTCTCCCCGGGCCTGCCAGACCTCTGCTCAGGACAGTGGGGCGGGCAATGAACAGACCTACTCCACCCACCTGCAGGGGCCCCAGGCCACATAAGATGAACTGGACCTTTCTTTGCTCTGAGCCACCTTCTCTGGCCTCCAAGTCAGGCCTTGCCTTTGGTTGGCCTTGGTGTAATTCCACACCAGGACACCAGGAAGCAGTTCTGCAAAAGATGTGGGACTTTCCAGGACAAGCCAAAAAAGTGAAGACACAAGTGACCCTCCCACAGGGTCACATTAGCACTGACTGCTTGGGTCCTCTCTGTCTCCGATGCTACCCACATGTCTGACTCCTTGTTGCTCTCAAGGGGACTTCAGGGTGGCTTGGTGGAACTGGCCGCAAGCCTTGAGTCATGAGATCTGGGTTCAGATTCTGGCCCCAGCATTGAACTTGCCCTGTGACACTTTTCCCTTTTGACCCCTGCTGGCTTTGCAAATTGAGATGATTGGGAAAATGAAATGGAATGACAAGCGCCAAGTGCCTGGCATGGGGTCGAAGTTCCCTCTACAAATGGGGATGGAATTGGAGTCTGAAATATCCCTGTCCCTCTGGAGACAGTTGGTGGCCGCCTTCCCGGCAAATCTGGGTAATCTACAAATTCCCCAGGTGAAATCACCGCACCCCCTTGCCTTAGGTAATCTGCTTTGACCTTCAGGCTCTGTGGGTGGGGAAAGCACCCGCCTTCCTCTTGTGTCCTGAGCCTTCTCCTTTCAAGCCCACGTGGGAGGCCCTGGCTGCCTCCCGCTGAGCTTATGGCTTGCTCGGGAGAAAGTCCCCGTTCTCTGAAAACCATGGAAATCCGAGTCCTGCCATCTCCACCTCCACGCGGTTTGGACTCACTTTTCAGAACCTGGCTGAGCTGCAAAGCCAATATATGAACATTCCAATTGATTGAACACAAAAGTCACACCTGAGATTCATTGCCGGGTGCATCGGCTTCCCTGTGTTAAATGGGTCTCCCTTTATAGAATGTCAAACTGCACGCAACTTTTCAGACGCCTCCGTGGAGCCAAATAAAGGAGGGCCTACCTGAAGTCCTACCACGTTCTGGAAGCTCCCCAAGCAGGCATTTCAAGCGGAAACTTCTCCCCTGAGCTTCACAGGTCACGGAGCCAGCTCACAGCCAGACTCTCGCCGACCACTCACAGGGGCAGCTGATCTCCACTTTCCAATCAGAGACCCCGAGGCCCTCAGGTGGCAGTGGCTCCGGCTCCGATTAGAGGGACCTCGCTCGGAGTCCCTGTGCACGCCCCAAGCTTAAGGCAGAGTTTGTCATCTTCCTTCCAGCTCAGAAAGAGTTCCTCGGTAGTCCCTCTTCTCTGGGCTCCCTGCAACCGACAGTGGGAAGACCCAACCCCCGAGAAGGACAAGCTGGTGTTCTGGCATCTTCCGACTGCTCCGGCCCCTCTGCTGGCCTTCCCCGTGTGTTCCAGCTCCACAGGACATCACTCCTGGCCCCGGATGTCACTTCGAATTGTCGCCCATGTCAACCCTTTGCCTCAAAGCTGCTAAGGTGGATGGAGATGGAGGTGTCAAGACATAAATGGGCGAATGTGTATCAGGGCTGGACCTGGATGAAGCAAGCTAGATGCCCAAGGTGTAAAATGCAAGGAGATGGTTCTTCATAAGTTAAACATGGAATTAGCATATGACCCAGCAATTCCACTCTGGGGTGTATCCCCAGAAGAATTGGAAACAGGAGTTCAAGCAAATACGTGTACAGGAATGTGCATAGTGGCTCTATTTACAACAGCCAAAAGGTGGAGACAATTAAAATGTCCATCAGCAGATGCGTGGACAGGCAAAAATATGGTATATCCACACAATGGAATATTCTATAGCCATAAGAAAGAATGGAGTATTGATTCATGCTGAACATGGACGAACCTTTAAACATCGTAAGTGAAAGAAGCCAGTCACCAATGGTCATATATTGTATGATTTCATTTATGTAAAATGTCCAGAATTGGCCAATCCATAGAGACAAGAAGCAGAGTTGTGGTTGCCAGGGGCTGTGGCGGGGGTGGGGTGGGGTGGGGGGTGGGGAGTGATTGCTAATGGGTAAGGGTTTCCTTTTGGAGTGATGAAAATGTTTGGGATCTAGATAGTGGTGATGGCTGCATAACATTGTGAATGCCCTAAACCCCTGAATTGTTCGCTTCAAAGGGGTTCCAATGGTAAACTTATGCTGTGTGTATGTTACCACAAACACACACGCACTGCAAGGAAGCACCCCTCTCAGTGCCGGCCTGCACTTGCACACCCGGAGGGTGAGTGCCTTCTCACATTTTGTAACCTGGGTGCTCACTGTCTCCCCCTCCCCCGGTCCCGAGCCTCCATGGGTAAGAGAATCCCGTGTTTCCTCTGGAACTTCTCCTCTGGCCACAGCTTCCCCCGGAGAACCCCTTCTTCGGCAGTTCAGTCCACGGACTGATGGAAATTAGGACATTTGCTAAAAAAGCGGCAGAGGTAGGGAATTAGGACTAGGGATTGCTTGGGAACAGCCATTACTTATTGGAGACAAGAAAAACTGAAGAGAAAGGAAATGAAGAGGGAAGGAGAAAAATCACTAAGCTCGCTTTTTAAAACAGCTCCATTGAAATAAATGTACATACCACACAATTCACCCACTCCAAGTGTATATACAACGTGTATACAGTATTCATTATACAATGAATAGTTCCGGGATGTAAAGTACCACATGCTGACTAGAGTTAACAATACTGTATTGCACACTTGAGGTTGCTAAGAGAGTAGATCTTAACAGTTTTCACAACACACACACACACACACACACACACACACACACACACACACACACGGTAACTGTGTGAGGAGACGGATGTGTTAACTAACCTAATTGTGGTGATCATTCTTAATATATACGCATATCAAATCTTTGTGTTGTATTTTCATTGTCATTCAGTTCAAATGCCTTCTAATTTCTTTGTGATTTTCCCCACATCGTATTTACTGATGTATACAGGAATATTAGAAGTTGAAACGAAATCCATAGATGAAAATGATACACAACTTGCAGATGGGGCTAATTCCAGGGAGCGGGTGGGATAGATGGAAATGGGGTGGAGAAATGGTAGATATTAACAATGCTCACCAACATTTCCGTTCTCTTCTTCTTCTGAGCATGTGAGAGGGTTACACTCTACTGCCCCGTTGAAGCTGGACATGGACACAGGACTTGCTGGCCAATGAAGCAAGAGCAGAAGTGTCATAAGCCCCTTCCTCATGGAAACATCGAAGAGTGAGTGTGTGAGGAGTCTGCGTGCCTCCTTCCCTGCATGGCGAACCCTGAAGTCTCTTGGTGAGGTCACTGCGCTGTAAAATGATGGAGCATCCATTGGCCTGGGTTCCTGAGCGACTACAGTGAACACAACTCTCTCCAGTCAATCTCACTGAGCACAGGGAGTGACAGAGAACAGACCTTCGCTATTTAAAGCTACTGAGATTTGGGGACTGTTTGTTACTACTGCATACCCTAGACTTTCCTGACCGATACAGGGAGCTTTGGTTGTATTTTACGTTTTTGTTTTCCACAAATCTAAAGATTTACTTTTTTAGATTTTTAACATGGGTTGTGGGTATATGAGTGTTCGTGATATGATTTTCTATAACTCCAGTATGTTTCAAATGTTTAATTTTTTAAAGAAAAGCAATATTAGAGGAGGAGAGGAGGGAGGAGAAGAGGAGAAGGAGGCAACTGGGGTGATGGGCTCCTTTGTTCTACCCCCCAAGTTATTTTTCCAACTATCCTCTGGGTTGGGGCCAGTCAGGGAAATGGCCTGACTGTTCCTCCAGCCGGATCCTCACCTGCGGACAGGTGCTCTCACCACCACCCTGCTTCTTCACACCATCTGGCACCTTAGGTATTGACTTGTGTGTTTATTGTTCCTCACCCCTTAGAAAGTAAACTCCCTGAGAACAGGGACTTCACTTGATAACACGAGTGCCTGGAACAATGCCTGGCACACGGAAGCAGCTCAGTACCCGCTTATTACATGAACACAGACGCTCTGGCTCCACCAGCCCACGCAGCAGCCCGGGCTCCTGTAATTAGCCGTAATGACACGTGGCGGGAGCTGCCAGCGGCTCGTGCTCTAATGACACATCGCCTCCCTGCCCACCTCAGGGGCCAGCCAGCGAGGCTCTCGTTAGGTCTGGCGCCAACAGATGGGGAAGCCAAGAGTGAGGGAGCGAGGAGAGGACCCTGGCCTTGGAGTTCATCCACCTGTGAGCCAAGTCCGGCCCGGCTCCTTGTGGACTGTGAGGCTTTGGGCAAGCCAGTTGGTTCCTCCAAGCGTCCCTTTTCTCCCTCTTTGTTTGTGTGTTGTTTTTTTAATATTTTATTGATTTTTTACAGAGAGGAAGGGAGAGGGATAGAGAGTTAGAAACATCGATCAGAGAGAAACATCGATCAGCTGCCTCCTGCACACTCCCTACTGGGGATGTGCCTGCAACCAAGGTACATGCCCTTGACCGGAATCGAACCCGGGACCTTTCAGTCTGCAGGCCAACACTCTATCCACTGAGCCAAACCGGTTAGGGCCCTTTTCTCCTCTCTGAGGTGGGCTGTGCATTTACGCCACACGGGGCTGCTGGGAGGAGTGGGAGGCCTCTCCTCCCGGAGGCACCCGTGGGGTGGCGTCCAGACGGATGCAAACGCTCTGCCTCCTGGGAGGTCTTTGGGTGCGAAAGAGACCACTAACCCTCCAAAGGCCAAGCGCTGATTTTCCAAACACTCGTGTCAGAATCAGTCCTTTTGACTCTGTTGGGTGTGCCTTTTTCCAACGGACAGATCCCCTTCCTGGCAGCGTTTCAAGGACTATCCATTTTGGCCCAGAGCTAAGGGTCACGAGACATTTACTCTTCTAGAGCACTTCTCCTTCTTCTTCGTTAATATCCTATGGCTATTTCTTCATAGTATCACATGGGAAAATTTCATTTCAGCCTGATTTATTTTTAAAAATCCCTTTAAAAAAGTCATTTTCTGTTTTATCAGCATTTCAGCATTTGGGGGATACTGTTGCAAATGTTGCTCACTTGTCAACTCCACAAATGTCCAAACTGACTGTTCAAACGGTCTTTCTTTCCATTGTAGTTTTCTATTTTTATTTCAGCTGGGATTGAAGTTACACAGGCGCTCCGTTCTGCACGCCTTCTCGCGCACAGCGGCGGTCACATCGAAGCTGCCCTTGCCCCCACGCCCCCGGCACCAGAGGCCACTGTTTTGAACAAGACCTGGCAGTTCCTTCTTCCTTCCTGCTGCCTCCTGATTCTCACTCGGAGATGGGGTCGCCTGTCTTCCCAGTTTGGAAGATCAGCATGTCCCTCCCAGGCAGTCTCCCCCCTGCCTCTCCTGGCCCCGCTGTCCTGCGCTTTTTGGTGGATGAATACTTCAGGGTTTACTTTGTGACGATGTAACTATTATTGGTTGCTCTGCCGTGCGGAGTACTGGGTTGACATTTATTTCCTTGGATGCCTTTCTGTTTTCTCTAGAATTACTTTTTTTAAAAAATATATATTTTATTGATTTTTTACAGAAAGGATGGGAGAAGGATAGAGAGTCAGAAACATTGATGAGAGAGAACCATCGGTCAGCTGCCTCCTGCACACCCCCTCCTGGGGATGTGACTGCAAATCAAGGTACATGCCCTTGACCGGAATCGAACCTGGGTCCCTTCAGTCCGCAGTCCGATGCTCTATCCACTGAGACAAACCAGTTAGGGCTAGAATTACTCTTTAAAATATATTTTTAAAATGATTTCAGAGAGGAAGAAAGAGATAAAAACATCAATGATGAGAGAGAATCATTGATCGGCTGCCTCCTGCACACCCTCCGCTGGGGATCAAGCCTGCCACCCGGGCATGTGCCCTGACCAGGAATCAAACCGTGACCTCCTGGTTCATAAGTTGACACTCAACCACTGAGCCACTCGGCCGCGCTCCCCAGAATTATTGATTTTTCTGTTTTTGTTTGTTTGCTTGGTTGGTTTCTAGGAGCCAAGCCCACCTTACCCCAAACACTCCCCTATTTTTATTCAGTGGGCTAGGATCCATTGCTGTCATTGTTCATTTTGATGTTCAAATTGCACACGATTTGGGCAGAAGAAGCTGGCTCCTATGCCCCCTCTTTCTTGGAGCGCTTCTTTACTTTCTGACACAAGGGGTTCCAGGCTCACTTCATGCTTTCTCTGGCCCAGCCTGGGAATCAATTATCCTCCAACGATCTCAATTGCTTTTAGGGGAGAAAGGCATTTTAGAAATAGGATCTGGTGCAACATGTGCTCATTGCTGTGGGAGCATTGCTCTCCCAGACCTCAGTGAACAGAGCTGGGGCTGGGGCTAGGGCTGAGGCTGGGGCTGGGGCTGGGGCTGGGGGTGGGGAGTCCACGGTAGGTCATTCGTCTGCTCCATCCCCTGCATGTGTACATCTGTCCTCTGACCCACCAGGCCACTTGACACCCAACTTGAACTTGAAAGGGCCACCATACCCCCTCCCCCCAGGACCTACCTAGTGACTTTCAACGGGATGAACTGAGAAAGGAAGGCAGGTGGGAAGAAAGGTGAAACGGTAGGGAGGAGGAGGAAAGGAGGCCGGCAGCCTGGGATGGTGTAACAGCTTTAGATTTCTGGGATTTTCAGGGATGTTCACTTCGTCTCCATCCCACCTTCCTGATGCTGCCTCGGGAAGGAACTGGAATAAAGACCCTGAGGGAGCGTGGACTGGGCCCCAGGCTAAGCCACATGTCCCAGAGGTCATGTCCAGAGGTGGGTCTGAAGGCCCAGATCCTGCCTTCCCACAGCCCTCGAAGGCCTTGCCGATTCATCTCATACACACGGTTAGAAACTTTATAAGCTCATGGGTTGGTGACTTGGCAAACTGTTCCTCTGATGAACTAACTCAGCCGTGGAGGGTGAAAGGTGGTCCCTACCCACAGACACTGGGTGCCCCCTCTACACCGAGAGTAGCTCTGCTCATCTGCATTAGGATGATTTGGCTTCTGCGCGATCTTCCTTTTGACGAAGGTTTAGAAAGAAGATGGAGGCCGGGTGCAAGCCCTCCTGCGCCTCCTGCTTGCCGTGGGACCCGGGCAGGCCCCCTGCTTCATCTGGGAGAGGACAAGTGGGTGCTAAGCGCTGTGCACCTCTGCCTCAGGCATGTGGCCCACGTCACCGGGGACCCACAGAGTCCCCTTTGGCCGTCAGCTGCCAGGGCAGGGAAGAGAGGAGACGCCTGCCTTTCCTTCTCCCAGAGAGGCCGGGCCTGGGCCTGGGCCTGCAGCCAAGGGGAAGCGGAGACAATAAGCCGAGTCACCCCGGCCGGCGAGGGCAGGTTGTGCAACTTCCGCTCGGTGCCTGCAAACAAGACTTTGGCCCCAGGACTCTGAGCTCTGGGCAGCCCTCATTCCTCCCCTGGGACCCGGGCACCCAGCTTAGGGGTTGGCGTGAGGGGTGGGCAGGGTACTTTCTTTGTCCCAAGAGCAGCCAGGTGGCTGGGGATTCCCTGAGGAAGGTCCCACCAAGAGGGGTCAGAGCACGTGGCTGCTGTGGGGACGGTGGACGAGGACAGCCACGGGAAGGCTCTACGTGTGACGGTGTGTGTGCCTGTGGTCAGCGGCACATGTGAGCTGTGTGGGAAGCTGTGCCGCTGGCTGTGATCATCCCCATGGTCACCTGCGTGGGGGCGACACTGGAGGGATGTCTGGATGCTGTTCTGTCCCCTTGTGGATGTGGGAGGGTAAACACACCAGGCTGCGAGGGGGTGACCTGTGCCTCCCCTTGCCAAGCTGAGGTGTGTGTCTGTTAGCTGTTTGCATGCATGCTTGTTGTGGACTATGAGGCAGACTGAGTACATGTGATATTGTGCACATGGGGCACACATAGGTCTGTAATTATCAGTGTGCACTGATCAGTGTGCATGTGAGTGTAAATCCATGTATGTGTGTGTGCATTGGTAGGTAGGCATGTCTGCCATTAGGGGTTCATGTATTTGTGCCTGTGTGAGCCCCAATTGCTGAGCCTGTGGTCTCTGTGGGGTTATGACAGTGTGTAAACATGTGTGACATACATGTGAATGTATGTAAAAGTATGACTACTCATATACATGCCGGTGTGGGACATGTGTCCCTGGGGCCTGGGGCTGGCTCACCACATGCATCACCCCTATGGATCCACCAGCCGCCAGTGATTCTGCCCGGTTTCAGCAAGTCTATTCTGGGACCCAATTTCCAACCTGTGCTGGAGGGTGACGTTGGACTGGGCGAGTCCTTGGCTGCTCCTACATTGTGGGGCCTGTGTAAGTACCCCCCAAAACATGCAAATATGGAGAAGCTGAGAGCCAGGAATGCCTAGGATTTACCTTGGTCCCTGGGGGAGGGGGCAGGAGGCTTCAAAGTGACAAAGCCAGGCCCCAGGGCCAGGATGGAGCAGAAGAGGGAGAGCCGTGCTAGGGATTGGATTTCACACGGAGGATGCTTAACGCCGGGAATTGGTCCATGGGAGACAGAAGAGCAGAAATGCCAAACAGCAAAGGTGAGGCGCTCCAGTGTGGGCGCTGGCAGGAGCTGCCCCGACTCCCTCCGGGGCTGGAGAGACAAATGGAGGGGGTGGTGCTGCTGCCTCGGGGTGGTCGGGTCACAGGGGAATAGGTGGTTCTGTAGGTGCAAAGACACAAAGGACAGCAGCCGGTGCTGGGAAATGACCCCTCCTACCCCGACTAAGACTAAGCAGAGGGAGAAAGACCCTGGCCGCACCCCTCCTCCTACCCTCTCATCTCCCCGCCAGTGTTTCCCGCTGGCCCAACTGAGCAGGCCGCCGCGGGCAGAGGAGCCTGGGAAAAGCAGTTTGCAGCAGATGGGCAGGTGCCCAGGAAAGGAAGCGAACAATGCCCAGCACACTCCCCCGCGATGCCCTCTGCGGGGCTGAGCACCTGGGAAAAGCAAAGAAACGCTTGGCACCGCCTTCAGCACTGGGATAGGAGTAACTTCTGATGAAGAGTGGAATGGATGGCACCCCCCCCCCCCCCACACACACACACTTCCCAGTACTACTGCTCCCCGAGTGAAGCTCATGTCCCCGCCACGGCCCGGCACCATCGGAACCAAGCTTCCTGTGCTGGAGTCAGGAAACCGAGGCTTTCCGAAGGGAAGTGGCTTCTCCCAGGCCCCGCAGCTGCAACATGGCAGAGCCAGGCTCACACCCCGTCAGTGTGACTCCGGGGGCCCGAGCCTGGGAGAAAAGTGCTAAGTCTGCTGTTGGGGCTAGAGTTGGGCCCTGGGTAAGATTCCGAGGAGAGAGGCTGGCTGGGGAGAGAGCTATTGATGGTAACACCGGGGGGGGGGGGGGGGTGAGGGGGGGGGCGTGTAAGGGTTAAGAGCGGGATTGAGAGCCCAGAGCCTGGCTCGTATCTGCCCTGCCCCTTACCGGGTGTGTGACTGGATCTTTCTGTGCCTCGGTTTCCTCATCTGCAGAGTGGATGTAGCAGTGATAGTACCTGCTCCACAGGACGGGTGTGAGCACCGAAAGTTCGTTTTATTTCTGGTGACCCGTGAGGACACTGAGGGTCTGAGAGGTGAAGCAAGTCCCTGAAGATGGCGCTACTGGGAAGTACATATGACCGAGGTCTGCATCCCTTCATTCTCTGCCTGCCCCCCAGCCCCCGGCCTCTTTCCTCACCTCTTTGACCCACATGACCCACCTCCACTGTCATGTGGAGTCTCTCTCCTCTTGGAGAGCTCCACTCTGATAAGCCACCTCTGCCTGGTAGCCTTCAGGCCTGGGGTGCCACCAGCTTCCTGCTGTGGCTGATCTCTGGGTGATGGCAGCACCCCCCCACCCCCCCCCCATTTGGTTTCTCAGCTTCTCTCTCCTGAGTGACTGCCCTGCGTTAGCTTCCCTGCGTCTGAGACCCAGAGCGTTTCAAGGTGCCGCCTGGTGCCTAGTCTCCATCTACTGGCGTTTCCTTGGACCAGGCCCTCTCTGTGCCCTTTTCACATGTGAGTGTATGTAATTGGGCCTCGGGAATCCTACGGGCCAGGCCTCTTCACCCCACTTTGCAGAAGAGCCAGTCAGGGTGTGGAGAGGGGAAGCCATGCAGCTGGTGAGGAGCACAGCGGAGGCTCGAGGTCAGAAGGTTCCCATCCAGAGCCCGCCTCTGACCACTGCACTGCACGGCCTCGCCTGGGGTTAGCCCTCCTCACTGCCAGCTGGCCGCCATGGCATCAGAGCCCTGCGCTGAGCAGGTTGGGGGGCATGAGGTCCCTGTCTGCCTCTATCTGGTGTCTCCTCCACCTCCCCTTCTCCAAGCTAAAGATCCAGTGTCTGGGGAGGGGCCAGGCAGCGACTTCAGGCCCTCCCCATCCAGGTGTCCTCCCAGGTGTCCCCTGGGAAGCTCCTCATCCTGGCATCTCTCCCCGCCTCCCCACTCCCCATGCTGCTCCTGGCACCAGGCTCCTCCCAGGCCCCTTGATGACTCACCCTCAGGCACTTTCACTTCCTCCTTCGCTGGAGAAGGCTCTGACCTGAGGCAGCTACAGAAAGGGGCCTCTTACTTGGGGGCCTTGAAAGGCCTTGAAGGGTGGCTGTGGGCCCTACTGGGGCTCAGGGTAAACCCTGTCCAAGTGGTCAGTCACCCCCAGCAACTCTACAGGCTGGCGTGCGGGGAGACCGACTTAGAATTTTCAAGCTGGAATCATGCTTCTTACACTCACTGATGGCATTGGAGGGACCCATCTTCATTCATTTAATTCATTCATCCATTCATTCAACAAATCTGTCCTGGCCCCCTATGTACCAAGCAGTTCCCAGTGTAACAAGAAACCAAAGTTCACCCTCGGCCCATGAGGCTCTCACCGTGGACAGGGATGGCTGGGTTAAGGGCAGATTTATAAACAGGAAGCCCAAGTAGGAGCAAAGAATATCCAACACGGTAGGGAAGACTTGGAGATACTTCTGAGGGCTCTTCCTACAGTTTATCAGAAATATTTACACAGAAATGCTTCCTCTTTACAACCTGGCTTCCTCTCCCCTTAGAGCAGTGGTCGGCAAACTGCGGTTTGAGAGCCACATGCGGCTCGCGAGCCGCGGTTTGCTGCTCTGTTGACTAATGAGTTTGCCGACCACTGCCTTAGAGCACTCGATAGCTCCCAGCTACTCCAGGGTGTAGGCAGGAGCAAGGCTGGACATGAAGCTGGATTAGCCTCCCAGGGCAGCATCCGAGGTGTTGGCACAACTCCAGGGACACCGCTCACACCCTCATCTGAGAGGACAGCACCTGGTTAAATGATCCAGCTGTGCAGTCAGACCGGGGGTCCACACCTGGCTCAGCCATTTTCTGCTGGTGTGACCTGGAGGAAGCTGGTTATCTTCTCTGACGTGGCTTACTCATCTGTAACATGCAGCCACTGGTAGAACCACGACATCATGTTTTTGTAAGAAGAATTCAATGAAATCACCCATGCAGAGCACCCGGCGCTCTGTAAACATGAAGCGCTCGATGAGTGCCAGCTGTCACCATGAACATACCATTTATGATAAGGGTCTGTGCACACTTAATCCTGCCCGTGTGTGTGTGTGTGTGTGTGTGTGTGTGTGTGTGTGTGGGCGGGGAGGGGGGGGGTCTGGGGGGTGATCAGGGAAGACTTCCCAGAAGAGGTGATATTGGTGTTGCATCTCAAAGGAGAAAAAGTGGGGAAGAACATTCCGGGCAAAGGGAAATGGCCAGGTTGGTCGTGGAGTGGGGAGTGCTTTGGGAGGGCCAAGGAGCCAGGTTTGAGTGGCCTAGAGGAGTCCTCTAGCTGGGCCTGAGGTGCCCAGGCCGCTGCCTGGGGCCTGCGGCTGTGTCTGGGTGGGTGGGGGCTGCCCGGCTTGGTGCTGAGATGCTGGCAGCAGTTTCAGCACTCTCACCCTCTGCCCCCTCCCGTTTCCGGGCCTCCACTTCCTTCCTCTGCACAGACCGCGGAGGCATTTCAGAGGAAGCGGCTACTTATTTTAGCAGCGATCCCTGGACACCCCACCCACAGCTGCCCCTGTGCCTGGGCCCCTTCGGAGGCACCAAGTCATTGTCTGAGTCACGGCCTAAAGCACTCGGGGTGAAGACCAACCACAGAACTCGGAGCCGGTGTCAGAGCTGGGAGACGTGGGTTCCAGCCCAGCTCTGACACTGACGGACTGCGTGATCTCCGAGTCCCTCCACCTCCCAAGCCCTGGGTCCCCATCTGTGCTGTGGGTAGGGGTGTTCTGGCTAGAAGGATCTGAGAGAGTGTCTCTGGCAGATCAGGTCTGGGGAACTGGAAACTTATACTTTGGAGACTCATCGGTAAGAAAAAAAGAATCACAAATTTACTTAAGAAAGTGAACCTTTATTGAGGAAAGGGCCCGTGCAAGTGAGGAGCCTGAAGCTTAAGGTTTTTCATCGTCATGGCAACCCTGCCTTTGGAGAGGGTCCCCAAAGTCTTCAGGAGACTGTGGGGAAACTGAGGCTCAGGGAGCAGATGCCACTGGCCCAGCACAGTCACAGCCAGCAAGTGGCAGGCTAGGATTTGAACCCAGATTTGTCAAGATCAATGCCTCTGACTTACCCACTATTCTCGACAGCCTCTCCTGGCCCCTCTGGGGCAGGGGGTGCACTGGGGAGGAGGAGAGAGAGGCAGAGAGAAGCAGAGGGACCGAGAGGCTGACGGACAGGGAGTGGGGGCGGCACAGTGTGGGGGACAACACAGGCGCTGCAGCCAAATGGCCTCAGGTGCAAGTCCCAGCTCTGCCCCTTCTAGCTGCGTGACCCTGCCTGAACCTCGGTGTCCTCATCTGTAAGAGGGGGTGACGCAGAGCAGCAGTGGACACTCTGCAGCAGCTGGCACCTGGCAGGAAGTCCATTCTGAGCCACACTGATAACAACAATGGCTAACACTTGCCTAGTGTTTACCTCATGCCAGGCACCGTTCAAAGTACCGCAATTTAAACATTAAATCAGCTCAACCTCAAACAACGTGGTGAGGTAGGTGCTATCATCACCCCACGTCTCAGATGGGAAAACTGAGGCCCCAAATCCAGGCCAGGCTCAGGGACCAGCGATGCAACTGCGACACAGACCTGGTCTTTGTTCTTGTGGAGCCCAGTGCTGGTGGGGACAGGTGTCAGCACCTGCATTATTAGAAGCCCTGGATGGATGCCGGGGAATGTAACATCTGGGGTCCAGGGAAGTCCCTAGGGACAGAGGGAGGCAGGGAGTCTTTCTGACCCGAAGCCGTGGTGCAGGAGACGGCGCTCGGGCAGAGCCCTGGTGGATTCCTAAAGGAGTTCTCCAGGCTGACGGCAGTGGAAGGGCATTTCAGGCAGAGGGAACAGCACGGCAAAGTCAAGGGGAGGGTTTGTGGGGAGGGGGAAGGGCAGGACTGGGAGGATCTGGGCTGTGTGGCCAGGAGTAGCCCAGAGGGGGCTGAAGAAGTAGTATAGGTGAGGCTCCTTGATTTTGTTTTTCTTCTTGGGTTTCAACCCCGAGCGGCCACTCCAGTCCCGCTAGAGACCAGTCTGGGAGGGAGGGGCAGGACCCAGGAGCCTCAGCCCGAAGCTCTGGCCTTTGTCCCTGACATCAGTCCTTAGGGCCCTTAGCAAGGCCCTGGAATGGCCCTTTGCTGCCACCCCTCCTGCCCTTCTAGTTTTGACAATTCAGTGGCTTCAACAAGCCCTGCAGGGAACATGTGGGCCTCAGAGTCACACCTGACCAGCTTCTGTCCCCGTGCCCAGCCAGCCAAAGTCCACCGACCTCCACATGTCCCTCCACGTGCTGTCCACGTGAATGGGTTGAATGTGTGTAAAGCAGCTCATGTATTGTGAGCTCAAGTGTTAACTATTGTTCATGAGTTTGAACAGCAGTCCGTTCATGAGTTTGTACCTGCAGCACTTACTTGGCACAGCTGCGGCTCATGCACTGCCCAGGTCTCCTCTGCCCACCTCCGAGGTCCCCTGCTGGGGAGTGACTGTCCCACCTCAGTGGAGCATCTCCCACCCAGCTCCCAACTCTCCACTCCCCTGCCTGGAACTTTCCACGGTACCACAGGAGCTTTCCAACTGGGCACAGAACACCCAGAAATGCCAGCACCGGAGATGTCCCCGGGGAGGCCCTCACCCAGTGAGCGATGGTGGCCATCGCTGGGGGGACAACTCTAGGCATGTTCCACACAGTCGCTTAGTGGATCCCTGGTGCCCCCGGGGCCCACCGAGTTCCCTGGCACATGTTCCCCACTCCCACACGCCTGCACCCTGAGGTCACCCACCCGCCCATCACCCACCCCAGCACCCCGTTCATCTGCTCATGATTTTGTCCAGACAGCCAATGTCCATGGTGCCCGCTCTGCCGGACCTGGTGCGAGCGGAGGGCGCATGGCCTTGCCCTCCAGAGCCCACGAAGTTGTGTGGCTGGACATGGGCTCCAGGGGGGCACTGCTGAGGCCCCAGCCCCACCAGCTGAGCTCCAGCAAGGGGAGGGTAAGTGCTGAGCTAAGCCACTTCCTCGCTGTGCGTCCCCCACCCTTGGCTGCCTCCTGCATGTAACTTTCCAAGGAAGGTTCCAGCAGCCCGTGCCATGTCCAGCAGGAAGGAAGGAAGAACAATAGTTAACACTTGAGCTCACAATACATGAGCTGCTTTACACACATTCAACCCATTAATCTTCCCAGCAGCCCTCGGAGGCAGCTACCCGGAATCTGAACTCCATTGTACAGATGGGGACACGGAGGTGCGGAGAGGCTCGCCCCAGCGGTACAGGGAACACGAGGCAGAGCTGAGGCTGGATGCAGGCCATCTGACCTCCGGCCATGCAGTCCAGCCGCTGTGCTTTACTGTTCAGGGAGGAAGGGAGGGCAGGGGGGAGTCAGCTCGATGTAAAAGGAAGGACTTAAGGGCACCCGAGGGTCCGGGAGGAGAAGGCAGGCCAGCATAGAAAAACACACCTGGCCTGGCCGGTGTGGCTCAGTGGATGAGCATTGACCTATGAACCAGGAAGTCACGGTTCAACTCCTGGTCAGGCCACATGTCCAGGTTGTGGCCTCGATCCCCAGTGTGGGACATGCAGGAGGCAGCCAATCAATGATTCTCTCTCATTATTGATGTTTCTATCTCTCTCTCCCTCTCCCTTCCTCTCTGAAATCAATTAAAAAAATACATGTATATTTAAAAAAAAGAAAAACATACCTGAACACACAGCTCCAGACCCATGCACAAATGCACGCATGCCACGTGTGCCTGTTTACACAAAATTGCATGTTTAGCCAATGCATATACATCCACATAGGTGTGCACACACACACACATGCCCCACATACTCAGGGATTTGTTCATACACATGTGCATGCATCTGAGCACCCACAGGATGCCCACATACGCATGTTTGCACCTGTGAACAGGTGTCCCATGCATGTATATTCACAGCATGTTACGTGTTTATTTGCACCCAGGCCTGGCTTGTCACTCTGGGTACACACACAGGAAGGTCCATTCATTAAGCCCTCACACACACTGGCACACACAAATACAGATTAGTGGCTGGAATTCTCTGCTTAAGGAAAACTTGTGAGTGTATTAAAAATGTAGGACACATCGGCCAAATAATTAAAGTGAGGAGCGAGGCAGCGGGCCTTCTCGCCACTCTCTCGGGGCCGCCTGTGCTGGGCTGTGCTCAGCGCGGCGGTGCCCCATATATTTGAGGAAGAGGCACTTTATTACAGTAATTTATCACCCCCATAAATGTGGCTCCTCTGTAACGCAGAATAATTTGGGAAGAAATATGTTTTAAAAATTAAAAATGCAGCCGGCATGCGCCCCGTCGGGCCTGCAGGGAGACATCGCTGCACCTCCGGTAACTGCCCGTGTAGCTCTAATATCTACAACTTCCATTATTTAAAGTGTGATTATATTTTTCCTGCTTGGAGCTTTGTCAGCTATAAATAAAAGATAAGGGTGAATTGTTGCGGGGCCTAGTAAGCACTTCCATTATTGGTACTTAAGGGGGCTTGGGGATGGAGGGGATGGGCAGGGGGTGGGAAAGGAAGGAAGGCCTTTTGGGAGGTACCAACTGGGCCCAGGCGCTGAGCTGTGGGCATAGGTGGGCCCAGATCCGTTTCTGGTCGATTTTTCCTTTGGATCCAGAGCAACTTGACCCCATGATCTTGGCTCTGCTGCCCTCGACCATAGACCATAATGAAGGCCATCCATAGAGGCTGCTGCCTGCACTGGCTCCCCACATGCCTGACCCCTTCCTGGCCTCCCCAGGGACTCCATCATTACGGGGCACCCAGGGGAGAAAGGTCCCTTAAGAGAAAGGGATCCATCCACTTGAAGATTTTTGCCTTCCCACAAACAGGAATTGTTGCTTCCTAGGGAGTCCAGAGCTGCGGCTGTGTGAGGAAGGAGATTTACAAGGGAGTGTGTTTGTGTGTGTGTGGTGGGCGGGAGGGGGGGGCTTTATTAGCCAAAGTAGGCCATTGGCTCCTGAGTCCGAGAGCCACTCCAATGAAATAAAGAGTAACTGGGAAGGAGAGGACACTCCCCCAACAACAATCAGATCAGAAACAAGTGAGCTTGTTTTGTCGAAAGAATAAAAGGAACTGAATGAAACGGCAAACGGGACATAGTTGTTTTGTCCCTTCTCCTGGAGTCTTGCACGTTTCTCTAAACCCAGAAGCTTGGATTGGTGTCTGGACTCTGCCACTTCCTATGTAGGTGACCTGGGGCAAGTGTTTTCATTCCCATGAGACTCAGTTTGCTCATCTGTAAACTGGGGATAACAGCACCCATTTTCAGGGTTATTATAGCAATTGATTAAGACATATAGGGTGTTGGGACCAGCTTTGCTGCACTTTGGGGGCTCGGTCATGTTGATGAAATAAAGTTGGACAGGGGTCCAGCAATCCTGTTCCTTGGCATTTACACAAATGAGTTGAAAACTTATGTCCATACAAAAAAACCTCACACAAATGTTTATCGTGGCTTTATTCATAACTGCCAAAACTAGGAAGCTACCAAGATGTCCTTCAGTAGGTAAATGGATGAACGCACTGTGGGACCTCCAGGCAGTGGACTATTATTCAGTGATAAGAAGAAATGAACTGTAGGAATGAGGAATTACAGTTTAATGGCTGTGGAGTGTCAGTTCCAGAAAATGAAGGAAGTTGTGAAGAGGGATGGTGGTGATGGCTGCACTACAATGCGAATGTACTTAGGGCAACTGAGCTTACAATAAAAAATGGTTAAAATGGGAAATTTTATATCATATATATATTTAACTACAAAAAAATGAGCTGTTAAGCCTTGAAAAGCCCTGGAGGAACCTTAAGTGCATATTGCTAAGTGACAGAAGCTAGTCTGAAAAGGCTACATATGATTCCAACTACCTGACCCCTGGGAAAGGCAAAACTATGGAGACAGGGAAAAGGTCAGGCTGCCAGGGGAGGGAGTGGGAGCGGGAGGGAGCGAGGAGGAGGCAGGGCACGAGGCTGTTTAGGGCAGGGAAACTGTTCCGCGTGGTATGATAGTGTGGGTTTACCCTGATGCATTCGCCAAAACCCAGAGAAGGCACAACACAAAGAGTGAGCCCTAATTAAACTATGGACCATATCGATGATAATAACATATCGATATTGGCTCTTCCATTGTAACAGATGCACCGGAGTAATGGAGGATGTTAATAACAGGGGAAATGAGGAATTATATAAGGACTCTGTGTACTGTTCGCTCCCTTTTTAACCTAAAACTGCTCAGAAAATTAAAGTCCCTAAAATTTTAAAATGTAAGTCCAAACAGAAGTTCTAAAAATTAATGAAGAAAACGTTGCACAGAGGTCGACGCTGGCTTTTCCTTAGGGAGAGCTGGGCTGGAAGGCATCTTTGCAATCATTTCACCTAGTAGTTTCCAAAACCCTTTTCCACCCAGGCAAAAATGTCCAGGGCTCCCAATACCCTTAAAAAGCCACTGCCCAGAGAACACTGGATGGGACCAGCACACAGGTTTGGACTGGCTCAAGCTACAGCCTGTTGCTGGGGCCCCTGACCGTCCCTGTCCACAGCGCCCGGGTTGGCCTGGATCAGCAGAACTGGTCTGAGCCACATAAACTGACGCAGCTGATCAGGTCCTTCGGAGAGGGTACTGGCCGGTTGCATTTTCCCTCTTTATTGGCTGAAATTTAGCCCCAAACCTAGCGTCAAGGAATGTACCCCAGACAGGGTCTCACAGGGAAGAGAAGCTGAGATGCCCTTTGGGGGTGATCGTACAGGGGGTCTGGGTGGCTCAGGCTGGATCAGACTAGCTGGGAAAGATGGGCATGTTGCTGCTGAGGCTGGCGAGTGGGGAGCACAGAGCTCCTTGCCTCCTGCCCCAACCCCTGGACCCCAACCCCTAGGGCTCCAAAGATCAGAGGCCATTAGGGTTGGGCTGGGGAGAGGAGGATGAGGAGTGAGAAGGAGGAAGAAGATGGGAGGAGGGAGGAATGGGCTGGAGCCGAGGAAGGGCTTTGTAAAGAAGCAAGACCCTGTGTGCTGATGGAACATTTCAGTGGAGAGGGAGATGCTGATGAGGGAGGAGAGAGGAGATAACAGAAGGATTCAGGTCCTTGAGAAGGTGAGAGGGAACGGGATGCAGAGCACGAGTGGAAAGATAGGCCTCTGAGAAGAGAGGGGATGAGGCCTCTGGGTGTCAGGAGGAGGCAGCAAAGATGAAGGCAGGCAAAGCAGGCCCACAGGACAGGGACAAGACTGGGACAAGACTTGGAGTCTGTTGGCACATGCTCTTTCAAGGATGTTTGGGACAAGGTCATCTGCTGAGAGTGAGAGGGGTAGAAAGTCTGAGTAGAGAGAAGACAGGAAATGGTCACACCAGAGAATAAAACACAGAGGGCTCTGTGGGGCAGCCTGAGTGCCCATTTGAGGTCTGTGGTCACGAGCTCAGGATAACATCTGGCAGCTTGGTTGTGTGATTTTCCCCCGGCAATATTGGCGTGTATGAGATGTTGTGCTTACCAGTCACCAGGTGGAGTATAATGATGTGTTGATTGGGCTGATCAAGAGGAGAAATGAAGCCAGGAGGGACCCCTGGGTGGGCAGGAGACCAATGGTTAGTGGGAATGGGGCAGGGCTCGTGGATGGCAGTCTCCGTGAGAATCGGAGAATTACGGTAGTGGAGGCACTTGAACAAGGACTGGAGGCGAGTGTTGGCGAGGTGTTTACGAAGGTGAATGTGTTAGAATATGAGGCCAGAGAACCACCCGCCTGCCATCCTGGGTGTTCAGAGGCAATACAGAGAGTGTGGCCCAGGTCCATCTCACAGTGGGCCTGATGGGTCTTCAGACCCACCCATGGTCATTTCTCCAGTCCCTGAGTGTGCAGCTGGGCTGATACACTTAGTGAAGGATGAACCCTCACTTTGGTTCCCTAGCCTGTGGGAGAAAAGCCTTCATAAAGGGAAGGTGGAGTGGAGGCCCCAGAAACAGCCCCCACGGCAGCTAAGGCAGTAAATCAGCCGTGCCACGTGCTGGGAGGGCTAGAGTAGAGCCACCCTCAGAGACGTGCAGGATCCGGAGTGGTGGCTCCCATCACGCCCCCTTTCGTTCAGCAGTGAGCCCTGTGAGAACCTGACAGATGGTGGCAGGTGATGATGAATTACCCCAAACTCAACGAAGTGGTAGCCCCTCCACAGCTGCTAGGCCAGATCACCGTAGGCGTAGCCTCTGGCACTTAGTGTGAGCCTCGGCCTGTAGAACGTGCTGTTTTCCATCCCCAGCAGAAAGGAGGGCCAGAAGCAGTCCATGTTCCCTGACTTTCCCCGGATTATGCTAACCCTTCTTTCTCTTGGTCACAATACAGTCGGAAGGAATCTCAATCACCTGTACTGGGGTGGCTTTGCATTCTGTCAACTTAGCTAAGTGGAAACTACGTTTCCCAGAATCCCCTTCCCTGCATAGCTCTTGTGTAATGTGGGTCCCAGACATTGGAGGGAGAGCTGGGAGGTGGAAGTGAAGCAGCATTTTCATTGTCCACCTGGAAGGTGGGCACCCTGCGTGGGTGTGGTGCTGGAGCAGCCCCTGCCTGCTGTCGCTTAGCTGCTGATTCAGCTTGTTATAGGGCAGCAGCCCCGCTGGCAGCTTCTTCACCTCCTGCCACTGGTGTGTGTCACACACTCTTCCAGGGCTGGGAGAATGGCAAGGCAGGCCACGTTTCTGCTCTTGTTGAGCTTATATTCTCTTAGACTCTTAGAGGTCTGTGAGGGGCATAAGAAATGCTTCAAAAACCGTTTTTCCTAGCACACTTATACTCTCAACCCTGTTCTAAACCCCCTCCCCGTACAGCATGACCCATTGTTTCAATAATCAACTCTGTTCAATCTTTCCTTTCTCTTTCTCTATTTCTATGTCTTTATCGCTGTCTTCTGGGTCTGCATCTTTAAAGGGAAGAGCCTGGGAGTGTTAGGGGCAGAAATAGAATTTTGGGGACTAGCTAAGAAATAAAATAAGAAATATTAACCATGCTCTGTTAACCCTGATTGTTTTGTTCTGATTTAAAAAAGCACATTCTAACCTGGCTGGGACCTAGGAGTCAACCTTGCCCCTGTGTGTCAACCTGGGACCTGGAAGTCAACATCGGAATGCGGTCCATCCCGGTTCAAGAACTGCCTAATATCATGGAAAGATGAACAACTTCGTTGCCTAAACAATGGAGTCCCGCCCCAGTCCCCCAACCCCCAGCAGCCTTGCCTACGTCCCCATGCCTGTGGTTCCTGCTTCCACATGTAATCTTTGACCTACCCAATATAAGCAGCTGGCTTACGCGGGGCTGCAGAGCAGATTTTCGTGGATGACCTGCTGCTCCCCCATGCTGCCGGCAGTGTTGGAATAAACACTCACATATGATTCAACCCTGTCTCTGCTCAATTGGCTCAAGCAGTGACAGGCAGCCCCAACCCATGGATTGTCTGCTTATAGGAGGAGACTCTCTGAAGCATTAGCAGTGGTTACCTGGGGAGTGAGATTGTGAAGGAGGGTTTTCCCATTTATTTTACATACAACCAAAGCAAAGAGAAGCCACCTAAGGTGCCCAAGATCGCCCAGCTAGGAAGTGGCAGGGCTGAGGCCTTGTCCCCACCCCTTGCCCACTTCACACATCCAATTCCCCCACCATCCGCTGGCATTGCCTGGCTTTCAGACTTCCAACCCAAACTTTCCCCCGAAACCCCCTGTGCTGTCCCTGCCTTCGCCCTGGCTCTGTGGTAGGACAGAATTAGAACTCGACTCGTGGTGGGAGGTGATGGTGATGGCTGAAGAAGAAGTGACTTTCAACTTCTAGGAATTGACTTTGACTATCAGATAGGGGTTGAGTCACCGGCCGGCCCTTCGGCTGGGTTTTAAGCAAGTCAGTTGGTAGCAGTGCGTGGGTGGAGGTGCAGAGAGCTTAGTTCCACTTCCTCCCCCAGAGGCCCGGGCCCTTCCATGTTTCATCGATGGGGAGGACTCCTCCAGCAGATGTCAACCCAGGCCAGCTGGAGGAGGCTAAACTTAGGTCCCAGGATGTCGGAGTGGTGGGGACTCAACATCTCGTGTTGCAGATGAGGAAACTGAGACCAAGAGATGTCAAGAGACTTGCCCAAGGCTGCACAGCACGTTAAAGTCACAGCTGGAGCTCAAACCCATGCCTCTCCGAAAGTTACCACATTGCTCTTTCCAAACCCCCCCTGGCAGCCTGGGCCACTGCCCTCAGGCCAGCCCCCAGCCGGGGTTAGGGTAGGGAATGGGGTGCTGCTCTGTGTCTGAGACCAGACATTTGGTTCCTGATCTTGGCCTCACCACTTACTGACCTTAGGCAATTACTTCATTTCTCTTTAAAACAGGCATCCTATATAATAAAAGGCAAATATGCAAATAGACTGAATGGTGGAACGACCGGTCGCTATGATGAGCACTGACCACCAGGGGGCAGACGCTCAATGCAGGAGCTGCCCCTTCTCCTGTCACTCCACATGGTGGTGCGAAGACGTGACTCCTGGCCTTGCAGCAGCCACCTGTGACCTAAGGGGCAGGTCTGAGGACAAAGTGAGCCCTCCAAGTGCAGGTGCACCCGTCAGCGATTGGTTCCATGACGCCTCCAGCGACCATCCTCCGGACTCAGTGACTGACAGCAGGTATTTCTCCTCGTGCTCACAGGCCCGGGTCGGCAGGCTGACTGACTCAGCTCACTCAGGCTTGGGTTCCTGTTTGTTCATCCCAGGGCCCAGGCTGAAGGGGACACAGTGACCAGAGGAGAATTCCTCTCCTGGCAGGCCACAGGAGCTCGAGGACGAACCCACTCACACCAACACGTTTAAGGCCTTGATTCGTGTCATGCCTGCTCATATTCCAATGGCCGAAGAGAGCCACATGGTGAGCCCAGCATAGCGGGTGGGAATGTACTCTCACCCCACGGTGACCAACACTACTCCAGCCTATCACAGAGCCGGGGACCCGCAACAGCCCCGCCCACCTTCAGTTTCCTCATCTGTGAGACAGGAAATTCCCCTGGTAGAGTTGGGGTTCCTTTTCCTTGCAGCTGAGGATGGCCAGTGGAAGCTGGGGTACAGGGAGGGGCTGCCGGGCATCCGAGAGAGAACTGACCATTAGAAAAGATGGATTCTGGAGCAAGCCACAGGGCCAAGCGCAAAGGAGTGCAGCAGGTCCGAGGCAGTGGCTGGAACCCGAGGCCCTCCACCCCATTCCGCCATCCTGGTGTGGCGTGCCCTGCACTCAAGGGAGAGAGTCGTCCTGTGGTTTGGAACTAACAGAGCAGCTTCGTCAACCTCTGCATCATGTTGGGGCTTAAGCACCTCTGCTGTGGGGACCTCCTGACTGAGCATAAAGCATGTTGTCACAGACCCAGGAGCTGCCTAGGCCTTGGGTGCTGGAGTCCTCAGTAGGGTCAAGGCTGGGCCAAGGCCAAGGCCGGGCCTGGGAGGAGTGGAGGCTGTGGCAGCAGACGGAGTGCCTCAGAGGCCAGCCACGGTGCCCGCAGCCCAGAGAGGTCCACAGCCCAATGAGAAGGGTGAGGCCAACAGAAGCCAGTGCAGCCCAATCAGATTCATGGGCCCCTGGAAGACTCCACCTGGGGACAACCAGGGCGAGGCCATGGGGGTGGCAGGTGGGGAGTGTGAGGTGGACTGGAGTTCTGGAGCTAGGAGGTGGGCCTGGGGCGGGGGGACTGGGGGGCATCTTCATGTGACCTTTTGCACCCATACGTTGCTGAGGACTTGGGAAGTCTTAGGTCATGGGCTGAGGTTCCCAAGGTCAGCACCCACGTCTGCTGTATCTCCAAATCCCCAGGGTCCAGCCCGCGGCCAGAAGAGAGCAGGCAGCAGGGAGTGTTTGCTCAGTGGATGAGAAAATAACAAGAAACGTAACAGCAAAGCTGCTTCTGTCCACAGGATGTGAGGGTGTCCCAGGGGACCCTGAAAGGCACCTGGGGCATTTGATGTCCTATAGACACTGATGTTTCTTTGCTTTCCTCCCTTTGCTGTCTGGTATCTCGCGTGTGTGTGTGTGTGTGTGTGTGTGTGTGTGTGTTGGGGAGCGGGGCGATGGCTGGTCTACAGGAGCTCACCCAGGCTGACCTTGAGGCTCAGAGACCAAGAAGACCGTCAGAGTTTGTGGTTTCAACAGCTAAGTACAGGCACCCTGATGTGTGTCCCAAATTAGTGACATTCCTGGTGGGGTCAGGGGGTAGTATGTCTCACTGGGTGTGACCACACAGCATCGGGGGCCACACTGGAGGTGGGGGAGGATGGTGGTAGCAGGAGAGAAGGGAGGACAGGGGCAGGCAGGTGAGGACCAGGGGAACTTCTGGGATGTGAGCTCAGGGAACGCAAATGTGTCATAGTCACTGTGACCAGCAGGGCCTCGAGCACTCTGCCCACATGACCTCATGTGGGATCTTGCAGCCATCCTGCTTGGAGGGGGTGCTGTCCTCATGTCACAGATGAGGAAGCTAAGGCTCTGGGGAGGGAAGTAGGCTGGGCTGGAATGAAGAGAATGGGGATCAGCCAATAGTCAGATGACAATGGCCAAAGGGACAGGGGGATTCAAGCTTGATTCAGGTCCAAACCAGCCTCTGAGAGGGTCCACCTGGGCAGGCAGGTAGGGTGGCATCCTCTGTGCTCCCCCAGCCCCCACCTCCCGTTTCTGAGACCTGCCTCTCCCCAGGACGGAGCCTCCTGGTCCTATTAGAACCCACCTCTCTGCTCCCCTGAGCAGCCGGCTGGACCAGGGGTGGACGCTGACTCACTCTGGGCCAATCAGCTCCCCTCTCTGGCAACTTCGGCAGTGAGAGTCAGAGGTGCCGGCCTGCCTTGTGGCCGGTCATTTGAAATGAGACATGCAGCTGGGTCAGGCTGGCCGTACTTGGCCACATGTTCATGACACGGCAGAGAAAAGACTGGATCGTAGGCTGACATGAGCTTACGGGAGAGAGCGGGAAGGGGGATGGCGAGGTGGAGAGAGAAGGCAGAGGAGGGAGAGGGGAAGGCAGAAGTGGAAGAGTGGGGAGGGAGGACACCTGAAAGGGAGGGGCCTCGGCGAGCTGGGGCCAGAGTCTGGCTGTCAAAGCCCAAGGCAGCCAACGTGGAATCTGGCGGACAAGTGCGGTAAACCGGCTCTCGTCACAACATCAGCAGCAACAACAGAGCCCTGGTTTGTAGCATTTACCCATTTCCATGGTGTAAATATTCCTGCCATGGCTGATTTCAAGCCACCAACACGGTGTCACTGAACACAGAGCTGGGAAGAGAGCAGCTCCAGCGAGCCTACCAGGGAAAGGGGGGTGCGTGAAAACGGGTGCACCGCGGGGCCCCTGGAGGGACCTGCGGGACCAGGCAGCATCCATCCGCAGTACCACAGAGGGACTGGCATGGTGGGCGGCTGTGTTTAAAGGGGCCAGAGAAGACAGCAAGTCTCTGGGCTGCCTGTAGACCATGCTTATGCCCCAGGGAAGACACGCATGAGGTTCAGGCCTGGGAAACAAGGTAATAGCCCATTTCTCAGCACTCTGGCCTGAGAGCAGGGCTGTATTAGCAGCAACGGGGAGGCTTCATTCATTCATTCGTTCGTTCGTTCGTTCATTCATTCATTCATTCATTCATTCATTCAACGAGCAGTTAATGAGCTTGGACTCTGTGCCAGGCACCCACGTTGTAGCAGAGAACAAGAGAGACACTGCCCTTCCCTTCCCTCAAGGAAATCGGAGTCAGGAAGAGGATGTGGGGATGAAAACAGGTAGTGAAAATGCATTGAGAAGTGCTGGATGCGAGGGACCTGGGAGCTCAGAGAAGGAACATCTGACCCCAGATGGGGAGGAGGCATCAGGGAAGGCTGCCCAGGGGAAGGCTCTGTGAGCTGGGGGCTGCCGAAAGCTTGGACATCAGCTTAGGGGAGGAGGGGGAAGGGAGCGGGTTCCAGGCAAAGGAACAGCCCGTGCAAAGACCCCAGTGGTGCAAGGACTGACGGACTAGAGTCAACGGGACCAGGGAGCAGTCAGAGGCCATCTGAGACTTTCAAGCTGAGGGATGCTGTGATCACACACCCTTTTCCCCAAGATTATTCTGGCGCCTCTGGAGGTACAAGAGAGGCCGGGAGACAAATTACAAACATCCCAGCAAAAGCCAAGCAGGGCTCAAGCTGAAGAGAACGTATTTCGGAGGTTGATGGGTAGATGTGGGGGACAGGCAAACGAGTCATCGAGGACCCTGGTGAGATTGTTGGTCTGGAAAAGGGGGTGATGGTGGCACTGTTTACCAAGGGGGGAAACTTGGGAGAGGAGTAAGTTGGGGTGAGGGAAGCCCATTGTGGGGTGTCTTACCATTTTTTGACTTCAAGATTTTCACATCTTTGGGGGGCTCCCCACCTCGGGAGTCTCGGTAGGAGCAGAGGGCAGGACCAGTTACATAATTTGAAAGTTCACTGCAAAATTCAAATGCAGGGCCTTCTGTTCAGAAATTATTACGAATTTCAAGACAGAGCTCAGCATGAAACCGAGGGCGGGCTGCCCGGGCCCCATGTCCCTGAAGTCAGCCCGACGGAGGCCCTTATTTTCCCAGCACCACTTGCAGCCGAAGAACCAAAAGGCTGACACTTAACTAGGAGTCAGGTGCGGACACCTGGGGCGGAATGCCTAGCACGGAGCCCTGGGCACTTAAGCATTTGGAGGTGAATGGAGGAGAGGAATCAAGGGAAAATGAGGAGGAGCCAGAATGTAGAAAGCCAGAAGTCTGTGGCAGGGTGGAAGGTGTGGGAAGAGTGTTTTTCAAGACTGAATTGTTCAGTAGCGTTGAGCACTGCTGAGAGGCTGAGAGGCGCAACCATTGGGCAAGGGGTGCGGGGAGAGGTCTGGGGATCGCACCTCTGAAGTTTTAATGTGCACAAACACACCTACAGATCTCATCCGACCGCCAGTTCTGATTCTTCGGGTGCAGGGAGGGGCCTGAGCATCCACATTTGTAACAAGCTCCCAGGGGATGCTGAGGCTGCTGGTCCATGGACCACGCTTTGAGTAGCAAGTCCCTAGTGCAGGGGTTTTAAAATTTGGCTACATAGTAGCAACACCTGGGGAGATTGACCAGCAGCGCGGAGCACAACATGGACTAATTAAATCAGAGCCTCCAGGCTGGGCCAAGGCGCTGGGACTTTTTAAAGTTCCACACGTGAGTCTAATGTGCAGCCGGGGTCAAGGACTATTACCAAGGAGTTCGGAGCATAAGCCAGGGCTTATATTTACATTATGTATATTACTATTGTTATTATCACAACCTAATACCATTGTTCTTAGAATTAGCTATTTTTACAACGCATTGAGTTGGGCACTTCACATTCGCCATCATCATCATCATCATCATCATCACTGTTGTTCTTGTTTTTAAAATAGGAAAAGCTCATGTTTATGAAGGCCTGCCTGGTACCAGACACTGTGCCACGTGATTTGCGTGCATTATCCTGTTGCACAAATGAAAAAACTGAGGTTCAGAGTGGTTAAGAAAGTTTCCCATGATTGCACAGCTAATACGTGGTGGAGAAATTTGCAATCTCAGATCTGTGTGAATCAAAGACCATGTTCTATTCCATTATTTTATTAAAGTGTTTCTCAAATGTTCTGATGATAAAGATGATTCGAGACACTTTTTAAAAAATACAGCCCTGACCGGTTTGGCTCAGTGACTTAGAGCATCAGCCTGTGGACTGAAGGGTCCCAGGTTCGATTCCAGTCAAGAGCATGTACCTTGGTTGCAGGCACATCCCCAGGAGGGGGTGTTCAGGAGGCAGCTGATCGCTGTTTCTCTCTCATCGATGTTTTTTGTTTGTTTGTTTTTAATATTTTATTGATATTTTACAGAGAGGAAGGAAGAGGGATAGAGAGTTAGAAACATCGATGAGAGAGAAACATCGATCAGCTGCCTCCTGCACACCTCCCACTGGGGATGTGCCTGCAACCAAGGTACGTGCCCTTGACCGGAATCAAACCTGGGACCTTTCAGTCCGCAGGCTGACGCTCTATCCACTGAGCCAAACCGGTTTCAGCTCTCATCGATGTTTCTAACTCTCTCTCTCTCTCTCCCTTCCTCTCTGTAAAAAGTCAATAAAATATATTTTTTTATAAAATAAAAAATACAGATCCCCCCCCTCCCCGGAGAATCTGATTCAGTGGCTCTGAATTGGGACTCAGGTCTCTATGTTTTCATCCCCAGGAGATTTTTGTTATCAGGCAAGCTTGGGAAACAGTGCTGTAATACGCAATGAGAGGACTGTGGTGCGTCATTTTATTGTTGACAGTTATTCATTCCCTCCACTGTAAGGGGATTGTTCGTGCCCATCCTTGCCCTGCCTCCTGGTAGGTGGAGGGTTGTCTCCAGCATCACCACCAGGTCTGGCCGTCAGTTACTCTGACCATCGGAAAGGGAGTGGCGTGCCGGTGGGTGTCTAGCACAAGCTTTTCGGGCACTTGCACAGTTCAGCTGGCTCTCCTGGACTTCTGCCCTCTGCCATGAAAATGACATGTCCTTTGACCTGGGTTCCAGAACAAGAAGCCACATGGGGCAGTGCCAACATGCAGTCTTTGTGAGAATAAAAAGTTGTTCCTGTGCCCTAGCTGGTTTGGCTCAGTGGATAGAGCGTCGGCCTGTGGACTGTAAGGTCCTGGGTTTGATTCCAGTCAGAGCACATGCCCGGGTTGTGGGCTCGATCCCCAGTAGGGGGTGTGCAGGAGGCAGACCATCAATGATCTCTCTCATCACTGATGTTTCTCTCTCGCTCTCTCCCTCTCCCTTCCTCTCTGAAATCAATAAAAATATATTTTTTAAAAAAAGAGTTATTGCTGTAAGCTTTTGAGATTGGGGGTGATGTTTGTTACACAGCACCATTGACTAATACAAAACATACTTATAATATTATATAATCACAGTGACATCTATTGAGTACCTTTTGTGTGTAAAGTACTTTATATACATATTTTTATCTCTAATTCTAACAAAAATAAATTGTAAGCTAGAGATTATTATCACACGGTCAGGAGTGGCAGAGCTACTATCTGATTCCAAAGTTCTTTACCCCACAATGGAATTTTCTTGCCCCTACCCTCCCCTCTCTCCCCCGCCTCACCCCTCTGCTTTGTGCTAGCATTGGTAGAAACAGACTATTTGCAATATGTAATTGAAATATATTTTAGTGGATTTTTTTTCTGGGACATAACTCATTTTGATGGGAACCCATTGGATTTTAGTGGGAAACCTATTAGAGGAACATATTGTGGTCTTTAATGAAGCTGGGCTGTGTGGAGAACCCCCTACAGGTAATTAGAAGCCCTCCGGTCCCTTGGGGAATAAGGTGAAATGAACTTCGGTTTGTTTAAGACAATTAGTGCAGACAATGATCTGGGAATGAATTAAATGGTTCTTGATTAGGAGCAGCTGTGCAGGTGGCGTCCTCCGGAAATGGGACATGCAAGTGGGGCTTTTAAGAAAGAGTGATTATTAATGCTTATCTGTTTATACTGGCAGCCAGCACTTCCGCCAGGCTGTCGGCTTGATCAAGTGGCTCCATCTCCCGACCCCACCTCTCCGGGGGCCTTCCCTCGCTGATACATGCTCCTTCTGGGTCTGCCAGGTGTCTCCAGGGGCCGGCCTGCCTCTGGTGGTGGATAAGGGCACCCCCCCACCCCACCCCCGCCGGCAGGGCTGGGAGCCTCTACCCTCCCACGGGCAGGTAGGCCCATGTGGCTGGGCCCTCTCCGTGGGGATTACTGGGAACTGCTGGGCTTTTCAAGGTCGGCTGTTTCTACGCTGGTTAGGATGGGTACGTCTGTGCCTCTGCACATGCTTGCTTTTATATTTGCAGCTCTGGGAGCCACTGTACTCCTAAGAGGGGGCATTGCCTCGGTCTGAGGTGGGCTCGCTCCTACTGACAAACTGGGTAAACGCACACGGGGAGGAATAACAGGGCACCAGCCGAGCCAGGAACGCCCGGACCCGAGAGGGGAGCCTGCTTCCTCTTGGCCCTGAAGCGAAGAGCGGGGAGGGCTGCCTGGGAGAAGGGACTTCTACACGGAGTTCTGGTGGGAGTCCGCGAGAGGGCACTTCTACACGGACAGGAAGAGAGCTCAGAGGTGTGGGCGCTCTACACCTATGGGAACAGGAGCACCTGCGGTGGGCGAGCTGGGGACGTCCCCAGGGACAGGAACGACGGTGGTTCTCATAAATGAAAGAGCTGTGAGTCTCCCCTGGCAGGGGAGGGGGCTTCACACAGGCAGCGACGGGCGTCCCTGCGCTCACAGGAATAGGAAACCCCGCGGGTGCTGGAACGAGGTCTCCCGTAGATGGGCATGCCTACCCTGGCGGGGATGGGCCCCTCTGGGCTGGCACGGGTAGGTCCTAGGAAAGGATGGAGCTTTGGTACCGAGAAAGTTGGGTGTTTCTCCACGGGTGAGGACGAGTGCTTTTACACAGGCCCCGGCCATTTCTGATCCCTGACCAATAAAACCGGAGGGTCCCACTGACTTTTCCTCTGTCAGCCCCAGCCCCCCCTTTCCTGAGCCCAGGTGTCTCAGCTCACAGCACAGGGCTTCTCTGATCGGCGAGGAAGGAGGCAGCCACGGTGGGTGCGTGGGCAGGGAGAGACATGCGGAGAGGAAGCAGGACCCCTGGCCGCCTCCCTGCCCAGGAGTGGACTAGGAAGGGAGAGCCTAGAGTGGATGCCAAGCAACCTTCACTCAGAACCAGCGAAGCCAGAGAGGGTGGCAGCCAGGATCCCCCACCAACACCGAGTAGCCCCGAGCCCCGTCCCCAGCCCCTTCCCAGCTCTAGCTTCTGGCAGGGGCTGCTGTGAGATTCCCCGTGCAACCCTGACACGGGCTGTAGCTAAAACATTGGTCTGGCAGTTTTCCCTCTTTAAGTTGAAGTGTGATGTTGGCAGGCAGTGAGCTGTGGTGGCAGGCTGCCAGAGGGAGCATGTGTTGGAAATCCTTGTTCCACGTTGCAGCAATCTGGGGCTCCCCACCCACAAACTGCTCCAGAGCCAGCCAGCCATGGGGGCCAGAGCCTCCCACTGTTGGGGAACAGCCACTGAGATTAGGGGATGATGCGGAACCAGGGAGAGGGAAAGTCATGAATAGAGATCGTCAGAACTGAGATGGAGCCGCAGAGACCTAGAAACTGAACCACAGCCAGAGGCGGAGGCACAGAGAGAGACTTGGGGACCCAAGGTCAGAGAGACCCAAGGAAGAGAGAGAAGGCAGAGTGCAAAGACGGTAAGAAGCACAGGAGATCAGATAACAATGCAGACTGGCTCTGGTTCTATCTCCCCAAATCTCCAGTTATCACAGGAAGAACGTAAACGGATGCTATCTGTAGCAGCTGTGGAACACGGAGAGTCCTCAGAGGACCGGAAACTTCACGGGACTCCCAGGCGATGGAAAGAGGAGTCCACAAAACACAGGGGAGTATCCCTGTGCATGGGGCAGGGGGCTGGTTCCAGGAATGAACCAAGCTCAGCGTCAACAGGACCACAGGACACCCAGAGCAGCAGGGGGACCTGGAGCAATCATGAGAGTGAGCAATCGAGAAGTTACATTCAGAGGAGCCAGCGTGGCCCGTCCCTGCCCAGCTGGCCTCCCCCGCCTTGCTCCTGCTGACCAGGGGGCTTTCCCCACAGGCCAGAGCCGGGAGTGGGCACATGGGTCTGAGAGTCAGGGACACGCCCTGCGGAATCTAGTGACACTGGGAAGCAGGACGAAGACCATCTTTCATCACACCCCACTGGCGGCACTCTTCCCCGGGACTCTCACAGACAAGCTCTTGTGGTCACAGCTGTCCTTTAGAGAGAGCGGGCAGGGGTTCTCAAAGCAAAGCTGAGCAGAAAACCAAGAATAACCAAGCATTTGAGGAAAACCAACATTATGAAAGAGAGGCATCAAACTTAACCAACAGAAGACCCCAGACCCAAGGGAATAAACTTCAGAGAGGATACACAAGCAAAAAAGAAGGCTTTAAAGTAGTACATTACCATCCCTAGGGAGACTGGAAAAGGTACTATACCTATACATTGAGAAGAGGCTGTTGCTAACATGAATCACTAAGAAATCTCAAAATGTTGAAACAATTGTACAAATTTTAAATTCAGTAGGTTGGCTGAAGAGTGAAATAAATATAGCTAAAAAGAATTGGAATAAATTTAAAGATATCCAGCCCCTACATCACTTCTGGGTGTATGCTTAGAGAAACTCCTGTGTATTGGTGTGTGTGTGGGGGGGGGGGGGGAAATATTATGAGTGTTTGCTGCAGAATTGTTCATAAAGCAAAAAATTGGAAACAACATATAATGCAACAGAGAATGAGTAAATAAATAGTGATTTGGTTATATTATAGTATCGTATACAATAGGCAAAATGAATCACCTAGAGCTACATGTAACCAAAGAGATAAATACCAAAAATATACTGCTGAGTGAAAATAGCAATTGCATAAAGACAGATTGGTATAATATCTGTTCTATAAAGTTAAAACAAAACAATACTATATACCTTTTTTGGATGCATTCAGTATAACAAAAATTTACATTTAAAAACTTATATAGAAAATGTGTATCCAAAATTTATAAAAAATTCTTATGATGTCATATAAAAATGGGCAAAATATTTGAGCAGAAATTGCCCAGGGGGCAATTCCACATAAGAAAACATATGAATGGCAATAATCACATATAAAGATGCTCAGCTCCATTAGCCATTAGACAAATACAAATTAAAATAATGATGAGGTACCATTAAAGACTGGCAATACCAAGTCCTGGCAAGGATATGGAGCAACTGGAATGCTCATAGATTGCTGGCAGGAATGAAAAAATGGGACAGCCACTTTGGAGGACAGAATGTTAGCATTTTATAAAGTTAAACACACATTTATCCTATAACACAGCAATTCTACTTCCAGGTATTTACCAAAGAGAAATAAAAACATATGCTCCCCACAAAGATCTGTGCATAAATGGTCATTGTTGCATTATTCAGAATAGATCCAAACTGGAAGAAAATGTTTATCAACTGCTGAGTGGGTAAATAAATTATTATATAGCCATACCACTCAGTAATAAAAAATAATTGTACATCAATAATGAAAGCAAAAACATGGCTGAATCTCAAAAATATTATGCTAAGTGAAAGAAACCGAATAGGAAAGGCTGTGTGCTGTATATGACAGAAGGGGTTGTTGTCCAGTACCAGGGTAGAAGCCAGGGGCAACTGCAAAGAAGCACATGGAGTTTCATAAGCAGAAGGTGGAGACAAAAAGATAATCAACCAATCAATCAATGGGAGAACATTTCCTACAATTAAAGAAAGGCAAGAGTCTTCAGGTTGAGAGGATCAATCAAGTGCTAAGTGAGATAAATGAAGGGAGGGACATTCACTCCGTGGACACACAAGGGTAAAATTTCAAGGGGTTGGGGGAGGGAATCTTAAAAGCAAGAGAGAGAGAAAGATATCCAAGGAGCAGAACCTTCCAGTTTCTCCATCAAAGCCCAGAAGGGCCACGCCCAAAGAGCAGGAATGAATGAGAGACAGGCCAACATTCCCTAAAAGTGCAGAGCCCGTTCAGTCCCTCATTGTGTTGAAATGACCAGCTCCCCCATCCTATCTGCATAACAGAGGAACGGGGAAACTTTCACCTGGAACCTCTGATATTTTTTATACACAATGTGGAATATAACTTTTTTTTTAATTGCTAGAAATGTATAGAGAGAGGGAAATGTGGCCAATAATACATAGAGAAAAATAAACAATAGAAGCAAACCCACAGATGAACCAAATATTGGAGTTACCAGATTAGGACTTAATAACTATGATCAATGTGTTAAACAAAATCAAGGAAAAGATGGACAAATGAATAAAAAGATGGATAACTTTAAAATACTTGAAATTGATAAAAAAATAATCAAATGAGCATTCTAAAACAAAAATATAAAAACTGAAATGAAAACTTTAAAATGGGCATAACGACAGCTTAGACACAAGTGAAGAGGTAATTAGTAAAGTGGAAAATAGGTCAGAAGAAGATATTCAGACAGGTCAGAGACATGGAGAGAGGCAAAATAATGCAACATACAGAAAAGAGACAAACACATGTGGGAAACAAGGAACACAGTGTCTTCTTCCCTTTTCTCTATTATAATGGTGTAATTATAATAGAGAAAAGAAGGAAACGAAGAAAGAAAAGGGGGCAGAAAAAGATTTAGGAAGATAATGTTTGGAAAGGCAATAACCCCAAAATGCAAGAAGTTCAGCAAACTGCAAGCAGATAAAAACAAGGAAAATCACATCTAAAAACAGTGTTGAAAACAAAAGATAGAGAACATCATAAAAGGGAAAAATAAAAGGCACAGAGGGGGAAAGGACACATTACCACATTACCTTTAAAGAATTTCAGTAAGACTTATAACTGACACTTCAATAGAAACCACACAAGCCAGAAGACCATGGAATAAAATCTTCAAAGTATAGGAAAAACAACAACAACCTGGCAATACAGAATGCTATATTCAACAAAAATACCCTTCAAACAGAAGGCGAAATAATGACATTTCAAATAAACAAAGGCTGAAAATTTTGTTTTTCCAGCATATTTGTGCTATAGGAAATATTAAAGAAGAAATTTCAGGCTAAAGAAAACTTTCTTAGATTAGGAAAATGAGCCCAGATGGGTGCATGAAAATGCAAGAAAGAATAAAGAATTTAAAAAATAGATAAACATAAGGGTAAAAACTAGTTATAACAACAATGATGCAAATGTGTTGTGGAGCTTATAAAATATGTAAAAGTAAAATATATGACAACAGTATCAGGAAGTGGTAAATATAGTTAAACTGCTATAAGATTCTTGGATTCTTCAGAAAATGGTAAAAGGACTTATATAAGACCTGGAGTTGTGGGACAGTATGAAATGGTCTAATATACATGTAACTAGAATCCCAGAAGTAGAACAGAGAGAAAAATCAGGTCAGAAGAAATATCTGAAAAGATAACAACTGAGAATTTCCCAAAATTAATCAAAGACAGAAAACACAGATCCAAGAAGCTCAAGCATATCAGAAAGGATATTTTTTTTTAAAAAAAAAAAAGAGAAAGTTACATCATATTCAAACTATTGAAATTAAAGATGAAGATAAAAATCTTAAATCATATAGGCAGCCAGAGATAAAAGTCACATTACTTACAGAAAAACAAAGATGGGAATTATAGCAGACTTCTGGCAGAAACTACCTAAGTCAAAAGCCCTTAGAGTTGGCTTAAATTTTAAAACAAACAAATCTGTCAACCTAGAATTATCTACCTAGTGAAAATAGCTTTCAAAAATTCAGGATACGTTAAAATGGTGTTAGATAAACAAAACCAGAATATTTATTAGCAAAAGATCTACACTAAAAACATGTTAAAAGAAGTTTTTTAGGCAGAAGGAATAAGATACCAGACTACACTAAGAAATGAAGAGTGATGAAAATGACATACATTAAAGTAAATATAAATTCAATGCATTGTGTGTCTACAGCATTTTACTAAAAAAGTAAAATGTCTGACAAAATAGCACAATGGATGGGAGAGAGGAATTAGCAATATACTGTGGTCTGATCCTTACACTATACATGGAGCAGTATAATATCCAAAAGAAAAAGAATCATAGACAAGTAATTGAATACTAATTAAGGATATGAATGCTAGAGTGCTTAGGGATAAAATGTACTGATGCCTAAATTTACATTGAAAGGCATAACATATAATATAGATTGATAATTAGATATTAATATTGGAAAGGGAAGACCAACTATCAATCTTTGAAGGCAAGAAGAGTAGAAAATCCAGCAGGTTCGATTCCAGGTCAGGGCACATGCCTAGATTGCAGGTTTGATCCTTGTTCAGGGAGCATTCAGGAGGCAACTGTTTGATGCTTCTTTCTCACATCGATGTTTCTCTCTCTCTCTCTCTCTCTCTCTCTCTCTCTCTCTCTCTCTCTCTCTCTTCCCCCCTCTCTCTTTTCTTTCTTCTCTCTCTAAAATCAATAAAAACATATCCTTGTGTGAGGATGAAAAGAGGAGAAAATCCTAAAGGAAAATAATGAAAAATTGTTATGAACTAATAAAAGAATTCTGTAAAGAGGCTGGATATAAGAACAACATACAAAAATCAATAGCTTTCTGAGCCCTTATTACTAACTAATTTTCACAGGGAAAATCATACAATAGCATTAAAAAGTATAAGTTGTTTAGGAATAAACTTAACAAAAAATGTGTACAGTCTCAATGAAAAAAAGTATACAACTTAATTAATGTTAAATAAAGGAAGAATTAAAGAAAGACATATAATGTTCCTGAAGAGAAATACTTTATATTACCCCAAATCCCTTTCTCCAAAATACTAATTCAATGCAATGTCAATTAAAATTCTAATGGAATTTTTCAAGTGATTATAACCTTTATTGGAGGAGGAAACTTATATAAGGATAGCCAAGAAACTTTAAAAAGGGAACAACAGTGAGCCTTTAACTATAAGCAATCCAAGCACTAAGTTAATATTATTATAACAATGTAACATCAGTGAGAAAAACATGAATTGAATGATGAAAGACATGGGATTTTTAAGATAACTAAATAACTATAAAGGTTTTAGAAGAAAAAGTAAAAGAGTATTTTCATAATCTCGTGGCAGAAAAACCTCCACTAAAAAAAAAAAAAAGCAAATGGTAAACCTAAATAGAAAATATAGATATGGCAAAACATATATGATATTTGTGTATGTACCCTAAGGGCTAGACCAGTGGTTGGCAAACTCATTAGTCAACAGAGCCAAATATCAACAGTATGATTGAAATTTCTTTTGAGAGCCAAATTTGTTAAACTTAAACTTCTTCTAATGCCACTTCTTCAAAATAGACTCGCCCAGGCCGTGGTATTTTATGGAAGAGCCACACTCAAGGGTCCAAAGAGCCGCATGTGGCTCGCGAGCCGCAGTTTACCGACCACTGGGCTAGACTAAAATTGGTAAATGCAGAGCAAATATCCTATGGCTTACTAATTTTCTAATTTTCACCTGTGGCAGACATCATTAATCAATCTTGGAACAATTTCCTGTGAAACCTACCCAAGGTATTACAGTTCTCTCCCATAGAACACTTTGGCAGCCACTACCACCAGTCCATTATATTTAGCATAAAAGATAAAACCATTTGACACCCCAGGGATATACAATTCTTCCCTGTAGATATGACCCATAGGGCTATTCATGAGCTTCCCAGGATAAAAGTCTTTTTTTGTCAGCAGGAGATGGTCCTGGAGTACAGAGCTCTCCTTGGTGCTGAAAATTGGTCTGCATTTCCCTGCAGGTCCCTGGATCCTACCACTTCCCACCCTGCCACCCTTGTCACATGGACCAAATTTCCCACAGGTCCCAGACATTCACCTTGTAAATAAAACAGGGCCAATACTGTGCTAAGGAATGAGAAAAGAACAGTTTGGAAGTAAATAATTCAGCCAGGGAAGTGTTAGGATTTGTTGTAAGATCTAACAAGATCAGAACCAGGTAACTGTGGGGCTCAGAATCAGAGAAGCTGTGATGAACAGGAGAGTCTGCTGCAAATCATAAGCGAAGGTGGGAGGTTGGAGGATTGTGACTCCAATGTCATAAACCTAAAACACATCTGGGACAGAGACAGAAAATCAGAACCAAATTCAGGTGCTGGGAAAGGCAAGTGGGAAAGAATTATATGGACATTGATTCAATTCAAGTGAGCAGACTCTTGCTGGCTCATAGACACTTATGTCTTATAGATACATATTTTTTTATCATGTGGTTCAAAGCCCCAACCCTCTAGTCACAAAGGTTGGACTTTCTGGCAAGGTCGGCCTTCATCCTGAGTCATCTCATTAACATAAACTACCTAGGGCCCCATCATGAGTCACCTTGATAGCATAAATGTTTAGGTGTGGTCTGAGGGGCTCATCATGAATAAGGAAGACACTCCTATTACTCAGGATATTCCAAAGAGTTGGTGGTTACCTCCCAGGAACCAGGGATAAAGACAAGCAAAATTCTTTATTACACAATGTCCATACCTTTGTATAATATTGTCCCTATATTTAGCTCTCCTCAATTTACCCAATTGGAGGGTGCCATCTCTGTCCTGCTAGAGCCCTGACTAGTACAACAAATTAAACACATCACTGTAGCACTTCCATCAGTGAGAATTTAGTTATATGGCCATACCTGCAAAGGAGCCTGGGAAACATAGTCTCTATCTGGTATCAATGTGCCCACCTAAAAATTCTGCTGCAATGGAAGAAAGGATGTGTTTGAGGGAATAAATAACAGTCTGTTACACTGTCTAGGCATTTTAAACATCTTAAAATCTTTGCCAGCTTGATAGGCAAAAGATGGTATTTTGTCATTTTATTTTATTTTTTAGAAATATTTTTAAATGATTTTGAGAGAGAGACAGAGAGAGAGAGAGAGAGAGAGAGAGAGAGAGAGAGAGACATCAATGTGTGAGAGTAGAACATCCATCAGCTGCCTCCTGCAGTGGGAATTGAACTGGTGACCTTTCAGTGCATGGTGACCAACTGAGTCACATCATTTTAAGTTGCATTTTTTCTGCTCACTGGAAAGGATAAACATGATTTCATTTTTCATTGGCCATTCGTCTCTATTTCACTGTAATTTATTTTCAGGTCTTTGGTCCATTCTTCCATTCACTTTTTAGAGAGTTTTATTGGTCAAATGAGCATTTTCTTTTTTTAGGTTTAAAGTAACTCTTCTTTATCAAAGGAACTTTTAAAAAATACCACTCAACTCAAAAATGAAATGAAGGAAGTAAATATAAAAATCATTAAAAAGCCAAACTTCACTGAGGCCCATGTTGTAAGGTCACTCTACGCTGGCCACATGCTCCTGGGACTCACAGGCACGTACAGTGCCATGGTCTCTCTCCTCTAGTTCAGGCCTCCACTTGGCAAGTTTATGTGCCATTAAACATACAGCTGTGTTCCAGAAGGTGCCAATCTGCTGTCAGGTCAGCAGAAGGTGGGCACCTGATAGAGGTCCCGTGAGTGCCATCCCCTTTGGTGTCGGAACTCAAGCTTCTGGAAAATTCTGGTGAGCCCAGGTTCCAGGCTGTGACTTCACAAAATACTACTCTAAAGTCTTAGTTTGTTTTCTTCCAAAACAGAGCCCGAGACAAGGACTTGGGGACCGGGAGTTTAATTGTGAGTTAACCCCAGGAGACGGGAACAGGGGAGAAGGAGGAATGAGTCAGGGAGGAAGAAACGCCAGGAAAGACGCACATTGGACTGGGCAGATGACGGCCAGCCTGCTGGGGAATCGCTAAGGAAATCTGTAGGATACACCTGAAAATTGTCTCTCTACAGGACAGTAGGCAGAGACTTTGTCCACTGGCTCCTCCCACCCCTCATTGGTTGAAAGCTGACCACAGAACTGTTAACTCCCTTTTACATCCCAGCTGCCTTGGAAAAACCCTAAGTGGCCACCACAGCTGCAGCTGAAATTAGAGGTGGGTCAGGCGGATGTGGTGTGAGCCACAAATAGCACCGGCTAGGTTGCATTTTTTTCAATATGTAAATGCCTCGACCACATACTTTGAAAAATATACGTGCTGTATTTGGGGTAGGCTCATTCCCGATGCTGCTGGGACCTCAGAAATATGGGCTGTGGAGCAGGACTACATGCTGGGCCACCTGGGAAGGGTCTCCGGGGGCACAGAGTGAATCTAACTCAGACGGGACGTGGGACACGGAGAGTGAGGTCATGGAGCTCAGGGCAGCGCTGGACGGGTTGTAGCCCTGCCTGCAGCGGGGCCGGGCTGCTGATTCAACACTCAAGGGCTGGACAGACTGACCTGTCCCAACTGAGGGGGTTGGAGGAGGAGAGGGTGACATGCCCCATCATAAAGAACAATGTAGTCACAAGCATGAAAAGGGTGTTATACAAGGATGTTCATCTTAGTCATGTTTATTATAACCATTTGAAAAAATTGGTCGGGCAACCAAAAGGCATTGGTGGCAAATCGTGGTACCGCCATTAGAAATGAAGCCAGTTGGCAGGAAGCACAGAAGGCACAGTGAGCTGCACAGGAGCCAGTCCAGACCGCGTGGAACGACAGGCCAAACGGCCAGCGTCCCTCAATGAAAAGAACTTAATAATATATTAAAAATGTTTAATGGCCACATAAACCACGGTGTCCAAGTACATCCACTTGGGTGACGCAACTACAAAGAAATGCAAAGGAATAATTGACATGAAACTCGGCATAGTGGTTATTTGTGGGGAAGGAAGTAGTTGTGACAGGGTAGGTGCTGGGAGGCCTCTGGGAGGCTGGCTGCATTCTCTTTCTTGAACCAGGTGGTAATCACAGTTATTATTATTATTATTATTATTATTATTATTATTCATTTAGCTCTACAACTGTATTATGTGGCTTCTGTTTCTATGTTTTATCCTATCTAATAAAGAGGGAATATGCTAATTGACCATCACTCCATCACAAAGATGGCTGCACCCACAGCTGAGGCCAAGTTCCCATAAGGAGCCTTAACGAGCAATCAGTAGGGACCTGAGGTTACGCCCTCCCCCACCCGGCAGGGCTTGATAGGGGATCTCAGGCCAGGCCTCCCATATGGCAGGGCTTGACGGGGGACCTCAAGGTGGGCCTCCCGTCCTGGTGCTAGGCTAGGGGACCTCAGGCTGCTCCACCTGCCCCAGTGCCAGGCCAGGGGACCTCAGGCCGCGACCCCCACTAAGTGGGGCTTGACAGGGGACTTCAGGCCACGCCCCTCACCCCAGCACCAGGCCGGGGGACCTCAGACCACACGCCCCACCCAGCAGGGCTTGACAGGGGACCTCAGGCTGTGGCTCCCACCCAGTGGGCCTTGATGGGGGACCTCAAGGTGCACTCCCAGTGCTGGGTCAGGTGAACTCAGGCCATGCCCCAGCCCCGTGGGGCTTCACGGGGGACCTGAGGCTGCACGCCCCCCCCCCTACCTCAGCACCAGGCCGGGGAACCTCAGGCCATGCCCCCCACCCAGCAGGGCTTGACAGGGGATCTCACGCAGTGTCCCTTACCTGGTGGGGCTTGATGGAGGACCTCAAGGCACGCCCCCCGCCCTGGTCTGGGCTGGGGAACCTCAGGCCATGCCCCCCGTCCTGGTGCCGGGCCAGGGGACCTGAGGCTATGCCCCCTGCCTGGCAGGGCTTGACAAGGGTGGGATTGGCCTGGTCTGGATCTAGCTCAGCCGTGGGCAAACTACGGCCCGCAGGCCGGATCCGGCCCGTTCGGCTGTTCTATCCGGCCTGCGGAGCCGAAAGAGTGGAGGGTTCTCTTGCTCTCCCCTCCACTCCTTTACTTTGAATTTATATTAGTTCACACAAACACTCCATCCATGCTTTTGTTCTGGCCCTCCGGTCCAGTTTAAGAACCCATTGTGGTCCTCGAGTCAAAAAGTTTGCCCACCCCTGATCTAGCTTAAAGGGGCGGGGGGCAGCTGTGTCTGGGTCTCCCGCGATTTTGTGGTGCATGTGGGTGGACGGGGACTTGACTCTGGGTCCCGTAGTGCGCCCCAGACTCTAATAAGAGGAAGGTTTTCATATACATTTTACTAATTTTCTTTCATCTCTGACACTTCTATTATAGAGAAAGGGCAAATAGCAGTATTAAATTATTTCCTCTAATTAATCCCCTTTTAATGTGCACGAATTTTGTGCACTGGGTCACTAGTTTTGTAATAAAAAGATTTTTTAAAAGCAATATTTCCCTAAAAATTAAATAGGAAAAGGTGTTACAGAAGAATGTTAAATAACATGGCAAATGCTCGCACATATTATTATGTGAAAAAGTAGGTTGAAAACCATCAAGTGTACTATGATGTCATTTTGTGGATGGATGGATGGATGGATGGATGGATGGATGAACAAGTAGATAGACAGATAGGCAGATACATGGATGGATAGCTAGATAGAGTAAGAGAAATCATTATGGAGGTAAATATACCAAAATATCATCAGTAGTTAATATCTGGATGTGGGCTTTTTCTGACTTTTCTTTTACCTTTTGTACTGTCTGAATTTTGCACAGTGAATCTTTTTGTTTCCCATGAATTGTTTAAATAAATGTTACTTTTATTTACTTAGAAATGATTTCACTTTAGGGGGAAAAGGAGAATAAGGCACTTAGGATCACCAGGCCAACCCTACGCCACCTGTCCCTGACCAGGCCTGCCTTCCTGCCCTTATCTCGGCTGACTGTGTGGTTCCGGCAGGCACATCCTGTCCCAGCATTTCACAGCGGTCCAAGGTCACTGAGCATTCATTCTGGGCCTCGCCCTTCAGCATCAGCTTCTTCACTCCCGTATCTACACCGGGAGGAGCTTCAAGGGGCTGGGAGGGTGGCGCACCTGGAGAGGGCATGGAAGCTCCATGCCACCCCCCCCCAATACCTTGCCCTATGCATCTTTTCCAGTTGGCTGCTCTTGAGCTGTATATCCTTTATAATAAACCAGCAAATGCAGGTAAAGTATTTTCCAGAGTTCTGGGAGCTGTTCTAGCAAGTGATGGAACTTGAGGAAGGCCTTGTGGGACCCGCAGTTTATAGCCAGCTGCTCAGGGACCCAGGGCAGGCATTGGCATCTGCAGTGGGGCAGTCTGTCGGGACTGAGCCCTTCACTGGGCGGGATCCGATACTAAGTTCAGGGGGACAGTGTCAGAACAGAGTTGCATTATTGCACACCCCGTTGGTTCTGGGAGAATTGGAGAATTGGTTGTTGGGGTCAGAAAATACCCCAGAATTTCCAAGCCCATTTAGAAGCTGAACCAACTGAGGCTCCAGAAGGTGAAAAGAACTTGCCTGAGGTTCAGGATGTGGAAAGGCTAAGCAGGAATTCATGATTGGGGCTGTCTGAATTCGCAAGTGGGTCCGCGATCCTGACATCACACAACCCCGCCCTCAGGGGCTGGAGTGTCTCCGGCTGCATCGAGGACCCAGGATGCAGCCGGGGCATCGCTCTGGTTGGCCTTGGTGAGACCTGGTCTGTCCTAGACTCTGCCAGGGACACGAGGCTCTGCTGGGAGACTCAGCTCAGAGTGGGCCTTTGTCTGAGTGAAGGTCAGGGCCAGAAGGAAGCTCGTGGTCTCCCCCAGGCTGCAGAGGCAGGTGGGCACTGGGAATAGAGGGTGCTCACAGGGGTTACAGACCGCTCATTCCCAGGCCAAACTCATCCTCTCCTGAACCTGCTCATCCTCTGGTCCCCCGATAGCGTGGACAGCGCTGCCCCCCAGACCCCCATAGGATAGTCGGGATACATCCTTGACTCTCCCCTCACTGTTCTCCCCCAGGCCATGTCTCACCCCCCACGACTTTCAAGTTCTCCCACTTCTCTCCATGCCAGAGCTGCATTTCCTGCCCAGGCCTCATTACTCAGCAAGCGGCTCACTGCTGTGGCTCCAGGATGGGTAACACAGTTCCCGAGGACACCAACATGATGAGTGCCCACTGTGTGCCATGCACTTTGCACAGATCTGCTCATTTGATCCTCATTCGGGCCTGGCATGTCCTTCTATTATTCTCTTATTCCTGACCTAAGTCTCACAAGCAATTTGCATATCATTATCATATTCATCCTCAGGTCTCGCAGCTTTCCTGTATCACCTGTCTTTCCCCCGCACTTTGTCAGCCTTCTCCAGTTCACAGAGCGCTTTCACAACTGCTGTCTCACTGGAACTTCGTGATAACCCTGTGAGGGTGCTACTAGTACTGCCCCCATTTTACAGATGGTAAAACTGAAATCCAAAGAACTAAATCACCTGCCCAAGGTGCCACTGGCAGGATTTGAACCCAGATCTTCCTCAGTCTAGGTAGAGCTCTTAAATGCTTCTCTCCACTGTCTTTTAAACAAAATCCTGATGTTGAGACCATCTTCATATTAACACACACACACACACACACACACACACACACACACACACACACATACAATCATACTCACCCACATAGAAACACATTCAGATTCTCACTCACATGTATACACCATGCAGAATGACCTGCAGACACCCATGGGCGCATACACACACAGAGCGCCACGGGCGAGCACACACCTAGGCACACGTGTCCACACAGAGAACAGCCTGGAGCAACACACATGTGCGTGCAGCTTTATCAGGATGGACCAGAGCAGGGCCAATGCCACGGCCCGCCTCTGGTTCCGCTCGCCCCGACCACCACCAGCCCCCACCAAGGCCTGCCCTGCCGGAGCCCCTCCGCCCCTCTTCCTCTGCACATTCTTTCTTTGTGCTTCTTCCTGAGCTCAGCCCTGCGCCAGGCTCTGCGGGGCCCTGGTTATTTTTACAGCTGCAGGGAGCAAACTCTCAGGGAGAAGGGAAGGCTTTGCTAAGAGGGCGGGTGCCTAACGCTCTGAGTCATGGCCAGCCCAGCCCCAGGGACAAAGGTTCCCTGGCTCGGCTGGCTGGTGGCTGTGGTCAGCCTGGACCAGCTCCGGGACTTGCCAGAGGGATCTTCCCTGGCTGGCTGGCTCAGAGCCACTGCCCTCTCCCCTCAGGGCTGAGGACACCCTGGCTTGGCTCTGGGCTCTGCGCCCAGAAAGGTCCCCAGACCAGCTGCCAGGGGAAGGGGGTTCTGCACCCAGAGGCCGTGGCCAGAGCCTGTTCACTCCCCTTTTGGGGCCGGAGTCCAGCCTCTGTCCCTTTATGTGGACCAGAGAGCGGGGAGGGCAGTCGCAGGGCCAAGGGGCCTGCCCAGGAGGCTGGTTGGGGACAAGCTAGGGGGGTGGGGATCTTTACATGAGGGAAGGCGAGAGTGGTCGGGGGGGACAAACGGAGGGAAGCAGAGTTTGTCTTCTCAGGGGCGGAGTCTCCCGTTCAATGCAGAGGCCTCAGGCTGACGACTTCGCCTTGCCGTCCTGTTCCCACCGCCATGACCCCTCACCCATAACTGCCAGGACAACGCACGGGCTCTTTGGAGTCTTGTTACTAACATCCGTCCCACTCACTGCGACCAGTTTAGCCAAAATGACATCCTCCCTGCCTGCCTGCCTGACATCGGGCTGGAAAGACCCTTCCACGGTCCCTCTCCTGCGCCCTCACCTCTCAGACCCCACCCAGCCTCCTGGGCCCGGGGCCTCTCCCAAGAGCTGCCTACAAGACTGGGCACCTCTGAGTCCTTGGCTGTGCAAGGAGAGGCCCCCAGGGCAGCCTGGGCACCTATTCTGGCACAGGGCCTGGAGAGGCCTCTGAGGCTCCCCAACACTCCCGCCCTCTCTCTGCTGCAGAGCAGGAATGTTGTTGATTTCAGTGCAAAGAACTCATTATTTCGCTTTCCAGACCAGAAAGCCCCACATGTGGAGTTAATTCCCCGTTCTGACAGAGGACTAGTGCCAGCCAGGATTGGCGTTTTGCTGAATACCCACTGGGCACCGCTGTTTCCATCACAGGGTTAATTAGTCCCCGTGAGCCTCCGCCCAGGGAGGTGCTCGGGCTGGGAGTCCAGGGACCCAGATGCTGAATCTGCACCTGCCAATGCCCGTCTGGGGGAGCTGCATTCCAAGAGGCCCTCCTCCCCTCTGGGCCTCAGCTTTCCCATCTGCAAAATGAGCAGGCGAACCTAGATGGTCCCCAAAGTCCTTCCCAACTGGCTTGAACTTTCCAGCACATTCTGTGAGGCTGACATTCTCTGATAGACTGGGATGAGGTTCTAAGTCATTCCATGACATCTACAGCTCCCCGTGATGACACCGGAAGGCAGCCCTTCACATTCGATGGCATTTAGCACCACCTACAGCATTCCGTGACATCCTTTGACATTTACAACAACTCATGACATTTACAAGGATTCACAATATCCCGTGGCATTCTTGGACTTTCCAGAGCATTTTACAACATTCCTTGACATTCAACAGCACTCTATGGCATTCCGGCCATGATCTCCGGTGGCATTCTGTGACATTCTAAATTTATACCATGTGGGCTTGCCCCTTGTCCAAGGGGCTTCCCTGACATAGCTGGAGAAACCATAGCCCCCCCAAGACCCTCTCCCAAATCTCCTCCTGCCCGAGGTGTGTGATCCCTCTGTGGTCAGAAGTCCTTGAATGTGGCCGCTAGAGCCATCTGGCCATTCCAGGACCCTGATCTGGGCTTTGAGGTTGGAGGGGGCAACGTCTCCAACAACAGTCATCTCCTTGGGGTGTTTTGCTCCCGGAGAAACCTTTCTCCCCTCCCCCACTGCCACCAGACTATTCCAAACGATGGCTCCTCCCTTCAGGTGAAGGAAGTCTCCTTGGAGTACTATTAAGCTTACCAAATATTTAAAAACTTTGACCTAAGGGAATGGCAATTTGATATGGTTTGACCTAATGCAGCAGCAAGAATGTGGGTTTGGGCATCAGTCCCGGGGACAAAGACCAGCGCTGCTATTTCTTAGCTGGGAAACTTCGGGAAACCTCACCAGGCCTCGTTTTCCTGATCCATAAATGGAGATAATGACATCTTACTCAAGGGATTGGTAGAGGATTCAATGAAATAATGCAGTTATAGGGCAAAGACGTAGAAGAAAATAAGGCCTCAAAGATCTTTTTTCTCCATTTTTCTTTCCCCTGGAACAAAAATAAAATCGTTCATGACTCAGACAGACAATTGAAAAAGAGGACCTAGGTTTTGGCCTTGGCCCAGCTACCTTCTCACTGTGTACCCTTGAGACAATGATTCTGCCCCGTGGACCTCAGCTTTCCCATCTGTAAATTGAGGTAGGAGACATTCAGATCAACTTGGGGACCTTCTGGTTCTGATGGCTTGGGCTCCTCTGGCTGGGGTGGGGGGGGGGGGGGAGGAGGGGAGGATGACAGAACAGGGGATCCTGAAGTCTGGTGGGGCAAGCATTGGGGAGCAATGGGTTGTCACAGGACACTGGAAAAGTGGGAGGAAGAGCAGGTCAGACCCGAAAAGGTGCTGCTTTCTAACCAGGTGAATGAGATGACAGGCTTGGCTGTAAGGCTGCTCCTCCAGACCTTCTGGGAAAACTGCCCCAGGATCTTGGGTTGAGGGTGAACAGGTACCCCACCTGGTGGGCGGTAAGGTCTCCAGCCCTTCAGGCAGGCCTAAGTGGTGGGGACTCCAGCTGGTGCGGAAACCTTAAGAGAGTGCGCCCCCTGGTGGCCATAATTTGTCATTGTAGCACAGCGCTCCCAGCCCTGGGAGGCTGACTCACGTTCTGACCAGTGGCTTGGTCTTAGGGGGTCAAATTTCTTCTGAGAGTCCGCAGAACTTGGGAAGAGGGTGCCCCAAGTTGGGGCAAGCCCGTAGGGCAGAAGGCCGGTAAGGACCCTTCAGTAACCTTTTCAACAAATTTGTTGAGCACCTACTGTGTGCCAGGCAGCGTGCTGGGCTCTCTGGTCGTGTTGAATAAGACAAGCCCTGCTCTGCAAGAAGCTCACACAGTCAGAGGCTCCTGGGCTGGCTGAGGACCTACTTTGTGTCAGTTCTTATTGCCTGGACTCCTCACCGCAGTCCTGGGAGGTGAGAGTTATTGCCCTCATCTTACAGGTGAGGCAGCTGAGGACAGAGGCCCCCCAGCTGTAAGGGGCAGAGCTGGGTTTCCGTTCTTAGGTCTGGATGATTCCAAAGATGCCCATCATATGAGGTTTGTGCAGATGTCCATGCGCTTCCGGTCAAGTCCTTCGGGAAATGGGCCTCTGAGGTGCCTGTGGGTTCAATGGGGGGGGGGCAGTCTTGACGCCATGCCCTGTGCCCAATGGGGCCTCCTCCCAGAGTGGGGGGTGCTCCCCGGGAAGCAGGCATCTGGGGAGCCCGGGCATTGTTCTCATTGTCCTGGCCTGCTCTTTGTCTCAGGATCCAGGGCTCCTCCTGCCCGGGTGGAGAAGGGGGCCAGCTGCCTGGAGGGTCGCATGGCTGCTGCCCTCATTAGAGCCCTCACAACTGCTTCTCACTGGACTCCCCACCCCAGGGTCTGAGGGAGAGTTTGACACGAAGCTAAAAATAGCTGCTGTTTTGTTCCTTTGTTGGAGGGGAGGGGCTGGCAGAGGGGCACCAGCTCCCCTTAATGACCTGCCCACAAAGAACAAAGCCTTCTCTCTGCACTTGCTCTGCTTCTGCACCGCTCCCCCTAATCCCACCCCCCGCCCCGTCCCACCCCAACCCCCACCCCACCGCCTCAGCGCACTGAGATGGAGCCTGAATGGTGGGCCTGCTGGCCGAGCAAGAGCCTGGCCCAGACCTCTGAGCGGGACAACCCAGGCCCCAGGCTGGACTGACGGGCACTCGTGTGCAGGGAGGCCCGTGGGTGGGGCTCTGTTGGGATGCACCTGTCAGTGACGTTGTGTGTGATGTCATACCACGGGCGCAGCTGATGGCGTACTCGATGGCAAGTCACTGTGGGTAGCTGGTTGTAGGCGGGTGGCTCTGTGAGACTGAGTACCATGAGCTGGGGACACGGTGTGGCTGTGTGCAGGCGACACGGTGAGCGAGCGTGGCTGCTTATAGTGAGCCTCACTGCGTGCAGGTGACACCGTGCTGGTTTGACATGGATGATGGGGCTGACTTTGCAGGTGACATGGTGTGGGACTCTGTGACTACATTGGTGACACTGGGGGTGGGCTAACTGCAGGTGACACCATGAGTGGCCCTGTGACTGTGCAGGGGACTGTGGCTCACCAGAGGTCAGGAAGCCGTAGCCGCTCCCATTGGCCATCACACACCTGACACAGCGTCAGGTCCCTGTGTCTCTGGGCAGCTCATGGAGCCTCCTTAGCGTTCCTCCTGCCCACGGCTCCCGTTCCTCTTCTGCTTGCCTCCTGCCACCTTTCTTTCCAGGCATCACGATGCATCATGCCAGCCTGGTGTGTCGCACTCGCAGGGGTCCGGTAGATGTGGCACCATCACCCAGCGTCTGGAGCAGAACTGGAACGTAAGTGAACACCCACACTCGACGGAGGCCTGCCCAGTGGAAGGAGGCAGGTGTGGGACTCAGGAAGTGGTCAGGGGAGCCCAGCGTCATCGGTAATGGGGGGTTCATTTCTCAAAGGGGGGACACATGCACATATCACTGTGTAATTTTAAAAACTGAAGCAGATGTGACAAAAAAAAATTTACTTGCTGTTAATTTAGGTGGTACAATTATAAATAATTATGATGCTATTCTTTTGATTTTTCTGAATTTGTATCTTTGTTTTAATATTTTATTTTTAAAATATATTTTATTGATTTCAGAAAGGAATGGAGAGGGAGAGGGAAATAGAGACATCAATGATGAGAGAGAATCATTGATCGGCTGCTTCCTGCACGCCCCACACTGGGGATCAAGCCTGCAACTCGGGCATGTGCCCTGATCAGGAATCAAACTTTGACCTCCTGGTTCATAGGTCAACGCTCAACCACTGAGCCATGCCGGCAGGGCTGATTTTCCTGAATTTTTAATCTCTCAAAATAACTAAACAAAAGCAATACCTGCTCGTGATATTTGTTATTCACAAAAAGTTAACATTGATTTTTGTGTCAGACACTGTGCTGACTGCTTAATGAATATTTACCACAACCCCAGGAAAGAGGTACTATTGGCATCTCCCATTTTATAGGTGGGGAAACTGAGGCTCAGAGGCCCTGTGGCAGGTCTCACCTCAACCCCCACACCCCCTGGGAGCTCAGGAAAGCTCAGAGTGTCCCTCTGCTGGGTAACGCTGACACTATGAGGCCTGTGTCCCATGAATGAATTACCTGTGCTGGTTAACAAATCATCCCCAGTGTAAGGGCTTCAAACAACAGTAATTATGGACTATCTCTCAAGGTTTCTCTGAGTTAGGAATTGCGGGGTTGGCTGGGCAGTGTCAGCTGAGTGGCTCCTGAGATGTCAGTAAGATGTTGGAAGGTTGCAATTATCTGAAGGTAAGGCGGGGGCTGGAGGATCCACTTCCAAGTTGGCTGACTCACTTTTATAACAAGCTGGTGAGGGCTGTCAGTTCCTCTATCCACGGCAAGTTGAGCTTCCTCACAGCATGGTGACCAGGAGAATCAGGCAGAAGCCATATCACCTTTAATGACTCAGTCTTGAAGTCACATAGCATCACTCTGCAGCATTCCAGTGGCCACAGATTTGGGTTCCCTACGCTCAGCGTTCCTCTCCTGATGTACAACCCATGGTGTATGCAGGCGCTTTCTAGCCCTCTTTGTGTTGGTCTGTGGGAATTGGGGTTTGGGTGAAAAATGCTGATACTCTGGTTACTGCTCTTGCTGGGAGTAATACACTGTCCTCTGTGTCTGACCCAGGAGTCTCCTGTCTTCGGCCAGTCTCCAGGAAGCAGAGGCCGGCTAACTTGCTGGCTTGCAAGCAGGGTAAAACCTCAGATCCTGCAGTTCTTGACAGTCCTCCCTACATAGAATCAGGGCTTAGCCTGATTGAAATTTGTGATATTTCTTTCTGAAATACTTAACCATATAGCTACCCTATTTTACTATTGGATTGCTGTTATTTTCTTATTTGTTTGCAGGAACTCTTTATATGTTATAGAGATGACCCCTTTCTAAAATATAAATCATAGATACTTATTTCCATAAGAATGGATATTTATGTTTTAAATTTCTTTGTTTTCACTGCAGAAAGATATCTTATTTTTGCAGCGTTGAATCTGTGTATCACTTTCTTTATAATTTCATGTCTTTCTTTCACACAAGTCCTTTATGGAGTAGGGATATTAATGCTTCGAGTAAGGATGAGTCTTGCTCTTGGAACATTGAGGCTGCATGTAATTTGAGGTCCTGAGACTGCAGCCAAAGGAGGTCACCTCCCTCCAGCCAGCCTAGCGCAGTGGCGGGGAGCATCCCAGGGAGTAATGATGGAGGCAGCAAGCGCCCCTTCCCCGCCCCTCCCCCCCTCGCCGTAATGTTTGTTGAACAAAACAAGCTGAACTTCTGGTAGCAGGTCCCTTTGGAAGGGCAAAGCTTCTTAAGAGGCCCCTAGGGGGAGCCTGGGAGGAGCTACTCGATCCTTGGCTGCCTGGGAGCCTGTAGGAGGAGTCCGTCCCTGCAGCTATCAGCCCTCCCTCCCCTTGTGGTCTGTGGGCACACACACTCATAGATACTCACAATCACCCCACCCAAAACGTCAAGCACAGCTGAAGTAAACACCCATGGGTATGCAGGAACACAATAAAAATGCACCTGTGTGCATACCCACGTGGGCATACATGCTTGTGCCCCTATTCACAAATGGTCACATGTGCACACATACGGATGCCCACATGTACAAAGCACATGCATATGTGTGCACAAATACACACAGATGTGCATGCAGGTCTCTCCAGGTACAGCCCTATGAAGAGATGCAGTATGCATGTGTATACACATACGCCGATGTATGCACCTGTTGCTCAGCCCAGATCCCAGCAAGGAAAAGTCAGCACACTCAAGCAAGATGAGAACAATTTTAAAAAGGGGCCATTTACAAAGGTGAGGGCAGGGAGAAGGGAAACCGAAAAGCAAGAGTGATGTACTTGGGGGCTAGCAATAGTGGGGAGCCAGGGTGCCAGCCCTCAGCCTGGCGGGTCAGGGGAGGGAGCCATTGTGGGCGGTGATGAGTTCTGTAGCTTTGCAGAGGACTGCTCAACAGCAACTGTGGCACTCAGATGGGACCACAGCCTGATGGGGAGGAGCCACGCTGTGCAGCCCCTGCCCTCTGAGCTGCTGGCTGGGCCTCCCATTGGCTGAACCCAACCAGAAGCCAGCCAGGAGCCTGCTCCTGGTCAGGCTCCTTGGGGGCACGGAGCTTGGTGGAGAGGGGGTCTGGAGGGGCAGAGTGTATCTAACCCTCACGCACATATGGAGATACCCAGATGTGCACACAGGGCCCTTGAATGCAGGCACACAGTCAGATGCACATTGCACACATGTTCACGTGGACACATACGTGCCTGCACACAGTTTAGAGCCGTGTGCACACAAGCTCAAACACCACAGACCTATACATGTCTGAGAAAGAGGCTGAAAGCAGCAACATCCACTCAGCCCTGCCTGGGCCTGAGGTGAAGCCCCCCCCACCCCCTTCCCCGGTCCCCTCCTTCTCCCCCGCCCACCCCAAGTCCAGGGCCAGCTCTATGCTGAGCTCTTTGTTATTCTTGGCAAAGACAGAATCCCAGGGGGACAATGGGCCAGCCAGGCCTGCACAAATCAAGGGCTCTTTGGGGGTCTTTCAGAGGCCTGGCCTGCCTGAGTGACAGCTGAATTGGGTCCGGATTGGGCGGGGGAGGCAGGCCCTGCAGCCTCAGAGCTGGGAGGTCCCCTTGCTCCAGCCTGACTCCCCCCTTCCCCACCCAGGCACCTCCTCCATCCTACAGGGGCACCTGGCCCAAGCCAGAAAAGCTGGGGCCCCTTACTTCACACAAAGCCTTACTCCCCGCCCTCATGTGGCCCACCCCCAAATCCTATCCTTCTAAGCCCACTGCTGCCCACACCAGGTCTCCTTCGGCCTGGACACCAGCAACAGCCTCCCTGCCTCCAGGGAGCTGCCACTCCCAGCCAGAGGAACTTATTTGAAATGCAAATGAAATCATTTTCATCTCCTGCTTATGATCCTTCAAGGCTCTCCATACCCACCTCCAGATAAAGTGCTAAATCAGTCTCATCTTGCACCATCTAATCCCTGACCCCATTCCCAGCTGCACAGTGCCTGCTCCTCCCATCCCAGACGCCTGGTTCTCTAGCTGTGCCACTTCCTTCCTGCCCCTGGGCCTTTGCACATGCTGCTCTCTCTGCTGCGAAGCCTTTACCCCAATCCTTCATCTACTGACTCTTCCCAAACTACAGCTTTTCAAACTAACTATAAGATAAGACCAAGTTGGTGGGGTTTTTTTCCTTCCAACCCATCATGGAAAGATGCTTTTGTAAAATATAATAAAAATGAGCTACTAGAAAAAAAAAAAAAAAAACAAAGCAAGGTATAATCATCTTGGGAAAGTTGTTTCTTGTAAAGTTAAATATTCACTTTGCATACGACCCAGCAATTCCACTCCTAAGTATGTACCCAAGAGAAATGAAAACAGATGGCCACCCCACGCCTGTAGGAGAATGTTTACAGGGGTTTTATATGTAATCACCAAAAGCTGGAAACACTTACATGTCCTTCAGTGGTGAGTGGATAAACAAACAGTGGCATAGCCAGACACTGGGGTCCTACTCAGCAATGAACAGGAAAGGCCCACTGCACAGCCCCTGGATGGATGTCTGCTGCATTGTGCTGAGCGAAAGAAGCCAGACTCAAAAGGCTACATTCCGCAGGATCCATTTATATGACATTCTGGAAATTAAAAAACAAAACAAAAATATATAGTGACCAAAAACATACCAGTGGTTGCCGGGGCTGGGTTTTGGGAGAGGGAGGCACTGATTGACAAGGAGCATGAGAACTTTTGGGGGGGATAGGACTGCCCTGTGTCTTGATTGTGGTCATAGTTACATGGCTATGTGCGTTTGTCAAAACTCATAGAACTGTACACTCAAAGGGCAGATTTCACCGTGTGTAAATTATGCCCCCCAAAAATCTGACTTAGAATGCAAATACGAGGGGTCGGCGTCAGGTCCAGGCCAGGGGCTGTGGGGCAGCGGGGGCTTGAACCACATCTACCTGACTCCAGGTCCATGTGCTGTGTTGTAAGATACACACAGAAACAACAGCCGTGAGCTGGAGGCAGGATTCAATGCTTGCCGTCTCACAGAGACCTCCACCCCCTTCCAAGGTCAAGATGGAGTCACTCGGTCAAGAAGTACGAGCTGTTGTCCACCTTGTATTGGCTCTAGACCAGGGGTGGGCAAACTTTTTGACTCGAGGGCCACAATGGGTTCTTAAACTGGACCGGAGGGCCGGAACAAAAGCATGGATGGAGTGTTTGTGTGAACTAATATAAATTCAAAGTAAAGGAGCGGAGGGGAGAGCAAGAGAACCAGATAGAACAGCCGGATCTGGCCCGCGGGCCGTAGTTTGCCCACGGCTGCTCTAGACGATGGGCTGGGGTACACAGGTGAGTCATGAATGATAGTGGATGCTGGCATGTGTGTGCACAGTGTACCACACACATAATACCTGAGCATGGGGTTTTGAGATGTGTGTGTCTAAGTTCCAGAAAACTCAAAATTTGATTTTTTAAAAAAGAACAATTGTCTATTTTCAAAGACCAGGGCTTAGGGAATGAAGTTTTAAGGAGTGTGAGGAGCTTAAATCTCATTGCTAGTGGTGGCCCTGGCACCTGAGCTTCCAAGGGGTGATGGAAAGTTAAAAAAGAAAAGAAAAGCTGAAATATAGACATGTGCCAACACTGTCACAGGTGCTTGCACACAAACACGGGACTAAATACACTAAACCCCAGGCTGGCCCATCAACACGGGCTTAGATATACACATAAACCCACAGACAACACTACACCCAGAAACATACATGCTACCAAAAATAATTGCCAGTATTTATTAAGTGTTTTTTATGAGCCCAGCACTGTGCTAAGTACCTGAATCCCTTGGCCAAAATCAGTCAGAATGGGCGTTCTAATTTCACACTATTTTATGAGGAAGTGAAGCGATTTGCCCAAGGTCACAGAGCTAGGAAGTGGCTGAGCAGGGGTTTGAACCCCAGTGGGCAGAAGTCCAAGGCCAGAGTGCATAAGCATTAGTCTAGTTGCTAACACACAGCAGCAAACCTCACATACTCGTGAATTCACACACAGATCACATGTACTTACACCACATTGATGCACAGCTATAGGTATGCACATGGCATGGACATACATGCCCACATGTGGCATGTTTGTGCATAGAGACACACATATGCACATAAACACAAGGTCGGGTAGCAGCAGATCCAGAGTCACACATTGTCATGCGGGCCACATGCAATAGCACACACTGAGTTTATTGGCAGGAGCACACAAAGAACCAAGCCTGAGACTTAGAGGGGGGTCCTGGCACAGGCTTCCCGCCCCTCTCTGCCTGCCCTGCCCCCTCTTGGCAGATAAGAGCTTGAGGGTTGGGCAATGCTAAATTGAGCCCTGCCAGCTGGTGGCCCAGGTCCTCTGGGGACAGGCTGCTGCCTCCTGCTCCCATCGCCAGGTAAGCAGAGCCACCCTTGGGGCCAGCATCACAAAGCACCACACCTGGGCCCCTCCCATGAGAGGCTGAGCTCAGGAAACCTCCAGGTGGCCGCCACAGCGGGCGCTCCCCAGCCCCAGCCCGTACCTCCTGCTGCTCACAGCTCTCTCTCCAGCCACAAATGGGAGTTATGAAGACAATGACCCCCATCTTTCTTGGCTTGCCTTCCATTTATACTCCTGAGACACCCACACCCCAGTGCGCATGGCGCCCTGTGAATCAGAGAACAGCAATATCTACCCAGGCTGGAGGTCAAGGAAGTTTTCCTGAAGGAAGAGGTGTCTAAGCCAGGCTCTTAATCTGAAGGTGGAATGGGAATTAACCTTGAGTCAGAGCAAAGGAGAGCGTTAGCTGGAGGGTGGCGTTTGCAAAGTCTCAGAAGTGAAAGAAAATAACACCTTTGGGGACTTGCAATGGATTCATCAGGACAGAAGGGGGACAAAAGGGATTGCAGAGTGATCAAAGCCTTGGCTGTGCCGTGTGAGACTGGGTCTTTGTGGGGGGACCAGTGTGAGCTAAGAACCACTAAAACCTGGGGCAACTGCAAGAGTGGCCACAGCTTCAGGTCTCCCTTCTGTGGCCCCAGACCACGGAGCACGGCCACCGATGCTGTCCTAGACCCAGAGCACTGGCTCACTGTCCTGGGCCACCTGGCAGCCCAAGGCTTGCCCAGACACCTCAGTGGCCATGTCTCACCCTCATGAGCTGGGCCAGTGACACTTTTGGGGGGATATTAATACTCCCATTTTGCAAGTGAGGAAAGTGAGTCTTGCAGAGGTGACTTAAAGCAAGAGCATGAACTGTTCAGAGCTGACCATCGGGAGAAAGGGCACCCTGGGAGTAGTGGAGAAAGCAGCCTGGGAAGGCTGTGCGAGGACCTGCGGGGGGGCGGGCAGGAGAGCATCAGCGAGGCTGAGGGGCCTGGAAAAGAGACTCAGCTGCTGAGGTCAGTTCCTCCCACGGGAGTGCATCTCTGGTTTTGGAGTGACCTCTAAGGCACTCCTTTGCTTTGCTTTATGCCAATCACACATTCATCACTCTAAGAGTCCATAACCCCCCCCCCATGTCCTTGTAGGCAGCACCCCAAGAATCTTTCTAAGAACTCTAAAAAATGCCATAAATTGCCCGGCCAGTGTAGCTTAGTGGTTGAGCGTCGACCTATGAACCAGGAGGTTCAATTCCCAGTCAGGGCACATGTCTGGGTTGCAGGCTTAATCCCCAGTGTGGGGTGTGCAGGAGGCAGCTGATCAATGATTCTCTCTCATCATTCATGTTTCTATCTCTCTTTCCCTCTCCCTTCCTTTCTGAAATTAATAAAAATGTATTTTTTTTAAAATGCCTTAAATTTGTATGCTTCCCAAGCAATTTCCCTGTGATGTGGATTTGTGGCTGCAACTGATGACTCCACGCCGATGAGACAAGAGAGAACTCCCTGCACCCGTCTCTGCCCTGAGCTTTTTTCTGAGCCTGTTCTTGGTCCTTGGGCATCAATGGCCCTTGGCCATGACACAGTGAGTCCAGTATTATGAATCACACTGACCAGACTTTTCATCCTGGTTCTGCTCAGAACCAGCTCTGTGACCTCAGACAAGATCCTTTCCCTCTCTGGGCCTGAGCTTCATCACCTGTAAGAATGGGGATGATTGCAACTATTTCGAGGTTGTAGTGAAGACTTAATGGGGAAATGTATGAAAATGGCCAAGCACCATGCCTAGCTCTTAGTAAAGGCTCTAAAAATGGATGGCGATTTTTAGGGGGCTCCATATTTTTGTGGAAAATAATCCAAATTCTTTAGCTCAGAAGTCGAAGCTCTGCTAAATCATCTTTCCCACGGAAAGAGGTAGGGCTCAGCAGAGGGGCTTGGGGAGCTGGTGGTGCTAGATGTCAATGGGGCAGCACCCACTGGGGGTAGGGGGCTGGGAAAGCTAATGCAGTCATAGCCTCTGATCTTCTGAACGGGCTCTGGGGAGGGGGTCCAGAGCCTGTGGATGGAGATCTCTGTACGCCCATCTTAGGTGGCTGCATGACTCCTCCTCCCCTTTACCAGTTATGCCTTCCACCATCTCCCCTGACCAAAGCCTTGGCCAATTCCAGAAGATAGGCATGTGGCTGGAGTGAACAGGACACTCCATTTCCCAGGTGCCCTGCTCCCCGCACTAAAGGACCCTCACCGGGCTCAACCCAAGATCACCGATGTTTGATGATTGCCCGAGAGAGACTGAGGATGGACTCCACACCCTCCTGAGAATGGGGAGAGGGAGATCGTTGGGATATGTGGAGACAACATGGAAGGGAGACTAGATCACTAGCCAGATAATTCTAAATTCAAATCCCAGCTCTATTATTTGCAGTGTGCACACGGACAAGATGTTCTTTGTCATGGGGGAAATGACACCTACATTGCAGACCTATTGGGCATGTTAAATGAGGTGGCATATGTACAGCATTGGAATGATGCCTGGCACACAGCAGACTTGATAAATGTCCTCTTCTCCCAGCTGTTAGCACTAGTACCCAGGACAGCACCCCATCCTTGCTTGCTTGGATGCTGTCCACGGTGCTGATAAAAGATAGCAGTCTCTCCCGTTCTCCCCTTCAGTCCTTGACCTCTGTGACATTCTCAGAGGTCTTGGGGATCAAGGGTTGTGCACTGTGCTTTCACAATGTTCTCTCAAACCATTATCACTAGGTTGGAACTCCAGTTGTAGAATGAAGGCTATTGTCCCCATGGTGGGCAAATGTGTGCCTCTTTTTCCTCCTATATATTCCATTGAATGCTCTTTGTGTTGGATCCAAGAGCCCCAGCTTATAATAAAAACAAGAACCAAACACAATAATATTTACTGACCACCAATTGTTAACCAAGATTTCCCATCACTCCAGTCACATAGACCACTGTCCAGAATCCAAATATTTTCAACAACACCTTCTCTATTCCTTTCTAGTATTGATAATCTGTAGAAAAAAAAGCACCATGGATCCCAAATCTCTCAGTCCCTACCCATTACTCAAGGCAAGAATGTGGTCAAAGCCACGGTGATGCGGGTACATGCATAGCAGGAAAAGAGAATGGGATTTGGAGTCAGCCAGACCTGGGTTTGAGTCCCCTCTCTGTTATTCATTAGCTCTAAGACTTTGGCAAGATCTCGGGAGCCTGTTTTCTCATCTATAAAGTGAAGTTAGCAATTGCACCTCTTCCCTAACATTATTGGGAGGACCAAGGGAGATGTTGCTCCCACAGTGTTTACAATATATCAATAAATATTCCACAGATTGGTAGCTATTATTATTTCAGGCATCTGACTCTGAGTTTCTCAAAGAGAGGACACCAATCACCATGTGTCTCTTCCTGTAAAGTCAGCGGCAGACTCCTTAATGTTGGGGGCTCCCCTGGGGCCTAGCTTTCCTCCACTCCCATGGGCTATTGTACCCCCCCAGGGCAATAAGTCCCTCCCCTTTCTTTCCCTATTCAGTATAACGCCCATCCCCCTCTCCCTTTCCTCATCATTTTTTATTTTGTTTGGTTCAAGTTCACCTCTCCTGAGTCTAATATAGAATTTGGTTAATATCAGTTTACTAAAACCGCTCTCCTAAGGGACCATGCCTTGACAATACGGGGTTAGACAGACAGGCAAAGCTGGGTTTGAATCATGGCTCAGCTCATGCCGTATCACTGTAGGCTAGTCCCCTAGCCTCTCTAGCCTCAGCTTCCTCATCTGTGAAATGGTGGCGACAATATCCCCTTCCTCCTGAGCTTGCTGCAGGGAGCAAAGGAGAAAGTGCATTAAAGGCCTCAGCACAGATGCACATGGCAAGTGCCCAGTACCCATCAGCTATTATTGTTGTTTCTCTTGGTTTTTGGATTTTCATTTCTGCCTTTCTTTTCTAGCGATGCTCTGCCTCCTCGCTGACAAGTTGGAAAGTACAGAGTCCCACCTCAAGCTGCTGTCTCCTCTTTGGAAGAAGAGCGAGTACCTGTATTTGGAGCCCATCTAGTGTACTCTCATCTCTGGGGGGAGACATACTGGAGCACCCCCCAATTCCCTGGGACCCTTTATCTCTTACCTAGGGCTAGGATCCGAAGGGGCATTCTCAGCCTTTGTGGTGGTGGTGGTGGTGTGTATGTGCACACGCGCGTGTGTGCGTGTGTGCATAAGATTGTGTGTATGCATATCTGTAAGTGCAGGAATAGGTGTGTCATCTGAATGTGTGTGACTTTTGTGGAAGTTCACATGTAATTGGGTATGTAAAAATATGTGCAAATGAGAGATGGCTGTTTGTATATGCTGTGTGTGTGTGTGTGTGTGTGTGTGTGTGTGTGTGTGTGTTGGGGGTGCAGTGTGGACATGACACCAGCTCCTCAGCCATCTGCAGGCTTGAGGGGTCCCAGGCAATTCACAGGGTTGCTGGTTGCCAGCACCTGCCCCTCTGAGCAGCGGCCCTGGCTGTCATTTTGGGAACAGCCACGCTTCAATGATTCACAATTCTGCTTGCTCAGAAATTTTCATCATCTGACCTAGGCAGGGGGTCAGGGGAAGATTTGCCAAGCACACCAGTGGCACTGGGAGGATGGCTAGCGTTTTTTCAAGTGAAAGTTTCTCAGTACTTTTAAAACTACTGGGTTTGAACCCCCTCCCTTGTTTACAGTGAGTGCTTAATTAACCGTGATTCTTATCAGTTTACTAAAACCGCTCTCCTAAGGGACCACGCGTTGACAATACGGGGTTAGTCATTAATTCATTTTAATGTGGAAGTAATAAAAATTTTTGCACTATCCCATAATTCAGACTTATCACTAATTCACAAACACCCACCCCCCACCCCCAATTATTCCAAATCAGGGAAGTTCTGTTATTTAACAGCAATATATACAATACCCAAGGGAAATAATTTCTAGGCCACCACTTAGAATTCAATACAATAACAGAACTCCGTATGGTCCCCTCATCTGGCCAGAACTGATGTTTTTCAGGGCACGTGGCCCCCATTATTTTCTCTGACACTCATTTTTCAGGTGGAAACAGACGCTCACGCGGTGAAGTGAGGGGTAAGCGCCAGGTAGCCGAGGCCATCGGCACTGAGTCAGGGGTCTCGGTGGCCTCAGTCTCTCCAGACACTGAGTTGCCCCCAGAGAAAGCCAGAAGGAATGGCCCCCCCTTGGCCGAGAGCAGGAGAGATGTCCTTCCTTCCCAGCAATTTGTCACTGCGTCTGCCCCAGGGTGTTGCTTCGGGAGACAGTGAGAAGCAGGGAGAGTTTAGGAACAGGGAGAAATTCCTCCCCGTTTCTTCCTTGCTTCCTTCCATTTTTTTCCTGCCTGTCCTCAGACATATTCTGAATACCTACTGTGCGCGGGCCTAGTGCCGGGGCCAACAACAGGCTGCCAAGCAGGTCTGTCGGCTGAACTCAAGGACCTCACAGTCTAATGAGGGGAGGTGGAGACATAAACTGTTATCCCAACCCAGGAATAATAATAGAAAGGACTGGTGTCCTCATAAGAAGAAGAAATTTGAACACAGATACCGAGGGGGGTGGCTCCAAAGACCCAGGGAGAAGACAGCCGTCTACCAGCCAGGGAGCAAAGCCTGGAACAGATTCTTCCCTTAACCCTGCCGGCACCTTGGTCTTGGGCTTCTAGCGACCGGAACTGAGAAAACAAATCCGTTGCCTGCGCCTTTCTGTCTGTGGTACTGTGTGTCCAACCAGAACACGCTCACACAGGAGGACGGAATCTGGCTGTGTGGCGCGTTGCAATGTCCGGCTGCCCACGAGATGGCCCCGGTGAGGGCCGGAGGGGGAGACCAGAGGACACCGGGATCAGAAGGCGGGGGGCTGTGCATGCCAGGCTCACGGTTTAGACTTTTCCTGAAGGCCATGCAGTACCATGAAAAGCTTTAAGCAAGAGAGAAACAGGTCTTCAACCTCAGGTGCCCCAAAGGAAAAAAGAACCTGACAAGACTGTGACAGACAGACAAGTCTTAGGAGCGGCCCCCGGAGGCCTTGGCTGGTGGAAACAGCTCCAAAGAAGGCATGTAGCCGAGGGAAACAGGGGCTTGGAAGTCAATGGATCTGGGTTTGAATTTTAGTTCCACCGTTTTATTCATTCAGGCATTGATTCGCTCGGCTCTTAGATATTTACTGAGCACCCACTATGTGTTCTAGATGCTGGGAATACGTCAGCCACACAAACATGAAGCCCTTGCTCTCCCGGGTGAACAAATACAGGTGGTGATAAGAGCTGTGGAGAGAAGCAGAGCAGGGGACATGACACAGAGGAGGGAGGGACACTTTTTAAGATCAGGTGGTCATGGAAATGACACTGAAACAGAAATCTAGAGAAAGTGAGGGACTGCGTTGCACAAAGATCTTGGGCAAGAGCATCCCAGGCAGTGGGGACAGCAGGGGAGTCTTGGCAGATGTGAGGGACAGGCTTGCCGCTGCTCTACCACCCGCTTCTAGAAAGCAGAGGCAAGGGAGCCAGGAGCCACAGTTCCCGCACATCGGTGCCTTGACCAGAGTGTCCTCAGGAGTGGTGGGGATCCAGGGCTGACTGGGTAGGCTGAGGGCTGGACGGGAGAAGAAGGCGTGGACTCAGCAGCTCTGGACAGCTCCTGTAAGAATTTTTGCTCAAAAGGAGATCAGATAAACAGGACGCTGCTTGGAGGGGCATGGGGTCGTGGGAAGGTTTCTTCCAGGGACTTACAGCGTGTTTGTGTGATAATGGGATGGATGGAGTGGAGGAGGAAATGGAAGGTTCAAGAAGGAGAGGCCATAACTGCAGGTGTCGATCCTTGCTGGTGAGAGGGGAGGGTTCTGGGGTCTTCCCATGAAGTCACCAGCCTCATGAAGGGGCAGTAGACCTGTGAGGGAAGGGGGGTGAGGAACAGGTGAATATACTTGTGAAAAGGCTGGAGGGCCTGGGGGTGAGTAACTCAGCAGAGCAGATGATTACATTCTCGGGAACTTTTTGTGAGTTGGTTATGAAACCATTGGCAGCTTGAAATGGGCTATAGTGGAAACATCTACACCATGGGAATTGTCAAGTGCTACAAATCAGGGCCCTGTGTCCAGAGAGAGCTGATTGTTAACCATCTTCCAGCATGTCCAATCAGAAGAGGTGGCTCTCTTCCCAGGGCCTCAGGAGCTCAGTGAAACAGGAAGGTGAAGTGGTGAGCTGAGCATGAGGAGGAGAAAAGGGACTTAGAGACTCAGGAAGGCCAAAGACAGGATAAGGACAGTCATCTTGGAGTCATAAAACAGTCATCTCAAGCAGAAAGCTTTCTGGATCGGGCAATGGTGCTGAGCCCAATTCCTAGCCACATTCCCCCGGGCAATTCGCTGGGCCACACTGAGCCTCCGTCTGCACACCTGGAAACTGGGAGTCCTGATATCATGGTTATTGGGAGCATGAAATAAGGGGGCGGGCAAATGGATCTGGCTAGAGAAGGGGGCAGTGGAATGGCTGTAGGGGTTGTGTTCTGGGTTTGCAAAGGAAGGAAAAGCTGAGGGCAGCTCTTGCTTTTGGCCACTTGGGGAGAGTGGATGAGCACCCTCCCCTCCCCAGCCGACCTCCTCCCTGGATTGGGCTGGATGGAGTCCAGCTTTAGGCTTGGAATGTATTACCCCCAACATCCCCTGATCTACATATTTATCACAATACAGCAACTGCATAATTTAAAGTGGGTGTTAAAGAATTCCAATGTGTTATGCGTTTTCTGCATTCCTGGGTGAAGAAAAATTGCTGCAAGAAAGTGGTTAATTATTTCAAAAGACAAATTCCATGAAATAAAATAAAAATAGACTCCCTGTCCAGAGGGAAGGTGAGAGAGAAAACCGGGGGAGACTTGAGGAATGGTCCCCTCGAAATAGAACGCGGATGTTTCCTCAAGTGGTGAATGAGTACCTAGGACAGAGACCGACTCTGGGTCCACCACGTGGCCAGGAGAGGGAAGGACAAGGGGGCTGAGAGCCACAGGGATACCAGCAAGGGACTGTGATTGTTCGGGACATGGCGGTACCCTAGGCAAGGGAAGGGGTAGTGATGGAGTGAAGTGGTTAGGTCTGAAAGTGCTGGCGGGCGTTGGTTAAATGCGGGATAGGGTGGTGGGGAAGAGATCATGTGGACTTTTTATTTAAGGGAAGGTTGGACGGTGGGGCCTTTTGCTGGAGTTCTTGATAAACCCCACCCCCCCAAGCCCCACTCTTCCCCACCCGAATCCTGATCACTTTAAGAAATAAGACCAAGGCCGATGAAGGCCGAATGTGACCTTAGTTCCTAAGGAAGGCCAGGTCAGGGGACATAGCTTTGGGTGAGCGCCTATCAGACTGTAAACTGAACCCAGAATCAGGCCCACGCACCCCAAGTAGTGCTGATGTGGGGGGCTTGCCGGGGGAGTTCTGATGGTGTAGAGAAGCAGAAGAGAATCCCCACTCCATGTGGGCAGCTTGCTCCGAGGGATAAAAGGGAAGCAGGAGCCCAGGCTTTTATTCCCAAATCTGTCCATCAGAAAAGCCACTCTGCCTCCTGTGGGGCAGAAGAGGGAAGGGAGAGAGAGCTGGAGCCACACTGACGGAGCCTCCACCACGTGGAAGGCAGCACCTTGCACGGAATGGGGTGGCTAGGAGGACAGCAGGCTTGGCGGAGGGGCTGGCTCAGTGTTGGCTGTGGGAGACCCAGGTGCTGTGAGACCCACGGGTGGAGAGGTCCACTTTGCCACCCGATGCTTCTGCCCAGAATTCACAAGAGACTCACCTCTGTGCCCAGGGTTGTCAGCGTCCCTCTCACTTGCCTTCTCGCGTGATTTCTTGAGAGAAGAGGAAGAAGGGCGTTAGGACAGTGCCAGGACCTCCTTGTGCCTAAAACCTCCTTGCTCGGCCCCAGCTTCTCTGGGAAGCCTCCTTCCTCTGGGCCCCACAGCCCGCCCCTCGCTACACTGAGATCAGCTGCGTGTCTCACCCACCAGCGTGAACTCTCCTTCTGGAAGTAGGTGGATCCCTCACCGAGCACGGACCTGCTTGCCTTCTCTGCAGGCAGGGCTGTGGGTTCACACCCCAGTTTCTTCTCCGACTCATGGCGTGGCCGTGGGCCAGTGAGGTGCAGCCGCAGGCAGGATAACTTAGATGAGCTTTTCTCCACATTGTGATCTTCGTGTGGAGTGTGACAAGTCGTGTGCATGTTGTTACGGGACGGGAGAAAGTGCTTTTATGAGAGAAGGCCGTGGCTGTGAGCCAGATGGCCTGGGAGGGTGCAGAAGCCCTTCTTGGGGGACACTGTCCCCTCATTACGGAAAACACCCTTGCAGGCTGGTTTGGTCAGACAAGGCCTCTGGGTAGGAGGTCAGGCAGCGGAGAGTTAAATGGCTATGCCCATAAAGAGGGGGTTCAGAGTGGCCATGGGTGCTGAGGAGGAACCTTGGGGGAAGAGACTTTAGAGGGGCCGCTGCTGCGACAGAGGAGGCTGCCCTGAGCCCCTCTCCAACAGTGGAAGGTCCCATGCCTGCCAGCAGGGACCCTATCTGACGTCCAGGCAAAGGCGCTTCCCATTTCTCAGCCTTGAGTGGGCTGTTCTCTGGGGGATGAGGGAAGAGGGGTGGCAGCACCAGGTGCCATCTGTGCCCTGCAGCCTGGGAGCAGCGGCCCGTGAGGGAGCTGGGCACTCAGACAGGGAGCCGCCAGAGAAACAGGCTGCCTGTGGGCTGAGACAGCTCCTTTCCCAAAGGGTGAAGGCAAGCGACAAGGTGACCTTGAGGGGCAGGGCTAATGTGGGGGCAGAGGCACCGGGGGACTAGATCCTGCTGTCCATGGGTGGGGGTGGTCGTTTTGTTTAGATACTAAGGATAGAGGTGACCCTGGAGACCTGGAAGCCTTGGAGGTCCCCAGGCAGCACCTAACATGAGTCTTCTCTACAGTGACATCACCCCACTCGCTGGACAAAAGGTCTCATCTTCCTGGTGTGAACACGGACAATGGACAGGACGGACAGAGGACAGCGGATGGTTCAGCCATCGCCGGGTCCCTGAGAGGCAGCACCTCCCCCAGCCCCTGCAGATCTGAGAGCCACAAACGCTCTCCCAGGCGGGCCTCTGTGGGCCCCCAAAGAAGCGAACAAGCCCCTGGCCTCAGGGAGTGGGTGGGGGGGTGCAGACCTGTGGGAGATGCAGATTGGTAGGGAGTGTGCATGGTCTGTATTAAAAGCCCGTGAGGATTTGAGGCTGAGATGGTGTCTGGGCATACGTGCTTGGGGTTAGTGTGAGTGGCTGGGTGTGTATTGTGAGGCTGTTCAAGGGGGGTCGGGTGGGGGTGTGATATGTTTGTATTGGAGGTAAACAGGTGTAGGTGGTGGATATACCTGTGTGCTTAAGGGTACACGTTTGCCTGTGTGGTTATGTGTGTGCACGTGGGCGTGTCTACTAGAGCATCCATTGGGAGGGCGGTAGGTGCATGGTTGTTCCTGACAAATGTGTGTGAGCATGTGAGTTGTCACTGGAGGAACAGGCATGTGCACATCTGGGTGTGTGTCCAGGTCAGTGCACCGGTGACTGCGCATAACTCACTGTGTGACCTTGGACAAGTCACTTCACCCCTCTGTGCCTATTACTATGGTGCACTGGGGTCTTTGGTACCCACCTCACAGGTTGTTGCAAGGATTTGATGAGATGGTGCATTAAGAGACTTTAGAAGAGTGCCTGGCACATGGTAAGTGTTCTATCAACACTTGCTGTTGTTATTTCTAAAGTGTGTTTCTGGGTGTGGGTGTGTGTGTGTTATGTGTGCTCACTACACCCTCGTGAAGGGGTGGGAGTGCCCAGGTCTCAGGGGGTGATTCCTGGCACAGGGAAATCAGAGGCAGATGGATGGGAGCCCAGACGCCTGCAATGAGGCGTGAAGCCACAGCCTGAGACTAGACCCAGGCCCGGCTCTTCTCCCAAAGGCATGGAGCCCCTTCCCCTGGCCCCTGGGTGCACCCGGGGCCTGTGCCTGACTGGGGTGAGGGGGCCATTCTGCCCTCCTGTCCCTGCTGCCTACCCGAGAATTCAACAGGAGGTGGGGGCTGGGGACAGACAAGCCGAGGGGCTGAGCCCCCGCCCCCCTGCAACCTGACAGCTGTGGCCCAATTAAAATCAACAGTTCACAGGTGTTCCTGGTAATGACTCACACACAGAAAGCTTCACTCCCTTTAGGGCTCTTTTTAAAAAATTTAGAGCTCTTTAAATTTTATTCACCCACAACATCAAACCCAGGGAGGAAGTAATAAAAGAAGATGGGGGAGGGGCGCTGCGCACATGTGTGTGCACAGACGCTTGCCCTCTCATCGACACACACATGCTCTATCACACATATGCACACCCCTTTGCCACGCCAACACACACTCTCACATACATGGGCCCAAACACACAAACACATGCTGTCCACTCTCACATAGCCCCCAGTGACTCGCACTCACACGCGCCCCAACGATATTGGTTCTCCTGCTGCAGAGCAAATGACCATCTCGGAGCCCGTCCAAGTCCCACTTGGTGGAAGAAGAGACTTGCAGGCCTTGGTCTCTGGGGCTGGTGACTCTGGTGATGAGAGCGCGCTAGGTCAACTGATACGGAACCTTCTCTGGAGAGAGCCAGATAGCAAATACGTTAGGCTGAACGGGCAAAACAATCCGTACATGAATGAGCCAGCTTGTGTTCCAACAAAACTATTTGTTCAAGACAGGTGCAGTTTGCCCACCTTGATATGGAAGACAGCCCAGCCTCTGAGAAATTCCTTGAGCCTCTTGGCCAAGGTCGCTGTGAAGACATCAGGCCCAGGTTCCCTTTGCCAGATTAACAAAATCGGACCAAGTGCTTTCTCCTTGTCATGAGAATTCATCTCAGGCCCCCTCCGCGCTTCAGCCACCCCAGGGAGGGATTCAGGTGGACTCCAACTGTAGAATGTGGGCCTTCTCCAGGGCTCATTCCCCTCGCCCTCTGTGTAATGACTCCCAAATCATGAATGGGCTCCCAGCCAACAAGACCACACTGGGATTCACCCTGCCTCCTTCCTGTCACTCACTCCCCATTGTTTTCTTCTGTCCTTCCCCTTTCTGCCGGCTTTGTTTCCCTTAATGCAGGTCTTCCTCACTCCTCCCCTGGACATCTGCGGTAGCCTCCATGGGTCTCCCTGCCTCGGCCTTCCTTCCTCGTACTAGGATCGGTTTTCCCAACTCTGACCACGCTATGCCTCCAACACCCTCCATGGCTCCCCATGCCTATTTATAAAGTCTATTCATCCCTTAGTTCAGTGTAGCAGACACTTACTATTTGGCTGTCCAGCCTCTTCCCATTTCTCGAACTCTTGTCCTCTTTCTGGACACTTCTCCTTAATCTCCCACTCCTAATTCAATCCTGGAACTCTGGCCTTGGACCTAAAGTAAGAGATCAGGTTCTTTGGGTGGCAGAGCCTTAGGGCATGGGAGCTTCAGAGGCCTGTTGGCCATGCCCTGCCACGTGGACCCAGGAGAAGAGAAGGCCACGTGTATCAGAGATGGAGGGGAGGGAACTGGAAGCACAGAGAGAAGTGGGGCATGAGACGAGGCGCATTGGCTGGGCTGGCTGCTGCAGGCTGCAGGCGCTGGTCTGTCCGCCCCCAACTCTTGTGTTCAGGGTCCTCCAACTCGCCCTCACTTGAGTCTCCCAGAGGTATCTTCTGTTACTTGCTAGTAACTTGCCAGGTGTGAGAGTCCAAATATTTAACAATTGGGCTGTGTGTCCCTGACAGTCAGCAGCGTTGGCCCTGGAGCGAGGGTCTCAAAGGTCGCCCGGAAGTCAGGATATCAACCCTTTGGTTGCTTGAGAACAGAGAGATCTGGCCACTTCAGGGGAGAGCCAGGGAAGCGTGGCATCGAGCGTGGCAGTGGTGGGCTACCCAGGGAAACTTTAGTCATCCTTGCTCCTCTCTCGCCTCGGGGCCTTTGCACATGTGTTCCATCCGCCTGCATCAATCTCCCAGCATCCCTCCTCTTTATGCTGGCTAATGCTTAGCTTGCTCCAGAAAGTCATTCCTGATTCCCTCCCACCCCCATTGCCGAAGCCTGGTCCCAATGCACTCCCATAGTCATAGCAGTCATCAGTGTCATCACCTGTCTCATTGTCTGTACTCCCTACAAAATCAATGTAGGCCACTCTACCTCTGCCCGACCTAACTTGGTACCCACAGGACCTGATATAGTGCCTAGAACCTGGCTATTCAAAGTGTGGTTTGTGGACCAGCCACAGTGGCATCTCCCGGTCATTTCCTGAAGTGCAGCTCTTAACAACACTGCCCCACCCCGGCCTGCTCTACCCTATTCTGTATGTTAACAAATCCCAGAGAACGTGTATGGAAATCTGGGAAGCACTGATCTGGGTCACTGGCTCTCAAACATTGGAATCACCTGGGGAATTTATTTTTAACATACTGATGCCTGGATCCCATTGCCCCAGAGATTCTGAAGTACTTGCCTTGGGATGAGGCCTGCACGACTGGATGGTTGAAAGCTCCCCACATGATCCTAATGTACAGCTGAGCTTAAGAACCCGTGGGCTACTGCTCAGTAAATACCCCTTGAAATAATGAACCCACATTTATTGAGCAATTCATATAATCTTCACAATGACCTTGTGAGATCTGAACTGATATTACCCCCATTTCACAGGTGAGGCAGGTAAAGCTCGGGCGGAGGAAGAATTGCCCCAAGTAGTGGCCGAGTCCAAAGCCCACGACCGATCGTGGCCCTGCTCCAAGCTGCCTCCCAGAACAAGGACAGGACGGTCGTGAGGAATGAAACGGGCTCGGTCCTGGCTCTTCCTGCTTGCACAGGCAGCAGGCCCCATGGCACCTGGGAAAACAAGCCCCTGGAGGCACCAGGAGGCAAAATCACACGTAAATAAAACTCGACCCCCCGTGTCCGCTGCGAAGATTAGGCATATATTTATAAAAGTCGCCAGCGCCACGGTTCCTCGGCTTCATGTTTCATTTACTGCGAACACAAATAGCTCGGGCATGAGTATCTGGATCAAAGCGGAGCTGCAGGTTCCGGAGCATCTGTGCTATAGGAGGTGCGGGATGCACTGAGATAATTTTAGACGAATGTGTTATAAACAAGATCTGCGGAACGGCGTGGCGGGCTGAGTTTTGAAAACTTAGGATTCTAAATGTATAAATTGTTTGGAACATTTAACATCTAGTCATTAAGCAGTCACCCCCTTGTCCTCCGTTTGCAGCGAGAACTTTGCAGCTTCCAGCTGACACCCCCTTCCCAAGTATGAAATAGGGACCTACACACACACACACACACACACACACACACACACACACACACACCTGCGCGTGCGCGCCAGCTGGGTCGGAACATTCCTTGGAGGCAGGAGCAGCGCAGAGGAAAGCAGCCCTTCACCACTGTGCTGCAAAGGATGCTTCTTGGGGACCGAGGCCTTTTTTTTCTATTGAATTTTTAAAGCCAGTCTTATACCTCAGGTTCCAAGCAGCCCCCTAGGATGGATGGAGGGAGGCGGGGAGGCAGGGAGGGAAGAAGGAATGCCCTGGGTGGGATGTTCAGGCGTCATCATGTAGTCCCCACGACAACCTGGCCAGGTAAGCATCTTGTGCCCTTTTCACAGGGGCTGAGACTGAGGCTGAGAGAAGGGACATGTCCCAATCCAAGAGCTGGCAGGAAGCAACGCTGGGGTTTCGACAGAAGGGGAAACTGCTTAAATGGCAGCCAGATGGCAGACAGGGCGTCGTGATACCCAGTTGAGTTGCTACTTTTAGAGTACCTGGAATCTTTCTTCTTTTCTGTTAAACAATCCCCTTTGAATCACGGCAGTACATGCACATAGTAACAAATCAATTGGTACAGAAGAAGTTGTGACAAATAGCAAGGCTTCCGGCCTTTCCCACCGCACACCCGCCATCCCATCCCACCTGGGGAAAGCAACTTTTAAAAACACAGTTCGCCTTCCTAACTCTCTGGTGGGTCTCTCCATATCGCCAGCTAATTTGCTTTTCGTTCTATTTCGTGGCTTACCATCTTCATGGTCCATCAAACACCCAAAACAGAGCCACACTTCAGTTTGCTTTGTATTTGGACTATGACTTGCTTACAAATTTTTACTTTTCCTGGTGTTCCTAATTGCCTTTCTTACACTTTATTATATCTTCAATGTTGTACAAATGTTCTATTACTCCATAGTCTATCCAGCTCCATTTCCTCAGCAACTTCCCTCTCTGCCCCATTTATTCTCCACCTCCCTTCTACGCCTGCACATGCAGTGTCATCTTGCTGTCTTGGGCCAGGGGTGGGCAAACTTTTTGACTCGAGGGCCACAATGGGTTCTTAAACTGGACCGGAGGGCCGGAACAAAAGCATGGATGGAGTGTTTGTGTGAACTAATATAAATTCAAAGTAAAGGAGCAGAGGGGAGAGCAAGAGAACCGGATAGAACAGCCGGATCCGGCCCGCGGGCTGTAGTTTGCCCACGGCTGAGTTAGACCCACTGGCCCTTAGAGTTCCATGTCTTCCTCTCTCTGGGTTTATTTCCTCACCCTTGCTAGAATGAATCGTCTTACAACCTCCTAAAAAGGGGTGCATGGAAAGTACATTGTATGAATTGTGGCACCCCTGAAAATAGGGGTGAACTGGGGTCTTTGGTACCCACCCCACATGTGACTGAAAATAAGGATGGGTATAGATCTAAGGTGAACGTCATTTTCCTCGAGGATGTTAAGAGTCTCTCCCCTTTGTCTCTTAGAACCCTGTGTTGCTGATGGGATGGCTAGTTTGCTTCCATCCTTCGGCAGGTGGACAGATTTTTCTCTCTGAATGTTTTTAGGATTTCTTCTTTACCCTGACATCTTATAAAGCTGTGCCTGGGCGCAGGTGTGTTCCCATCAAGGTGCTGGGTACCTGAACCGTCCTTCACGTCTGGGAAATTCTCTGCTGCTGTCTCTGGCTGTTTCCACCTCTTCAGTTTCTGTTCATTCTTTCTAGGGATCAAGATGGTCTGTATAGAACTCATCTTTTTTTACACTTATATGTTTTCTAACGGATTTTTTGCTCCATATTCTGGAAGATATTTTCAGATTTCTGTTCCAGGCTCTTTGGGAAATTGTTTTTTATAATCTTGATTTTAATCCTTCAGAGTTTTTTTTTCTTCTTTTCTGATTGTATATTTTTACATGACAACCTGTCCTGGTTTGCTGGCTACCATATTTTCAACCTTGAGTATATTAATTAGGGGATTTTTTTAAAAGTGCTGCTCTCAGAATTAGTTCTGTTTCCTCCCAGGTCAATTTTTCTGTTTACCTTGATTTTTTTTTTACATATTTTTATTGATTTCAGAGAGGAAGGGAGAGGGAGAGAGAGATAGAAACATCAATGATGAGAGAGAATCATTGATTGGCCTTCTGCATGCCCCACACTGGGGATCGAGCCCACAAACCCAGGCATGTGCCCTTGACCGGAATCAAACCTGGGACCCTTCAACCCACAGGTCGACACTTTATCCACTGAGCCAAACCGGCTAGGGCGATTTTTTCTCTTTTTTGATGCTGGTTCTTCAGATGCCTGCTGCTCCTTGGGTGTCTGTTCATATTTATAAAAGGACTGGGTAGCTGTGTGTTTCCTCTGCTGTTTTGAAAGAAGGACTTTTTTCTACTAGTCCTGTCACCCACTGAAGATTTTGTCCGTGTGGCCTTTGAGGTGTGCAGGTGTGTGTGTGTGTGTGTGTGTGTGTGTGTGTGTGTATGTGTGTGTGTGTGTGTGTGTGTGTGAGAGAGAGAGAGAGAGAGAGAGAGAGAGAGAGAGAGAGAGAGAGACTGTTGGGCTTTGACCTAAGACAAGTGTGGCAAGAGCCAGCTGTACAGAAGACCCCCTCCCCCACATGTCTGAACAAGCAGACTCTAAGTCACCAAAATGCTTCCCAGAAGCCTTAACTTCCCCAGGCAACTTGCTCGTTCTCTTTAGAGAAAGGCCTTTGGGGCCTGGCGTACATGCTGCAGCCTGCTTTTACACAGGTAAGGGACACGGCTGGAGACACAAACAGCTGTGGTCCCAGGTTCAGACCGGTAGGTAACACGCTGCCTTCAGTCCCCTCTCCTGTCCTGCCTGCCACTGAAGCTATGACCCCCTCGGAGTGTGTTCTAGGCAGGGCCCATTCCACCATCAGCCCACTCCCATCTGTTGTCTACCTTTCACACATTTGCTGAAATCTCTCGTTTCAGGAGAAAGATGGTGAAACTCCCCCCACCTCCCACATTTGCTATAGTGGATGCATTCCTTGTTTAACTCCTTTTATTTTGGTGATGTGTTGGGATGGGAGACAGCAGGCGAAGGCATGAGCCCAGGGGCCCATCTCAAACTGGAAGTGTGGAATGCCTGGATTCCACTAGGGATGACTGGTGGGCACCACATCTACAGGTTCTAAATAGCAATGACTTCACATTGAATAAAGTGGTTTTGTATAATAAGGTAATTTAATGTCGTACAATTTACATTAAGTAAATGACAGTCTACTGCATGGTAATGCCTTTGTACATTTAAGGATTTAAAGTAGATCCTAATGGTGATGGTTATTAGGAACTACATTTACCAGATGGCTTACTTGTCCTCACAATGACCCAGTGAGACAAAATCATTGCCCACCCTTTACAGATGAAGGAACTAAAGCTCAGAGAGGTTGAGTTACCTGCTTAAGGTCACACAGTCAGGCAGTAGCTTCTCCCAGAAAGGCTCCAGGACCGAGCAGGATGTGTGCGTGTGTGTATGCGTGTGGTGCATGTGTGTGTGCTGTCATTGTGGCATGTGTTGATATGTGTTTATGTGACATGTTTTGGGGGGAGCATGCGTAATACGTGGCATGTGTTGGTATGTGTTTGTGTGTATGTGAAGGGTGTGGTATATGTGGATATCTGTTTGTGTGGGGTTACGGGGTGTAGTATGTGCTGTGCGTGTGTGTACGGAGGAGGGGAGGGAGACGTGTGCTGTGTGGTGCAGTGTGTGTTCCAGGAGAGGCGATCCAGTGCCTGGTCTCGAGCGTGTTTTCCTCCTTGAGCATCCCAGCATCTTGCTGACACTGATCTGGGTCTGGGAACGTCTTTCCTGAATAAACATGATGTCATTTCCATTCCATTCAGCCTGCGCCAGGACAGCTGCTGTCAGCATCACTGAGGGAAATGCCACCTCGGCCCTGACAGCTGCCACTTGGCACACTTTGTAGAGAGCTTCTCCGGGAAGAAAAAAACCAGCCAGTCATGCAGATGCTATTTAAAGTATGTTGCATCTTGATGAGAAATGTAGAGGAAGCCAAAGTGTGCTGGAGGGATGGCCTGGGACCCTGACTTGTGTGTGTGTGTCGGGCGGGGGGCGGGGGGGAGCCTTGGGTGTCCATCCCACAGGCTCCATGGATCTTGAGCTAAATCTAGCCCTTCCTCCCATTTTACAGATGAGGAAAACGAGGTCTAGAGAGGGGAAAGGTCTTGCCCAAGATCAGAGAGCAAGTCAGAGTCACAGAACATAAGGACAGAAAGTCATAGTCAACATTTCCAAAGCTCACTTTTACATTGGGGAAACTTTGGCCCAGGAAGGAAAAGCAGTTGACCCCAAATGCATGAAGGAAATTAATGGCAGAGCTGGGACTAGAACCCAGGTCTCAGATGTGGGGATTTGATCTTGAACACACTGACCGTCTGTCTTGCATCCAGGAGGAGCTGGACAAACATTTGTTAGATGACCAGCATTGCTTTGGATGGCTTGGAAATGAACTGAATTCTTGTTTTCTCATCCCTGGCTTTTACAGCCAGGAATACCAGTGCCTACCCAATCCAGCTGTTCTGGGGCTTCCAACATCCTGGAATTGGTTTCTATTCCAGTAGGAAGCAGATAAGATGCCTCTGGTAAGAGCTGGGAACTTCCCACTCTTTGAAGATTGTGCCTTACGTGTTCAGCAAATTCAGGCTTGAGTATGACCCATACTATCTAGCTGACTTCTCCCTATCAAACTTCTTACAGTGACATTCAAGGTTTTTCACCACATGGTTTCTTTCTATACCTTTCCATGATCATCCTCATCCCTTCCCATTAACCAATGGTCCTCTAATTTCTCATTCTCCCTGTGTAAACTATGTTCTTTCAAAACTCTACATGCTGTTGCATGTGATTTTGCCTAGAAGATTTTGCATGTGATTTGCCTTTCTTTGCCTGACAAACTCCTACTCATCCTTCAAAACCCTATTCACTTCCCCTGTAGAACATGCAGGTAGCTGATCTTGGGCTCACAGTCTCTTGGACATCCCTGGGTCATAAACTTTGTCATAATGACTTACAATTAATGTTCTGACTCTTCTATCAGATCAAGAGCTTGTCAAGGGCAAACACAGAGCAATGTCCATAACCCCAGCATCCAACACAGAGCCTGAAATAGGAAATAGTTATTGAATGAATGCCTTGCACAGTGACTTGCTGACCAGCCATGGCAGAAACCCTGGCCGGAAAGTCCAGCTTGTCCCTGGAGAAGCAAAAGGAAAGTATGGTACCAGCATGGCATGATTAGAGGCCAAATTCAGAGGACAACCTCTAGCAATTCATAAAATTCAGCCAAGAGTGTCTTTCAAACCTTACTCCACCTTTTCTGGGCCACTCTTCCCACTGTCTGACAATTCCACTTTCACACCTGGCTCTGCTACCTCACTGATATGATACCTAAAGTACCCAGCGAGCTTGCTCTCTCGATGGCCCAAGATGCTTAAATAATTATTTTGTCCTTTAACTTTCAGAAAAATGTCTTTACTCTTGTTGAGACTGGTTGTCTTGGATGTTGGAAAAGCAATCTGATTCATAATAATATGTGCAGGGCTAGGATCCCATCCAGCTTTCTCAGTGATGTCTGCAAAAGAGAAGGAAGGAAGGAAACATAGAAGGGAGAGAGGGAGGGAAGGAGGAAAGGAAGGAGGAAAGAAGAAAGGGAGAGAGGGAGTTGAGAATATTAGTAATAATGAGATTTAACAAGAAAGCAGAATTGGAAATGAATTCAGACAAGAAGCACTTTCCTAATGTTTACAAAAGCTCTGAATGGCCAGGAATTTACATGATGGATTCCCTGTGGTTCCTTTGTTCTTTCTATCACTCATGCTAATGGCTTTAGAATCTTTAGAATATCGCTGTCATTGGCATCCTTCTGATAGAAACCAGCCTCATTGGTATGTAAAGTTTAGATAATCTTTGGAATCTTTAAAAGTGCTTACTTTTAAGATATTTAAAACATATTATGTTAGTTATTTTACTTTTAATTTATTGAAGGCATAGCCTAGCCAATACCCTTGGACAAGATAGCAATAGAAATCTCTCCTCCTGACTTTTTAGATGTGGTTGGTCATGGTGATAAAAGGACAGAATTGGGAAAAGATTAAAGAATATATTATAATATTAAGGCTGATAAAATATTTGTCAAAGCATCTTTCAGAGTCATATCAGGACTCAGACATTGACCAGCTTAAAACTGTGGTTCACTATGTGAACAATGAATTCTCTGTTTCATCTGTGGGTCAAAGAGCCATAGAGCTATAGAGGTCTCCCTAGGTCTCCCTGGTCTCCCAAATGTGGGAGAGCGGATGAAGGGGAGGACTGGTCCTGGTGTCTCTCTCTAATGGAATAAATGAAGGGGTTGTTAACCTTCTTAAGGAAGGGGTCATTGGGAGCATAACTGAAAAAGAAAAGGAAATATCTGAGGTTGATCATGTTCAGTCCTGCACCAGACATTTACATGTATGATCACAGTGAAGTCATTATAGCACCTCACTAAATAGAATCAGCAATTTCAACATGTGATTTGCAGACCCCAGACATTCCCAAGACTCTTTTAGAGGCTTTGCAAGTCAAATATTTCTTATAGTATTACCTAAAAGGTATCTGCTTTTTTCTTTTTATGGTTTGACATTGGCACTGATGTGGTTTGAATGAATGAAGGCAATGCCACCCAACGGTACCAGGAATCATTGTGTTCTTCCCCAACCACACACTGCAGTTTCTTAAAATTCCCCTGACAAATCAGTGAAAATGACAAAGATAATTAAGTCTCAACCTGGGAGCATACACCTTTTTAATACGCTGTGTGAGGAAAATGGAAAGTGCACAGAAAGCCCTTTAGGTGCACATTTCAATATAATGGTTGTCTCGTGGACAATCATTGGACAAGATAGCAATGGTTGTTTGAGTTGCCAGCTCAACTACCCACTTTTTCATAGAATACCATTTCTACTTGGAAGTTCTTTCAAGTCGTGGGTAAATTTTGGTTAATCAAACTTGAGGTATTTAGCAGAAATTTCTTCAGAAATGAAAGGAGTGAGCTTGTCACTTCAAGGAAAACTATTGCTGTTGGTTGCCAATGATAAAATTTGAGCTTTCAAGTGAAAACTGAGTTTGATAGCTTCTCTACACTTAGACTAACGAGATGTTGTCAGGTGTGATTTTTTTATCCCTGGAACATTGACCAAGTCATCTGGGTTTCCTGCAAGATGAGACGGTAATACCTGCCTCATGATCAACGAAAACTAGGGTGGGAAAGGGTTTTGGTGCCAGAAATTCCTGAAGAAGAATAGCTACTGTTGTTATTATGCAGCAGCTAAGCTCAAACCAGAAATTAGAGTCTAGTTGTTTGTGAAACTACTAAACTAGTCATCCTTCCCAGGGGTTGGAATCATGGAATTTTCATTTTGTGGTTGTGGCCTCTCTAGTGAGTGAAAGCTCTCCCCACCTTTTTCCTGCCCCTTCCATCCGTGTACCACCCAACATGGGCTGACACCAACAGTATCGGCACCCTGGAGGCTGGAGCTGCTGAATATAATGGGAGTCTCTGCCCCAAACTGTGTCCTCCCACTAGACATCTGTACAGGATCCCCCAGTGGGAGCCCCAGGGACACCGTGGCCCACCTGCCTCCCTCCCTTGCTCCATTCAGGGTGAGGAGCATAGCTCTGGACAGGAGTCAGCTCTCCCTGCAGCTGCCTGGGTCCAGCCTGGGCTGCAGGACCCTCCCTGGGGCACTCACAGGGACCTGGAAATGGGTTGTTAAAGGCAGAGTCCTTTCCTGGCTTTCAGAAGGATGCCTGGCCCTGGGCAGTGACACTGCCAGCACCTGTCTGTGCAGCATATGGTTCTGTTGTAAAGACACAGGCTCTGGAGCCAGAAACCCCATCAAACTCTGGCCTTGGGCTCTGAGGAGACTGAGAAGAGGGAGCCCCTTCCTTCAAGAAGCCCCCAAAGGGCAGGGAGTCCGTCACTGACCCTCACAAGTGCTATGACGGGATGTGCAAGGGGCCGGGGGTGCAGGGCAGCCGCCAGAGCTATGGTTCACTGAGGGTCCCCTTGTGCTGGGACAGAGGCCTAAATTGTTTCTGATCCCCCAATAGCCTTGTGACCTGAGTCCGGGAGAAGTTATCTTTGCTGACCTGCATTTAGCCGATGTACTGGACTAATGGCTGCCCTCCAGTCCCTGATAAAAATGTTCAGATGCTGGCCACCAATGCTGATGGTGCAAGCTTCTCAAACATTCTCCACCTTGCCCAAGCTCTGCTCCCACTGGCTGAGCTGTGAGCTACCAGCATCAGGAGAGTTTGTTCCCAAAAAGGTTTGGCCAACTTGTATGTATTTATTGTTGTAATTATAGAATTTAGCTAAATAAGACAAAAATAATAAAATCTGACTCCAAAAAAAAAAAAAGAAAGTAATGCTTTGAGAAAAACTCAGTCTAATGCTTTGGAAATATGCAATAAAAACGAATTGCTAAAAATAAATCTGTTGATTTGGTTTTGGGAGAGATCCGGGGTGGGAGGGGATAATAACAACGTAGAATTCCAAGTTCAAATGGCTTCACAAGTGTCCTTGCATTCCATTTAAAAAGAAAAAACAGAACTGGAAATCTTTAGCAATGTTCTTTGGTGCCAGCAAAACAAAGCTGAATTCCAGCCAGAGCACAGGAACTCGAAGCAGCAGCTTTGGCCCACACCGACTGTTTTACATTAGAACAAAATGTCTAAGGTATGTATGAATCCTTTTTTTTTTTTTAATCCAAATTTTCTGTGCATTTTATTTATTTATTTATTTGTTTGTTTGTTTGTTTAGTTGTTGTTGTTAATCCTCACCAGAGGATATTTTTCCATTGGCTCTTTCTTTTAGAGAGTGTAGAAAGGAGTGGGAGAGACAGAGAGAGGAACATTGACATGAGAAAGACATGGTTGGTTGCCTCCTGCATGAGCCCCTGGCCAGGGCCGAGGGTGAAGCCTGCAACCAAGGCATGTGCCCTTGACTGGAATTGAACCTGGGACCCTTCAGTCCCCAGGCTGATGCTCCATCCCCCGAGCCAAACAGGCTAGGGCTATGAATTCTTTTTAAATGGTTGCCTTTCTTAGCCAAACCTTTGGTTACCTGATCAGCTACTTGGACCAAATGGCTTAGCTGAGAGGATTCTACTGAATTATTATGCCCATGTTACAGATGAGGAGAGAAAGGCTGGGAGAGAAGAAGTGCCTTGTTCAAGGTTACACAGTGAGACGTCCTGGGGCTGGAAACCAGGCACGAGTGTCCCCTGAGCCAGGATCTTCCCACCCCCACGGTCCCTGGTGGGTGGGTGTGTAGAGCGTGAGCCAGAGACGGAGTGTGCGAGTGTGGACGTGAGAATGAGTGTGTGGGGGAGGAGGAGAGTGTGTGGTGATGGAGAGTGACTGTCCGTGTTGGCATGAGAGTGTGAGTCAGAGCTGTGTGTGTGTGTGTGTGTGTGTGTGTGTGTGTGTGTGTACGTGCCTGCATGCACATGTTTCTGACATGGGCTCAGTGCCAGCCTGGCCAACCTCCTAAAGTTTCCTCTAATAACTGTGCTCAGAAGCCAGTCCCAGTCTCACCAGTGTGGACTCCATGGGGACGTCTGCTCCACATAGAAACAGGTCTAAATAACCCTGTGGGAGGAGCCATGGATCTGGGCTCCGAGGAGGAGGCTTGTATATAAACAATCAGGACACAGCCCAGAAATGGCCCCACTTCATCTGCCCTTCTGGCCCAAGAGGGCAGAAGGTGGTGAGCCCTGCAGAGCCCTACACCCTATGGAGGGGCCCAGCCACATTGGCAGTCTCAAGACTTGCCCCCTGCTCAGCCCTGAAGAGGCCGCTCAATGGGCCCACCAGAGACCTCCACCCTTCCAGGTGTCGGCTTCATCCCTTCCCAGGGGACAGTGGGCTTGGGTTCTGTATGGGATGGGCTTGGGTTCTGTATGGGATGCCCGTGGGCTCAAACAAACCCCAACATGGTGCCCCTACACTCTGCTATTTTTCCTCAGAGCATGCCTCTCCCGGGGAAATTGGGATGGAGCGAGGGAAAGCTAGGCAGCGGGGTGAAAAACACCTCTGCTTACTCGGAGGCCTGGACAACTTGGGCACTTGTCCTCTGCCAGGCTCAGTCTCCTCACCTGTTAAAGGGCAGCCACCTTATGAAGGGCAGGAAGGACTGACACTGGGGACAACCTAAGTCCAAACTCTCCACAGCTGTCTGAGCTTGGGCAAGCGACTTACACCCCTGTGCTCTAGTTTTTCTCACCTAGAAAATGGAGATAGCAGTACCTGTCTGATGGGTAGTTGGGAGGGTGAAATGAATTCACGCTTAAAAATAAGGACACGTGATACATGGAGCTATATCTGTTTGCTATCATCAGTATCATCATCATCACTACCTTTAACTTTGCAGAGTTTGGGTGAGCATGAGATGAATGTGTCCTGTACAGTGTGCTTGGGAGCCCAGGGCATCTTGGCTGCCCCTCCCAGCCTGGGGAGAAGGAGGGAGAAGACACCAAGGGTGGACTTGGAATCCAGTCCCCTCCCCCACCACCACCAGTGACTGTGCCAACCTCTTCTGCACTTTCTGGGGCACAAACGTCCTCCCCATATGCTCAGTATTGTGCACTGCGAGCGCATTTCCCGCCTCCTACTGCACTAGTCTAATAGCAGACCTCAGAGGCATCTTCTCCCCATTTTCCAGATGAGGTAACAGCAAGTTTCCAGGATGTTTTACTGCCATCCAGGGGTTGGGATTCCAGAACATTCTAGTCAGAAAGACCTTGAGGGCTCATCCACATCCGGGTTGGTTTCCTCCTCCATGTAGCGAGGGCTGACTGGTCCCTGAGGTCTGCTTCACAAGGAATTTGAGGCTCTATGGGACTCAGACAGAAAACGTGTTGATTGATTAGTGATGTCTTGCCTGGACACAGGAGTGTGATGTGGCGCCGTGTGCCATTGGTCAACCTGCTCTCATTCATGCCCCTCACTTGGTGGATGGCTTAGAGATGGGAGCCTCTTGCCCATGGTCTCAAAGGAGACAGTGAGCCGTGGGGACAGACCCTGCCCAGCCCAAGCTTTACCCCTGCCCGGCCCTGGGTCATGCTGCTTTCTTGGGAAGACATTTACTTCTGCCATCTGTGGCCCTGGCTTCTAGGAATCAAATCATTCAAAGTGGACTGAGCCTGTGGAAGACAGTCCCTGCCCCCGCCTCTGCCAGGTCGAGATGAGCCCCACACCCCCATGGCCTCTCACGCTGGAGGTGTTTGTTACCCAGAAAATGCAAGAGCTACCCTAGGGGAGAGGCAGAAAGAATGCAGGTCTCTGATATTCCATCAAGCTGTACTTGTCCCCCAAGGCCACCGGGTATAGGCCCAACAAGGCTGCTCCCAGCATGCCAGGGGGCACCATGAGAGTTTGTACAGCAGAAGATGTTGGCAAGGTGGCCAGAGCAAGGAGGAGCATGGGAAACACACACCCATTAAGCAAGATTTGAAATGTACATATGTACACAGATACTTATATGTGGTCACAGATACACATTCAATAACCACAGAGAACCCAGAGGCTAAAACAGCACAAATACCCACATATCCCTACCACCCCGAGTTGACAAATGTAGACCATTTGTCATTTTTGCTTTAGACATTTTTAATAAAAGAAACAGATGTGAAGATTTTAAAACTGAAGTCCTTTTTATACCACTGCCAGTTCCATGTCCCTTCCTTACACAGAAGCAGCTACCATCAGGAATTTGGTATGTATTCTCCTGGTCCAGTTTTAAAATTCATAAGCAATACACAATACTGTTGAGTGTGTTTTAAAATGTTGCATAAACGGTGTCATATTATACTTATCATTTTCAACCTACTTTATATATTAGTTTCAGAGGCTTGCCACCAACTAAGTGGCTCAAAACAACTAGAATTTATTCTCTCACCATTTTGGAGGCTAGAAGTCTGATCTCAAGGTGTTGGTAGGGCCATTCTCCCTCTGAGATTCTGGGTAGAATTCCTTCTGGCCTCTTCTGACATCCAGTGTGTAAACTAATATTATATTTAGACTATAACAAAGGATAACATAGGCATTTATTTGAGCAAAAGGAGCTGCCGCTCAGGGGACACAGATTCAGGTAGCAACCTAAATTGTGCTCCACTGAGACAAAAGGGAGGCTGCCTTTTAAAGAGCAAGTTCCAAATTTTATGTAAATGAGGTTTATACATTGTACTGTTCTGATTAGTCCACATTGTGCAGCTGTGATGGTTAATATAGATGCAAATGAGGATACAATTTGTGTAGTCTGATTGGACGGGGCAGGTCTCAGTCCATTGGTTGAAAGATGAAATCAGGGCTTCCCTGCAGTGGTTGACTCAGGCAGCGTAAACAAGCAGGGCATAGCTGGGGAGGCACAGAGTTCAACGTGCGGGTCTTCCTGGTACACAGAGTGCACGAAGAGCCCCTGCCAGCAAACGGCCACTAGACTTCCATTACTCATAAAATTCGGGCCCTCGGTTGACCATGGGGCATTCATCTCAACAGATAAGTTCCTTCTCAGGGTTCATAGCAAACAAATCGTCCTTGTTGGGGTCCACAAGTGGTGGCTGTCAATCCTTGGCTTGCAGTTGCATCATTCCACTGTCTGCTTTTTTAAAAATATATATATATTTGATTGATTTTTTTTTACAGAGAGGAAGGGAGACGGATAGAGAATTAGAAACATCAATCAGCTGCCTCCTGCACACTCCCTACTGGGTATGTGCCCGTAACCAAGGTAGGTACATGCCCTTGACAGGAATCGAACCTGGGACCCTTCAGTCCGCAGGCCGATGTTCTATCCACTGAGCCAAACCGGTTAGGGCTCCACTGTCTGCTTTTGTCACCCTGTGGCATGTTCCCTCTGTGCCTCAGTCTTCACATTGTGTTCTCCTCTGTGTGTGTGTCTGTGTCCAATTTCTCTCTTCTTACAAGGACACCAGTCATATCGAATTAGGGCCCATCCTAATGACTTCACCTTAACCTGATTACATCTACAAAGACCTTATTGCCAAATTAAGCCACTTTCATAGGTACCAGGGATTAGGAGTGCAACATATCTTTTGAGGGGACACAATTCAACCTATAACACTTAACATCAAAATTATACTTTTTTATATTTACCCAATGTGGATATGTGTAACTCAAGGCCATTTAGTTTGCAGGATGTTATACTACTATACAAATAGGTATAATATTGATTTATTTAATTACTCTACTGATAGATATGTAAGTGATTTCCAAGTTTAACATCCATGATGTTTCCTTGACTACTGTGCATGGATTTCTTTAGGGTCCATTCTTAGGAACAGAACTACTGGTCACTTGCTGTGCATATTTCCAACTTTTGTAGATATTGCCAAATTACAGTATCTGAGAGCTCACATTTTCCAATGTCCTTGCCAACATTAATAGTGTCAAATCTTCTAACTTTTGCCAATCAGATGGGTGTGAAATGTTTAATTTGCATTTCTTTGATATGTGGTATGGCTAAGCATCTTTTCTTTTTTAAAATATATTTTTATTGATATCAGAGAGGAAGGAAGAGAGAGAGATAGAAACTTCAATGATGAGAGAGAATCATTGATTGGCTGCCTCCTTCACGCCCCACACTGGGGATTGAGCTCCCAACCTGGGCAAGTGCCCTGACAGGGAATTGAACTGTGACCTCCTGGTTCATAGGTCAACGCCCAACCACTGAGCAACACTGGCCAGGCAGCATCTTTTTTTATACTTATTCACCATTCCTATTTCCTTTTTTGTGAATTCTTCATATCTTCTCCTTATTTTTCCATTGGATTGTTTGTCTTTTTCTCATTGATTTATGGGAGTTCTTTATATGTGTCTGTTATGAATTCTGAAAATGTCTTCCCATTGACTCTTGCTCACATTTTAACTTTGCAAATGCTTTTTATTGCACTAAAGTATTTAATTTGGTTGAGCTTAACCTTAACATTTTTCTTTAGCTTTGTAACTTGCTTAAGAACTCCTTCTCTGTCCCGAGCCATAAAGAAATTCTCCCACTTTTCTTCAACAAACTTTTAAGATAAGATTGTTTTTCACAATTAAGTCATTAATTCATCTCAAGTTTATTTTTGTGTTGGTGTGAGATAGGTCTAATTTTATGTTCTTCATACATAAAGCTTCTCCAAACTGCAATTCTGAATAGTCTATTCTTTCTCAGATTTGTAATGTCTTTTGATCATACACCAAGATCCTATCTAACTTGAGTCTACTTCTGGGTACTTTTTTCTGTTCCATTGATTTATTTGTCCATCCCTGTGTTAATAACCAGGATGTATTCATTATCAAAGCTTTATAATAAATCAGGATATTTGTTAGAGTAAGACTCCTTCCTCAGTATATTTCAGAATTGTCTTAGCTATCCTGACACTTTCACCTCTCTGTGTGAATTTTAGAATCAGATGAACAAGTTTAATGAGAAATTCTATTGGAATTTTAATTGAGATTGCATTGATTTTATGAATTAACTGTGGATTTTCTTTGTTGATCTTGCATCCAGCAGCTTCCATTTCCTCACATTCTGGTTCCAGCCAGAAGAATGGGGAGCTTTGGACTTGGTGAATTCCAGGGCCCCAAGGCAGGGCAAAGTGTAGGCTAGGTGTTTAGAGCGTGGACTTTGCTGTCTGAGAGGTGAACTGGGGTTTAAATCCTGGATGTGCCACTTACTAGCTGAGTTAGTCTTATTCTCTCTGAACTAATAATCACACCCATATTTGGGGTTATTTCCAGGAGTTAGGGAGATAAAATGCATAAAAGTGCCTAGCACAGAGAAAGTGTTTAATTGATGCTGGTTCTTCTAATATTACTAACTGGCTTCTCTTGCATAACGAGGGAGACAATTACCACAGTAAAATAAAATCAATTTCTGCCTCATTTCATCCTGGAGCTACTCAGAGTTGCCAATGTTCAAGCAGCGTGATCCCAAATTAATAGCCGCACTCAGTGACTGCCCTAGCGACTGTTGACTTGGAGCTCACATCTAAAATTTGTTTCCTCTGTGCCATTTTTATACACATACACATGGCCTCCCATTCAGCAAGTGGCCTGTCACTAACCATTGATTTGAGACGCTTTGGAGGGCACCAAAGCTCTCAGACCCTGCCCACGTCCCCCCACACCTTGAACTATTCCAAGTAATGTGGTGGACATCAAGTGCTGTAGACTGAACGTGTCTCCCCAAAGTTCACATGTTGAAGCCTAGTGTGATAGTGCTCAGAGGTGGGGCCTTTGGGAGGTGATTAGGTCATGAGGTGGAGCCCTCATGAATTGGATTAGTGCCCTTATAAAGGAGACCCCAGAGAGCTCCCTCATCCCTTCTGCCATATGAGGACACACCCTCAAGACAGTCATCTATGAATCAGACCTAGGGCCCTTACTAGACACTGGATCTGCTGCCAGCACCTCAATCTTGAACTTCCAGCCTCTGTGAGAAATAACTTTTTGTTGTTTATTAACTAATTTTATTATAGCAGCCTGAATGGACTAAGACATCATCCTAAATATACCTTCCAAACAATTCATGCAGCTACATCCTTATGATGTGGAAACAGGCAAATGGGCAGACATACAATAGTTATCAGTTGAACTGATGTTAATAGTAGTATCGCTGCAACTTCTAATACAGTCTAATTGGCCGTTTACTCAGGGCGTGAGTTCAACATCTAGCAGATGAACTGGACAGTGAGTGTGGTTGTTAAAGGAAGAGAAGGATCTGGGTGTGAGTCAGGGCTTCCTAAACACTGTCAAAGGAGAGCCAGAAAGTACACTCAGAAAGGACTCCGAAAGGTCACGTAATGTTTCAAGCTGTGGCTAATGCTCAGTGTGTTTTGTTCAAGAAGCCATCCTTGGCCAAAGCCCCACCTCCTGGGACTTATACCCACCCCACCCCGCTCCACTGTATCCCGCCGGCCGCCAGGGCTGTGAGAATTGCCGTATAGGCCCGCAGTAAATATTGCTGATGGCCCACTGTGCGTCAGGCACTCAAAGAAGCACTTTGTAGACCTGATCTCAGTTAATTCTCCCAACAAACCAAAAGGGAGTGAATATCCCCCCAGAGGACCTGTAGCTCAGGAAGGGGCAGGGCCAGGATGGGAACCTGGAGCTGTTCTGAGGTCTTTAGTTTAGGCCCCCACCCCCACCCCCAAATAAGTGACAATGCCTGTGGACTGGTAAGTGTTACTGGGGGTTGAGCGGGCATCTTCAGCTGGCCTGTGAGCAGTACCACCACACTGCTGAGTCAGTTAAATACACTGCTACGTATTTCCACCAGACCGAGGAGTATTTGATTAGGCTGGTAGGTGCTTCTGCTTAGCTTCCAGGTACAGGGGCAAGTCCTGAGCTCTTCTAGAGGTGATCTGACTGCCCGGCATTTCCCTAGGAGAACAACTCCCCAAAATCTAAGCAGCAGCTGCTCGGACTTCATGGAAACAGCTGAGGCTGGTGCACCTCACCCCTCCTCCCTGCCCCTTTCCTGTTCACAGGGAGCATGAGGCACAGCTGGGGCCAGGCTGGGGATGAGAGGAGGCTTCTGGGCCTCTATCGCAGGGTTCACCTTGGCAGAAACTTTAGGGTTCAGGGACCTTCCCCACCCCTTAAAACCTACCAGAGTCAGCATTGCCACAGACAGCAGCCTTGGGGATGTGAGAGGGTCCGAGGAAAGGAGCTAAAAGAAGAGGCTGCCAGGCAGATGCACAAAGATCCCAAAGCCTCAGAAGCCGCTGAGTCCACCATTCCCCAGCCCATTGCACAGATGGGAAGAGTGAGACCCAAATCAGCCTCTTTACAGAAAGCCCATTGGAGACAGCATCTTGGCAGACCTGGTCCCTGGAAGGCGGACTGAGTGGGACCAGGTACCACTAATACCCTCCCTGTTCCACCCCCAGCCTGAGCTTAACCTTCCCCTCTGGAAACCAAGCCACACACCCTGAAAGGTGGATGTGGGGTCCTAGAGAGCTCTGGCTTCACCTCCCATACAACACTCTCTACATACTCCTTTTAAAGTGATAACAAAGCACTATTCATTTTTTCAAATTTCTTTGATAACAAAAGTAGTATTTGCTTTGCTAAATATACACCTACCCTATGATCTAGCAATTTCACTCTTGGGTGTTTACTCAAGACACAAGTGCATGTGGCCACCAAAAGGACTGACACACTTGTTCACAGCAGCCTTGCTCATAATGGCCCCAAACTGGGAACAATCCAAATGCCATCGGCAGGAGACTGGATAAGGGAGTCATGGTGTGTTTCTACAATGGGGTACTGCACAGCAATAAGAAAGAAATGAACCACTGGTGTGCGCAACCACATGAATGACATTTTTATTATCTCACCTTTATTGTGTTGAGCCAAGGAGACCAGACACAAAGGAGTACTTAATGTATTATGCCAGAAGTTCAAGAACAGGCAAAACTATTCAAGACAGTAGAAGACAGGATAATGGTTACCTATGGGGGCAGATAGAGACTGGGAAGGGGCAACATGGAACTTCCTGGGAAATGTCTACATGTTGATCTGGGTGTGGTTACATGGGTATACATACACAGTTTTTTAAAAATGACCAAACCATACACCTATATACACACTTTACTGTCTGTATGTTATGCCACATTCAAAAAAATTTTTAGAAGTGGGTATATAAGCTAAAAAACAAACAAAGAAGTACATGGTCACCGTTAGGAGTTGACAAGTGCAAAGGATTTTAAAGAAATTCCAGCTCTTCCTGCCCCCAACCTCAACCACTTCTCTCCCTTCATCCCTATGTGCCCATCCCCAGCTGCAACCTAGAGAACTAATGCAATTACTAAATACCTGTAGGAATTTAGTACATGACAAAAGTGGCATCGCTAATCAATAGCAAAAAGATGGATTCGTCAGTAAATAGTGTTGGAATAACTCAATAGCCATCCAAAGAAACAGCCGAACCCCTACCTCACACCTTACACCAAAGTAAATTCTAGAATAAATAAAACATGAGAGTAATTTTAAAAGCATTCTTAGAGTAAGGAAGGCCTTTTAAAATATAAAAACGTTTTAGTGAGTCCATAAATTAAAAGATTGACAAATTTGGCCACATAAAATTATTTTTAATTATTCATGAAAAGTACTATAAACGAAGTCAAAAGACACATGTATTATAAACATATCATATGTTATTGACAAAGGGCTGATATCCTTGCTATTTTAAGAGCTCCTACTATCAGAAAGAAAAAAAAAAACCAACCTAATTAAAGACAGGCAAAGGATATAAACAAACAGTTCCCAGGAAAGGAAATGTAAATGATTCTTAGTCATATGAAAACACGGTCAACCTCCCTTGTAGCAGGAGAAATGAAATTACAGCTACGAGATATCATTTTATATCTAACAGATTGACAAAGATCAAAAAGTTTGATAACATGCTGTGTTGGCAAGGGTGTGGGAAACAAGCACTCCTATTCATTGCAAGTGGGAGGGCAAATTGGTACAACCTCCCTAAAGAGCAATTTGGCAATATCTAAGTAAATTAAAAATTTACATACCCTTTAACCCAGCAATCCCATTCTAGGAATTTACCATACAAACATACTCGCATGTGTGCAAATTAATGTACGGATGCAGCTATTTATTGCAGTTCTGCTTATAATAATAATAAATTGGAAATAGCCTAATTTCCTGTCAGCAGAGGATTAGTGAAATACATCAGGGAATGCCATTCACTGTTTTATAAGAATAAAGCAGTTTTATAATGCAATGTGGGAAAATTTCTGTCATACATAGTTAAGGGGTGAGTGGGGGTAGCAAAGTGCAGAACAGCGTGGACAATGCAATCCCATTTGTGTAAAAAATATTTTGTGACATGTTTTCATAGGCATAGAATTTCTCTGCAAAGATATACAAGAGACAAGCAACAGAGACCTGCCTTTAAGTAAGGAATCCTATCTAATAAAAAGGTAATATGCAAATTGACTGTCACTCCAACACACAAGATGGCTGCCCCCATGTGGTCAAAGACGGCTGCCCCCATGTGGACACAAGATGGCCACCACAAGAGGGCCTGCAGGGGAGGGCAGTTGTGGGCGATTAGGCCAGCAGGAGAGGGCAGTTGGGAGGGACCAGGCCTGCAAGGGAGGGAAGTTGGGGGGGAACCAGGCCAGCAGGGGAGGACAGTTGGGGGTAGCCAGGCCTGCAGGGGAGGGCAGTTGGGGGGACCAGACCTGCAGGGGAGGACAGTTAGGGGTGACCAGGACTGCAGGGGAGGGCAGTTGGGGGCGACCAGGCCTGTAGGGGAGGGCAGTTGGGGGTGACCAGGCCTGTAGGGGAGGGCAGTTGGGGGCAACCAGGCCTGTAGGGGAGGGCAGTTGGGGGTGACCAGGACAGCAGGAGGGCAGTTAGGGGTGACTGGGCCAGCAGGGGAGGGCAGTTGGGGGGGACCAGGCCTGCAGGGGAGGGCAGTTAGGGGGGGGCAGGTCTGCAGGGGAGGGCAGTTGGGCAGGACCAGGCTTGCAAGGGAGGGCAGTTGGGGGGGACCAGGCCTGCAGGGGAGGGCAGTTGGGGGGGACCAGGCCTGCAGGGGAGGACAGTTAGGGGCGACCGAGCCATCAGGGAAGGGCAGTTAGGGGCAATCAGGCTGGCAGGGGAGCAGTTAGGCATTGATCAGGCTGGCAGGAGAGTGGTTAGGGGGTGATCAGGCTGGCAGGCAAAAGCAGTTAGGAGCAATCAGGCAGGCAGGCAGGCGAGATCCCGGTGGGATTGGGCCTAAACAGGCAGTTGGACATACCTCAAGGGGTCCCAGATTGGAGAGGGTGCAGGCTGGGCTGAGGGACAACCCCCGCGTCGTGCATGAATTTCGTGTACCGGGTCTCTAGTCTATATATATAAAAGGCTAATATGCAAAGTGTCCCCTCAGGAGTTCAACTGGGAGACCGGGAGTTCAATCGCTCACTATGATGTGCACTGACCACCAGGGGGCAGCGTGGAACGAAGGAAGGCCCCAGCCAGCAGCCGGAAGGCCCCAATCGGCCCTGATCGCCAGCCAGGTCTAGGGACCCTACCCATGCACCAATTTCATGCACCGGGCCTCTAGTTACAATATACTAGGTATACTAGTTAATAATGCAGATTTTTTTCAATAGCTGGAGTTACACATATGTTGATATATATGCAATTTGATATGTATGCTATTTTGTTGCATTGACAGCAAGCTTCAAAACTTCATAAGTTAAATTTGCTGAAGGTGTTAACATCATAGATATTTTTATGCTTAAAAATGTCAAATTTCGTGCCAAAAAGAGCATTTGCGGGAAGTTTTAATTCATTACTTTATTTTGAAGAAAAGTGCTGCTGAAAGTTATCGTATACTTTGGGAAGCTTATGATGAACATGCTCCATCTCAAGATACTTGTGAACGCTGGTTTAAAAGTGATGATTTCGAATTGAAAGACAAAGAACGCCCAGGTCAACCAAAAAAGTTTGAAGACCAACAATTACAAGCATTATTGAATGAAGATGCATATCAAACTCAAAAACAACTTGCAGAAAGATTAAACGTTGCTCAGCAAACAATTTCCAATCGTTTACAAGCAATGGGAAAGATTTTAAAGGAAGGAAAATGGGTGCCACATCAACTGAACGAAAGACAAATGGAAAACCAAAAAGTCATCAGTAAAATGTTGCTTCAACGGCACGAAAGAAAGTCTTTTTTGCATCAAATTGTGACTGGCAATGAAAAGTGGATTTATTTTGAGAATCCCAAATGCACAAAATCATGGGTTGATCCAGGTCAACCATCAACATCGACTGCAAAGCCAAATTGCTTCAGAAAGAGGACAATGCTCTGCGTTTGGTGGGATCAGAAAGGTGTGGTGTATTATGAGCTTCTAAAACCAGGTGAAACCATTAATACTGATCACTACTGACAACAAATAATCAATTTGAAACACTCTTTGATCATGAAACAAACAGAATATGCCAGAAGACACGGCAAAGTAATTTTGCTTCATGATGACGCACCATCACACACTTCAAAACCAGTTAAAGACACATTAAAAGATCTTGCCTGGGAAGTATTAACCCACCTGCCGTATTCACCAAACCTTGCTCCTTCAGATGACCACTTGTTCCGATCGATGGCACACGCACTTTCTGAGCAGCACTTCAAAACGTATGACAAAGTAGAAAATTTGGTCTCTGAATGGTTTGCCTCACAACAAGAAAAGTTCTATTGGGACGGTATCCACAAATTACCTGAAAGATGGGGGAAATGTGTAGCTAGCGATGGATATTACTTTGAATAAAGCACTTTTGATGTTTGTCTTGAAATTATCGTGTTTTCTTTTATTACAAAATCCACATTATTAACTGGGACACCTAGTAATTCATGTGCAAGTGTTAATCATTCCCCAAACTCCAAATATATTAACCCCCAAAATGTCATTTAAAAAGTAGAAGTTTTCAGCTCCACCACTTTCTTGGACAAGTTATTTCAGCCATCTAATCCTAGTTTCCTCGTCTGTGGAATGGGCATAATAATACTGCCCATGTCAAAGATGTGTGTGTGTGTGTGTGTGTGTGTGTGTGTGTGTGTGTGGAGAGAGAAAGCAAAAATTGCAAAAGTTTAACAACTGGTGAATCTAGGAGGAGTATATGGGAGTTCACTGTATCATTGCAACTTTCTGTCTTTTTAAATTTTCTTCCAAATAAAAAGTTGTGTGGGTTTTTTAAAATTGCTGATTCCTGGGAGGTGCCCCAGCCCTATTCAGTCAGAACCTCTGGAGGTGAGGCTGGTGGCCACGCTTTCCTCCCAAGCACGCTGTACTCTGAGCGGCACTGGACCAGCACAAAGCTGGGGTTAGGAGCCAGGCGACCACCCCAGCATCTCACCACAGGCGGCTTCCCTCCCTCCGTGGGGTGCAGGTAAAGGCCTCTGCAGGACGCAGGACAGGGAACTGGGAGTCTGGGATGCAGAAGGGGGGACACGGACAGAGACCAGCTCCCCCTGGGTATTTTGGGGGAAAGGAACCCTACACTTTCCTGCCCTGGGACTGAGGAGAGGACAGGAGCCTGGGGTGTCAAGCGCCGCCCCCCACCCACCACCAGGCCCCTCTTTGCAAGGCCTGTGCCGGGGCACGCAGGGAACCCTGGCTCTGGCAGAGCCCCCATCAGATAAGGCTGCCTCATGGGCGCTGGGGGCCTTGGAGCCGGAGCGGGCGAGGAGTTTACGTAAGCCTGTTGTTGATGGAAAAACAAATGCACCAGCAGGCGTTTCCTGGCCTGCTGGAGCCTCAGGCCCCAGACACTGGCTCACCCCAGAGAGGCTTCGTTCTGACAGCTCCCCAGGGCTCGGATGGAATTCTGGGGGTCCCATGTGTTGGGAAGACCAGCTCTCAGGGGGCCACCCAGAGCTCCATCCCCAAATCCAGGCCACCCTGCACGTGAGCCCAGTGTGCTGGAGGCATTTAATGAATGCTTGTTCCTAACCTCTCCCCTGCGGGCCCTAGCACCAGCCGGGGCCTCCAGGGGAACCAGCTCAGGCCCCATCCCTGCCCCGCCTAGGGTCCAGGAGGGGCCATCCGGGCATCCATCAGCACCAGTCCACTGAGTGCTTGCTGCATGCCTGGCCCTGCTCTGGAAGAGGAGGGAGAGGATGAGGGTCGGGATGGGGATGTCGGGATGGGAACCAGGAAAGTGGGCCTATGCTAGTAGGAAATGAGGGGTAACTTTCATCTAAATGGGAAGCCTCCTCTCTTGCTTCTAAAAGTGAAGAAGAGTGAAGGCAGACCTGCACAGAGCTGCTGGAAGGATGAAATAAGACGACTGAGCACAAATCTTACCCCCACCCCCACCTCATACCCATCTGTGCCTGGAGGGAGGCAGGTGCCTGATGCACAGCAAATACACCCCAAGACCATAATTACAGAAAATGATGCCGTTTAATAGTGGGAAGACCTGGAACCAAACGCTGGCTCTGCCACTCCCTTGCTGTGTAACCTTGGGCAAGGCACTGTCTCTCTCTGGGCCTCCATATATCAAGGGAGATGCTAATATTAAATACCCATCTTGCCCTGGCTGGTGTGGCTCAGTTGGTTGTAGAGTGGTCCCGTACACCGAAAGGTGGCGGGTCCAATCCCCGGTGGTGGCACATTTGGGAAGCACCAATCGATGTTTCTCTCTCACATGGATCTCTCTCTCTCTCTCTCTCTCAGGTGGATTTCTCTCTCTCTCTCTCAAATCAATAATAATAATAATAATAATAATACCCATCTTAAGGCTCTGATGGGAGTCAAACAAGTCAATCATGTGGAAGCACTTTCCCGACCATAAGAGGGTTAACCCTATCAGCGGCAAACTATCCTGGCAATGCCAGTGGGGGAATGCAGCCTCGGGCACAGGCTTTGGCGTCAGGCCTGGTCTCAGGACCCGACCCGGACACCCCTGTGTTGTGACCGGTGGCTAATGGCTCAACCTCAGTTTCTTCACCTGTAGAGCTGGACTCACAATACCCACCTAATAGGTCTCCATGAGGAGCCAAGATCATGCTGACAGGAGTTAATCCTTGCAGCATACTTACTGCATGTCAGTCAGGGTTTTTAGTGACTTTTACATATTAACTCATATCCATGCATTTTACAGCTGGAGAAATTGAGGCAGAGAGATTCTAAGCAACTCGCCACAGTCACACAGCTGGGAAATAATGCTGGCACCAGGCTGGCACCGGAGCATAAGGTCCTAACCACCTGGCATTGCTGCCTCCCCAGAACCGGTACAAAGAGCTTAGCGATGGCGCACAGTCAGGCCTCAGCCGACAGTAGCCGTTCTTATGATTTTATTAATATGTTGTGTTGATATCTCACGATCTTAATTACCCATCAATCCCTTCTCAGAGCAGGGCAAGCTGGAGCGCTTTGGGCCTGGGTGGGTGCCAGCTGAGAGCTGGCGCCAGGAGCCCCAAGTGTGGGCAAAGCTTTGTTTCCTCGTCACACCCAAGGAGCGTCAGCCGTGGGGTGGGGGGCAGGTGAGTCCAGCACTGGGCCGGGCCCTCAGGTGAGCAGATACCACAGGCAGCCCTTGCCCAGCCTGGCGCTGGACACCCACCTGGCTCCGGGAGCAGGGCAGGGCCGGGAGGGGCAGACACTGGGCCTTTGTGCCCTGCTCCCCACGCAGCCCGGCCCAGAAACCCATCCCCACCCTGGCCCCAGGGTGCACACTGCCCTCCTGGGAGAGGAAAGAATCCAGGCTGGAGTCGGGAGTCCGGCCAGTACCCTGGCTCCGCGGCTTTCTGGCCAAGTTTCCTGGGGCCAGTCCCTCCTGGCTCTACGCCTGGTTTCCTCATCTCCAAGACGAGGTACAGAGAGCGGGACTCAGCTTCGGGTGGGGGGATTAGAGGAAAGAAAAACAGTGGTGCTGAGGGGGATACAGTCCCTGAGGGAGACGGGACGGGGGCTGGCCTCCCCTCTGTTAGCTGGTTTTTTATCCCCTCTTTGTCCCTAACACACACCCCAACCTGCAGCACACAAGCAGACACCACCTTGAACACCTGTGCACACCTGAACACTCAGCCTGTGTGAACACACAGACGTACACACACCCCTGAACACAGACACACACACCTGATCTCACACACACACACACACACACACACCTCAACAAATACATATAGGCGCCCCACATAACACCCACACCAACATGACTGCACACGCAGATACACGAAGACCAGAACACACTCCCTGACCTACACCCACCACTCCTCAATGCACACCCACAGCCTCTCACCCCCATCACACACCACACAGACAGGCTCCAATTCTCGTGGAGGCCATTGGAGGGCAGAGTGAGCCCCTGGGGAGCCCAGGATGGGTGCCTGGACCTGCACCCACTCATCCCTTCCCATACCCAGGGAGCCCCTCAGGCTTGAGCCCTCAGGAGCCCTGCCCAGTGGCCCGGAGGAATGAGCCTGAAGGAAAGGAGGCATTTGGGGGCACCTACTGTGTGCCAATCCCTATGTTGCGTGTTTCCGTGCTGTCACAGCCACTCAACTCAGCCTAACGCAGTACCTGGCACACATTAGGAACTGGGAATTATTACTCCCATGTTGAAGCTTGAAAAACGTCCAGAGCCCCGAATAGACCTCCACTCTGAGGGCCCTCGCGGAATTTCATCAAAGCAGACTTCAGATGGGTGAGGAGGGAGGGCAGCGAAGTCCTGGCAGTGCCGAGGTGCACCGCCAGGGGGCGCGCTCCGCTCGGCCCCTGCGGGGGCTCCGTCGCCCCACACCCTCCAGTCCCCGCGGCCCCAGCCGGCTCCCCGGGAGAGCTTCGCTAGGTCCGGCAGGGCGCCCCCACAGGATGTCTGGGCTCCTCACCCCGCCGGATCCCACCTCGGCTCCGGCTCCGGTTTCCGCCCCCTCCCCAGTCCCCAGGGACCTCCTCTGACAGCTCCAGGCCCGCAGCCACCCCCTCTGGCCGGAACCGCCCGAAGGCCACCCCCACCCCAGGCTCCTCTGAGGCCATCCCACACTGGAGCCCCCCCCCCCCCCCGCCCCGCCCTCGCCTCTTCTGGAGCAAAGACTCATAAAGGTGTCTGGGTCAGAAACTGTCTTGAATAAATCGCACCAGCTCCCAGGAGAGGAGCACTCCTGGGCGCCAGGTTCTCCGCTCACCGCTGCAGGAGTTACAGCTCTGTGTTCACAGGACGCTGCGAGGTGGCTGCTACCATTCCCCAGGGTTGCAGATTTAAAATGCTGGAAGCTCAGAGAAGTTAAGTAATTTGCCCAGGATCCCTGCAGCAGTAAGTGGCAGGACAGGGTCTAGGGCCAGAGCTCTAAGGACTAGAGACCCTCAACCACGGTGAATGCCCACCTATTCTCTCCAGGATTGAGGACATTGTTGTTAAGGTTCACTCGCTGCCAGGCACTGTGCTGGGTATTATAAAAAGATGAAGCCAGACACTGAGTCGTGGAGTTTAAAGTAGCAGGGAAAGGAGTAAAATAGTCCCAAAACGTGCACCTACAGATTCATCAGCAATTTGCTCGCTTACTAAAGAGGTGTTACTAGACACCCTGTGCCCCACACGGTGCTGGCCACACTGACCCAGGTAGGAACAGGCCAACACCGGTGGCCCTGTTGTGGGTGGAGGTGAGGGGGGGAGTCCGTAGTCCTGTATGCTGACAAGGGCAGAAGTTACAGCAGGGTCAGGCAGGGAGAAGGCTAAGCAGGGAAGGCTCCGGAGAGGAGGGGCAATTGAGCAAGAGTTTTTGAAGGGAAGAGGAGGGGTAGGACTCCAGGCAGAGGCCCACCCAGCGTGTAAGGCATTGATGAGTTTGGTGCACCTGGCTGGCTTTAAGCCCAGAGATGGGTGGGTCCCAGGTCCTGCACCACAGAGGTGGGCAGGGACCAGCTTGTGAGTCAGATACCAGCTTAAGGACCAACTCGCCCAGGAGAGCTGGGGAGCTCAAAGGGGAGAAGCAATGGGTAAATGTTCCAGGTCCTTCTCATGTGTCCCGGAGCCCCCTGCTAGGAGGATGGGCCAGAACTTTCATGTCTTTAAAAAAAAAAAATTATCTTTATTGATTTTAGAGAGGAAGGGAGAAAGGAGAGAGAGATAGAAACATCAATGATGAGAGAATCATTGATTGACTGCCTCCTGCATGCCCCCTACTAGGGATCAAGTCCACAACCTGGGCATGTGCCCCTGACTGGAATCAAACCTAAGACCCTTCAGTCCGCAGGTTGACACTCTATCCCCTGAGCCAAACCAGCTAGGGCAGAACTTTCATGTCTTAAAGGCATCAAAAACTCAACAGGCCCCGCTCACCTGGCTCTTGGTTGGAGTGTTGTTCTGTTCACCAAAAAGGTTTCAGGTTCTATCCCTGGTCAGGCACATATGGGAGGCAACCGGTCAATGTTTCTCCCATCTCTCTCTCTCTTTCTCTCTCCCCCCTCCCTCCCTCCCTCTCCCTTCCTCTGTCTCTGAAATCAATAAACATATCCTTGGGTGAAGATTTTTAAAAATAACAACAAAAACACACACGCAACTCAGCAAGTCCAAACCCCAAATCCCTGATTATCTTCCTCCATCCTCTTCCTGATGACCTTTTCCCCAAGGCAGGGAAGGGCTCTGCCACCCATTCAGCTGTGGCTCTAGCCCTTCTCTGCTCTCCTTCCCTACACTACAGGCCCAGTGCACGAATTCGTGCACGGATGGGGTCCCTCAGCTTGGCAGGCCATTGGGGCCCACTGGGGCTGTCTCGCCCAGTCCCGATCAGGGCCGATCGGGGCCGGCCAGGGGAGGTTGTCCGGCCACGGGAGGTTGGCTATGAGAGTGCACTGACCACCAGCAGGCAGCTCCTGCATTGAGCGTCTGCCCCCTGGTGGTCAGTGCGCATCATAGCAACTGGTTGTAATAGTCACTTAGGCTTTTATATATATATAGATGGCCAGTCCATCTCATCTGTCTCCATCCAATCAGATGTCCCATCATCTGGCTGACCTCAAGGGCCCCCTCACATCCACTCTGTCCCCTCCTGTCCTCACTCCTCATGCCTAGCTTCCCAGTGCTCTTAGAATGAAGACCCAGGCTTGCTGCCTGGAAAGCCCCTGGCCATGTCTCTAGGCCCTCCTCCAACCACCCTGGTTCTTGCTCTGAGAGCTCCAGCCACACTGGTCATCTTTCTGTGCCTCGGACTTGCTGGGCCTCAGGGCCTTTGCACATGCTGTCATGCCTCCCCCCTCCCCTTCTACTTGCTGAGTTAATTCCCACTCACTTATCTGATCTCTCAGTAAAGCCTTTCTCCAGGAAGCCGTCATTGCCCTTGCCTGTGTATACACTCTCATGGCCCCATTTATGCCTCATCACAGACATCTTAAGTTGTTACTTTTGAGGCTGTTTGATAGTTGTATCCCCACTAGATTCTGAGTCCATGAGGGCAGGGGCCATCTTATTCACTGGTAACTGGCACAGGACCTGGCACTCAGTAAGTGTCCTTTAGCAGGTGGCCCCAGCTCTGCTGCTTCCTGACTGGGTACCCTGAGGTAAGTCCCTTCCCCTCTCTGAGCTTACACTGCTCATCCCTAATGAAAATGCATGGGTAAGCCTCACCGTCCGATTGGGAGTGGGTGGAGGTATAGATGTTATTGGAATGAGTGAATACTGATAACTGTGGGAGCCGGCCAATGAGTACTTGGAGGTTCATTACACATTTCTGTTTACTTTGTGTATGTTTGAAATGCTTCATAACAAAAAGCTTTTTGTAAGACACACCAGCGTGGGCTCCTCCCCGCAGAGTGGTGGGGGAGCCAGTCAGAGTATTTTGGAAAAGCTGCTGGAGTGGTTCTGAAGCACAGCTCTGGCTAGGGGCTCTCTGAGGCTGCGTCCAGCTCCAGAGATTCGGCAGCGATTCTCTGCTGCCCACGTGGGTGCTGCCCGCTGGTGGAAAAATACCACCGCCTGAGCACCTGCTTCAGCGCTCTCCCTTAACCCCTGCAGCCTCAAACACTTCTAGGTCAGTTCCCTGATCTTCCAACTCAACATGTGCCCCCAAACATCATCTCTTGTTACTAGCCTCTTCTGGGCTCCCCCAGCCTCTTGAACCCCCAGGCCCAGCTGCACTCATGCCTGGTTTGTTCCTGTAAGACCCCAGGATGGGCCTGAATTGCCTAGGTGCCCTGAGCCAGTGGAGGGACTGAAACATGGTAGCTGAATTGAATTGAATTGAATTGAATTGAATTGAATTGCAAATGAAACTATTGCCGTAACCTCCAAGCTTTGTGATCCTGGGCAGATGACTTCTCCTTGGCTTCCTTCTCTGTGAAATGGAATGGCAAACCATGCTCCATAGAGCTGTGGGGAGGATGCAATGAGATCATGACTGTAAAGGCCTTGCAAGTGCGTAGGGCTTTTACCACATGCAGAGCCAGACTCTCCCTCCCCTAGCCCCAGGCTTCGCTCCTGCTGGACAGTGGCTGGCTGGTGACACATCTGTCTCCCAGAGAGCCCGGGAGCCAAAGGGAGGGGTTGTTGGCCAAATCATCTGCAGGCCCCAGGCCCCAGTGAGAGAGGGGGGGACAGAGAGGGAAAGGTGGTAAGGAAGGTCCGAAGGGCCTGCTGGCAGTCCTAGTGTCTCCAGGGGTCAGAACAGGGGTCCTCAAACTTTTTAAACAGGGGGCCAGTTCACTGTCCCTCAGACGGTTGGAGGGCCGGACTATAGTTTAAAAAAAAACACTATGAACAAATTCCTATGCGCACTGCGGGCCTGGGACGAGTCGGCTGCTAAGCAGGACAGGCAGCGGCACCCGGCGGGCCGGATAAATGTCCTCGGCGGGCTGCATGTGGCCCGCGGGCCGTAATTTGAGGACCCCTGGACCAGAGGGTCCAGGGTGACTCTCTGTGGGGTCTCAGCTGGCAGAGGAAGCCTGGAGGTGTGCACTCCAGCAGGACACACAGGCCACAGAGGCAAACACTTCCTCTCCAGGAAGCTGGTTCTGCCACGTGGGACTCCAACCTGAGTAGAGAGTGGTCTGCAGCCGGGAAAGAACAGGGGGTCAGTGGCAGCTCCCCAAAGCCCCCAGGACCAAGTTGCAGTTTTCAAGCTGTTTGTAAGCTGAGCCTCACCCACCTGTCCAGAGGCAACCCCAGCTGTTAAACTGCTCTTCTCTCCCGAACACGCTCTGTACCCTGCCTGTGCCCTGGACGTGTCCTCTGCCCGAATGCTCGCCCTGCTGCTTCTCTACCCAGTCACCTTTGGTTCATTCTAGATCCAACCGCAATTATCATCTCCTTGGAGACTCCCCACTTCTTGAGACAATTCCTCACATCTCCATGCCCCCGCCCCTCGTATTTAGTCAAACCCCAAATGTAGCAGGTACATATTCTCTCAGGGAATCCTAGCAATGCCCCTGCAAGGTAGATCCCATTGGCCCCACTTTACAGATTCGGAGACTGAGGTTAGGAGTGGCTAAGCGCCTTGTCAAAATTCAGAGAAGGCTGAGGAAGGTCTCTTCCGTCTGCCCCAGATCTGGGGAAAAGGAGACTTGGTTGGGTGGACAGGACACGGGAAAGTCACATTCAAGACCCCAGTTCCTGCAGACTGCCTAAGGCGAAACCTGGGTGTGGGTCTCAGAGATGGCCCCCGGTCCCCTCTGCAGCCAGTGTGCAGGGAGGTGGGGAGTCACAGGTGGCACCTTCTCCCTCACTCCCATCGCCAAGGGACAGAGCGCTGGCAGCCTCCGCCCTTTCCCCACCTAGCGCCTGCCTTCCTTTGCCCGTCTCTTCCTCAGTCTGGGGCTCTTATTTCTGTCTGTCATTTGGTTTCACCTTCTCCCTCTGAGAGACTCTCTTTACAGCCTCAAAGTGACCATCCCGTCTCTCTGTCTTGGTCTCTCTCAGCCCTGAGTCTGTCTCAGGGTGTCCCTTTACCTCTGGGTCTTCTCTTCTTAATGTCAATCTGCCTCTCTCTCTGTCTCATCATCTCTCCCCCTGTGTCTTTGACACCATCTCTTAATCTTGGTCCCTAGCCCTGTCTCTGCCTCTTCACTACTCTGTCGCTGTTCTTGTCTCTGTCTCTGTCTCCTGTCTCTCTCTGCCCTCTGTGTCTCTGCCTCTGTGTGTAGCTTTGTCATGGCCCCTTTATGTCTGTCTCCCACTCTTTTTCTGTCTCCAAGACTTTGCCACAATCTGCCTGCCTCTCTCCCTACCTCCCTGTCGCGGCCACTTTCTGAGCTTCTCCCTGTGTGTGTGTCTCTCAGTCTCTGGCTCTGCAGAGGGCAATGCCTCCTCCACAGTACCCCCATCCCTGGCCCAGCAGCAAGCCCTGCTTCTGAACTGGCTCCTGTGTGGGCGGCGGGAGACCCCCGGGCATCCTTCCAGGGCTTGCTCCGTCTGGGTGGCAGTGCTGACAGAGGAGATAGGGATCGGACCCGGCTCTGTCCGGGCCTGAGCAGGGGGCACAGCCAGGCTATGCGGGGGCGTCTGGGTGCCTGCAAATGTTTGCATGTGTGCACGTCTGGGTTTCTATGCAGGTCTCCCTGGGTGGGGTGGTCTGGGTGTCTGTCTGGATATATTTGTGAGCATCTGGGCCTGTTTATGTCTGTCTGCGAGCATTTGTGTGTGTCTTTGTGTGGGGCTGTCTGGGTGTGAGCACCTCAGGCTGGGGGTCTCCCCATCATCCATGAATGCCTCCCGGTGTACGTGTGTGTGCGTGTCTGTGGGCTCATAAATGGGTCCCTGGGAGTACCTGCAGTTGTGGTGTACCTGCAGGCCCCTCTGCTCACATTCTCTCACGTGGTCATCAGTGAGGTACAGATTCTATTACCCTATTTGACAGGTGGAAAAGTTGAGGCTCTTAACCCCATGCTTAGCTGTGTGACTATGTATGTTTCTGCTTGAGGTTGGAGTCTGGAGGCAAAAAGTCTTGATTCAAATCCTGCCTGACCCCAGGCCGAGTTGTATAATCTGGGACAATTCTGAATTTATTCAGAAAAAAAATGTATTGATCAAAACCAGGTTAAATCACCCACGGTGCTACAAGTTAGATTGGGTACTTGGGAGGAATTCTGTGGGACGGGGCCCAAGGGAGCCCTGTGGGTGCTGTAATGTCTTACATCTTGGTTTGGGTGGGGGGTCACATGGGTGTGTTCATTTGGAAAACTTTATTCAAGCTGTTCATTTCAGATATGTGCCCTTTATGCACATTATACATCAATATCAAAGTTTACAAACAGGTTTATGGAATTCCTACTACTTGCCAGGTATTAAATAGCAATAACAACAATAGCATTGTGTGTGTGTGTGTGTGTGTGTGTGTGTGTGTGTGTAACATTTTAGAAAGTGAGTCAGTCCAGGCTTCAAGCACTCAGTCCATTCCTCTCCTCCTCCCTCCTCCACCCTGTCCCAACCACAACGGCAGACCAAGGAAGGAAAGAGATCCCGTCCTGGGCTGGGTTTCTCCCCTGCCAAACCTCCTGGCCTGTTTTCTCACGGCAGCTGTGATGTTCCCTCTGGATTTTCACGTTGTTGGGCCCCCGGGGGACATTTTGCTAGCATTCAATGAAGCTGTAACAGAGTACTCTGCAGCAGGCCTCAGGTGCGAAATGAGGGATAGAAGATGCCCAGTAGCCCTGGCCAGTGTTGCTCAGTGGTAGAGCATTGGCCTGCACCCTGAAGTGTCATTGGTTCGATTTCTAGTCAAGGGCCCCTACCTGGGTTGCAGGTTCCATTCCCGGCCCTAGTCCAGGTGCATGCCAGAAGGTGACCAATCCATGTATCCCTCTTCTCTCTCTCTCTCTCTCTCTCTCTCTCTCTCTCTTCCACTCTTTTGAAAAATCAATGGAAAAAATATCCTTGGGTGAAAATTAACAAAAAAATGCTCAGTGGATGGGCACCACACCTGCTTGATGTGTTCAGCAGTGATAGGCAGGACCTGGATACACACATTCCTGCTCTCCGCCTCCACATTTATCACATCACCCATCATTCAATAGAATACACTGAGCCCCTAAGATATGCCAGATTTCCTGCTGGGCCTTCATCACCTTACTTTGCCCTCACTACCACTCAGGCAAGGGTCATTATCTTCATCTGCCAGCTGGGGAAACTGAGGCCCAGAGTGGTGAAATGACTCTCCGCAACTCATACTGCTCAACAGTAGAGACTACAACCTCATTCTGCCTGCCTCTACACTCCCTTCTCTCGGGATATGTATTTCCTCTGGGTTTCTGAGTTTGACTGAAAGGTGAGTAAAGGAACCAAATACATTTGCTTTTGCCCTCCTGAGAGATTTTTAAATGTTCTGTCGATCATTAAGAAATCTGGGTTTGTCCAGCCAGTGTGGCTCAGTGGTTGAGCACTGAACTATGAACCAGGAGGTCAGGGTTCAATTCCCAGTCAGGACACATGCCCAGGTTGCAGGATCAATCGCAAAGAGGAGCACGAGGGGGTGGGTGGGAGGGCAGCCAATCAAAGATTCTCTCTCATCATTGATGTTTCTCTCTTTCCCTCTCCCTTCCTCTCTGAAATCAATAAAAATGTGTTGTTTTTTTTTCAAAAAAAAAGTAAAACTGGGTTTAAGCTGCCCTGTGGTGACAGTGTTCACTCCTCGGAGGGAAAAGCCTCCCTCATTGCCTGTCACCAGCCCAGAGAAGAGCAGAAAAGGCAGGCGTGATAACCTCTGACCTCCATAGGGCAAGTAACCAGTAGAGGGTGTTTATTTAATATTAAGGGGAGGAAGGAAGGGAGGGAGGGAGGGAGGGAGGAATTTTTGTTTACATACCCTTCACTTAGCCCATATCACGCTGTGTTAAGATGATCTCGTGTCTGCCTCTGCCTCCACTCTAAAGTCCTTGAGGGCAGGGACTGTACCCACTTCATCTCTGGGTCTCAACAGCCCCATGAATATTACAAATGAATATCTATAAAGTATTATAAATAGGGAGGAGCTGGAATTTATCTCTAGGCTTCAATAAGACTTTTTTTTAAAAAATATATTTTATTGCTTTCAGAGAGGGAGAGAGAGAAATGTCAAGGATGAGAGCAAATCATTAATTGGCTGCCTCCGGCATGCCTCCTACTGGGGATCTAGCCCACAACCTGGGCACGTGCCCTTGACTGGAATCGAACCCGGGACCCTTCAGTCCGCAGGCTGACACTCTATCCACTGAGCCAAACCGGCCAGGGCTCAATAAGACTCTTAAGTCCTGTGAATTTCACACCCAACTAAATAGCAGCGGCACCAACTAGTTTCAATAAGTGGTTTTATTACTGGTTAGATTTTACAAATTCTGATATTCGAACAGACTTCCACCTTAAAATTCTAAAACAACAAAGCGACCGTTTGGAGGGAGTTTGATTTTTCCTTTTTTTTTTTTTTTTTTTCCTTTTTTCTTTTTAGGACTATTCAAAGTAACAAACTTTTTTTTTTTTTTTTTTTTTTTTTTTACATTTTTGCTCTGGTCATAAATATACAGAGAGAAAAAGAGGGAGAGAAAAAATGAACAAGTCGTCCGAAGTATGGAGATAAAACAGTATTCCTAAGGCACGTGGCAGTCTTTGAAAATACAGAAGCTCTAGCCAACTTAAATTATTTGTTGTTCTTCCTCGCTCAGTCCACAAAACTGTACAATGACACAAATGTTGTGTTGCAGATAGATCTTCCAAGTAATTCCTCAGTCCACACCGCTGCGTTAGCCGGACGCGCAATTATTGTCTTCCTCTGTTTCCGGGCGAGATCCTAAAATGTGGTTAGTTAGTTGCTCGAAGCCTCTATTTTAAAATACACTTGGAATTCAACTAAAGATAATTTCTTTTTTAAAGAAATTGTGGGGCCGAGGTCGGGGGGCGGGGGGGATGGGGCGCGAGTCATTAGAAAAGGTTGGTAAGAGTCGTTTGTGAGGGGCTGCGAGGCTCGTGGCCCTCCAGGTTGCCAGGCACAGAAGTTAAGACAGACGTCACAGTTGGCAGGGTGGGGCTCGTCAAGTCTGTGAGGGTGGTGGGCGTGCTGGAGGGGCTGAGCGAGGCGTTGGAGAGCTCCGAGGCTGGCCCCGACGGCGTCCCGGTCTGCAGCGCCGCCTCGGTGGACTTGTCCACGCCCGTGTTTTCCTGCCGTAGGAGGTTGCGCCTGAACTTGGCCCTGGCGTTCTGAAACCAGACCTGTGTGGGGGGAGAGGGAAGGGCTGGTTAGGGGAAGGCGGCCAGGCAGGAGAGAAGAGCAGAGCCTTCCCCGGACTGCCTAACACAGAGACCCTAATTACTAATCGGTGTATTTTTGGAGGGGAGAACACAAAGTTGGGCTGGTAATATTCTGTTCTTCATGAAATAAAAAATGTCCTTTTCTCTCATTGGCTGTTACTGGGGTTTCCTTTCTGTGAGGAGGTTCCAGAGCTGAGACACTCTCTCCAATATGGTAGCCACTTGCCACAGAGGGCTATTGAGCATGGGACATCAGACTAGCCCAAATGTGGCTAGTCTGTAGGTGAAAATATACGAACTGTTAAAGATTTAATGTGAAAAAAGTAAAACATCTCAATGATAATTTTTATACTGGTTACACGTTGAAATGATAATATTTTGGATCCGCTGGGCTCAACAAAATATATTCTTAAAGTTAATTTTACCAGTTTTTTTAATGTGGCTACTAGAAATTTTTAAATGTAAAATTAAAAAATTTTAATTAAGTGGTCATGCATTTCTTTTAGACAGTGCTGTTCTGGAAGATTCGTTCAAATCAAATCTTGATGGTTTCTCACAATGGTTGAGAGATTTGTTTGTGGTTTTTTTTTATTTTTCAGCAGTCACCTTTAAGCATACAACAGATCTCACGAGTTCTTGTTGGCACAATTTTTAACATGTTTCAGGATCACTAAGTCTGGGAAATACGAGAATGGTGTAAAGAACACAGGAACCAATCAACAAAGAATTACTAAGAGGAAGAAAAGGACACTAATCTACTCCCCACCACCACTGGCTGGAGAGGCCACCGATTCCCTGGAGCCTGGGTTTCAGGTCTCAGGGCAGGGTGGGCAGAGGGGAACAGCTGCTGAGAGTAGAGCAAGGCTAGGGAGGCTGTGACCCGTAGATTCCCATTCCCAACCTGCCTCATCCCAGGCCCATTCATGAGGGAGGTGGGGTGGGTTACACAGTTGGAACCGAGCTTGGTATGAAAATAACGAAAGGGACAGAATACGGATTTACTTTCACTTTTTCCTGAGTTGTAGACACATGCCCCCATCCACACACATACCTTTGTACAGGAGCCTGTACACAGTCATTAAGACCAGCAAAGAAACTCATCTACACAGCCCGCCCCGCTCACCCCAAATATGCCCACCAGTCTAACTGCACAGAGATCTGGCTGTAACCAGGGCTCCTCAAAGGCCTAGGAAATCTAGGCCATTGTGGGGGTGGGGATAGGCCTGGGGGGCTGTGTCTCCAAGGAAAGAAGCCCAAAAGGCAGGGCCCCCTCACTTCCCTTTGCGTGAGGAAATCACCCGCCAGAAGCCTCCCCATAAAACACAGGGCCTTGGAGGATTCTGTAGATTCTCGGGTGTCCAGTTGCGAATTTCCAGATGTGCCTGCATCTGCCTGTCTTCCCAGTGTCTCAGATGGGTGGGAAGGGCTGACGCCTGGCCCCACCCTCCCCTGGGGACCACCCCAGCTACAGGAGCCTGTGGCTTCACACCCGCCTTTTTGGTGGCCTAATACAATTTGGGCTCAATTAAAAACACAGCCGCCAGAATCCTGGAGTAAGGAGGGAGACACGGGCCCTGTGAAGTCAGGAAACAAAGCTCTCTCCCCAGCACACCGGGTCTTCCCAGGAAGAAAGCACATTTTCCCTGGCCTTTCGCCCAGAACAAGCCCATCGCCTCTTGGAGGCTTGCACATAAGTCCAGTGCTTCTAAAACACCTCCACATGCTCTCCTAGAGGCGGGGAGGTCCTTCCCTGCCCGGCCTCCAGAAATCTGCAGGGTGAGACTCCGCTTCTGGCTGGTCTGGGGAATGGCTGACGGAGAAAGCCCCAGAGGCCCTCAGAGAGAGGAGGTGACTTCCCCAGTCTTGTGGCAGGCAGATGAGGAAGGCTGGAGTCTTGGTGCCAACTTTTGCCACTGTCCTGGCCTGTGGGTCTGTCTGTCCAAGCAGCAGCCGAACAAGGAGCCCTGGGGGTGGCAAGTGGCTCAGGGGTCCAGGGCTCCAAGCCCTCGGGAAGGGCTGGAACTGGTTGTTTAGCTGTGGGCTGTTTGCTGTTTCTCTGCAGTTGCCTCTAACCACGGTTGTAAACAATGACACCAGCTTCCACAGTGCCTTCTCGGCCAGCCGTACTGGATCTGAGGCACTGGGAATCCACTGGGTGATAACCAACAACCCAGCTGAAAGGGAGCTGCTGTGGGGACTGTGTTGGGTTTGCTTTTCACCTTAAGCGGAGCTTCACCAGAATTCTTTCCCAAATATTTCAAAAAGTCCCCTCCTGGGTGACTGTTGGGACAGGGACCATGTCTGAGTCATCTTCACGTCATGGCACAGGGACTGGCAAAGCTTAAGAATCAGTAATGTGATTGGTTAATAGTAATAACAACACAACATTTATGGACCTCTTACTATGTGCCAGGCATCACGCCTCCATCTAACATGCACAGTCACAGGTGATCTCCATGATAAGCCAGGTAGGGAACACTACTATCATTATTCTCCAGTTTATAGATTTAAAGCCAGTGAGGCTCAGAGAGGTGAAGTCACTTGCCCAAGGTCACACAGAGGCCAACCTGAGATTGGAATCCAGGAATCCAGAACTCTCTGCCATAAAGAATCCATCCTTTCCTTACCACCTCTTCCTGAGTGAGTTAGCAAGCGAATGAATGAATGAATGAAGCAACTGTGGTGCAGTGGAAAGAGAGCTGGATGTAGCTTCTAGTTCTGGTTCTACTACTGGCCAGCCAAGTGACCTTGGGTGAGTCCCTTACCTTTGGCCCACCTCAGTTTCCCCACCTGTACAACAAGAGGGTTAGACCACCACATGATTGCTACGGGCCCTTGGGTTCTAACGGGCTGGGATTCCAGGGTAGCTGCAGCAAGGAAGGAGAGGATCTGCTCTACCACCTATTTCCTGAAACCAACAGTCCCCTCTCTTCATTTGTGGGGAATGCCTAGCCTGGTGCACAGGGCACCCCCTGTAAGTCCTGAGTGGATGAGGCAGCCCACACTGCTCTGTGCCCCTCCTCAGGCACCAACTGTCCCTGCAGGCTGTTTGCCTCACAAATTTCTTTCCCCAGGATTCTTTCCTCAGTGAGACAGGAGGGCCAGTAAGAAGCCTACTTTGCCCCAAGAATTCCCTCCTGGGTCTCTGATTAAACCAGGAAAAAGGTAAAAGCTTCACACCCAAAGATGGCCACTGTGGCATTTTTTTAATAGCATCAAACTAATGGCTGCATCCCAAGTGTCCCACCAGATGGGGCAAGTGGAAGTCATGGCACAGCCACTCCACCCAGTCGAAGAGGAAATGTCTTATGACAAATGTTATGTGAGAAAAAAAGAATTAAAAAATTATGTATTGAAACTTCATAACAAAAATAATAATGATGAATATTAGTCATTTACTAAGTGTCAGGCATTGTCTAAGCAAAGTTCTAAGCATTTTGCACATATTAACTCATAATAATAATGCCTTTTAAAGTAGGCACTAATATTATTGTCAGATAAGGAAACTGAGGCAGAGCCCAACCAGAGCGGTGGAGCTGAGATGTGAATGTGGGCAGGCTGGGCTCATGCCCTTAGCCACTACTTACCCTCTAAACTGCACACCTGATTGCTGATTTTCCATGCTCTTATGTGGGTAATTTTTTCCTATTTTTCTAATCTATCCATATGGTGGTTCTATTATTTTATAAAATTTTTAAAAGGCTTTAAAGAAAAATAGTAAGCAGTAGGCTGGATATCATGAGCCCTTGGTTCCAGCCAGGACTACAACTTCTTTGCTGTGGGGTCTTGGATGAGTCACTCTACCTCCCTGAGCTGTTTTCCTCTCCTCTAAAATGAGAGTTTCAAGCCAAGTTACCTATGAAACTCCATCCAGCTTGTTCAACCATCTGTGACTAGACTGGACTCTCCCCACAGCCCTGAGCAAAAGACAGACAAAACAACGCTCCCGCTCCTCATTTTACAGGTGGGGAAGCTGAGGCCAAAGAAATGAACGGACTGGCCCTAGTTTAAACCTCACCTCCTCAGGGAGGCCATTCCAGACTACTTCCTTTACCAAGTCAGTTCCCTGCATTATACGCTCTCATTGTAGCCCTGTGTTTTTCCTTCCAAGAACTTCTTCTATTTCATTTCAGTCAAGAGTTAAACAAGGGTTCTGTGGCCACATAAATTTGGAAAATGTTAGATAGACCAAGTTGAATCTCTCCAAGATTTCTCAGTGCCTGTATTAATGCTAATGTGCTCTGATCTCCAACACAGAGACACAGTTAACCTTTAGTATTTTCCAAACTTATTTGGTCCCCAAAATCATTTAAAAATATTTTTATTACTAGATATACCACATGTAGAGAAAAATATAGAGATTAATCTTGGCGCCATTTTAATGATTTCTATACCTTGTTGCACCTCTGTCTGCCCTCTGCAGTGTGTGCTCACTCTCTGGGTCACCGCTGACTCCTGGTGCCTCCCGCCTACCCAGAACATGGCAGAAGGCCAGTGTATTTGTTGAATAAGCAAGTGAACAGAGGAAAGCTAGCGTTCTCACCTCGAGTTCTCACACAGATTAATGATGACTAACTCCTCATCCCAAGGATGTTTTTAAACGGTTGTGGTGAAAATGTATTTTCTTTCAAAGGCACACCAGGAACACCTAAGGAGACCTTCACCCATCCAAATCAATCAGCTCACCATCCCCTTCCCAAGCTCAGGGCATCTTAACCTTCAGCCTATGTGGCCCTCCCTCAGAGAGGTATCAATGCGCTGAGGAATGGTCTTCAAGCATTTGCAAAGCTTAATTTCTTAATAGACCTCTGTCCGAGGGGCCATTCTGTCTCCCAATCACCTTGCCCATTGATGGAAAGTCAGCATTGTTGTTGTCATGCTGCTAAAGATCACAAACTTGAGCACTTTTTATGCACTTATGGCTTCCTTTTTATGCACAGGATTCCTGCTTTCTTACCAAGACGTGGTGTCTCCAACCCCCTCCTTCTGTCTCCCTCATCTAGCGTGCTGCATTCTGCTGCTAGATCCAGGTGCAGGGATCACAATCCTTGCACTGTGCTACAGTGGAAAGAGCTATGGAGTCAGACCCTGGCTTCATCACTTACTAGCTGTGAGACTCTGGGCCAGGGGCCCAGCCTCTCTGAACTTCATTTCCTCATCTGCAAAATGAAGATAAATTTTTTTTTAATGTACGCAAAAGAGGTTGGTAGACTGAAACCTGATATGCCAATGTATATGAAATTACGTGCAGAGTCCCTAACATATATCCTATAAATCACACTTTATCTCATTTACTCCTTGTAACCACCTATTGAAGTACTATTATTACTCCATTTTATAGCTGAGGCCTCTGAGGCCAGAGAGGTTGAGTCACTTGCTCAGAATCACTCAGAGAGTAAATGGAGAGCTGAGTCTAGACCTCACATCAACCGACTCCAAATTTCTGCAGAGATAGTGCATCCCAGGACTAGCATGTTGGTGATGCTTATGCATTACAGATGCAATAATAGGCTGGACACACACACACACACACACACACACACTCACACTGCCCACCTTTGGGAACACAGCTTCGACCTCAACCTGTCCCTGCCAGGCACTCTCTGAAGGGTTGAGGTGGACCACCACCTGCAGGGGGCACCCAAGACCTAGTACCATCCAGCTGGTGTAGTCAAGTGATGAGGAACCATTTCACAGGCATCTACTTTATACCAGCAGGCTCCATGCTGGAGCCTTCCCACTCACTGCCTCAGTCCTCAGGTTCCAACTATTACCACCTCCATGTCACAGATAAGGCTCAGGGAGGAGAAGTTCAAACACCCAAATAATACTGCTGGTAAGTCAGAAAGGATCTGAACCAAAGCCACACCACCAGCTGCCTCACCCAAATCTGTTCTCATCCCATCTCCACTAGCTGGCTCATCAGCAGTCAGGCCCCCTGGGAGAGAGTTCCACCCTGCCAATACCTGGCTCCTGCAACCTCACTTCTTCTCGCTAGGTCTTAAGCTTCTCATCTATAAAATGGGCAGGAAAACATTAAGGAAAGATAGATGCGTGGCTGGAAAGATAATGCTTTGCAAACAATTGCATAATCATGAACAGTTGTGCTGTTAGAGGATTTGGGGCAAGTGGAAATCATTTGGGCCTCAATGTTCTCATCTGAACAGTGGGGGAGGAGGGATCATAATCCTGACAGTAAGGATTCAATAGGCAAGTGTATTTCACAGGCCTTTCAACGTTCCTGACACACAATAGAGCACATAAACATGTATTGATTAGTAGACACACAATAACTATTAGCGTTTTTTTCCCTCAACTAGTTCTGAGTCCCCATGGTAGAGGTGGCACACAGATGTGAGGGGGGCCCGGGCTCAGGATTTGAGGAGAGGAGGGGTTAGGGCAAGCATTCACCCAGGTCCCTCAGGCGAACCATTCCTCTCACATAGGATAGGGGGTCCCTCCCCTGGTCTCCCACAGGACAACCCCCACAACTAATCACATTTGGATAAACTGACTATGGGTCTGTCTCTACACCTCATGGGTGATTTTCTTCAGGAGCAAGACTGTGGTTCATTCGCCTCTGTATCCCCAGGGCCTGGTGCTAAGAGACATTCGGTCAGATGAAAGAATGAGAGATAACTATGCTGAAAATCCAATTTGCTCCTAAACCACATAGCCAAGCCTCCTGCCTCACCGAGGCCAGCAGAGACTGGTTCCTGCTGGTTCCAGACTCAGACTCAGCTATGGGCACTGACTCTGTTTCATGTAATCCGGGTAACAGAGGCATGTGCTGTAAGGGTGCCACTTTACAGATGAGAAAGCTACGGCTCAGAGAGGGTAACTGATTTGTCCAAGACACACAGCCAGTGAGTGGAGGAGCAGAGCCAAACCAGGTATTTCTGAACCCAGCTCTGCCTGATTCCAAGTCCCTGCTCCTTCCCCAGCCTGCTCCCAGGGGTTGACTCACAAAACAGCCACCTAAATAGGGGGAGGAACAAAGTATCCTACTAACCAGAGAAAAGGCAGAGGCTTCCAGCCCTCAGTCCAAATTTGTCCAGGCTGAGAAATGGGAAGAGGCGCCGAGGAAGGTCCCTTGATCTAACCCCAAGAAGGTCAAGCCCAAGGGAAACAGAGGGAGGGGTCCAGGTCTCCGACTGGTGCAGCAACATCATGCCTGTCTTAAGCCCTGGCCAGAGAGACCCTCAGGCAAAACGGACCCAATCGGAAAGGGCAAGGCATGCCAGGGAAGCGCAGGGGTGGGGGTGGCAGCAGGCGGGCCCAGAGAGGCGCATCAGCACCCCATTGGCCAGCCGTCACCTCCCTCCCTACGTCACCGAGCCGCAGAGACAAAGCTGCCCCAGACTCCCGGCTCGCCCCGAGAACTGCAGATCCTCACCCACGACACAGTCTCATCCCCAAACTGCTGCCATCACCCCCAAAAGGCTTTATTTTCCCCTTTTCCCTCCTGACAAATTCGAATGAAAACTTAGGGTGGCTGCGCAGCCCTCCTTGTCCATCGCCATCACCCTTTCCCTCGGTGTCGCCTCCCCCTGCCTCACCCCTCAATCCCTGACGACCTGGGGCTAGAGGACTGATCAGATTGGCCTGGACCCTAATCCCAGCACCGCACTGCACCGCTCCTCCCCCCCGCCCCGCATTCCACCATGCGAGACAGGATCACTTCATCTATCAATTTTCATACCCCAAAATGTGCACTGCTCTCTTTACAACCACACATTCTGAGGAATACATCGGTTAGACTTGCTATAAAGGCGGATATGCTCCCACCTTATTGTGTGAGTGGGGACATTGAAGTCCAGTGACCAGAACAATCCTTCATACTGTTAATATGAGTGAGTTGATTAATCCAGTTAATGTTCTTCTTAGCCACTATCCCCCGGGCAGTTAAGGGTCAGCCCCTGTGGTAGACATCATCTCAATAGCTCTTCCAATCAGCCGGCCGTGGGGATCATTTTTTGTGTCGGTTTCACATAGGAGGAAACTGAGGCTCAGGGGAATTCAGTGACTTGCCCAGTAAGTAAAAGGAGGAGCTGAAGGGTAAGAAGTGGTGTCACCACTCTGAGTCACACAGGAGCCTGGAACTTCCAAACTGGAGTTTTTAGCATCTTTGGGATGATGGACAGACAGACCCTTTGAAAATCTGGTGACTTCTCTGGATCCTCTCTATCAAGAAAGCACCCTCATATTATAGAATTATACACCTGAAACCTATATAATTTTATTAGCCAATATCACCCCAATAAATTCAATAAAAAAGAAAAGAACTGAAAAGAAGAGAAGAGAAGAGAAGAGAAGAGAAGAGAAGAGAAAAGAAAAGAAAAGAAAAGAAAAGAAAAGAAGAGAAAAGAAAAAAGAAAGCACCCTTGTAGGCAAGTCCCATTCCGCGGAATTTCAGAGGTGACCCTGGACTTCCTCCAGCTCCCCGTGGGCAGACCCAGGAGAAGCCCCCTGGCCTGCCCAGGGCATCTGCCCACATCCACCTTCCTCACCAAGCCTTGCTTCTGGGAGAGTCTTAGAAACAACAAAGGGACAGAAGAAAAATCTAGAGAGACACTGAAAGAGAGAAACTAGAGAGAGCAAGAGAGGAGCAAGAAGCAGAAGGAATTAACGGCTAATAGTAGCTGCCTTGGATGGGCCTCCTGGGATGGGGGGGAGCTCTGGATTTATCTAAAATGTTTGAACCCTCTACAATATAAACATATATGAGTGTCACTTGAGTAATAAATAGCAAATATGAATTGTTTACAAGAAAGAAAAGAGACTGAGTGTGGAGACAAAGAGGACCGAGGGATACACACACACACACAAACCCAGAAAAAAATTGAGAGACAAACATTGAAGGAGAGAGAAGATGTAAAGTTAGAAAAAAAAAAAAAGATTGAAATACGAATAGAGACAGACTGAAGAGATGGAGGAAGAGAACGGAGGAAGGTGAACAAAACGGAAAGGCAGACTTAGGGAGAAGGTTCTCCCAAGGCCCATAGCCCGCTGTGTGGTTCTGCCCCAGGTCTTGGCAGCGGCAGACGCCCCCACCCCCACCCCCACCCCAGTCCCCAGCTGACCTGGAGGACCCGCTTGGTGAGGCCAGTCTTTTGGGCGAGCTGCTTCAAGTCCTTGGCGTCGGGGTTGTGGTTAATGGCAAAGTAAGACTTCATGGTCCGAAGCTGGTGGTGCTTGAAGGAGGTGCGCATGCGCTTTGTCTTCTGGCTGCTTGGGTAGGGCTGGTCCCGGTCCAGGTGCTCGGCGTCGTTCTCGTTGCAGCTTAGCGCTAAGGAGGGCACGCAGAGGCGGCAGGTGAGCCTCCGGACTCGCTGCTCCCACGCGCTGCCTAGCCCACACCCGCCCCACCCGACACCAAATGTTTCCAGCCTGGGGACCACACTGAGAGAGGGATCTTATCCCCATTTCATAGATTTATGGGGGAACTTGAGGCCGGGGAGAGTGACCTGCCACGGTCACTCAGCTAGGAAATGCTGATTCAAAACCAGCTCTAGGAGAATCCAAACCCCATTTGGAGCCACTATGTTACAGCAGTAATAATAATAATAATAATATGAATAATAACAATTACTATTATAACCCGTTGGTGACGTATTCAACTCCAGAACTCCCGAGGATGTGCTAAAGGGCTTCATAGGCACATTTTCATTGAATCCTCAAAACCCTATGAGCCAGGCAGTATTTTCGCCTTTTTCACTGACATTAAAACTGAGGTTCAGAAGGAAAAGTCACTTGATGAAGACCCAGCATCAAAGGGACTCCGGAGCCCAGGGTCTTCTTGTTCCCTCTGCACTTCCTAAGGAGGGATTATCTCCGGTCTCCCCCAACAGTGTGTCTGGGGCAGGTACCTGGAAGTTGCTAACTGACATCTCTCCACCTGCTTTCATTTGGCCCTTATCAAAAGTACTGTGCGGACTCCTGGGCTGCGGGCACTGGGCTGGAGGTCAGATACTGTATTTTATAGTTTAATCCTCACCATTGCCCCGTGAGGCATTTGTTGCCAGTTTTACAAGTGGGGTAAATGAGGCAGGGAAGGTAAGTGATCTATGGAAATCTCAAGGAGTGGCAGAGTTCTAACTGGAAAAGGAAGGAAGTTGGAGGAAGAAATTAACATGTACTCGACACCTAGGGTATGCCATTGGCTTTATAAACATCATAGACCTTCACTACTGCTCAATGGGTGGCTATTGCTATTAACCCCATTTTACAGATGAGAAAACTAATGCTAAGGGAAATGACACCGTGTGTACCACTGGTCACGGCTGAGCCCAGATTCACCACTGTAATCCTTGCCTTTTCTTTCCACTACAGCACAAAGGCAGGCAAAGATGAAGCGTGACTCTTTGGGGGTTTCCCCATCCAGAAGGGGCCCAGCTGGGGCCTGGCTCCCAATGCCTGGAAGGCACTGGGGGTAAGGGACGGGGGGGGGGGGGGGGGGGACCTCAAGCCTCAGGAAGTTGCTTGGCAACCTGGTGGCTGATTGAGACATGCAGGATCCTCTCCAAGATCCCCTCATCACATCCGGAGTTATTACACACGTAAGGTCTTACTTTGGGGGAGCTTCATAGATTAATTCAGTCCCCTGAAAGTGGACAACTGGGAATATATCTTGTGCCCCATCACATGCCCACAATAGAGCTACCAGATTTAACCAACATTGTGCCCAGTTAAATGTGAATTTCAGATAAACAATGAACAATTTTTTAGTATGTCTCTAATATTGCATGGCACATATCTATATTAAAAATCCAAATACTACATGACATACACTTACATTAAAAAAGTATTTGTTGTTTACTTAAAATTCAAATATTAAATGGGATACACTTAGACTAAAAATTTATTTGTTGTTTACTCCAAATTCAAATTTAACCGGGCGTCCTTGCATTGTATCTGACGACACTACCTCAGAAGTACTGGGGCTCTCCTGGAGACGACGCCTCCCTCTGCCCAAGTGAGAGTAGCCTCTTGCAGAGAGAATTTGCAAAATTCAGGTCTTGTTCCTAACCTTAGGGGTCCCTTCCCACAGGCACCCAGGCACCCAAATCCCCCATCCCATCCGGACTGTACTCCCACTAACAGTGCCCAGAGTGAAGAACATGAGTCCAAGGGTTTAAAGGGGATCAGAAAACGACTCCAAACGGGATCCATGGCAACTGCCTTGCTCCCTCTTGGGGGCCAGAAACCCTCTTCTTGCCCCCAGTCCCCAGCTCCTGGGGGTGGGGGGTAGGGCAGGCCTTCCCACAAGGGATCTCTGGGCCTATCCCTCCGCCCAGCTCCTGCCTGGGCCTTGCTGCTGTTAATGAGTTCCGTGGGGACCCTGGCGCCCCATGCACCCAAGGGATGTGGCCCGAGAGTGGCCTACATCAGGGTGTGTGTGTGTGGGGGGGGGGTGGGAAGGGAGAAAGGGCAGAGAAAGGAGAGAGAGAGAGATAGGGGTAGAAAGACTGAGAGAATGAAGAGAGAGAAAGGAGAGGGGTGGGAAGGGAAAGATGGACAGAGCCAGGAAAGAAAGAGGAAAGGAAAGCAGTGGAGATGTGGAGAACAGCTACAAAGACGGGAGGAAATTAGGAGAGACACAGAGAGAGCCTGAGGGGACAGTGAGGCCCAGAAATGGGGGCGGGGGGGGGGGGGCGGTGAATGCGTGGTGGAGGGTCCGGGCGACTGAACTGAATCCCGGGATCAAGGAGACCAGGGAGGCCTGTTCTGAAGCTGTTACTGGCTGGGAGTGCGAAAAGGGAAAAGGAGGGAAGGGGGAAAGGGAGCCGCCGAGGTGGGGAGGCCGAGGCCGGCCAGCAGCTGGGGCGCAGGTCTGTGCTGGGGAAACAAGGCCGCGGGGGAAGTGGCAGCTAAGCCCAGATTTGGCGGGTGCCCCAGACCCCCTCACTCCCGCCCCCAGTGCCCGGGGCAAGTCCAGATTCCCCAGGATCGGATGGGGAGGAGCAAGGGGCCGCGGGAAGGGGAGGACCTGGCTTTCTCTCTTCTTTTTTATTTTTTTTTTCCTCTCAATTAGGCCGATTCAATGGAGCTAAAGAGCTCGTAAAATCATGAATAATTTACTCGTGATCTGTTATTAACCCATCGGGTTTCGAGCTCTTGTCGCTGGGACTGAACCTGTAATCAAATCTGACTTCGCCTCATTTTACTAAAGACGAGATTGTAGGTTCAATTGTCTAAATAATGGATTGGAATCAAATCAGTAATTACGCCGCCAGGCGCGCGCGCGCGCGCACACACACACACACACACTCACACACACACACACACACACACAGCCCGGCTGGGGGAGGCCCGGCGTCCGGCAGGTCCACGCGGGACCCGTGGAGCTCCGAGCCCGGCGCCAAGTGCGCGGCCCGGGCCCCTCGCCGGCTGCGGCCACCTTGCCCGCTTCACCCGCCCGCTCGCAGCCCCGCTCGCGGTTGGGGGAGGTTTCAGTTCTACCTCCGGGACCCGGGCTGCGCTCTCGGACCGGAGGGACAGCCCGAGGAGGGCCGCCGTGGCCACCGCCCCGGAAGGACTTTCCGACCTGCGGCCCCGCGGGTGCAGCCACCCTTCCCTCGGCGGTGGGACCCGCGCACCGACGGCGCCCCCTCCCACTCTGCCGCAGCTCACCGCGCTGGAACACGGTGCTGCGGCTCCCCCTGCCTCACGGTCCCCCCAGAGCCGCGGGCTTTGCAGGGGGGCGGTGTGGCTGGGTGCCGGACACTCGCACAAACAAGCTCACTTCCTCACGGTCAGAAACACTCAGACACCGACACTTGCCCCGCACACACCGCCCGCAGTTGCACCTCCACTGTGCCCCTTTCCCAGCGCTCCACCTCCCCCACTACTGCCATTTGCCTGCTGCCTGTGCCCAGAAGGGAGGGAGGCAGACAACAGCCAAACCTGGCCAGGCCTGGCAGGGCGGTGCGGCCCTGGAGGCGCCCTCTTTCCCAACCTGGTCCCGGGAGCCCCGAATTAGCGAGCCACACGGCCACTGGAGATGCGCCCGCGCGCGCGCCAGTACAGGAAGCCCCGGTCAAGCCAGGCCAGAGACGTGCATATGGGGAGAGCGGAGAGGGAAACAGAGGAACGGGGAGACACACGCTGAGAGAGAGAGAGAGAGAGAGAGAGAGAGAGAGAGAGAGAGAGAGAGAGAGAGAGAGAGAGAGAGAGAGACTGAAGGAAAAAGAGAGGAGCCAAGGAGAAAAAGAAATGGCAGGAGTGGGGAATGTCTTGTAGAAGTGCCAGCTCTCCTAAAACTCAGTCTCCAGCCACCTCTCTCCTACTCGCTGTGGCGGCCTCACCAGGGAAGGTGGCTGAACAGCAAAAAGCACACACAAAAAAATCTCTGAACTTCTACCTTTCAAATCCAAAGTCCGTATGAACCTGCGTACAGAGGAAAACGCAATCCCTCTCCCTACCCTCCGAGCGCCCTGTGGCCCGGCGTCTGCAGAGGCCGACCTCGCTTGCTAAATAGGCGCGGCTTTGTTTGGGGGACCTGATCCGGACTCGGTTTAATCTATTTTCAGGGTGGTTGGAGATGAGGGATGGAAGTTTTGGAGAGCAGGATTTCTGGTTAGGGCCTTCAACAAATCTATAATCCCAGCGGCGGGCCTCCTGTGGCCACTTCGCCATCTACCAGGCTAGGGGCTGCACTTTCCTCCAGCTCGGCACCGAGACGCACACGCCCCAGGATCTTCCAACAACCAATTTCGTTGGAGCGAACAGGGGAACCCCACCCGCCCCTTATTTTCCTCCCCAGCCAGCTCAAGAGGTTTAAAGCTCGAAATAACCCTGGCTCCTTCCCCACCACGGCCCTCTGTGCTGGGTCCTCGGCTTGTTTTGCTTTGTTTTGTTTCCACTGGTGCAATAGACTAAGGGGAAAAGGAGGAGGAAAACAAAATCTCCGAATCCGATTCTGTCGCAAACGAAAGAAAGAAAATAATTGCAAGTAAACTCTTATCTAGTTCGGAAGCCCGGGGAGTCATAAACCTTCCCCGGCCCGTGAAGACTTCGGGCAGATGTTGGCGGTTCCATTTGCTGGGCCCCAGAACCTCCGCGGCTGTCCTGACCCGGGAAGGGTGCGGGAGGGGGCTGAGCCTCTCCTTCAGGGCACGGGGTTCAAAGACGCCGGAAATGCGAAACAAGCCCTCACCCTACCCCGAAGCACAGCCAGGCCTACTCGGGTCTCCTCCCCAGGCGCCGGCTTCTGAGGGTCCAGGCTCTTAACCCAGCGCCCCGCTGGCGCCCGGAGCTCAGAGGAAGGAGACCAGGGAAAACCGAGACCTGGCTGAGCAGAAGGCTCAGAGCAGTACAATGACCCGCCCTGGCTCAAAGGGCTCCGGGGCCCAGTTTCCCGGGCCCGCCGCCCTCAGGACATTTTACAGGACAGGCTGCAGGGCAATCGGATCTCTGCTCCCCAGACCACTGCCAGTCTTTGCTCTTGGGTCCCTGGCTGCGCTGCCTGCTTCATTCAAAGCCCCAGCTCCCGCCCTCAGCCGCGCAAACCCAGAGCCCGTTTGGCGTGGGCTCCACCATGCTTTCTCTATCATTGTACTTACTTTCTGCCCAGCAGGGTGAGGGTAAGGCCCAAACAAAAAAGTCGCCTCTAAAAAATTTCTGCACCAGGGACAGCAAGACACTAAAGCACTCTCTGGTCCTGCTCCAGCCAGGGGCATACGAGGCTAAGATCCCGCCAGCCAGATCGTAGGGTGCTATGGCCTGGGAAGTTAAGGGGCAGCGTGCCCCGAGTGCTGTATATGTTCGTGTATACAGCACACCGAGATTCATTCGGGCGGAGGGGAGCGATGGACGCCACGCACTTTACCCCAACCGGACGGGGACGCACGCTCCGTGCGCCTTGCACTCACCGGCGTTGTAGGCCGCCAGATCCGCCCCGGGGCCTGGGCTCTTGCGCTTTCTCGGCCGCCCCTTCTGCACGGTGCCCACGCCGTTGTAGTAGGGAAGACCCAGTGGGTTGGCCCCGGCTGCACCCAGCCCCGCGCTCTTGGCCGCAGCGGCCGCAGCTGCCGCAGCCGCCACGTCAGCGTGGTTGAAGTGCGCGGGGTACTCGCCCTGCAGCAGCGCCTCGAAGTGCAAGCGGCAGTAGACCAGGCTGTCCTTCATGCCGAAGTGGTCGCCCGTGGTCAGCATCTTGTTACACGTGGTGCACGTGAAGCAGTTGAGGTGATAAACCAAGTCCCGAGCCCGCATCACCATCTCCGAGGCCGAGATGCCCAGGTGGCAGCGGGCGCAGCGCTGCACGGAGAACCGCCTGTAGGGACCATCAGGGGAGGGACTGTGAGGACACACAGTTGGGTACCCCCATATTCCTCCTCCAGGTGCCGCTGCTGCCAATGGGGAAAATCCCCTCCTCAAGATGGGCAGTCTGGGTCTTAACTTGGAGGATGAGGGAAGAGGGAATAAATTTTGGCCTACGTCTGATGCGACCCTGTAACACAGTGCCCCTTAATCACTTTCAAGCCTACAAAGGCTTCTACTTAACCCAGAGGCCGAGCAAGCCCTACCAAAGCCCTTGCTTGGGAGTCGGGGGAGAAATTCCCCACTTACCCTTCCTCCAACTCTAACCCTGCCCTCCACACCAGCGCCTGGGAGCCCTACAGACCTTTGTAATTTGTAAAAAACGCAGAGACAAGGAGAGAAAGAGGAGAGGAATATATAAACGGACTCTAACGCTAAACCCAGAGAGGAAAAACAAGAAACCTGGTACCTGTTAGTGATGATTTTGGTTCTTTAATCCTGGACTCCCATCTCCCAGAAAGATCCGGAAATGCTCCCATCCAATCCCCCAGCTCTCTCCCCAACTTTGTTCCATGCCAGCCCAGGCCACCTGGGTTGGGATGGGGGGGGGGTGCTAGTTTCTGTTCCCTCTGGTTGACCCAAGAAACTTCAAAGGCAGAGGGGTGCAAGAACCCCCGAACCCAAGCTTAATTATGGTCTCTAAACTCAGAAGAGAACAGCTTCTGCTTTTCTCTGGATCCCTACACTTCACAGACATTTCCAGGAGTGTCCCCCAAATTACTGTGTATAAAGGTTGTCACCCAATTCTGCGTGCTGGCTTGGAGAAGAGAACCCTCCCTTGGGACAGGAGGGAAAAGAGACCAGATTTCATCTGAGATGGGGAATTCTGAGGGCAGTGGGTCCCGAGGTGGGGGGCTACCTGTAGTAGTCTTCCTTGCAGTAGATGCTTCCATCCTTGCTGAAACAGGTGAGCTCTGACTCCAGGTTGAGCTTGCACTCACAGCACTTGAGGCAGCGCATGTGCCACTGTTTGTCCACCGCCAGCAGGTAGTAGCGGTCGGAGATCTTGCCCCCACAGCCGGCACACAGCGCAGCTCGGTCACTGCTGATGGACGGCATGGTCTGCAGAGGGAGGGAGGTGGGAGACCGCAGCGCCCGCGTCAGCCTGTGACCCAGCAGCCGCTGCCTCCGAGGGGAAACCAGCACCCAAAGTTCCCACCGTAACCGGCTAACCCTAAACTCCAAGAAAAATGCCAAGGGTGTGCAGTGTGCTTCCTCCATCCCCAAATGCCCATATCAAGAAGGTTCAGAACCCAAGTCCGCCTACACAGGCCTGGTTGTGGCCTGGATAGATCTCCCCCACTTTACCCCTTTTCTGTACCTTCCGCCCTTTTCCCAGAAAGTCTCGGGCTATGTTTGGGGGCTGAGGCAGTGGTGGCTATCCCAGTCAAGCACTCCAAAAGCTCCCTCCAAAACTGTTTCTTACAGAAGCCACTTGGCTGGGCCCCCAGGGAAAGGGGTAAGATGACCATTAAAAGTCACCCTACACACAGACTCCTCTCCAGAGACACAGAGCGTTCCTGGCAGCCAGCCCCAGTGATCTCTGGATCCTTAAGCCAAAGGTTTAGGTTAGGGCAGGTCACAAGTCCCAGGATCCTGAGAGATGAGGGGTGCGGGGGGTGCAGAAGCACCCTCCAAGTCTCTGAGTGCAGGACAGGCCCAATCCAAATTGTCGGCTAACCAAACTGACAGGCTGAGATGGTTTAACCCGGAGAAGAAGAGCTCGCTGGGAAGACAGAGGCACTGGCACTGCTGCTCTTGCTTTCTGTGCAGAGAAACTTCCTGTGTTCCCACCTCCTCTGCCTCTAAAGGTCAGGGCCCGACTTGGGCAATGTCTGCTCATCTGACCCCCAGGGAGGACTGAGGCGAGGAACTGACTATTTGGGGCTGGGCTGGCATAGCCAGGTGTGGAGATCCGAATGGACTCAGCTTCTGCAGAGCCAGGCCTGGGAGCCTGAACTAGGAGCCCTGGCCTGGCCAAGTCCAATGGATCAGAAAGCCCAGGTCAAGATCAACAGAAAGCGGTGGCCCAGAAGACTTCACTCCCTGAAATCGCGCTCGGGAGGAAGCCGGATTGCCAAGAAGCGGGATCGGCCCAAGCCGGCTGGAGCCCCAGCGTTCCCGGTTGCTTCGCCCTTCTCGGTGGCGCCAGCAGCCAGGGCCAAGTGGTGGAGGAGAGCTCGGGGCTGGTGACCAGAGGGCCCCGCCAAGTGAGAAGAGAGCCATCTCGGGCCGCGGGTAGGACTTCGCTCATACTTCGGGAGAACCGCTCTCTTCCACCCCCTGGGTCTAAAATTTCGGCCTCAACCTTTTCCCCTCTCCTCCCCAGCAGCCTGGTTTCCCCCGAGCGGGGAGCTACAGGCCTTGTATCCTGTCCGCGGATCCCCAGCGCCCAGTCCCGTGCGGCACGAAGGAAGCTCCCCAAAGTGCCCCCAAACTTAGGGGAGCAGAGGCGCAGACTCACAAGGCCCCGTCCCAGCTTTCGGCCCGATCCGCAGCCGTGCGCCTACCGTCTCCGTGTCGCCGCGGTCGATGGCGGAGCTGATGGCGGGAGCCTCGCTCTTGGCCCTGCGGTCCATCTCGTCGATGACCCCGTGCACCTCGGGGCCCGACAAACTGTGGAACAGCATCGCGGCGGGACCGGCGGGGCCGGGGGCGCGGCTCCTCCGCGGGAGGGCTTGCCCCCCGCCTCAGCTGCCCGGCGCTCCCGGCGCTAACGGGCCCGGTGCATCGCCACCGCGGCCCCGGCCCCGCCCGAGCTCGGCTGCGCCCCCAGGCCGGGAGCCCGAGGGCCAGGACGCCTCCCGCCGAGGTGCAGGGGCAGCTACATCGCGGGGCGCCTGGGCGGCGGCGCCAAAGCCGGGGTCACAAGGGCAAGGGGCTGAGGGGAAGGAGGAGGGAGACGGGGCAGAGGTCGGCGCCCGCCGCGGGCGCTTTCACGCCGCGGGCATTGCCGACCAGGCTTCGGCGCCCCCGGCGCAAAGCAGGAGCGCAAAGTCTGCCCGAGGCGGCGACGGCTGCGGTCGGGGCTCACCGGGAGCAGCTAGGTGCCCGCGGCGACCCAGCTGCCAGGACCTCTCCACTCCCTGGGGTGCGTCCCCAGCCCAAGGCGACCCGCTTAGACGCTGGGTGGGCGACTAAAGTAGGGGTTTCTCCGAAGCCAGCGAGCCGAGCCGAGCTACCCGGAGAATTGAAGAGGAGGAGGAAGAGGAGGAGGAGGAGGTGGAGGAGAAGGAGAGGGGGGGAGGAGGAGGTAGAGAAGGAGGAGAAAAAGGAGGAGGAGCAGAGTGGGAGGAGGAGTCGCCGGCCACAGGCCCAGCCGCGAGCAAAGCTCTCCAAGAGCGCGCCGAGCCCAACCCCGGCTCTGCAGTCCGCGCCAGCCAAGCGTCCGCGCCTTTTCTACAGCCGCGCCTGACATCACGTCCTGCCGCCGCGCCATTGGCCGCCCCGCACCCCGGGCTTTGGCAGCGCGTGCTCCGGGAAGGCGGGAGACCCGAGAGGGAGGGGAGAAGCAGCAGGAGGAAAACAGCCACGAGATGGTGGGAGCTGGTGGGCGAGGCTGGAGGGGAGGAGTGGGAAGGAGGGAGGAGGTAGAGCGGGGAGTGGGGGGGTTGTTGGAGTTTTTAAGCTACGAACAGTTTCCTGTGATTTCTTTGGGAAGGAAAATTAAACCCCCTCTCCCTGCCGTCTCTATCCTGAGAAGGCACATCTAGAGGATGCTTGAAGAGGTCTCACTCCAGTCTTCCCTCTGAGCGGAGCCGCCGCCTGGGGCACCGGCTGGAGCGGGCTGGGAAGGCAGGCCTGGGGTAGAGCTCCCAGGGCCTTGGGCTGCTTCCCGCCCAGTTCGGCCTTCGGGCCAGCCTCCGCGCCTCGGCGACTGCCGGAGGCTGCGCAGGCCTCCTGAGGACCCAGCACAACAGAGAGGCGAGAGACCTCGGGAGCTGCGACTCCCCGGGGAGGAGGGCCAACCCGCATATCCTCACTCCTAGTGAACTAGGGCCGATTTCCTTTCGCTCTTCCCACTCTCTCCCCCCAGACTTTAGGAACTAAGAAAGGCATGGGTTTGAATCCAAGTTCTGCAATTTATGCACACACTTAACCTTACACAAATGACTTAACTTCCCTTAGCTGGTCTGATCTTTCCCATGGGAGACATCCCTTCACATGGGTGTGATGAACAAAAGAGATCATGGATGGAAAATGCCTGGAACATAGCAGGCACTAAGCAAGTTCTTTCATTGTCCCCCCTTTCCCCTCTCCATCTCCTATTAAAAACTTTCCCACTCTGAGGTTCGTAAAGACCACAGACCCATTCTCTAGCTACTGGGTGCATCATGCCATAGACTCAGCTGTTAACCTGCGCCCATCCAACTGCTTGGCTGCACCACTTCTTCAAAGACCAACAACCTGTCCTTCCGGGTAAGGGTAATCCCCCTCAGCAGCCCCCAGACTTCAGGCTCAACATAGAATCCCTTGGGGACTCAAGAGCCATACCCAGGTGTGTGGTGAAGTTGGATTTAGAAAGTAGAAAGTGTAGAGAAAAACCGAATGAACGAGTCAATTTCAGAGTCCCATCTCCTGGGTCTGCTTTGGAGGTGGGTCAGTCTGAAGTGACCTGCTTGCCAGGAGGAGGAAAGGGGCTAGTGGGGACCCATGCAGTTTATCTTACATAAGGGCACAAAGTTGAGGCAGCACAAAATTATACTTTCCACATTTCATACATAACTTTTAGACTTAAGTAGATGTGTGCTTGTAAAAGCCTAAGCACATGAACTCATGTTCACGTGTGCACATTTACATGTTCATCTTCATTGGCAAAAACAAGGCCAGCAGGAAGGTGAAGCTAGGGTCTACATGTGCACACCAAGTGTAAGTGTCCACTGCCAAGCAGAGACAGGCATCTGTACAATGGTCATAGTACAATTGCACGTTACAGTACAATTGCATGCTCAGGTGATTGTACCTAAATGCCCGTGTGCACTTACTAGGAGGCCATGTTTTGCATGTTTGCAAAAACTCTTGAAGTTACAAGTACAGATGCCCCAATGTGAGGGCAGGACCCTAAACCCCAAAACAGCATGTGTGCGTGTGTGTTCACACAGTCTTGTACTTTGACTCCTGCACACGGCCTGCACCTGGGCACGCGGACTCCTACACAGGCATGCTTTACTGAGGCATCTGGGGCACTTTCTTTCAAAGAAAGTTGGGAATGAACATCTAACGTGGGAGTCACCAGGGTTCATCTGGAGGTCGCCCAAGGGGTAGAAAAAATTGTAACAACGCTGGAGCGTTTGTCCTTGGTGAGACCTAGCTGGATGGATGCAATATGTTTTCCGAGAACTCAAGGGGCTGCCTCAGGAGCTGGGGTGTGTATGTGGGGGGCGGAGGGGGGAGGAGGTGGGGGACTCGATAACTTGCCGAGGACTGCCCAAGAAACCTGGAAACACACACTGCGGCTCTTCACTCCCTGCCCCCCCCCGCACCCCACCCCTCCACCCCTGACGGACGTGTAAGTACAGGATTTTGTCGCCGCCTCTCTGACCAGCAGCCCACACCCAGCGCTGACCGATTGCAGATTCCCTGGCAGTCACGGTTCCCACCCGGTGCATGCGCCCGTTCATCTCTGGGTGCCAGGCTGGGACGCGCTCTGGTCGGCGAGAGGGTCGAACGCATCTCCCGCCGCGGGGCGGGATCTGAGTGCCCGGTCCAGGGTTCAGAGGCCGGTAACTTGGCTAATCGCCCCCAGCAGCGGGGGTACGTGGCACAATCACCAAACCCTGTCCGCGGAGACTAAACAAGGAGAGGAACAGGCTGTAAGCACACGTCCTGACACGTGAGTGACATTTACACGGTGCGAGGAGCCGCAGCCGTCGGGAAGGCAGCGGTGGGGGGAGCAGGCACCAGCAGGTAAACGGATCCTTGCGAGGTGCCGGAAGCAGCCGCCCCTCGACGCTCCTCCCCCAGACGTGGGGAAAAGAATCCCTAAGTCGCTCGAACCTGCCTTTTGTGGGAGGTGACAGGTGAACAGAATTCAGGTCTGGCTACTCTCGCCGCTGCCTACCTCCCCACCATCTGCTTCCTCGCAGACGAGCAGACCCGGCGCATAATGAGGTAGCAGCCTCCAGCCGGCCACCGTGACTAACTCAGAACAAAAGCGCTCCCTCCACGCCTCTTCCAACAAAGGGGCCACCAGTCCCGGCGCTCCCCGAAGGCTGCGGGGCTCCCGGCTGCCGGCTGCGGGGCTGCCGTGCACCAACTTCCCGGGGCTGCCGGCGCCACCGAGCCGGGGCCGCTGAGGGAGGAAGCACGTGCTGCCCAGAGAAAGTGAGGCCAAGCTGGGAGGGGGAGGCGGGGGCGGGAGCCGGGGCCGCGGCTGGAGGGTGATTGATCAGCGCGCTGTTCCGGGAGCTCTGTCCCGTTATTAGAGGCGGCCAAAGCAGGGCCACGCAATAACCTCCGAATCGCCAACTAATTGACGCTGCAGGCAACTACTTCATTGTGCGCGCTGGTTTTATGTCTTCATAGCCGGTGATTGACAAGGTGTAATTAGTCATCTCACTCGGTGATAAACATGGGCATCCTCCTCCCGCGGCATCAGGCCGTGTGTACCAGCAGAGGAAGCGATAGTTGACGCTGATATACCATTAAATCAAAATGAAGACGTTCAGAAGTGTGTGTTTGCTGTGACGCTCTGATGGTTTATTTCTCAAATACGGCACCAACAGATTTACTTGATTTGCAAGTTAACTACAACATTAACTGGTTTTATTTATTTTGCCTCTTCTTTCCTCTTCCTAGGCAGGGATGTTGCTCTTGGAGAATGTGAAGACAGTTTGCTTCTTGACAAGCGAGCGAGCGGGCGCCCAGATTTTTTTCAGCCTCTCCGGAGTCTCCCCAGAGGGAAAGGCAGGCAGAAAAACCGCCAGATTTGGGAGCCACCAGGGAAGGATTCCGCACAGGGAGAGCCGCCCTCCTGGGCCCAGACCTGCTTGCCTTTGGGCACTGCCACTAGATGACCTGAAACTCTGAGGATGGTGCTGGGGGTTGGGGTCGGGGAAGCCTCTTGGATATGAACTGCAAAGAAGAAAGAGGCAAAAACAATGTCTCTTCTCTGCCTTAAAGCAGAAGGGACTGTTCTTTAAGCTGTTGGCTGCAGTCACAGGCTAGTTGCCTGCCTCAGTTCTCTGAGTGTAATGCCTCCTGTCCTCCCTCCAGGTTGCACCATTCAGCAAATTATACTCCTTGCTCATGAAGTGGGGCTTGCTTAGGGAAGTGTGTGTGTGTGTGTGTGTGTGTGTGTGTGTGTGTGTGCGCGCGCGCGCGCGCGCGCGCGCGCGCCCCTCCACAGGGAGGCTGCTACTAGAGGTGCTGGTTACCTGGACCGGTTAAATTTTTAAAAGGGAGGAGCCATTGGCGCTTGGACTGCCTGGCATTGCTATGGTCTGTTTTGATTCTAATTCTAGTTAGAGAATGGCAGGGACTGAACAAAGCCACCCACATCTGGAAGTCCACTTTCAGATAGGGTATCACACGTGCCCCCAAGACCCCCCTCCAGTGGGGTACCCTCCCTGCACCTTTCGTTTCTCTCTAACCTCTGTCTCTTGTTTATATGGCAGAGGAGTGGTGATTCCTTGCCACTGTGCAGGAATGTACTCCAAGAAAAGATGAGGTGAAGTTGAGTCACAGGGGCGGCACAAAAAGCCCTATATGGTCAACAAGGACCCCCCCCCTCAGACCTATAGGTTTTGTTCAGCAAAGGGAGGGGTGTTTTATATTGACGTGAGAGACTGTTAGTCAGCAGCAAATCAGCTCGGGCATGGCTATCTCTTTATGAAATCAGCTCACTGCCTTGGTCAATCTGCTGGTCACCACTAAGGACAGTGGGGCCTTAGTTGTTTCCAAAGAGAATACCATATTCCATGCGTCAGGGGCTTGGCCCCTCTCAGGCAGAGAGGAGCCCAATGCCTCCTCCTCTTCTCCCTGGAGCGATCTGAACAATTCTGAAACTGCCTCCCTGGGCGTCAGTTGAGCAGGTTGGGGAACTAACCAGGGCCCTCTCTCTAGGGCCCTGTTAAATGCGCTGAACTTAAAATGAAACACGAAGTGTGAATTTCAGGTTTGAACATGATGCATCGGGAAATGTGGAGGTTGGCAGCCCATTCCCGCCCCCCTGCCTTTCGGTAGCAGGTATTAATATTGTATTAAATGTTATGAGAAAGTAAGGGCTGCGGAGAGGAATGTGCTCAGATGCAATTTTGTCAAGGTTTTTATCTGTGATTATGATTCCAGATGTAGAAACTCCCGGAGGAGGGAAATGAGGGGCTGCTGGCGTGTGACATGTGTTTTAAGGTGTTTGGCAGTGTTTCTCAAAGTGGTGACAAAATGTTCAATTTTATTACAGGGAATTGGTAAAAGAAATATGAATTCCAGGTCAGAGATTGTTCACCTCAGCAAAAGGATTTACCATTATTGATTAGGGTGGGGAAAGTTTGTATCTGGGTCTTGCTTAAATCACATTGTCAACAATATAAATCTGTCAGATCAGATTATTCTTAAAGAAGAATTGTGACAAAATACACAATAGCTAATTGCATCTCCCCACCTACTAATTTCCATGCAAAGATATACAGTGCCCTGGAAGCCAAAAAAAAGTAAATATTGCAAAAATATGTCAATTTTTTTTCCAGCTGGTATAACTACAGCCATTCCTTAAGGGTAATTTCTTTTTAATCTAACCCAGAAACTACCCAGTCCTACAAGAGCCATTTTGCTAATCTGCTTGTCTTTTAGGTTGAAGCACAAATAATAGCAAAACATTTTCTCACATAGAGAACCACATTTTACTGAAGGGAGAACCAGGAATATATTATATGAAAAAAGTGGGGATGGGGAGGAAGCAGCTGAACTGTGGTGGAGTTGACAATTCTTGTATCTCCATGCACTGGAGACTGGAAACATATCCTACCACAGTTCCTGGTTCAGAGGCATCTCTGCCATCCCTCTCTGACAGCAGGGCACCCCGAAACTCTCTATTTCTAAGCAAAGGTTTCTCATAAACTTTTTATGAGCTTTACATACACTAATTGACATGAGTGCCCAGCCAGCGCTGGCTAGACTGGACGTGGGTTTGGTAAACATTTTCACAGAACAAAAAGAAGGGTTTTTGGCTAAAGACGCTGGGCTTGCCTCCTCCCTGGGTTCCCAGTCAGAGGACAGAGGCTCCACTCACTGGAGACATTGCTGTAAGAGCACCCTATACCTAGCACATCCATTTCATCTCTCAGCCCTGTTCGGGAAGCTCACACGTATTTAGCCCCAACCTTTCCTTAATGTGGGCTAAAGAAGGTCGATTTGGGGCTTCCCAGCCGCTGGCACTATTTTACGATCACAAAAGATACTAGGTTCCTAGCACAAATTGCACCTTCCTTGGAAGTAAGAAGGTTCCTCCCCTGTGAGGTAATGTAGGACAGGTACGTGTGCGAGGGGAATAGTGAGATTGCAGGGGAGGGAATATGAGTGGCCACCCTCTCTTACCCCTCGTTTCCAGCAGGAGGTTTCCAGCCCAACTTTCCACTGGCGCGATTAGCAAATCTCCACTGCTATTGGGGAAGGCGGCATTGTCTCTTTCGATGAGGAACAGTCATTTCCCACATATGCTTCAGCTGAAGCCCAGTCCCTGGCCCCTCCCCCATTTTATTCTTCCATTAATTAAAACAACTAATGTCCCATCAATTATCTTTGCATGAATGAAAATCATTATGGGCCCTTGCAGGTATATGGGAAATTCTGTTTGCTTAAATCTTCACACTTTGATTTTCTATAGACTCATTTTCTCGGGCATAAAGAAATTCAAACAAAACAAAAACAAAATCTCCTGACACTTTGCGATAAAGCAGAGACCAGTGGTAATGAGCTCGTATGATCTCTTGCAGGAAGAAATATTCAGATAGCCTCATTTTAGAGCTGAATTGTACTATCTGGTAAAGGATTCTAGACAGTTAAGGCAAACATTGATAGGTCACCAGACCCACGTTTGGAATTTGAGCTTGTGTCGAGTCAGATGAGCTCATCCAAATTTACTTTTAAGCTATGGTGTCAGTGCTTGAAAGTAAAAAAGGCAGGGGACAATCAGCTCTATTTGGATTTTCCCAGCCAGTTGGCCATTTCAGCTTGTATCTCTATTTCTGGGGGCTGCCATAATTAGAGCGATCTATTTTGCATTTACTTCTCTTTGCAAGCACTACATTATTCACTCTTTCCTGTGCTTATTAAACAGTGCCACCTGCACCAAATTCAACAAAGCTCTTCCATCAGTCAGCCCAGCTAAGGATCCCAGACCATATATTATCATTAATTGAAGCTCAATTGAATAGTTGACGATAGAGGCATGAGTAAAAGCAACACATTTTCTAGGACCTGTTCATAAAAATGTTTTAAGAAAAAAAAACCCAACCATTTATTCCTCCAATTGTCATCTTTTACAAAGTCATTTCATTCTCTCTGTACAGTAATTCAAGCAGCAATTAGCAGGTCTTTTAATTAATGAACTATTCCCTGTATGTCACCAAGGTGCCTCCAGCACAAATGTCCTCCTTCATAAGGTACTAGTAAATGCAGTCAATATTTTGTCACCCTAAGCCTTCGAAGCTGACCACCTTGATAGTCCGAACGCTATAAAAATGATCTGAAGAACTAAAGACAAGTCTGGGAAGCAGAGGACAATTTTCAGGATAGTCTGAATCCAGAGAGAGGGAGTGGCAGAAGGAAGGAAATCAGAGACAGGGTGGGGAGAGGCAGAAAATGAACGTAGATAGAAATTAATGGTTAAAGAAAGGCAAAGTTTCTAGCAAAGATGGAACCATCTCTGAGATCCAGTTGTGTTATAACAAACTCCATCTACATGCTGGTGATTTATACATTTTTAAGAGCCTCAAACCTCACTGTGTCTTGTTCTTTAATAAGCTTCCTGCTTTGTTCAGAATACTGCTTATCTTTGCCATTGTCAACAGCTCTGCATCTGGGAGAGATTAATTAAGTGATAGGTCAGAGACAATGAGGTGAAAGGGCATGTCCATCCAATCAGGTCTGATTCATCCATTCCTACCTTGTGGATCAACTTTTTTTGAGGGATGCCAATTTCAGTTTCATTTCCAGGGGGAACTTATCAATGGGAATGCCTGACCTCCTCCACTGAAGGACTCTTAGAAAGACTTTTTTTCAGATTAAAAAATATAAAATCTACACTTTCTGTCTTTTTGAGATGTGAAACAAAAACATAACTATAAATTGTCTGTGTGCTTGCATTTCTCCTATCTGGATGAAGGCTGATTTTCCTGAACAGGATCTTTCTAAAGAATAGCTAATTAGGTGATTACAAATGAGATTGCCATGCAACACAATAAAAAAAATTAAAAGTTCGCTTTCTCTCCTCCCCCTTCCCAACTGTTTCTCATTGCTTTTTTCCTTTCAAAGTCCACTTTAAATTTCTAGAAGAAAAAAAAAATGAGAGAAAGAGACAAGGAAGAATGTAGGAGAAGAGAGATAGGGGTGGGGGAAGAATGACTGAGAAATAGAGAGGTTTTGTAGGTGTCAAGTGAATTTCTCCACACCAATTAGAGGTTATCTTTAAATCTCTATCCCCCAGCCTCTCCACACCTTTCTAAATAGATCTTTAGATTAGTGAGAAATTAGTTAATTGGGAAAGGCCATGTGGCTAGTTCACCCTCTTTCTAACCAGAAGGGTTTTAAGGACCTTAGACCCCACTCCCAGAAATGACACCCTCTCTGGCTCTTCAGCAGCACCATAGTCTGGGTTAAAATTATGGTTTTCAGTGTGTGTGTGAGAGAGACAGAGACAGAGAAACAGAGAGTAGCAAACTCCCAGCCTGTGAATAGCACACGTAAATTAACTGTTTCTGGCAGACCTCAAACAAAATATTTGGCGTATTTTTACTCTATTCTTGAAAACCCCCACAAATGAAGTTCACATTTTCCAAGATTCTTGGAGGGTGGGGTGGGGTGGGGGAATAAACAATGGTTTGGGTATTTTGTAATTGACCAGACATTTCCCCTTCTCCAAAGAAATGTAGAATGCCAGTTTCTTAACTATCCAATTCTTTAAATCACCTGGGATCTATCTATATTTATAAAACAGCAGAATACTTAACCGCCTGATCAATAGCCATTGACTGTCAGTGCACCTCACACCCTAACTTGCACAGCTTGATCATGTATATTTGATCATGAAAAAATTAAAAGCATCTTGAAGCAGTCTATCAAGCTTCCTATAAAATAGTCTTTTTCTGTGATCTTGAAAAGAGTGTGAATTTTTCTGTCCCCTGTATTCATCTATCTGTCCATCTATCTACACACACACACACACACACACACACACACACACACACACACACTCCCTTCCTGGAGAATTTATTGCTCATATATTTGATGAAGAACAAGGTAATTAACTGCGAGGCTGTACATCTGGTCGGTACTTCATATTCATTGCAATAATAAAACACTTTTTTCCCATTTTAGCAGAAGAAAGGCTAGTCCTGCCCACAGATTCAGAGGACCCCAGAGTCTCTGTCTGCAAAGCCTCCTTGTTATAAATCCTGCCTCCCTCTTAAGTGATGGCACGCACAATTGCACCAAGGGGTACTAAGTTTATCTGTGCAAAAGCATTGGAAAAGCTTGTGCATTCTCAGAGCTTCAGCATCAGCTAGTGGGGGTTTGAAATAGACACAGCTACTTCCTCTGTCCCCAGTCTGCGTGGCAGCAAACAGGGACAAGAGTCCAAAGGACTTGTCCTGTGAAAGGCCACAGGTAGTGAGGTGTATTTTGAGACCTCGTGGCTGGTGTCCTGAGCACGTGCCACTAAGCTCCAGTACCCCCAAAAGGACCCGGTCCTGCAGACTTTTCTGATATTTTGGGGTCAAAAGGCTGGCTCTAAGTTTCTCCATAAGGTATGCCAGATCTGTCCAGACTGCTCCAAGGTCTGGCCAGAGGAATAATACCAGCTGGCAAGCCTGCTCCAAGCCCCCAAGACAATCTTTTTAACCCCAACCCCAGAGACCTCCCCGAGTCAGCAAAAACAAATTACCTGCAGAACCTCCCATTTCGGGAGTCCCCTGCTCTGTATTCCGAACCTGTGCCCAGGACAAATTTCTCGGGGGCCCTTCCTTCTAAATACAGCAGCATCTGGGCTGAGGCACCCTCCTTTATATTGGGGGAGGGAGACTTCATATGATAATACGTGTAATATGATATGGAATGACAGAAAGCATGACAGTTGCCCATAATACGGAGAAGTCAGTCAAAGGACAGAGGGGACATTTGGATAATTACCATCCATTGGCTAGTCAATCACGCGAACAGAGAGAAACTGCACAAAACCCACAATGGAGTTGGGAAACAAAAGAGACCCGAGCCAGACTCAGGATTAACCGGTCTAAAGCGATCTAAATGCTTTTGTATCTGAAGAACTGAGGCTGCCGGGTTGCACCCCCCCTCTCCTTCCCAATCCCAGGGAACTAATTGCGGGGATCAGAGTTAAAGCTCTCTCCCTCCTTTCCCCTTTCTCTTTGTAGACTGCTCACCACGCAGGGAAAAAAAAAATGATTTCTCTCTCTGTGTTCATTAAACTATTTTAAAGTTAAAGGGGTGGGGGAGGGAGGCCCTGGAACTGGGATTCTCCGGCCTCTGAAGAGGCTGGCCAGTCTAGGTTGGCCTCAATTCTTTGTTTCGGGGTAAAGTCTTCCCTCCTTGCCCCTGGGAACAAATGCCCCGTCCACCTGGGCAGCTGCCCTTTGCCTGGAGGCGGACGTGAATGGCCGGTACCCTGCTTTCTGTGAAGAACCCCCATGACTGGCCCCTGCACCAGAAAAGCACACCCCCATCGTTGAAAACTCAGATTGCATACACGCTCAGAATTAAGTGTAGTAAAGGGGTGACAGAGAGGGAAAGCCAGAAAGAAGATGGCTGTAAATTGTAAGGAGGGAGAATTTGCTAAATTGGGGAGTGAGAAAGAGGAAGAAAATCCTTCTCAACTGGGGCGGGGAGGAATATGCTTAATTGGGGAAAGGAAGAAGACTCCCGGCTGAGAGAGGGCGGTGAAGAAGTGATTCCTCAAGGAGACACAGGCAAACGGTCCCATACATCCTTAGAGCCTCAGAGGCAGAGAGGAGGATTCCTTAGAGGAGGAACGGGACGGACTGCGATCTCTGTGCCTGAGCGCGAAATCCCCTGTAGTGCCGGGACAGGACCGTGGCTGCCTCACCCAGTTCCCACCAGGTCCTCCCTGTAGGATTGTAACTCGTCAGAGCCCTCCCGGCCCGGTGGGAGCCGCAGTCCCAGGTCTGGGTCCCAGGGTGCCCCCTGCCCCTGGGCGCGCCCCCCCGCTCAGACCCCTGGCCCCTCCGAGCGAGACCTCCTTACCTTTCCGCGTCCTCCGAAGCGGGTGTGGCCGGCTCTGCGGGCGGCCCCGGGCCAGGGCCGGGGGGCGGGGGGCGGGGGTGCCGGGCTCGGGGGGAGCGGCAGGGTGAGGGCTGGGGGGGTTGGCACGGTGCCCAGAGGGGGCGACGGGGCCGTGGGCAGCCCCAGGGCCTGAGGGCAGGTCCGGCCGAGCCGGAGGAGGTGTGCGATGTGGGGAGCCGGGTAGGGTCGCCGGGTCCCGGGCCGGGGGGCGGGGGGCTCCCTCCTCGAGCCGGCGGGGCGCTCCAGCCTACTAAGCCGGCCGGGAGCCGGGCAAGGCGCCGGGAGAGAGGCCCCGCGCCCGGAAGCAAAGACGGGGCGTGCGGATCAGAGGGGCTGTTTGGTCGCCTGGGCTGGCAAATCAATCAGGGCCGCCGGGCCGGGGGGCTGCCGCCCTCGCTGCGGCGCTCCCGCTCCCGGGCTGGTCCCGCGCTGCCAGCTGACGGCCGCCCCGGGTCCGCGCGGGCCGCGCGTCGCAGGCTGGGCTGCGGTCATTAGGCTGCGGGCGCGTGTGGCCGGGGCGGGGGCGGCGCGGCGCCCGGAGGAGGCGGCCGCATCCCTCGGCCTCCCCCGCCCGCCGCCGTCCCGCGCCCGCTCCACGCGCTTCCCCCACCGCCCGCCCCTCTGTCGCTGTCACTACTCTGGCCCTCGGTCTGTGGTCTGTCCGTCTCTGCCTGCCTCCCTCTGTCACTCTCCATCTCCCGGTCTCTGTAGCGCCTCTCTCTCTTTCTCTCCCTCTCCCTCTCTCTCCCCCCTCCTCCTCCTCCTCTTCCTCCTCCTCCTCCCTCCCTTCCTCCTCTCTCTCATCTTCTCTCTCCGTCTCCCCCTGTGTCCACCGCTCCTTTGCTCACTGTGCCTCTTTTCTCTCTTTGGATCCGTGGCGCCCACTCTTACCCCTCGTCGCTCTCACCATGTTCTCCCTTTCTCTCTTCTTTCTTTCTACCTCCCTGTACTCTCCACCCCTTTCTCAGGAGTCCCTGCTGTCTCTTCCTCTCTCCGTCCTTTGCAACAGCAGCCCCAGAATCCAACTTAAGCCATTTCTCTGCCCTGAGACCTCTGACGAGTCCCTCCCTCCCTTATCTCTAAAAATAGTCAATTGCTGGTTCCAGGTAGTGGGGTTGGGAGGGGTACTGGGAGGAGGGGGGCCGGAGGTGCGGAAATGACTCAGGTTCCCCCTCTTGGTGGCCATGCTCACTCCAATGCAGCAGTCGTGTGGCAGCTGCTTTGCTACCAGGGCTAAAACCACTGTCACCAGCCTCCAGGGCCAGGACCAGTGCCAAAAGGCCAGGTCAGCAAGAAAGGTCAAGGGCAGTTTCTTCTGGGGTTCCTAGAGTTTCTCCTGAAAAACATCTGTGGTGACGCCCACCCCTTCCCCAGGGCAGATCCCTGGCCTGGATCTGACATCTCAGGCCCTGTCACCTGCTGTTTCTTCCCTCACGGACAGCAGTCAGAGGGGCCATTGCTCTCTCCTGTCCTTAGACACAAGCAGGAGAAAGCCTAGTCTTCTGGGCTTATACACACATACACACACGCACACGCACACCGTGATTGGCTTAAAAGCTTCAAAGATGCTTCCTGGGTGCAGTGTGGCTTCAGAATCAGACAGATGTGGGTTCAAGACCATTGCTTGCCCTGGGCAAGTGGTACAGCTCAAAGCTTCCGTTTCCTCATTTGCAAAATGAGAAGAGTAACCACCTTCCTTTACAGATTGTGGTTCAGTTCAACCATGACACGGATGAAGAGCCCGTTCCTAGGCGGTTATTCATTCTGTCCAGATTTTACTCCACAAGTACGTATGCATTTGTTGTCCATGCTTTTCAATCCTCACCTGAGGACATGTAGTTTTTTTAAAATTGATCTAGAGAGAGAGAGAGGGACATGGATGCTCCAGAGAAACATAACCCGTTGCCTTCTACATGTGTCCTGACCAGGGATCGAACCTGAAACCTGGGTATGTGTCCTGACGGGGAATCAGGCCCTCGATCCCTTGGTGCATAGGATGATGCTCCAACCAACGGAGCCCCACTGGCCAGGCCTGTTGTCCACGCTTTTTGCTGGGCTCTGACGATACAGCAATTCACAAGGCAGGTGTGGTCTGTGCCTTCAAGCAATCTGCAGTCTAGCTGGGGAGACAGACTGTGAACAGCTATTCCACAACTGTTACATGACCGTTGTACAAGTACCATTGCGTAGAGAGTGCAGTGAGACCAAATACCCAGAAAAACTGACCTGGACTGGGGCTCAGGGAGGGCTTTCTCAAGGTGAGACCTAGAGTCAGGTGTGGGGTCAGGGTTGCAGTTGGCAGGAATTGGGAAGAGGCTGCTAATGGGAGAGTGTTCCTGGCAGAGTGAGGAGCATGTGCCAGTATAGCTGAGCAGAAGGAAGGAGGGGAATGAGGCTGAGAGGTGGGAGGAGCCAGGCATGGGGGGGGGCGGAGCCATAGCCTCAGCACGTGGGAACCACATGAGTACTGCTTTCACCATTTCTGAACTGGAGGGAAGAAGCCACATTCAGTTCCCATTCATATCCTTTGCCTTCTGTCCTTCTTGGGAGTTGTCATCTCTTGTCCCCTCTTCTGCTCTGACCCAACACTGTTCACCCCACAGTGGCATTGCCTATTTAGCAACTTCGCCCCACCTGAGTGTGGCCTTCCTGACGGCACGCAACGGGCTCAGTTCTCTCTATGCCCTTACAGGCAGCCCACAGGGATGTCCTCAGCTGGCATCTGTTGTTCGATTGAGCAGTAAGTAGCCATTGGGTCAGCTGTGTGCCAGACTCTGTGCTGGCATTGCCCCTGCCTTTGCAAATCACTGGTTTTATGGGGAAGACACTTCTGAACACACAGAACCGTGATGACACAGTACCATGGGGACGTGGGGCATAGAACTGGAAGCTCTTTGAGGGCAGGCCTATCCTGGGTTTGCTCACCTGAGTCAGTCTTCGGGGTGTAGTACAGCACCTGACACAAGGTGGGCACTTGATAACATGTGTTGAGAGGTTGAAAAAGAAAAGTGACGTTTAAATGCAGAAAGTTAAAGGATAGTAGGAGTTACAGTGAGTCCAAGGAAAGGATGAAGAGACTTGCCTGTGAAGATCTAGTTAGTTGCAATACAAACAGGAGGAGACAAGAGGGTCTGTTGAGAGGACGAGAGCTAATGATTATTGAGCTCCTCCTTCAGCCAGGCAGGTTCTGGGCACTTCTGTGCAGGGATCTTGGCCAACCTTCACAGCATCCCTGCCTTGTGGGCACCCCGTCCTCCCTTTGTTGAATAAGCGCTGGAGTCCAGAGAGGTTAAATCACTGGCCTGAGATCACACAGCTAGTAAAAGCCTTCACCTAGAATTGAACCCAGGCCTGCCTGCTCCTCTTCACTAAAAGAAGGAAGCAAAAGAGGAGGAGAAGGCAGAGGAAGGAGATGACCTAGAACAAAGGAAGAGCGGTGGCAAAGGAGTGAGCTCCACGAGTAATTTTTCAGCTTAAAAAACCGATTCCCATTTCCCAGCTCTGCAGCGGCTGGCTGGCTGGCTGGCGGATCTGAGGCGAGGCCCGCCCTCTGACTCGCAGGAGCCTGCCAGGGGCCCCAGCGCCTGCTTCAAAGCCGGCCTCTTCAGCACAGGCGCTTTTAAACTTCACACGGGAAACTTTCCAGGGCTGACTTTTTGCACTTTGTTTCCAAATCAAGAGATGGGAAGTCCCTCTCAGCCCAGTGGGGAGGAGATCTCAATGAGGGGCTTGCCCTGAGGTGCCAGGCTTGTTATGGGGCTCCCCACCTCCCAGGGCAATCACTGGGGGTGGGGAACCTGTCCCCTGTCCTCAATGGGTTCCCAGGGAGAATTCAGGGTGTGGGCTTGCCAGCTGGTCCCCCCTGGGGGGACACTCTTCCTGTGTCCTCCCAAATCTGCTTTCTACCTGGGTTCCCAGCGGCATTTGCTGACAAGGGGTGACCATCTCACGAGGGTCATAATGTGCTTCTTGCCCTTCTCTGCATAGCAGCCTCAAAACGAAACCATCCTGTCTGTCATGTTCTGATCACCACGGTGAAATGGCAGCAAGGGTCTCCCTAACCCTCAGGTCCCTCTGATTTTTGGAATTCCGATTTGGATTTTGGACGTACATCAAGAGGCTGGCTCTATGCATTTTAATTAAGCTGTCTTTTTTCATTTATTACTAAAACACTCCTCTTAACTATGATTTATTTGTTAAACAAAGCACCATAAACCGTCACTTATTCATCTTAATTTCAACAAAATTAAAGTAGTCGCTGTTAGATTGCACCTAATTGCATTTGCAATGAAAAGAACGGAGATGTTAATCAAAATAAATTGAAGATAAACAATAAAATCATTACATCTTTGCGGCGGTAAGTGTAACTAATCAGTTTTGACTCGAAGAGACGGAACAGGAATAATGAATGTGTCACTGAAGGCGTGCTCATTAAGGGACGCCATCGTGGCCCGGGTCCTCAGGGTGCAGACAGCCACACTGCCCATGTGGCCCTGAGGGTTCCTGTCCCCTGGGCTGGGCGGAGGGACCCTGAGGAGGAAGGAGAGCAGAGAGGAAGCTCTTAGAATGGGAGAGAGTCTTGGGTATGGGTTCTGAGGCTGCTACAGAGGGGTTCTTTCACTCTCATGGGAAAGGGAGAGGTCCGAGGCCAGGGGTGGGCAAACTTTTAGACTCGAGGGCCACAATGGGTTCTTAAACTGGACCGGAAGGCCGGAACAAAAGCATGGATGGAGTGTTTGTGTGAACTAATACAAATTCAAAGTAAAGGAGCGGAGGGGAGAGCAAGAGAACCCTCCGCTCTTTCGACTCTGCGGGCCGGATAGAACAGCCGAACGGGCTGGATCAGGCCCGCGGGCTGTAGTTTGCCCACGGCTGTCCTAGGCCCATTTCCGGATATCATAAGTAACCAAAGATGGGGGAGAGAGAGAGGCCTGGAGAGAAACAGATAGACAGATACCCAGAGGACACAGACTGCCAGACACACGCCAAGGGACATAGGAAAGGAGTCCAACAGAATGAGACAAAGAGAAAGAGAGACAGGCAGACAGAACGAGACCAAGGTGAGAGACAAGGGGATAGAGCTGGAGAGCAAGGCCAGGGGTGGACAGTCAGACAGAATGGACAGAGTAAAGAGCTGTGAGGATAGGCGACTTGAACCGGGCAATGGAGGAGGGGACCAAAGAGACAGAACCAGGTGGGTCTGAAGAAGTGGAAGCCTGTTGGTCTTAATGAAATAGTCTCTCCTGGGAAGACAAGACATGCGCATTCAAATTCTGAGCCACAGAGTGGTCCTCGGGAGTCTGTCCAGGTAAGTGACTATCAGAGTGGGACCCCTGGACTGGGCTCTGGGAATACGGAGAGAGGGAGGGTACTGCGGGGTGGGGAAGAGGGTAGAGGGCCACCTGGGGGTCTTTTGGGCTCATCCTCTAATCATAGGGGTTTCATGGGACTAAAGGGTCCAGATTGGAGTTCCTTCCCTGCGCCACAGCAGCCCTTGGGTTGATGGCCTGGACACCAGATAGAGCCAAAGAGATGACAGCCTGGCTGCTGGCTGAGGCTGCCCAACAAAACCCCCTTTCCAGGCTGGGAAGATCCAGAGTGTGGCCACTTTGGGAAAGTGGAAAATCTGAGGAAGCAGCCATCTGGGTAAGATTGGACAATCAAGAGAGACAACCTGAAAGATAGACAGAGTGAGGCAAAAGTAGGTTTACAGCTGTTCGTATGGAAAATAATACAATAATTGATGAATAATAATGCAAGAATAACGTTTGTGTTTCATGTACTCATAACTGTGTTTGCCCCACCCTGTGTTTTTGAGTACCTACCATGTACCTAGCCCTAGACTGGGCCTGAGAAATGCAGAGGTAAACCAGATATAACCTATCTCAATTTCCCTATCTTTAAAGTAGAGTTAATAGAACCTACTATTCATGTATTTATTATGGGGATTAAATGAGTTAATATTTGTAAAGAGCTTAGAGTGGTGGTTGGCCCTTGGAAATGGCTTTATGTGTTTGTTAAATAAAAATAAAATGAATCCCTGCCCTTGTGGAGTGCAGAGATCAACAGAGGAAACAGACGTATTAGCAGTCAAGTTCAGTCCAAAGGGGTAAAGGCCATTATACATGCACTTGAGGATGCTTTGGGAGTCCATCCAAACGGGAGACAGAGCCTCCAGGTGAGCAGTCTGGAGGAATAGTGGGGATTAGTCAGATGCAGGTAGGGGGAAAGGGGAAGATATTCTGGGTAAAGGGAACCATGTAAATAAAAGCATGTGGGCAAGAAATGGCAGGACATATGTAGGGATGTCAAGCAAAGTGGGATTAAGGTGAGGCTGGAGACCAGGGACTCAGATCTTGATGCTTCTTGGTAGGAACCATTAAAGAGCATCTATGTGAACACTTCCTGATCATTTTGGCGGGGGGCGGGGGCTGCTCATCATGCATTTGCCATAATTGAGGTGGGACTTTTCTTTTGAGATTGTGTCTTCCCTCTTTTTCCCCCTTCTTCCCTCTCAGTCCACGTGGTAGCTACAACTCCACCATGACTCCAGGGGAAGGAGCATGTGACCTAGACCTAAGCCAATCAGCACATTCCATTCCTGTGACCATAATGATTGGTTGAGAAATGGGTAATCAGGCCTGATGGGAGCCAATCCAGGGCTTTGGCTTGAGGACCTGGAAGAAGTCTTTGAACCTTTCTGCTGGTGTCTAAGCTGACAGGATATAGGGGCCAGGGCTGCTGTCACCATCTCACTGCTCTGCAGAGCTTGAAACCAAAGCCAACAGAGCAGAAGGCAGCATGACAGAACAAAAGGAGTTCCAGTGACATCGTTTGAGCCTCAAATCCAGCGGAGGTAAAGCTAGCCCTAGCCCCTGGCCTTTTTGGTTTCATGAGCCAATAAATTCCTTTTCACATAAGCTGGTATAGGTTGCATTTTTTGTCACTTGGAACAGAAAGTTGTGGTGGATAGGCTTCAAACAGAAATGCAACACTGTGGTGTATCTTAGTAACATCTCTCTGGCAGTCACAGTGTAGCAGGGGGATGGCAGTGAGTGGGCTTGGAGGCAAGGAGGCTTATGATGAAGAGCAGGCAGAGCTAAGGGCTTTGGTCCCCCCCAATACACGAGTTTCTTAGAGCTGCCGTAACAAGTCAACACGCACTGGGTGGCTTAAAGCAACAGAAATGTATTCTCTCACATTCTGGAGGCTAGAAGTCTGAAGTCAACGTGTCGGCAGGGCCAGGTTCCCTCTGAAGGCCATAGGGGAGAATTCTTCCTTGCCTCTTCTGGCTTCAGCTGGCTCCAGGCATTCCTGGGTTTGTGGCTGCCTAATTTCCATCTCTGCTTCCATCTTCCCATGGCCTCCTCCTCCTGTGTGTGTTCTCCTCTTCTGTCTACATAAGGACACTTGTCATTGGATTTAGAGCCAAGTCCCTGACGCTTGGGAAACTTGTCCACGCCCAGGCCAAGGACAGAGGGAGGAAGAGGTTCGCACCGCATCATCACCATCCCCCAGGTCCTGTGCCTAGCTCAATGCCTGGCACACAGCATGTGCTTAGTGGGGATTGCCTCAAACAGAAAGAGCCCTTTCCATCTTCAGTTCATGATGGCACCCATTTCACTTCTCAGAGCCTCAGTTTTGCCATCGGTAAAGTGGGTCAAGGTGACCAACACACAACGTGACGGAACTGTGTGGACACTGAAGCCCTGTTCAGATGCAGGGGTTTAAAGGAAGATAGGAAACCAATCTCCATATTGCTGTCTCCTGTACATGCCCTTTTAGTAAATGTTAGTGGCAGAAAACAGGACCAATTTCCTCATAAAAGTTCTCCTATTCAGTTAGAGAAAGATAAATTAATGGTAAAAACTGACACTTTTTCCTTGCAATACAATAAGGGCTACCAATGATATTCCATAAACATGGGCTTCTATCCCCACCTTCGACTCATAATAAGGAAAAGGAATTTAAATGGAGCTAGACTCGTGGGGAAGAGAGGGGTTTGGCTTGGCCAGCCTGGAATCTCCTCCCAAGGGTCCTCAGCTGGGACCCTGAGGATTCTGCTCAGAAAGCACCTCACTGTCCCAGCTCCCCTCTGTCTCAAAGCTCCCTCAGTCTCATGCTGACCAGGCCATCACAGCTCTGTTGACTGACCACTTGCTCTGTGCCAGGCAGAAGGCTCAGGGATGGTCATGCATTAGCTCAATTTCCCTGTTAACAGAGTCCATTACTATCCCCTTTTATAGATGAGAAAACTGAGTCTCGGAGGGAAGAAGTGGCTTTCTCAAAGTCACACAGCCAGCAGCTGCCTGAGCCAGGTCTTAAGATCTGTCTGATTCCAAAGCCAATGCTTGTAACCAGGACACTAACCTGCTTGGGTGCAGACTCTGGGGGGCCAGTGGGGTTGGGAAGACAAGGATGCCCTAGGCGGGGGTCCCCTGGGCTGGCAGCAGGAAAAGGTAGCCCTCCCAGATGGTGGTGCTCCAAGCAGCAGTGGTTCCGCTTCAGCTAGGGAGCTTCATGAAACAGGAGGTGGTCCCTAAATTCTTCTTGGGACTGGGAGCCAGAGGAGGGACTTACCCCACAAGGGATGGCTCCATGCCATGTGGAGTGGAGGGCCAGGAAAACAGCAACTACCCCCACCTCAGTAGAGGTCAGTGTAGCCCAGAGGAGCCTTGGACTGGGCACCAAAGCCTGGTGAGCAGAGTCTGTATCAACCCTGTTCTGGGCAAGGGAGGAGGAGTGGAGAAGGAGCCCGTATCTGGCCCTGGTGTTCCTGTTTAAGCTGAGGAAATGAAGGCCTTAAAACACTCTATATAGAAATTAAACATAGACTTGCCATATGGTCCAGCAATTTCACTCTTAGGTATGTAGCCAAAAGAATTGAAAGCAGCGTCCTGGCTGATGTGGCTCAGTTGGTGGAGAATCTTCCCATGCACTGAACGGTCACTGGATCCCAGTCAGGGCCCATGCCCATGTTGTGGGTTCAATTTCTGGTCCAGGTCTGTGTGGGAGGCAACCAATCAATGTTTTTCTTTTACATCGATGTTTCTCTCTCTCTCTCCCTCTCCCTTTCTCTCTCTCTCAAGCCAATGAACACATATATATCTTTAAAAGAATCAAAGGCAGAGACCCAAACAGATGTCTGTACATCCATGCTCATAGCAGCATTATTTGCAATAGCCAAAATGTAGAAACAACCCAAGTGTCCATTGATGGGTGAGTAGATAAACAAAATGTGGTAGATACATAGAGCGGAATATTATTCAGCCTGAAAAAGAAAAAAAATTCTGACATATGTTACAACGCGGATGAACCTTGAGGGCATGATGCTAAGTGAATTAAGCCAGTTACAAAAGGACAAATACTATATGATTCCACTTATATGAAGTTCCTGGAATGGGAAAGTTCCTAGAGACAGAAAAGAGAATGGTGGTTGCCAGGGGCTGCGAGGAGGGAGAATGGGGAGTTATTGTTTAACGATTAGAGTTTCAGTCTGAGAAGATGAAGAAGTGGTGAGGGAGGGGGGTGATGTTTGCACAGCAACGAGAGTGTACTTAACGCCACTGAATTGTACACTTAAAAATGGTTAAAAAGGTAAATTTTATGTTACACATATTTTACCACAATAAAAAACCCCAAAACTGACAATTCCCCTACTTCTAATAAAAGCTCTTCCTATCCTAAAAGTCAAAGACATGCTACATAATGTTCACTGAGGGTTCACCGTGTACCAGGCACCCTGCTGACTGCATTCCATTTATCATCTATTTGGTCCTTGGCAACAATCACAGGGGTAATTATTCCCCCATTTTCCACATGAGGAAACAGAGCATCAGAGAGCCTCATCCCAGGCCTCACAGCCAAGAAGTAACTTGAACCTATGCGCTTAACCGCTATTCTCAGACAGGGAAAGAGACTTGTCCAGGAACACACAGCCAGAAATGGCAGTTCCTGCTTGGCAAGCTCTCCCTGGTGCAGAGGCAGAGTGAAACGTGGGGAAAAACAGAAGGCTGGGGCCTGCTTGACCACTGGGCAGAGGGAGAGCACTCCAGAGGCTGGCGGAGAGGGTCCCCAGGAGGCCAGTGGGGAGCCCATCCTTATGAAGGACCCCTTTCACCCTGGAAAGACCCCAGGGCAGCTTCTCCACCTCTACCGCCTGATGGGAGTCGCAAAGAACCAGAGCCTGTTTAATAAACGCTTTATTCCATTCTGAGCTGGCCCTCTTGGGCCACACAAGCTCCTTTCTCCAGGAGGAAATAAAGAGGCAAGCATTTCTTAGGCACCTGCATGGGGATTTGTTTCTATTTCACACAGAACAACCTTGGGCTCAGAGGTAAAGTGACTTGCCCAGGCCCACACAGCAGGTCAGCCCCCAAGGTCCAGGACCCAGCAGAGGCCTCACTTCACTGTGGAGCTGTCTGAGAGCTGGGGCTGCCTCCCTCCCAGCCTTTGGGTCCAACTTCTCTGGTTTTCTAACAGAGGAACACTCGGCAGGGTTGTGGGTGCAGGAAATCCTGTGGTATTGAATCCCCCGAAATCCTCTTCCCTGCCCCGAAGGGCACTGGATTGCTAAGTCATTAAGAAGTCATGAAGGTGACTTCTTGGAAAAGCCCTCCACGAGGAGACCCCTGCCTCCTGCTCCCCATCCCAGAGACTCACCCACCCCCTAATGTTGAGCTAATACAGGTCTCAGCTTGAGCATCACTTCTGGGGAGTCTTTCCCATCCTACCCAGCTTAGAGCTCACAGCTCACTACCTGCACCCTCCACTACACATGCACACGCACACACTCCTACACACTCACACATTTATAGTCACTCTCACACTCATGCATACTCACGCTCTCCACACACACACACACACACACACACACACACACACACACACCCTCATCTGGTGTTCCTGGCTATACCTCCAGTGCCTAAAACACCACCTGGCACAGAGTAGGCCCTCAGTAAATTTAGATAGATTGAATAGTACATAAAAAGGATACATTCAGATTCAGTTAACAATCCTGGATTTGCCACTTGGCAGCTGGAGAGGCCTTGGGCAAGATTCTTCAGCTCTCCAGGACTCAGTTTTCTCGGCGTTAAAATTTGTATTGAAAAAAAGAACTTTCCTCACAAAGTATATGGAGTCATGAGAGAGTAAAGTGCTTGGCTATGACCCAAGTCATGGCAGGGCCTTAGTGAATGGTAGGTACCACGCTGACTGGAAGATTGTGCCCTCCCCATAGCCCTCAAACCTCCCCCATTGAGAACCATAATATCTGCAGAGGTTAATATCTGCTTAGGATATCCGTGAGCTCCTGAACTAGAAGTTTGAGGCAGATAAGCACCTTGACCTTCAAGGGCTTTATGGTCCAGTGGAGGAGAAAGGCCCTAAATAGCCAATGACAGAGAGCATGAGAGGGCTGTGTGATAGAGGTGGTTCTTGTGGGAGCCCCAAGGGTGGCTTCCCAGGCAAGGTGAGGCCAAAGGAAAGGCAAAAAGTAAGAGGTTCCCATGCAGAGATTTAGGTGGAGGGAAGTCCTGCAGGCAGAGGGGAAACAACGTGAGCAAAGGCCTGGAGGTATTACTGGAAAACGGTGAATCCATCAGGACCAGGTGCCTGATGGAGGCTGAGAGGCTGGGGGAGGGTGGGGCCATCAGTGAAGGGTGTAGGGAGCCTCCATCCTAAGAAAGCTTTGATCTGCAGGCCAAGGGAGGCCTTGGCAAGATTTCAAGCAGATTGGGAGTAAGGATCGGAGGGTGACATCATCAGATTTATCCTCTGAAAGAGAGTGTGAACAGGGCTTAGCCTGGCAGAAGAGATCCCCTAGGAGGCCATCAAAACATGCTTCCCGTAAGTTCATAGAAATAAAAGTCATTGGGTTTGGGGGCCAGGTGGACCTTGCTTCTTCTCTGGCTCCTCTTCTGGGAGCTGTGTGACAGTGGACCAGGGGTGGGCAAACTTTTTGACTCGAGGGCCACAATGTGTTCTTAAACTGGACCGGAGGGCCGGAACAAAAGCATGGATGGAGTGTTTGTGTGAACTAATATAAATTCAAAGTAAAGGAGCGGAGGGGAGAGCAAGAGAACCTGATAGAACAGCCGAATCCGGTCCGCGGGCCGTAGTTTGCCCAAGGCGGGCTAGCCCCTTCTGAGCCTCCAGGCCTCATCTGTAAGTCAGGGACAAGAAGACTGACGCATGCCTTGGCCGGTGTGGCTCAGATGGTTGAGTGTCATGCACCAAAAGGTTGCTGGTTCAATTCCAGGTCAGGGCACATGCTCAGGTTGCAGGCTCAATCCCTGGTAGAGGATGTGCAAGAGGCAGCTGATGATGTTTCCTTCTCATATCGATGTGTCTCACTCCCTCTTCCTTCTTCCCTCTATAAAACACAATAAAAACATATTTTAAAATAAATAAAACATACATCTTACTTTCTCTTAAAAAAAAAAAAAAAGAAAGAAAGAAGACTGATTCACAAGGGTGTTGAGAGGATTTTTGAGATTCTGGGCGTGCCAGTGCCCTGCACACAGTAGGCATACAGCCAAGGCTAGCTCCTTTCTCTTTGGGCCTAAAGAGAAATTTACTCTAATCATCCTCTGTTCTGTGCCCACATTAACCAGACTCATTCCAGAAGCAGCAGCTGGAACTTTCCAGAGCACACTGTGCATCTCCAACACCCTTACTAAGACATCCTCTGAAACGGGTGGGGTGTTGTCACCTGTGCAGACCTGGCCATCTCAGGCAGAGGCAGGTGGACCTTTGTAGCTGCACATCAAAGCTGCCCATCCCTGGTTCCAGGGTTTATAGCCTGAGTGACGCAGACCCAAGACCCTGTGTTCAGGGAGACATCCTTGATGCAAACCTTCCATCTACCTGGCTAGTCCACCCCCCAGGACACAGGAGATGAGAGCCTTTGAGGAGATTCAAGGCATACTGGTATAGGCTCTAAGAGTCCAAAGAGTTTACAATGTAGCTGGGAAAAGTAACATTCCCTCCCTCTCTCCCCTCCTCCCAGTGCTGTACACACATTACACATCACTCTTGTCCCCAATGATGTCACTCTGTGTTAATAATAATCACATGTACCACTTGTTGAACCTTCCCATGTGCCAAGCACCTTGCTAAGTTCTTTCCTTGGACTGTTTCTCTTTACAACGTTGTCAGTTGTATACAATTGTCAGTCCCATTTTACAGACAAAGAAACTCAGGCTCACAGAAATTACATCACCTGCCAAAGTCATCCAGCTGAAAACTGGTGGACTGGGACTTGACTCCAGATATGTGAGCTCTGGATCCTTCTCTCTCTCTCTCTCTCTCTCTTTTTCTTCTTCTTCTTCTTCTTCTTCTTCTTCTTCTTCTTCTTCTTCTTCTTCTTCTTCTTCTTCTTCCTCCCCCTCCTCCTCCTCCTCCTCCTCCTCCCCTTCTTCTTCTTCTTCTTCTTCTTCTTCTTTTTCTTCTCCTTCTTCTCTCTCTTTCTCCCCCTCTCTCGCCCCATCCCTGTCCCTCTCCATCTCCATCTCTCTGCCCTGAGCACAAGGCCCAGCACAGACGAGGTCACAAGCAATGTTGTGGGATGAACGAATAACCCAATGGACTGGACAAAGGCTACAGATATGATCATAGGGGGCTCCAAATGCTGCCCCTGGGAAAGAAGAGACGCAAAGGCCTGTGGGAGAGGCCAGCTTGGCTAGAGGGATACTCCAGTTCCCTTTGACTGGCTTAAATTAAGAGTGAGTTCCAAAGATTCTTTTTTAAGAAATATTTTTAATTGGCTTCAGGATGATTCATTCCTTGACAGTTTCACCACATGCATCACTTCTGAGGGGGCTCTCATTGCCCAGCTTTAACTCAGAAATGTTCCCTTAGTTCAGTTCACTCACTCATTCGATCAGTCAGGATAGAGCAGGTTCTGCTGTGGGAGCAACCAGTCTGGACTCTCGGTGGCCCACTCTGTAAGCACATTGCAGGTTGGCTGGGGACCTCTACTTTACATTGTCCTTCCTCAGGGACCCAAGCTGAGGGAAGCTCCTTCTTGTGCTTCTAGGATTGCTGAGGCAGGGGAAAGGGACACTACAGATCACTCACCAGCTCTAAAGCTTCTGTTCAGTGGTGACTCATGCCACTTCTGCTTATATTTCTCTAGCCAAGACAAGTCACATAATCAAACCTAATTTTACATATGGCAGAGAAATGCAATCCTAGCACAAGCTTCAAAAGAAGAGACAGCAAAATACGTAGCAACTAGCCTTAAATACCACCACACCCATCAACGTTTACTGTGCTCCTACTATGTGGCATGCATAGTAGGAATTCCAGAACAGCAGGCGGGATGTGTTCTGCTCACAGGTTACCTCTGGGACATCTCCTATGACTTCTAGCAAGGCTCAGTTACCCCTTCTCCACTTGGTTTTGTGTCCCAAACTGCACAAATGCTTCAAGTGCCCTTTCTCTCAATTTCTGCTTCAAATGCTCTTTTTCTCTTCAGCACTTGGTAAGTCCCCATCAATCCTTCTCCCTTCTTTTCCCCCATTCCTTCTTTCTTCCATTACATAAATACATACTAAGCACCTTGATGTGGAGCAGGGTGCTTGGTATTTCAAGATTTAGCTCAAATAGGTCATGTGTTCTTGGAGGTCTTCCCAATACTCCAGCTTAAGAAACAAATGCTCCCTGCTCTGGGTACCCAGCACTTCGAACATCCCTCTGCTTGTCCCTTTGGGTGGCAACTTTCTGTGTCCACACTGTTTTTGCCCGCCAGGCTTACGAGCTTTGCAAGGATGAGGAACATCTGTCGTTGATTTCTATATCCTCAGTCCCTGCTCTGATTTTGTGTGCAGAAAATAGTTAACTGGACAACGGACTGATTGAATGAATGAGTGAATGGATGAATGGTTGTTCAACAATAATTTGTATTCAAGGTAGGAAATGACTTCCCACTGTATTTAAACTAAAATCCAAACCTTTTCCCATAGACGCCAAGGGCCTGCCTGATCTGTCCCTGGCCCACCATGTTCCAGGTCTGTTCATCTTTCAGAGCATCGATAAACCAAGTCCGTTTTGGCCTCAGGGCCTTTGCACCTGTCATGCCCTCCTCCTGGAACTTGGTTTCCTTCGTTCTTGGGCTGGCTTCCTCTCCTCATTCCAGCCCCAGCTCAAATGTTACTTCCTCAGGGAGACTTTCCCTGACCACCCAGTCTAAACGAACTCCCCACTTCTCTCTTTAGAATTACGCCTGTTTTATTCTGTTCACTTTCCACCTGAAGTTACTTAGCTCATTGATTTGCTAATGCCCCTATCATGAGCTCCCTCCATCTACAATATAAAGTTCATGAGAGCAGAGTCCTTACCTGGCCTGTTCACAGTGCTGCCACTGGAGCCCTAAGCAGTGCCTGGCACATAGCAGGTGTTCATCTCATTGTTGAATGAACAGGTGAAAGGTAAAATGTGACGCACTACCTGAGAGGGATACAGCCTAAACGAGGGGGGAATTCATCTGTTTCCTGGCCGCCAACCAAGCCATAGCCCTTGACGCTCTTGGCCTTCCCGTTGCTTCCTTTAAGGTTGCAGGTATGGCAGCAGGGTGCTTGGTTTTTCAAGATTCAGCTCAAATATGTCATGTGCTCTTAGAGGTGGGTGACTGCAGGGCAGGCCACCAGGTGCATATACATCTAGGACATTGGCATTCTCAACCCATGCATACATATGAAACCCTACAGAGCTAGCCCTTAGCCAAGCCATCCCTTGGCATGAGCAGGGAGGTCCTGTGGGCTGTCTCCTTGCTCACCTCACTCCTGGCTCAGGGCTGCGTTGCTGCTGGCTGCCTGAGCTCCCAGGCCCATGTGGCTGTGGCATAATCCTGTTTTAAAGCAAGATTGGATGTTGCTCCTCTTCTACCCTTGAGGAGAGGGCATGGGGCAGCCACAGCAAAGCTGGCAGGACAGACAGAGATTTCAAAGGCTGTGTCTTTAACTGCTGGCTGCCAGCAAGCTGGGAGGCAACGGGGCTGGAGGCAGGGTGGAGCTGACCTGGAGCACATGCTGGGGTTAGGACCATGCTGGTTCACGGTTCCTTTCTTCTCTCAGTAGCAGGTGAGAGCTCCTTAAGGGAAGATGGGGAAGATTCATCACTGGGTTCCCCGCACCCTATATGGGACTAAATGGAATAGGACTGTGCTCTCATGTCCCCCCAAAGTGTCTTCCTTGCAGTGTGAGGAGACCGATCCTCTCATTTCCTCACACTGGTTCACTTTTTTGAGAGGGCAGCCTTGCAGCCTGTTAACATGCTTTGCAAATGCACGCCTTGGGACCTAGTGTTTCTCTTTAGGAATATGCCCAGCAGAAGCCAACACACGCATGCATGGATCTGTTTAGTAACGTGTTTCTTTAGCTGCTCCTACAAAATAATACTGAGGTCCTTCTATGTGTCAGGTCCTACTATGAGCTAAGCATCGAGATAGTCTCATGAACATATGACATGATCCCTTTGGTGCCCTTAAAAACCTCAGAGCTGAGTGGGAGAGAAATGTCCAACAGCCATTCGGAGAATTCCTCAGGTGAGATTATACTAAGTACTTCAAGTGAGGAGCGCAGGGCCTGGAGGGTCAAAGCGCAAGCAATGTTTTTTGTAAGCAAAAAGAGGCAGCAGCCCAAATATCCATCCACAAGGCAGAGGCTGGGAAAGCTATGGTACATCCAAACTTTGGATTCCCATGCACCTATGTCTTTGTCCACTTGGGCTGCTATACCAAAAATACCACAGTCTGGATGACTTAGGAACAATATAAATGTATTCCTCACAGTTCTGGAGGCTGAGGAGCCCAGATTAAGGTGCTGGCAGATTTGGTATCTGGTGAGGGCCCACTTCCCGGCTCACAAATGGCCATCTTCTCACTGTATCTTCACATGGAGAAGGGGTGAGGCAGCTCTCTGGAGTCTCTTACAAGGGCACTAATTCATTCATGGAGGCTCCATCCTTATGACCTAATCACCTCCTAATGGTTCATCTCCAAATACCCTCATGATGGGGATTAGGTTTCAACATATACATGTTGGGAGGGACACAAACACTCAGTGTATAACAACTAATCAAGAAGAATGAGGCATGTTAAATGAACTGACAATGAAAGATGTCCTCAATATAGTGTTAAAATTTTTTAAGGAGTATGGTATGCCTAATTCTGTAACACCAACAATTATGGTATTTGTGTGTTTCATTAATATTTGCATGGGAAAAGACTGGAAGACTATATTCCATATTGTTAACAGCTGCTATTTGGGGGGAGGGCAATACCTGTGACTTTCACTTTTTAAACATTCCAATAATATTTGAATTGTTAAAAATAGACATCCATTACCTTGGAAAAGAGGAAAAATAAAGAGCAGGGGGGAAGACTGATGCTGATCATTCTTGAGACTCCCCAGCTGTCCAGAATCAAGGCCATTGAGAGAGTGGAATCTTCCTTCTGTAAGACAAATTTCCCTCCACCTGGGCTAGAATCTCAAAAGAGAAAGAATCACAGTAATTAAGGAGTGGAAGGGTCCTTGAAGGTCAACTTGGGACAGGGAACTGAACATGAACTTCAAAGTTGGGGAGAACTGGGTTCTAATCCTGACTGCCCTTCTCCCGCTGGTGACAGGGGAGGTCGCTGGGTCTCAGTTTCCTCTCCTGTAGAAGTACTAGTATGTAGTAACCTCTTCCTCACAGAGTTGTTTGCAGATGAAATAAAATGCTACATTAGAATTTTCTTGGAAAGCTACTACTCGGTGGTTCTAAACAGAGGGAATGCCTTTGCCAGACCTGGAAGCATCATATGGAATTGTTGGAAGAGGAGAAATAATTCTGCTCTTGGCTCTTCCTGCAGGGAAGTGAAGTTTGCTTACATCATCCACCTAGGAAAATCAGTAACATGCCTGCTTGTTGATGAGAAGCAGTACTTTCAACCTGCTTCCTCGGCATCCCCGTCTGGCACAGAGAAGGCATCAGAGTTTGTTGACTGAATGAATGAAAGACCTTCTCCAACGTAGAAGTGACTAATGGCTGTCACCCAGTGTGAAACTCAGCTGAACAATTCACGGAACAAAACCCACATCTCACTCCCCAAATAGTCTTGACCATGCGATGTCTTAAGCTTAAGCCCAGCAGGCACATTTTCACATCTAATACTTTTTTGCATCATATGGAGGCCGGGGGTTCCTTGGACCTAGGCTGGGTCTCTGGGCACTTTTCAAAGGGTTTTGGCTTCAGTGGCAATCTTCGAATCAGAGAAAAAATAAATAAGGTTCTGGTGAGAAACTCAAGTAAGAAGACACTATTGTGTGTAAATTACATATCAGGTATTGTTGTAAACCCTTCACCTGGATTAATTTACAATCCCCTACAATACATATTGATATTATTCCCATTTTACAGGTGAGGAAACTGAGTCTCACGGAGAGTAGCTTGTCCGAGGACACACAACTAGTAAAGACTCAAACAGGCCATCAGAGGATACTAGGATGGCAATCGCAACCCCATTCATTTAGTGTCCAGTGTCTGACTTTGTGCAAAATGCTTAAGTCATCACACGTGAATCTCCTAAGTCTCCAGGGAGTTATTATTTAATGGGTGCAATAATGGGTGCAAAATCTCTTCTTACAGGTGAAGGAAGTGGCTCAGAGGTGCAGTGGCTTGCTCCAGCACACACAGCCAGAGGTGACGACAGTGCAGGACTGGAGGCCAGGTCCCTCTGTCAGTCTGAATCCAGATGTTGAGGCTTTCCTACCAAGCTGACTCAGCCTGCAGATGGTGGGTAAAAGCTGAGCCTAGGGGGCACCTGGGGCCTCAGAGCTTCCCCCTGACACATGGGTACCAGATGGGTGATGGCCAGACTGCTCCTGGGCCCCACCTGCCTGACGGGTGAGGCTATGCTCCTCCGTCACCCCGTCCTAGTCAGGAGCCCAGCAAGCTGAGGCTGTAGCTGGGGCCAGGAAAGCCCAGCCTGGTGTTGCCCCTCCTGGCCTGCCCTGAAAGCCTTCATGGAGAAGGGAATGTAGCTCCCTAGTAATGAGGGGGCCCCTGCACACCAGGTCCAAGGTGGAGGCAGAGGCTGATGGTGGGGGGGCCCATGGTCTCCACTGAAGGAGAGAAAGGCACCAGAGAGAGGCAGGGACTCCTCTGCTTTCCCTACCTCTCAGCTCTCCTCTTCCCATTTCTCTTCTACCCTGAAGTCACGGGCATCTTTCCAAAATGCAAATCTGACTCTACCACTACTCTCAGGTAATGGCCTTCAGCATAAGGTCCCAACTATTGAGCCTGGCATTCGAGGTCCTCTGAGTATGACCTGGCCTTGACCTTTCTAGCCTCATTTCCTATCATATTCTCCAAGCCCACTCCAAACACACACACACACACACACACACACACACAGCCATTCTGAACACATTTTCTTGGATATACCAGGTCCTTTTAAGCTTCTATGCCTTTCCATTTGCTGTTTCTGTTGCTTAGAATGTTCTAACCCCCTTCATTCCCAGGCTAGCACCTACTTGACCTTCATGTTGACCCTCGCATCTCAGCTCTGGCAAGACCCCCTTCAGCAAGCCTTGCCACCTGCGCGCTGGCTCAGGCGCCCTCCTTGCAGCTCTGGTGCCCCCTCCCCCTCCATCACTGTGTGGATCAGGCTGCTTAGGACTGTTTTGCTGTATGTCTCCCTCGTTAGACTATGAGCCTCTCCTCTCGGGCTGGACGGAGCCTGCCTCACCTCTGCTTCCCCTGAGCCCAGCCAGGCCCTGCAGGGGGCAGGTAAGGAGTCTGTCAATGGTTGCTGAGTGAATGGATAAATGAACGAAGGTGCCCCAAAGACTCTCCCATTTTCTTTTCCCTTCTTTCTCTTCCTTCAAGACAATGCAACTGGCAGCAAGAGGGTTAAAGCACTGAGATGCTCCAATGTGTTAGCAGCATGAGGACCAGGTGAAAACAAATGCTTACCAGGCTGCCATGCCACATCCACCAGGCTCCTGCTTGTTCCTGGCACCACATATGGTCTGTATGCCACCCACCTGCCCGAGAGAAGGGTTGAGCCGAGGGCTGCAGGGCTCAAAGTGTGTGTGAGTGCGTGCATCTGGTGGGGTGAGGGGAGGAGGCGAAAAGAAGCAAGAGAGATACACGAGGAGGAAAAGAAGGGAGGAGAAAGGGAGAGTGATGGGAAATCAAAGAGAAGGCAGAGAAAGTAAGATCCAGAGAGGAAGAGAGGAGAGGGGAGGGGAGGGAAGGGTATGAAAGGGGAGGATGTTCCATTCACCCAAAGGAGAAATGGAAATGAGTCTGTAAGTTCTTATGAGCTAGAAAGCCAGCAGAACAGCAAGGATTCACTAGACAATGGGACTCTCAGCAACACAGAGCCCGGAGGCAGATGAGCGGGGGAAGGACCCTGGACTGTGAAGGTTTGCTCAGCAAAGGCGGCCAGGGCACCCTAATCACACTCCGGTGTGACCGCACCTGGAACCATCTCCAGACCCTGCTCCACACCTGTCCTCAGCAGAGCCTCATGCTTTGAGTGCCTTGAAATTTTCCAAGCTTCCTTCTGGTGGCCGGCATCAGCTAGGCTGCCTGTACCATCTGCGTGGGGTACCCTGAGCTCAGGCTGGGACCTTTGTGGACCCTAGAATCCATTTCTCCCTTTAACCCAATGATGCCTGAAGAGCTTCCATACCTGTGCCTCTGTGGGCCGGACAGATCCCAGTTCCAGCGGTCTGGTGAGGACACCATTCTGGTGGCCAGAATAGAATTTTGCAGAATCTTGGGAGATTGGGCCACTGGAATGGTGCTGACTTGCTGATTTTGAGTAACTCAAATTGTTTATATAGACAGAGACTCTGCACAAATTATTTACCCAGCACCCTGCACACCCTAGGAGGAGCCCCAATTGCACCCTGAGATCAGCCAGTTAGGAGTAGGGAAGGAATGTCTCTTTGAGGAATAACAGCCTTGGCCCCCACCCCCACCCCACTGAGGAGTTCCTAGCCAGAAATGGGCTGCAGGTGCAGCAGGTGCAGCTGTAATGATTGCCAGCCCAGCCAGAATCTACCCCCACTTGGCCCACCAACCTGAATCTGGAGTTTCTTTGCCAAACATGAGAGGAGGCTGAATCTGGCCCCCTCGTCAGTCAGGACAGGGTCAGGAGGGAAGGTGATGGGGCATACTGGGAGGAAAGAGAGGGGAGCTGGGCACAGAGATGTCTGAAAATTCAGAGGAAGGTGGCTTTCAGTCAGATCTAAACCTGAATGATAAACCACTGAAGATTCTAGAAGAAAACAAAGGAGATCATTTCCATGACCCTGGTAAGTAATGGTTTCTTAAACAGGACACAAAAATGTTAGCCATAAAGACCAATATTGATAAATTGAACTTCCCTAAAATGAAGAACTTCTGTTTACCAAAAGACGTCATGAAGAGAGTGAAAAGCAAGCCACAAAGAGGGTGTGTTTGCAATGCATTCATCTAACAAAGGCCTGGTATCCGGTATATATACAAAGAACTCTACAAATCAATATGAAAAATACAATCCAATAGAAAACTCAGCCAAAGCTTTATTTTTTTTATTTTTTTTAAATATATTTTTATTGATTTTTTACAGAGAGGAAGGAAGAGGGATAGATAGTCAGAAACATCGATGAGAGAGAAACATCAATCAGTTGCCTCTTGCACACCTCCCACTGGGGATGTGCCCGCAACCAAGTTACATGCCCTTGACCGGAATCGAACCTGGGACCTTTCAGTCCGCAGGCTGACGCTCTATCCACTGAGCCAAACCAGTTTTGGCCTCAGCCAAAGCTTTAACCCAACACTTGACAAAAGCAGAAACCCAGCTGGCCAATCAACTTATGACAAGGTACTTAATGTCTTTAGAAGTCATGGGGGTGGAGTCAGGATCACAGCGAGGCATCACCCCACACCTACCTGAATGGCTGAAATTTAAAAATCTGACAACACCAAGTCTTGGTGAGGATATGAAGCAATGGGATTCTTGTGTTCTGCCGGTGGGAGCATAATTTGCCTAGAACGTTCTGTCCCCCTCATTTCCCAGCCAGTACGTTTTGGGATGGTTTGTTACACAAAAATAGCTCATGGATATATCCTTCAGGCCCCCTATGATTCCAGGCAAGATGGGCTCTCCACCTTCAAGTTTCCAATCAGTGTGGACATTTCTCTTGCCTTAACCTCACGTTAGAATGGCATGGAGATGCAGCCCGTCTCTCCCCCTAGGCTGTGAACCCCCTGAGGGCAGGGAACTTGGCTTGATTTCTTTGCCCATCTCTAGGGCCCTGAGCAGAAAGGTGTGCAATCATTGTTAGTGCGTGAACACATGGGTGGCATCAGTGCACTCATTAACATAGAACACAACCAGCCAAGATAATCCCCTCAAGCTCCCAGCACTTCACCATCCTCTGTGTGTGAATTTCATTCATTCATTCATGGGCAGAGATGGAGCCGCGCCAGGCCCCACAGTGGAGGAGTTCACAGCCAAGGTGGAGAGAGCAACTCATAAAGAAGGAACTGCAGCCAAGGGAGGTAAGCAGTGTGATGTAAAGTACAGCCAAAAACTGCCGTGTAAGGTGGTGGCCAAGAGTGTGGGCTTTGGCATCAGAAAAGCTGTGAGTTCAAGTCCCAGCTCTGGCACTTACTTGGGCAAGTTACTGAACTTCTTTGTGCCTCATGCTGGCATAAAGATGGGGTCATTTATGTCAATTGCTTTGCGTGATCCTTACTGAATAGCAAGTGCTTGCATTCGTGGTAAGGATTGTTATTATTAGTTGGTGGAACAAAATAATAATAACATCACAACAATAATATAGGTCCACAGTTCTAAAATCCTACATGCCCTGAAAAACAAAACCAACATTTTCTCTCGGAAGTTTGGTGGCAAAACCCTACCTAACCTGACAGGAAACTATTTATAGCCTTCAGTTAGCGTGTGAATATTCGCGTGGTCCCTGCAGAAATGTTAATGAGTTTTATTATGGGGACCTGCTCCATGGTCTGCCCAATTTTTTTTTATAACATACGGTACATGAACTTTATGTATTTTATAAAATCTGAAAAAGTCCTGAATTTTGAGGCACATCTAGCCCTCATGCTTACTGTCCTAAGCATTTTACACGAAGTAATTGATTTAGTTGTTGTTTCAATTATTCCTGATCAGATCGAGCAGAAGGAGAAAGGCCTGGGAAGCTTTTGTGGGGAGGTAACAGTTCAGCTGAGTCTGAGGCTGAGTGCAGATTACCCCTGGGAATAAGGCAGGGAGGGGCATTCTGGTTGGCAGTGGCAGCCTATGCAAGATCTTAAGCAACAAAAGTGGGGGCTGTACCTTAGAACTGCGGGCAGAGGAGGAGGGCACAGGAATTGGAGGCTGGGAAGTTTGGCAGAGACTAGATCATTGAAGGCCTCACATGCACAGCTGAGAAGTTCCCAATCTATCTAATAGGTTTTTGCAGGGGAGGGGCCAGGGCAGATTTGTGTTTTAGGGAGATTCAGGTGGGTGAGATACTCCTCCAAGTGCCTTGCTGAAACCCAGAATCACTCTGCCTACAGACTCCCCCAATCCACCCAGACCACACATGGAAATGAGGATGCTTTGGCATGGTTTGCCTGGCACAACTCAACTTCTAGAAAATGTATTTGTAAGAATCGATCATGCCGTGGCAGGAAACCAACAAGGAAGCCAGCAAGTGTGACTTTGAGAAGCTGGTAAGCAAGGTTCTGTGGACAATCTCCAACCCCAATTTCAGGGTGCCCCAGGGCTTCTGTGGCATCGTGGCTGACCTGGCCCACAGGACAGGCTCAGCCACAGAAGGGCTCACCGCTCAGCTGCTCCTGGTCTCTGCTCCATGACGGCTGTCACACATGCTCGACAGCACCCATTTGCACCCAAACAGACACTGTTCACTTCTCAAGTTGGTTTTTAAATCTTGCTCTTTTTGTTCCTGTTTTTAATTTAGATTTTTGGCTGGTTCACTTTCGACAGGCAATTTTGACACTCAGATTAAGGGGAGAGAATATAGCCTGTAAAAGAGCAGATGATGTGTGGTATTAGTTTTTGAGGGACCCTCAAAGGACTTGTACAAGAACCGAATCTATCAGCCAGGTCCCTCAGTTTCTGTCTTCATGTAGCACGACCCCCACCCCCGCTTTTTTTGGTCCCCACCCTTAATACATAACCCTGCCCATACCATCAAGGCATCCACTCTTAAGTATCTAAGGTGTGGCCTCTCAATCCATCTTCTATATCTTTATTCACATACTAGAGGCCTGATGCACGAAGATTTGTGCAAGAATGGGTCTTCCTTCCCCTGGCTGCCAGCACCGCCTTCGCTCTCGCCCGGAGCTGCCTTTCCGCCTTCCCACGCTGCCCCACCTCCAGATGCTCGTTGCCTGTGTATGCAAATTAACCTACCAGTTTTGTTGGGTTAATTTGCATACTCACTCCTGATTGGCTGGTGGGTGTCAGGAAGATAATGTCAATTTGCATCTTACTCTTTTATTAGTGTACATATGTAAATATATAGTATTGCTTTGAGTGTGCTTTTAAAACTTTATGGAAGTGATATCATGTTATACATCTAATTCTACTTCTCACTTTTTTTTCTTTTGACATTATCTAAAAGTAGATGTAAGTCATTCCCTTTGACTGGAGTAACATTTCATCTCATGCGTTTTCCACATTTTATTTGTCCATTTCCTTAGCAATGGACATGCAGGTTGCTTCCAATTCTTGGTCATTTTAAACATTGCTGCAATACGCATCTTTGTACTTGGCTAAAACAGAAGCTTCGCAATCAACCACACCTGGGAATGAGTTCAACCTCCACCACTCATTCATTGTGTGGCCTTAAGCCTCAGTTCCACCATTTGCTTAAAATAAGGTGGGGGAGGGGAATAATAGTAACCCTTCCTTATAGGGCTTCTCACGCGAGACTGCATGCTCCATGAGTGCAGCTCTCATCTGCCTTCTTCACTACTTCAACCCCACGCCTCTCAGAGCCTGGCACAACGTAGGTGCTCAATAAACACGCATTGAACAAAATGACTGTTGTAAGGATCACCTGAGATATTACAGACAAAGGGCTTTGGAGGTGCTAAATACACATATACAAATGCGAGTTATTTTAATAGTTATTTAAATAAAATTTATAATCCGTGTACAAGTCCAGTAAAAAGGAAACCTACTTAAATGACAATAACTTCAGGGCTTACATTCTGCATGCATCCCAAGTTCTTCTGCCTCTTCCTCTTACCCACCTTCCCTCACATCAGGGCATATTTTCTGAAGATTATTTGAGGGGGCCTGGCTTGGGATTGGGAAATCTGAGAGTGCCCGGCCAGGCCGAGGCAGGGTGGGCCTGACGGTCCTTCTTGAGGCTGATGTCCTGGGGTCATGCACCGTCCAAAGGCCTCCCCCTGGGCCACCTTGGCCTATAAAGCCTTGGTAATGCGACACACCCACCTCACTTAGGTGTCGTGAAGATTAATAATAGCTTGTGAAGGGCTTTGAAGATGAAACGTGCTTGTTATGGGAGTAAATGGCTTGAGACGTGGAGCTTTCTTCGTGCCTTCGTGCCTTCGTGCTGTCTGTCTCTCTTGCTGTTCTTGCCTTTCAAGAGCCTTGGATGAGTTCAGGGGTTGAGGTGACCTCCCCACGACTCCTGTGGGAAGCTGAGGTTGAGTGCAGGCTTCCCGGAACAACTTATAGATGTGACCCCTCGCTGCAAGTTTAGTTTTAAATTTTAAATTCCTGCTCCATTTCCTATCTAACTGAGCTGAGCTGGTTCAAAATACATTAAACAGATTCAGCGATGGGGTGGTGAAATGTATTTCCGATACTGAGCTTTTTGCTGCCAAATTTAATTATTTAAATTGGTTTTTAAAAATTGGGTTTCTTCCCCCTGTGTCTTCCCAGATTCAGAAATATTTGAAGTGGAGGAAATTCGAGCCAAATGTCTTCCAATGGTGAAGCGGAGAAAGGCGGGTTTTAATGTCAGGCAGACCTGGGTGCAGGTCCCAGCTCAGCCCCTCACCTGCGAGGGGCGAGTGAGGTAACCTCTTTGAATTTCAGTTTTCTGACCTGTCCAATGGGGATAATAATAACCCACATTAGGGTTCTTGTCAGTACTGAGTGGATACAGGAAATGCACATAAAGTACACTCCATGATTGCCAGCCACTAATCATACCCCAACCAAACCTGGTGAGAAAGGTGGTGGTAGCACACAGAAGGGGTGGAACTCTGAGGGGTGCTGTGTCTTGCCAAGATCTTACGGAGGGGAAGTGGAGCACCAGGATTCAAACCTGGGTCTGCCTGACCCCAAAGCCCAGGTCACTCACATGTGGCCTCACCCCTGGATGGTGTTTTCTAGAACCGGGACCTGTAGTAAAAGCCAACCCCAGCAGAGAGAGCAAGAACCTGGAGGGTGGCTGCTCCTGTGCCACTGAGTTGTTTAATCCCATGTTTCTACATTATATTGGCATTCCATATGTTCACTTCTCATTTCCCACTCTGCGTGTTAACACTCGTTCGCCCCAGTGGGGAGTGCTGGTGAGAAGCACGTTTTTGTGTACACGATGGTGGGACCAGGAATGTCCTGCTGGCTTTGAGGGCTCCTGCCAACCTAGGGGCGCGTCTACCGTGGAGGGTCTTGAAGCTGCTGAGCCTTTCCTGGGTCTAAGCCCCGGGGCCTCCTCTTAGCTCGTGTGGAGGTCGGTTTAGCCGATTCCTTCTGGAAGCTCACATTCATTCGTGTCTATGCCCTGTTCTTCACTTTTTCTGTTAACAGACATTTATAGGGCTCCTACCGTGTCCCCAAACACTGCTTATGCACAATGACCCTGTTCGATGTTTCCCACCGGTTGGGTCTTGCACTTTTCGAGGCATCACCTCATTTAAACCTTACGACAGTGCTTTGAGGTAAATAATTAATAGCATCACCATTTTGCAGTTGAGGAAATAAGACTCGGAGCACAAATGAGTGTCAGAATAAGGAATGGGACCCAGACTATGACTCCATAGTCTGTGCTCTTAACCATGACAACATACTGCCTCCTGGAGGGCACACACAGAATCTCATTCATTTCTTGTCACCAACGTCCCCTCCCCTGCAGTGCTGTATGCAGTAGGTGCTCAATAAATGCTTGCTGTTGAATACATAAGTGCTGAATAATCGCTAACACATATAGAGTACTCTACAGAGTTTGCAAAGACAGGGAATGTGGGGTTCATGATCCCACTTCATAGATGAAGACTGCAGAGTAAATAACTTATTTGGGGCCATGGAAAGAGTAAGAGGCTGAAGCTTGGGTAAGACCCGAAAATAAACTCACAATGAAGACACAACATCCGATGGAGCTGCAGAGCAGAGAAGTATCTGTCTCGTTGAAAATATGGGTATTACAAAGCCCTAGAGCTTAAGCCGAACTCATATGCCCAGCACATGTTTTCTGAAAACATTCACATTACTTACATGGTCGGTGTGAGGTTTCAGATATTAAAATTATGAAAGAGCAAAGCAAGATGTGAGAGGCAGAGATGGAAAGAGAACAAAGTAAAGTTTAGCCTGTCACCACCTCCCAGAAACCTCTCAAAGATCCAAGTTTCGACCCAAATTTATCTTGAATGGTACAGCTTGTGGCTGGGAAGCATACTATAAATAGGCAGATTTGAAGATTTGAAGTCAGATTCAAGTCCAGATTCAGTTACTTCCCAGCTGCATGACCTTGGACAAGTGTCTTTGACCTCCATGTCCTCATCTGTAAAATGGAGATATATCACAGCTTGTTGGGATGATAAACATGCTTTGTAAATTGCCATGAACATGTTACTTTGTTACTTCCTTTTTAGTATTGTAGGAAATAAAAATCATAATAGTTTTGAATGCAACTGGTATCCAGGTCACAATAAGCTCAGTTTTGCTACAATAATAAGCAACCCACTTCTGTGGCTTCACACAACACATGTTTATTTCTCACTCAGCTGGCATGTCCATCATGGATCAACACAGGATGCTCTTCATATGGTCACAAAGGGACTCGGATGAGACAGCAGCCACCATCTTGTTTATGATCATGTGTCCGAGGGGAAAAGGGGATTTGAAGGGTCTCCCAGGGCTAATGAACTGTTCTGGCCTGGAAGTGACAAATGTCCCTTTTTGTTCACAATTCTTGGCCAGAACAAGTCCTGTGGCTCCACCCAATCACCAGGGACCCAAGAGGTGCAACCCTACTAGAAGGGGAGAGAGTCAGAAGTATTTGTTGAATGGCATCTACCATTCACTGAGCACTTCCCCCATGCCAGGCTTTGTGCTAAGCGTTTTTCTGATAGATCCTTTAATTTCCTCAACAATCCACGGAAGCAGGGACTTTCATCTTCCGCTGATACTTGAATAACCTGACGCTCAGCCATGTGAAGCACCTTGTTCAAGGCTGCTCAGTGATTAAGCAGCCGAGTCAGAGTTACCAGCCAGGTAAGAACCCCTGCTGCTTCCCTGAGGGCGCTCCCCAAGGGAGGCAGTTACCCAAAAGAGCGGGTCCAGCTGGCTGCAGAACTAGAATTAACTTATCTCCTCCTATGTTTTAGTCCCTTTACTACCTTCTCAGTTACACCCAAGAATTCATCTCCATGTCAATGATAAAGGATCTGAGGCTCAGAGAGGTCAAACAACTTGCCCAGGGCCTGAAGCAGAGGCAGCTCTTGAACCCAAGTTTTTCCAGCCTGAAATCTTTGCTTGTTTTACACCCCCTCTGCCCTCCTCCTCCTTATTCTTTATCATGTATTATAGTAACAAGAGCACTGTGGGAGGGGAGGCGTAGGGGAAAGAGCATGGATGTTAGAGCTAGGTTCAATATGGGCTCTGGTACTTCCTAGCTGTGTGACCTTGGGAAAGTATTTTATTTCTCTGGGTGTCTGTTTCCAAATCTGCACCGTGAGGCTGATCATCATACCCACCTGAGAGAGTTGATGTGAGGAATAAATGAGATGATCATGATGATGATAATAATTAATGTTTTTCAAGAACTTACGGGGTCCAGATAATGCGTTCAGAGTTTTATATGCATTTCCTTTTAATTTTTTATTTGGGAATTATTTTAGATTTACAGAAAAGTTGCAAAGATAGTACAAAGTGCTCCTGTGTTGCCTTTACCCAGCTGTCTCCTGATGTTAACATCTTATATAACCCAAAGGCATTTGTCAAAACTAAGAGATTAATATTTGTATGACACTACTAACTAAACTACAGACTTTATTCAGATTTCGTCAGTTTTTCCTCTAATGTCCTTCTTCTGTCCCTCTATTAAATTCGGGATACAACATTACATAGACATTGTCATGTCTCCTTCATTTCTGCTGATCTTTACATGCATTCTCTCACCCTGCTGAGAAAACCCAGGCTTGGATGATCAAGGCATCGGCCAAGGTCACAGAGTCAGTAGCTGGTGGTGTTAGAATTCAAACCCAGGTCTGTCTGACTCAAAGTCCACGTCTTTACCATCCATAAAGGAATTACCAGAAAGAAATCCAACGTTCTAAATCAGATCAGCACACAGAGAAGCAGGAGCTCAAGGGGGCTGGGGGAAAAGACTACAGCCCAGAGAACTGACTTCATAGCTTTAGAATACCAACTCAGCCTGATCTACCGGTACCACAGCCAAAGTCCGGGAAATCTGTCCAGCGAGGAAGAGACTCGGGCTGGTGAGTGTGCACCTTGGGAGTCATGTAAAGGAATCAAGCTAAGCTCTGGCTTAGTCACTAGCAGAGGGGATTCCCCCAAAGGCCAGACTACCCGCTCCCTGGCAACAAAGCCCATTGCCCACTCCCTGGCAACAAAGCCCATTGCAGAGCATCCTGAGAGAGGCAGGGAGTTAGCAGAACGGGGCCAAACACAGAGCCACAAAATTCATTTAGCAAGTGTTCCCGGGCAGCTCTTGCCACCCACAGCATGCAGCGGAGCAGCTACACCAAACCAGCCACAGCAAATGTGGCTTTATTAATGCCTACCATAAAGAGTCTGCTCGCCTGGCATTTTATACGTGTAGCCTCCAGGGAGAGAGAAACAAGAAGAAAGTCCTGGTCTTCTGTTTCTTGAGGACAAAGAAGGGATCCAGATGGATCGGTCGGTGGGTGCATGCGAAAACAAGGGATCCTTCCCGGACTCCCCAGACCTTGGGTGTCAGGCCCAGGTGTGGGTGCTCCAGCACAGGGTTGGACAAAGAGCAAGTATCAGTGACTACAAGTGGAGTGTGTGAGCAAGTGAATTCACTACCCGGCATATACTCCAGTACATGGTACAAAGCATGGCACCTAGTAGGGACTCATGAAAAAAGAAAAAAATTAATTTATTTAAATCTGTGGCAACATGCAGGACTCTGAATGGCCCTGGGAACCCTTTAAATGTTTGTTGACCCAATGGATGGACCATGACTAGGGTGTCCGGGGAGGGGTTTCCAGTCTGTGGATTGCATCTCTTAGCACAGAGACACCGTGGGCCAGAGTGGCTGTGAAAACAGAACCTGGGGCTCTGGGTCTTAAGTCTGTCCCAGCTCTGTCACCTACCCACTGTCTGACCTTTGGCAGTTCACTTAACCTTATCTGTAAAATGGGGGCTGATGCCCTACTGGTTTGGCTCAGTGGATAGAGCGTCAGCCTGTGGACTGAAGGGTCCCAGGTTCAATTCCAGTCAAGGGCACATGCCTGGGTTGTGGGCTCGATCCTCAGTAGGGGGTGTGCAGGAGGCAACTGATCAATGATTCTCTCTCATCATTGATGTTTTTCTCTCTCCCTCTCCCTTCCTCTCTGAAACCAATAAAAATATATTAAAAAAATAAAATGGGGGCTGAAGATGGTGGTAATGTCATCTACTTCAGAGAGTTGATATGAGGATTGAGCCACACACACATACATATGAACGAATTGTGTGTGTGTTTTAATCTGTTTATCTGGAACTTAGCTCAGTTTTATTACTGAGCCTGGCCCATCAGAAGCACCTGACAGGGTTAGCTATTAGAAAACTTCCCTGACTCTTCTCTCTCCCAGATCCAATTCTGATTAAATGCCTTTTAAATCTGACTTAAATGCACCCTGTGTGTAACCTAGTACAGAATCTATTCAAGCTAATATCAATAAGCTGTGCAATCAATACCTCTAAGGCACATTAACACGGAAAATCTTACAGTGCCTCACAGAGTGGAGAAAAGTCCTGTTTCCTGTTTCTGTTGTAACACATGTGCATGTGTTTTCAGGGTTGTGATGTAAAATAAATTTCTTCCAGTGGGTCACAGTAAAAGGCTTGAAAGCCATCTATCTCCTCAAGAGGAAAATGCTAACTGGTCTTTCTAGCCGATGAGAGGGCCAGCATGCCCCCAAATGAGCTTTGCTGCCCACTTCTTGCTTCTGGTCTCTGCTGACAAATGACCTCTGGGAAGACTTCCCTCCTCTTCGCCCGGTCCCATGTTGCTTGCACAGTGCTGTGTGGGTCTGCGGTGTATACAGAGTTACCAAGCAAAGTCCAGATAGCCACTGCACTGGGCTGTTCACACACCTTAGCTCACGTAATCCGCCCCAGCAGGCCAGAAGGTGGCTCTCAAGGTGCGGTCCCCCTATCAGCATCAGCATCCCCTGGGAACTTGTTAGAAATGCAAATTATCGGGCCCAGAAACTCTGGGGCTCAGCAACCTGTGGTTTACAAACACCTCCAGGTGATTCTGATGTAATCTAAAGTTTACAAGCCACTGCCCTACGAGGAAACTTTTGCATTTGGGGCAACTGAGGCTCAGAAAGAGGAAGTGACGTCCCCAAGATCACCCAGGGAGATCGCCCTTCCCTCCCACTAGATAGTTCTCTCAGTAGAGACCGAAACAGATGCATTTCTACCTTTCAGCTTCTATAGACAAGTGAGTCTTCTGTACAAGTGCTCTGTGACCCCTGATGGGTGGATAAAAATCCCATTAGGATTCAGCCCAGGTGAATGCTCTGCTCAGGTTCAAATGGGCATGAGCACCCCAGATTGCAAGAGGAGATACACATGGGGATGGAAGGACCTATGTGTATCTCCTCTTTGATCAGCAAAGTTTTGTAAGCTGTAGCCCAGAGTGGAGTCATGCTCAACTGTGACTCCACTCTTAAATCGCTGTCAGTTTCAAGTGGGTCTGTGGGGTGGGGGGTGGGAGCCAGGAAATGGTTAACAGTTTGATAAATTAAAAAAAAAAATCCTCTACTGGTTGTGAGACTTTCCAATAATGAGAAGTCAACACAATTAGACAAGGCACTATATTTTCGTGTGGAATGCCAGCTGTCACTCTTCTTGACTAGCTCAGATCAAAGAGCCGTATTTTATCTCCTAAGTTATTAGACATGATAGGGCCATTAGTGGAGACATTGTCATAAGACATCTAAGAACATAAGAAATATGTTGCTTGCTTTGAAAATAAACATCTCAACTTTGCTTCTTTTTCTCTGTGAAAAGCTCAGAGAGGTCAAACTATTAACTTGGGTCTTTCCAACATGCTCGCATCCTGTCAGTTTCTCCTCCCCCAATCAGATCCGGGATTTTAGCTGCAATCCTTCTCCCTGTCATTCCAGAACGTCTGTATTATGTTGGAACTGCAGGACTGAGAAGCCAGGCAAAGATGCTGTTAGCTGTAACCCATCCCTGCTTTCACCAGTCATAACAAAACTTGCCATGATTCCAAAGCTGTTTGCTTTGAAAGGAGCGCATCCTCAGATGTCTTTCCAAGTGCTTATCTCCAGCCTTTCTTCATCTCTAACCTGCATCTGAAAGCTCACGCTTCATCTCTGTGAGTAACAAGGCTGCTTGTCTGGGCTGAGAATGGGGCTTGAGGTGGTCACGCTGGTTGCTTATGTCCACCGATGGCAAAAGAGCTGAGCGTCTAGGACGGAGAGAGAGGACAGGTTCAAAAGGTGGTATTTATTTATTTATTTAATATATTTTTTATTGATTTCAGAGAGAGGGAGAAAGAGATGGAAACATCAATGAGAGAGAATCATTGATTGGCTGCCTCCTGTATGCCCCACACTGGGGATCAAGCCCACAACCTGGGCATGTGCCCTGACCGGGAATCAAACGGTGACCTCTTGGTTCATAGGTCTATGCTCAACCACTGAGCCACACCAGCTCGGCCAAAAGGGGATATTTAAAAAGAGTTCAGTGAAGGGACTCTTTCCAAGGTGGACAGGGCTAAGGGATGGTGAAGCACCCCAGGGTTAGCAACGGCAGGGAGCCATGCCTGTCCTTGGTGGGAAGAGGCAAGGAGGGGGGCGTGTCACTGAAATTTGGTAGGCACGCCACCAACAGGAGCTGTGGCCATGGAGAGAAGAGGCAGGCTCTGCCAAAACAGCTCGGCAGGGAGTGATGCCCCATCCTTCTCCCCACTTGCCCCCCATTCTTCAGGTGTTCTCCACTGGCTGAACCCCGCTGGAAGCCAGCCGGTAAGGGAGCCTGGCAGATGCGGTCTGTAGTGCCCAGCCTCCTGGGGCACAGAGCAGAGAGTGGAGGGTGGATCTGGGGGTAAAGGGAGGCTACACCACACACACACAGAACCCCGCCACCACAGAGGTTTGGGCATACCCAGAGCGGATAGAGTCGGGGTGGTAGAGGCCCTGCAAGAGCTACATTGCAGGATAAGGCTGGGGACCCTCAGAGAATTTAACATCAAGTTGTCGGACCTAATGAGTGAGACTGCGAGGAAGGAAAGGACAGGCACTAATAAAACTCATCCCATCGTGTGCGCCCCCCGCCCCCCGGGAGCAGCGCTATGTTCTCAAATTCAAAGAGCCTAATGCCTCACTGGATTCTGTGACACTCAGGCCTCAAACAGCCTTGTCGTGGGAACCCACGTCACCAACTGAGTACACACAGAGAGCTCACCTCGCTCCACTGAGGTGTGAGGCGGGGGGGGGGGCTTCCAGCTTTCTAGTTCCTTGGCCCCTAGGTGGTGGTTCAGCCTGAAATGCCCCTCTGGGCGGGCGTGAAGCCTTTTGGGTCCTAGTCTCTCCAGGTAAGTCAGCAGATGATGTCCAGCTCTGTGACGTGGACACGTGGAGGCCCCTCTGGAATCCTGAACTACTTGGAACTGTGAGAGCCTGGTCTTCTTGAATCAAGAAAGATTTGGGTACCAAATACACTTGTTTTCACAAGCTGGTGAATGTTGGGAACTTTTCCCATCCTTGTAGCTGACCTTCAAGGTGGGAGTTCTGGCCCCATTTTTAGAAATGAGGGTTCAGTTCACAGAAGGCAGTCCGGGCAGGCTGAATAAACAAGCAAGTGAATGAAAGAGAGAAAGAGAGGAAGAGAGGAAGAGAGGAAGGGAGGGAGGGAAGGAGGAAGGAAAAAAAAGACAGGAGGGAAGGAAAGAAGGAAGGAAGGAAATAAGGAAGAGAAATTAAAAGTCCAGGTCCTTTTATTTCCCAGGCTCCCTCTGTTCTGCCATATAAGGTGCCTGAGGAAGACCCTGGGTATCCTGAAGTCTCATCTATCTCAGGATAGTGCTGTGTACTGACTGGCATGTAGCTGATGCTCAATAAAAAAGTGGAGCTATGTAAGTAATGCTGTGGTGACCCTTTTCATGATTTATTTTGTCAACATTGTTGATTGTTATTGTCTGATTCTGAGAGGGGAAATGACTATATCAAAGAGCATGAACTTTTTCAAGTCTTTTGACACATACACCAAATTGCTTTCTGAAAATGCTGAAAAATGCCGTAGCTGGTTTGGCTCAATGGATAGAGCATCAGTCTGCGGACTGAAAGGTCCCAGGTTCGATTCCGGCCAAGGGCACATGCCTGGGTTGCGGGCTTGATCCCCAGTGGGGGGCGTGCAAGAGGCAGCCGATCAATGATTCTTTCTCATCATTGATGTTTCTATCTCTCTCTCCCTCTCCCTTCCTCTCTGAAATCAATAAAATATATTTTTTAAAAAATGAAAAGGCTGAAAATGTTGCATTACTTGTTTTGAAAATGCCGAGGCTCATTTAGGTTGTTCTAGCTAGTGGTTGATTACCTCCCATCGGAGGAGACTTTGCTCTGAAACTGTCTCTACCATCGCCTCCAGCTAGGTAAACAGTAGCTAGGATGATTATTATTGTTGCTTTTTTTTTTTTTCCTACCTCTGGGTCTCAGTTTCCCCACCTATACGATGCACTCCAGCCAATGCCTGCTTCTCGCAGTTAGCAGTCTTCTTTTCCTTGAACGCTGGCCTCCACCTTGAGCCCAGGATCTACCCCAGCCAGTTGGAATCTCTGTACTTAGAGGCCTCAGGAATGTAGCCTGCTGAAAATGAGGCTAAACTAGGTCTTCCAAAGAAAATGCCCATTTGGAAAATGACCTCCCATATCTCTGCAGCCATGGGCTTGTCTATCTAGGGCAGTGGTCGGCAAACTCAGTCAACAGAGCCAAATATCAACAGTACAACGATTGAAATTTCTTTTGAGAGCCAAAATTTTTAAACTGAAACTTCTTCTAACGCCACTTCTTCAAAATAGACTCGCCCAGGCCGTGGTATTTTGTGGAAGAGCCACACTCAAGGGGCCAAAGAGCCGCATGTGGCTCGCGAGCCGCAGTTTGCCGACCACTGATCTAGGGAGATGCCATTGATGGCCCCTGCCAGAGTTCAAGTCCCCTTAATATCCTGGACTTCTCTCTTATCCAACTTAACATGCTTTGCAATTATTTGTCACATAATCTAACATCACCTGCTCCGCTGGACTGCCAACTCCTTGAGGGCCGAGGCTGTGTCTCTTTTCACTTCCGGGTTCCTCAGCAGTGATTGCACAGTAATTGGTAAGCCTTCAGTTGAAACTTACTGAATGAGGAATGGACAGAAAAGAAAGCATTCTGCCAAAGCCGGTTTGGCTCAGTGGATTGAGCGTCAGCCTGCGGACTCAAGGGTCCCGGGTTCGATTCCGGTCAAGGGCATGTACCTTGGTTGCGGGCACATCCCCAGTAGGGGGCGTGCAGGAGGCAGCTGATTGATGTTTCTCTCTCATCAATGTTTCTAACTCTCTATCCCTCTTCCTTCCTCTCTGTAAAAAAATCAATAAAATATATTTTTAAAAAAAAGAAAAAGAAAAGAAAGCATTCTGAGGGCAATCACTTAAAGTGAATGAACACACGCAGTAAAGTCTTGTCCTCCTGCTTGAGCGGCAGAGATGAAAAAGCAGAGCTTTGACAAACCAAACTAAGCTCAGCCTTTGGGGGCAAACCAAGAATTTTTCTAATCTACTTCTTGTTGCCAGAGGAACAAAGGCAGCTGAATGTAGGCTTTGCGGGGTCCACAAGGGAAGTCCCTCAGGGTCTTTCTCTGGAGGCGGGCTGTCTCCCAGCCAGATCTGTACCTCTATCCGGGGTTTCACCTACTCTTTCAAGTCTGACTCCTCCCTCTCCCCTCTACTTGAAAATCTCCTCCATCTGCCTTTGTTTCCTGGAAGGTGCTGCATCTCTCTCAGGAGGGCCCAGCGCCCTGTCTCCACTCCGGTTCTGGGGACCTTGGGCTGCACTTGCCAGCAGACCCCAGCCAGCCCCTGCCCCACCCCAGTCCACAGCATGGCCTTGATTTCTTTCCTCAGAAGCTGGGCTGGGTGGGATCCTGCGACAGTTCCCACCAAACTCCCAAGCCGACTGCAGACATTTGTGCTGTCAACAGAATTGCAGAAAATGCAATTGGTGTTGTTAATGAGCAGCTTGTTTGGGTAAACAAACCAGGTGAGGTGAAAAAAGTGATGCTCTCCAGCAGGAAACACAAGTGAGCATTAGCCAGATGGAGAGTGCGCTTCCGCACACTTCCCTTCCGAGGCTCTGGCGGCTGGAGCGGAGGCTGCGTGAGCCGCGCCAGAGCTGGGACCTGCACACCTCCTGCCTGGCCTGGATGTCCTCCCGGAAGAGCAGAGCCGCCTTGTCCCCGGCATCACCCTGAGCCTGCACTGTGCCTCATGTCCTCCTTGGCCTTCACCTGCTTTGTCATTAGTCCTCATGACAGGTGGGTGTTATGAAACCCACTTTACAGTTGGGGAAACTGAGAATCCGAGATGTGGAAGACTCTTCCTCACAGTCAGGATGGCGGAACCGAACCCAGGTCAACCTGACTCTTCAAGCTTATGGGCTCCCCACTAACCCACAAAGGTCTCATTGCCCTCATCCCTGCCTGCAACGCAGTGTCAGTCTAATGGGCACCTGTAACTGCCTCCTCCCTCAGACTGTGAGGCTGAGGAACGTTTTAACTTCCAACAGTGGGGATTTGCCGCCTGTCTGATCAGGATGATGTGGCCTTCTGAAAGCTGTGCGGGGAGATTTTGACCAGCTTCCTCATGACAACAAAGAATGTGTGTGTGTGTGTGTGTGTGTGTGTGTGCGTGTGTTCATTCACCAATCCATTCCAAGAGGAACTGGCTTGTCTCTGGAAAATCAGCAATTTAGGGGCATTCACAGTCCTCTCATCATAAACTGACTGCATACTCTTTTTTGTTAGCCTCAGATCATTCAGGAACACACACACACACACACACACACACACACGCACGCACGCGCGCACACACACATGGATATGGCTATATTTTACAAACATGAATGATTTGAGTAATTGCAATGACTAAATCTGTCCCCCATACAGACATGGTCAGGAAGAGGGAGGTTCAGGTTGCAGCCTCAAGTCTTACATGTGTTTCTGGCTCTCTTTCTACATTGCTCAAGAAAAAAAAAACACATCCCACATTACATTCATATGTTGTAATGCCATGAGTTATTTTCCCCTTAGCATTCAAGGGTAAAGAGTCCATTAAGCTGTCATCAGCCACATTACCAGCAGGAGAAGTTGAGGCAGACAGTTTGGCTGTAGCTGCCCGGGGCACACGCGCTCTGCCCAGGATGAAGACTCTGTGGTGTCCGTGTGCGTGCGTTGCCCTAGAAGCAGAAATCAATTACTCCTACTGCTCTTAGGAGACGATCTGGTTGGGGAGGCTTGCTGTGAATGCAGCCACCGTTCATTATTGAGCTCTTTATATGTATAATATCTTTCTGACAACAGGAAAACTGAGGCTTGGGGAGAGAGAAGCTGTATCACAGAAGCAGAGTATGGCACATGCTGGGGTTTGATCCATCATCCCCCTGGCTCCAGCCCCTGTGTACTGAACCACTTGGCTATCGTGTCTCTCCTGCAGACATTGGAGGTTTATTCCCTATGAGTGGCCTATGTCATAGTAGCTCCCAGCTTTTGAGTGGCCTCATGGTTATCTCATTTAATCTTCACTGCAACTCTGTAAGGTAAGCTCTTCTATGAGCTCAACCGAACAGCTAAGGAGACGGACTCTTGGGAAACAGGCAGAGACTTGGCCAAAGTCACCCAGCTCAAGTGTGCTGGGGGGGTGTGAATGAGGGGAGTTTGTTTTCCATTATACTGTGCTGCCCTCCAGCTCAAGCCCGGAAGCAGAGGGGTTTCCACAGGCAGCTGCCTTCTCTGAATTCAGATGAGTTTTCAGGGGGCAGCTCAGCTTTCTCTTTCATGTAGGTAGAAGCATTTCCTTTGAACGAGCCAATTATGTTCAAAAAGCAAAAAATAATGTATGCATATTAGCTAATGAGGATGCAATTCAGGATATTTTTAGCCAAGCTGACAGAGAGAGAGAGAGAGAGAGAGAGAGAGAGAGAGAGAGAGAGAGAGAGAGAATGGAGCTTGGTAGAAATTGTTTTGAAAGAGCAGTCAGCTTGGGAATCAGACATCCCTTTAGCACAACTCTCAGCTCTTACCACCCCTGGCTGGGTGACCATGGGCAAGTCTCCTTCCCTCTCTGAAATGTGTAGCATAAAATCTACAGGGGTGTAGTAAGGACTGGAGATAATGTGAGTCACCAATTGTACCTATGAAAACTATTCTTTTATCAAAGATTTATTATCACTAGACCCTCAGATTTTATAGATATAACTAGTGCCCTGGTGCACGGATTTGTGCACATTGAAAAGAAATTAATTAGAAGATGACCAGTGGGGCGGGACTGGGTGAGACAGGCCAGCTACACCCAGAGCCAACCTCCCGCTGTCCCTCCCCAGGCCACACCTGGGGCAGTGCCCTGGCTCAAATGGTGTCTGTGGAGTAGCAGGGTCCCTCTGGCAGGTGGGGTCCCTCAGCCTGGCCTGTGGGGATCAGGCCAAAACTGGCTCTCTGAGGGGTCCCAGATTGTGAGAGGGCGGTACTCAGGTAATACACCCCGGAATCGGGCTCCCTCTTCTCTGGTTCCAGGGTGCGTCACCTGAGAACCGCCACTGCCAAGTCACTGCAGCTTGGCAGCTTGTGCGTTGAGCGTCTGCCCCCTGGTGGTCAGTGTGTATCATAGCTACTGGTCAGATGTTCAAAAGGTCGCTTAGCCTTTTATATACGTACTAGAGGCCCAGTGCACGAAATTCGTGCATGGGGGGAGGGGTGTCCCTCAGCCCAGCCTGCACCCTCTCCAATCTGGGACCCCTTGAGGGATGTCCGACTGCCCGTTTAGGCCCGATCCCACCAATCACCCACTGGGATTGGGCTTAAACGGGCAGTCGGACATCACTCTCACAATCCAGGACTGCTGGCTCCCAACTGCTCTCCTGCCTGCCTTCCTGATTGCCCCTAACCACTTCTGCCTGACAGCCTGATTGATGCCTAACTGCTCCCCTGTCAGCCTGTTTGCCCCTAACTGCCCTCCCCTACAAGCCTGGTCACCCCTAACTGCCCTCCCCTGCAGGCCTGGTCCCCCCCAACTGCTCTCCCCTGCAGGCCTGGGTCCCCCTCAACTACCCTCCCCTGCAGGCCTGGTCACCCCTAACTTCCCTCCCCTGCAGACCAGGTCACCCCTAACTGCCCTCCCCTGCAGGTCTGGTTTCCCCCAACTGCCCTCCCTTGCAGGCCTGGTCCCTCCCAACTGCCCTCCCCTGCTGGCCATCTTGTGCTGGCCATCTTGTGTCCAAATGGGGGCAGGGTCTTTGACTGCATGGGGGCAGCCATCTTGTGTGTTGGAGTGATGGTCAATCTGCATATTACTCTTTTATTAGATAGAATAGAGGCCTGGTACACAGGTGGGGGCCAGCTGGTTTGCCCTGAAGGGTGTCCCGGATCAGGGTGGGGGTTCCCTTGGGGCGTGGGGCGGCCTGGGCGAGGGGCCTGTGGTGGTTTGCAGGCCGGCCACGCCCCCTGGCGACCCAAGCGGAGGCCCTGGGATCTGGGGCTAATTTATCTTCTACAATTGAAACTTTGTAGCCTGGAGCGGAGCCAAGCCTTCTGCTTGCTCCATGGCAGCAGCCATTTTTTGGGGGATTTATGTATCTTCTATAATTGAAAACTTTGTAGCCTTAAGCGGAGGCCTAGGCCGGCCAGGGTGTGCGGAAAGCTTGGCTTCCTCCATCACTGGGGACAACCCTAGCCTCCTGCTCTTTCCAGCTCCGTGGCTGCCACCATTTCTGTTTGGATTTATGTATCTTCTATCACTGAAACTTTGTAGCCTTGAGTGGAGGCCTAGGCCGGCAAGGGCAGGCGGAAAGCTTGGCTTCCTCCATTGCCGGGGAAACCCAAGCCTCCCTCCTGCTCTCTGTGGCCGTAGCCATCTTGGTTGGGTTTATTTGCATATTCGCTCCTGATTGGCAGGTGGGCGTGACTTGTGGGTGTGGCTTGTGGGTATAGCAGAGTGACGGTTAATTTGCATATTACTCTTTTATTAGATAGGCTATATGAGATATTTGTACATCCGTGTTCATAGCTGCATTATTAACAATAACCAAAAGGTGGAAGCAACCCAAGTGTCCACAGACAGAAGAATAGATTAACAAATGTGGTCTATGCATACAATGGAAAGGATGCAAATGCTGACACATGCTTCAACATGAACGAACCTTGAGACACAATGCTAAGTGAAATGAACCAGTCACAAAAGGACAAATACTGTATGATTCCACTTATATGAGGTTCCTGGAATAGTCAAATTCCTGAAGATAGAAAGTAAAATGATGGTTGCCAGGAGCTGGAGGAGGGAGGAGAAAATGGGGCATTATTGTTTACTAAGTACAGAGTTATACTTTGGAAAGATTTTGAAAAAAAGCTGTAGAGATGGTGGTGATACTTAAACAACAGTGTGAATATGCTTAATGCCACTGAATTGTAAATTTAAAAATGGTTAAGTGGCCCTAACTGGTTTGGCTCAGTGGATAGAGTGTCGGCCTGCAGACTGCAAGGTCCCAGGTTAGATTCCGGTCAAGGGCATGTACCTTGGTTGCAGGCACATCCCCAGTAGGAGGTGTGCAGGAAGCAGCTGATTGATGTTTCTTTCCCATCGATGTTTCTGACTCTCTCTCCCTCTCCCTTCCTCTCTGTAAAAAATCAATAAAATATATTTTTTAAAAAAATTTTAAAAAATGGTTAAGTGATAAATTTTGTTATATTTTACCAAAATTAAAGAAAATATAAAAAAACAGAAGGTAAAGAAATATACTAATTCAATGTACTAAGTTCCAACTTAAGAAAGAAAGCATTTCCCAATTCTTGTTCTATGGCTTATTTTTCCTAGGATATGTGCCCCAAAACGAGGGATTTGAGGTCATTTATATATTTATTCAATAAATATTTATTGGTCATTGGTCACTGTATGCCTGACAGTCTTTAGTCTAGATGTTGAGGTCTAAGTGTGGACAAACCTGATGTGGTTTTTGTCTTTATCAATCTGACAATTTAGCACAATAACATTCCCATTTATTTAATAGCACATATATAGCATTCTTTATTTCATTTCACATTCACGAGGTGGGTATTATCATCCCCTTATTAAAAATGAGGGAACTCAATTTAAGTAACTTTCTCTAAGTTCACTCAACTAGCAACTTGGATCTGCCTGATTCCAGAATCTGTTCTCTTAACCTCTGGTATGTAATATCTGCATTCCCCTCTTAGGAGGTCCACAATGCACCTTGCTGCATGAATGTCCATGAGAGGTTCAGTAAAGAAACCTACTTAACTTGGTATGATTCTGTATGTCCCAAAGTTACTTCTTTATGTAACTACTCCTTTTGGTGTTAGGTTAGCAGCCCCCCTGTTCGCAGGCTGTGGCTTCTTTCTGCTGAATATAACTGCAACATCCAAGAGAATTAAAAACATGTGTCCACACAAAAACTTACACATAATTGTTCATAGCCAAAAAGTAGAAACAACCCAAATGGCCATTAACAACAAAATGTGGATAAACAAAATGTGATCTATCTGTACAATACAATATTATTAGGCAATAAAAAAGAATGACGTCTGGATAGGTGGTACAACATGGGCGAACTTTTAAAACATTATGCTAAGGAAAAGAAGCCAGACAGAAAGGCCACACTATTATATGACTCCACTTGCATGAAATATCCCGAATAGGCAAATCCATAGAGACAGAAAATTGATTCAGGTTGCCAGGGGCTGAGGGGAGGGCAGAAAGGACGAGTGACTGCTAATGGGTGTGGGGTTTCTTTTGGGGATGATGAAGTATTCTGGAATTAGATAGTGGTGATAGTTTGTACAATTTTGTGACTATGTACACTTTAAAATTTTATGGCATGTAAATTATATCTTAAATTTAAAAAAAAGAATGTAATCACAACTAAGTGTAATAGGAACAACGGACCACTGGCTAATTGGTCCTGCCATTTTACACTGTATCGTTAGTGGGGCATTAGAGCTCTTTGGGGGTGCTGTCCTCCTTTTAATAATCACAGCCCCCTAAGCAGAAAAAAACCAACAGGTAGAGGGGAGTGAGGGCGAGCTTGGAAACTGAGGAGCATCAAAGTGTCTGCGCAGGTGGTACCACGCACGCTGTTGGACCTTTTATCTGCCAGATTTGTTTAGTTAGCCTATTTTGACAACAGTCAAGAAGACAAGTTCCTTAAAGCCCATTTCATCTCCAGGAGGTTTCAATTCCAACTATTGGTTATGCTATGTACTTGGCAGAGAGGTCTCCTTTTATTTAAATAACATCAGATTCAACTAAGTTTAGTGGGAATATAAAACAATAAGCACTGAATTGTAGCATTTTATACCTGAAAAGGACTTTGGACAGAGAGCTGGTCTGATTCTCTTACTTTGGATATAGAATAACGGAGGCCCAAATATAGTGTCTTGATCAAGGTCACATAGCCAAGGATGGTTTGGCTGTGACTGCTAGCTGTCTTGCAGTATCTGTACTCCCTAATTCTCTGAAAAGACTCACCACCCCTGGAACTGTGCACATAATTATCTGAAATAAAGGCTATATTTTCTAGCGAGATGTGATTGTATAACTATGTTCTGGCCGATGGAAGGTAAATGGAAGTATCCTTAAAGATTAGGGTCGGCGTGGGGCATGACCTCCTTCCTTTTGTGGGCTTCTTGGCTGTGAATTAGATAGCTAGAGTTCAAGCAGCCATCCTGGACCAGGAGGTGGAAGCTGCATTTAGAGGAGAGGGGAATAATAACAAAAAATTCTGGGTCATCGGCCTCAAGGAGGTCACAGTGTGACAGGTATAGAAGACAGGTACATAAGCTAATGCACAATGTACGCAACCACAAGGCCAAATCAGCTGCCTTGTTCTGTTCCAAAGCCTTAATATCTGAGAGTATGCATTATGGAATTGTCATGCCAGCCTTGGAATGTTCATCTCCAGACCTTATGTGAAAGAGAAATAAACATCTAATTTTTCAGTCACTGTTATTTCAGTCTTCTGTCCTTTACATTGAACTGAATTCTATCTGATTCAGAATGGAAACAATTACATTCTGGGGTGAAAACTCAGGTCTCTGAATCCAAGTATAGGACTATTTATTATGAAGATTATTACTATCTATAATAATAAAAGCGTAATATGCTAATTAGACTGGATGGCTGAACAGCGGAATGACCAGCTGAATGACCTTCCCAGATGACCTTCTGGATGAAGCTGGGGCTGCGAGGGCCGAGGCAGCCAGGGCTGCCAGCGCCGAGCCCCTTGCATGAACCTCATGCATCGGGCCTCTAGTTAATGATAAAAGCCAAACTGCTAAGTATCTTGTGTATAATAGTTGCTGACAATTTTTGAGTGCTCACTAGCTCCCAGCCACTATTTAAGTACTTTATGAGTGTCATTAACTCATTTCATTCTCATGTCAAGATAGATCTATTACCATAATTTCCATTTTACAGACAGAGCCACAGAGGTTGTGAATAACTTACCCAAGGGCACATTTATTTTAGTAAGAGGTAGGGCTCAGGTTTGAGCCCGGGCAGTCTGGTTCCACTGCCTGCACTCTTAGCTCCTACATTATACTCTCTCTTATGATGTGAGCTCCTCATCATCCTCTATACCCATTTTATCAAGGAGGAAACTGAAGCAGACAACTGTCTAATTATTTACTAGGTGCACCAGTTAATAATGCGGATTTTTTTCAATAGATGGAGTTACACATATGTTGATATATATGCGATTTGATATGTATGCTATTTTGTTGTATTGACAACAAGCTTCAAAACTTCATATGTCAAATTTTTTTGAAGGTTTTAACATCATAGATATTTTTATGCTTAAAAATGTCAAATTTCACGCCAAAAAAAGAGCATTTGTGGGAAGTTTTAATTCATTACTTTATTTTGAAGAAAAGTGCTGCTGAATACTTTGGGAAGCTTATGGTGAACATGCTCCATCTCAAGACACTTGTGAACACTGGTTTAAACGCTTTAAAAGTGATGATTTTGATGTGAAAGACAAAGAACGTCCAGGTCAACCGAGAAAGTTTGAAGACCAACAATTACAAGCATTATTGGATGAAGATGCGTGTCAAACGCAAAAACAACTTGCAGAAAGATGAAACGTTGCTCAGCAAACAATTTCTGATCATGTACAAGCAATGGGAAAGATTTTAAAGGAAGGAAAATGGGTGCCACATCAACTGAACAAAAGACAATGGAAAACCGAAAAGTCATCAGTAAAATGTTGCTTCAACGGCACCAAAGAAAGTCTGTTTTGCATCAAATTGTGACTGGCGATGAAAAGTGGATTTATTTTGAGAATCCCAAATGCACAAAATCATGGGTTGATCCAGGTCAACCATCAACATTAACTGCAAGGCCAAATCGCTTCAGAAAGAAGACAGTGCTCTGCGTTTGGTGGGATCAGGAAGGTGTGGTGTACTAGCTTCTAAAAATAGGTGAAACTGTTAATACTGATCGCTACCAACAACAAATAATCAATTTGGACCACTCTTTGATCGTGAAATGACCATAATGTGCCAGAAGACACGGCAAAGTAATTTTGCTTCATGATGACGCACCATCACACACTTCAAAACCAGTTAAAGACACATTAAAAGATCTTGCCTGGGAAGTATTAACCCACCTGCTGTATTCACCAGACCTTGCTCCTTCAGATTACCACTTGTTCTGATCGCTGGCACATGCACTTTCTGAGCAGCACTTCAAAACGTAGGAAGAAGTGGAAAATTGGGGCTCTGAATGGTTTGCCTCAAAATAAGAAAAGTTCTATTGGGACAATATCCACAAATTACCTGAAAGATGGGGGAAATGTGTAGCTAGAGATGGACATTACTTTGAATAAAGCACTTTTGATGTTTCTCTTGAAATTATCGTGTTTTCTTTGATTACAAAATCCGCATTAGCAACCAGTATACCTAGTACTTAAAATGTCTCTGCTAGTCAGTGGTGCAGACAACATCAGAAGCCAGACTCCAGTTCAATGCTCTCTCCCCAGACCACCCTGCAGTCTCAGAGGCCACCTGGACAGATACATAATCCCCCACCTCCACTCCAGTCTTACACACACACACACACACACACACACACACACACACACACACGATCACCACCACCTCCACCACCAACACCAACACCACCAACACCAACACCACTACCTTCAAGCAGGCACTCAGACATTTTTGTGGCCAGGATGGCTACAACCTCCTTTGAAAAGCATCCAGCTTTACTCTTCACCAAGTAACTGTATTTATAGACTCCTGCTCAGAGCTTTTGAACTGGCTGCTCATTCCAGGGAAGATCTTGATAACAACTGTTCCTTGGAGAAGGTTCATAGGAAACAAGGTAAATAAACACCACAGAGGCCCTGCCAGTCTGGTAGAGCTTTGCTCCTGGGGGTGTTTATAAGTCGGTGTTGGTGTCTGGGTGCAAAAGACTTTGAATTCAAAATGGCAGTTTGGAAGATTTTCAATGTTTGTGTTTTAATTTTAAAAAAGTTCACCTTTTTGCCATCAACAACCTCAGGGCATAGGCATCAGAGAGAAAGGATCTTTTTTTAAAAATTTTTTTATTAAGGTATTATATGTGTACATATCTTACCATTAAATGATCTTTATCCAGAATGTAAATCCAAAAGAAGGAGTTTTTGCTTTCTTTGCTTCCTGCCTGGCTGGGGCCTAGGACCAGTTACTGTAGTGACTGTAGGGTGGGAGAGACACTGACTTTATAAAAGCTAAATTGCAGAAGGAATAAAGGGCATTTCGTAACAAAAGATTGTTGAAATAAAGGCCTGATTTCAAAAGTAAACTATGAACATACTGTGTCTTCTGACTTATGGCCAAAGGTGTCATCATTCTAAGCATAGTTATGTCACATGTGTTTGGACTTATTCAGCCTGGATGCCAATCTCTTCTGAACCTGTGCTAGTTATGTAACCATGAGCAAATGCCTCAGTTTCCTCTTTGTAAAATGGGGTTTAAACTCCCAAGATTATTTTGAGGATTGGTGCAAACCGTGTTGGGGAAATGTGCCTGGTTCAGGGAGAACACAGAGTCACCCACTCATTGAATAGTAGCTCATGGTAGCTGTCATTATTGCTTCCTTTGTGATTCCTCCAGGCCTAGAGGAGATGCTATTGGGGTGCTCATGAAAGTGAGCCCCAAGGGGAAGCAGAAGTAGGTAGCAGGTTGGTGATCTTCACTCTTAAATACCTTCATTTGCATTGAGCTAATCTTTACCAGGGACTGTTATGGTAACATGTGTTTTCTGTATAGGAGCCCCCAAATGTTTGATAAAGGGAGACAAAAACCTTCAAGGGTAAGGCAGAGCAGAACCACTAAATAGGTCCTATGAACCCCCAGGTGGCTCTCTTATGGGTATGTGAGGTCTCCTTCAAGGTCTAAGGGGTGAGGAAGGGGCCACCCTCAGGAACCATGTTGGGGAGGGAAGTGGATGGTGTAATAGAGAAGAGAGTCTGGGCTCCCTTAAGGAATTTATTGGAAGGTAAGGGATTATCTAAGGGAAAACTTGTGTTTTCATGGAGGCCTGAGTGGGAGACAGCTATCTCTATACCAGAGCTGCTGGTGGGAGAACTCCGTAAGAGAGGAATGGGTGAAGGTTTCTTCAGGGGAGCTTGGGGTCTCTGTGGGATGGGGAGGTCCTCCCAAGGGGGCTGGTGGTAGGTAGGGTTTTCTATAGGGGATCAGTGGGCTGGAGCTCCGTAAGGGCCTGTACCAGGAAGGACTCATACACAGAGCTCTGGAAGTCAGTGGGCGGAAGTGCGGTCTCCACACCCCCCTCAGGCGGCCCCACCTCCTGGGAGCGGACTTCACTTCCCGGCAGCCCCTTCGGGCGGCGGTGTGAGGGGCGGCGGGGGCGGCGCGCGCCGGGCACGCGCGCCGGGGACCGTGGCGTTCGCCGGGTTGGAGCTAGAACATTAACCCCGGGAGGCGCGGCGGCGAGGGAGCGAGCCTCGAGCGGGCGGGCCCTGCCTGAGGGAAGGGAGGAAGGGGCGGGGAGAGCGCCGGAGGGAGGCCGGTCGGCCGCGGGCGGGCGGGCAGGCAGCGCAGCGCCGAGCGGCCCGCGGGCCCATGAGGAGGCCCGGGGACCATGGGCTCCAGGATCAAGTGAGTGCGGCCGGGCCGGGCCGGGCGGGGCTGGGCCGGGCGCGGGGCGGCGAGGCCGGGCAAGGGCTGAATGAAGGCCGTGGGTCGCGCGGGGGACTTGTTGCCGGGTCCCCAGGGACGCCCCGCGTGCCGGCGTCACGCGGGGAGGGGGACGGTTGCCATGGCGATTGAGGGAGGCGCGGGGGTGGGGTGCGCGTGGGGTGGTAGGGCGCCAGTGGTCAGGTGTCCTCTACTCTTAGGGCAGGAGCTGCTGAGATTACCAGATGGCCTTCTCCCCGGGGTCACAGAGAGCCTCTGAAAATGGTCTTACAACTGTTGGGGGAGAGGGCGAGAAATGTCCGGAAGCAACTCCCCGAATGGGAGTGTTTGGGGCGCCCCTGAGAGAGAGGTAGCAGCCGGCTGCCGAAGGCTTGCGGGGGTGGGAGGTGGGGGAGGGGGGAGGGCGGTGGGGAGCCACAAAAGTCGTGTGAGGTTCTCAGAGGGAGGGGCCCCTCAGGGACCTAAGGTCTGGATACTCTGGGGTGAAGGCCCTTTTCTCTCTCCTCCTGGTTCCCCTCTTATCTATGCAAGTCTCCACACCACTCGGGCCAAAGGCTGTGAAGGAAGATGGCTCTGTGCTGTAACTGAGCACCTGGTAATTGTTGGACAGGCTCTGTAATCCAATCTGGCAAATTCCTCGGCTCGTTCATTCACCTGGAGTTAGTTTTCCCCGGGTGCAGTGTTGTTGATGCGTCTAACTTCAGAACCCATTGAAACATTGTTTCCCTCCGTTTGGACGAGAAGTTGACTTTGGAAAGTACGACTTTTATACAGGCCAGTTTGGGTGTGTTGTTTTGGACTCTATCTCCCTCCAAAGCCAGGTCCTCTTTCGGCCTCTCCCTTCCTCAGCTCCAGAGCACGAGATGCCTTATCTCTAATGACTAACAAATGTTCACTTTTTCTGAGTAATAGACTTGTTGGAGGGCACTTGAAAACAAAGTTGACAGCATAGGCTTTTCCTTAGAACAGCTTTCACAGGACACTTGAAACCTGCTTACAAGAAAGCCTGTGGAATGTGTTTATTTCAGCATTTTGAGAATTACGCTAGGGGAAGTTTGAAAGGGGAAGGGCTTTAGGGGCAAAATCTAATAATTATGCAAAAGTTGCATCCCTGTCCAGTCGATGTCCATGCAATGTGACTTTTGTTCAGCCGTGTAGTCCCCTGAGACCTTTGCTACATGGAGCTAGAAGAGTCTGTTCACAAAAATGGAAGAGTTGGATGAGAACACTGTTCTTGATTTTTGTGGAAATGAGGGAAAAAATTTAGAGGTGTGCCCCACATACGAGCTCAAGAGGCTTGGGACGTAAAAAGACACAGTTCTTGAAGTATTGGGATTAAAGAGGCACTCCACGTTCAGCTCCTGCTTCCAAGGAGGAGTTTTAAACTTGGATTTCAATAGCACTTAGAAACACTTTCCAAAAGGCACCTTAGAGTTGCAGAGTGTGCTCGTTAGGATGCTTACCCTTCCTGTTACACAGAAGTTCGGAAACTGGTCTGATACGAGGCAGGTAGAGAAAACCCAAGTAGGAGTTCAGATGATTGGGCATCGGGTCTCTGTCTTGCTTGTGAACATTGTAGGTTAACAAATACATATCTCAAGTGTGTTTTGGGAACCCATCACTCTGAGCACTTGGCAAGAGAACTTAATGCAGTAAATTGATGTTGAAACTGGACTGCTTTGTGATAAAAACTTGGGCTTGGGAAATATATTAACTTTACTTGTGGTGAGGCTGAAAGAGAATATGAAGAGAGAAATTACGAAAAGTACTTACGATTTACGGTGACTGTTGACTGTGCAACTTTGCCTGCAGGTAGGAATGGGGATGGGCAGGTGGCCAGGAAACCTTCTACTTAGGTGCAGCCCTACTTGTTGGAGGGCATAGCTTTGGTTGCTGCTGACCATTCCATCCTGATAGGAAAGAAGACACGGAGCTCAAGGGGTTCAGAATCTAAGTGTGCAGGCTCCATTGTGTAGGACAGTCTTGGGGGTGGGTGAGTAGGAGGCAGAGAGTACCCTGCGGTCCCTTTAAGCAGGAGAGCACTGTGGCTGTTTGTGTTTTCTCTTGCTTATCTTTGATGCTTTGTGGCCCAGTCAGGCTGATATGTAGAATCGGATCTGGATTCAAATTCCAGTTCTTTTGTCTACTAACTACGAAGTTCCTTATTCACCCTGAGGATAAAATGGGGAAAACTATTGTTGTAGGGTCATTATGAACAGTAACTATAGTATCACCATGACTGCAGGGCCCATATTAAAAGTTCAGTAATTGTTAGTTTTCTTTTACACTTTCTCTATCAAAAGACCAAGAAAACTAGTATATTTTATACCAGAAATGCCAGAGAACTGTTCAGATAATGGAGAAGAAAGTTTTGATGATCAAGGAATCCAGGGGTCCTCAAACTTTTTAAACAGGGGGCCAGTTCAGTGTCCCTCAGACCGTTGGAGGGCCAGACTATAGTTTTAAAAAAAAACTATTAAAAATTCCTATGCGCACTGCGGGCCCGGGACGAGTCGGCTGCTAAGCAGGACAGGCAGCGGCACCCGATGGGCCGGATAAATGTCCTCGGCGGGCCGCATGTGGCCCGCGGGCCGCAGTTTGAGGACGCCTGAATTAGACTGTTAACATGCAGGGCAGGACTTAACAGTCTCAGTAAAAAATAAAAATGATTAAAAACAATAACCTGTGTAATTGTGAAGCTGGTGTCTGCTGTATGATCAATTGAGTTACTAGGCATAGGTATTGAGATTTGGTGCCTGATCAGACTTTTCCTTTCAAGCTAAGGCTGGTTGAGTACAATCTCTGTCACACCATTTCATCAAATCCTCACAACTGTCCAATGATGTAAGTACTATGAGCCACATTTTTAAAGTGAGAGAATGGGAGTTTATAGGCCTAAGATCAGATACCATCTCCTGGAAGCCTGCCCTGATGCCAGCCCCCCTCCCCCCACCTCAGCCTAGGCCAGGTGCCCCTTATCTGTGCATCCTCCTCCCCAGCCTAGGCCAGGGGCTCCTCACCTGTGCATCCCCCTCCCCAGCCTAGGCCAGGTGCCCCAGATCTGTGCATCCCCCTCCCCAGCCTAGGCCAGGGGCTCCTCACCTGTGCATCCTCCTCCCCAGCCTGGGCCAGGGGCTCCTCACCTGTGCATCCTCCTCCCCAGCCTAGGCCAGGGGCTCCTCACCTGTGCATCCCCCTCCCCAGCCTAGACCAGGGGCTCCTCACCTGTGCATCCTCCTCCCCAGCCTGGGCCAGGGGCTCCTCACCTGTGCATTCCCCTCCCCAGCCTGGGCCAGGGGCTCCTTATCTGTGCATCCTCCTTCCCAGCCTAGACCAGGGGCTCCTCACCTGTGCATCCTCCTCCCCAGCCTAGGCCAGGGGCTCCTCACCTGTGCATCCTCCTCCCCAGCCTAGGCCAGGGGCTCCTCACCTGTGCATCCCCCTCCCCAGCCTAGGCCAGGGGCTCCTCACCTGTGCATCCTCCTCCCCAGCCTGGGCCAGGGGCTCCTTATCTGTGCATCCTCCTTCCCAGCCTAGGCCAGGGGCTCCTCACCTGTGCATCTTCCTCCCCAGCCTAGGCCAGGGGCTCCTCACCTGTGCATCCCCCTCCCCAGCCTAGGCCAGGGGCTCCTCACCTGTGCATCCTCCTCCTCATCTGTTTCAGTGGCCCCTTGTGTCATAGCACTAACTCCAGTTCTTTGTCTGTCTTCCATACTCAGCCTGACATGAACTTTTTGAGAGTAGGGACTCTCTTTTTTTGTCTTTGAGTTCCCTGTGTCAAATCCAGTACCTGACACACAGATTGTTTAGGAAGAGTTTATGGAATGCATTTAAGAAATATGTTAGGACCTGAATTAAGATCCTAATTTAGTGTACATAGAGTTAAAAGAACACTTTGCTACTTGAACTCTTGAGGAGGAAGAGTTTTATAAGTTTTTAAGCCAACTTGCCCTGGTCTAGGCACAGTTCCTTATGTTTTCTAAAGAGTGTTCAGTTCATGTTCACTTTATTTAGAGAAACATTGTCTTGCCTCACACCAAACATTTACCTGACAAAGGAAAGAAAAGGTCACCAGTTTTGCAGGTAGTACCCTGGAAAGCTCCTAAGCCTTAAACCTGAGCAGACACTTAAAGGATAAAAGGAGCAGTGGTGACTAGTATCTTTGACAGCTATGTTTAAATCTTAGTTGGTGTTTGAGTGTTCCCAGTGGACTGGAATGTGGTTAATATGAAGCAATTTAACTGATAATGCAGACACACAGCAGGAAACGGTGTGGCAGCTTAATACTGCTTGTGGTGACATCCTAGAAATTGTTTCCAGGCACCAAGGGCAGGAAGTGGATTGTAAGTAATCGAAGGAAGTATTCTAAGTGAGTTTGAAGAAACCTGACATTTATGGACTCAGAGAAAAGCATGCTCAAACATTTGAAGGCATAGAGGGACAGGATAAGGCAGCTGATTTGGCCTTGGGGTGTGTTTATTCTGCATTAGCCTGTATACCTGTCTTCTGTCCCTGTCAGACTCTGACCACTTTGAGGTTGGTGACCAAGAAATTTATCCATTTATTCATTCACTCACTCACTATGGAACTAAGGGTGTCAAGCACATATTAAACACTCAATAAATGTTAGTCATTATAGTTATCATAACTGATAGTATTATATTACATGCCCAGTAGTACACTAGGACATAGAAATGAAGAGATTTTTCTTCGGGTTAAGGCTTCCCAAAGTAGTAGTAAGATAGAAATGTGAAACAAAACCAACTTCCTGCAGGTCCTCTCCCCACCAAAAAAAATACTCCACTTATAATACAAAAAGATCATTTTTATGGTGGAGGTGCAGCCAGTGATGACTAAGTGAATAAATGGAGGAGAGACTGTGTGGGTTCAAGAAAGGAAGACTTCATCAATACGATACTGTTTTAGTTGAGACAGGAGAGATGAGTAAGGATATGAAAGGGGTAAGAGTGGTGGTGGGGTGGCAGTGGTGGTGATGGTGGTTGTGGTGGCAGCAGTCATAGTCATCTCAATACAGGAGTGGCACATTAGGGAAATAAAAATACTAATTACCATTTTATTAGGCATTTAAATGCTAGGGATAGTGTTAGACATTGGGAATTTGTAATGGTAAATAATAATACATATTCATTCCTACTTTTGTTGGAGCTTACAGTCTGGTGGACCTGACATAAAAAAGCCCAGATCAATTCACGTAAAGCTATGTGGATGTGCTACAAAGGAATCAAAATTCTAAGGGAGAATGATAGGAGCGGCTGTCCTATTTTAGATAGAGAGGGAAGGCTTACAGTGGAGATGACATTTGAGCTGAAACTTTAAAGGATGAGAAGTCATTGGTCATGTAAAGAGACTTGAAAAGACAGAGAGTAGAGAATATACAAAGGCCTGGAGGTAAGAAAACCCTAGCCGTATTTTAGGAGCTGATAGAAAGCCAAGGGGTTTGGGAAGTGACTGATGGTAGAGACATTTGAGGTTAAGGTCAGAGAGAGAAACTGGGGCCTGAGCAGAGACTTGTAGGCCGTGGTCATCTGAAAACAACTTTATTAAGTTATAAGTCATATACCATAACACTTATTCTTTTTTTTGTTAATCCTCACCAAGGATATTTTTTCCATTGATTTTTAGAGAGAGTGGAAGGGAGGGTGGGGGTGGGGGGGGAGAGAGAGAGAGAGAGAGAGAGAAACAGCAATGTGAGAGAGACACATTGATTGGTTGCCTCCTCCATGCTCCCCCACCTGGGCTGGAGTTTGAACCTGCAACCCAGGTATATGCCTTTGACCAGGAATTGAACCCATGATGCTTTGGTGTCTGGGCCGACAGTAATCACTGAGCCACACTGGCCAGGGCATAAAATTTATTCTTTTGTAGTATATCAGTAAATGGTTTTTAGTATGCTCACAAAAATGTGATTGATCACCACTGTCCAATTCCAGAACATTTTTATCACTCCAGGAAGAAGCCCCATACCCATTAGCTGTCTGTCGCTTCCCCTTTCCCTCCAAACGCTTTCAGCTCTAGACAATCACTAATTGTAGTTGCTGTAGATTTGTCTGTTCTTGGTATTCCTTATAAATGGAATCATCTATATATATAAAAGCCTAAGCAACCGATCGACCAAACAGCCGGTCGACTGGTCGCTATGATGTGCATTGACCACCAGGGGACAATGCACAGGATTGGGCTCCCTCCTGTCTGGATTGGGCCTGTGGGGATTGGGCCAAAACTGGCTATCCGATATCCCCTGAGAGGTCCTAGATTGCAGGGTGCAGGCCAGGTTGAGGGACCCCACTGGTGTACAAATTCATGCACTGCGCCTCTAGTACAATATATAATTCTTTGTCTTTCATGTAATATAATGGTTCCAAATGTTATCCATATTATAGCATATGAGCATTTTGTTTATTCCTGAGTAATATTTCATTGTATTGACAAACCACATTTTATTCACTCATTCATTCATTCACCCATTCATCAGTTGTTAGGATTTTGGGTTGTTTTCACTTATAAGTAACTAGGGGCCCAGTGCACGAATTTGTGCACCTTGAAAGGAACTGTGGGCTGTGAGGCTGCAGTGGGCACAGGGGCAGGTCTTGGTCCTCCTCTGCATCCCTGCCCAGCCCCTCCTGCCATGTCCCCTGGTCCCCTGTCGGCTGGCAGCCCCGCTTCTGCCACTGCTGCTCCCATGTGCTGACAGCGCCGGCTCTGCTCGCACCCACTGACGGTGCGGAGCGATTGGGGCTGGTGCCAGCAGCAGGTGCAAGTGGGGCCAGCGCCATCAGCGGGTGCGAGTGGCAGCTACTGCCCCAATTGCTCCTCAGGAGCAGGGGGAGGTGGAGAAGCCCTCAGGGGTGATCGGGACCAGCAGCTGCCACTTGCATCCGCTGAGGGTGCTGAGCGATGGGGACTGGCGTTGGGCACTGGCAGCGGGTGCGAGCCGGGCCAGTGCCGGCAGCAGGTGCGAGCGCCTGATGGGACCGTGGTGCGCAGGAGCAAAGAATTTTCCAGTATCCATCAGAGGCTCACCCCTGGTGAAACAAGGAAGGGTAAAACCTGAAGTACTGCTGTAGGAAAGGATTTTATTTAGGCCAATCTGTGAAGTCCTGGCTGGAATTCTGGTTGTGGGTTGCAAAGGCTTAGCCTTTTCCCTGGCCCTAGGGGGAACTAATCTCTGGATTTGCAACATCCTTTTGCTTAAAAGGATTTTGTGGGGAAATGGAAAGATAAACAAGGAAGAAAAATAAACCAAAGAGAACAAAACAAAGTTGGTCTCCTCTACTTTTTTTTTTTTTTTTTTTTTTTTTTAATTCATACCCATTCTTCCAAGTATTTAGGACTTGAAAAGGAGACAAATAATGGAAGTAACAAAAGGTATGTTCAAAATATAAATTCCTCTAAAAAAGATGTTAACATTCCAGAAGTTTATTTGTAAGTTGGTTAATTGCATTTAGAATGTATTTTTCTCTTAGAGACTGTGTGTGCAAAAGACATAGGGTGGTAACAGGGATAGCTGAGATACAGGATATGCGGGTGAGATTATAGGAGGTGAAATTGAAAAAGTAGGCTTGTGCCACTGGGACATGATGCCATTGAAGGATAGAGTTCAGAGTGTCATATGATCAGATTTGGGTTCTTAGGAAGCTTACTCTAGCAGCAGTATTTTAGGACAGTTGATATCGTTGGCTTGTGCAAGGTGATCATCCGGGCTGTGAAAAGAATATTGGTAGAATTTGTATTTGTTTTTATAGTAACCATCAAAATTTCTGTTTTTGTGTTTTACAATGCTTATACTAGTATAGTAAAACATTCTTATAATTTATAAATAAACTAGAGGCCCGATGCACGAAGATTTGTGCAAGAATGGGCGTTCCTTCCTCTGGCTGCCGGCAACGCCTTTGCTCTGGCTGGAGCTGCCTTTCCACCTTCCCATGCTGTCCAGAGGCCTGGAGCGGCCGCTCGGTGCCTGCATATGCAAATTAACCCACCAGCTTTGTTGGGTTAATTTGCATACTCACTCCTGATTGGCTGGTGGGCATCGCAAAGGTACAGTCAATTTGCATCTTACTCTTTTATTAGAGTAGATGTATGTATATCAATTGTATGTTCAAATGTTTTACTGATAGGAAGGAATGCATGGAAAAAAAATTGGAGACCATTGGTTTACTAATGTGTTATAGTTTTTACCGCAGAAGATCAAGGTCCAAAGTGAGTTGTTGGTTGCTGAAAGAAAAAGGATGGATTTGAGAGAGATTTTAGGTAGAACTGCATGACTTGGTGACAAATTACATGTAAGAGGCAAGAGGAAAATCAAAGATGACTTGGCAAGGTTAGCAAAGTTATAAATGAATGTTTGGAAGCTGAGGACTGCTTATATAATGTGTTTGCTTCTCCAAGGAAAAGTGAAAAAGTATGGCTGGGAGAAGGCATTTTAGTATGCAGCAAGGAAGGAAGAAATCTTTAAGGGCTCCATGTGAATGTGTGTGCTTTGTTAGATGAGTAAGACCTAAAGTGGGCTGGGCCAAGTTGCTGAGGGGAAATCTGTTCATGTTAGATATAGAGAGTGAGAAATAATAAACTCTTGAACTCACTTTAGCCATAGGAAAGGTTTCAGGGATGTTGCACTGATCTTGCCTGGGCTGTATGAGTCAAAAGGAGGAAGGAAACCAATCTAGAGAAAGATTTTTGACTCCAAGCAAAAATTCTTATATTCCAAGGTATGAGAGCAGCTGGGGGGATGTTGGCTTTGGAGATGCTCAGGCTGGAGTCCCCAGAACTACACAGAATCCCCGCCTGATTTCTAATAAGTTCCTGAGCCTCAGTTTTCTTAAAAAAATTTTTATTTATGAAAGGAAGCTAATTCACCTATAAGGTTGTGAGGATAAAAAAGTGATCTTATATGTAGCCTTCAACAGATAAGTGACTGTTTAGTAGATGGTAGCTATTATTGATACTGCTTGGAGAGGATGATATACACTTGTGTGAACAACCGGGAGCTAAAAAACGTCAAAAGAATGCATGTGTTCCTTTTCATAGTTTTAAGACATAGAGAAAGTTTTTGCTTGCTCTCTGTGAGTATGTCAGGATGAAGTGTTGTGTATGTTACTGAATTTATTTGAAGGATTGCTATTCTGATATATGCAAAGCCCTATTCCTCTTGCTGGTTGGGGAAGAGAAACTTAATGTCTCTACTAAGAGATAAGATAAGCCTGCAAATAATTAGAATGTTAATATTTAAGAACATTTATGCCTCCTGACAAATAATATTTGAAAATGGTATTCAATTTTATAAAATATTTATATCATTTATATTTATCTTTAGCTGGCATTACTGTTCACTTCTAGTCTTTTATTTCCCCCCCCAAAAACAATATTGTTGTTGACAGTATTACAGATGACTCCCATTTTTAACTTCTCATTTTGTTTCCCTGAGTGCTTAAAATTACTATTTTTAACTTTTATATTTTGGAAAATGTTAAATATCTATGAAAGTAGAGAGGCTAGTATGAGTCCCCAAATGTCCATCACTCAGTTTCAGCAGTTATTAATTTATGGCTTACTTAGTTTCATTTATAAATAACTGACTATAAACTCCTGCCCCCACCCTCCAAACCTAGATTGCTTTGAAGCAAATTCCAGATGTCATATCTCATCTTAAATATTTCCATGTGTTTCTAAAAGATAGACATTCTTTTTAAAAACCATGATGATGATTTCACACCTAAAAAATTTCCTTTATATCATCAGATATCCAGTGTTCAAAGTTTACTAGTTATATCAGTGTTTTTTTTTAAAACAATTGATTTGTTTGAATCAAGTAAGGTCAGATTGTAATTGGTTGGTATATGTCTCTTAAGTCTCTTTTTCCCCTTTTGCAATTTATTTATTGAGAATGTTGGTTATTTGTCCTATATGTTTTCCATTGCATCCTGTTTAATATGTTCCATTCTCTTTATTTCCTACAAACTGATAGTTAGATGTACTGACTTGATCAGTTCAAGACTTATCAGTTCAAGTTCATTTTCTTGGCAAGAGTACTTTAAAGGTGGTGATAGATACTTCCTTCAGGAGGCACATTATCTCTTTTGATCCCTGATTTATCAGGGGCTGTAAAATGGTGATATCTTGTTTCTGTTATTTCTTCCTCATATTAGCTGGACTACTTTAATGAAGGAAACCTTCCTCATATCAGTTATTTAGTTACCTTGAGGTATAGTTCATATTTGATTCCCTTTATTCATTTCTTAAACTGAGTTAATTTCCTACCATTTTCCAAAGGTGACTGATTTTATTTTTTGATTGTCACTTTAAACACAGATTTTTTTAAGTCTACAATTCAGTGGTTTTTAATACATCCATAGAATTGCACAACCATCACTACAGTCGATTTTAGAACACTTTCATTACCTCAAAAAGAAATCCCATACCCATTAATAGTCACTCCCCATTTTTTCCCAAGTCCTCCAGCCCTGGGCAACCCTAATCTACTTTCAATCCCCACAGATTTACCTTTTTGGACATTTCATATGAATGGCATTATATACTGTGTGACTTTTGTAAACACATAGATTTAAACAATTCTTGCTATATTTCAATCTACTATGGTTATCCCTATTGATGTTTAATTTGTCCTATCTTTGACCAGTGGGAGCATCTTCAGGTTAACTTCTAGAGTCCTTTTGACAAAATCCAAGTAGTTTTTAATAGCTTCCTTCCCTTTTGGTGTGACAAGATGTTCCAGACTCTTGTATGCTTCCTGCTCCAGACCTGTATTCTGCTGTTTCTCTAAGGAGTCTTGCTTCATTTTGGTGGTAAATGGTATTAGAGATTATAGTTTTGGGACTTTTTTTTTTCTACTAGATCAGTTTTCTCCAAGGGTCAGAACTAGGATGTGCATGTTTCTGTTTTTGTGTATGTGTATTTTTAGAAGGTAAGCAACATCACATGACCATATTGATTATAGCATTTTTATTTAACCTCATCATTCATATAACTGAATCTCCTGTCATACCAAAAGTCCTGATTTCATTAAATTGATTGCTTTATCCCACAGTACCCACACAACTCAATAGCAGTGCTAACAAAAGCACCAACAATGTGATTACTGAAAACGCGTTTTTGTTTTAATTTGGCTTTTTTTTTTTTTTTTTTTTTTATCCTTAGAGTATATACCACTAGGAATGTATAGTCAAGTTACTGTTTCAGAATCAATAGAGCCCAGCCTGAGTGGCTCGTCCACTCCAGTTGGGGGTCGTCCTGTGTGCTGAAGGGTTGCCAGTTGATTCCTAGTCAGGGCACATATCTGGGTTGCAGGTTCAATTCCCGTTCAGGGCACGTTCGGAAGGTAGCCAGTCGATGTTTTCTTCCTCTCTGTCATCAGTGTCTGTCTGTCTGTCTGTCTCTCTTTTCCTCTCCCTCCTCCCCTTTCCATCTACCCCTCTCTGTTGGCCCCTCTCCCCCTTCCCATCTTTAAGCATGCTCTTGGGTGAGCAATAAAGAAAATCACTAGAAATAGTTTCTCTGTGGTGTGTCACTAACTCATTATATAAGGTTTTTGTTTTTTCTTTCAACCTTTGGGATTGCTTTAAAAAATATTATTTAAATAAAATATTTATATAGTTTCAAAGCCAAATCTACAAAAGGTATATTCAGAAAAGTCTCATTTCTATCCCTTTCTTACCACTCAGTTTCTTCCTTTCTCCATAGGCGGCTAGTTAAAAAAAAATTCCCCCAGTTGTCATGTCTTTAAAAAAAAAGTAAAATTATATCTATATCTACATATATTCACACCTCCTCTCACTAGCACCTCAGATAAATGGTAGCATTCTCTGCACTTTTCTTTTCTCATTTTATACTCTGTAAAGAGATCACTTCTAGCAGTATATAGAATTTATTTTCATTTCTCTGTAGGGACAATGTAGTGTTCCTTCGGATGGATGAACCATGGGTTATTTAACCAGTTTCATACTGATGGTCACTTAGGTTGCTTCCAGTGTTGCTGTTATAAATGGTGCTGCAATGCGTAGTCTTGTGTATTTTTACCATGGCAATAGAGTGTTAGAAGTGGGATTGCTGGGTCAAAGAGAAAATTTATATGTAATTTTGTAAAATTGTTAAAATAGGCCAGCTAGGGTGCTAGAATGTGCTAGAATAACATTTTCTTTTTTGGTGCATTGTAATGATCCCATTTGAAGGACAATGTTCTTAATATGAGGGTTATATAAACTTGTTCTTATAATCCATCCAGAATTTAAAATTAGGCTAAATTTATTTTGTTTCATATCTGGATGTGTGTATCTCTAGCTATGTATCTGTATCTAATCTATACCTAATCTATATATCCATATATATATTTATATATATTTTAATTTTTGCCTTTATTTGAACAAAATGCACCTGCCCAATATAGAGAGCAGCCCAGGGCATCACACGAGTAATTGCATGCTCATGTTGGCACACAGAAGCCTCTACTTTGTACCTTTTGTGGTACCTTTGGGAGCCTGAGTCTTGGCTTTGACTTTGGTCTTGGTGCTTGCTTCCAACCAGCAGAGCATGGGACTCCCATGTCTCTCAAGCTTGAGTCTGATGCCTTTCAGGACCTTGAGCTCGACAAAGGCCTTGGTGTTCTTAGTTTTATTGGTCTACATCTTCATTAGACCTTTCTTATGTTTCCTGACAAAGCTCAAGAGCCTTAGGAACTTAGGTTCCACATCCTTAAAAGATATCCTTATGTTTAGGTCTTATTAATGCCTTTTCTGTACCATTTCTGAACTGGTTATGCATGGTGTGATTCTTGGACTGGCCATGTCTGCATTTCTGTCTTCGGCCCAGAAAGTGCCTGAGACTGGAATAGAAAGAGCCATATCTGGGTTTAGATTTTTTTTAAAAGTCTTCTGTCCTTCCCTCCCCCTGAGTTTTCAAAATCCTTCCCCCCTCGCATTATTTGTTTTATCATATCTTTATTTTTTTTCAAACTTGAACTCATATTAGCAGCTTTATGGAGACTGTTTTTCCCCCTTTTTCCAGATGGTCCCTTCCTACCTTCCTGTTCTGACTCTTTACAAAGTCATCTGTATTATTGTAATCCTGGAATGTCCCTTCACCACTCTCCAATTTCATTATTTCCTGGCCTCGGTGTTATTTTGTTGTAATTTGTTTGCTGGAGTGTATATTCGCTGTTCTTATAGGAGGCAACCAATCAGTGGACTTGCAGAAAGGTTGTGTTTGAGTTCTAATATGTCAGAAAAATGTCTAACTTCTCATACTTGGTCGATAGTTTATATCAGTGATTTTCAAACTTTTTCATCTCATGGCACACATAAACTACTAAAATTCTGCAGCACACCAGAAAATACAGATTTTTTTTGCCAATCTGACAAAAATATAGGTATAATTTTTATCCACCCACACTGGACAGCTATTGTTATATTGGCTGTTGTCATTTTTTTTAATTTGACCATCTAAGGAAAGGAGGTCAGTGCTCCTTACTAAACAGGCAGGTATTGAATGTTTTTAAAAATTATTGCAGCTCACCAGTTGAAAATTGCTTGTTTACTAGTATATGGTAATAGAGTTCTGGATTGAAAACATTTCTTACAGAACTCGAGGACATTTTCCCACGGATTTTTAGCTGGTTTTCTCTGACACTGCTCCAGAAGAGGCAGGGGTATTCTGCCTTCTTCTTGCCAGTTGGGGTACATGTCTAGGTTCTCTGTTCAGCCTTGATTGACACCCAGCCTTGATTGACAGCCTTGACTGAATTCTGGTGGGGAATTCTCCTTACTGCAGGGCCAGAGTGGGAGTTCTGGCTCCCAGGAGGCCTCCATTGACACCTCCCCAGCTGGGTGGAGTTTGGATTTTTTAATAATAGTATTCTCTGCCTTTCCCTCCCCCTTGAGTTTCTAAATCCTTTCTCCCCCCCCCCCCACCTTGCATTATTTGTTTTAGCATAGCTCTTGTTTTTTTTCCAAATCATACTAAGAATTTCATCGAGGTTCTTTTTCCCTTGCTCCCACCATGGTCTTGATTACTGCTATGTGAGAGTGGAAGTCCAGGCTTCACAATATCCCCTGAACCACATCGCGAGGGTCCTCATTACTGCCATGTGGGATGATGAAAGCCCAGCTCTCTACTTTCTATGGCACTGACCTGGCAGGGGCATGTGGATGGCATGCTTTATTACAGCCTGGTGCGGGTAGAAATCTAGGTTCTCTCCTTGCTTGTCTTGGCTGACTTGAGTGAAGGCAACACATGTTGGCTACAGTGTTCGGTGGTTCTTTTCTAAAAGTTTTCCGACTTATTAGCTTGCCCCTTTGGCTAGAGAGAGATGATTTTTGTTGGCGCATCAAGTGATATTTGTGTTGCCAGCTTTAGTCATGAATGGATATTGAATTTTATCAAACCCTTTTTCTACATCTGTTGGGATGATCATATGGTTTTTTCCTCCTGTTATTGTAGTGGATCACATTTATTTTCAAATGTTAAACTAAGTTGGCATTCCTGGGATAAACCCATTTGGTCATGATTTATTATCTTTTTTATACATAATGCTGGATTCAATTTACTAATATTTTATTATTTCATGTTTGCATCTATATTTATAAGAGATTTTGGCTATAATTTTCTGTTAATGTTCTTGTCAGATTTTGGTATTAAGGTTATGCTGGCCTCATAAACAAGAAAGGACTATATTAAAAAAAACTATTATAAAAGTTGTGTGGCTTTTAGTATAAATGCTTATCTATTTCCCTATAATATGAGGGGATAGGTAATCCTACTCTTCTTCCCTCTCCCCTCTTTGTTGTATACACAGGTTTATGTTACTTTTTTTGGATGAATAATTCACTATCAAGTTATGGTCATCAGGATGTTTTATCTGTTAGTATTTTAGTGTATATCTCCTAAGAACAAGTATATTCTTCAACATAGCCACAACACTTTTATCACCATTAAGAAATTTCACATTCATACAATATGATCTAACAATCCATATTTAAATTTTCCAAATTGTTCGAATAATGTCCTTTGCAGCTTTTTGTTTTTAAGCCTGGGTCCAATTAGGGGATCATCTGTCCAATTTAGTTGTTACGTCTCTAGTTTCCTTTCATCTAGAACCGTTCTGCCCTTTTTTTGAGTCTCTGACATTTACATTTTCAAGAATCCAGACCAGTTTTGTAGAATGTCTCACGTTTGGGACTTGTCTCATTGTTTCTTCATGCTTAAGTTCATGTTTAAACATTTTGGTAAGAAAACCAATTAGATAAGTTGTCTGATGCCATGAATTTTTTTGAGAAGTTTTTTGGTCTATGGCCATACCACCCTGAACGCGCCTGATTTCGTAAGCTAAGCAGGGTCGGGCTTTGTTAGTACTTGGATGAGAGAAGTTTTTGTTTATTTTTAATTCTTACCTGAGAATGTTTATTGATTTTAGAGGGAGAGGGAGAAGGAGAGAGAGAGAGAGAGAGAGAGAGAGAGAGAGAGAGAGAGAGAGAGAGAGAGAGAGAGAGAAAGAGAGAGAGAGAAAGAGAGAGAGAGAGAGGCAGAGAGGCAGAAAGAGAAACATCAGTGTAAGAGAGAAACATTGATCAGTTGCTTCCATTATGTGCCTCAAACTTGCAACCTAGGTATATGCCCTGATTGGGAATCGAACCCACAACCCTTTGGTGTATGGAACGATGCTCCAACCAACTGAGCTACTCGGCCAGAGCTAATGCCATGCGTTTTTATTCTTCATGGAAGTCATCAGTTTTCATTGTTTTTCTGTCTTTCTTTCTTAAAAAGGCTCTTACTGTCTTTTTATCCTCTTTTCTCTCCCTGTTGCTTTCTGTTCCTGTTTTGTAGAAGTCATGTAGTTTCTGTTCTATTTAAGGATGCCAGTTTCCTGAAACATATTTCTTAATAATTTCAGAGATATATTCTTCTTGCAAGAGATGATGTTCCCTCTTCCCCATTCACAATATTTTTAACAGGTCTTTTATTTTCCCATATACCCTTTAGCAAGGTGAGCTCTATCTAGATTTGCTAGTTGCCACAAGTGAATGGGTTACACTGTTTGTGCCCCATGGGTGATGGTCAGGTCCCCCTTTTCAGATCTGTTGCTGAAGAACTGATTCATGTTCATTGTTCACCAGTTGAACTTCCAGTGACTAAGCAGGTGTTTGTACTACTGAGGTAGAATTTTATTCACTCAGTGCCTGATATCATATTTTGAACTAATGACATACAAAAGAAGCTAAAATTCACAGAATGTGCTCCGTTAGAGATCTTGCTCTATTCTCACTGACCTTTATGTTGTACTTGTTTTTGTGTAATTATTATAACCAATGTAACTAATTTTTAAAAAGTAGTCAAGAGATTACAAAACTCCCTCTCCATATTAAACTGTGTGTGTGTGTGTGTGTGTGTGTGTGTGTGTGAGAGAGAGAGAGAGAGAGAGAGAGAGAGAGAGAGAGAGAGAGAGAGGGAGATCCATGAGACTAATAAGGGTTGAAGAGCAGAATGACTAAAGGTGGGTAGACAAATTAACCTGCTATAATAGAAGAGAGGTAATGAGGGCTGATATTTGGATAGATACTTCTGTTTTGTATCACATTGCCTTTAAGAGTCCAGGTATCAGTGAGGGTTGTCAAAAAATAGTATCAGAAGAAAGTCTTTACAACTAGATGGATAATGACTCCAGGGGTTGTAAACTGGGTGACTGATAGAGCTAGCATCAAAAATAGGGAATTGAAGAGTTATTTGGGGGAAATAACTCATTGGTTTGCTTTGGGTTCTATTGAGTGTGAGATTACTATCTGTGGGAAGCTCTCCAGGGACAGTTGAAACTTGGACTTGAAGGTCATGAGATGTGGGAACTAAGTATATAGTTAGGGAGTCAATTACAGAGTGGTGAGTAGTGAAAACTAATGGGATTTCATGACTCTTTAGTAGGCAGATAGAGAGTAGGCGAGAGGGAAAGATCAGTAAATATTGGGGACATTTCACATCTTAAATCCAAACACCTCCTTCTCCATCTCTGGGTCCAGACCACCATCCTCTGTTATCCTAGTGGCTGTAATTCCTCCATACTGGTTCTATCACTCTTGCTTCTCTCCAGTCCATTCTCTAAATAGTACCCAGAGTGAGCCTTCCAAATGGGAAATCTGATAATGTCAGTTCATTGCTAAAATCACTCATTTGCTCCCCATATATCCACATTAAAAACTACACACCTAACATGGTTTACAAAACCTTTTGAGATCTTGACTCTATTAATATAAAAATAGTAATGACTAACATTTATTGAACTCTTTTGAATATTAATACTTATTCTAAGTATTTTACATTTGTTACCTCATTGAATATTAATACTTAATCTTTCAATTTACCCTCATTAACAACCTGATGGAGAAGGTACAGCTCTGATTCCCATTTTGCAGATGAGAAAGACACAGAGATTTGTAGTTGCCCAACGTCTTAGAGCTAACACTTGGGGAGCCAAATGAAGTGACTATGGCCAGAGATGTTTGCCTGGAGCACACAGCTTATGGAGAGGTAGAACTTGGTATTAGAGCTCATATCTATGTGACTCTGAGTGTGCTCTCTTCTCCATTTTTGTTGGATCCCCGTCTCATCCGTAGTACCCCTGACCTCCTACCTATACGCACACATACACATACCCTTGGTTAACTTTTAATCATTCTTCAGGTTTTATCTCAGATAGAGCTCTGGAGAAAATTTTCAGCATCCCCTTTACCCTTTCTGCTGCACTTGGAGGAGCTTTGCCTGGTTATTACTGTCTTTCCCGTAGTCTGAATTTCATGAAATCCGGTACCTTGAGAGGCTTGCTCACTATAAACCTTGAGTGACTTGCACTATATGTGATGCATAGTAGGTGCTTAGTTAATATATATTGAATAATTAATTGAGTGTTTAACTCAATATAGAAGTTTAGTCTTGACTGGATTTCATCCTTAAAAGTAGTCTTTTCATATATTTAATTCTCAACTATTTATATTTATGATGATTCCAAATAATTGGTATCTTCAAATTATGCTTTGGCAAATCCCTTTGGGACTATAAATATTAATAGTTGTGTTATTTTTCTTAAGATAATGTTATGCTTTATTTCTGGAGTAACTACTGATAATCATCAGAGAAAGACAGTCCACAAAGTGCTGGTTTAACTGGAGGATGCAGCCTGGGGATGCCTCAGTTGCTATGAGTAGAATAAAAAGTCACTTACTCTTACACTGATTGTTGAAAGTTGTTTCTACTCTGCCTCTAAGCTGGTTTTTGTTGTTGGTGCTAGAAAATAGGCAGTCATAGCCTGGAATTAAGCTGGAAGAAAAATAGAGTATTCTGATGCCCTCCTTAATCGATTTTTTTTTAGACAAATTGGTCTGACCTTTCCCACTGTGGTCTAACTTCCTCATAGGAAAAGTTTCACAATGCACAGAAAAGAATTCATAGCAGGACTATGAGTTGCATATTACTAGTTCAGTGGTGGTCATACATGTTCAGGTGATAGAGTCATGGTATTGTTTTATGGAATATTATGAAATATTTATATATGAAATTTTAAAATACATTTTTTTTCATAAAGCTATTATATATTCTAGAATAGACAGAATAGTGGGTGAGAAAGGTTTAAGAAAATTTATGGTAGGAAAACTTAATATTACCATAATTTTTCATGCAAATTGGGAATAGGCCATTTTTTGGCACCTTAGTCTAGTTCCTCCAGTGTTTGAAGTAGCATTGTTGGAGAATGTCAGAGTACCATTGACAGAAACTGGTGAGTCAGGAGAGAGAACTAGCAGTGAGGTCAAGAAGAATGAATTTGGTGCACTGCTGGTGGGAATGCAGACTGGTGCAGTCACCGAGGAAAACAGTTTGGAGTTTCCTCAAAAAGTTAAAAATGAAACTCCCATTTGATCCAGTAATCCCACTTCTAGACTATATCCCAAGAAACCAGAAACACCAATCAGAAAGGATATATGCACCCCTATGTTCATAGCAGCACAATTTACCATAGCTAAGATTTGGAAACAGCCTAAGTGCCCATCACAGGTGAGTGGATTAAAAAACTGTGGTACATTTACACAATGGAATACTACACTGCTATAAGAAAGAAGGAACTTTTACCATTTGCAACAGCATGGATGGAACTGGAGAGCATTATGCTAAGCGGAATAAGCCAGTCAGAGAAAGATAAATATCACATGATCTCACTCATATATGGGATATAATGATCAACATAATTTGATGAACAAGAATAGATCCAGAGACAAATGGTAGAGGAGCCAGGGCTAGAGAGCAACCAAAGGACTTGTATGCATGCTTATTAGCATAACCAATGGACACAGACACTGGGGTGGTGGGGGCTTACCAGGGGTGGGAATGGCTGGGGCGGGGGTCAATTGGGGAAAAAGGAGACATATGTAAAACTTTAGACAATAAAAAAAAAGAATGAATTTGGTTGACTATAGATTAATGATAGGTTAAGGAGAAATATGCAGTAAGCAGTTAGAAGATAAGTATAGTATCTGTCACATAGTAAGGCCCTCAGTAAATGTTGGATGCCACTGTTACCAGGGAGAGAGGGTAGAAATTTGGAAATCATTGGCATAATGAGAGAGATGAAACTCTGAGAGTTGTTTCAGACTGAATAAAGCAAAGCACAGTTCAAGGTTTGAACCTGGGGTGAAAGAGAGACATAGATAAGCAGTGTAGAATACTGTTGGGAAGTCAGTGGATTCCAGAAAAGATGGTTTGACTTAATGGTGGGTTATGGATGTCCTCTTTAAGAAAATAGTCTCAGTATGGTATTGCATTTATTCATCCCAGACAGAAATCTAGGAGTTATCATCAATATTTCCCATATCATTTGTCCTCTAATCTACCTAATAAAAGAGTATCATGCTAATTGACCGTACCTTCACAACGCCCACCAGCCAACCAGGAGTGAGTATGCAAATTAAGCCAACAAAGATGGTGGGTTAATTTGCATATACAGGCACTGAGCATCTGGGGATGGGGCGGGACGCTTGTGTAATCACCATGGCAACAACGCAGGCGTTCTGCACCACCCCAGCTGTTCCGCGCCAGAGCGGAAAGGCTGCTCCAGCCAGAGTGAAGGTGGTGCCGCAGCCAGGGGAACGAAGGCTGATTCTTGCACGAATCTTCATTCGTGATTCGGGCCACTAGTTTATTGATAAAGTGCTGTTAAAGTTACCTTCTTAAGTAGGACACAAAAAGTAAATTATACAAGAATAATAGATAACTGGACTTTATCAAAATTAAAATCTTTTGCTCATAAAAAGATACTCTTTAAGAAAATGAAAAGATAAGCCACAGATTTCTAATCAGTCACACATTTGAACAGTTCTTTCTGTTTCCACTGCTGCCTTTATATACAACATATATCTAATATCTATTTATAACTTCAATATATAAACCCTTACAACTCTTTAAGACAAATGAAAAGTGGGCAAAGAATTAAACAGATACATTATCAAAGAAGACATACAGATGGCAAATAAGCATATGACAGGATGCTTAGCAGTGTTAGGCATTAGAAAAATGCAAATTAAAACTGAGAAAGCTCCAGCACACCCAATAGAATGGCTAAAATGAAAAACACTGGCAATATCAAGTGTTGATGAGGATGTGTAGCAACTGGAATCCATACATTGCTGATAGACTCAGAGACAAACCTTGGAGTTCCAAACCAATTTTATGGGGTCATTTTCCTCAGCTCCCCTCCTTCTGCTGTCTCCCCGGTTACCTGGTGTTCCCTTTTTGTTTCGCTGCCAGAAAACGGGGACTTCATTTACTCTGTTCTGCTGTGCACTTCCTATGATTGCAGCTGTAGTCCAGACCTAGCAGTGGGAGGACAGAGAGGAAAAGAAAATAAATTGCGATTTGCCCCACTCTCTTAAGGACACACTCCTGGTTGGAGAAGTTCTTTTAATCCCTCCTTTAGGTGCCTGTAGATTCTTGCTCCTTTCCTACTCCTTTGTTGGGGAGCACACGAGACTTGGTTGGAAAGTTTGTAAGGAGGACATTCTGAGAAAAGGGAAGTGTGTGGAAGGCTGCCTGCCCTGTTTATCGGAATTCTGACTTAGGGGAGACTTAGGAGAGTGTCGAAGGTGGCACCCCTAATTATTCCTTGACCTTTCCAAACAAGTCTGTGCATGTGTAGACCCCCGGATGTTTACTGGAATCCTTATGCTTAATCCCTGGATGCCCTTGCCTAGAGGACAATGTAAACACCTGTGTCCTCCCAAAGATTACCCACCCTGTTGATTGTATCTAAAAGGTACACTTTATCTCAAACTGTAAGGAAAGCCTAGCGAGGAGGCTGCCTGGCTGCTATAGCTGGGCCCTTAAACGTTCCTTAGCCTCTCTTTCACAGCAAACGATGTGTTGGAGTAACCTGTTCATCTGTTGTTCAGGGGCTGCTGGTCTTGAGTCTGAACTAGAGAGCTTCCTGGAAGTCTGTCTGTTTATGCTGTTGTCCACTTCCAGTTTTTGAACTGTCTTGAGTCCATGTTGAGTGATACTGGAGGGAAAAAATGGTAAATGTACTACTGGTCTTCTACCCCAATCCATCTACTAATACTTACTTTCTTGATTCCTCAAATAGCTGCTTCATGAATTCTATGCTTTTTGTGTATATATATATTTTAATTGATGTGGGAGACAGTGTAGAGTGTGCCAACTACATTTTACTTGGACCAGAACTTCTAGATTTATTTATCTTGCTATGCATTCATTGGACTTCTTAAATGGGTGAATGTGTATCTGTTGTCAGTTTTGGAAAATTTCCAGCTATTTTCAGACCAAGAACTAAGTGAAGATGAGACCCAACCCCCCCACCCCCCCCCCCAAAAAAAAGTAAATAGAGCATTAAAAGCAACTTTCTGAAACCAGCTATGGGTTATGCCCCATTCTTTTCTCCTCTTCTGGAATATTAATTAGTCTTGTATATTATACTTTCTGTGTCTGTCTTCTGTTCTTTTGCTGTCTCTTTAAAATAATTTTGATCTCTCTAAGTGTAATTCTGTATAATTTCTGTAAGCTCACTAATTCTCTTTGGTTGTATCTTTTCTGCTCTTAAGCCATCCATTCAGTTATTCTTTTTTATTTTGAGAAATATTTTGTTCTTTTTTAAGTTTGCTTCATCACGTCATAGTTTCTTACTCTTTACTCATTTTCAATCCTTTTTATTTCTTTAAGCTTATTAAAATTAAACATTTATTCCAAATTCAGTCTCTAACAATTCCAATATCTGAAGTCTTTGAAAGTCTGATTCTGGCATCTTTCTTTTTTTTTTTTCTTTTCTGAGGGTCTTATTTTATGGGCTTTATTTTCCTGAGTGTTTTCAAATTTTTGCCCAAGTTTATATTTCATAGAACTTTTTGTGAGAATTATTTTGAGACCAATGTTAAAGTGAATTTTTTCAGAGAAGATTTACATATTATTTTGTTAGTGTTCTGTGGCCACTTTTAGTTTGTGACCACTTGGACTCAAATTCCTGGGTTGAGGTTTCTTTGACCATTCAGTAGTAATCCCAGCTTGTGGTTGAACTGAAAGGATTTTCCTTTCTATCTTATTGCCCAGTTTTGAGACTAGTGGCTTCACTGTGTGTGTGTGTGTGTGTGTGTGTGTGTGTGCGTGCGTGCGTGCGTGCGTGCGCGTGGGTTTCTACCTTGATCCCTTTTGTAGCCCCAGTTTAAATTGTGAGGGAGGGGTATCTATTATACTTTCCACCTTAGCCTAAACCTTACCTTTGCCTTGTATTCCTTGAGCCCCATTAGATTAGGAGAATAAAGACGCATTGGGCTATGTAAATGCCTTCAATGGGAAAGCAAGATTTTGTGTGTTGGTTATCCTGTTGGGTGGGTTCCTATCTTCACTTAATTCTTTGTTTTAATCTTCCTTATTGTCTTGCAAACTCAATAACTTATTTGAGAAGATAAAAAATACCCATTATTTAGAATTGTTTTCAGTGGCCTATCAGAAGGGTACTTTAGCTTGTCCTACGCCAGAAATTGAATTTGCAGCTGTACCTTTTCCGTGTTCCAGTCAGGCTCATTTAGTTGCTTTTCTTCAAATTTCACATGAATATTCACATGAACACTTCTGTACCCTGATCAGGCTGTTTCCCCTTGCTCACAATCCCCTCCCTTCTCCACACCCGGCCAAATCCTGTTCATCTGGCAACATTCACTCCAAGTTCCACCTCTCCTGTGATGCTTCTCTTGAACACCCTAGCTCAGTAGTTCGCAAATGTTTATACAAAATAAAAAATGAGTTTTGTGAAACTACATAGAGATGGTCATTATTTTTGAAAAGAAATTACATTTTTACATCAAAAAGCAGGAGGAATATGATGCCAGTTTAAGGACAGTTTTAAAAAGGGAATTAAATATATTTATATGGAAAGGACACTATACTGCCCCATTTCCCCCCACCTCATTTTGCTAGTGACTGACAAGAGCCTTATTGCAGACTGTCCACAGATGGTTGAACCCATGGCCTTATCCCAAAAGGAGGACTACAGCCTGCAAACCGACAGCATTTTGTTTTACCAATTCTGTGGCACCTAGTCATGTTTGACTGCTTACCTTTACAAATGCTTTGTCTCCTTGATTAGGTTGTAAGCTCCTTAAGAGTGATTATATACTGGTATATGTAGATTACTCATAAATATGTGTTGAATGAGTTAAATTTAGATGCCTCCAATGATAGTTGAAACCTAGAAATATTTATAGAGCGTACATCTGAGTATATCACAGCTCTGAATGTTGTTTGTATCTTGAGGAAAAATAAGTTTTAATATGAGTAATGAGTCTATTACTCATCATCTCTCTTCTCAGGGAACTTTATTCAGTTAACAAACTTATTGAGTGCTTGTTAAAAGCCAGGCCTTTTGTTAGGGTGCTGAGAATAACAGACATGAAGTGAAATAAGGTTCCTAGTCTAGACGGTAATATGTACATATAAGTAGAAAGCATCGAATACCACCCGGGAAGCCTTATAATATAGAGCCTTGAAACAAGGCTTTTGACAATGTAGAGAGAGCAACTGTTTTTTTTTTTTTTTTGTAAGGGAGTCTGAGAGGCCTCTGGAGAGGAAGACACATTTGTTCATTCATTCAGGAAATATCTAAGTGCCTACTACTTGTCAAACACTATTCTAGGTGCAGCTTGAATGAATATGACTTTGTTTGGAGATAAGCACATTTTAGGCAGGGAAATTGTGATCAAGAACATACCCTTTGAAATAACAGCAGAACTGGGTTTGAGTTCATACACTCACTAGCTAGATATTTGTCCTTGGGCAAGCTATGTAATTTTTACATGACTATTTTTATAAAATCCATAATACCCCCTACCTCACAGTATTGTCATGTGGATAAAATGAGGTGTGGTATATTAAATGCTTATTTAGCACAGTGCCCTGCCCTTCTGAAATAGCTGAATAAATGCTAAATATACACACAAGGAATAGAGGGGGGTGATGATTGAGATCTAATGGAAAGAAGCTCAATGTGATTAATATAGAATGTGTGTGTGTGTGTGTGTGTGTGTGTACGTGTGTATGTGTGTATGTACACCCATGCTTTGGTAGGGGTGATGGCAGGGGAGACTGAGAGGTCTAGCTGAGGTTGAATTGCTAAACAATCTTGCATGTCATGCTAATAAGTATCTTTTTATTCCTGAATGTATGTGGGGGCCTTGGAGATTTATATTATATTTTCCAAACTGTGTGGTAGTATGCTGAGCTGTAGCATAGCAGTTAGGAGCATGGATTCTAGAGCTAAACTGCCTGGGTTCTATTCCCACCTTCCTCATTCCTAAATGCCTGACCTCAGGCAAGTACTAATACGTACCTCAGTTTCTTTATTACTAAACTGGGTAGTAAACCTACCTATTTTATGTTTGTTTTGTTTGCATGTATGCTCTTTGAGCCATTTTTGTTTTTAAAGCTATGGAAACCTTTGTCAGAGGAAATGTTATTGAAATTTAGACATCCTAGATAATAAAACCCTAATATGCAAATCGACCGAACCACGGGATGACCGGTTGCTATGACACGCCCTGACCACCAGGGGGCAGACGCTCAATGTAGGAGCTGCTCCCTGGTGGTCAAGTGTGCTGCCACAGGGGAGTGCAGCTCAGCCAGAAGCTGGGCTCACAGCTGGCGAGTGCAGTGGCAGTGGCAGGAGCAGCGAGCAGCGAGCTGAGCGGTAAGGAGTAGCGAGCAGGCGAGCGGTAAGGAGCGAGGGATCCCAGACTGTGAGAGGGCACAGGTTTGGCTGAGGGACATCCCCCCCGTCTCCAGTGCACAAATTTCGTGCACTGGGCCTCTAGTAAAACATAAGAGTTGTCTATATGGCCGGCCTGGTCACCCCTAACTGCCCTCCCCTGCAGGCCTGGGTCCTCCCCAGCTGCCCTTCCCTGCAGGCTCAGTCGCCCCCAACTTCCCTCCTCTGCCAGCCTGGTCACCCCTAACTGCCCTTTTATTTCTCTTCCCTTTTTCTAAGGCCTCTGAGCCACATCTGTCCAACTCTGTGGAAAACCACTGCCCTAAAACAAGTGATGTCTGAATGTCCTTCACTTAAGTATTTGTTGGATGTTCAGGACAAAGAACTTTTACAAGTTGAGAACTTGGGAAATTACCATTTGTATTAATCTAAATCAATATTTTGATACATAAATTTTATTAAACTTCATGTTAATTAAAATATGACTTTGTATTTTGTGAATAAAGGATTTTGCAAAAGAGCTATTGGATGTCAGAACTGGAAGATATCTTAGTGATCTCTACAGATGAGTATATTGGATGTTGGAGAAGTTTTTAAAGCTTTGCTAGAGCCAGTCCCCAAGTGCTCACATTTCAGACTTCTTAGCCCACTGTTGTCTCTCATTTGTTGCTCAAAGCTGCACAGCCAGTTCATTGTCAGAACCAGGGCAAGCAGATAGTTTGGACCTTTCTAGGATTCATGCTTCTTATACCTCTTTCTGTTTTACAGTATATATTCTTTCTTTAATGTTGACTTTACTCTAAAGGTTACTTGGTGAGTCTATGGGTTGTTTTTTTATTCCTCTAGTTCAGTGGTCGGCAAACTCATTAGTCAACAGAGCCAAATATCAACAGTACAACGATTGAAATTTCTTTTGGGAGCCGAAGACCAACTTCTGCACACGGGCCACGAAGTTTCAATCGCACTGTACGTGCGCACTCGCACGTGGTATTTTGTGGAAGAGCCATAATCAAGGGGCCAAAGAGCCACATGTGGCTTGTGAGCCGCAGTTTGCTGACCACTGCTCTAGTTGGTCTGGAAGCTCTGATGAGGTATTCCAAGATTCCTTTCATTATATTGATAAGTTTTAATAGCTGTGACTAAGTACCACCTCTCAATAAATCTAGGGCATAGGTAAACTATGTAAAAAAAGTAAAGATGCTCTAAATAAAGTGGGCGTTTTATTATTTACTAGAGGCTTGGTGCACGAAATTTGTGCACGGGGGGTGTGTGTCCCTCAGCCCAGCCTGCACCCTCTCCAGTCTGGGATCCCTCTCAATCCAGGACTGCTGGCTCCCAACTGCTCACCTGCCTGCCTTCCAGATTGCCCCTAACAGCCTCTGCCTGTCAGCCTGATCACCTCCTAACCACTCCCCTGCCAGACTGATTGATGCCTAACTGCTCCCCTGCCAGCCTGATTGCCCCTAACTGCCCTCCTCTGCAGGCCTGGTCACCCCTAACTGCCCTCCCCTGCAGGCTTGATCGCTCCCAACTGCCCTCCCTTGCAGGTCTGGTCCCTCCCAACTGCCCTCCCCTGCTGGCCATCTTGTGGTGGCCATCTTGTGTCCACATGGGGGCAGCCATCTTGTGTGTTGGAGTGATGGTCAATTTGCATATTACTCTTTTATTACATAGGAGGATAGAGGCCTGGTGCACAGGTGGGGGCCAGCTGGTTTGCCCTGAAGGGTGTCCTGGATCAGGGTGGGGGTTCCCTTGGGGTGTGGGGCGGCCTGGGCGAGGGGCCTGTGGTGGTTTGCAGGCCGACCACACCCCCCGGTGACTCAAGCGGAAGCCCTGGTATCTGGGATTTATTTATCTTCTATAATTGAAACTTTGTAGCCTTGAGTGGAGGCCTGGGCCAGCCAGGGTGTGCGGGAATTTTGGCTTCCTCCATTGCCTGGGAAACCCAAGCCTCCTCACTCTGTGGCCGCAGCCATATTGGTTGGGTTAATTTGCATACTAGCTCCTGATTGGCTGGTGGGCGTGGCTTGTGGGTGTAGTGGGGTTATGGTCAATTTGCATATTACTCTTTTATTAGATAGGATTATAGATCCACCATAGTTGCAAATCTTATGGAAAGTTAAAGTTGTTTTCTTGTCTGTTAATGAACTTTATATTAAGCAAATAGCAGACACTTGAATGGGTGTCCATGCCAGGTTTGGCTTCAATTGATTGATTTTTCTCCTCCTTATAGGTCATATTTTCCTGATTCTTTGCATGCCTGGCAATTTTTACTGACAGCCAGACATTGTATATTTTACCTTTTTGGTTATGGGTATTTTTGTATTCTTATAAATATTTTTGGAATTACTCAAAGCATTAATCTGAGGCAATTGTAGGCTTATCTCATTTGTTTTCTTTCTTTAAAAATTAAAAAAATGTCAATTACAGTTACTATTCAACATTATATTACTTTCAGGTGTATACCTAGTGGTTAGGCATTTTGATAACTTGTGAGGTAATCCTCCTGATAAATCTAGAACTCACCTGACACCATACACAGTTGTTACGGTATTATTGACCATATTTCCTAAGCTGTACTTTACATCCTGTGACTATTTGTAACTTCCAATTTGACTTAATCCCTCCACCTTTTTCACCCAACTCACCTCATTTGTCTTTTATCTCTCAAGTGATTACTATGCTTTTTGATGTCTTAACTATTTTTTCATACAGTTTGTCAGATGTTACTTTGAAAGAGTTTGATCCCTCTGGGTCTTGCTTTTAAGATTTGTTCGATGTGATTGTAGCAGTATTCAATCTAGGGCTAATTATTCCACACCACCAGGCTAATAACCTACTGTGTACTCTATCCAATGCAATCGCAAACAAAATACCACCAAGTTATTTTGTGGATATACAAACTGATCCTGAAGTTTATATGAAGAGGCAAAAGACCCAGGATAGTCAGCCAACACATTGTAGAAGGAAAAGATAAAAAGATATGACACTAACTGACTTTAAGACTTACTATAAAGCTGTAGGAACCAACACAGGATGGCATTGGTTGAAGAATAGACAAACAGATAAATGGAACAGAATAGAGAGCCCAGAAATAGAACCACATAAATGTAGTCAACTGATCTTTGTGAAAGAGCAAAGATATCACAATGGAGCAAAGATAGCCTTTTCAACAAATGGTACTGTAACAACTGGACATCTACATGCAAAAAACTGAATCTAGACACAGACCTTCCTTAAATCCTTCACAAAAATTAAGTCAAAATGGATCATGACCTAAATGTTAAACACAAACCTACATAACCCCTAGAAGATAACCTGGGGTATGGCAATGACTTTTTAGATACAATACCACAGGTGCAAACCATGAAAGAAATAATGGATAAGCTGGACTTCATTAAAATTAAAAACTAATGCTCTGTCAAAGACAATATCAAGAGAATGAGAGGACAAGCCACACATTGGGAGAAAATATTTACAAATGACATATTTAGTAAAGGCCAGTTATCCAAAATATACAAAGAACTCTTAAAACTCAATAAAACAAACAACCTGATTTAAAAATGGGCCAAAGACCTTAATAGACAACTCATCTAAATGGATAGTTTCTTATTTTCTGGATTGCTTTTAATAACAGTATTTGAAAGCTTAAGAGTTTTGAGTCTTTGAAATCGAAGCCTATCATCGGTAAGATGAAGCTATTTTATTTATTTGTGCACATTATTTAGAAAGAAAATTAATTAGAAGAAATATTTTAATACAGCTATTCACCCTTTCTCTATAATAGAAGTGCCAACCAAATTCATGATCGATAATGACAGATCGAAACACATGCGTGTGATTGGCGCCAGCAAGAGCTTTATATGTATCGTGCATGCGTGGGTCAACTTAGCCTTTTATATATATATATATATATATAGAATAAACTTGCTTAATTAGACCTGCTTTCTGATTTAGCTAAACTTTTTCCAACCCAGTGAAGCACCCCATCTTCTCTTTCAGGTAATTGTCAGCAATACAGCAATAAATATTAACACAAAGCAGATTATTATTGTAGCTCACGCAGGGAGAACAAAGGGTAAAATATTTAATTGTAGCAGTGTTTGACTATATTCTGTGCAGTGAGAAAACCTGAAGTCATTTTCAAGGTCCACCATTTCTTCTTTTCAGTCAGGTCAAGTTTCTAAGCTTTCTAAATCTCCGTTTTCCGGCTAATGAAAAAAAAAAAAAAAAAAAGGATTCTACTGAGTCTCCTATCTACCTACTCCAGGACTTCTGTGAGGATCAAATGAGATGAGGCACATGAAAACACTTCACAAACATTTGGTTAAACTGTGAAATGTTTGCACCTGGCTATAAAACAAGTTGGATTCCTGGGCTGAAGAAACTCCAAGGAGGCTAGTTGCTAGGGAGAGGAAACTGGATGTTGCTATGTGACGTCATTACCCGGTGCCCACAGTGATAGTTTCTGGGTTGTGCTGGGCTGTGCTGTGGACCATTGGGGTCTTGGCAGCTCCTGCATCATAGCTACCGGTTGGACGGACGGACACTTAGCCTTTTATATATATATATATTTTTGTTAATCCTCACTTGAGGACATTTTTTTTCCCATTGATTTTTATTTTTTAAAAAATATTTTATTGATTTTTTACAGAGAGGAAGGGAGAGGGATAGAGAGCCAGAAACATCGATGAGAGAGAAACATCGATCAGCTGCCTCCTGCACAACCCCCACTGGGGATGTGCCCACAACCAAGGTACATGCCCTTGACCGGAATCGAACCCAGGACCCTTCAGTCCGCAGGCCGATGCTCTATCCACTGAGCCAAACCGGTTTCGGCATTCCCATTGATTTTTAGAGTGGAAGGGAAGGAGATAGGGAGGGAGGGAGGGAGGGAGAGAGAGAGAAACATTGATGTGAGAGAGACACTTTGATTGGCTGTCTCCCGCACTTGCCTGAACCAAGGCCAGGGATGGAACCTGTGACCCTTTTGGTGTGCAGGCCAATGCTCTAACCAATTAGCAACACTGGCCAGAGCTATTTTATTTTTTATAATAAATGATAATACCCTCTATGTTGGTTTAGTATCTTTTCGTATACAAAAAAACACACATTTTCTCATGTTTCTGTCATTTGATCCCTGAAACAACTTTTGAGAAGAGCAGGGCAGGTATTATCTCTCGACAAGGAGGGAGCTGATGCATGAAAAGTTAGATGGTTCTGACTAGTTAAGGGATTTGGACCCAGGCCTTCTGATATTTAGACTGGGGTTCTTTCCATAGCCAGGGGTGGGCAAACTTTTTGACTCGAGGGCCACAATGGGTTCTTAAACTGAACCGGAGGGCCGGAACAAAAGCATGGATGGAGTGTTTGTGTGAACTAATATAAATTCAAAGTAAAGGAGCGGAGGGGAGAGCAAGAGAACCGGATAGAACAGCCGGATCCAGCCCGCGGGCCGTAGTTTGCCCACGGCTGCCATAGACCCTCATGTCATTCCTGTGAGAAAGTCATCCCTGTGAGAAAGGCCAGGGAAATCAGTATTTTTTAAATGTCAAATTAGTTTATTATTTCATTTTATTTTTATTGTTGACACTATTACAGATGTCTGCCCCCCATTTCCCTCCTCTTTGTCCACCTCCCAAGATCTGTAACAGTCCAAGTGCTTATCAGTAGATGAGTGGATAAAAAAGCTGTACATTTATACAATGCAATAATTGTACATGGGAAATTAGATTAATGAATGGTGGTTTTTGTTTTTAAACAACCAAAATCTCATAGAAAAGTTGGCAGTGCAATATAAAGAACTAAACACACACACACACACACACACACACACACACACCCCAAACAATTTTGAGTTAGGTGCTGATCTGATGCCCCATTACCCCTAAATTCTTAAGTGGGCTTTTCCTGCAAACAAGGCCATCTATATATATATACACTGAGTAGCCAGATCATTATGATCTCCGAATGCATAATAATCTGGCCACTTAGTGTATATCCTATATAATAAAAGGCTAATATGCAAATTTTCCCCTTGACCAGGAGTTCGACCAGCAGGCAGGCCGGCCAACCGCCCATGTCCCCTCCCCCTGACTAGGCTGGCTGGACCCCACCCATGCACGAATTCACGCACTGGGCCTCTAATACACACACACACACACACACACACACACACACACACACACACACACACACACACACACTGAGTGGCCAGATTATTATGCATTCAGAGATCATAATAATCTGGCCACTCAGTGTATATATACTAGTAAAAGGCTAATATGCAAAGTGTCCTCTCAGGAGTTCGACTGCTTGCTATGACGTGCGCTGACTACTAGGGTGTGGCATGGAATGAAGGAAGGCCCTGGCCAGCAGCTGGCAGCTGGAAGGCCCCCATCGGCCCTTATTGCCAGCCAGGCCTAGAGACCCTACCCATGCACGAATTTCGTGTACTGGGCCTCTAGATGTTTTATAAAACCACAACATCACTGTCAAAATTGGGAAATTAGCATTGATTCATTACTACATCTAATTATTTGACCCTATTCAAATTTCAGTAGTCCCGATAACATCTTTAATTGTAGCTAAAGGATCCCATTCAGAATCACACATTGAATTTACTTGTCATGTCTCTCTAGTTTCCTTCAGTCTGGAAAGGGATCTTTAATTTTTTCTTGGTTTTCATAACCTTGACACCTTTGAAAATTACATGTCAGCTATTTTTTAGAAGATCCCTCAGTTTGAATTTGTCTGATGTTTTCTCATGATTGAGTTCAGGTTAACCATTTTGGCAGGAATATCATGGGAATGTTGTGGGAGGTGAGAATGGCACCAGGTGTTAGACTGGTGGGGTCAGACTGAACCTGGATTCAGCAATCTTGGTTACTTGAGTTCTGGCTAGGAAATAATCAGAGCCAAGACTCAAACTATAAGAGAACATTTATTTGGAAAATCACAGAGGTAGAAGAAGTAATTCATCTTAGGAAACAAGTTATAGAGGTAAAGCAAGGGCCTTGGAGCTTGGCAGTGAGGAAGATAATATAACTCATCTAGGGGAGGAGCTAAGGAAAGGCAGGGCATCCTCCTGAGAGGAAGAGTGTGCTGGGTCCTCCCTCCTAAGGGTTTTAAGGGTGGAGATTTTAGGGGAGGGCCCAGGGGAAGATTTCTGTAGAATATTCAGCAACTTTCCAGATGTGTCCTTTTAGGGTCAGATCGCCACTGATTGGTTAGTACCAGGGCAGTGATCAGTACCAGGGCAGGGGGTCATTTATTCAATGCAGTTGGTCCTGAGGTCAGTCTTGGTGTCACTGGTCTGGTTTTGCTGCTTTTCTGGGCCTGGAGCTGAATTACAACTGAGGCTTAGATGTTAGCTCTAGGGAGAAAAGGTCGGGCGTCCAAGTCACATGACCAGCGATATGCTGGAGGAGGAAAGGTCACACTGGGGATGAGGTCCTACCCTGCAGTTGTCCTTCACTAGGCACCTGGGGCTTTCCGGGTACCTTCTATACCTAGCCCATTGTCCTTACTCTGCTCCGGTCTATCTAACTGCCTGCCACAGGAATGCTGCTGTGTTTTTCTCATTGCACTCTAGCAGTTTGTCTAGCAGATTACTGATACTCATCACTTGGATGACTGGATTATGGTAGTTTTGCCAAACTTCTACATGGAAAGTTTACTTTTTTCCCTCTTGCTGCTAGTATTTTGTGGGAAGGTACTTTGAAACTGTGTTCCATTTCTCACTAAATTATCAATGTATTCACCAATGTGGACTCATGGCTTACTGTCTTATTTGGAGGGTTAATAATTTGTTAATATCATTATTGATTTTGATGCTCAAATTACCCCAGATTTGGCCAGTGGAAGCCTTTTCAAGTAGGTCTTTTTGACATGTCTCCATTATTCTTTGAGCACTCATTTGCTTTATGGCACAATAACATGTTCCAAGCTAATCTTGTACTTTCTCTGTCCCAGCCCTGGAATCAGCTATTTCTTTAAGAAGCCCTGGTTCCCTTTAGAGGATAATTGTATTTAGAAGCCAAGGTCTGGATACTATATTCATTGCTGTTGGGTGTTGTTGCTGCCAGGTCCTGTCAGTAAACAGAGCCAAGAAATATGTGTGTGTTAACTTCAACTGTGAGAAAGCAGGCCCCCTCCCCCTCCTACCGTCTTGGGTTCCAGTCAGGCACACTGCCCCCTTCATCTTCCACCCCATGTGGATGGATGCTCTCCTCTTTGACCTTATTTTCCTAAGATCACAGTGCCTATTCTGGTGGTTTGACATGCCCCTGCCCTCCCCACTGTCCTGTGGATGCCCTATTCACCCAGTTTGGACTCTGATTTTATCAGGCTGGACAAGCCTCCATCAATCCCACATGGTCACCCTGCTTACCCCTGCCAGAGCTTCCACACACCACTCTAGGGTGTTTTTGTACTTGAACACGCTCTTTACCCTCTTGGGCTGTGATACTCATGTCCCTCCATGGGCACTCTTCTCATTCCACTTGTGTTTCAACATCCCAGGTCTGGCTGCCCTGTGTGTGAATGTCCTTACCCTGCTCGAGTTCTGGCTCCCTGTGCCAGGTGGCTTCCCCTGGGTGGATGCCTTTCGCATTCACTTGGATTTGACATTGAATTTCCAGGCCATCCCTCAGCCAGATATACCCCACCCTGCTTGTGCTCTGACATCCCTTGTCAGATCATTCCTTTGTAGGAACATTTCCTTATCCTGCCCAGGCTCTGCACTCTACACTGGCCATCACCAATATGGACATCTATCTTGCCCTGCCCAATTTAGAACTAAATTTTCAGTAGGAGCAGAGGAAAAGTTAGGAAATGGGAGGCTTTAAAATACTTTTTCTAAGGACAAACTTTTTGGTAATTAAATAGATATGATCTTTGCAGATGCTATTAATATGGTTGAAGAGTCTAGATTTTACACTGTAGGTCAGCCCGGTAGAGGATTTCTTAAAACTGTATGGAGTACTGCACATTGCTGAGGGGTGTGCAGGCTTTTTTTCTGCTCAGAATGCAGCTAAACTTTTCCCCGTGGACTTTACACATTGTGGCATAAGGATCTTTCATAGGGATATATGGGAAGGTAAAACTTTGTAACTCCTCTCACAGCAGTTTCTGTGTATCTTTATTAATCTGATCCTGAGAGCATTATTAGAAATGAAAAGCGAAGTGTAAAATCTTGAAACAATTTGTTTGTATAATTACACAACTAAGTTAATCATTTTCTAACAAGTTTCAACAGTGACTGCATTCTTCTATGGAGGTGTTAACTTGTTATGGGTTAGAAAGCACTCTTTGATACAGCATTTTCAGCCTGGAAAAGGGCTTTAATTTCAGAGTCCACTGAAACAAATGGAGACTTGTTGGAAATATTAACACTACCTTTTTGCTTGTTTAGCTTAAAGGAATCAATGTTTATTAGGTGATGTTTGCTAGCATGTTCTGAAGTATATACAGTTTCTTTTGACTGTGTTGTCAACTTTAAGACAGTTCAATTGGTGTGGATTTTGATATATACCTTAGCCCCCTCAGCATATAAGTTTGTAATTAAAGAAACAGTGTGCTGAAGTCAAATCATTAGTCTATAGAGCAGTGGTTCTCAACCTTTTTAATGCCGTGACCCTTTAATACAGTTCCTCATGTTGTGGTGACCCCCAACCATAAAATTATTTTCGTTGCTACTTCGTAACTGTAATTTTGCTACTGTTATGAATCGTAATGTAAATGTCTGTGTTTTCCGATGGTCTTAGGTTCTACAGCAGCGGTTCTCAACCTGTGGGTTGCGACCCACAGGTTGAGAACCGATAGCAGGGTCGCCTAAGACCATCGGAAAACACAGATATTTACATTACGATTCATAACAGTAGCAAAATTACAGTTACGAAGTAGCAACGAAAATAATTTTATGGTTGGGGGTCACCACAACATGAGGAACTGTATTAAAGGGTCACGGCATTAAAAGGGTTGAGAACCACTGCAATAGAGAATAGGTTGCTATTTTGCTTGAAGAATACTAGCTGATTTGAAGATTTGACTGCTGTGAAATGAGTCAGGGGTCCTAACACTGTGTGTTTTAGTTTGTAGCTCTAAGTAACACTTAAAGGGGATGAGGGCCTAACAGGGGTGGGCAAACTTTTTGACTCCAGGGCCACAATGGGTTCTTAAACTGGACCAGAGGGCCGGAACAAAAGCATGGATGGAGTGTTTGTGTGAACTAATATAAATTCAAAGTAAAGGAGCGGAGGGGAGAGCAAGAGAACCCTCCACTCTTTCGGCTCCGCGGGCCGGATAGAACAGCCGAACGGGCCGGATCCGGCCCGCGGGCCGTAGTTTGCCCACGGCTGGCTATGACATTGTTACCATATGCAGCAAAGATTCATTTTGTGAATAGTGTTACATTTTTCTCCTAATCTCATAATATGTTGTTATTGAAGAAAGGTAGATCCTAATTGAAAGTCGATCCAGCAGAGTGATCAATAGTATGATGCTCTAAAAAATAAAAAACAAACCACACCAAACAAACAAACAAAACCCCAAACCATTAAGCTTTCCTGCTGCCTGAATATTGTCAAAGCCTTTGTCTGTCCCTTGACTTCAAGCTGAGTGAGTGTGCTTAATCATTCTGAGAACATGGCCCTGAGCACTGAGCATGGCCCTTCCAGTGAATCACGGAGAATTGTACAGAAGAGAGGTATTGAATAGAAACTCTCTTGGCTTACTTTCAGATTTCATTCTCCCAGAAGTAGGAACTGAGCAGACCTCCCTTCTTTCAAGCACATTTTAGCTGTTTGTGTGTCATTTTTCCATATTTAATGGCTGAGGCTGTTGTCAGCAGGTATGACTTATTCATACCTTTGACTCCAAAGGAAAACATCTTTAAAGAGTAACAATGGGGTGTATTCAGCAAATTACCTCCTGTCAGAGAGAGAGAAGCAGTTATGGGAGCTGAAAACTACATGTCAGCTGTTGGAGGAGAACTCATTCATCTTTCGTTGTGCCTGGCGTGGAACTGGGTTTATAAGGCAGTTGGTGCCCGCAAGGAGCTGCCAGTCGAGTGGGAGACCAGATATTTAGTCAGAGGTACGCTGGTGGTTTTCCACCTAGGCTGGACATTGGAAGAAGCTGGGAGCTTTAAAAACACTGATGCCCGGAGATTCTGATTTAATTGTTCTAGGGTATAGCCTGGCATCAGGACTTTTAAAAGCTACCCAGGTAGTTGTAATTGTGTCAGGGTTGACTGTGGTAAGAGTGCGGAAGCATAGAGTGCCCTGGGAGTGTAAAGGAAGGACACTTAACCCAATCTGGGCCTGAGTGAGGGGGATTGAGAAGGCTCCCCGGAGAGGAGGGAACGCATGAAGTGTTCTGGGAAAACTTGGGTCCATATTGGAAAATTGGCTCTGAATATTGCATTCTCAGCATCGTTACATGTACTGAATTAGCAGTGAGTGTTAATAGGACAGAAAAAGGATTTTCAGTTTCTTTAGTCAAGTAGTTAAAAATATTGATCATCTTGAAGAGTAATGGAAGATAGAAGCAGTCTCAGGGTCGTCCCAGAGATTCTCTGGAAATTGTTATATCTTAATTGTTTACAGGCTTAATGAAAATATTAAGTAAGAGTTGCTTAGCCATTTGCATTTAGAAGACACACTTTTAAATTTATTTTGATTTGCAGAGAAACAGAAAATGCTTCCATCTGCACTGGCTTCACTGGCCCTTAAAATAACTTAAGTATATTTGTTGGTATGTTATATAACTTGTCACAACATTAGTCACCACTTCTTCCATAAGGCAACATGTAAATGATCATGGATGAACATGACTATAACTTATAGTCTAATTTGTTTTTAGTGTTTTAATCAGCTTTTTGCTTTTCTTTTTCTGTTTTAAAAGAGACTGTCATAATCTTTGGCTCCATGTAACAGAACTCTGGCAACTATTTGAACTGAGTAAGAAACTTAATGTAGTCTTGTTATTACTCATTGGAGTGAGGCAGTAACTATGGATAGCAATAGAAGAGGAGTAAGCTTCATTGCTTCTACAACGCCTTTGAAATCTTTTATTGCAAATCTTTTATTGAAATAATTGATTATTGAAGTATACCCTATGTTTATTTTATGTCATTTGTACTAAGTTATTTGGGAGAATAATTCCATTTAACTAGATCAGTAGTTGTGAAAGTGTGATCACTAGTCCAGCAGCATAAGTATTACCTGGGTATTCATTAGACATGCTAATTCTCGGGTCCTACTCCAGAAATTCTGGAGGTGGGGCTGGAAATCTATTTTAACGTGTTAAAACTTGAGGATCACGGGTATGTATAATCATTCTCATATATTGAAATATTTTAGACCCCAGGAAGGCTAGTTTGTGCTTTCTTTATTCATTCTGAATGCTTATTTGATTCTGGTTATGTGCCACTCACTGTTCAGAGAAGCACACTAGCAGGTATGATAGACAAAGTCCTTGCTTTTCTGCAGTTTGCATTTAGAGGATGGTGACTGACAATGAACAAGATTGTGATGGTTATGATGTGGAGAATTAAAATTATGTGGTAGAGAGTGTGTTGAGGAAGGCCTTTCTGAGGAGGTCAAGTATAAGCCAAGTTTTGAATGACAGGAAGGGCCACCTATATGAAGGTCAATACAAAGGGCTGTAAGATAGGAATGAGTTTGGTGTGTCTGAGGAGTAGAGAGGAGGCCAGTGTGGCTAGAATGCAGGGAGAAGGGGAGAGAGGTATGAAATGAAGTTGGAGAGATAGGTGAGATAGTCAAAGACCACATCATGTAGGACCTTATGAGGACTTTTCCCCCTCAATTTCTTTTAAAATTGTAGTAAAATATATATAAGATTTTTCATCTTAACCACTTTTCAGTGTACAGTTCAATGGTATTAAATATATTCATATTGTTGTATAACCATCACCACCATCCATTTCTAGAACTAAGATTTGATTTTGAGTGGTATGGAAGCTTTTGGGAGGTCTTGAGCCGAGGACTGACATAACCTGACCTTTAGAATAAAAGAATTTCTGGCCACTAAGTTGAAATCTGACTATACTAGTAGAAGGGCAAAGGAGGAAGCAGGGAGATCAGTCAGGAGATTACTGCAGTGATGGAGGTGAAGTGTAGGTGATCTTTCCAAGATAGTGGGGTTGGGGATGCTTTCTGGATGTATTTTGATGATCAAGTCATCAGAATTTGCTGATTGGTTGATTGTGGCATGGACATAAGTGGCATATAAAACAAAGAGGAGTCTAAGGATGACACAAGTTTTTTGGACTGAATAACTGGTGCATTTCAGAAGATGCAAGTTTGAGGAAGAAAAGCACCCTTGGTTAAATTAGAAATGCTTCATAGATATTCAAGTGGTGGTGTTGAGTGGCAGTTGGATAAGGGATCTGGAATCAAGGAAGAAGCAAGATTTAAATTATTAAAGCCCTGAGACTGAATGAGATCATCTAAGTAATGAGTGTAGATAGAGAGAGGTCCAGGACTAAGGTCCAGGGTAGGAGAGCTTGCTTCAGAAGGAGTTAGCAAAAGAGCAGCCATTAAGGTAAGAAGAGTACTAATAGAGAGTGATATCCTGATAGGCAAGTGAAGAAAGTGTTTCAAGAAGGAGGGCAGGGCAAGTCAATCAACTGTGTCAAATGCTGCTGAAAGGTTGAGTGAGACAAGCACTGAGAATTGACCATTTTAGCAATGTGGAGGTCATTGGTGATCATGACAAGTTGTTTCAGTAGTGTGGTGGGTTCAGAGTATGTTAAAGAGAGAAAGAAGTAGCAGCAGAGACCATGAGTATACTAGTACATGGTATTCTTCATTTAGAGACAGCAGGTTTGCACAGTCACCGCAATTTAGTGGCACAGGTTAATGTGTTGGAGCTCCAATGTTTAAAAAACTTGGTATGTAACATCTTTCCATGCTCATGCTTGTTACTTAGTTTTTTAAATGGGAAAACGAAAAATGGAAATTTAGGTAAAATATGTACGAAAGCTCTGAAGAACCTTTATGGAGTCATAGAGTACTGCAGAACACATCTTGAAAACCATTATCTTGATCTAGAGGAATGAAATTCTGAGATGGAATTTAGCCAGTTACAAACTAAACTTAAGAAAGATTTATTTAGGTTTTAGAAGGAATCTTGTTGGTGTTCCTCAGATGACTTTAGAACATTCCTTTCTTTCACCAAACATTGTTCTTTGAGCTCATTTGAATGAAAAGGATCTTTTCATCTGGTATTTTCCACAAATGTTTGGTGGCCAAAAGAGACTGACTTTGTAGGTCTTTCTGTACCCTCTATCAGGGAAAAAAGAGCACAAAAATATTTTTTAAAGGAGCTTAAAACTTAAGTTCACCTTGTTTTATTTCATATTTTTAAGTAAGATAATATGATTTAGTGTATAATTTTTAAGTTATATTTGACAATATATATTTAAATTGAATTTTAGAGGAGCCAACTCTTTGCAGTTGTAGTTGCTTATTTAAAGCAAAAGCCCAAATTTCTATTCAGTGAAGAAATGATGATCCTTCACGAGAGAAATAACTAGATTCCTGATTGGCAAAACAGATATTTTTCTTTCTACTGGCTAAGGAACTTTAGGGAGTATTACCATATTTTACTAGTATTGAATTTAAGATGCTATTATTTACAAATAATAATGCTATTATTTATAGTTATTATACGTATTATCAATAAAGAAAAAATGCTGCCATGTAGAATTGTAAGAGGCAATAGATTGTAAGATATGAGAAAATGTGGGGGAAAGTTCTTAGAATCAATGAAACAGAATTTGAGTGCCAGGAGGTGTGAATTCTGGTTCTGGCTACATTTCTAAGTAGCTATGGGACCACCGACAAGTCACTTAGGAACTCTGCCTCAGGTTCCTCACCTGTATGGTATTGATAATGCCTGGTGCACCTACCTCCTGGGATTATAATAAGAATGAAATGTGATAAATGAGATAGTTATTTTGAAAACTGTAATCTATTGGGTAAATCCAATGTTTTTATTTGATTGAAATGAAACCTTAGATCTGATTAAACAACTCAGAAAATTTCTTCTCTGAGCTTTGTTGTCAGGTTTAAAATATAATTCAGTTATAGACATTTGAAAGTATAACGTTTTCTTCACTGACTGATTTTCATTCAATCTGGAAATAATATCTTTTTATTGTAGTTTTAGAATCAAAGAGAAAGAGAAAATGCAAAGAAATATAACCCCGATGTTCTCATCACTCTGAATTAACTGTTAACATTCTGTTAATGCTGTGATCTTTAAAAAACTTATTATGAAATATTTATGACATAAAAAGGTAAAAGGATATAATAATGAACATTCATATACTTGCAGTTTTTCTACAGGTGAAGCCCCCTATGTGGGAACAATCTTACATTTAGATTAGGATCCTGTCTCATAACAGCCTAGTGAGACAGGCTACTGTTTCTCTTGTTTCAGTCTTAAAATCTATAAATAAGCAAGTTAACTTCATCCTATGAATGTTTTATCCGGGAATATGAGGGAGAAGGCTACTTTCTGCTAGTGTTGCTTTGCTTTGAGTTTCCTCAGAATTCTATCTGTGGTTTTGGAGATCTACCTGGGTAAATTGGAGATGTGACGTCTGTAAAATTGTAATAATGTTTAGTCAATTATTGGCCAGACATTATACCCAGACAATGTGTGTGTGTGTTTAAATTTCACAATAATTTTTCTGGTTAGATGTTCTCATTTTATAGATTAGGTAGACGTGGCTCAGAGAAGTTGAGTAACTTGTCCAAAGTTCCACAGCCATTAAGTTGTGGAGCTAATGATTTTATCAAGGTGTGCTTTATACCTCAGCCCACATGTTCTGTAACCATGCTGCCTCCATCCTTGTTAGTAATCATGATTTGTTTCTTTCGTAGGCAAAACCCAGAGACCACATTTGAAGTGTATGTTGAAGTGGCCTATCCTAGATCAGGTGGCACTCTTTCAGGTATTTGCATGTTTAATTATCATATGGCATGTTTGTTTATTGTATGAGATAGCCATGCATATGGGATATGGGAATATTCTAAGCTGTTATTTATCTTTAAGTATGTTTAAGTGTCTTTCTTTGTTATTTGTGCCCACATCATCATAAGCATGATGACATAGATTTAATTTAGTAAATTTTATGTTTGTTGGTAAAAGAAAGTTAGAAATTATTTGAAGGAAATACTTCCTGTGGCTTTAGCTTTTGAACTAATTTGGACATGTATTCTTGGATGACAGGGTCTTAGACACCTTGTGCAGGCTGAATATAATACTTCTTGAGCTAAAATCCTTCTTGGTTAATGAGAAGAAAAATAACCTTATGATCCAGTGTTCTTTTTCTTGGTGCCTGACAGAGTGATGCATTTGCCAAAGATATGTTAGGCAGCAACTCTTGGCCCACATACACTAACAGTTGCATATATTATTTGTTGTTTAGGGAGAGTGAATTTTCTTGGATTAGAAACTTGGAGTAATCAGGATTTCAAATGGTAGTTATACCCTTAATTGGCTATACAACCTTGGGCATATTTTTTTTTTCTATTTCATTATTTAATTAGATTGTAATACTCATAAAAATAGCTTTTATTGAGTTTTTCTTGTCCTACATACTTGACATAGTCAGTCCTTACAGTTCAGCCCCTAAAGATAGCTGGGTGGCATCTCCATTACAACTATGAGAAAAGGGAATCTCAGAGAGATCAAATAAATTACCAAGGTCATATAGCTACTGTGTGGTTCAAGTCCTTGTTACTTTGCTGCATTGCCTTCATGAGGATAGTGACCATGATATACACAACTCTATGTCATCTTCAGGGCTTTGCATAACATCACCAATGTTTGTTAAAATGAATGAATTTCTCCTAACAGCAAAAGTCAGATTAATTGTGTGTGCTCCACTTTCTGGTTTATCTAACGAAGGCTGTAAAACATGTTAGAAATATATGGTTGCTGTAGAAGTAGAATATTAACATCCGTAAGTTACGCCTCTTAATGTGCAAACTATTGGATTGGGAAGCATTACTCAGTGTGTATGTGAGCAGCATTTTATGGGCTGATGTTACAGAGTAACCATTTGATGATGGCTGTGATTTGACAGATACATTTAAGGACAAACATTTTTCTTATTTCTCTATTTGCTAATGTTTCCCCTTTCAATTGCCCCCCCAAAGTTAAAATGAAATTTTTGGGGGGATATGAACAAAATTTGAAAAGTGAAAATAAGATGGAAGAATGAACAAAAAGAAAAGTGTATCTTACCCTTTATCCCAGACATCTGATTCCTCTTCCCTTCCTGCAGATAACTCTTTTCTTATTTAACTCTTTAGTATAGTTTTAAAACCTTTTTATTTTGAAAATATTTAAAAAGATAAACGTTACAAGGTTAGCCAAGTGTATATGCCCTTTCCTTAGATTCAGCAAGTGTTACTTTTTGGCCATATTTTCTTCATTCTACATGCATATGCATATTACTTTTGCTGAACCACTTGAGAAGTTGCAGACATTGTGACCTTTCACCCCTAAATTCTTCAGAATATATCTCCCAAGAATAAGGACATTTTCTTTCATAACTCTACTATAGTTATTGAGATAAGAAAATTTAACATTGATATAATGTCAGTTGTTCATAGTTAAATTTGATCATTTGTCCCAAAAGTGTCCTTTATAGCATTTCCCCCTCTGATCTAGAATCTAATTCAGATCTATTTAATTTCACATCTACTTGGTTTCAGCATGTAATAATTTTATGGCTTTTCTTTACCTTTTATGACATGTTTTTTAAGGAATTAGCTTGTTTTTTAAAAAGTCCATGGGTTAGATCTGATTGTATCCCAATTATTAGATTCAGAGTATGGATTTTAGGCAAGAGGATCTAGAACATGATATTGTGTATCATATCAGTAGGCACATGGTGTCAGTCCCATTATTTGTGGAAAAACACATAAAACTTTCATGTACAAATTCACAAATAATTATAAAGTGAGTACCCATGTTACTGCTGTCCAGGTTAACAAATATAATGTTGCTTGGTTCTAAGGAAATTCTGTTCGGGCAAGAGCAATCCCTGCCTGGCCCTATGCTTTAGAGGGCCTTGCTTTGTCCCTCTTCCATGGGGCAAGAAGTCTGTGGGGCCTATGGGATATGCCCACTTGGAGCCTGAACCCTTTCATTCCAGACCAGCCGTGGGCAAACTACGGCCCACGGGCCGGATCCGGCTGTTCTATCCGGTTCTCTTGCTCTCCCCTCCGCTCCTTTACTTTGAATTTATATTAGTTCACACAAACACTCCATCCATGCCTTTGTTCCGGCCCTCCGGTCCAGTTTAAGAACCCATTGTGGCCCTCGAGTCAAAAAGTTTGCCCACCCCTGTTAGACCTTTGAGTACCTAGGACCTCAGAATTTTGTGCCCAAATGGCCCAGAGGCTGCATGAGTCTCTTCCTGAGGGTAGACTGAGCTGCAGGTGTATACACTCCTAGGCCCATGTGATGGCTTAAGAGTTGCCATTTATGGGGAGTAGTGTATGGGATGGAACTTGGACTTGTGAATGAAGGTGACTGGGTGCTGTGTGCGAAGTTGTTGGCAGTATGGGATAGAGAAGAGGGCTATGGGCAGTGGGCCGATAGCTAATTTTCCCTGCACCATCAGGTTTCCACTTGAACTTTAAGGAATCCAAAAATTATCAGTATGAATTTAGTCTTCTAGGCAGATAAAGGCATATTTGTTGTGATAGGAAGGTAGAACATATATTTCGTTGTTAATCCTCACCCAAGGATATTTTTTCCATTGATTTTTTTTTAGAGAGAGTGGAAGGGAGGCGGGAAGACAGAGAGAGAGAACCATTGATGTGAAATAGACACATTGATTGGTTGTCTCTTGCAAGCACTTCTACTAGGGCCAGGGATTGAGTCTACAATGGAGGTGAGGTATGAACCCTTGACCAAAATCCAACCTGAGACCTTTCGGTCTGAGGGGGGATGCTCTAACCTGCCAGGGCACTGTGATCATTTTTATGTGTGAATCCTGGTGCCCGTAAACATACTTCCATAGGATAGAAACCCTACTAGATGATTGGATCATGCTAAACTGTTTTATTTTTTTAGAATTGATTGTATTCATCTACACTCCCTTCAGCATTTGGCATCAGTCCTTGGTACAATTAGACCTTTTTTTTTTTTTTTTTTTTTTTTTTTTTTGCCAATCTGGTGGTTGTGTAGTAGTATATCCTTGTTTTTATTTGCATTTTCTTGATGACTGATGAGATTTAGCACTTTTCATATGCTTATTGGCATCTTATTCAGCTTCTTTTTAGAAGTGCTGTCCAAGTCTCTTGCTTTTTTTAAAAAATTGAGTTTTCTACCTTTTCCTTATGAATGATTTATAAGAAATTACACTATATATTATGGATATTAATTATCTGCTTGTATGTGTTACAAATATCTTCTCCCACTCTATGGTTTGTCTTTCACGCTCTTTATGGTACCTTTGATCAAAACTTAATGATTTTAATATAGTACTATCTATATATATAAAAGCCTAAGCCAGTGGTCGGCAAACTGTGGCTCGTCTATATATATAAAAGCCTAAGCCAGTGGTTGGCAAACTGTGGCTTGCGAGCCGCGATTTGCCGCTCTGTTGACTAATGAGTTTGCCGACCACTGACCTAGGCTCTCAATTCCAATAATTACAGGCTGTTGTTCCTTGTGATTCAGCCCCTATCCCAGTGGTCGGCAAACTCATTAGTCAACAGAGTGGCAAACCGCGGCTCACGAGCTGCATGTGGCTTGCGAGCCACAGTTTGCCGACCACTGGCCTAAGCGACCTTTATGACCGGACAACTGGCCAGTAGCTGTGATGCACACTGACCACCAGGGGGCAGATGCTCAACGCAGGAGCCGCCCCTGGTGGTTAGTGTGCTCCCACAGCCAACCTCCTGCGGTCCATCCCCCCCCTGGCTGGCCAACCTCCCGCAGTCCCTCCCCCTCTCTCCCCCCGCCCAGCCCCTTCTCTCCCCCAGCCCCCGGCCAGCTGGCTGATCAGCCCTGATTCCCAGCCAGGCCGAGGGACCCACCCATGCACAAATTTGTGCACCGGGCCTTTCGTTTATTAATATTTTCCTACCCTACAGATATGAAGATATTTTCCTATAAGAAATGTATAGTTTTGCTATTTGCATTTAGGTCTTTAATCTATCAAGGACAATTTTCTATTAGATGATAAATATTCTAAAAAGTTAAACTCTAAATTTGATTCTTTATTCATGACTTTTTAAAATTGGAAAACTAAATAAAGCTGAATTATTAAGATATGCTACTCTACTTAAATCATATTTTTATAAAATGATCACATACTTCTGAATTGTACCTAAAATATTACCTCTCAATAAAAAGATGACACGTGAGAAAGGCCAATGAGAAATATTACTAGAATTTAAAGACAGTATTTTCCCTCACCAATAACTTTTAATGTTTGTAATACTGAAGACATGTATTGTAAACTCTCATGTGTTCTATGCTCTGAAGGGCATTCCATGAAATCCATGGGAAGGACATGTGATCTGTCACTTCTGCTTAGACATTGCACCAAGATTTATGATCCTGAATGGGATACCTTCCAAACACTGTGAAAGTAAAGTTTAGGTACACAAATTGAACTCGTGGTGCTGCTTAGTTTCTTTGGGAATTTGTAAGATTTCCTAGTAGCTATTACCAGTGAACAAGCTGTCACTTAATATTTGATTTTAGGTAATCTTTTACCTACTTCTACAACCTTCTTATTTGTTTTTAATAAAACTCATCATACTTACCTTTTCCTGCTATTATTTAATGAGTTATTTTTGCCATTTTGAATGATTGCAAAGAAATCTGCCTTAAAATTAGTCTTTGTTTCTTGGACTTGCATCTCTGATCTCTGCCAAAGTATCTGAGCAAATTTAGGTATAAACCTTACCCTATACAATACTAGTGTCTGGGCATAATCTTCTCTTTGAAGTTTGTTTGCATCCCCCAGAGGGATTAATTCCCTGCTGTGAGAAGGTGGGTTAGAAAGCATTGAAACTACTTTATGGGTCTTTAATTGGGGGATTTAGTATACATTTTGTTCTATAAACTTCTGTGGGAGTTTCATTCTTACAATTTTTCTTATACTGTGGTATGTTGTATTCTCATTGTAAATAAAAAATACTAAAAATTTTCTCAAGCTATTTGAGTATATCTGGGTGTTTTTTTCTATTACCTTTAAATTTTTAGTAGTTTGTTTTCTGATTAGATTTTGAGTATGTATAAATTTTAAAAATTTTAGAAAAATTATTAAGAGAAAATATCACAGTAATAACTACTATTAATGTTTGGCTGTATTTATCTCCTTATAGTCCTTTATGCGTATATGTAAATAAAATATATAAACTCCCCCCCCAAAAAAAATCCTGCTATATGTATGTGTTTTTCTTGCTCCTTCCCCAGGTTAATTATTATTTTCCCTAAAATTATTAATATAGCTTTGTAAAAGTCATTTCAGTTGCTATAAATTTTACAGCATGTTTATGAGCTGTATTTACTTATAATTGGATCTTTAGAGTGTTTCCACAATTCTCCTGTTGTAGACAAGCCAATGAACATCTTTGTGTATGATGCTTGCTATTTAGGTATGTGATTTTAATGCTTTCAAAAGAAGTTGGATCATTTTGAGTAGATCTTTGATCTACTTTGTTCTTAATTTTTTTTTTTTTTTGCCACATCCCATTTTGTATACTCTAATTTGTGTATTTATTCAAGAGCCCATCTTTACAAAGGAATCCCAGAAAACGAATAAAACCATCTCAAGTTGTGAAATTTCCCAAAGCTGAGCAGTAGTCTGACTGAAGGTCTCAGAAGAGAGTGCTCTTGCAAGAGAGATGAACCTGCCCAGTTCCATGATCAGATGGTACTGGCCATGCTGAAACTCAGTGCATTTCAAACACAAGAATCTCATTACAGCTGGCATCTCTGAGCCTGCTGTGGGCACTGTTCTTGGCCAGCGCTTAGCACTGGAAGAGTGGCAGCATCAGGTTCTCAAGGCTGTTTGGCAAACCAGCTTCCTCTGTGTCAGCTCCCATCCCAGCATTTTTAATGCTAGTCCAATAGCCACTTTATAAAAAGTGCATAGTCAAGTTGAGAAACTGTAGTGAGACTCTGTGAGAGGACTGCTCTTGACATGGTGCTGTGGTTAGCTCAGATTTTCAGCTAGCATGGTGTTAAGCAGTAACCTTAAAACTAAACAAAACACTTGGCTTTAAAATCTCTCTTAAATATCTGTTCACATTTCTGTATTGGCAGTATCATGAAGATAACTGAGTTTTGGCCAACTTAAGATATTGAAAGCCAGATTTATTATTCTGAACCTTAGCTTTCACTTTACAGGACTAATTCTAGGAGCTTTGCCTGAATCTGTGATCACCATTCAACATTATTAGATATTTTAAAAAAATTGACTTTAATAAAAAACAACATTTTATGCTGTCTCTTTAGAAGTGGAGTGGATGGGGGAAAAGTCCTTTTGAGAGTTGTTTTACTTCAGATTAAAATATTCTTAGAGGTAGTAACTGAATTTATAGTCTTATTCCTTTTCAATAGTAATATAATAAATCACAGCAAACTCTTCTTCCCGTTTCTACAGTATGAAGTTTAAGGGCTGTCTGGGTATAAATTACAATATAGGAGAGTCTCAAAAGTTTTGGTAATTCATGACAGTGTGGTTCTTGCTCTGTTTGTGGCTCAGTGCTAGGCTGTTGGCCCTCTTGGTGGACTATTAATCTACTAAACGATAAAATCAATGTGAGCAGCAAGTTTGTTGATTGAAAAAATGTATTCCCTCAAAATGCCAATCTCAGAATCTCATTTTCTTAACTATAAAATGGGAGCCCTAATAGTAACTACTTCATTTAGTTGAAAGGATTCAAGGGGAATGCATAGTACATGGGACATGGAAAGTTTTTAGTAAGTGGGAGCTGTTGTTATTTATCATTTGTTTTAAAATATTTAATTTTTTTAGAGAAGTTTTAGATTCACAGTAAAATTGAGAGGAAGATATAGAGATTTCCCATATACTGCCTACCCCACACATGCACAACCTCCGCCATTATCAACATCCCCCACCAGAATAGTACATTTGTTACAATTGATGAATCTACATTGACATATCATAATCACCCAAAGTCCATTATTTATGTCACAGTTTACTCTTGGTGTTTTATATTCTATGGGTTTAGATAAATGTATTCATCATTATAGTATCATACAGAGTAGTGTCACTGCTCTAAAAATCCTCTGTGCTCTACCCATTCATCCCCCCCTCCCATTATCCTCTGACAACCACTGATCTTTTTTTTTAAATCTTCAAAAAAATTTTTAATCCTCACCTGAGGATATTTTTCCATTGATTTTAGAAAGAGTGGAAGAGAGAGGGAAAGACAGAAAAATACCTATGTGAGAGAAACACTTCGATTGGTTGTCTCCTGCACACGTCCTGACCAGGGCCCAGGCTGGGGAGGAGCCTGCAACTGAGTTATGTGACCTTGACCAGAATCGAACCCGAGACCCTTCAGTTTCCAGGCTGATGCTCTATCCACTGAGACAAACTGGCTAGGGCACCACTGACCTCTTTACAGCCTCCATAGTTTTGCCTTTTCTATAATATCATATAGGTGGAATCATACAGTATGCAGCTTTTTCAGCTGGCTTATTTCACCTAGCAATATGCATTTAAGGCTCTTCTGTATCTCTTCATGGATTTCTTTTTGGCACTAAATATATTCCATTTCCTGGATGTGCCATAGTTTATTCACCTACTGAAGGACATCTTGGTTGCTTCCAATTTTGGCAATTATGAATAGAGCTGCTATAAACATCTGTGTGCAGGTTTTTGTGTGGACATAAGTTTTCAACTCCTCAGGTGAATACCAAGGAGCATGGTTGTTGGATATTATGCTAAGTACATTTAGTTTTATAAGAAACTGACAAACGGCTGTACCATTTTGCATTTCCTCCAGCAATGCATGAGAGTTCCTATTGCTCCACATGTTCACCAGCATTTGGTATTGTCAGTGTTTTGGATTTTGGCCATTCTAATAGTTGTGCAATGGTATCTGATTGTTTTAATTTGCATTTCCCTGATGACATATGATGTGGAGCATCTTTTCATATGCTTATTTTCCATCTGTTTGGTGAGGTATCTATTGAGGTGTTTGGCCTGTTTTTAAATCAGGCCTATGTCTGATTCAGGTTTTTGCATGTCCAGTTGTTCCAGTTCTATTTGTTGAAAAGACTATCTTTGCTCCATTGTATTGCCATTGCTCATTTGGCAAAGGTCACTTGACTATATATGGGTTTATCTCGCTTTCTTTTGATCCATTGCCTATTCTTTCACCTACTAGACTAAATGTTACCATGTAGTTGGAAGCTGTGAGGATTAGGCAATTGTGTGCAAAGAGGTAAAGGGTAGTATATGACAGTGGTCGGCAAACTCATTAGTCAACAGAGCGGCAAACCGTGGCTTGCGAGCCACATGCGGCTCGCGAGTCGCGGTTTGCCGACCACTGCCCTATACTATCTCGTGTTGGTTTCTGTAGCTTCATGGTAATTCTTGAAGTTGGTTAATGTCAGTCTTCTGATATTGTTCTTCTCTTTCAATATTGTGTTGATTATTATGGGTTTTTTGCATTTCCATATAAACTTCAGAAGCAGTTTGTCAGTATCCACAAAATAACTTGCTCATGTTTTTATTGTAATTGCATTTAATTTATATAGTTGTGAAGAACTGACATATTGAATATATTGAGTCTTCTTACCTATGAACATGGGGATCTTTCTCCATTTATTTATTCTTTGATTTTTGTTTTAGGGAATATCTCGTATAGTTCTTGCATTTATTTTTGTTAGATCTATGTATGAAAGTAGATGTTATTTTAAATTATAATATTATTTTTGTGTAAGGCAAGAGTTCATATCTGTGTAGAACTCCACAATTATTCTCAAGCTAACACAGTTCAAAAGTGGGAATTAAAATTAACTAGCCAAAGTAGATTTTTCAGAATCCACGCATTCAAACTTAAATCCTTTATTCATGGGAAAGCCCTTAGCTTATGCCCTACGGGGGCTATGGTTTGCCCTGAGGATTTTTCTGTATTATATTGCTCAGCATAGTTACTGATCATGTTGATGACATTAAGTCATTGTATTCATCAGGATTCTTTTTGCTATAAGTGGCAGAGCCCAGTGAAATCTGGCTTGAGAAAAAAAAAAAAAAGGAAATTTATTGTCTCTCAATATTGAGAAATGCAATGATAAACTTGGCTTTGGGTTTTGCTGGATCTAGGTGTTCTACTAGTACTTATATTTTCAGAGATTTGTCATCTCTTTCTGTCTTCTGTGTTGGGTTCATTTTGGGACTAGTGCTCCTTATACAATGGCAAAGGGATGACTATTGGGAAATCCAAACTTATATTCTACTAGAGGCCTGGTGCATGAAATTTGTGCACTGGGGAGGGTTTCCCTCAGCCCAGCCTGCACCCTCTCCAATCTGGGACCACTGGCTCCTAACTGCTCACCTGCCTGCCTGATTGCCCCTAACTGCTCCCTTGCTGGCCTGATTGACACCTAACTGCTCCTCTGCCGGCCTGATTGCCCCCAACTACCTTCCCCTGCTGGCCTGATCACCCCCAAGGCTTTTATTAGTATAGATATGACCCTTCACAGAAAATTTTACTAACCCTGCTTTACAATAAGGTCTTGATGATTGAATCATTGGGACCAGACACCAAGATTTCCTTTCTTTGAATAATGGAGGGAATACTTACCTTGTCTTTAAGTTGCCCTGAAATTAAAATGAGATAATGACTTAGAAAAGTATAAAAGCACCATATAAAGACAACTGTCTTTTTCATGTACTAAAAGATAATAAAGTGGTAAAATGAAAAACACTATTTTTATTCTCCCCCTTCCTTCCTTTACAGCCTTTATTTAAACTTTGAAATTTATAAAAATTTCACTCCAATTTTCATTTTTTACATTCAATATTATTTTGTATCGGTTTCAGGTTTTATATTAGTTACAGAATAGTGGTTAGGCAATCTAATACTTTACAAAGTGTTCCCTGATATTTCCAGTACCCCACCTGGCATCATACCATCATTACAACACTATTGACTATATTCCCTATTTAAGTGACAATGGGTTTACAGGTTCCTTCCAGTCTTTCTTTTGTGTTGTTCGCCTTTCCTTTTCTTTCTCACTTCTTCCCTCATTTTCCTTATATAGTATCTCAATTGGCCATCAAAGCTCAGTGAAGGCACTGGGACATGCTTAATCCATTTTATAGACCAGGAAACTGAGGCCAATTCCATTTGGCTGTGGAACTTGACTCAGCGCACAGGGAGCCCTCAGAGCCATGCTCTCTGCCCTTCCTAAGGGGCAGCCGCCAGGCAAACAGAACAAACCTTCCGAGCCTCTTTCTCAAGCACCTCTTCATTGCAGACGCTCCACATTCTTTCCTCTCCCCGGTCCCCGCCCCCATTCTTCACTGCACTCCCTTCTCCGGAGCAGGTGGTAGGTTCCCCACTCACCGGCATGGCATGCTCTGCTGTGGGGCAGGGCGGCTTGGGCTTGCTTTTGGGTCAAGGTGGGAGCAGGAGTTGCTGCCTCTGATGTGCGAAAGCCGCCTGGGCGAGGCCGGTTGGCAGTCAGTCTGGCACCCCTCCACTGAGGTGGTACCGCCCCTCAACCCCCTCCTGAGGGCTGCGGGTCCTTGCCCCTCCACCCAGGCATCCTTCCATGCCCCTTGATCCCTGGCCGGGCCCACCGGTGTCTTGGGGCCACTGCAGAACCTCTCTCTCTCTGCGAAGCTGTGAATCTGTGGCCAGAGGCCGGGTCTGGGTCTCAGCAACCCCATGCCTGCAATGTTCCCAGGGCCCCACGGAAGTGGCTAGGCAGGCCTGCTGCCCCTCCCCGGGCCTGTGATGGACCCAGACCCCTCGGGTGGCGTCTGGCGCTGCCCACCCTGCCTCCCCAGGCTCGGATGGACTGGTACCTTGTGGGCGGCATCTGGCGCTGCCCGCAGGACCCGGACCCCCAGGAGCAGGCCATGGCGCTGCCCGACCCACCTGTGTATGCAAATTAACCACCAGCTTTGTTGGGTTAATTTGCATACTCACTCTGATTGGCTGTGGGCATAGCGGAGTTATGGTCAATTTACATGTTTGTCTATTATTAGGTAAGATCACTTTAGTTACCCAAGTGGAAAAAGAGTGTCTTACATTATTTTGAATCATAGTCCCAAAGGTGATTGTACTAGGCTGAATTGGGATTATAGGCCAATCTATGAACCAGTCATCCTGGTTCTGAGTTGGGTGATTCTGAGCTGTTGATTGGGGGATGAGGGAGGATGTGTGTGGGGGCCTGTTTAATGCCATCTGGATTCTATAGCCTGAGCATGGGCAGGATAGTTCCTCAGAGGAAAATTTGATGCTGTCATCAGAATAAGGAAGAATGGATGTTAGACAGCCAAAACAGATGTCTGTTGCAGCCATTAGGACAATATTTTATTCAAAATATTTTTCAGAAAAGCACTGAGACATATAATCTAGTTTGGAAAGATTTATAGCCAAAATGATTAAGTTTCAATACTTAAAAAAATGTAGGTTTTCAGCTTTCTCAAAAACTGCCATATAAGCTTGATTTCCCCAGGATTCTACATGACTGAGGTCTTATTATCATACATCTACTTGTTAGAGTTCTTTATTCTTTGAGCACTCAGTTTAGGTTCAGCACTTGCTAGACTCCATGGGAAGTGGAGTGCAAGATCTATAAAATAGAAACTAGACTTCTGCTTTAAATGCTTAGGAGACTTATTTTTGTTAAACTTTTAAGAAATTGTATTCTAGCTTTTGAACTTCTTTTGGTATTAGTCACAACACATTTTGCATTCCCTGCTTTATACTGCATTGAAAACACGCGGTCCGCTCAAAGGCTTTCATTAGAAAAAGAAAGCTCTACTGAAGATGTCACCGTGAGCTTGCTTTGCCTAGCAGAAAACTTTAATAAATTGTTTGATTTAAAGAGTTTTCTTACCTTTAATGTGTTCTTAGGCATTAGAATTTTATGTTATCATATAGCCTTATTTGAATAGAAAATAGATGGAGGTGAATTGTTGTCTAGATTGTTACAATATAATTATCTTCATAGATAATTAGTAGTAAAAACAATGTAATGGAAAGACTATAGGGTTTGACATCAGTTTTCTTCTGCCACTCACTAATTGTTTGACCTTGGGAAAGTATTTAAACTGAATTCTAGTTTATCTAGTATTTAAGTGGGACTTATATCTACTTGGAAGATTGTTTTGCAAATTAGAGACAATCTGTATTAAAATACCTAATACTGAAACTGGTACAAATTTGACCTTCTTGTGGTGACTTAATTCAACATCATCTTTTAGTGAAAAACAAACAAACAAACAAACAAACAAACAAAACACCTTCAAACCAAAACCAAACAATAAAACTTCCTGCAATTGTGATTTTGTTAAGAGATTGAATCTTCTTTCTGATATAGAATTAATTTAAATTCCTTTTTGAAAGGATTCAAATACTAGAATAATAGCGAGATGAGGATATGAAACTTTCTGCCCGGCCAGAATGGCTCAGTGGTTGAGCGTCGCCCTATAAACCAGGAGGTCGCAGGTCAATTCCCAATTCAGGGCACATGCTCGGGTTGCGGGCTCGATCCTCAGTATGGGGCATGCAGGAGGCAGCTGATCAATGATTCTCTCTCATTTTTTTTTATGTGCACAATTGTTCATAACAGCTTTATTTGTAATTGCCAGAATTGAAAACAACCAAAATGTCTCTCTCAAGGTGAATGATTAAATAAACACTGGTACACTCATACCATGGAATACTACTAAGCTGTAAAAATGGAATGAACTATTGATACATGCAAAAGCTTGGATGGCTCTCAAGGGCATTATTCTGAGTGGAAAAAAAAGCCATTCTCAAAAGGTCACAAATTGCATGTTATAAAACATTCTCAAAATGACAAAATAATAGAGTTGGGGAGCAGATTAGTAGTTGCCAGAGCTTAAAGATAGTGGAAGAGAAAGAGGTGGGTGTGACTATAAAGGGGGAACTTTTGAAGTGATGTAACAGTTCTGAATCTTGTGGTTACACAAATCTATACATGTGATAAAATGGCATGGAACTATATGCACACATGCACCAAGGTCAATTGGCTGGATTGGATATTTTACTAGAATTATATAAGGTGTAGCCATTGGGGAACACTTGATAAAGTATACATTGGACCTCTCTGTGCTATACTCTCTCATTATTGATGTTTCTATCTCTCCCTCTCCCTTCCTCTTGGAAATCAATAAAAAATATTTTTTTCAAAAAGATATGAAACTTGATGAAAAGAAAACTGAATGACTAATTTTCTCCTTTTGAAAATGTCTGATTAATTCTGAATGTCTTCAAGAAAAATACATTTTGGACACATGAATAATTTCAGATGATCAACCTGTATTTTTTTTCCTTCACTTATGTTACAGTAAAACTTAAATAAGAACCCAATGATTAATTCTCAGTTATCAGAATTTTTCTTATTTAAACTACTTGTGAGAAGAGCCAGATTCCAATAAAATAAGTTTGTGTCAGATATTTATTAAAACAACCCATTTCTGGAATATGGTCTATACTTAGTGCATATTTAGCTCAGTTTTCTGTCCTCAGCGGTAATCATCACTGATACTCAGAATGATGGAATTGGCTTCTAGAACATCAAAAGGAAAGCATTCCATTAGTTTGTTAGGTTGTATTTACTATGGAAGGAAAATTGACAAAAGTATTTGGGAAAGATTACTTACAAAGATTGAAATGAAAAATATTTTCTTCATGACTCTCAATGAAGTAGGAAATCAGCTAAGCAAAATATTTAATTTGTTTTCTTTTCTTACTAATAAATATTTTGTTAATAAAAGTCCCTCTTTCCCCCAAAACTAAAAATATAATTAGCAAAATCTAATTAAGGTTTCTAGAATCAGGCCATCTGGGTTCAAATTCCAACTCTACCGCTTATAACTTATATCCCTGTGTAATGGGAGTGATGTAAGTACGAGTTAGTATTGTAAAGATTAACTGAGAAAAAAATATTAAAGAATTAAGCACAGGAATGGCACAGAGTACCTCTCAGTTTAAACTGTCATTAAAGAAAAAAAAAAGTTGGATTTACTTATTTTGATCCTTCAAACTAGAAGTTGAGGATCACCAGAGATTTGCACTGGGGAAATGTCATTGTTCCTATTGTGGGTGTTTTTCATCTTACACTTGATAGCAGGGCGTTGGGAAAGGATCTAAGGCAATTCTAGGCCCACGGCCTTTGCAAGGCTTGACTAGGTTTTTTTCTTGCCTCCAGCAGCCCCAGTAAATCCAGTTTAGGTTTTTTAAAAGTTCTTAGTCCCTGGGGTGGACCCTGGAACAAGCTGACCTATTTTCTCTTGTGTTTGCTGGGTGGAGATTGAGTTGACTCAGGTTTTATTTGGGTTTCTGTGGCCCTGCTGCAGGATAAAAGCTCAAGTCTAGACCCAATTTTAGTTGAGATTTAGGGCTGACCCTGCTACATTTTCCATTTTTTGTTTAGAAACATATTTTTCTTTTACACTTTATCCATTCAGCCATATTTCTTACATCTATCTTATGATAGATGCTGGGGTGGGGGTTCATTCTAGACAGAAGGGTTTATTTTTCTATTTATTAATTAAAAATGGGTCTTTTAGCAAGATGATGATCAGCTTTAGGGGATCATGCTTAGTTCCACAAGGGCAGAGATCTTTGTTTGCTTAGTTCACTGATATGTCCCCAGCATCTAGAACAGTGCATGGCACATGGTAGGCATTCAGTACTTATTTGTTAGACAAATGAATGAGTGGACACAATTCCAACTGATTGCAGTGAGTCTTGATGTTTTAATTAGTTCTATAGTTTTATTGTTGATAAATATCTCACTTCTAGCAGGTTGAATGGCTGCTCAATTTGCTATATTTTATTTCTTGATGGAAATCCTTGCATAGAACTAGGAGAGGGCATTTATGTTAGAAGCAAAAGTAATCATGCAGTTTCCTCTCCAGTAGTTTTCTGGAAGATATTTTAGCCTTTTCTATGAGCAGATGTGTTCAGGATGAAAGTTTACAGGAAGGCGTGCTCACATTTGTCTCACGAGGCGAGGAATGCCTTTTCCTCTCCATTTAGTAAGTGTCCATCAGACTTCCCAGAGTACAATGAGGCTTTTAGCCCAGGCCCAGCAGCCTGTATTTTTTGCATTTTAGGCTTTTTCTGCCACCCCTGGGAAACTGCCTGGTGGTCTGGCATCATGGGAATTTATTTCACTAAAAGCTGATTCCCCACCCTTTCCTCTAGCTGAAGCAGTGGGTGAGTGGCTAGCTCTGGACTTGGGTCTGAAATATGTGTCTGCAATTAATAGTCATGTGACCTTGGAGAAGTTATTGGTCTTTTTTTCTTGAGTTTTGTCACTCGCAAATACAAGTTTGATAATGCTTAACTTTTAGGGTTGCTGTGAAGGTTAAAAAAATACTAACTATAAAATAGTTAACATGTCTAGTTAGTTTTCTTTCTTCTGTCACATCAAATCATTGTTTTTCACTCTTTTAACCTCCTGACACAAAAGAACACCTGTGTTATTTTTCATAGCTGGGAGGACTTCAGAGTCTTTGAAATGCTTGGTAATGATTTTCTGTACACACACACATACACATACACATATATGAAACAATGTGGGGTTTTGTTCATGTATTTACAAAGACATGGAAAAGCTGCTTTTTAAAAAACTCTTATACTTAATTTAAAAGTTTTCCAGAGTGTGAGCTTAAAGTGATGGTCTTCTAAGACAGTTCCTATACCCATACTCAGCCTCCTATGGAGGGCATAGCACATGTTTGTGTTTGCATGTTGGGGTGTGTGTATAGCATGTGTTTGTGTGTGTGTGTACGTGTGTGTGTGTATAAGAGAGAAAGAGAGAGGAAGGAGGGAGGGGGATGAGAATGAAAATATATGTGTGGTGAAAGAGATATTTTAGCCTGCTTTTGTAACTTTAGCTTTGCTATGCAATGTGCCAGAAGTTATTTCTCCCTAGGGAGGGTCTTTTTCAGTGGTTTGTGAAGGCAGCATAAATTCTCACTTGGTGTTCAAGGAAGATGGTAATGCAATTTAGTACAACCAAAGTATTTTTTTTAAAACTTGTTAGAAACCAAAATGGGATTGCAGTGGCAAAGTTGTCAGCGCACTCAAGTTTAACAAGTGTTCGAAGGATTAGTAAAGGAAATGTAGTTTACTCTGCAGCTTTTATGACAAAGAATTTAAAAGGTTTTGCTCTAAGCCTCACCATGTGTTTCTTCCTTTTCTCTAAAACATACCTCTAAGTTGAAAAAAGAGATGAATCTCTTAGGGAGAAACTATTAACTCTGAGGGAGTTTATCTTTGTTTGAGAGGAAGCAGAACATTTACATTTGAATTGACTCTGAGTGTAGCTTGTGCCCTAATCTTGTTCCTCCTAGAAGTTGGTGAGGAGTTTAAGTACTTCCTACTTGTGTTTTGGTCCTTGTAGTGCTGTCCTAATTTCCTTGGGGGATCATAAATTTCCTTACTCAAAGTAAGCAAACTGCTTACACTATGTATTGGCTTTGCATAGAAATGATTTCTGTAGCTGTCACAGTCAAGTAAGTAGGGCCATTGGCCAGAATTGTCTCATTTTCATAGCACTGATTACCACACTAAAAAGTACTTTACAAAAGATAAAATATTACAGGAAGTTTGACAAAGAAGGAATAAAATAACCTTCATTACAGTCTCACTTTAAAGTTTTGAATATTCCCATTTGACGTAGTTGCACTTGGTGTACAGTTTTAAGTGAGAAAAAGTAAGACCTTAATGTTTATCGTAGGCATTCTAATCAATTTTGAAGGTTCCATCACACTCGTACAGTTTGATGAACCAGTTCCTTATTATTATACATATAACTTAAGTCTTTTAAAAAATAAAATATATTAATACTGCTCTCATGTTTGTGGACTTTTTGTGAACAAGTCTTTATTATTGCCTTCTCTCTCTCTCTCTTTTTTTTTTTTGGCTGGAGTTATGGGGAGGGATAGGGAGAGGCAGGTAGAGGAATAGAGAGGGCTGAGAAGGGCTGTGTCAACAGTGAACTGTTACAGATAGAAATAGTTGTCTAAGTCCAAAATTTGTAAGAAGCCTTAAATTGAGGCATTTTCTGAGATTAAAAAATACTGTTATATTAGTATTATGCTCTATGATGAATTTATGTACCATTTCTTTAAAACAATTAGTTATATTTGAGAGAGTCTTAGGTTGCTTTTGATGCCTGCTTCTCTCACTGATTAAGTTTTACTTTCTTATTTTACAATGAGGAGTATTCTGTTGATAGTGGATTTAGGTCATTTTAACCTAAAGAGAATAGAAACCATCCACCTAAAAGATTAGTTGGTGGGAGAAATTCTTTGTCTTTGCTCTCATGTCTTATTAGACAGCCGTGTCCTAGACTGGAGTTAGCTTTTGTAGCAGCTGCGAAGTCCTCACCTTACATTAAATATTCCCAGTGAAAGTTTGTTTCTATGACTTGGGACTGTCATTCAAACCCACCCACAAGAAACAGGGTGTGTACAATACTTCATGGCTGTCAGATGAAGAAATCCTGTTGGAGCTATGATTTAATGAAAGCCAGTGGCCTGTGTGTTTTCTTTCCTTTTTCTGTTTTTCAGTTTTAAAGGAATTAGTAAGTTAGGGCTTGGGGAGGTGGGCTATGTTCATTCCTCCGAGATTGGGACAAGAATCTTGCCTTTTCGAAAGAGCTTGTGTAGTAAGAGACTAGCTTGAAAATGATTTGCCTGGCACTTGCACTGGGTGTATTTGGAAAGGAAAGCCTCTTTGCATTGTGCATTTAAAAAGTGTAAGTGTGCTTAGAAAAGGGCAGCATTTGCTGGTCTTGCCTGTCGATGTCTTGCTGCTACTGACTGTGTTTAACCAGAAAGGGAAACTCAGAGTAGAAAAAGTCTCACTCCCAAGACTTTACAAGAAAACCCCTCTTTGTTGATTTATATATATATATTTTAAAGGAGCTTGACATCTTCATCAAGTTCACAGTGGGCTTGCTTTGTTTGCTTTCTCTTGAATGCTTGATAAGATTTTTCTTCCATTGTTTTGTGCAGCAAGAACAGATCTTTCCATGGCTGGGGTGGTTTTTTTGTAAATCCACAATATGGTCATTGTCTGGTGGTGAATAATTGTGGCTGCTTTTTGTACAACCAGAACTAAGGCTTTGGCTGTGAACAGATTCCTTCTTAGCGTGAAAAGGGACTAATCCATGTAAATACAGCCCCAAAATAAAGCTTTACAGAAAAAGGGGAAGGCCGCTAAGCAGGAGGGCACAGGTCAGCAATTTAACCTTTAACCTAACAAATAAGAAGCATGAAAGTTCCAGAATTGGTTTACAAAAGAAAGCTCCTGTGATCTGTCAGTTTTTCTTTTCAGGAGGGAACTGGGTGAGAGATCTGACTGACAGCTAGTGCCTTTTAACTGCAGACTGAAATTAACTGCCAAATTGAAACTTGAATATTCGAAGGAGAATTTTTCTTAAATAAATTGAGATGGCAGAATAGGCTGCAAAAGCATTGGTCAGAAGTTTACATGGGATTTTTACCTGTGAAGTGGTGGCATAGGCATTGGACTGGCCTGCCTTGAAGATCCCTTCCAAGTTTAATAAAGAGCCTGTGGTCTGACTCTTACCAGTCAAATTAGACATGAACTTTGCAGTTTAAGGCCAGATGAAACTCTTTCCTCTTTTCTAGTATTATCACCGATGCCCTTTTTAGACTTTTCAGGCTCCATAAATCATTTGTAGCCTTTAAAGATTTGTTAAGAGCTTTCTGTAAATATAATTAATGTGTTTCCCACAAAATAGCTGCCTTGAGATTTCATAATGTGTACAACTTTTATGACTTGATGCACGGTTAGAAACTCTATTGTGCCTCGCTGAGCACTGTAAAGCAGAGGACACAGGCTTTCTTTCCTGTGTCGCTGTTTTGTGCAACAGCTCAGGCAGTCAGAGCAGATACAATTGAGTAAGTTCAAGCAGCAGAAAGTGAAGCATAGGTGTTTATTAGGCAATGCAACGGGGAAATGGGAAACTGGAAATGAGGGACTGGCTTGAAGAGTTAAGACAATAAGGTCTGTGCTAAATGGTAAGTTTTACTTCTATGCTGTTATATTAATTTACAAACTTTGCAGACAGTTTGTATTTATTTAATCACAACAGGTAATCTTGTTAATGAGTGTTAGTTTTTGCTTAAAGCATAATGCATCAGAAGTCAGCTGTTCTTTCACTATAGAGAATTCTGGAACTGATAAAAGCTTTAATTACTGAGAATCATTCAGATTAAAAAAAAAAACAATGAACTAATGACTTTAAAGTGGGCTCCCTGTAGATTAATAAGAATAGTAATTATACTGTGTAATTCCATTGTGGAAACAAAGTCCCAGGATGATTCTGTTGGCTTTTCAGTTTTCCATAGTATGATTTTATAGGTTGTATAAAACTTGTTCTTTCAAAGGGCCTAGTGGCCTGCCTCAGTTTCCCCTAAGGTCTGTAGAGACCAGAGACAACATAATGTTGCAGATTAAAATTAGCATATATTTAAGCGGCCACCTCCAATTAGCTTAGGCGGGCACCTTCTTTTTCCTAGCTGATTACGATAGCCTCCTAACTGGCCTTTATGCTTTCTTTCACATCCATATTTAATGCTGTCATCTGAGGGGTCTTTCAAATGCACCACTGAGACCACAGCACTCCCCTTCTTACACCTTTCTGTGTGCTCTTATCACCACAAGCTGAAGTCAAGCTCGTTAGCAGGGCAGATGAGATCTTCCGTGGTCTATCCGTTACCTATCCTAGCTTCATCATAGCCCACTCCTGTCCTCCTAAATATGCATTTTCCAGTGTGTCACAACCAAATTCCATGCATTTTTTCTATTGCCGTGTCATATTTGGTTTCCCCAAAATATAAGAAGGGCTAATATCTACATAAAGGGGATCTAATGATGATGCTTTGAAAATAGCCAACATTTGTATAGGCTTTACACTTTTTTTTTTCCCCACAGGAAACATATCAGTTATTTAATCGGGTTCTTATAAGAAATTCAGAACACCAGTTTGTGAGGATAAAGCCCATTGGTGAGAGCGAACAGAGAGCGGAGGTAGCCCTGGAGCTGAGGAACAGCTTTGATTTTTGGCAGAATTTGAGAGTCCACAGCTTTCTGGTCAACCTTGCGCTGTTCTGTAATCTCGTATTTCTCTTTCTCTGTGTCGAAAATCTCTCCCTCCTGGTGTCTGGGCTTGCGCAGCTTCTTCCTTCTTGAAGTAAGCATCAGTGAGATGTTTGGGGATTTTCACACCACTGATATCAATTTTGGTGGAGGTGGCGATGACAGATTTCTGGTGTGTTCTACGAAGAGGAACTCGATTGAGGGACAGAGGTCCGGTCACAAGTAGCAAGCCACTGCTCAGCTGCTTCAGGAAAACCACCCTCTTGCCTCTGTGGCGCCCAGTGAGGATGATCAGAATGGTCCCAGGAGTGATGCTGGCCCGCAATCTCCTCACATGCTGACTGAAGGGTTTCTTGCTATGGCTCAACAGCTTTCGAGGCACATCTTCAGTAGGATAATATCTAGGCATTTTGCGGAGTTTAACCACTCGGGTACCACCATTCTTGTCGCCACCAACTGGTTTTGTGACAGTAGCAAGAACTTCCTCCTTCTTTTTCTTTTCAATCCTGGATTTAGGGGCCGAATACTTCCTCTTGTACATGGCCTTTCTTGAATACATAGCCGACCGGGAATATCTGCCAATTCCTCTGATGAGGACGGGGTTTCGGCTGCAGTGGGGCTTCCCCTTCTTAGGCGCCTTAACCTTGCCGCCGGCATCAGCCTTCTTCTTGGCTTCAGGTTTCTTCTCCTTAGTATCCGGCTTCTTCTCCTTAGTATCAGGCTTCTTCTCTTTAGTATCTAGCTTCTCAGTTTTCTTTTCACCCGCCATCTTGCAAGATGGGAAAGAGCTAGGCTTTACACTTTTTTAACAGTCCCACGTTCTTTCATTTGATCTTCACAGCAATAATACAAAATAAGCAATATTTTCTGAGAGGTGCTCAATAAATATTTGAATGGATGGGTGAATAAATGAATGAGTGAACTATGGAGTCAGAAAATGAGTTACAGTCAAAATTTTGCTACTTATTAGCCATGTAATTTTGGATGAGTAATTTAACCTTTCTGAATTTATTTGCTAATCTGTAAAATTAAGTCTGTACCAGCCTTTCTCGTCACACTAGACAGTATGAGGAGTGAATGAAGTAATGTACAATAAATAAAAATGCTTTTCAAACTGTAGACCCCATGCAAATGTAAGTTACTGTTGTTAATATTCTTAATTTATTCCAGGTCCTGTAAATGAAGAGAAAGCATTTATGGTTATATATTTGTGTTTTAATGACTGAAAAAATATTAGAATTATTTTATTCCTATCACATTAAAATATAAGCCTATTTTGATAGTAAACAGAATGGTGAACCCTTGTTTTCTTTCATAAGGAAAATGTCAGGTTTATACTGTTAATAAATGTTTGCAAAGGTAGCACGTACTGGATGGGAACAGAGATTCAGATGCGGTGTTTGGAGGCTCGTCTCTTCGCTGTGCGTTTTCCTTGGGTTGCCTCTCAAGAACCTTAGGGTCATATTTGTCTTCTAGCTCTGTTGGCTGTATGTAGCTTTCTTGTTAAACTATTATTTTATATGCATTTTTTGGTATTATGCATTTTTGTGTGCTGTTATTTTCCCTGACTTAATTTTTCTCCTCTTATTTTTTCCCTTGTCCTTACTTCCTCAGTTTACATTTATATTTTTTATCCTTTTAACTATATCCATTTTTGCAAGTCATCTTAAATTATTTATGGAACATGGAGTTAAATGGTCCTCATGTGATCTCAGTCAAACCTTGGTTTCTACTATCATCTATAGACCCATAGTTCCCGAGAGTGTGTCTTTTGGTCCAGACTCCTGGGTACCAGACCTGGATCCTCAGCTCTCTGTCATTAGATGCTTTTAGATGCCCCACAGGTACCTTAAATTAATTTTAACAGTCACCCTTCTCCCCACCTCAGTCTTCTACCCTCACTGCTGACCGCCCAGTAAAACAAAACTGAAAAGCCAGTCCTAAACTGTTCTCTAATTCTAGGGTCTTGTCAAATCGCATTAGCACCCATTCGCTTGCTCATGCCAGAAACCTGAAAGTCATCTGAGACTCACCCTATATCCAATTAAACGTCGGTTTTTGTTTTTATGTTTTAAAAAAGTTTTTAAAATAATGAAAAAAAATCTAAAAATTATAGAAAAGTTGTAATTCGCAAACCTCACCATCAAGTGAGTCAATGAATATTTGCTGCAAACAAGGTGATCCTGTGACATAACCATAATATACTCATCTAAATGAGGAAGCGAACATTGATGTAGTACTGCCATCTGATTCTCAGAGTTGTGCCAGTTGTCCCAGTTATGTTCTTTAAAGCAAAAGGATTCAGTTCAGGATCACAAATTACACTAAGTTTTATGTCTCTTTAGTCTCTCTTCGTCTGGAATAGTTCTCAGTCTTTCCTTGATTTTCATGACTGACTTTGGAGATTGCAGGCCTCAATTGGTGTTTTTCCAATGTCTCCTTATGATTCGATTTTAGGTTAATAATCTTTGGCAGGAAAATCATTGAAGTGATGTTGTGTTTTTCTCATATCATCGGATAGTGCACAATTTCAACTTGTCCCATTACTGATGATTTTCACTTGACCACTTAAGATAGTGTTTACCAGTCTTCTTTATCGAAAATTTAACTCTTCTACCCCTTTGTAATTAATAAATGTTTGGAGGGAAAGTACTTTGAAGTTATATAAATATTCCAGTCCTCATTATACTGTTAGTTTATTTGACTTTGGACTCATCATTTCCTTTCTTATTCAGGGTTATTATTGAATTTTTCAGATTATTAATGCAGTTGAATAAATTGCACTATTCATTTTTAGCTTTCATCAGTAGGAGGCAGCTTGTGCTCTTTTAACACTTCCCCAAGAATCTTGAGTTTTTTGCTTTTCAGGTACAATGTGTTCCATGCTCATGTTTTATTTTCTTTTTCTTAGCCCTGAAATCTGCCATTTCTCCAAAGAGCCTTGTTCCTTTTAGTGGAGAATGCAATTTAAAAGCCAAAATCTGGATGCTAGGTGTGCTCACTGCTAATTGGGTAGTGCTACCCCCAGGCTTCTTCTTAGAGCTAGAGAATATGTGATGTATTTGTGGACACTCATATATTGAAAAGTGTGAGTTCACACAAATATAATTTCAGTCCAACACCACAAGATTCATTCTAGTTTTCTCCCTTTACATATTTGTAACTTCCTTTTTTGGCAATGAGCAGCCTAGTTTTCATTGTCCTTAATACATTTACTTATTTTGTTAATCCCTTGTATATGTTTAATATCTCATTATGGCCATCACACCCTCTACCCTCATGGATACTCTCCTTACCTGACTATGACTCTAGTACCCTATGACACTCTGCCTCTGCTACATGGATGCCCGCCTCATCCAGCTTGGGCTTTGACAACCCATGCCAGATGGTCCTTCATTGTGAATAGCTTCTTCACTTTGAGTTGTGACAAAGATGACTGCCATCTCTCTCTGTGTTGTTGCTCTCATCCTGCTTGGGTTCTGACATCCTATATCAGGCCCCTGCATGGAAGTTCCCTTTACCTTGTTCAAGTGCTCTGATTCCTCACACCAGGTCACCTTTTCACATGGACACTCTTCCCAAACTGCTTTGGCTCTGACACCCCACATCGGGCAGCTGCTCCCTTTGGATTTCCTGTTCTCCCTCCTTGGGTTCTGACTTCCAACTTTGGGCAACTCCTCTGTTTGGGCACCCTTGGTACTCTTCCTGGGTTCTAATACCTTGTCTTAGATTGCCCCTTACAGTATGGACATCCTCCTCATATTGATTGAACTCTGTCTCCCCATACTGGGTGCATTCCTATGTGCACAACATTCTTAACCCACTCTGGACCACTGTGGCTACTTCTTACTAAGTATGGATGTGTCCTTTGGCTTTAGGATTAAATTGTCAATAAAGAAGAGAAGAGAAAGGGTGAGTCTAATGTTTAGCTTTCTTTTCTACCTGTCTTAACTTTATTGTCTTTGTCTTAGTTCTGGTCCTCTATATATTCTTTTTTTTTTTTTTAATGTTGAAGAATTTTTTTTTTTTAAATTTAAATTCTTTATTGTTGGAAGTATTACGTATGTCTCCTTTTCCCCCCCAGTGAACTCTCTCCGCCCACTCCTGTTCCCCAGCACAGGCCCTCACCCCCTTAATGCCTGTTGATCCTCTTATTCTTCCTTGGATTACTGCCACTTGGTTGGTTTCCTTGGCTGTAGTCTTCCTCCTTCCCATACGACTTCCATCATTCTGCGAGTGATGTATGTAAAACAGACATAATCATGTCTGTCTCTTGCTTAAACTCTTAATGCCTTTCCATTACCAATAGGGTAACACTTACATCCTCAGCATGGCATACAAGGCCCTTTATTGGCTGACCTCTCCTTTCTCTTCTATCACCACCCCCTCTTTGACTTTGTGTTCTAATAGAATCACTTCAATCTCTTCTGCTTCCAGGCCTTCAGACCTGGTCTTTCCCTTTGCTATATCATTCTCTTTCTTCCTTTTTCCTGGTTTACTTTCACTGTCCTTTAAGACTCAGATCAGATGCCCTGTCTTCTAGAAGGACTTTTAAAATTATTTCTTTTTTTTCTATCCCTCTGCAAACTTGGTTAGGTGACTTTCCTTTAGGTACTCTGCATATCTATATAAAAGCCCAGCAATCGTTACAGCGGAATGACTAGAGCCACTGGTCACTATGACATGCACTGACCACCAGGGGGCAGATGCTCAATGCAGGAGCTTCCCCCTGGTAGTCAGTGCGCTCCCACAGCGGGAGTGCTGCTCAGCCAGAAGCCGGGCTCATGGCTGGCAAGCGCAGCAGCGGTGGCGGGAGCCTTTCCCACCTCTGTGGCAGCTCTAAGAAGCGGTGAGCCAAGTAGCAAGCAGGTGGGCAGTAAGGAGTGGTGAGCCAAGTGGTAAGGAGTGAGCAGGCGGGTGGTAAGGAGCGAGTAGGCGGGAGGTTAGGAGCGAGGGGTCCTGGATTGTGAGAGGGATGTCCAACTGCCGGTTTAGGCCTGTGCATGAATGTCGTGCACCGGGCCTCTAGTTTAAAAATACTTCTGTTTTAGAGAATTTCTCATTCAGTGGAATTTGTTTTGTCCAATTATAAGCAAGGCAATATTACTATCACTTGCTTTTCAGGCTTTTGAAATAGCCCCATCTACATAGAACTGGACATTGTAATTGTATTTTTTAGAGTGGGTTTTTACCTATGGTTCCAATTTTTTCTAGAATATCTTCAGGGGCTTATTCTTGTTTTTTTCTAGCAGGGTGGAAAAGAGATTTAGTGTGTATCAGGGATTGGTTCATTATCTCCTATTTTGAATCCTCTGCATTTATTACTATTATGCATGCAGTAGGCTCTGCCAATGTCCAGTACTATCTGAGTAGCTGATAAAATAAAGATATGCTTGATCAAGAGACAGAAGAGGAGAGACAGACTTCATTTGGATTGTTAACCATTTGCCAAATAGATTTGTACTTTTTGTTTACTTTGCTTTCTGGGTCAGTTTGAATTTTAATTTTTGATCTGAGGCAAGTATTAAACCTCAAGAGCCCTATAATATGCAGTAGTTTTTTTAGAAAACCTATGATTGGGATCAGTGAGGAATCTCTGGTTCCTGGGCAGGAGAGTTAGCTGAAGGCTGGAATGAACACTACTTGCCATTTTTGTTAACAGAAACCAGGAGGGTTGGTTTGCCAGAAGAAAAGTACTAAGAATGATCAGTCTTCAAATAAGATAATGTAACAAATTGAAAATGAGTTTGTAAATATTTTCATCTGTCTCAGTTATGGCTGCCTAATATTTAGTTCACCCAAGATTTCTATTTTCTTGCAAATTATATTATCAGACAATACAAATGAGTTTTTGAAGGTGAAGGTATATAATTTTCCCCCCATGAAAATATCTTAGAAGTTGCTCATTTAGGAGTAGTGTAATGATGATCTAAAAGAGGTGCTTCCTAATCTGAGAAATTTTCCAGCCCAGTGAGAGGAACAGAAGTCTTTTTGAGAAGCTGACATCTCAAGACAGAAAGATGCTGCTCTGAAATGATACTGAATGGTTTCTTTACTCTGTCATTGAGCCCTTATTGTGTCAGAAAAAGAAATCTCTTGGAAACCCTCACAGGATTTGTTCCCTAAAACCCGAATGTTAGCAGAGTAAACTAGCTAGAGCTCATAATTTGCATCTTTCATTAAATGCCTTTTATGAAAGTGTTGTTTTAAGTGAAATGTATCCTCCCCACCTCTTCCCTCCCTTCTTTCTTCCCTCCCTCCCTCTTCTTTTACACAACAGCTGGGGAGTCAGTGCTATCTTGCCCTGTTGATAACCTACCACTGATTATTTACAGTAAAATTTAAAATGAAAAAAAAATCTTTGTAAAGCTTTTTTTTTTTTTTTTTTTTTAACCAGTTATACTCTGATCAGATAATGCTTTTGAGCTGTGCCAGGCTATTTAAATACAGGTTTATAGGGCAAAGTTTTCAGGATGATCTTGAGAATCAGCTCTAATTTCAGTAGTCCATACATTGCTGTGCTCTATAAAGTGAACATTCTTGTTTTTAATTGCTTTGTGTTTTTAACCAGTTCACTGAGGGCTATCTCATAAGTACACTGGGAACCTGTGTACTTGTAATCTGTCTGTGTGGATTCACATGGCCTGATTCACGTGGCCTGAGTCCCTAACATCCTGGGCTTTCTTTGTTTGATTCATAAATTCAAACAAGTATTTGAGGGACCATTTAATGCTATAGATATAAATAAAATAAGCATTTTGGGTTTTTAAAAATATTTTTATTGATTTCAGAAAGGAAGGGAAAGGGAGAGAGAGAAACATTAATGTTGAGAGAGAATCATAGATCGGCCGCCTCCTGCACGCCCCCCACTGGGGATCGAGCCCACAACCCTGGCATGTGCCCTTGACTGGAATCGAACCCAGGATCCTTCAGTCCCCAGGCCAATGGTAGCCACTGAGTCAAATTGGCTAGGGCAGCATTTTGGTTTTAAGTAGATTAAATGTGGTGAGGGAAACAAAGAGTAAACCAGTAAACTATAAATATTTGGGATAAATATAGTAGAGATAGGCACAAAGTGCTGTGGGAACTCAGTAGAGGGAGCCGAGAGCTGTTTTATACCCATTGCTATGTAAATATACACTGAGTGGCCAGATTATTATGATCTCTGAATGCATAATAACCTGGCCACTCAGTGTATATCCTATATAATAAAAGGCTAATATGCAAATTGTCCCCTTGACCAGGAGTTCGACCAGCAGGCAGGCCGGCCAACCGCCCATGTGCCCTCCCCCTGGCCAGGCTGGCCGGACCCCACCCATGCACGAATTCATGTACCGGCCTCATATATATGCTGAGTGGCCAGATTATTATGTGTTCAGCCAAAATAATCTGGCCACTCAGTGTATATACACTCAATCTCTCCCAAGACCCCTCCCCCCCAAAAATTTCATCCCATTTCAGCATCAGCTCAGACCTCTCAATATCCTGAACTATATCAGGCCTAAATAAGAATGAGTACCTTAGATGTAGTTCCTTAAGCACAGCTTCTTAAGCACAGGTCTACTTAATTTGTAAACTAAAGAGAGGCTATCTGTTATCCCATCCAAAACTTAACATATAATGCTGGTACAGGTATAAGACAAATACTCTAGACCAGCCGTGGGCAAACTACGGCCCGCGGGCCGGGCTTCGGCTGTTCTATCCGGCCCGTGGAGCCGAAGAGTGGAGGGTTCTTTTGCTCTCCCCTCCGCTCCTTCACCAGCAGCAGTGTTAACATGGCAACGTCGGGAAACACGGCCGCAGCTCCTTCTTCTGAGTGGGCAGATTTATATCCACCCATTCAGTAGAAGGAACAACCTCTCAATCTTCCAGAGGCTCCTTGTAATGCCCGCGACACGTCCCCCGACATCACCCTGGGAATGCGTACACACGTTATCGTGGTAATCTCCCCTCTGAAACACGGCCGTAGCTCCTTCTTCTGAGTGGGCGGATTTATATCTGCCCATTCAGTAGAAGGAACAACCTCTCAATCTTCCAGAGGCTCCTTGTAATGCCCGTGGACGCGTCCCCCGACATCACCGTGGGAATGCGTACACACGTTATCGTGGTAATGTAGGGAGACACGCCCCTGGAGAGCACAGTATCAGAGCATTAGCTAAAAAGGAGACCAACAACACTGTTCCCACTGAAGTTGATGTTTTAAAGACCAAAAACCTTTCAACCCAGTCTACACTGCCATCTACATCTACGTCCCGGGCATAATTTGGAAGTTGCACTAAAGAAAATGTTTAATTTACTGTTTATACATTTTGTTCTTTTCTATTTGTTTTAGTTTTAAATTATTTTATTATATTTAAGTTTAATTTGAAAGGCTTTTGTACCTTTCCTTTGTTAGGCAATTTTATTTTGCCTTTGCCATCTTCAATATAAGGTATGTTATTGTGCTATGATTCCTCCATTTTTTGAAGTTTCAAATTATAATAATTAGTGTTTACATTCTTCTTGTTAAAATGTTTGAAATGAATAAAACTATTGAAATAAAAAAAAAAAGAGACCGTACCCTTTTATGTAATGATGTTTACTTTGAATTTATATTAGTTCACACAAACACTCCATCCATGCTTTTGTTCCGGCCCTCCGGTCCAGTTTAAGAACCCATTATGGCCCTCGAGTCAAAAAGTTTGCCCACCCCTGCAAACTTTGAGGAGAGTCTAGACACTCCTCTTCTAAAAGGTAAATAGTGGGAGGCACCTAGGAGCACACAGGAGGCCCTGCTCCATGATATTAACTAATACAAATATATAGTTTCTGTGAGAAATTTTAGCATGCTTATGTAACTTAGCAAAATTAATGGCATCTTGACCCTCCTCCTGAACAATACCTTATATATTTTAAATTTAATCACTCCTCTCCTGGCTTATATGCTTCTTTACTTTATGTATTTTACCTTAAACCTATATGACATTATTCTTTTTTTATGGAGCCAATTATTGTTTAGATTTACCCACACATTTTGTATTTTCTTTGTTTAGGTCATTTTGCATCTCAGACTTTTCCCATCTGTGATAATTTTATTCTTATTTGAATAATATCCTCTTGTTGCTGGCAAATAATCTGTTTTTGTTTATCTGAAAAGTTTTTTTTTCCTTCCTGGATTGATAATTTCTTTCTTCAAGCAAATTGGAGATGTCCTTTAATTGTCTTCTGGCTTCTATTGTTGCTATTTGGGAGTCACTTTCCATTCTAATTATCATTTTTATGCAGGTAATTTGTCTTGTTCTTCAGTTTAGCAATGACATAAGCCTAGTGGTGGATTATTTTTTTTCTTATATATCTTGATTAGGATTCAGTTCTTTGAATCTGAAGATTGAGATCTTTCTTTTTATATCTCTAATTGAGACCCCCCCCCTTTCCTTCCTCCTCCTCTGTAACTTTGATTAGACATGTGTTGGACCTTTTCACTTTGTTCTTCATACTTTTTAACCATGTTGTTTTGTGTTTTCAATCTGTCTTTCTCTGATGCATTTCAATTTCTTTAAGTCTTCCAATTTAGTAGTTCTCTTTGCAGCTATGTCTAATTGCTGTTAAAACAACCAATTTAGTTAATTTAAATTAATTTTTAATATCTTCATTGAGATATAATTCATATACCATACAATTCTCCCATTTAAGGAGTATAATTTGATGGTGTTTGTACATTACATTAATTTATTTAAATTGTGGTGATATATATATCTCATAAAATTTGTCATTTTAACCAATTAAAGTGTATAATTCAGTGGCATTGATTACATTTAAACTATTGTGCTTCTATCACCACTATCTATTACCAAAACTACTTCATCACCCCAAACAGAAACTGTGTAACCATTAAGCATTTCCTCCCCATTTGTCCTCTCCTGAGTGCTGGTAAACTCTTATCTTTCTGTTTCTATGAATATGCCTATTCTAGGTGCCTCATATAAGTGAAATCATACAAAATTTTATCCTTTTGTGTCTGGCTTATTTCATTTACCATGTTTTCATGGTTTGCCTATGTTGTAGAATGCATCAGAACTTTGTTCCTTTTTTAGGCTGAATAATATTCCATTGTATGTATATACCACATGTTGTTTATCCATTCATCTGTTGATGGACTTGAGTTTTTTTCTGCCTTTTGAATAATGCTGTAATGAACAGTGGCATACACATATCTATTTGAGTCCCTGCTTTCAATTTCTTTGGGTATTCTAGAATACATAGAAGTAGAAGTTCTGGATCATATGGTAATTTTGTTTTTAGCATTCTGAGGAACTGCCAACCCATTTCCATAGCAGATGCACCATTTTATATTCTGTGAACTAATAAGAAATATATATATATATATAAAATATATCCTATATAATAAAAGAGTAATATGCAAATTAACCATCACTCCACTATACCCACAAGCCACGCCCACCAGCCAATCAGGAGCGAATATGCAAATAAACCCAAGACGGCTACGGCCACAGAGAGCAGGAGGGAGGCTTGGGTTTCCCTGGCAATGGAGGAAGCCAAGCTTTCCGCCTGCCTTTGCTGGCCTAGGCCTCCACTCAAGGCTACAAAGTTTCAATGATAGAAGATACATAAACCCAAACAGAAATGGCGGCAGCCACGGAGCTGGAAAGAGCAGGAGGCTAGGGTTGCCCCCGGCGATGGAGGAAGCCAAGCTTTCCACACACCCTGGCCAGCCCAGGCCTCCGCTTAAGGCTACAAAGTTTCAATTATAGAAGATACATAAATCCCCCCCAAAATGGCTGCCACCACGGAGCAAGCAGAAGGCTTGGCTCTGCTCCAGGCTACAAAGTTTTAATTGTAGAAGATAAATAAACCCCAGATACCAGGGCCTCCACTTGGGTCACCAGGGGGCATGGCCAGCCTGCAAACCACCATAGGCCCCTCGCCCAGGCTGCCTCACACCCCAAGGAAACCCCCACCCTGATCCGGGACACCCTTCAGGGCAAACCAGCTGGCCCCCGCCCATGCACCAGGCCTCTATATCCTATCTAATAAAAGAGTAATATGCAGATTGACCATCACTCCAACACACAAGATGGCTGCCCCATGTGGTCAAAGATCCTGCCCCCATGTGGACACAAGGTGGCCACCACAAGATGGCCAGCAAGGGAGAGCAGTTGGGAGGTACCAGGCCTGCAAGGGAGGGCAGTTGGGGGCGATCAAGCCTGCAGGGGAGGGCAGTTAGGGGTGACCAAGCCGGCAGAGGAAGGAAGTTGGGGGCGACCAGGCCTGCAGGGAAAGGCAGTTGGGAGGGACCCAGGCCTGCAGGGGAGAGCAGTTGGGGGGGACCAGGCCTGCAGGGGAGGGCAGTTAGGGGTGACCAGGCCTGCAGGGGAGGGCAGTTAGGGGAAAACAGGCCTGCAGGGGAGGGTAGTTAGGGGAAAACAGGCTGGCAGGGGAGCAGTTAGGCATCAATCAGGCTGGCAGGGGAGTGGTTAGGGGGTGATCAGGCTGGAAGGCAGAAGCGGTTAGGGGCAATCAGGAAGGCAGGCAGGCGAGCAGTTGGGAGCCAGCAGTCCTGGATTGTGAGAGGGATGTCCAACTGCCCGTTTAGGCCCGATCCCGGTGGGATCGGGCCTAAACGGGCAGTCGGACATCCCTTGAGGGGTCCCAGATTGGAGAGGGTGCAGGCTGGGCTGAGGAACACCCCCCTCTCCTGTGCACGAATTTCGTGCACCGGGCCTCTGGTATGTATATTAATAAATATATATGTATATATATACATATATGTGTATATATAGGGTGTCCCATAAAAATGAATTACGCACTTTGAATAATTATAAAAGCAGTGTTTATTAAAATACATTTCATTTTAAAAATGGAGCTATCAGCTGTTATAGTGTGTATATATTTTTTGGGGGGACACCCTGTGTATAAAATCATATTCTCATATGTAAACATACATTTTATATTATATACACATATATATTTCTTAATAGTTCATAGAATGTGTTTGTGTGTGTGTGTGTGTCTGCTCCTAGTTCATTACGCTGGGCTCCTAGAACTCTTGTTAGGAACTAGGAGAATCTCCCTGCCTCCCTCCAACATTTAGTCTTTCATCCCATGTCTCAGCACAGAGCTCCTAAATTGTAATTTCCTAAGTGATAAGAGGACTAGGGGCATCTTTAGTTCTAATATTTGGTCTTTGACCCCAGTTTCTAACACCCAGGGCTCCTAAATTTCTTGGAACTTCTTGGGTGACTGGAGTGTCTTTTGTTCTAAGATGATAGCTCTGGGTGGGCTCCTGGATGGGGGCTGGTTATCAGAAAGACCAAGCCATGATGAGAATCTTGGGATTTTCAGCTCTAACCTCCTATTCTACAGAGAGGGGAAAGAGGGACTGGAAATGGAGTTAATAATTGGTCATGCCTACATGATGTAGCCTCCATAAAAATCCTAATAGTATGGGGTTCAGAGAGCTTCCTAGTTCATGAGCACAACCATGTACTGGGAGGGTGACATACCCTAGCTTCATGGAGATAGAAGCTTCTGTGCTCAGGACTTTGCCAACATAGCTCTTCATCTGACTATTTGTATCCTTTATCATATTCCTTATTATATAATAAACTGGTAAACACAGTGTTTCCCTGAGTTTTGTGAGCTGTCCTAGCAAATAATTGAATCGCAGTGGGAGGAGGTTATGGGAACCTCTGATTTGTAGCTAAGTTGAACAGAAATTGGAGGTAATCTGGGGTCCTACTACTTTTGATTGGCATATGAAATGGAGGGCAGTCTCATGGGACTGAGCCCTTAACTTGTGGGATCTGATCCTATTTCCAGGTAGATAGAGTCAGAATTGAGTTAAATTATAGGACACCTAGCTGATCTCACAGAGAATTGCTTGGTGGGGGGATAAAACCCATATATCTGGTGTCAGAAGTGTTGTTGAGTGTGGTAATGGAGCGAGAGTAATGGAGAAACACATAGGAGGAGGAGAGTGAGTTTTTCCTAAATACATTCCCACCAGCAATGTACATGTTCCGATTTCTTCACATCCTTGTCAAGTCTTTCTTATTACAGTCATGCTAATCGGTGTGCAGTGATATCTCATTGTGGTTTTTGTTTGCACTTGTCTATTGGTTAGTTATGTTGAGCATCTTTTCATGTACTTACTAGGTATTTGTATATCTTCTTTGGAGAGATATGTATTCAGATCTTTGCCGATTTATTAATTGGGTTACTTATCTTTTTATTACTGAGTAGTAAATACAAATCCCATGTCAGATATGTGATTTGCAAATAGTTTTTTTCATTTTGTAGGTTAACATTACTCTTTCTTGATAGTGTCCTCTGAAGCACAAATGTTTTTAATCTTGATGTTCTCTCTTTAAAATTACTTTTTAAAAAGCAATTTTATTGCGATATAACTTACATACCATTACTTAAAACTTAACCCATTATAAATTGAAAGTCAATAGTTTTTAGTAAACAACATATCAGTTGTTCATTCCTTCTGTTGTTAAATAGTGTTCCATCAGTTCTCTTTACCTGTTTTTTTCTTTTTCTTTTGTTGTTTGTGCTTTTGTATTAAATCTAAGGAACCACTGTCCATCCTAAGCTTACCAACATTTTTACTCCTATGTGGTCTTACAAGATTTTTATAGTTTTATTTTTTATGCTAGGGCCTGTGATCCATTTTGAGTTGATTTTTGTGTATGGTATAACGAAGGAGTGTAACTATTCTTTTGCATGTGGATATGCAGTTGTCCCAGCACTATTTGTAGAAGAGATCATTATTTCCCCACTGAACTGTCTTGGCTCCTTTGTTTAAAATCAGTTGACAGTTCCAATTGTAAATGTTTGTTTCTGAACTCTTAATTCTACTGGTATTCATATCCTTATGCTAGTACTTCACTGTCTTGATTACTGTAGCTTTGTAGTAAAATTTGAGTTAGAGAAGTGTGAATCTTCCAATTTGGTTCTTCTTTTTCAAGATTGTTTTAGCTATTCTGGGTCCCTTGCATCTTCATATGAACTGTAGGATCAGCTTATCAATTTCTTAAAAAACACACACTTAGCTGGTATTTTGATAAGGAAGTGTGTTGAATTTGTAGATCCATTTAGGAAGCATTGCTATCTTAACAATGTTGTCTTTTAATATATTTAGGTAATCATATTCCTATATTTTATAGTTTTCAGAGTGCAAGTTTTGCAATTCTCTTGTTAAATTTATTTATATGTATCTTACTATGTTACTAGAGGCCCAATGCACGAAAATTCGTGCAAGAGTAGGCCTTCCTTCCCCCGGCTGCTGGCACCGACTTCCCTCCGGCACCCAGGTCCCTGGCTGGCTTCCTCGGGGCCGCCTGCAGGCACCGGGACCCGGCTGGTTTCCCCCTGGACCCGGCTTCATCAGGAAGACGTCCGGAAGACGTCCGGTCTAATTAGCATATTACCCTTTTATTATTATAGATTACTAGAGGCCCGGTGCACAAATTCGTACACTCCGGCCACCTGTCCCTATCAGGGTGATCAGGCCAGCCAGGGGAAGGGGACGTGGGAGGTTGGCTGGATGGGGGGAGGGGTTGCAGGCATTGGCCAGCCTGGTCAAGGAGACAACTTGCATATTAGCCTTTTATTATATAGGATTAATGTATTTTCTTAATTTCATTTTCATATTATTTATTGGTAGGTAGTGAATATAATTCATTTTTACATATTGATTTTTTTAATCCCTTTGCAACTTCGCTGAACTAGTTTAATAGTTTTTTAGTGGATTTCTTAGGATTCTCTTTATACATGATGTTATCATCTGCAAACGGAGATAGTTTTCCTTCTTTCTTTTCAATCTGGATAACTTCTATTTCTTTTCTTGCCTAATTGTGCTGGCTAGAAAGTACAATACAATCTACACTAATAAAATAGAAATATGCAAATTGACTGTACCCCCATGATGCCCACCAGCCAATCAGGAGTGAGTATGCAAATTAACCCAACAAAGATGGGTTAATTTGCATATGCAGGCGCAGAGCAAAGACTGAAGACTGAAGACTGAAGATGACTGAATACTGAAGAGACTTGGCTTCTCTGCTGCGGCCGGAGCGGAGAAGCCAAGCCTTGCTGCAGCCAGAGCGGAGAAGCCTAGCCTAGAGGCTTGGCTTTTCTGCTGTGGCCGGAGCAAAGGCCTGGGTCCCAGGTGCCGGAGGAAAACGGGTGCCGGCAGCCAGGGGAAGGAAGGCCTATTGCACGAATCTTTGTGCGACGGGCCTCTAGTGTTAAATAGAAGCTCCTGGGGTGAATATCCTTGTCTTGTTCCTTATCTTAAAGGGAAACATTTAGTCTTTAATCCTCAAGCATCATATTAGGTGTAGGTTTTTATAGATGCCCTTTATTAATTCCTTTCTATTCTTAGTTTGTTCAGTGGTTTTTATAATGAAAAATGTTGGATTTTTATTAAATGTGTTTTCTGTGTCTGCTGAGGTGATCATATTATTTTGTTCTTTATTTTTTGATATGGTTTATTACATTAATCTAGTTTATTTTATTTTATTGATTAAGGTATTACATATGTGTCCTTATCTCCCCATTGCCCCCGCAACCCCCCCCCACTCATGCCCTCACCCGCCCTGTTGTCTGTGTCCATTGGTTAGGCTAATATGCATGCATACAAGTCCTTTGGTTTATCTCTCCCCCTTACCCCCACCCTCCCCTACCTTCCCTCTGAGGTTTGACTGTCTGAAAGATGCTTCTCTGTCTCTAGATCCATTTTTGTTCATCAGTTTATGTTGTTCATAAATTAATCTAGTTTTGTATGTTAAAGCCACCTTGCATTCTTGGGATAAATCTCATTTGGTCATGGTGTGTAATTTTCTTATGTATTGCTAGATTTGGTTTGCTAATATTTTGTTGAGCATTTTTGCATTTCTATAATATTCTTGTGATATATATATATTTTTTTGATATCTGCATTAATATTCTCATAGGATGAGTTGGAAAATTTTTCTTCATATTCTATCTTTTCAAAGGGATTGTGAAAAATTGGTATTAATTAATCTTTAGGTGTTTGTTATAATTCGCCAGTGAAATATTCTGAATCTAGACTTTTTGTTTGTTTTGGGGAAGTTTTAAAATTAGTAATTCCATCTCTTGGCATAGGTCTATGAATATTTTCTATTTCTTCTTGAGTCAGTTTTGGTAGTTTGTGTTTTTCTAGGAATTTGTCCATTTCGACTAAGTTATCTAATTTGTTGGTATACATTTGTTCATAGGATTCTCTCATAATACTTTTTATTTCTGTAAATTTGGTCCTCATGGTTTTTTCTTTTACTACTCACACACTTTGTAATGCCAATGCAAACTAATTGCCATTTTCAGATGCTGTTCCTTTGTCAAAAATGCCTTTCTCTGTCTCTGAGGAATTGCTGTTTAAATGTCAAGGAAAACTTTTTCATATGGTCTTCCCTGGTTGTTCAGGCAGACTTTGTTTCTCTTTCCTTTGAACTCAGTGTACTTCTGCACCTCTGTCATTGTGCTTGTTTCTCACACAGAGCAGCTCAGCATCCTGTGCCTCTCCTTTTCCGTCATGAGGAGCATGGGGACCTGATAAATAATTGTTTCTTAGGAATTGTATGGATGCTTCAAAGGCATCTGAAATTCAAAATGTCTACATTCTAACTCATAATCCAATGAAGATCTGCTCCCCTTCCAATGAGCAGCACTTTTTTTTTTTTTTTTTTAGTGTCTGCCATGATGAAGTAACTGCCTGAGCTAAAGCAGACCCACATTTTTTTTTCTTTTTAAATCCAATTATGCAGGTTAGAAACCTCTCACTCTGCATATTGAATTTACCAGAAAAATTTATTGATTTCAACCTAAATAGGTATTTCTTTCCATCTCAACTATTGCTATCTTAAATTCCTTACCATTTTATTTTAAACTAGGTAACTCCCATTTTTTTAGATCTTGCTTCAGACATTAACCTCCTCAGGGTAACCTTTTCAGATTATCAGAGTAATCTTGTTTCTTATACTGTATGCTCTTGTAGCACTTATCATAGCTTGTAATTAAGTTAGTTGTGTGGTTATTAGTCTGGAACTAAAACTCTGTGAGGCTACCAGAGGATCACCCACTTTTTTCTTTATCACTATATGACCAGTGCTCAGTACTAATGAGAGTTAATAAATATTTATGGAATGAATGCACCATTGAAAATGAGATAATTTATGTAGAAATACTTTAAAATGAAACATTATTTTGATGATATATTAACATTTAAAAAACTGTGATTAGTTTATTGAATTCTATTTTTTGTTGGGGGTTGAGAAATTCTAAATTCTAGTGGTATTTAAGAGTGGATCACCTTGGATAGATCCATTTATTGTTGATTAGGCTTTTTTTTTTAAAACTGAGATTATGGGTTGGCATAACAATAACAAAGCATAGGGTAAAGTCTCTCTGGAAAGCACTATAATACTTTCTAAATAGCACCTTCTTAGTAATTATCACATTTGGTTTAAGATTTCACTTAGCACAAAATGGATTGCAGAAAACCAAATCCTCGTATATATTCAAGTAAAGGTGATGACTTTTTTCACAATAGAGCACAGATGAAATAGCTCCCACATTTGTTATTCTGAATGGAGCCTTGGGATGAAATTCCAAGCAGCAGAATGCCACTTAACATTCTGCATGTTATTTTGCTCTTTAGTAGTATAATTGTAAAATGAGGCTATAAAACCGGAGAGGATATAATATTTATACCTGTGCAGGCACTTCACATGATGAAATGTCACACGGGACTGTTTACTTCATGCTGGTTATTTGGATAATGCCCCACCTGCCTAGTGACAGGAGGTGCTGAGTCTTGCATAAATCTTGAAAAGAAGGTTAGGGTTAATATAGTGAATTTTGCAGCAGGAAAAAAGAATACATCTTATAATGTGATAATAATAATTGCTACTTTTGGAGCACTGTTTTTGTGCCAGCACTGTACCGGGTCCTTGGGGAGCAGAAAGGGACCAAAGGGGAGAGAATTAATATCAGTGAGTACCTTCTGTGTGTCGGTTACTCTGCTGCACACTTTACTTATATCTCTAAACCTTATAACAACTCTGCCAGGTAGGTGGTGTTATCCCCATGTATATATGACTGACTCTTGTTTATCTCATAAAAAAATTCTAAGACTTTATTGGAGTTCTGTTATAATGATCATGTTTAAACTTTGGTATATATTTTTTAAGTTTAAATAGTCTTTTTTTTTTTTTTAGACAAAAAAAAATTAATGAGAAGAGACAAAGAAACATCAAAGAGCTTTTTCCTCTGATTGCTGTGTTAGAACTTTTGCCTGAAAATAGGTTACATTCCTTCTGTTTTCAGCTGAATCCTCATTAACTTTACATTTTAATGATGTCCAGGGCAAATTATACCATTTATGGTCAGTGCCTTAAAGGGATGCTTAAAGGGGATTTAAATTTTTTTTATTTGAATGGTGGAAATATTTACCTCAGGAATATAAATTGATGCAGAATTCTTAAAAAAATAAATAGAAAGAACAAAAACTCGTGAAACATGGGGTTGGTTTTTAATTTCCAACTAGTATGACAACTTAATTCAGAGAAAATAATTTTCAGCTTGAAGTAAATTAATTACTAAAAAGCATATTTATAATATTTGGGAGTATGTAATAGGAACCTATATTTTCAATATTTTGAAAATAGCTTCAGTTTCTCATTTACTTGGATTTAAATTCAATTTTACTACTTAGCTTTAGAAATAATTCATAGGTGTATATGCTCAATAGGAATAAATGAAGACAGCTTCTCCCAGTTATGAAAAAAGGAATGCTAATATGTTGATAGACAGATCGTATTTGCACAAGAATGAGGGAATATGTTGTAAGGTGGAAGTCTTCACAGGATTCCAAATTATTCAGTTTAAAAGAACAGTATGAACTGCAGAGCTGTGCTTTCATTGTAAGCTTTGAATGCTTAATTATTAGATGATAAATTAGAATAAAGTATCATGTTGTGTCAAATACTGTTTATTTCTTCAACAATTATTTGGTAAGTGGATTAAGGGAAATTGGCCTGTCTGTTGAGGGAACTGTAATTATGGGACTACCGATCTAACATCAGGTATTTTATAAGGTTTGTGCTCCGGTGTTTTTTTTTTTTTTTTTTTTTTTTTAATGTATTTAATTGAATCCCTCCTGTGTGCTAGGCAATGTCCTTGTTACAGGTTTTTTGAATACAAGGAGTGACATTTCACTAAAACCAGCTCAAGAACGGCAGGGATGGAAGTGGAGGGGTATGCTGTACAGGGGAAACAGGAAGCACGAAGCACAATGCAGCTGGGCTCCATGAGGACAAACTAGACCTGGAAAGTCATGGACTGGGGTGGCTCCTTTTCTTTCATTATGGCTTTGCGTATTCTCCTTTTTTCTCTCTACTGGCTTCCTTGGGTCATTACTTGCGTTATAATGGTTCACATTGGCATACTCAGACTATATGACCTTTCAAGTTTGGCTTCCCATGGCTAACAGACACTTTATCTATTCCCGCCATAGAGCATGTGGCTCAGCCCAAGCCTTGGATGATCCCTGTGGCCACACAGGCGTTATGCTGCACTGCCTCTTTTAGGGACCATGGTTAGCAGAGAGTGAAACATGTCTGGATGGATAAGACATGGCTCTTGCCCATGTGTGGCCTTTTGTGGAGATAATAATACACATAAAGATAATTTCTACTTAATGTGCCAAAGACTTCCCTGTAAATAAAAAGGTATGAACTACTTTAGTCATCTGCAGTATTTGGAAACTGAGGAAATGGTGGGAGGGTTTGGGGTTTACCATTGAGGGTAGGTGATACCATTTTCTGTTGGAATGAGATTCCTAAGGTAAGACTCCTCAAGGGTCCTAATTCGAAATTGAATCCTACTTACAACTATGCAAGGAAACTACTTTTGAAAGAAAATTTTTCTTAGTTGGGTTTTCTTCCAGGTGCCACACTGAATGATTGGCAGAAATATCTAACGCAGTTTAAGGAAGTTTTTGCAATGTTTAGGTTTGGCCCCTTGTGGCTGATGACTCTTGATGTGCCTATTTCCTTACTTTAATATTTCAATTTTCTAATGACCTGGTTAAAACACTACTAGATTCTGCATTTGTTCCTCAACAGTCATCGTTTATCATCTTCATTTTTCTTCTCTTATAACTGAGTATTGAAATGGAGCAAACTCAAGAGTGTGTCAAAATATGACAACATTTGTTGAACTTCCATTATATATATATATCCATACATATGCATGTGTGTGTGTATTTTTATTATTATTCTTGGAGTGCATAAGATGTGAATTATTGTCTCCATTTTACAGCTGTTGCAAACCAAGGCACAGAGAAATTAAGTAACTTGCCCTAAGGTAATACAGCTAGTGAGTAGTGGATCAGTATTTTGATGTCAGGCCTGGTTCTTTCCACAGTGCCATGCTGCCTCCAAAGAATATGCCTATGTCAGTGATATCTTTGTTTAAGGATAACAGTTCAGCTGTGTTCGGAATGTTCAACTTCCCTATTGGAACAAGGTTTTGCTTTAGGATCATTCAGTTAAAAGCTTAAGTTCTAGTTCATGTGCAACCATTTATAAGCTGTGTGATGATAGGCTGCACGACTTTCAGCTGTGTTCTGGAATGTTCAACTTCTCTGTTGGAGCAAGGTTTTGCTTCAGTATGGTTCAGTTAAAAGCATAAGTTCTAGTTCATGTGCAGCCATTTATAAGGTGTGTGATGATAGGCTGCATGAGTTAGCTCTTTATTTTTTAATTTGTAAAATGGGATTATTAATGGGGCCCATCCTTAAGTGTTGGTGTGAGGAATAAAGAAGCTAGTAAATTTTTTTTGTCACAATATGTTTCTGTATGGCAAATTCACTTCACTCATAGGCAGTTGGTAAAGAGAGGAATAGTGTCAGAATAATACAGAACTTGCATTGATTTGTAATGTTTTATGCTTCCAAATTACATTAGCTGAATTCAAAGTAGACTAACACTGTTTTTCTAGGTCTTTACATTTGACCAGATTTTCAGCTTTCATAATTTTTGCCTTTTCTTGGGAGGCAGAAGAGGTTCTGATCTTGAGGTGTGGGATGAGATTGGCATTGATAGGGTCAGGACTCCTAAATTGTGCTTGCAGCTTTTCTTTATAGGAATTATATAGTTTTGAAAGATAATTTAAAAATAGTTTAGTGTTTCAGTGTCCAGAAAAGTACCTTTATTTTACCCCTGGATAGGAGAATCTGGATACTTCTGGGTTGTGCTGATGCAACAAGACTATTTTAAAGTTGTGTTTTTGCCTTCTTTAATTCGACCTGGTTTGTTGAAAGATACTCAGTCCTTCTGGGAGCAGGCAAGGGGGGTTAATTGTGGAGTGTCTTTGTTGATTGATGAGACACTGGTGTTTTGTGAATGCAGTGGGGTGTTGTATCTCTTTATTTTAATTACAGAGAATGTAGAAACATAAGAAAGTAGCACACAGAGTCTGAGATGCAAGGCTTTACACTCAGTTTGGAGTTTAAATCCTGTCCTTTGATGGCCAATAAGCTGACTTGATTGAGCAAAGCACTTGATTATTTTTTTGGATTTCAGTTTTCTCATCAATAATACAGAATTATTAAGGTATTTTGAGAAGATAATGGCATAGAAAATTTAATGATATAAGGTATTCAGAATGCCTAACTTATAGTAGGTATTCAATAAATGCTTATATAAAAGAGCTGTAGACAATAACACAAGTATAGTTATAGCCTGTTTTGTACAATAAATATTTCTAAACACTTTATATTATTGTGTTTGTAAATTAACCACTGTTAAACAGAATAGAAATTCTTTTTAAAAAGTGTGAATTTTGTAATGCAAATAAACAACAATTTCATTTATATGACATTAAAAATTATTTTGAAATAGCAATGTACACCTGTATAGAAATTTGTTATAATGTAATAGTATTTTAGTATTTCATCAAAATTGAAATGAATGGTGTGTTATGTTAAGTCACTTAAAAAATCATATAATACAAAATGTTAAAAACTTAGACCCAAAGTACAATACATTTTACCTATCTATCTGGCTTTTGGACCACTTTTCTTTTGGAAATTTTTTAAATGTATTCTCTCCTTTTCAATAGAAAAAATGTTACTAGCTATTTGTTTTACTATATTTTTCTTCTTTATAATTTTATTTGAAAATATAAGTGTGTTACTTTTTTTTTCAATTGCAGGCAGCCAAATCTCCTGAATAAAACACGCAGAGTCAGGAAATTTACATGAGCTTGGCTGCACTAATTCTCTTATTTTCTTCAGTCTTATTAATTCATATGTGAACCCAGGGGTATTAGTGCCCATTAGCCTTTCCTCACAGTTATTTTTTGAAAGTGCACAGTTGATGTGAGAGTCTTGTGAACTCTTTGGAGACACAGTGCCTTGGACATACTTGGGTAAATTTTGTCAGGATCAACATATAGCAGCCTACCATAATCTGCCAGTGCCATGTTTATGTAATTGTCAATAAAATTTAGGATTCAGCAAAGAATTTGTATCATCCTTGAAACTTAATATATACCATGTGCCTAAGCCAAGAAAAAATAGTAACTGCTGAACACCTACTGTGTGTCCTGCTGGATACTTTATAAATAAGGTCTTTAATCTTTATGACTCTGCAAGATGGAGCATATTTGTAATTTTATTGATGGAAAATAAGAAAATTGCCCCCAACCACATTGCTTTTGCCAGGCTTCGTAGCTGGAACACGTCTCACTTTTATACCCCATATTAATAGAAACCACAGCAGATATAATGGAAATCAGTGTGTATTTTGATGGAAAGATAGTGATTTCCTCCTACATAGTTTTTTTCCAGTGGAATACATGAAGTGTGTTGTGGAGGAGTGGCATTTTGAAAATTTTTTGCTGTAGAAAGGTATTTAGATTTTCTCTAATCTTTTATAGAAAGTAAGAGGAAAATTTAGAGATATCCAAGATAAAGAATGAAGGAAATTAGTAGTTTCTGGGCAGAGACTAGGTTAACTGGACTTTTGGAAGGACTCTTTGATTTTTGAGTTTATTTTTATGATTGGATATTTGTGTGTGGTGGGGATAGCCGAGTGTGATGTGTGTGGTAGGCCCTCATAAAGCTAAAGGGACAACAGATTTTTTCCCCCCTCCTTGATTCTATAGTTGAAAGCTTTCTTTTATCATTTTGCTGCCATATGTGTTTGTGAAAATCAGCTGCGTTGTAAAAATTCTTACTTCCTGGAAACCAGAAACCCATTCAGTATGTGTCCCTACCCTGACCACTTCCTCTTCGTTATTTCTAAATGACAGTGCTGTTCTTGTAGAATTCCACGCATTCATCTAGCTAGGATTCCTTTTTCACATTTGCCATTTGGTGCTTTTTCTCCTGTTTTATTTTGTTTCTTTGTTCTGATTAGGTCACCAAGTATAATAGAAGAGACGTTTGCGTTGTTGTTTTTCCCCCCTCTAGTTATTTTAGAGGGAGAGTTTACCAGTGATAAGAGCTGTTTATGTCCTAAGCGATTGATTTGTAATTAATGTTGCCTGGGCTCTCGCATGTTGGCAGAATTGGTAACAGCTTGCCGTATTTTTTTAATTCACTTTTCTTTTTGGTATTTTGACAATGTCATTCATATCTCATGAAAAAGTATCTCAGACAGGTTAAATGTGTTAAAACATGGAACGGAAAGGATGGAAAGAGACCCAGTGCTGCCTAGAAACCTTGATCTTTTGCCAAAGTATTTAAACAATTTAGTGTTTTGGTTTCCTAGCTCCAAGCTGCCTCTCAAATCCCTTGCTAATTAATCCAGTTAATGCTTTGTAGACTTACTATATGCAGTGCTTTGGCTTGCTCCTCTATCATTGAGAAGTCCGTTTTGTTTCTTGGAGCAAACCTAAGCTCTGTTCGGGTGCAGTGCTACACAGGGTGGGGCGGGCGGGGGGGAAGGATTGCAGATGTGAGTAGTTTTTTCTTTTCAAAACCCTTTTGAGAGTGTATTTATGTATATATGTGCACATTCCCTGCTCTGCATAGTACTTAGGCTCAAAATATCAAGATAAGAAAATGACATAAAATATGAAACTGATCTTTCACACCAAATGAAAGAACTGATTAAATGCCTCCTTCTCTGTGGACTTATTTGACTTATCTAAGCCTTAATTTTCTCATCTGTAAAATGGGGGAAATAATCCTAAACTCCTCATAATGGTATTGTTAACATAAAAGGAATATCTTAAATGCTTAGCAAGTGCTCAGCACATGGTAAATAAAACTCAGTAAATGATAACTTATGTGTGGAATGGTTAAATTTTGGGGACAAATTTTGGTAAAATTTTGCAGGAGGTAGATTCCTTTTACCTATTTTCCTTTTGCTAAAGAATTTCAAAATGTCTTAATTTGTGTTCAGGGAATAAAAATCAAGTGATCATTCTTTTAACAGTAATGATAATATAAAATAAACAACTGTATTCTGCATAAAACTGTGGTTTTAAGACTCATTGATGTGAATTATCAATACAAATGATCTTTTTAAAGTCTAAAAGATGAATTTCCCTCATTTGCCCACTTGAAAGCTTAGGTGCAGAAAAATATGTCTTTCTCCTCCACACCCCCAATTAAATAAAACATGGAGGCCAATTCAGTAATCTTCACTGCTGGTGAAGCTGCTGACGTTTTCTGCTAACCTATTTCTGAAATCCATATATTATGCCTTTTAAGCTCAGAATATGTCCTGCTGATTCAAAATTAATAGGGTCCTCATTTGATCATTATAGGAAATTTCACATTTCCCCCCTAAGGATTTTAGAAAAGAAAATTGGCTGCCAAACATGCAACATTCTAATTGTTTTCAGCTAATCATTTTTGTTTTTATGTCTAGGCATAACAGACAAGAAAATGCAGAAATCATGTTAACAGTTTGATGAATTACCACAAAGTTAAAACACCCATGGAACCCCCACCTAGGCCGAGAAATAGAACATTACTAGCATTTGCAAGTCATTCTATGTGTCCTTCCAATCATCAGCCCTGCCGTTCTCTCTAAAGACAACCATTATCTTAACTTCCAACAGCATCCATCATTTTTGCCTGTTTTTGAATGTATATAGATGGAATCATATACCAGTAGAGTCATGAATATTTTTTTCACTTTTTTTTTTTTTATGAACATTACATTTGTGAGATTATTCTTGTATGCTCCTGTGGTTTGCTTTTACTCCCTGCTATTCAGTATTCTATTATATGAATACTAGGGGCCCAATGCACAAATTTGTGCACCTTGAAAGGAACTGTGGGCAGTGAGGCTGCAGTAGGCACAGGGGCGGGTCTCAGCCCATCTTCCGCGCCCCCGCCCAGCCCCTCCCACCACAGCCCCCAGGTCCCCTGTCTGCTGGCAGCCCCGCTTCCACTACCTCCACTCCCACACGTGGAGCGATTGGGGCCGGCACCAGCAGCAGGTGTGAGCGGGGCTGGTGCTGGCAGTGGGTGCTAGCGCCAGGCGGGACTGCAGTGTGCGGGAGCAAAGAATTTTCTGTAACCACCAGAGGCTCTCCCTGATGACAGCGACCAGTGCCCTGCCTTGGTCAGGCTCCCCCGCTCACCTGCTTCCATCATCCTGCTGCAGCCAATGCCTGCCATGTTCCACACATGCCCCCTGGTGGTCAGCGCACGTCATAGCTACTGGTTGTTTGGTTGTTCTGCTGTTCGGTCTATTTGCATATTAGCCTTTCATTATATAGGATGCCACAACTGATTCCTTCTACTGTCTATAAAGACATGAACATTTCCCCTTTGCTTTTGTATATTTCGAATAGTGCAGCCACATGTCATTATTGTGAATATATCTGATGCTTATACACTCACTTTTAGTTAGGCTTGAAATTGCTAGATCATAGTGTATGTGGATGTTTAACTTGAGTGTAAAATACCAAGCAGTTTTCCAATATGATTGAACCAATTTGCACCCCCATTTAGTGTGTGAGAAAGTTCCTATTTTTGCTCCACATCCTGACCAACACGTAATTACTATTAAAAGTCTTTTCAATTTTAGCCATTCTGGAGATTGTGTGTATTTCATTCTGGTTTTAATTCGCATTTTCTGATTACTAATGCAGTTGAACATCACTTAATATATTTGTTGGTTATTTGGCTATGTAGTTATTTTTTTAAGAGTTTTTTGTATATTCTGGATATAAGACCTTTGATGGTTATACATGTTAAAATTATCTTCTACTCCATGGCTTATCTTTAGACTCTTGATGAGGTCTTTTGCTGAATAGAAATTTTTGCTTTTCATGTAGCCCAGCTTATTAATAATTTTCTTTATGGTTACTGCTTTTTGTCTCCTATTTTAAAACTCTTTCCTTATCCCAGAGATTTAAAAGATTTTCTCCTCTGTTTTCTTCTAGAAGTTTTAACATTTAATTTTACCTTTCATATGTAGTTTTGCAATACACCTGGAATTGTTTTTTTTTGTTTTTTTTTTTTTGGAATCATATGAAGTATAGGGTGGTGATTGCTTCTTCCTCTTCTTCTTTCTCTTTTTCTTACTATTTTGCCATATGGATCTTCAATGGACCTAGCACTATTTATTGAAAAAAATCATGCCTTCTCTACTCTTCTGCAGTGCCAATCATTGTATATTTTTAAAAAGTAGGTATATTTAAAGGCCTAGGGTAAGGATTTCCATTTATTTTTGGCCCTTAGGCTAGGAGCACTAGCAATCTCCCATTCTTTCACCCCATCCGTCCTTCTTTCCCAATTAGGGATTTTGATTATTTGAAGATGTGCTTCAGTCTCTGTGAGGATTTTTTTTTTTTATTTCCTTTTCACTTTTTCTTATAGGGTGTGATTATTTGGGGTATAAACCCAAAGCCTGAAGTGCTTCCTGGGACTTCCTCCCTTTTGTGGACCCTAAATTCTAGTTTTGTCCTCTTTGCCCAGTTGGTGATTTGAAACCTCTGATCAGCTTTTAGCCTCTTATTTGCCTCTCTGGAATCAGTCCACATCATGAGGAGCAATGTGGCCCCTAATGCTAGAATATTAAATTTTTTTTTCTCTCCTGAATCTTGGCTGTTTAATTTTATGCCTTTTTGGTAATTCTTTGATGCCTTTGAACAGATATTCCTTTTTATATTTTATTCATGTGTTTTATTTTTTTCTGAATAGGAACATTGATCTAAATCCTACTTCACTTTAAATGGAGTGGAAATACAGCTAGCATTTTATAAATATATTTTTATTTCTTGATTTTCAAGAGGGAGGGGGGGAGGGAAAGAGAAACATCAACTTGGTGTTCTACTTATTTATGCACTCATTGGTTGATTCTTGTATGTGCCCTGACTGGGGATTGAACTTGCAACCTTGGTGTATCAGTACAATGCTCTAACCAACTGAGCTACCCAGTCAGGGCACAGCTAGCATTTTAAAAGGAGTTCTTTATTTCAGGCAGTGGTTTAAATTTGTTATACTGTTTCATAATCATAACATTCATTCAGTGAGGAATATGGCACTGTTCCCCTTTTCCTTATAAGGAAACTGATGCCTACATAGGTTAATGAAGTTGTCCAATGTTACAACAAAATCTTTTCTCTGAGGCACTAAATAATTTTGTTCTAGGCCTTCTCTTTCACACATTGGACTTTAGAATAACAGTTACCTTGACATTCTATGGCAGATATATAAGAAATATAAGTGATATAGAAATGAGTCCAAATAGAATGAGTATTATTATGTGGGTGTGTGTATATATATATATATATATATATATATATAATGTAGACTACAGAAAACCTATAATTAGTTTTGTATACATGAATAATTGGATGTGAATACTCCCACACAAGTAGTTGAGTTGTATTTAGCTATTTTTTTCAATAGAAAAATCAATTTCCAAGTATATGCTATACAGTACAGGCTTTGATTTCTTGTTAAATCTCTCTATAGATAATTTTCAATCAATTTTCAACTGTATAATTAATCATGGGTTTGTTAGAATTATGGAAGTTATTTTCTAGCTTTCAAGTTAGATTTAAATGATTATATATTTTATAGTTTATCTGTTTTCCTCCTGCTTTGGTTCATTATCAGTGTGAAAGAGGAATTGTAAAGGTACTTTTTAAAAAAAATTTATTGATTTTTTTTACAGAGAGGAAGGGAGAAGTATAGAGTTAGAAACATCGATGAGAGAGAAACATCGATCAGCTGCCTCCTGCACACTTCATACTGGGGATGTGCCCGCAACCAAGGTACATGCCCTTGACCGGAATCGAACCTGGGACCCTTGAGTCCGCAGGCCGACACTCTATCCACTGAGCCAAACCAGTTAGGGCTGTAAAGGTACTTTTTGATAGACCTCCAACTAAGAGAATCTATTTGATGTTTGAGCCTCACATTTGATGAATGGATGAGATGGTTGTTCACAGAATGTGTGCCGAAGTTGGAAGGTTTTGGGGACACGCCAGGTGGGATGCCAGGTGATGGTAGAGAACAGGAATAGATTAGATGGGGAGCCACTGGAAGATGGTATCTTGAACCAAGACTGAGGGGCAAGATGCACACAAGCAGAGGAAAGCAGTATTGAGAACCTTAGCCAGGAGAATTAGGAGTAGCATGGAATATGGTGTGAGGAATGGTTTGACACGAGTCATCTGGTAGTAAGGTGAAGAGGGGGAAATGTGCATTGTAACAGTGGCAGGTGGGGAGGATGTGGTGGCCTATAGGAGGCTTTCTGGCCCAGACATTTGGAAATAATTTTTTGCAGTCTATAGTTTATCTCAAGAATCTTCTGTATTAATAAATGTTTCTTAGGTTATGCTGCCTTAATAAATGAAACAAAGGGGCCCCAGAAATCTCAGTAGCTAAGAAAAACCAGTTGGTTATTTTCCCACAGTACATTTTGGTTGATCAGCTTTGGACCTCCCTCAGGGACACATGCTAAAGGGACAGCCCTCATCTGGAACATGCCTTCCTCCTGGTGGAAGGAGAAGAGAAACGATGGAGCTGTGATGGCCCATAAAGTTTTGACGGCGAATTGGCAAAGTTCACTTACAGTCACATTTCTTTGGCTACAACTTACACAGAGAAGGTCACTACAAGTCACATGCCAACAGGCAGGGTACAAAAATTATAACCAATCACATCTTCCTTTTCAATTGAGACTTTCATGTGATAAGGGTACCATCTTGTAGAATTAGAGCCAATTTACCTCATTTCATTGATTCTAGGACACATTTTATTCCATAGTTTTATGTCTGAAATCATGATGCATCTTTCAATAGATTGGGTCCTGTTATTGCTGCAAGCCAGGCAGCTGTTATGATGTCACTACCTAGGCATGGAAGAACTTGGCTGTTAGTCCTAGTGGTACAATTGAATATTTGCAACTATTGACATTTCAGGACCATTTGAGAAATGAATATGAATCCTGATTTTCATCTGAAAACTTTTTGTGGACATCCTTTATATCAGCATCCATTATAGAATGGGTGTCAGCAGTGTGGGAAAAAGTCTTGGAGGCAATAGTGGAACATTTAATTTTCTTTAAAGAATACTGCATCGCCAAGTGCTCCTGGTAGCAGAGGGGATGATATTGTGTGGGAAAACTTCGATTGAAGACTCTGAGTTGAAAAGTGATTCAAAAGAATGTTCTCTGAATGTGAAGGCATTTTAGAAATATTTTCACTAACTTATTGTACTTATATTTTACTTTCTAAGTATACACAGTAGTGTTAGATAAAAATATCTATTCTAAAGAACTGAATCAATAAGTGTAAGTTAATGATAAGAAACCATTGTACCATAATTTTATTTCCTCTCCCTCTTTTTGAGAATAGTAATAGGCTGATGGTGCATTTTACTCTCAATGACTTCTTAAATTTTATGAAATATGGCAACTTGCTTCTTGCACACTTAAAAAATGCTCAATATTTATTGGGTAAATGAAGCCAAGGTTTCCTTTTTAGAAGGCCTTCTTACAGTACATACCATGAGATTAACTTTGAAACAACTTTCTCCATTCTAGTTTTAAATAAGATTTATAAAAGATGGGTGAGTGATACCAATGTTCTTGAACTGAGTTTTCATTTCACTGTTTGGTACCATGCATGAAGTTAACCTTTTTCTCAAAAAGGTAAACTTTTGGTAAGGAGATGAGCTTTGTTTTACTTTGTAATTATTTAACCTTATACTGGAGTAGATGGCTAAACACTCCCCTCCCCCCTTTTTTTTGAAACAAAGTAACAGTTTCTAGTAGTACCTTAGACAGATTGAGAGGTTAGCTGGTGTCAGAAAAAAAATTGTATGGAATATATAAGAACCCATCTACTAGTAAAAGAGTATTTTTGCCATTTTGACACCTTTTCTTCACTTTGTGACCCTCTCAGTTTTGAAGTTACATGTGTTTTGAATTTAAATTATATACATTGCAAAAAATTAAAGTTATTAATATGTATTCTCAGTGATTTTACAAATCTAAAAATTGATGTAACAGCAAATCAGGTACATACTTTCTTCACATTGCATTCAGCAAACTACTAATGAGGCATTATGGTAGAATTTACAAGGATGAATCAAATACTTTAAAGAACTTTGAATCTCTTGTTGGCAAGTGACTGGACATTAAAGGTATTGGTATCCCCACTCTGGATTTGTGTGGTGCTGTGATTTAGATGTTAAGAGCATAAGTTTTGGAATCTATCTTGATCTGATTTTAAATCCTAGTGCTGTTCCTTTGTTCCTTTCTTTAAGGTACTTCACCTCTCTAAGCCTCAGCTTTTTTCAGGTGGTTGGTTGTGAGTACGTAGCCCACTGTAGAAGTTCAACACCTGTTAGCTGATTGTAGTCATCATTATTACCACCATAATTCTCATCTTCATGTCAGTGTTGTGAAAGAACTTTGATTTTGGTGTTAAACATACCCGGCAGGATTCCAGTTCTGCCTCTGATATTTATTAGGTATGCAATATCACATTGTTTACTCCATGGCTCCTCATAGGATGTCAGGCTGCATTTAGGATTTTTGCTCCTCTACAATTTTCCCATTTTTGAGTTGTTTGTGCTAGAAATCTGGGAGTCATTCTCTCACTCTGTGTCTTGGTCTTTCTTCTTTCTCACTCGCCTACCTTTCATGTCCAATTCTACCTCTTCTCTCAAGTCTGCTCACTTCTCTTCACTTCCATTGCCACCAACTGGGTCAAAATCTGCACCACTTCTCACTCAGACTACTGCTGGGCCACCTAACTACACGTGGTATTCAGCTTTGGCTAATTTCAGTCCCTTATCCACAGAATAGCCTGAGTAATATTTGGAAAACATATCTGATCCTCTTCCTTCCTCCCTCTCCTTCTTGTTCAAAATTTCTCAGTGAATTCCTTTACACCTGAATAAAGACCAAAATCCTTAATGTATCTCCTGAGATCCTGTATAACTTGGGGCAGCCTCCTTCTCTGGCTTCGTCTCCCTTGTGCTCAGTGATTAACACATGGCCTTCTTTTATTTCTTCTTTTGGCCCAAATTCCTTCTTGTCTCAGGTCTGCCTCTAATCAGGGTTGCTCCTCTGCCCACACCACTAGCCTTTGCCATACTTTTGTCTATACTATTACTTTGCCTCCTTGAAATGTGGGCTCATACGATAATTCTTTCAGGAAGCTTTTTTAATCTCTCAGATTAAGTTGCAGCTCTGTGTTATGTGCTGTAATATAAATGCTTTCTCTTTGTAGTGTTTAAACTCCCATTTAATACCTTCCTTCCATGGGCGCATGCGTTTTGAGTCCATGTTGTGTTGACTGCTCAGTTATTGCAGAGTTTAGCACAGTACTCCTGGACACATGAGTACTTGGTAAGTATTTGTTGAAAATGTGTATTCTCGTTGAAATGGAAGAACATTACTTGCCTCATAGGATTGATGTAAAAATTAAATTAGGACATAAATGGTATCTTATTTATTGTATATTATGTGGTACATAGTGAGTTTGTAGTATTTGTTCCTTTCTTCTTTTCCCCTATGTACTAAGCATTAAGAAAGGCCTATCAGTAATTTTCAAACTGTAGGTTGTGAAGCACTATTGGATATTGGACTCAGTTTAGTAATTCTTGAAGTGAATTTTAAAAATGAAATGGAATAGAATAAGTTATCAGAAAAAATTACATGTAGCAAGCAAAGTATTGTTTCTGGAACATTTGGTCTGTGGGTGTGTGTATGTATCAGGTGGAGATATAACATATTCTTAATGTGGATAATGGGTAAAAGAGGTTTGAAAGCCACTGTTGTATCTGTAGCACAGCCTAGTGTAGCCTCTGGGCAACACTGTGTTAAGTTAGGGCAGCTAAATGAGGATATACCCAGCTCTCCAGGCAGTGTAATCCCACAAAGCCTTTCTGACTTGTTACAGCATTCAAGGTCCTAGAATCCCCCTTCGGTATCAGTGGCATCACCCAAACCTCTGGCATCACTAAATCCCCCACCCTTATATAGAGCCTATATCTATTTTTAACCTGTATGTTTTTGAAAGGAATTTTTACTTCTGTATGTTGTAAACGATGGCTGTTTCCACTGTATTGAAAAGCTATCTCCAATATTGTTAGTATTTATTATCGTGACATCTGTCATATAAACTATATAATGATGATGTTAACATTATATCATGTCTGTCATAATGACATTCTCTAACAGCTCAAATTACTGCTCTTATTAAATTTTATTGCCCTGGTGACTTTATAGGCTAATATTATTAGTTTGATAAAATCAACTGCTATAAAGATAAATAAAAACCCAGTTTATATGTTGGGTCATAGACAGACCCAGACAAAAGGAAACCAAAGCTTTTAAGGATTAAGATGATAATAGTTATTATTGTGGTAGCTTGGTAAATGATTCCATTTTAAAATAATTTTTATATAGATTTGATAAACATTTATATAACTGAACTATGATTTTCTTCTTTAAGGCTAGTGGTCAGTTCCAAACCTTTGATGCTGTTGGCGTTCTCTGCATTAATCATTGTTTTATACTCTTGTCTCTAAGGATGCATAAATTATGATAATAGAAGCAAGGGGTGGGCTGGAGCTTGTGGTTGCTGCTGTGTTATTGTGTCCACTGGGATGGTATTTTGTGTGCTTGTCCTCTGCAGATTGTTGGGCTAAGGAACTAGATCCTGTCCCCTGCAAAGCTAGAGACAACAATGAATTTTAAAAGGCATGAGAAGGCAATCTTGTTAAGTGGTCTGTTTGGAACTCTTACAGACTTGATGGGACAGAATTATTATGGGGATATTATGAAATCTCACGCAAGCATAGCTTATCTTCTTCCTTACAGTTAATCTGTTTTTGTAGGTATTAGTGGCAAATGCTCAAGTAATTGAAATTGTTACCTCTCATCTTCCATAAGGAAAGAATGTGCTTAAGTCAGAGTTGTTTTCACATTACTGATTTCTGTCAGCCATTGCAGACTGGTGCTCTAGATGCTGTCCTTTTCTTAGAACAGGAGCTAAGTAATGATTTCTTCTTTAGTCTTTACATTCTTTTTCATTTTAAAAGTGTGACATTTATTCTTGAATATTTGGGAAAGAAAAATTTTAAAATGCACCATAAAAATTTCCCAACACTCAGAGATAATTCCTGTTATTTTATTATGTATATTTTTCAGTCTGTTGTCTGTTTATGCATGAGAGAATAATGTGTATATTTTTTATGAATTTGAGATGGAGAAGAGGGAGAAAATGTACCTGGAACAATATCCACGAAGGAATTTGGTAAAGTTGTCTAAACACTGTTTCTAAAAAGTTGCCAGTTCCAGATGGTTTGGCTAGTCAGTATTCACATCTTTTCAGAGAATGCCTGTGCTATTTAAACAGTTCTGAAATATGTTTCTCAGTGATATGCTTCTTCACTTTACTAAGTTGTTGTAACCCAAATACAAAAATGATGACAAAAAAAGTACAGGCCGATCTTATTTATGACAAGGAAACTGACATATGTAATAATGATAGTGCTGTTACTCCTGCCATTTTTTGAAACCTCATAAGAAAAGACACTTTGTATATTTTGAATATTGAATGTTATATTATTCACTATGAATGTAAATGACTTACAAATTAAAACTTTAATTCTGCAAAAGACTGTCATATGTACAATATAGAAAACAACAATAACATTTTTTCTTTTCAGTTATCTATTGTTGCCTAGAAAAATCACCTCAAAATTTAGTTCCCTAACACTGATTTATCATGTTTCTGTGGATTGGCTGGGCTTCCCAAGGCAGTTCTTCTGCTCCGTGAGGTGTTGGCTGGAGTCACTCATTCAGCTGGGAGCTCGTATGTCCAAGATGGCTTCACTCATGTGTTTCACCCTTCACCTGGGTGGCTGGAACAGCTGTGTCCTGGCTGACCCTTTCTCTGTCCGGGTGGCCTGTCTTCACTCAGAAGTCCAGCCTCAGGTACATGGCAACCAGATCCCAAAAGGATGAAAGTAGAAGCAGCCACACCTTTACAGTCAGTCCTAGGCTCTAAAGTGGCTCAGCGTCATTTCCTCTGTGTTCTGTTATTGAAAGCAAGTCATGAAGTCAGCCCCATTAAAGGAGAGGGGAAACAGACTCTACACTTGTGGGTGAAGTGGTGTGTGCCAAAGAGATGGGACTAATTATTCGTGATATCTTTGAAGACAAACTACCAAAGTAGCTTAAATAGAGCAGTTTTACGCTTTGAGGCTCTCTGTGTGTTCCTTCCCTGACTCGGCCCTCCTATCATCCCTCACTCCCACCCCCAGATAACTACTGCACCTCCATTTCAAACATCATTTTCTTTTCATGATCATTCTACCATTTATGTAAGTATCTCTAAATAATGTTTTATTTAGTTTCCATGAACAATATGAATCTATTTTTTAAACTAATCTTTTAAGTTTCTATTTAGAATACCTACATTAAAGATTATAAAACTCAGAAAAGCAAAATGAAAAAAACTAAAATAGCTTCTAATCTCAATCCGTGGGTATAATATGATTATTGGCAACATTCTGGGATGTGTTAACACAGGTGCCCACACTATCTCTAGTTCTCTGAATCTCTTTGTCTCTTGATTTTGGATGGTTAGGGCTACTTTTGGTCCTTGAATTTTGGATTGCCAATAGCAAGAACTCAGATTTGCAAGAGGTTCATCCAAATGTTTATCTGACTCTTAGTATGGTTTGAGTTTGGATAGTGAAGGATTACTGTATATGTAAATGTCTGTGTGCATGTGTTTGTGTGGTGTGTGATTTTTAAGCCAAGGAGGCAGAGATTGTAGAGTAATTTAAAATTTATAATGGAGAGAAGGTCTCAGTAGGTGGTTGTTAAATACTATTCTATCATAGTTCTCAAACTTCAGAGTGTAGCAGTCATCTGGAGAACTTATGAAAGCACAGTTTGCTGGACCACATGCTCAGAATTTGATTAAGTAGGTCTGGTATAAGCCTGAGAACTTGTATTTTTAACAAGTTTCTAGGTGAGGATGATTCTGATGACTCAGGGACCCCACTTTGAAGACTTATGTTCTACAATATGATTTTTAATGGATGTATTGTAGTTTATCACATAAATGCATCATATTTTATTTAGTCAGTCCTTTATAAAACAGCTTCTCTACTTTTGCTATTATAGACAATATTGTAATGACCATCATTATGTACATTTATTAAAATTTCCTTTTAATATATTTTTAGAAGTTGAATTACCTAGTCAAAGGATTGGTACATTGTTAAGGCCTTTAGTATATAATTCCTAATCATATTCCAGAAGACTGTATCTATTACATTCCAAGTAGGAAAATATGAGAGATTTAAATAAACTTTGGAGGAGGTTTCCAAAGGGGACTCCCCAAACAATTTAACATTAAAATAAGTGTATTGCCTTGTTAAGGTTATTATTTTGTGAGATATACCATTTGGATATAAAAATTCTAATGTATTAAGAAGTTGACCAACTTATCATTTTACTTTTTCACATAGATGATTAACATTTTAAAGTGTATGTCTTCAGATAAAAGGATCTACTTTTCCTCAAACCTCCCTACATGTGGACCAGCATGCTATTTATAATCCTCTGTAGTGAAATCTCTGTAATTGTATATGTCCTATGGTAATTTGGTATAAAGAAGAATTATTTTATTTGGTATAAAGAAGAGTTATTACCTAGGGAAGGTAATAGTCTCTGATCTTGAAGGCCAATGATTGGGTCTAAATCTTGTCCCTGCCACTTATTTTGAGACCTCATTAATAATATAAGCTCTAAATCTCAACTATGTCATCTCTGAAATGATGCAAGTAACAACTGGAGTTGTTCATAGAGAGACTGGGTATTTCTGGAAGAGGATAGTAATCTCTCTGTGGAATCCATACAGTTCTGCCAGCAGTGACCTGCTCCTTCTAGACTTGAGGGACCATCGCAAGTGAAAGACCAGTGAGCCATCTATAGCCATCCATTGGCCATGTTTTTGCCCCAAAGAGTGGGTAGGAATAGAGTTAGCAGGAGTACTGCTATCGTGTTTAGAAAACCTCTATTTTCTTCTTTCATGAAATAGTCTTTTAACTTTTTCTCTGGATTGTTTTGAGGATTTGGATTCTAAAGTATGTGAAAGAAAGTTCTTTGAAGACTGCACAGTGTTTTGTGAACTCAGGTAACATGATGTTTTGGCTCTATTCAAGAGACTAATGAAATGAATCACTAGTGGCCCTCAATGGTAGTGTTACAGGGCCAGGTAATTATTTATATTCTTCCAATTTATTTTCTAATATTTGTTACAGATTTTTATTACAGATATTTGTCACAGATTTTTGACACTAAACACTCTCAATTCAAGAAAAGGTTGTATTAAATAAGTTTGTAAAATACTTATTTGCCTTTATAAATCTCCTTAAAAATAGCTTCATCCACAGCATTTAACGTCTTTGGCTAGTCCAGGAAGCCATTTTCAACCTTTGTTTATTTGTTTGTTTTGTTGGGAGAGCTTGTTTTGTACTCTACAAACTTGAGGTTAAGTTTGGGGAATTCATTTAACCTCTAAGATTCAGTTTCTTCATGTATCACTTAAGAATTATAGTGCCTATCTGGTAGGATTGTTGTGAAGTTTAAAAAAGAAAATGTTTTAAGTCACTTTGGGGCCCATTGCCAAATAGGTCCTCAATTATTGTTTCCTTTTCTCTTTATCCTCTGAACATATTGCTGTAAGTTTTCCTATTCTTTTTGAGTTACTATAGTAGTTTTGTGTTTTTGTACAGATTGCTAGATTGTCCTGAGAGACTAAATTGTAGATATGTGTAGCCTCCTCATTTTGTTAGATATTCTATAATAAAGGAGAATTAGGTAGGTTGGAAAATTGGATAGGTCATAGCAATGTGTACCTTTAGGAATTCTCTTAGAAAGCATGCATTTACTAAATTAAAAAAAGTTCCCCTTTTTGTTTGGGGAGTGGGAAAAGGGGTAGTTATTAGAAGTTCTTCCTGATCTGCAGCATAATGATTGTTTGCAATAACTGACTTTCTGATCTTTCTGAATTCGATTTGTTTAGTGTGTTGCAGTTGTTTGTAGTCATGTGAATTCATTGAAGCAGTTATGTGATCAAATATGTATTCGGGAGGGGTGTCAGGCTTTACACATTTGCTGATTATCTAGTTAGGAATACTGCTTATGCTGGTCAATGATTCCTGCTGATTTAAAAACAGAAGGTGCATCTGTAGATAGTGCTTAGATTGTATAAAATTGGTTGCATTAGCATCTGACACTGCAGGAGAGCAAATTATATCTTGAACGAATAATTTTAAAGAATACAGCTGTTTGTGATATCTTTGTTGTGAAGGTATTGTTTTATTTTCATCATCTTAGTTTCAATAAGATTTAATTGTCTACCTAACCACATCAGTTCTTTTCTAGTGGCATTTAGTCTTTATAGGTTGAATTGTTTTTAGTTTTATATTTTTAATAAAGGAGATTGTAAGCATTAGGAATTACTTTAAGGCATTTTAATTTACTTTTTTTCCAGGTACAGTTGGGATCATTGCTAACCTCACAAAAACATCATTTAATTAAAAATATCTAACTGATCAGTTTTTAAAATAGTTTATTTGTATTAATATTATTATAATATTGCATCTTTAGTTCTTGTTTAAGTATTTTTCTAGCATCACTTGAACACAAGAAACTAGTGTGTATTGTTCTATTAATAAAGAAGTGATTGTTCTCTGACTTGATTGTTTCAATTGTGTGACTCAGAGAGCAATGTTTTTTTAGCATGACACTTTGGGAACTGCTACTTGGTTAGGATACTTTTGTTCCAAGGTCTCTTTGAGTCAGTTCCTATTAAAAGTGAAATGTGACAATCTGTATAACAATGAGAATATTCGAACAATACAATATTTGTATTATTATTGTATAGCTTTGAGGAAAACTTCATACTGTGTCTAATTGAATTTATTATGCTTGATGAATTTTTTAAACTGAAGAGTACCTTTTTTGTTTACTTGACCATTGAGTTTACATTTCTAAGTATATGTAAAAGATACAGTAAAGTATGTACATATGCTGAAAATATATAATCAGAAAGATAATAATACAGTAGTTACAGTATAGCATTGTCTAAGAAATACTGCTAAAATTACATTTTCAGTAAGTTAGGTTCTAATAGATGGCAGCAGAGGAAGGAGTAAAATATATCAAATTAACATTTGCTTTCATTAACAGTTCCTGTGAATTTTTATAAAAGAATTGATCACAGTGGATTTTTTTGGTAAATTATCAATGTCTGTATTACATATTTCCTTAAGAATGCCTTATAGTGTCATGTTCAGAAATATATTATTAACTTAAAATAGTGTTCTTTCCCTTTTCCAAGAGAACAAATAATTTAGCTGCTTGATACTAGTTACATTATGTAAATTATTATGGTAAATGTAACATTATGTAAAAAATCTCCAAAGTAGTTATATGAAAATTTATGTCAGTGAAATAATTTTTGTTAGTTTATGCAAGAATATTACTATGAATGAAGTGTAGTGATGATTGCAGCAGCCTCAAGTAAGAATTTATTTTCTCTTAACATTGTAACTATTGAGAGACACATTTGCCTAAGTGACCCTTTTCTAAATCTAAGCTTTGGAAAAGAGAGGGAAGCTGTGAGATTGAATTGCGAGGGCTTGGTAAAAGTTTGGATTGTGTCCCTGTGGAACTCTCTTAAAACTTGGTATTCCATGAGTATATAGGAAAGCTGGTAAAAATGTCTGACCACTCTGCTTTTGCCTAATATTTCCACTTGCTGCACAGTCCAGTACCTGTTTGGATTCGTTGTGCTTTTGCTGGATAAAGGTGTATAAAGACTTTTTCTTTGGGTCTAAGGAAAATTGACCCAATATTTTCTGGTATGTTCTGTCCTACCAAATATCACTAGCTATGCCATGTCATATTTAAAGGGTATTAAGAAACATTAAAATCTTTCCCCAAACATTTTTTAGAAGAGGGTGGCTTTGCCTGCTGCTCTTAGGAGTTAGGAGTAAAATGGCTGTCACCAGAAACAGTTGGCTATCCACTTGAAAAGTTTCTTTGATTTTCAGTGATGTACTCTTTTCATATGATTATTAACCATTTTGATATCTTCTTTTGTGACACTTGGCCTGTTTAAAAACTTTATTTTTTTTTACCTGTTTTTCTATTTCTTTCAAATATGTATTCTGGGTCCTAAACCACACAAACTTTTTCCTCCACTCTGATAATTCTCTTTTTCATAGTTTGGAGATTTGTTCATTTTGTTCGAAGTAGATTGGCTACCCAGGTCAGTGGTCGGCAAACTGCGGCTCGCGAGCCACATGCGGCTCGCGAGCTGCGGTTTGCCGCTCTGTTGACTATAATGAGTTTGCTGACCACGGACTAGGTAACTCCAGACTGTAGGGGAGCAGATACAATTCTCTTATCTCATTTGATTAGGTAATGAGTGTCCTTAATTCCCCTGCTCATCCTTCCTCTCAAAACTGCCCTAATTTCTGGGCAATTTCCGAAGAGATTTATCGTATCTTACCAGAGAGAGACCACAAATCATGTCTCTTGATGCCCTCTTAGTGCCTAACACACTAGTAATAATGGGTGTGTAAAATAATCCTGCAATGAATGACCCACTGTTCATTGGACACTTTTTTCACTTTGAAAGGGGGTAGTTTGACAGCCTCATACTGTTGGACCTTCTTGGAAAGGGCCAATGGTGAGCATCTGAGGGCCAGGACAGGTTAGGAGCCTAGCATGAGTTAGTAAGCTTACTATCTGGCCTAACCAGTGTAACAGTGCAAATGGAAAAGATCAGGCATCTCTCTAGGAAAGGAAGGGGAGCAAGAAATAGAGCAGGGCTGATGGGAAGAGTCGGGATTTTAAGTACTGCTCAAAAATATAGCTTAGGTAGGGACTCCAATTCTATGTAAGTAGTGGGTAACAGTCAGGGAGGAACTGAATAGTTGGTTACTTTGGAAGCTGTTGTTTTTATATGCCTTCTACATATGGGTAGCAATCCACAATCTGTGTTTACTGCACTCTGTGAATTCACCTGTCTGTATCCCACCCCGACATTATAGCTGGGAGTGACCAACATTGACAAAGTCCTATTCCTATTCTCATGGCTGAGTTGCTTGTTTATTCAAAGATATCTATGTGAAGGACTGTGAGTAAGTCTGAAACAGTAAGACTGCCTTTGCTGCTACACCTTGATCTTAGGGTTCCCTGAGCACTTTGCTTTAGGCACCTTGAGGTTTGGATTCCTTTTCTCTGTTTCTCTCTCTAATCCCCCCCTCTTTCTTTTTAGACTTGTTTACCAGCCTCTTAACTACTTTCACCAACTCTGTCACCCCAGAACATCCCACATTTCTTGTGTGCCCCGCTTCTGCAGCCCTGGTTCCTGGGTCTGCTCTCAGCATGGATGCAGAATCTAGAAGTTGGGTAAACCTTGACAAATTCCACCCAGGAGAGCATTGCCTTGTAATATGAAAGCACACACGTCATTGTGTTTATAAGACTATTGAGGAAATGGAAATTGAAGAGGAGAGATTGCATAGAATTACCCCAATCCAAGAATCCTTCTGTTTTCTCCTACAAGGTTTTATCTGAAATGGAGTCTGGGCCTTCACAGAATGCAGATATTATAGTAATGGCAAGAGGGAGGAAGCCCCTCCAGAGCATGAAGTGAAACTACTGAAGCAAAGTCATGGAGCCAGGCAGAGAGAATGAAAGGAGTCTTTAAAATTCTCATTACTATGTCAAGTGTGTAGGTCTAGTTTAGGACAATTATTGAGTTAATTGCTCTGTAATGGGAAATATTTATTTCAGTGTTCAGACTCCCTAAATCCTTAATTTAAAAGGCACAAATAGAATGGTATTTAAATAGCCTCTGCTGCTTAAATTTAAAATTTTACTTCATTAAATGGACTTTAGAATTGTTTTCTATCTTTGTGAGAGTCTTGTTAACTCTGTAGGGTGGTGGGCTGCAGGGAAAACCAGAAAGAAGTGCTTTCCTCAGGAACATTTTTCTTTAAAAGGTAATTAAAGACATGGATGTTTTATCAAAGCAATGAGTTGTCTAAGGATTTTAGATCACAGAATGAGAGAATTTTAGAGTCAAGAAAACTAATTTTGTCAACACTTTCAGTTTCTATTTGAGAGAATTCAGGTTCAGAGATTTATTTACTATCACATAGTGGTAGAATCGAGGCCTGCCCTCTCCCAGTCCAGCACTTTAATGTTCATGCCAATTCTTTTTCATGTTAAAATGGCTGTTGCGGTTGTCTAAAAACTTACTAAGAAATGATTATGTGCTATGAGTCAAATATTATTGTAGATCAGGGGTGGGGAATGCCTGGCCCATGAAATAATTTGGCCTGGCTCTGCCAAGGCATTAGAGGTGAGTTAATTAAATGTTTGACCAAATATATAGCAGGCTAATTTTTAAGTTGATAATTTTGTATGGCCTGCTTATAAATATCCAAATGGCCCTGTTCTAGATATAGAGGGTACAAAGATAAATAAAAGTGGTTCCACTGTCAAGAAATTAAGGTTAGGTAGAGAATGTCAGCAAGTAAATGGATTATAGCCCAGTGTGATAAGTCCAGGATAGAGGTATGCACAGATGTGAATCATTCAAAGTCCAGTTGAAGATAAGAGAAACCACTCTATCAGAGAAAGGATTGCATGCAGAGATTTCTGTCTTAGAGAGCATTGGAAAGATGGGAGGCATAGGCTTTAGGCTGACTCGAAATGACCTTCAGAGTAGCACTAAAGAAGTAGCACACCAAAAGGATACCTCTGCCATGTCAGGAAGCTGGGGGAGACTGGAAGCTGCCACTCCAAATGCCAGCCCTAGGGTAGTCCTATCTTTGCTATCTGGGCTCAGGAAGTCTCCACCAAGCTTGTTGCCTCCAGAACCATCATGGCATTCCTTGTAGTTGTGCATCAGGGAAATAGGTTCCTCATGTTACCTCCTGGCTCCCTTCTTGCCTGGGCTCTGATTTCAAGTCTCATCAGGTGGATCTGATCAGCAGAATCTAAATCAAACCTAGTATCATAGTTGCAGGTGCCTTTGGGAACGTTTTAGCTTTCCAGCCTTTGTCATACTAGAAGGCCCACAGAAGGAGATTGTAATGGTGTCATAATAGTAACTTAATAGTAGTAGAAACAATAGTGACAGTAGCATAGTATAATAGTCACACTCACACACACACATATAATTATACACACTCATATAAAATTTAATAGTAACATAATGCTCATAATAGAGTGAGCCAGTCTATAGAGTGTTTAGGATCAATACATAAGAGGGGCACCTAGTGAAGAGGAGAAGTTAGAGAATTTTCACTGAGAAGTAGTATACCTGAGCTGTTTTGAGTTACTTCTTCATAATGCAATGGTTAGCATTTCTCATTTTAATGGTGGCGTATCAGGTCAGTTGAGTTTATTGATGTTCCCCTTTCAATTTTTGAATTGATGCTTGAAACAAACATAAGAACAATTACTTATATTTCCTATTATTTCCTTGTGATAGATTCTGAGGAGTGCAATTACTAAGTTAAGGAATGTGGACATTCTTAATGCTTTGGAAACATATTGCCAAATTATTTCCTCCTCAATCCCCTCTTCCAGTATTTATGTGGGAGGCCCTGTTCCAGGTTCTGAGGATATAGCAGTGAGCAAGAGAGGCAAAAAGCCCTGCCATTATAAAGCATACATTACTAGTAGAGAAAAACAGATAATACGAAAGTATGTATTATGTTGAATGGTAAAATGTGCTAAGGAGCAAAGATAACACAGGAAAAGAGAATAAGGAATGGCGAGATAGGGAAATTATAATTTTAAATAAGGTGATTGGGGAAGACCACACTAGGAAAGTAACTTTTGAATGACTTAGACTAGAGTGGTAGTGGTGGAGATGGAGAGAAATGGTCAGAATTTGAATATATTTTGAAGATTTAGTTGACAGGGTTGGCAGACAGATTGGATCTGAAATGTGAGAGAAAGAGCAGGAGTTCAGTTTTGGACATGTTAAATTTGAGATGTGTATTAGAAATCCAAATGGAGATGTTGAGTAGATGGTTAGATGAATTAGTCTGGAGTTGGGAGAGGCCTGAGCTGGAGAAGTAAATTTAAAGTTGATAGTGCATATTTATATTTGAAGTGACAAGACTGAAAGAGACCAGCAAAGGACGACACCGAGAAAGACAAGTGAAGAAGTCCAAGGACTGAACTCTGGGGGCCTTCAGTAGGAACGGGTCAGTCAGCAAGGAGCCCAAGGAAAAGCCAGGAGGCAGGGAAGTGGGATGCTGAGGAAGTCACATGAAGAAAGTGGTTTGAGGAGGAGGAAGCAGTCAAGGTGTCAAGTGGTACTTAATAGGTGAAGTCAGATGAGGACTGAGGATTGGTAATTGATGTTAGCAGCCAGAAGGTCATTACTGCGTCATTGGTGCATGAGTAGTTTCAGAAAAGTGGTGGGCAAAACTTGTTTGGCACAGGTTCAAGAGAGAGTGGGCGTAGAGGAATTGGTGACAGTGAATACTGACACTCTTTTGAAGAATATAGCTTTAAAGAGAATGAAAGTTATGGGGTGGTAGTTGTGGGGGATGGGCTTGACCTTTTAAAAAGTTTTAAAAATACCTGTATGTTTGCATGCTGATGGGAAAAGATCCAGGAGAGAGGTAAAATAAATGGGAGAACTGGTGGAACAATGTCTGAGTTGGTGAGGGGGTGGGCTCTAGTTCACAGGGTCCTTTGCAAGGGCCACAAGCACTTCTTCATAGTAACAGGACGAAAGCAGAGTGTATGGGGTCAGAAATAATAAGTGCGTAGAAATTGTGGTGGAGGCTTGTGGGAGTTCTCTTCTGATTGCTTGGTTTTCTCATTGTTGGGGCATATAAGGTAATTAATGGCAGTTGAGAATGGAGAAGGTTTGAGGGGAGAGGAGAAAGTATGAAATAGTCACTGAGGGGAATGAGAGTGAATGAATTAAGGAAAATGTAGTATAGCTGCCAAGTTGCATTAATGCTTACTTACAGTGAATAATCCAAATTTAAAGCTAGATTAGTCTGCATAGCTGTGGGTTTTTCTCCAGTTCAGGCAGGTAGAGTGGTGAGGGTGGACAGTTGGATTTAAGAAGGATTGCAATTTTGCCAAGTGAGGGTGACAAACTAAGAGTCAAAATGAGACTAAGGGAGTATCTGAGATTGGGTAGAAGACAAGGTCCTTGGTGGGGAGGAGGCTAAGGAATCAAGAATTCAGGGGTTTGGTAGGATCATCTATGTCCGTGGTTGGCAAACTGTGGCTTGCGAGCCACATGCGGCTCTTTGGCCCCTTGAGTGCGGCTCTTCCACAAAATACCATGGCCTGGGTGAGTCTATTTTGAAGAAGTGGCGTTAGAAGAAGTTTAAGTTTAAAAAATTGGGCTCTCAAAATAAATTTCAATCATTGTACTGTTGATATTTGGCTCTTTTGACTAATGAGTTTGCTGACCACTGATCTATGTGAATAGTAAAATTGGTAGGGATGGTGGAAGTAGTCAAAGAGTGAGTGGCAGTGCACCAGGATCCCCATGATTCAAGGAAGAGGAGTAACCCTGAGATCAGTAGATGACAACAGAGCAGAGGCGGGAGAGGAGTGAAGTCTGGTAACATGAGGTTAAAAATTTGGGTTTTGGAAAATGAGGGAGAATGGTCTGGCAGTGGCAGCAAGGAACAGAGGCCACTTACCCCTTCTCCAGGCCCGTAGGAGGAGTGGTGGAGAGGAAACACACACTACTTGAGAGGGCTCCAGAGGAAGCCAGCATTTGCTAGCAATAAGTATGGAAGAATGTGCAGCAAACTTAAAGAGAAGAGGTTGAGACTAGACAGTTCTAGCTTTATAATAAAAATATTTTGAAACATGTTAAAAGGTCTTAAAAAAATCAAACATAGAATTACCATATGATCCAGCAATTCTACTTCTGGATATATACTCAAAACAAGTGAAAACAGGGATTCGAACAAGTATTTGTACACTCATGTTCATAGCAACATTATTCACAATAGCCAGGAGGTAGAAGACACTCAAGTGTCCATAGACGGATGAATGGATAAACAAAATGTGGTATATGCACACAATGGAATATCATTCAGCCTTAAAGGGAGGAAATTCTGACATATCCTACAACATGGATGAGCATTGAAGACATTATGCTAAGTGAAATAAGTTAGTTACAAAAGGACAGAGATTGTGAGATTCCATTTATGAGGTACCTAGAGCAGTGAAATTCATAGAGACAGAAAATAGAGTGGTGGTTGCCAGGGGCTGGGGGGTGGAGGGGACAATGGGGAGTTATTCAGTGGGTTCAGAGTTTTAGTTAGGGAACATGAAACAGTTCTGGAGATGGATGGTAGTTATTGTTGAACAATAATGTGAATGTACTTAATGCCACTGAATCATACACTTAAAAATGGTTAAAATGGCAAATTTCATATTACGTATATTTTTAAAACAACCTCCCCCCACCCCCTGCACGCCACACACACACACACACACACACACGCACGCACGCACGCACGCACGCACACACGCACGCACGCACGCGCACACACACACGCACACAGTCTAAGGATTTTAGGATTTAGGCACTGTTAAGGACTAGGTGAGTGTAGTGGTACAGATAAGGACTAGGCAGCCATGGCTTGTTTCCAGGGGAAGAGAGGAAGAATTTTGGTATAGGAAAGTCTTCTGGTTGACAGGTATAGCATGTTTCCCTTGCTGGGGGGTCAGCTTTATCAATATTGTGTGCACTAATTTGACCTTAGCATTGGTGTTCTCAGTGTGGTTTAGAGGTACTTGGAAACACATTTTCTTAAGTAGGAAAACATTTTCTCTATGTTCTCATTTGTTCTGTTTAGCAAGTGATTATTTTCATAGATGATACAAGGGTAACCTTTACCCTTCCAAATTATTCTGTTTTTAATATGAATTCATCTCTTAAATATTGTATTTACTTAGTTGTATTGAGTGCTAGTTACTTTGGAGTCATTTTGTTTATATCCTGAACTTGGCAATAAATAGAGAAATTGGAAAGCTCTCATTTATAATCTGCTAAGGCCTGTTTCATGACAACATGTTTTAGTTATTTGTCCAGTTGTATTCTTATTGTTGAGTCACAATAATGACGAGAAGACAGATCAACAGGAGAATGTAAATAAATAAAGCCAAGAAGGAAAGCCAGTCTTGGATTCTTGGGAGTCTGATGGATCCAGGCTGAATCCCAGCTCTGTTACTTAACTGAATTTGTTCTTAATGAGCCTCACTTTTATTATTTATAAAATAGGGGTACATCTACTTACCTGCAGAGTTGTTGTTATGATTAAATAAGATAATAAAATAAATCGCCTTTGGCAACGACTAGTTTACCTAGGCATTCAGTAGGTGGTAGGTAGCTGGTAGTAGTGTAATTATTACTGCAAAGATATTTAATGGGACTCGGTTTCTGAAACCCATAATGCAAACTTAAAAAGCAAAGGAATTAGCAGAAAGGTCCTTCAATTTATACAAAGATTCACCTCAGGGTTTCTGTAAATCTGGGAGAGTCCCTAGTGCATTTGATGTTTACAGATCATTAGCAAACAGATGCCAGGAGGCAAAATAAACTGTAGCTTAAGGATTTTCGAACCACTGACGATGAAGAGAAAATCAGTTTCTGATAAAGTTATAACATTTCTAAGTAATGGCAGATGATGGGAAAATTTTAATTGGGTTTATAAAAGTTTATTTCAGGAACACATGTATTTCCAACATAAGGCACATCTATACATCTGTAGCCATCTAATTTATACTGCTTGCTTATTTCTCCATTGGGGTTAATAATATAACAACAACTAACGTTTATTGTGTGCTTACTATATGCCAGTGTGTCTTTAGGAAGCCTGCAGCATCCAAAGGCTTGTTTTCTGTTGGATGTTTTAAAATTGGCCTTTTATCCATTTGGAGAGACTAGGTATTTAATGAGTTTATTTTATCCTTTTTTTCCTATTGTGCCAAAAATTTGTTGGGTACTTAGATAAGGTATTTTGTAGGAGACAAAGCTAAATAGAACACGGGTCCTGACCTCACAGAATACTTACTCACTGTGCCCCACACTGTTCAGAAAGGATGTGTGGTAGGTGTAGCATGAGATGAACCCTGGCCTAGTCCTGGACTCTATACCTGGCCCTGCTAAGCTCTTCCCTGAGGCCTTTTCTGTCCTGGCCAGGATTAGGTTCCATGCCCCTCTACCAATTCCTAGCACAGCATTTACCAAGCCTGTGGTAATTGCTTGTTTAATTCTCTGTACTCTCAATTAGGGTTAGTCTGTAAACTTTTTGCGAGAAAAGACTATGTCCTATTCGTTAATTGGATGAGTCACATCAGAATATTTGTGCCATGAATAAATTCTAATTTTTTAACTTTAGCCAAGTGATGATAACCTATTGCTTTCTTTAACTGATAAAATTGATTATGATAGTCCCAATATTATAGCTTTGTCATAATATAAAATTAGAAATTTTATACAAAATACCTGTCTTAGTGCCTGGCACTTAGTGGGTACTCAATATTTTTTTGTTTTTGTTTTTGAGTAAATAAGTTATCTCTTTTCACCTAATTGACAGATGTGATATATCTATTTATGAAGACTATATGCAGTGATGTCATGTTTGTAGGACATAAAGGGCACAGCTGTCATTTAGGTTAGATCTGAAGTAGTTATTCATATTGGAGTAAAAATATGACAATGGTACTCATACAAAAAGATGGGGTAAGATGAATTCTAACTCATAAATTAAATGGAAGTCTGATATTATAACTATAAGGAAAAAAGTCAATATTCATCTGTCAATTTGATAGATTTTAGGAATTAGTTCCAAATGTGAAACTAATTTAAAAAACCCTAAATATTTAAATAACCATAAATGTTAATCCAAACTGTAATCAGATTTAATTTTCTGGATGAGAAGATGGGAATATGCTGCAAATCAGTAAAGTTGAAAACTAGGATATTCAGTAGGGAAAAGGTAAGAATATATGAACATGTTTTTTTGACATTTAGTTCCCTTCCAGCACACCCTCTCTTTTTCATTTTACAGCTTCCTTTGGAATTTGACTAATGCTTGAATTTTGGGTTCATGTAGCATAAGTTTGGTTAAGGATCAGGTTTATTATATTCCTTTTGTAGATGAAATTAGTTATCATTAAGTAGTAGCATTTGCTGGTCAAAATATCACCATTCTCTGGAAAGAAAGATGAAGCTCCCTAGATTTTACTGCATAATGTCAATGGACTCATTATTTGTACAACAGCTGATGCATTTAGGACTTGTTGATTCACTTAATTGGTAATTGTACTACATTCATAACTCCAACAACCGAAAACAATAGGTCAGTGTCTGCTGTTTATGCATAAATAGTCATTGGAGCAGGATATGTCTGAAAGGCAGAATATGCTAGTTTGAGGAGGAATCTGGTACATGAATGGTTCCATTGCTTGCCATGCTGAGGTGGGTTGTGTGCTCCTTCCCCGAATAATGCTTTTTGGGATTTTATTATAGGTGTAGATGGTGACCTCTTCTTGTTTTATCAGGCTGGCCTCCCTGAAGCAGTTTTTGAATGTATTTTCAATGCCATTATTGAGGGAAAAGACTAGGATAGGAAGAAGCATGAATTAAAATTGGTGATGACTCAAAGTTTTTATGTCAGGCAGTCTTCATGTTTTAGAGAAAAAAGTTAATACCTGAATAGATTTTTTTTTGAAGTAAGAAATGCCATTTGTACATGAAAACCAAATGTTTACTTAAAGTACTTTGAAATGATTTTTAAATTAGTGAATTATATTCCTTTTTTAATTTCAGGATAAAAATCTGTATTTTAGAATCAGTAATTTTTAATTTAAAAACATTTTAAAGGAAAGTCAACAGAAACCATTTTATTTGATTGTTGAGGAAAAGAAAAAACGTTGATTTTTTTTTACTATGAAAACTATTTCAAAAATATATTTTTAATAAGTAAATTTTAACTATCATAAATGGAATAATTTACTAGCATAATTGTATTTAGTTACAATGCTAACCTAGTGACTCAGTTATTTTATCATGTAAAGTAAGTGAGGCTGATTTTTTTTTATAACTATAATAGGTTTAATAGGTAGTGTCCTTAAAGCTTTTTATTAGTTTAGTGGGGTCCATTTTGCAGTCATATTATCAAGAAACTTTAATTCTACATTACACAAAAATATTTAACTTTTCTTCTTGATGATTAAAAGAAAATTTATTTCTGATTGTGTTTGGGGGAAGTTGAGCTTATCCTCAAAATGTACAACTTCTCAAACTATTTTCTGAGAGTCTACATTTTTAGTGTATAAAAATTGAAAATGTCATTAGGGAAAGAGCAGCGTAATGGACTATTACTGGTTTGCAGCATATTCCTATCTTCTCATCCAGAAAATTAAATCTGATTACAGTTTGGATTAACATTTATGGTTGTTGGGGAGAGGAAGATAGTATCTTAAACTCCATGAAATTGAACGAGATTATATCATTTATAGCTAATTTTGAAGTCTCACTTATAAAGGGCAGATTTTTTATAATTGTTAGCTTTAAATGCATTCAATATTTTGTCTCTTAAGTGACTGAGAGACAATGACTGGATAAATTTAGTAGGCATTAAATGCAGTATTTTCTGTCTTGATTCCTAACATGTTAAAAGTGAAAGCAGTGTACATTCCTGGGTTAACGGCCATATTTGCAGTTTCTCTTAAATTTTCCTAAAAAAGCTTGGATTATAGAAGATTGTAACATTTGGTTAGTATGCAGTTGTTATGCCTTTCACAGAAAATGAAGACAGTGTATTTTTTTAATAATCAAGTTAAAAGTGTCATGCCTTGACCCTTTAAGTGGAGTCACTGGTGTGACAGAGAAAAATAGGAAAATAATTTGGTGAGGGTGTGTGTGTGTGTGTGTGTGTGTGTGTGTGTGTACACATACTAGTTACTGATGCACAAATGAGCCCTCATACACAACCAAAGTACTTTTATGAATTATTTGCATTTCTGTTGTAAAAGATCTGTCTACCACGTTTTCTAGGAACTTTGAGCCTAAGGCAGAACTCAAGGTTTTGGAGCCTGTGTAAAATAATTTATAGCACCTTTCTAGTAAGTCTTGCCCAAACTCTTATTCTATTAATTAAACATCCTGTGGCAATCTGATATATCTTAAAGATTTAAAAGTATATTACAGTAGAAAACTACAAAACATGGACTATTGAGATTGAAGAATATTAGCCTTAAAAAAAAAGCAAGACATTTTTGAGATCAAACTTTTTTTTGCTGTGAAGACATAACCTTCTAAGCATGCTCATGTTCTGTGCCTGAATGAGATTGTGCTGTTGGGAGTCTGTACTGTGAAATGTCTGTTTAAATATGGAGATATGTCTTGTGGCCTTCAGAGGAAGTGGTGCACTTGTTCTGTGTGGGGACAGCCTCTTGCGTGGCCATGGTGCTGGGACAAGGGTAGTGGCCCATTACATTGGCATAATGTGAAGCTTTATTAGGCTTTCGTGGCTAAGAGAAATAATGGACTCTATCATACCATACATCTTGCTGGCAAGGTATTTTAAATATGGTTTTTGTTGTTGAAAGGTATTTCCCTAGGAAATGATTTTTAATTTTATAATAATGTATTACTTAAATTTGGAGAAAGTTGTTGTGAGAGAAGGATAAGGGGGGAAGAGGGTGCTATGTACTACTATGTTCTTTATTTTCTGTCAGGGACAAGTCTTAGAGAAAAAGCTTGACATATGCCAGTAACTCTATTCTTACTGCCAATTGCCTAAGCAAATTATGTTACTTTTTTCCAAGGCAGTTTTCTCATCTGCAGATTTTTGTGTTTAAAGTTAGCTGTTTGGTGACACTGTGTTTGGAGGTGAGGGTATGAATGTGAGGAGGTGTTCTGGAGCATTGGCAATTACAGCATTGGATGGTGGATAAAGGAATAGATACATAAATATGAGACCGATGCACAGTTTTCCAGTGTATGTTATTTTCCATATAAAGATATAGAACATTTCATAAAATGTTCCCAGACCATTTAAAACTCAGAAATGCAGCTGATGCAATGAAATACATAGAGTACTTGTAAAAACATACAGACACGCAAGTGGATTGCTGCCAGACAGAAAATTTAAAGGCGGTTTGCTTAACTGCGGGGTGCTAGGTTTTGTACATGTGCCATGCTGAAACTGTTAGTAAGGCGGGTGTTGTGTTGCTTGAGAAAAGCAGATTGTATTTGGACCTTTTTAACTCAGATGTTTCCAATGTCGATATTTTGGTGACATTATGGCATAATGATCAACTCACTGTGAAAAAGGATTTCAGTGTACTGTATCAAACAGACATTTTAAAGAATTTCAAACAAATTATTTTTAGTTTTTGTGTTAATTTTTACAAAATGGCTTTCATAGTTTTATTAACTATGAGACTGGTTCTCTGAGCTAATTGAAAGGAACTTTATAGGTTGGACTTCGGTTTTAAAAAACATTGCCTTTTTTTAAAAAAAATATTGTTTTAGAAGAGTGTTAAGGACCCATGAAATTTGCTTTTGTAACTTTAGGTCCTTAAAGTAAGGAAGTAAAAGTTTTATGCTTGAATCATAGTAAATAAATTAATGTATTATCTTGGAACATGATTCTGTTAAAATCTGGGAACCTCACTCTAGGGTTAATCTTAGGACATTTGAAGGACTTAAGCTGGTGGTGTTTATTGCATTGCCCACCATTGAGGCAGTGTTTAGGATAATATGGTTTGAGTGACCCTCATCTTTTTTTTTTTTTTTTTTTTAAATATATTTTATTGATTTTTTACAGAGAGGAAGGAAGAGTGATAGATAGTCAGAAACATCGATGAGAGAGAAACATCGACCAGCTGCCTCCTGCACACCTCCCACTGGGGATGTGCCCGCAACCAAGTTACATGCCCCCGACCGGAATCGAACCTGGGACCCTTCAGTCCGCAGGCTGACGCTCTATCCACTGAGCCAAACCGGTTTTGGCGAGTGACCCTCATCTTAAAATAGGTCGATTTTTCTTTTTATCCGTGTTTCTTCCTCTTCTTCAATTCTGCTGTGTTGTATATATGAATTAAATACATTTTAAAGTGACAAGTTAATCATTAATGTAGTTTCTTATTAATATAGTTGGTTAAAGAGATTTTAAAACTTTAATCTATAGCAAGAAGTACATATTTTTAAATTAAAGAATATACCACAAATTTTGGTTTCTGATGTCTGTCCCCTCACCAAATGATAAAAAAAAGTTTTTTATTTAATTCATCTTTATTTCCATCGGTATTTGTTGTTCCCAAGAAGCACAACTACTACAAGAAAGGGGACATGATATTAAAGATTTATATATGAATCATTTTTGTCTGAATTTTCTGGTTGAAGAGTAAATGTTAACCACCTGACAATTGGAAGAAAATGAATAAGCCTTAGATTAGTTTGTGGCTTTCCCAACCTCTGTTTTACTGTGTACCTCAGTGACTTAGAAGTACATTTTCTTTCTTTTTAAATCTATTTTTGGTCTTGGGAACAAATTTTAAATCCTAAAATACCACTTGTTCCACCCCACCCCCATCAAGTCATTTTTGTGTTTTAGGAATTAATTATAGCCATTGCCCTCTTTTGAGCCTCCCCTCCACTTTCACCCCACCCCATCCCACCCCAAACACACTTTTGGGCATTTGGCTGTCCCTTTATTATCTTGCTGGCTAATTCTTCCCTTGTAGACCTACCTATTGCCGTTATCGCCCTCTGACCTCCTGTCTTAAGAGGACCAAGTCCTTGTGTGATTTTAGCCCTTCAGGCCAGAGAGAAGCAGACAGTCCAGGGGTCCTCAAACTATGGCCCGCGGGCCACACGCGGCCCGCCGAGGACATTTATCCGGCCCGCCGGGTGCCGCTGCCTGTCCTGCTTAGCAGCCGACTCGTCCCGGGCCCGCAGTGCGCATAGGAATTTGTTCATAGTTTTTTTTTTTTAAACTATAGTCCGGCCCTCCAACGGTCTGAGGGACAGTGAACTGGCCCCCTGTTTAAAAAGTTTGAGGACCCCTGATTCATTGGCCTACCAGGGCAGCCCTGTACAGTACTGCAATAGGAATTACACCAGAATTCTGTTAGTCATACTGTAGAAGCGACAGTTCTCCCTTCTAGTATTTGAAGATGAAGGCAAAAAGAAAAGAAATTGATCCCTAGTTTTTAAGTCAACCAGAAGATACTTCAAGAGCTGAAATGGTCTACAGATCCTTCAGGTTTTTTGCACCACCCATTTTGGGACTCTCTGCTCTTGATGTGATCTTTTGAATATTCTTGCTTTTGTTATTAGTCTTAGGTTTTGCAAAGTAATGTCCATTGACTTTAATGACAAAATAGGTATTTCTAGGATTTAAAAATAATATGTGAATAGACCCTTAGTTTTCTCTCTTTTTGATTCTTCCCTGCAGAACAATTAACTGCATTTTGGTTGTGATTTGAAGGGTTTTAACTTTTACATGGATTCATTTTCACAGAGAAGTAAGTTGGTGTTTTAAAGCATAGATATGAAAAAGTAGTATGTATTGTGATCACGGTGAGAAAGGACCCTCAACTATTGTGCTTTTCCATAAGCCTTTTGCATTGATACATAGTTCCTCAAATAGATATTATTCTGATACTCCCCTTAATGTGTCTCTGAGGAACCAAATCTTTCTTTTATTGGAAAAGATTGAATGGTTTCCTAATCAATAGCAAATGGAGTGCTAATAGCTTTTAATTAGTACACTTCTTTATTGACTTAAAGACAGTGGCATTGGATTATCTTGCAATTATGATTGAAGAATCAAGTGACCCCTTTAGTAACTCCATTTAAGTCATGAAAGGTGTTTTCACTTATGTATTTTCTAGTTTCTGAGCAAGTTTAAATTTGTTTACACTGGTAAGCTAAAAGTGTATTGTTTTGTAATTTGTTTGTTTTGAAGACTTTACCTAGTTTTATCTGTATTTTCAAGAGCTTTACTGTAAGTATTTTGGGAGGTATGTATTTTATTTTTAAAAGCAAGGCGTTTTGCATTTGTTCCTTGAAAGAATTCTCTCACCCTCACTGCCCTAACTTCCCCCTCCCCCACCCCAATCTGAAACTGGTGTTAAAATAAAGGTGGTTTATCAAGCCTACATCTGTAACTATGAAAAGGAGGCTTCTGATTAGAGAAGAAAAGTCAAGCAGTTTAAGACTCATTTTCTCTGGAAAAAATATATTGAGGGCAATTTGCAGCTGGTGAGGTTTTTGCATTAGGTAATAGTTTCAAGTTAACAGTAGCATCAGGTCTTTAAAATTTTTCTTTTTTATATTTCTGGAGGAGGGTAATGGGAGTGCCTTGCCGAGCCCTTCCTTGTGCTCATCAACATAGCAGCCTCAGCTGCCCCCCTTGGATCCCCTGCCAGGGCTGCTATCATCTTCTGATCAAATATTAATGTGTGATCCTCTGCTTGCTCACTAATCCAAAGCCAATTAATATTATCTGTCAATTATTTACAGATCCTGAGGTGCAGAGGCAATTCCCAGAGGACTACAGTGACCAGGTTCGGAATGCGTAATTAATTTTTTACATGACAAAATTTATTTCAGAGTTGTTCAACATATTATTACTGTTCTTTTTACTGAAAGAGATAAATGAATTTTTAGAAGGGAAGAGAAACAGTAATTAGGAACCCAAGACAAAAAATAAAACATTCAAGTAGGATTGAAAATATTGGTGCTAGTTTGGGGTGTTACCTTCAGAGGAAAAATGCACAGAAAGTAAGGAAGAAAAATCTATCACGAATTTTACTTTTTACTTTAAGCTATGCTACAGTCTGCAGTTCATTAGGTAATCATTTGGATTTTTTAAAAAATGTTATTTAAGTGTCAAGAACCAGTGTAAAAAAGGGGGGGAGGAGGGAACTTCAGAACATATTCTGGGATTTGAAATAGGTTATGGAACTATTGGTTGTGGTGCTACTCAAAGGAGAAGGTTACACATGCAGGAAGGGTCTTGAGGGGAGGATAATTGTAATGATGGTAGGGAAAGTTAAGATTAGCCAGTTGGTCCTGCCATCTTGAATTTCTTGCGTTCTGCAAGCATGGAATGCAGTGGAAGGAACTATTTAAATCACAAAATACTGTTTAAGTTCTGATGCTGCTCTAATCTTGATAATTAGATCCAGGTTATGCATTCTGGATTCCAGCTTCACTCTTAAGAAACATTAGAGAAAAAGAAAACAAACAAAAAAAGAAACATTAGAGATGTTTTGTAGGTTTTGGGGGCACCTTACATTTTTAGTTCAAATTTGCAATTTGGTGTGCTTTTTAAAGTAGTTTTTTTTTTTTTTAAAGCATCTTTGACTATACTGAATAAAAAAAAAGTATAAAATCTTTCACATGTGGAATATTGTATGCAATATAACATGTATCTGAAGTATAACTACTTAATTTTGTTCGTTAAAAAAAGTACTTGAATGGGATTAAGTACAATGGAATAGAAATACCCAGTATAGTAGTGGTAACACCTTTGCAGTGTGGCCATACAACAGAAGGCAAAGTATCTGATACATCTTTGTGAATACAGGGGACATATTGTGACCAGGAATATAGCTGGATAATCAGTATAATGAGATGCTTTGTAATGAGATTTTATTGTACAAGAACTGAAGAGAACTGGTGTGGTTTGCTTTGTGTGTGATCCCAAGGCTTTTAAATGAAAAAAACAAAAAAACAAAAAACAACTAACCTTCTTACTCTACCTCTGGCTCCATCTTCCAACTGGACAGTTAAATTTTTATCTTGCCTTAAATTGCAGTGCAATTGAGCCCATTGGATTTAACCTACACAATCCAAAGGTTATAGGACCTTTTTTATTAATGATTTTCCTTCATTAAACAATATCCAAAAAGTGGAGAATCTTAAAGTATTATTTTGAATTGACTTGAGGCCATAGTTCTTAAAAAATCATTATTTTAAAATCTTGTGTCTAGGTAAATAAA